>NC_138752.1:39165412-40523905 GCF_965113315.1 Podarcis vaucheri
TCAAAGAGAAGATGAGTACGTGCAAGAACCAGGCAGGAAAGCCTGCTGTCAAATAGGCAAGCCACCATTCAGTTTAACAGGCAGCTTGCCTTTTCAGCAATGACAGCTGATGCAAAGGAAGCTCTGTCTGCATGTGTAGTTCCCATTTGTGTGCATGTCTTTGGATCCTGGCACTAGGACAAAGGGGCAAAGGCCATAATGACCTAGCGAGCTACTGGTTGCTTGTGGTATTGATGCAACAGCTTATATCATCAGGTTCATATGCTATAGCTGTGCTTCACAAACTTTCTGAAGTGGGGACCTACCTGTAAACTTTTAGAGCTTTTGTGGGCACCCACTTATAAACTAATTCCACCTTTTGTGCCCTACTTTCTCTCTGATTTTTCCAATCGTAAATTCAGTTCTCCACGTTTCCACATTGGTTGCGAATTTTCCCCACACCCTGCAGAAAAATTCATCAACATTTTAATGGGACCCCCCCCAAAAAATGAACGTGTTTGTATGCAACTTTGCCTAATGAACTTTTTTTTCAATTCAGTGCTCCCTAATAATGCATTTTTGAATGTTATTTTCATGAACACATTTTTATGCAGACTTTACCCTATTGTATGCATTTTTGTACACATGGCAGGAGAACTGTATTGCAAAATTCAGAGAAGTGCAAATTTCTTAGGATGGCTTAGTTTTGGTTCCTGTATTGCTTCAGAAAGTGTGAATTACATATATCCGGCCTTAAATGTGAAACAAATCAAATTTCTCCCCTTTTCCTACTTTTGACTCACAGTTTGAGAAGCACCTTGCTACAGCTGGTAAGCAACAGCTTATATCATCAGATTCATCTACTACCTTCCTTTGTTTAGAACGTGCCACAGTTAAGCCAGTTTATTTCTATGGTGCCTCAGATCTTTTTCTCATCATATTGCTACAAGTCTGACTGGGCTACTCTTGGTCAATTGACAGACTGCATGTAAATATTGCTGAAAATTGACAATATTGTGCGATGTTGCGCTGCACAAATATATCATGCTTAGTGTGCTATCCAAGCCACTGGAGCATGTGCAATGAGGAACACCCCCCCCCCAAACCAAATCCTTTCAGGTGTATGATAACCAGTGCAGAACTTTCTTCTACAAAATCATTAAGGGATCATGAAATGTTTGTAATAAAAGTATTTATTTTTTAGAGTAGGAATGCGTGATATTTTCTGTGCATTTCAGAATAGAGCTTTATTATAAAACATTTCTAAATAATGGTTTGCTTTTGATCATATGTTCTGAGATGTGCCGCCTATTGTACAATATTTACCACTTGTATGTGAACCTGGTATTTGTGAAAAGGGGTTATATATATATATATTGTATATATATAAAGTTGCTTGGGTATCTTTTGTGCACTTGACAATTTTTTGTAACACAATATCTTTAAAATATCTTTATCTTTAACAGATGACTTGGTCCTGTGACTGTCACTGCTAGCGTAGTCTATTTCAGCGCAGATTTGCAATGTTTATAGAAGTGCTAAAGATGTCCTATTTGCTTCAGTTGCAGATACATTGCGTTCACATGTTTCTTTGTCCTGGTTTCTTTACTTTTGAGAGTGGCCCACTTATGGAAACTTGAGGATCTCCCTGCTTTGGCAGCTTTTGCCATCTGGAATGTATATTTTGGAGCCTCAATTGCTGTGCAAGCTGCTGTGGCAGAAATTCCATTTTCTCCTGTTGTGCGTAATACATTCTCACGAGTCAGTGCTGTGAAGCTGAAAGATGGAAAAAGAATACATGTGGATCAGCCCAAGCCCCACTGACATCAAAGAATGCCAGAGAATTCTGACAAAAACAGAAATGGAATTAGAAATTGCCACTGTTCTCTTACTCATCCTGTGTCTGGAACGGAAATCCTTCCAGTGCATAGGATTGGTATTCCTTGTTGCTGTTTCAGTCCGGAAGGGACATATACTTGATTATACCCCAGTCCCCATTTGCATTTCCTTTACATTGAAATAATCAGGGTAAAATGACATACAGGCAACTCCCAATTTACGCGGGGGTTACATTCCCCAGGCACAGTGTGTTTAAGTGAAATGGCGTATATTTGAAACACCGTTGACAAAGCCTGCACACACCCGGTTCTGCTCCTTTTTTTGTGACTTTTGGGGTCACTTCTGGGTTCAACGCAATCGCGCACATATCAGGTTGCTGCCTGTTGTGACAATAACTTACGTAGTTTACCTAATTATGTAAATTAAGTAAGTTATGTAATTTTGCCCCAGCAGGTGTTGTTCTAGGCAGAAGACGAACAGCAGTGGAGTGGAATGGAATGGATGGAAGAGAAAACGATGCCTTCTTCCATCCCTACTGTTCTTGATTTAACTGTACATAGGCTGTCAGTGTAATCCCAAGTTAACTACTATTCCACATCTTTCTGGATGAGCAAACGCTATAATGAGGGGAGGCTAATGCATGGCAGTATTAAATGTCACATTTTGAAAATCAAAATGGAACTGCACTTTCATATTGATGAGAAATCATCATTGCCAGTTCCATCCCAACCTACCCCATGTTCCTTTCAAACAAGTACGCTGAACTAAGAAATTACAAAGATGATGTAAACTACGGTTTCAGCCTGTATATTCCAGTTGAGGGGAAATCCATTTTTTCAGCTCAGAGAGACTTAACAAGCTTACTCAATGCTGCAACACATTTTGCAGTGTATTCAATGGGATAAAGTTGCGACAAATCTCAGCAGATATCTTATTTAACTGCATCTTGATGTTCGAAAGGCATTCTGCTCTGGTGTTGCCTGCAACGCAGTGCAGAATGTGTATGAACTAATGTGTAAATTTTGGCTAAACATCTGGCAAATACCATGATAATTACAAGGAGGGATTCAACAATGAAAGTGCAGTGACCTGTAATGGTGACATGTATGTTTTTCTAATGAAACCAGGAAACCAGCATTTTTACATTTTAAGTTTTGCACATGATGCAATTTAAAAAGACCCAGAGCCTTAAACAAGTGACAATGGGAAGAACCAAAGTATTGCTACTTCTACTGCCAAGGAGCACACCCTTTAATTATAAGGGGGGGGGATTGCAAGTTCTCCATCATGCCCCCACCTCAAGTTTTCTCCATGGACATTTTTTGTTTTAAATTGAAGATGTATATATTTTTGAAGTTGCTTTTGTTTTGGTGTCTAGCAATACAGATTCCTTTAGTTGGTTGTGAAACTGAGCTAATAAGTGCAAACCCCCACGTAAGGAGTGGCACGTCTCTTTCTTTATCTCATTGTATTGCTTGCGGTAGAAATCGTGCTTGGCATGATAGGTGTCTCTCTTCTTTTCATAGAAACAATTACGTCTTAGCATCTCACTTTATGGGGAAAAGGAGAAAACGGATACCAATTTGTACATGCCTCTTCATTTTAAATACTAGATTAAAGGGAAAAATAAACATATTATGGCAAGCAGAGCATCCTGTGGTGTGTTGCCTTTGTAAAAGAAACCAAGATGCCTTTGTATTTGCTGTTTGCACCCCTAAAATCAATTCCATATGTTGATTTTTTTTGCCATGTTTTGCACATTGTACTGTATATACGTATTGCATACTGTATTTTTATATGTGTAGTACCTTCAAGCATAAATTTTGTACATAGTGGCAATATTGTAGCTAAGGAGAAGATGTTTATCTCGGCAATTTTGCAATTTGTGTGTCAAAATAAACAAGTTAATATATGTGGTTGTCATCTGTGGAACTTGCTTGGCAATACCCATCCCTTAAAACGTGGTGCCCCAATCCTACGCAGGTTCAGGCAGATGTCGAGTCCCACCGACAAGGCAGACATGTTGGCTGCTCAAGCCGTGCATGTTGGAAGGTGGCAGGATCCAAGTCCTACAAAAGAGCAAGCAAAGACGAGTAAGAGGATTGAGAAACTGCCCTATGAGGAAAGATGACCAGATGACCGTGAGGCTTTTCAGTTTAGAGGAAACGCGAGTAAAAGGAGACATGATAAAGGTGTATAAAAGGATACATGGTGTAGACTAAGTACATAAACTTTTCCCCCTCCCTCATAACATTTGAAGCTGAATGTTGGAAGAGACAAAATACTTCTTAATGCATAGTTAAACAATGGAATTTGCTCCCACAGGAGGCAGTAATGGCCAACTTCAAAAGAGGATGAGACAAATTCATGGAGGATGAGGCTATAAATGACTACGAGCTGGGATAGAAATGTTCGACTTTCACGGTCAGATGCATGATACCTCTGAATGCCAGTTGCTGGGGCTCAAACAGGGAGGCCTCTTGTTCTCAGGTCCTGGTTGTGGGCTCATCTGGTTGGCCTCTGTCAGAACAGGATGCTAGACTACATGGGCCACTGGCAGAAGACTTGTATTATAATGAAATGGAGAGAATGGGAATAGATGCAACTAGCATCACATGACTGGGAAAAAGGAGTCTGGAAAACTACTCCCCAGATATTCAGCTCCTGGCAGGATTTAACTTTCAGTCCAAGGCTCTCATGGGTTGCTTGTTTAAATTCATCAGATTCTGGTGGAATTTAGGGAGACAGAAGAAAATGGGAATAAACCTGGCCTTATGGGAGCAGCTGTCTAAAAATAAATAAGGGGTTTCCACTAATCCCAATTTCAAGTCAAAGCCTATGCTGTTACCTCACCTGTTGACATCACAGAGATGCTTACATGGTCCAGGCATTTCTCTTTGTCTCCAGTGCTCCTGAGCTAAAGGGAGCGTGGGTGTCCTTGAGACAGAGTAGTTGCTTTTCGCGATGGAGGTGACTAGGTATCAGTTCTCCAGGTCAGCCAACAGTTCTGAGGAAAGGTAAATAGATAACCTTGGGGATGGAGTGAGGCAGGAAGGGGAGATGGAAAATCAAGGTGTCATTCAATATTGATTGGTGGCAGCTAAAAGATGTGTCTTGCTCAAACTTCAAAAGTTGAAGGTAATTAAAATATGGGGTTTGGATGTAATGGGAAAGATGATACATTCTGTCAAAAGATGCTCCTTATGGAAGGGAACGGACTGCCACACCCATCATCCATGAACATTGGCCATGCTGGTTGAGGCTGATGGGAGTTATTTAGCAGCATCCCTAAAGGAGAGGGACCCAATGTTCCCCGTATTCACAGCTGCGGATCTCGTGAAGCGTGTTTTATTTGGGAATCTGATACATTCACCAACCAACTGCTTTTGTTTCAGGGTCCTTGCTCACTACAGTGAGGTGTCGTTATTGCTGGAAGGGCGGTCGGATTTTCCAGAAGAGCTGAAAGGCACCAAAAAGGGAATGTTGTACCTCACCCAGTACAAAGTAAGAGGGCTTGAGGGGTGAGGCAGGCTGGCCATAATATAATAAGAGAGCTCATTGCACCTCCCTCGCTGTCAGTAGGTGAACCTCTGACATCGCCTTGAGCTTGGGAGTCCCAGACCACAGCGTGAGGCACCCACCTCAGGCTGCTGGTTTTGGGTGTCATTGAAGCACAGAATGTTTTAATTATGGATGACTGAATGAATAGTTTATTGTTCTTTGGCCATGGAGGCCTATCACATAAACACCCTCACACTAATGCACACATCCCAAAGCACCTGTAAGCATCAAAATAAGTGGGCACACAATATATCCCCACCCCTATTCTCCTTGCGGAAATGGAGAAGGGGCATTTTATGAGTTGAGCCACCTTTAGTTCCTTGTAACACTCCTCACTGCTTTTTGAATGGCTTCTTGATTGCTTCCCTAGATGATCTTCCAGCACAAAGATAAGGGATCCACCATCATTCGTTTCCCGCTGCAGCTCCTAGGAGATTGTGTCCTAGAGGAAGAGTCGGGCTCCAAGCCCCAGCATATCAAAGGAACCCTAAGTATGTATCACCACCTTGAGTCTATCGGCTGCTGTGTGTGATAGTTCTCAAAATGAGAGAGAACTCCCTCTGATGGGTTGTTATAGGAACGGAGGAAGCTGCCATATACTGAATCAGACCACTGATCTATTTAGCTCAGAATTCTTCAACATCATTCATTGCAGGCCTTATTGTCTTTGCAAAGGTAGAATAATAGCTTTTTACCACTTTGGGAGAAAAAAATATATGTTGGCGCAGATTACAACACAGGCGGTGCTGTGGTCTAAACCACTGAGCCTCTTGGTCTTGCCGATCAGAAGGTTGGCAGTTTGAATCTCTGCAATGGGGTGAGCTCCCTTTGCTGTGTCCCAGCTCCTGCCAACCTAGCAGTTCAAAAGCACGCCAGTGCAAGTAGATAAATAGGTACTGCTGCAGCAGGAAGGTAAACGGCATATCCGTTTTCTCTGCTTTCCATCACGGTGTTGCATTGCACCAGAAGTGGTTTAGTCATGCTGGTCACATGACCCAGAAAAGCTGCCAGTGGACAAATGCCGGCTCCCTCGGCCTGAAAGCGAGATGAGCGCCACAACCCCATAGTTGCCTTTGACTGGACTTAACCATCCAGGGGTCCTTTACCGTTTACCTTTACAACATGAGCCCAATATCTTACTTTGGCCTTTTCTCCCTAGCATCCACCCAAGGGGTCCTTGTCTTCAAATTTACCTTCCAGTACGGAGCGTCTGATTGCCTAAACACAATAAAGGGTCTGATTGATGCAGGTGAGGAACTAGATTGAAAGGCCCTTCCTTTGTTGGGTATCAAAGGCCCACTCCTTCCTCTCTGTCCCATTTAAAAGGCAGGGGCCACCAGCTGGAGAGAGCATTTGGCCAAAGGGCAGGGCAGTTTCATGTCAGGATGTGCCTTTAATTGGGAACTGGGTCCATTGCAACAGAGGTGCAGAACCTTTTGCAGCCTGAGCTTTCTTTCATTCCAGTGGTGGGTGGGGCAAGAGGGGGGAAGTGGGCAGAGCAATAGATGTGACTCTTAGCTTTGTAAAATAGTCCACAGTCCAGCCACGCAAATGTGAGAAATTATTATTTGTTATATCTGCTTTGATTTTTTTAAAAAATTGATTTTATCCTTGCTTTTTAAATCATGGTTCTTTGTGTGTTTGTTTCTGTGTATTTTACTCATGATTTATATAGAATTTGACTTCTTGTACACTGCTTGGGGAATTGTTTAGCAAGGAGTTTATCAATTTTTCATATGAAGCAAAGGTGCATACAAAATGCATACAAGTGTTGCGTGTGTGCTTGTGAATCTATATATCTATATCAGACATGCTTTTCTCTCCCCCGCCTTTTTGTTAATCTAACAGACATACTGAGAGAAGGGACGAACCTCCAAGAATACCCCACTGCTTCCATCTATACCTATGCCTACCCCTCTGCACCCCGGGCAGCTCGTAAGTGCACCAATGGTCTCCTTTGGATAGTGGGTGCAAGTTGGCCTACTAAGGAAGCTCAGACTCCCGGCCTCTTAATGCGCAGCTGAAATGCAGATGGGCTCTCAACTGACTCTGTTATCAAAACCAGTGCTGTGCTAGTGCTACTGTTGCTGTTTAACTAGGGCTGGCAATGGTAGTTTGTTCAGGGCCCTGAGAGTTGCCAGGAGACCCCTGCTCCCCTCACAGAGCGGCAGCTCTTTCCTCCTTTAATTCATAGACTTTATAGATGCTTTGTGTTCCTGATCCCAGTTGTCCTTCTCTCCACAGGTTCTCTCAGCATGCTCCCCCTGTGGCCTCCCCCTTACCCTGGCCCACCCGACCTCCCCCCTCCCTATTCCGAAGTGGAAGGAACGTCTCCAAGAGGGAGCAGGGGCTCAGGTAAAATCAGCTGGCCCAGCGCTTGCTCGTGGCATCCATGGGCAGTTGCCGGGCAGGGCCCACCAGTCAGGGCTGAATTAAGACCTTGAGAGGCCCTAAGCACTTAAAAGATTTTGGTGCCCCCATATGTATCTAATTCAAAATAGAAAGGAAGGAAGGAAGGAAGGAAGGAAGGAAGGAAGGAAGGAAGGAAGGAAGGAAGGAAGAGGAAATTAAGCTTTTGCTTAATGGTTAATCCAGCCCTGCCACCAGTACGAGCACTTATGCCAGGCCTTCCTTTTCAGGCTGCTGAATCTACAAGCCTCCATTTTAATTCCCTGCAAATGCTCCAATGTTGGCTGCTCCAGGGCATTGTGGGGAATTAAAATGGCAGCTCCCAGACACCCTTGAAGAAGTACAGGGGCTGCCACACCACCAGTTCCTGGTAAGCCTAAGAAGCTCCACCAGGGGGCACTCTCAACCAAGAGCTGCCCTTGTAAAGCAGCATATCATAGGTCTGGGCTGGGGAGCCTGTGGTCCTCTAGAGGCCACTGGACTCCAGCTACCACCATCCCTGATTTCTGGCCATGCTAGCTAGGGCTGATGGAGTCCCAACATCACCCAGAAGGCCACAGGTTCTTCATCCCTGTCAACTGTGCTCTTGTCCTTCAACCTTGCCGCATCTTTGGTTCTGGAAATGTTCTTTGCCAGAACGTGAAACAGTTTATTAGAACCATGTAGAACAGGTCTTCTCTCCTTCAGTGACTTTCTCCCTCAGCTTCCAGCCCTGCTGCTTAACCTCCTAAACTAGATCTAGGAGGTGCCCTTAAAGGTATACTCACATTTATCCTTACACCTGAAAATCATAGTTCTTCACTTGGCACAGTATAACAGCAGAGTGACCAAGGAGGCTGCAGACTCCTCTCTGGCAATTTGAACATTTACATAGTTTGGCCAACCAAGTTGTGCAAACCAAGGCTGTGTACCATACATTTAAAACACCCCCCAAAGAATCATGGGAATGGTAGTTTAACCCCAATTAGATGCAATTCTCAGCATCTTTGAAAAAACTACACTTCCCAGGATTCCTTGTTGTGGGGAGGGAAATGCATTTTAAATGAACACAGGTCATGGTCAGGACTGGTCTGGCTGCTTTGAGCCATTCTGGGCCTAGAGGGCAGAACAGGATATGAATTCAATGAAGGAATGAATTATTTTTTAAAAAAAGTGGTGGAGGGGAGCATTGGATAATGTGGATATTTTCTCTCCCTCCCTACAGAAATCCATGGGGGCTGCTGTCACTGCAGAGGACAGAGGATCCAGGATCATGTAAACAGACAGGACTGAGGAACAAGTGCATAAATGTACTTTTCTTTAAAATTGTATTCGGTTTTTAACTTTTATCTTTTCATTTCCTCTTCTAAGATTTCATGGTAGGCCAGCAACCAAGGGTTTCCAAACATAAGAACTTAAAAACAGAAGAATAGACATGCTAGATCAGGCCAGTGGCCCACCAAGTCCAGCATCCTGGTCTCCCTGCCAGATGCCCCCATGAGGAGCCCACAAGCGGGACCTGAGCACAACAGGATTCCCCCCTCAGTGATTCCCAGATGCTCTGCCTCTGACAGTGGAGGGAGGACTATGGAGGCAAGCCCGGCAGTCATGACTTGGGCTTCATCCACCAAATCTTCCGATTTGTTTTATGGAATGTCTATGCTGCAGTGATGATTTGGAGCCTGTAAATATAAAGAAAGAATAATGCGAGGGCTGGCATAAAATAACAACAACAACAACAACAACAACAACAACAACAACAATTTATTATTTATACCCCGCCCATCTGGCTGGGTTTCCCCAGCCACTCTGGGCGGCTTCCAAAAGAATATTAAAATACTGTGATACATCAAACATTAAAAGCTTCCCTAAACAGGGCTGCCTTCAGATGTCTTCTAAAAGTCTGGTAGTTGTTGTTCTCTTTGACATCTGATGGGAGGGCGTTCCAAACAAACAAACAAACACCACAGCTTTATTTTGGAGAGTGACTCCAAAGTTTGCACAAGTGCCACACTCCCCTCTTATCTGTGACAGACCCAGCACCTCAGCTCCGTGTCCCTTTTTATACTTTGCATGCTGATTGCAGCATCTGGGCTTGACGAGGCATGTGACCCTCACCTGTTCCAAGCCAAATCCAGCTGAAGAATCACACACCTTCTCCCAGAGCTAGTGAGCCCCACCTGGCTAGCTAGGGAGGTGGGCTGTGGGCCATTGCCTGCCTCAGCCTCCCTACACCTCAGAGCCTGCCATGTTTGTGGGGACAGGCACCTCTCCGGCTCTGGTGATGGGTCCTGCTGCTCTGGTTCCTGTGCACTGACCCCCAGCCCCTCATCATCATCCGTCACCCTGTGAATACTGCAGCAAGGCCCCTCATCGGGTCTCTGGCATGGGAGCATATTCACCCAGTGCTTTTCCAGCTGCACTGGCTCCCAGTGGAGTACAGGGTCAGATTTAAGGTGCTGCTTTTGACCTTCAAAGCCCTTCACGGCCTAGGACCCTCATACCTACGGGACCGCCTCTCCCAGTATGCCCCACAGAGGATCTTAAGGTCCATAAATAGCAACACCCTAGAGGTCCCAGGCCCTAAGGAAGTTAGATTAGCCTCAACCAGAGCCAGGGCTTTTTTAACACTGGTTCCGGCTTGGTGGAACGCTCTGCCTCATGAGACCAGGGCCCGGCAGGCTCTGATTTCTTTCCGCAGGGCCTGTAAGACAGAGTTGTTCCGCCTGGCCTTTGGCTTGGGGTCCATTTGATTCCCTCCCCCTCTTTTTTCTTTTTTCCTTTCTCCTCCTGTGATGAGGCTGCATTTTAATGTTTCAATGTTTCAGTGTTGTATTTTAATCTTGTTTTTAAGTTGTATTCATTCCACTTGTTTTTATTATTGCTTGTTAGCCGCCCTGAGCCTGGCCTTGGCTGGGGAGGGCGGGGTATAAATAAAAATTATTATTATTATTATTATTACAGCAACCTCTCCTTCCCCACCCCCAGCTTGCCTCAGTGTGTCCAAGCTGGGATCCTCTTCCTCATCTTCCTCCTCCCCATTGTCCTGCCAGTTCATGACACTTAGGAAAGTTTGCCTTTAAATGTGAACTGAATTCAATTTCTCTCCCCTCCCCCACCCCATGTGGTCCATGTGTGCAGACACAGTAGCAGATCCGGCAACAAAATGTTCCTTGTCTTTCACCCAGGGCCAGCACAGGGTGAGGCCACAACCTCAAGTGTGGTGTTCCTGAGGGAGGGCACCCTGCCTGCCTCCACCATTGATTTCACGAGATGCTGCCAAAACCACGTGGCATTTTGAGGAGCTTGTGAGATCTTGCCCCTCTCGCCTGAAGTGGCGAAACGGGATGCAGCGCCCCCGCTTCCACTGATAGGATGACAAGGCCTTTGTTTGTTTGTGGAGTTGGCATTTGCATCCCTGGCCCAACGCTGGCCAGAAAGTTCAGGTAGTCACAAGGACGCTTGTTCTCGCCAAAAGTTGGCGTCTCCTCTTGCCAAGGTAAATTTTGCGTTGGGCAATCATTATCTAATCTGATTGGAGTGCAACACATTCTGTTCATACAAACAATTTCTTAGAAGAAACCAACTGCAAGTTGCGTTATGGATGGGGGTACCCCTAAACGTCTAAAACGCCATGCATTCCTCACTTCCCCAATCAGGGTGAAGTTCTAGGGGTGGAAGTACCCGGGTTTGCCTTGGCTTTTGAGGAGAGATCACTGGAGGCTCGTGGTGTTTTGCAAACAAAACAAATACAGTGGTACCTCGGGTTACATACGCTTCAGGTTACATATGCTACCGGTTACAGACTCCGCTAACCCAGAAATAGTACCTCGGGTTAAGAACTTTGCTTCAGGATGAGAACAGAAATTGTGCTCCGGCGGTGCGGCAGCAGCAGGAAGCCCCAGGTGCTTCAGGCTAAGAACAGTTTCAGGTTAAGAACGGACCTCCAGAATGAATTAAGTACTTAACCTGAGGTACCACTGTATTAGAAAATGTACAGGTGGAGAAGAACTGAAGGCAAGCAACATAAGCAGGCGGTAGACCCCTTGCTTCACATCAGATCTTCCCTGGGAGAGGCACACAACACCCACCTGAGGCTAGCTGAAAAGGTCTTCGCAGTAGTTGCTCCCAGACTTTGTAATTCCCTTCCTAGAGAGGCTAGACTGGCTTCCTCCTCTTTGTCCTTCCGCCGACAAGTGAAGACTATTGTAGACCTGCAGGCTTTTGGGAACTGGAAAGGGCTTCAAATAGTGCTGCACTGTTTTTAATATTTGTTTTCCCCCTATTGCTTTAATTTTACTATAGTTTAATTACTTTTTGGCTTTTTTTGTTAGCTTTCTGTGTTTTTTTCATGCTCATTTTAATTTTTTGTGAGTTTCCTGGAGTCCCAGTTCTGGGAGAAAGTTGGGATATAAAATAAATATAATAAAAGTAACAGTAGTCCATTAAGGCAAATGTGGTGCTGCCCCACCAAAATTCAGCCAGCCCCCACTTCCCTGCCTTCTTACTTACAACTAATCAGGGGATGCTCTGCCTGTCATTGGCTCTCGCTCCACCCATTGGTCTCTCTACCTTTTGCCCTACCAATCCCAATGGGCACTACATCCGAGGATGCTTCCATCCTTTAGCTCACAGCTCTTTCTCTGTCTTGCTGTCACATCGCAGCTGCTTTGTCCATTACTTCACACATGCACTCCTACCTTCTCTAAACTCCAATGCCTTTTTTCATTTAAAGCCTCCTAGACTTATTTATCCTTATTCTGAGGTTGCTTTTGAGGGCAAAAACCAGTGTGGTGTAGTGGTTAGTGTGTTGGACCAGGACTTGGGAAACCAGAGCTCAGATCCCCGGTCTGCCATGAAGCTCAATGGGCGATCTGGGGCCAGTCACTGTCTCTCAGCCTAGCCTGCTTCACAGCGTTCTTGTGAGGATAAATTGAGGAGGAAGAGAACCATGCATGCTGCCTTGAGCTCCTTGGAGGAAATGTTGGGGTATCAATGCAATCCTTTGCTTGGCATCCGTCTGTCTCAGGAGACAATGGAGGAGAAGTCAAACTGTTGGCAGGTTGCAGCGCCTGCTGTGGTCGTAGAGACCAATGTAGGAGAGACATGTTTTGTTGCAGCTGGGGCAGACAAAGGCATCCAGTTGACCTGCGGCAGATGAGCGCCCATACCTTACGCCAATCAAGTTGAGCTTATAACTTGCAACTGCTGCCTCCTGCCTTGTTTTTGCTGAAGTTACCTCTCCAGGACACAAGCTCGGCCAGTGTGTATGGAGGTCTTGAGCTGCTTAGACGGCAATAAGGAAATATATTTATTTTTTTGAATTTATATATTGCATTTCCTCCTCAAGGAACCCCGGGCAGCAAACAGGTACAATGATTAAAAACAAACAGAGTAGAAACATTCTAAAAAGTTTAAAACATTCTGAAAACAATAACAATTTTAAAAGAATCTATAAGCGGTTGCAGATTTTAAACATTCTAAAAGCAGTTACATTTAAAAGCATTCTTCCAGGCAGTGATTATGAGGGGGTTGCCTGATCGGGATGGTTGAAATTTCTCAAGAGTAAACAGAGAGAGTTTTGACCAATGATGGCTGCTGAAGCCTTCAGTGCCAAAAAGCTGTGTTGGGTTGAAAACTGCTGGAAGTCTGTTTCCCAGAAATGCGCATCATTAAAATGTGCTGTCAGGAAATGTTGGCTACCCAGCAAAACAACAAACAGAACCCTGCTCCGCCTTGGAACAGATTCAGTCATCTGGGAAAGGTAGCAAAACTATTATTTCTTAACACTCTCATTCCTACCTTAATTCAGGTGTTCTTTTGGGATGCAGATGAACTTGTGTGTCACATTTGAGGGAGTAGAAATGAGAGAACGGGCCTTTTCTACAAAGGCTTCCCCTGCTTACAATTAGAGAGTGCATTCCCAGGATGCTTTGGGGGAAGAAGCCATGACAGTTTACAGTGGTATGATACTGCTTTAAATCTATAGTCCAAATGAGGCCAATATCATGCTCTGGTCTGACACTGGCTAAGAGAAAGAGGTAAGAATGGTCAGATGTTGCAGGACCTCGGATAGCTCCAGGTGAGCAAGACTGGGGCCTCTTCACCCTCACCTGCTTGTAGAGAACTTCAGAGCCTTTAAAGGGCTGAACCCTGTGGCCAGGTACTCCTCCTCTATTCTGCAGCCTCTTGCCTGGTGTGCTCGCTGTGCTGTTGGACCTGTGATGTGCTGTGGGAGGCGCCTCAATCCTCAGGCTCAGGGGAAGGTTCCTGCGAGGGTCCAGGTTCTGGTGGTCTGCGAGGTTTTCCTGGGTGCTCCCATCCAACAACCTCAGGTGCAGTGGGTCTCCTGATCCTCAGCAGGTCAATTAAGAGATCCAGCTTCTTAGCTGCTGCATCTACAGCAGTGCTTTTCAAACTCTGGTCATAAGCTGTTGGACTACAATTCCCATCATCCCTAGCTGGCAGGACAAATGGTCAGGGATGATGGGAGCTTTAAAGGGTGCTTTAAAGAGATGGGGCTGATAATGTTATGTATAGCGTTTCTACCCTGTATTTTAGCTAGAAAAGCTGGCAAAGTAGCTTCAAAAGGTCTATGACTGGATTGTAGCCTACCGTACAAAAAGTAGAATCGGATCCATTTTCTGATCACTTTTTGTTCTGGCTCTGACCATGCGGCCCCCAGAAAGCTTCCTATGAAGGAATGCGGCCCTTGCAGTGAATAGGATGCCTGGCCTCTGCTATAAAGGATCCAGGCATTTGTCCCATTTGAAAAACACTTTCCAACATATATGTGTGTGGGTGTTCTTAGTATGAGCACCCATGGTTTTCTTTTTTGTCATTCCTAACGAAATTCCAGCTTCTGTTTTTTTCTTGGCTCGAAGGTCTCTGCTGAGTCAGGTCTTTTTTTAGAGCTTTGGCTGATTACGACTTGTGTCAATATTTACTTAGCGCCTGTCCGATTGTGTGCCTTTCCCATTTCTCCTTTTTGATCTATAATTTCCAAGAACAGAATGCTAAAATAGAGTGTTCTGTGTCTGTGTGTCCATGTGTGTGTGTGTGCATTGGGGAGAATCTAAATTATATAGAGGAGAAATATAGGCAGTGTCTGCGTGTGTGTGAAGGGGTGAAAAGCCCAGCGCTCAGGACAAGGGTGTTCCCTGCATACCCATCTGCCTTTTCTCTTTGGGCTCCATTCTTTCCCAAATGTGTCCAAGCATTTTTCTCCAATCGGACAATGTTTAAAGAGCTTTATCCAAGCAAATAGAGAACACTGTGGTTCTATATCCTGGACTGGGCCTTGCTCTTCTTTGCCAGGCACACTGCTCATTATCAACAAATAGTTTTGCCCCAGCCCTGCAAATGCTTCAACCAGGGGAGGGGGAACTTTTTTTCAGTCCAAGGGCCACATTCACTCAGGGGAAACCTTCTGGGAGCCACACTGAACACTATAGCACACAGAAAAGGACCATTGGCAAAGTCTCTTCAGTAATGTAGACGGAGTCCAGAGGGGGGAAAAAAGAAATCTTGACAACTCTTTACTGAGCAAACTGAATGAAAACAGTGTATAATTTGATGAAAAAGGAACAGAGAGTGTTTTGTTTTTCTTAGCTCAGGCTTTACACATAGCTGGAAGGCATGCAACAGAAACATACAGAGGAAAAACTTCCTCAGAACTATGCAGCTAATCGGAACTCATGCTACCACAGTGAAGATCAAGCCACTCTCTGCCTGGTTGCCAAGCAACACCTCCACATACATCCTTGGTTGGCATGATTTAATATTAACAGAAACAACCCTTAAATTGCCTATTGAATGGTCCCTACTGTTGGACTTCCATCAAGGACAAGTGGGGTTATGGCTTGGAATAAAGAGGAAGTTCCCTCCCCGCACAATGCCATTTTGAATAGGTGCAAGATTCTACACTAGGGTGTTTCTGTAGTTTGAATTTAACACAGTCCTCCTCTCTTCACCCTGGGACTTGCAGCTTCCAAATGGGAAGCTAAGCTACAGTTCCCAACACTCTTTGCAGAGCGCAGGTCCCCCTATCAGCAGACAGCATTCTTGGGTAGCTTCTAGGTCCCAAGTGGCAGTGACACCTGCCCTGGGATGGGCAAAGGGACTCGAGTCAAATGGCTGAATCTGGGAGCTGCCCACCACGTCAGCTTTCCGCAGTCGTCCTCCTCCTGGTGTAGCATGGCTCCAGGATGTGGTAGAGAAACCAGTTTCAGCCTGAGGACCCTGGAAGGCTGATCAAAAAGGAGCATGGCTCTCAAGGTGAAAAGGTTCCCCCACCTTTACCGCAAGTTTGCAGCTTGGTGCTGGAGGTCTCACCTGACGCCTTGAATTCTCGGCCAAGAAGCAATGGTTAGCCTCCAGTTTGGGAAACTCTAGCTTCTTCACAGATCTAGCTCCAACCGTAAGCAAAACAGACCATAGCCCAGTGCAAAAGGGCCATAGCCCAGTGCTTTGTTTGCAGAAGGTCCCATGTTCAAACCCCAGCATCTCCAAGGAAGAACTAGGAGGTGGCAGAATTGGGGGCAGGAGGGAAGGCCTCTGTCTTGGAATGCTACAACCAGTCAGATTAGATAACACAGTGTTAGATGGTCCCATAGTGTGACACCTCCTTCTATCCTCCCTATAGATTGGGTCATCAGGGTAATTCCTCTGTGCATTGCGAGTGCTGGCCATCAAGGAGAGCCAAAGGCCCATCTAGTGGCCAGTCACATGCTTCTGGGAATCCTACAATCGGAGCGTGAGGGCAATAGCCCTATCCTGTTTTAGTGTCGCAGCAAGGGCTAAAATCCAGGCTGTGTCACCAATGCAAACCTAGTGGTATTCCTAAACCGGTGACGGACTGGTTAAAAGCAGCCTGTCCGTAGACTGCTGGACAAGCGTCAAGGCGGTTGCTGCTGTATTGCTACATTAGCAGCAGGCGGGGAAATGCAAAGAGCAGAACTTGCCTGAGGTGGCTGGGCGGACCTTTGCCTCCCCAGACGTTCACCAGCAAGCATGAAGATGAACAAAGGTAAGGGGAGAATGTTGTGTTTTCCAACGATTCCTTTCTGTGCGTTTTGTTAGAGCTGTGCAAGGCAGGTCTCCGAATGAGTGCAAGTCAGCCTCCCTGCCTCCTCCTCCTCCCCAACTTGGAAGAGCAGGTGGGCTGTTGGGATGAGCAAGAGAATCAAAACGATTGAGGGGCTTGAGGGGCGTCTGTAACAATCTGGGACTTTTTAGTTTGGCAGACAAAGTAAGGAACGGTATGAGAAAGGTGTACAAAATGATTTGTGGTGTGGAGAAAATAGAGAGAGAAAAGATTTTCTGCCTCTCTCGTAATGCTAGAATTCGGGAACGTTCAGCGGAGTTGAGCGGTTGGAAGGTTCAGACAGACAAAGTCCTTCTTTGCACAGCACACAGACTGTGAAATTTGCTCCTACAGGATGCAGGGATGGCCAGCAAATTGGATGGCTTTAAAAGAAGAGTAGACAAATTTATGGAGGAGATGGCTGTCACTGGCTGCTATAGGAGGAAGTATGCCTCTGAGTGCTAGTTGCTGGAAATCAGAAAGAGAGCAAGCGAGAGCAGGAAGGAGAGAGCTTTTGTGCTCAGGTTCTGCTTTTGGGCTTCCGATAGGGGTTTCGTTGACCCCTAGACTAGATGGATGCTGGACTAGGTGGGCTTTAGTTCTGATCTGGAAGGGCTCTTCTTCTTTCCTTATGACTGGTCATCCTAACACAGAAAGAAATTGCAGCTGGTGACCTAAGGATAGAAGGAGCTCTCTCTTCGAGGTGAACCTCATAGGCCTTTGGCTCTGAATCACCTGTATTCAGATATTGTGATATGCCCACAAGAACGTAAGAAAATCCCTTCTGGATCTGACCCAAGGCCCATCTAGTCCAGTTTCCTGTTCTCATGGTTGCCAGCCAGATTCCTAAGGGAAGCCTCCAAGCAGACCTGAGGGTAGCAGCCGTCTCCCCACTTTAGATTCCCAGCAGCTGGCATTCAGAGGCACCAGGTTGGCCCAAGGCATTTTGGCACCTGAGGCAAACCACAACATGCCACTCCCCACCAGAGAAGAAGGGGTGAGTGAAGATCTACACCTGGGGAAATCAAATCACCTGATGGCTGAAATGAGAATCAAAGGATGTTGCTGGAGGGAAAGAAACCACACCCAGGGCTGTCCAAGGATTTTAAGGGGGTGTTACACCAGCACAGATTGTTTTCCCCCTGGTTTGAGAGCTTCTGTCACTGTCTGTCCCACAGGATCAGTGTTGGCGTTGACTCTCATTTGGCTGTTGGCAGCGAGGTCTCAGCCCCTTGAAGCGGGGGCCACCAACGAACAGGCCAGCCCTGAAAAGCAGAAGTGTCCCAGCCTGTGTGGTTGCAGTTACGACGAGCGCAATGATGAGCTGAGTGTCTACTGCAGCTTGCGAAACCTGACCAGCCTTCCCGAAGACGTGCCCAGGGCCGTGAGGATGTTGTGGCTGGAGGGAAACAATTTCACTTCCTTGCCAGCTCTTGCTTTCAGGAACCTCTCCAGCCTGGAATTCCTCAACCTTCAGGGCAGCCACCTGTCAAGCATCGAACAGCACGCCTTCCACGGCTTGGAGGAACTCTACTCCTTGCTCCTCCAACACAACCGGCTGAAGTCGCTGGCACCCAACATCTTCCTCCATCTGCAGAACCTGGTTTCCCTACATCTCAACAACAACCAGTTTAGCAAGATTGAGGAAGGTGTGTTTGCCGGGCTCTCCAATCTCTGGTACTTGAATCTCGGATGGAACTCCCTGGTGGTCCTGCCGGACAAAGTGTTTCACGATCTACCCAACTTGCGAGAACTGATCCTGGCTGGGAACAAGCTCCACTATCTCCAGCACCAGCTCTTCTACAGCCTCAGTGAGTTGAAAGAGCTGGATCTGAGTGGGAATTCCCTGAAGGGCATCAAGGGCAACATCTTCACGAAGCTGCAGAAGCTGCAGAAGCTTTACCTCAGCCAGAACCAAATCAACGCCATCGCCCCACGGGCTTTCATGGGCATGAAGTCTCTGCGATGGTTGGACTTGTCCCACAACCGCCTCACCATGCTTTTTGAAGACACATTTTCGGGCCTTTCAAGCCTGCATGTGTTGCGCCTCTCCAACAATTCCATTGCCAGTCTGAGGCCAAGGACCTTCAAAGACCTCCAGTACTTGGAGGAGCTGCAGCTGGGGAATAACAAGCTCAGAAGCCTGCCGGAAAGGGCCTTTGACAAGCTCAGTCAACTGGAGGTGCTCACGCTCAACAACAACCATATCCAAGAGATCAGGGCTGGGGCTTTCCTTGGTCTTTCCAACATGGCAGTGATGAACCTCTCTGGGAACTGCCTCAAGACCCTCCCAGATTTTACCTTCAGGGGACTCAGCCAGCTGAACAGCCTCCATCTGGAAAACAGCTGCCTCAGCAGGATAAGGCCACAGATGTTCTCTGACCTTTCCAGTCTCCGGAGGCTCTTCTTGAGACACAACGCCATCTCAGAAATGGAGGACCACAGCCTGAGTGATTTGCACGAGCTGCTTGATCTGGACCTCAGGCACAACCAGCTGAGCAGCCTCTCTCCAAACCAGTTTGCAGGCCTCCGGAACTTAGAATACCTCCTCCTGTCCTCCAACCAACTGCTAGACATCTCTCCTGAAGCCTTCACTCCACTTCTGCGCCTCTCCTGGCTTGACCTCTCCAGCAACTGTTTACAGGCCCTGGAGAGTGACATCTTCCGCTCCTTCCCCAGGCTGGGATATCTGAACATCGGGAACAATTCACTCAGAACCTTCTCGGTGGATTGGCTGAGCCCTTCGCTCGTCCAACTGTGGCTAGAAGGGAACAAGTGGCAATGCAACTGCTCGCTGAAAGGACTTAGAAACTTTGCCTTGCAGCACCCCAGTGTTGTCTTGCGGTACACACAGTCCATCACAGAAGGAGATGCTCCTGTATATACTTACAACAACATCACTTGCCTTAGCCCCGGGGAGGTAGCAGGACTTGATCTTCGGGACATCCAAGACACCCATTTTGCCGATTGCTAAATACTGGTACTTTTTACTTGGTTTCCCCTGCTCCACCCCCCACAAAAAACGCTTTCTGTATAGCTGGTGTCAGCATGCTCTCCTGGACCCCATGATTTGACTAAATGCTTCTCTTGCAGGGGTGGCCCTCAGCCTTGGGCCTTTGCAAGCGATCAATTAAGACTCCTGGCAAGAGAGGACCCTCCTTCCACTGGTGGGAAGAGAAGAGAGGGAGGTGATAGAAAGAAAGAAGGGAAGGCAGCCCTCAACAGAAAAAGGTTGCTCAATGCTCATCGCTGATCTATTGGGAAAGGGGGGTGGATGGTCCCACCTCTGTGCCTTTCAACACCCCCTTTCCACTTACTTTCTGGACGTGCTATCCCCTGGAAGGGGCAACCTGTGGGGTGGGTGGGAAGATTTTCATAAAGTTTCCATTTCAGCAGGCAGTCCCAGGGGTGGGTGGGTGTGTTTCCTCCCCCCAACACTATTAGGACAGTTACAGGTAGGTAGCCGTGTTGGTCTGCCATAGCCGAAACAAAATAAAAAACTTCCTTCCAGTCTCTAAGGTGCTACTGGAAGGATTTTTTTTATTTTGTTTCAACTATTAGGACATTTACCCTCCTCTGGCACTTTCAGAACTGCACTCCTGACCGCAAGAGCCTGACACAATGTACTTGACATGCTCAATTCCAAGTCGAGTAACCAAACAGGGGCTCGGCAGACGCAGGAAACGCCACAATGTGGCAGGTGCTCCATGTGGCAATATATACCCATCATCAGGCTCGGCACCAGCAGGTGGCACACTTGGGCAATTGCCAGGGCCCTGAGGTCTTAACAGGACCCACCTGTGGCAGGTAAGCATGTCGGGGGAGGCTCCGATGTAGGAGGCACATCCAATACATCTAGAAATGTAGGAAGCTGCCTTACCCTGAACCCAGACCATTAGTCCATCTAGTTCAGTATTGCCCACACTGACTGGCAGCAGCTCTCCACAGAGTTCCAGGCAGGGGTCTGGACCTGAGACCTTCTGCATGCATAGCAGATGCTCTGTGACTGTGCTAGGATGGATATGGTGTCAAAATCCCCATGGGAGCTTTTTGGCAGCTTTCCCCATGGATGCCACATACTCTTATAAACCGCAACAGGATTAATAAACTTTCAGAGCTACAGCAGAGCCTTTTGGTTTTTCTGATGCTGCTTCGTCTAAATAGGAACCACGAGATCTGAGCTATGGCTGTCATGTAGGTAAGTAGATAAAGCGAGCTGCTTCAAAACTTCTTGTGCCTGGAGAAAACAAATCAACGAGTGACACCAACAACATAAATACTGTGTTGTAAAAATGCAGAGACCAATCGCAATTCATTTCTCCATCTCACCCAGGCAGAATCTCTGGAGAGAAAGCAAAAGGCACATGAAGGATTGTCCCATTACGTTCAGACATCTCATTCAATTGGTGTGAATTCTGTTTACGAATACACAATCTTTGTTATGCTCCACCTCTGCTCTTGGAGGCAGTATGACTCTGAAGGCCAGTTGTTGGGAATTGCAAGTGGGAAGTGTGCACTCAGGTCCTGCTTATAGAATTGCAGAGTCGGAAGGGACCCTGGGGGTCATCTAGTCCAACCCCCTGCAATCTTTTCCCCAACATGGTGCTCAAACCCACGACCCTGAGTGCTTGTGGGCTTCCCAGTGGGGGAGCTGGTTGGCCCCTGTAAGAACAGGATGTTGGACTAGATGGGCCTTTGGCCTGATCCAGCAGGCCTCTTACGTTCTTAACGGAGCTTGCAGATAACTTCCTTCTGGATTTGCATCCAGAGAGGCATAGATTCCCCTCCCTTAGATCAGCCACGTTTTTGCAACAGCTTTTAAACAAGAAAATTGTGACCTCAAGCAGATGCTGACCATGGGACCCTCCTCTCCAGGCAGACATGCTATCACCTAAATTGCACTGGCCAGATGCAATAAAACGTTTAGTGCTTGGGAACCAGTCATGGCCAATCAAAATTCAGAAGATTTTTTATTTTTTTATCTCATTGACCTACAGTTCTAATCTGTTAGATGATACCATTCTAGATAGTCTAAGAAGTGCTGGTTGTGGAATTTCTGCTTTGGGGAATTGTGGTTATCAAAATTGTGCAATTAGATTTTATTTTTTCTGGTTGAGACTGCTGATTGATCTTATTGATTCAGAGATTGGAAATATCTCACACCCAATAGTGAACTCGGACGATGAGCGTTGACAGAAATAAAGCTAAAACAGGCCTCACTGATTCATGAGTATCTGCCTACTTGCAGGAGCCCCAAGAGTTGCAAAGGTACAGGGGGGAAATGCTTAACATAAATACAACCCCAACAAAAAATAAGAAGAAGCAGCTCAATCACCATGGAATATTGAATATCAGTTGTAAAGTCAGGAGAGGAAAATAACAATAAATATCTCATTGACCTGCAGTTCTAATCTGCTATTGATTATGTCATTCAAAATAGTCCAAGAAGTACTGGTTGTGGAATTCTACTCTGAGGAATTGTAGTTATCAAAATTGTGCAATTAGATTTTATTTTTTCTGGTTGAGACTGCAGGAGAGGAAAATAACAATAAAGTGGGGAGAGGAAGACTGGACTGCCCTACCAGGTGGTTGGAATTTGGAAGCCCAATGTACTAAAGGGAACAAGTGTAGAGATCCCCAGACTCGGACCTATACAGATGCAACATGCGAGAGGTGAGAATGACACAGAGCAGGTGGAGGGCCCTTGGAGCTCCTTCATTAGCCCAGCAACCTCTCCTGCTCACCGATCTACTAAGGCTTGGGGATAAAAATCCCTCCTATTGGAGCATGACATGTGTGCATGTACACATGTGGCATGAAGGATTGTGTGGTGGCCACCCCCTCACTACCAGCTCTGGCCAAGTTCACTTGAGCCACACTCCCTGCTGGTGATCAGTCCCTGGATGTTTAGCAACAAGGTAACAGAGAACTTAAGACAGCTGCTGAAGTTATGGCACAAAAGTGTGGGGGACCCTTATTTTAGTATATACACGAAGTATCAAATGTGGTGACAGTAATAATAATGCAACAAACCAACAACACCACAAACTGGCTCATAAGTATAATCAAATCAATCTTTATTACGGTCCAGAGACCCAACAAATTGTTAAAAAGCAATACACAATTCATACAGCCTATCTCCAGGTTAAACAAGCATTTTGTTCAAAAGACAGGGATCACTGGTTCTTGCAACCACTGATAAAAACTTTGCCACTGCTAATGTTCTAGCGTTTTTAAGTATAAAGCCAAATTTACTAGAATAAGAACTAGAATAGAGATAGCCTTACAGTATCTCCAGGCTTTGTTTTGCACATGGCACCTTAGTATGTTTGTTGCTTGAATGGTTACAAGTCTGTCTATAGTCTAGTTATTATTCTAGTAAATTTGGCTTTATACTTCTAAGCCAGTTTGTGGTGTTGTTGGTTTGCTGGACCCTTATTTTATACATTATTCTAAATAATATAGATTGACTGCTCGGTCAGAAAAATCTCTAAGCGATGCATCTCTAAGCAGCAACAGCAGATTCCATAACTCCCATCACTTGACAACCCCTAATTTTAGGCAAATGGCAGGACCTACAAATCCAAATTGAGGAGCTTGTGGGACCCATACACACAAAAGCTAAGGCTGCTGGGGCTCCCAGTGCCACCTGCCCCCCCAATTAATGCAAGCACTGATATAGACAAGGGTTCTTTAACTTTGGGTCCCCCATATGCTGCCAGGCACCAGGGATGATAGGAGTTCTAGTCCACTACATTTGGGCCGATGGGCCGAGACAACTCAGCCCTAAAACAAATAATGGGCATGCATGTTTTTTTTAAAAAGCACATAGATGTCTTGACTGCAGCAAATATGATTTATTGGATGTGGGTTGCTCAAGATGACTGACTCACAACTGAATTCTGCAGAGCAGTCAAGGAATTGCTGGCGGAGGCTTTCGCGAGGACTGCTGCATCACACAACACATGCTGAACTGAGTTCACAAGGTGGAAGGCAGGGACCGCTAGAGTGCCAGCGTCCTGCTGGTACTTCTCTGCTCTTTGGGTGTGTGTAAACTTCTCATTTGTCCTGCCTGAGCAAGGGAGCAGAAACACCATCTGGTTGAGATCTTGGCCTTGGAAAAAGGGCTAAAAACAAACAAATCCACCAATGGGTGTACCGCTCCAAAGCAGACACTGCAGTCACTCATACGGAAGGCAAACGTTGCTGCAGACAGGGCGCTGTGTTCTGCCCAAATCCAGCCCCTCTGAGTCTGTTGCTTTCCGAAAAGCCTTCCCCTGCCTTGCTGAGCCTTCTCAAAAGCCGCCCCGTTTCCTGGCCAGCTTCTCTTGGTGCGGCAAGGAAGATGCTGGGTGCCCGTCGATTGCAGCCTGTGCTTCCGGTTCAGGAGCTGCAAGCGGACGCCCCAGCCAAGATCTGCTGGGCGATGTTGGCGAGCGCAGGGAACGCCAGGCTCTTTGGAAATTCCTGGAGGAAGTCTCTGCCTTGTTCCAAGCTCTGGCTGAGCTGGGGGTCCAGGGGCACGCACCCTGTGCAAGAAGGTGGGGTTGCAAGAAGGCAGGAGAGGTTTAAGAGGGAAGAGGGAGAGAAGGTGAAAAGAGGAAAGATGGGCAGGCTCTCCCATCTCCCAGACAACAGCTGTATACTGACCAGCAATGAAGCTCTAAGTACAGGGATGGGGAGCTTGTGGGCCCTTCAAAGGCTATGGGGTTACACCTCCCATGATCCCTGACCAAGTTCTATGCCGGCTTGGGCTGACATGAGTCCAACGACAACTGGGTCACAGGTTCCCTGTCTCAGCTGTATCCAGCTAAGAGATCAATTTCTTTTCTTGAGGGTGAAAGTCGAGACTAAAACTGTAAAAGATTATGCTGCTACAGTGGGAGAGGAAGCCCCTTTGCAGAGGATGCGAGTCATCTGGCACAGGGCTCAGCAGCTGTTTCTGACACTTTGAATCACTGTGAGTTCGTACTGAATTGAAATCAATTGTTTGATTAATTTGTTTTGGGGTGGGATGGTTTTTTTTTTGCCTTATGGAGTTGTTGAGATGATTATAATCACTGTAATGTTTGCTAATTTTAATGTTATTGTCATCATTGTGACTTGCTTTGAGCTCAACGTGGTTGCAGGAGAAGCGGAATTTGAGTATTCAATCATCAACTCAGTTTTCCCAGAGCGGTTCCTCTAGCTGGCTCCTCTAGCTGACTCCATCTATTGCAGCTCTGTCCTCCTTTGCTTTGGATCTGTCCCGTGATGCCCCCTGTCAAGATCCAGACTGACACAGCCTTATGGCCGGGATCTTTCATAACCTTATTTAAAGTGTTATGTGGATATCAAAGTCACAAGAAAACCACCATCGCAACTTTTAATGCTCTCCTAGAGGGTACTCCGGATAAACTCACCTAGGAATGGGACCTCGGCATGCTTGGCCAGCTCCTGTCCACCTCCTTTGGAAAAGACATTGGTGCATTCCTAGAACAGAAGAGGAAGCTTAATTCTAGAGGAAAAGTGGGGAGGAAATTCTGGAGGAAAGGTGGGGTGTAAATAAATTAATTCATATAAATACAGTGGTACCTCTAGTTGAGGACACGATCCGTTCCGGGGTGCTGTTCTTACCCCGAAAAGTCTGCATCTAGAGTGGCGCTTCTGCACAAGCGTGATAGAGCGCTTCTGCACATGTGTGAAGCGCGCAGAATGCTTCTGTGCATGCGGCAAAGCCCAGAAGTATACGCTTCCGGGTTTGCCGCGTTTGCAAGCTGAAAAGACGCAACATGAACCTAACGCAACACGAGGTATGACTGTACGTATTTATATACCACTATAACATAAAGTGTCGGGAGTCCTGACTGGACTAGGATCACAGTGTCGGGAGTCCTAACTGGTTTTCCACCCTGCACCTGGTATTTACTTTCCAAAAAGAAAAAGACACATGAAATGTCAGCTCTATCTCTCACAAATATCATGCCATAAAGTTTGGCCTTTAGCAATTATTCCCCTTGGGAAAGCAGAAATGCTTGCAGAAGCTCCACCAGAGGACACAACCCTAAACTTGCTCCTGCAATCAGGTTTTTTAAAAATCACTCCAATGGCCACCAATCTCAGATCTTAATAAATTTGCGCACGCTGAGCTTAACTCAGCCTCTGGCTCTTACCAAACAGTGTGGGCAGACGAAGCCGCTCATGTTCTCCACGATCCCAAGGACCCGTAAGCCTGTCTTCTTGCAGAAGGTCAGCTCTCGCCTCACGTCCCCCACGGAAACAGCCTGAAGAAAGAAGACAATCTTGAGTAATACAGTGGTAACAGGGCGGCAGCAGGAAACAAAGCTGAGCAATAGGCAAAATAGTCTGGCCACAAATGTGTTATTTTCAAAGCAAATCTCAAAGCTGTAGAGAATTTTCATATGACACTGGAAGCTGCCTCATACCAAGTCAAGCTGCATTGGTTCTTTGATCCAAAGCTGTCAGATGCACCAGCGAGCATTTAGCAGCAATTTCCTTGAAAGCTGAAAGTTGAGTTGGATGCATGGTTGGTTTGGACATAGGAATCTGCCTCATGCCCTTCTAGCTCAGTATTGTCCGCTCTGACTGGCAGCAACTCTCCAGGGTTTCAGGAAAGTTTCTCTTCCGGTTCTACCTGCAGATGCCAGGGAATAGACCTGGGACCTTCTGCACGCAGAGCAAGTGCTGTACTACTGTGCTACAATGGATATGGTTGTCAAACCCTATGTTTTAAAAAACTAATAGCTGTGTTGTCATGATGGACAGATAGTTTATAACTAATCTATGCGATAGATGCCGAGTACGGTATTATACAAGCCAACTGTAGCGCAGGGGAGAAACTTTATCCAAAAATGTCTCTTGTGGCTATAAGAGCACCCCCTGGTGTCCATACACAGCTACAGAAATTGCCTTTGAGAAATAACACCTAGAGCACATTGATTCCCCCTCCCCTATATAAAATGACCAAAGCCAATATTTTCAGGATCCTCAAATAAAATTTTCAGTATCCTGCCGTGCCATGATGCTAGTTTGTGTTCATCTGAAAGTCTTGGCGATTCAATGTGCCCAGCAAAATGCTTGAAGGGCAACTTCGGAGAGAATAGCCCAGAACCCAAAAAAGCAGTAACTCTGATGCTATAATCAGAATCACCCCAAGTGACTTATGTTGTAAACTACCTAGAAGTATATAACACGAGAAAATAGATAGCTAAGATGTGGAACCAAGACATATTTTATGAGAACTAAGGACAATGGTTAAAAAGGGGGATAAATTTAGGGGAAAAGGGAATCATTTAGTGAATTTTAGAGACACAAATATCCAGTTTGCAACGAATGCTATGACAAACCATGGTTTAGTGCAAACAGCCAATTGTGTGGGTTCCCGGAGTGAAGACCATAGGCACAGAGTAACCATTACTGCCTCATCTCCTGGTCCTGCTGCTGCCCTGCTATATGGGGTCAAGTCATTGTTCAGCTTTTGGCTCCAAGGAGCAGGGCAGCAGCAGGAGCGAGCGAGGAACTCACTCCAGGAACTCACATATTGGTTTGCTTGCACTAAGGCATGGTTTGGCTCATATTACAGTGGTGCCTCACAAGACGAAATTAATTCGTTCCGCGAGTTTTTTCGTCTAGCGAATTTTTCGTCTTGCGAAGCACGGTGTCGGAAAAGTTTTGGAAAAGCTTCAAAAATCACCCAAAACCTCAAAAAAGGCTGCCACACCGCGTTCTATGAGTTGCTCCTCGAAGTCAAGTCGCAACTGTATTAACGGTGTTAAGAAAAAGGAAACAAACTTGCAAGACGTTTTCGTCTTGCGAAGCAAGCCCATAGGGAAATTCGTCTTGCAAAGCAGCTCAAAAACTGCAAAACCCTTTCGTCTAGCGAGTTTTTCATCTTGCAAGGCATTCGTCTTGCGGGGCACCACTGTACATACAGAGTCAGTTTATTGAACCAAGTCCACATTTATACTTTATGATGAAGTCACACAAATTATAGTGCAAGTTGGAATTTTCAATCTAGAGCTTTCAAAAAGCTACACATATATTTTATAAAATTTATTTAGATGCCCCTTAAGTTTTGATTATAGACACTTCCAGTTTAAAGATTTGTAGGTGTGTAATTAACTGTGTGTGCACGTTTGTGTGTAGCTATTATTATTATAGTTGCTTTGTTCCTATTATTTGTCACTTTTGTACAGGTGCGTAATAGTTTTTTTTTAATTAAAAATTGCAGGAAAACCCAATAAATTAAAAGACAAGAAAAAGAGAGAAGTCATCTGTACCTGCGGTGTTGTAACAAGAATTGCCCCAAGAGGCTTATAAGGCCGAAGGGATTCTACAGTGGAGATATGCTCATCGGATGTGCCAGGGGGTGTATCCACAATCAAGAAGTCAAGTTCTCCCCAGGTGACATCGGACACAAACTGCTTGATCAAAGCTATAATGAAGTATAGAATGGGAAAATATATTGGAATGCATCCAACTAAGTTCTACTGAGCAACCCCCACTGAAATGAATGAACCTGAGTTAATCATGTCCGTTCATTTTAATGAATCTGCGCCAAGGAGAACTTAGCGTTGGAGGACCCACACAGACACAATTCACACAATAACCCTGTGGTGACAGGAGCAGGTCCACCACATACCCCTGTCCTGTCCTGTATGAAGATAGGAAATGGGCGGAGGTGATGGGGGCGTGGCCAAAGACTGGTCTGCCTTAGGACACATTAAAGCAGCGTAACCCTCCATGTCGTCTGCCCACTTCTTCCGGTGACATTGCTATCTGCAGACCCTGTCCATACAAACCTGCCCAAATCTAAAGATCTTCCAAAGATGCGCTTGTTTATGTCCCACCAATATCAAAGGCTTGTTTGCACAGGACAGGAGGAGACTCAAGAGAAGGCCTCTTAATGGCTGTGTTCAAACTCTGGAACTCCCTTGCAACGGAGAACTAACTGGGCAATCCCTTTTTAAAAACTGACCTGCAATTTAATCAAGTTTCCTTTGTTGATACTTGTTTTAAATTGGCAGCTGTGATGTTGTTGTTTCTAATTGACTGTTTTTTCCTGCTCTTATTTTGTTTGTCGCCGCTTCTTGATTATGGTTGTGAGCTGCCCCTAGGGTGCCATGCAGAAAGGCGAGGACTAAATGGCATGTATTTTCTGAGCACATGGCCCCAAGCAGGGATTTCGAAGGGATTCAGAAGGACGGTGGTGACACTCATTAAGGGTCACCCAAGTCACTTGCCACCCATGTAGACCCTGTGCTAGTCCTCTGTTCTCCCGCAGGAGCTGGGAACTGCCAGCTGGATGCACGGAACAAGAGGTCATGAAGGAAAAACAACATGGCAGAACTGTACCTCCCAGTGCATGTTCAGAGTGCGAAGAGCTAACTTGGAGCACTGTTGCCTGGAGGAGATTCTTACTCATCGTAGCCAGCACACTTGGAAACAGGGACGTGTGCTACCCATTTGCAAATAGGTCACTTGCTTTGCTGCCCGGGGGGTGGGGGGGATGGACAATAAACCTCCAGGCAACTGAGTTCAAAAGGTGGTTGTCCCCAAGACTGACTGGCTTAGGCCAAATATCACTAACAGGGGCATGCGGGTACGTAAACACTTGTATCTTCCATACCATTTTTCTTTGGTCCTCTCCATATTACGGCATCGTCTGGCTTTTCCAGAAGGAAGCCAATGGACATGACGGCAATGCTTTTGTCTTGGCCAACGAAGACCGGCACCCAGCCACCGTCGCACTGGTGAACATCTCGGTCCTGCACATTGAGCATGCGCGGGATGCTGGGGCCACAGAGGTCTACGTCCAGGATCCCGACCTGCATTGGGAAGACAAATGAGGAGGCCCTGTTCAGTAAAAAAAAACCCAACAACTAAAAAAAGCAACTTGCAAGCCCAGCATATCAAACCTTTCTCCGGACATGGCACAGCAGGCCGAGGAAAGGTAGGTGAAAGCTGCAGGAAGGGATAAAGTTGAATTCTATCACTGTAACATTCTGCAATGGTAGGCAATCAAGTCCTTCAATGTAGCGGCACTGATGACCAGGAAGGGAGTGATTTTGCCTCCACATCAGGGTGCTGGCCTAGGATGAAAACTGCTCTGTCTACCTCATGACTCTTACCTACTTTAATCCCCCTACTCTTGCTCCCTGATAAAATTGGTGTGGTCTTGGAGGACTAAAATTTTTGCTTTTTGGGTGGGGAGGGGAGGCTGGATTAGATTCCCAGGCTGGTGTGTGTGTGTTCACCTGCCCTGGCATTCAGAATGTGCAGATCACATCAGTACAGCCATATGTAAAGGTAAAGGGACCCCTGACCGTTAGGTCCAGTCGTGGCCGACTCCGGGGTTGTGGCGCTCATCTTGCTTTATTGGCCGAGGGAGCTGGCGTACAGCTGGGTCATGTGGCCAGCATGACTAAGCCGCTTCTGGCGAACCAGAGCAGTGCACGGAAACACCATTTACCTTCCCGCCGCAGCGGTACCTATTTATCTACTTGCACTTTGATGTGCTTTCAAACTGCTAGGTTGGCAGGAGCAGGGACCGAGCAACGGGAACTCACCCCATCGTGGGGATACGAACTGCCGACCTTCTGATCGGCAAGTCCTAGGCTCTGTGGTTTAACCCACAGCACCACCCGCGTCCCTACAGCCATATGTACCTACCTACAAAACCAGGAAATGGCGCTTGCTGGAAGCAGCTCATTAGTCAGCCGATCACCAGAAACCCCTCCTGCCTCCCATTCCCGTTGAGCCTCCTCCATTTCTGATGGGTCAACAGCCTTCTAGGCATCCATGACAGAGCGCACTATAGGCTGGGGAAGGGGAACATCTGGTTCTAGTGTCAGGAGGGAGAAAAATGTTTCCCTATTCACTTTTCTATGTGATGCATGATTTCATACACTTCATAGAGTCACAGAATTGTAGAGTTGGAAGGGACCCTGTGGATCATCTAGTCCAATCCCCTGCAATGCAGCTGTCTCATACAGGGATCAAACCTGCAACTATTATGTCACATCTTACCATGCCTCCCCAAACGCTGCAACCTTTTTCTCAAGGGTTTGGCTCCATCTCTTCTGAGCTCTTTCCCAAATGAGAGCATGGGGAGGGGACTTGAACCTGGGACTACCCATGGACTGAACCTCTGATGTTTCACTGGGTTACAGTTCCACATGGAGGCCTTACCTGTCCTCACCATAGACTCTCTCCTTAGCCTCCTATCTCCCCGGATAGTCCTGGGCAATTTCATTTCCAAGCAGGCCATGTCAAGCCACATGGGCCTCTGGGGAGGGAGCAAGTCAGACAGGGAGGGGAGTGAGAGGCAACGTGATGGAGGCGGAAATTTTCCATCATGGAATTTTATCCCACTGCTAGATTTTTTCACTTCCATATCTAAAAAACACAGTTTCGTAAACATTCATTAGTAACATAATGAATGGATACAAACCTGTAAGGTTTTGTAGACAGTTTCAGGGATATAATTAACTCCCCCCCCCCCAGGTGACTCTCCCTATGGAGCACCCAGGCACATGCAGTAAATTTAAATGCTTACCTCCTTTGGGTGTGTGTGTAAAAATTAATGTTAAACAGTGTTGCTGTCTTACCATGCTAACAGCACTGCGTAGGTGTTGATATTGGAGTTGGTGCTCAAAACCTTCTAAGTGTGGGTTTCAGCAGCAATTTACCCACTGAAATTGCCCAGTGGCTTTTAAAAAAAACCATATTTTTATTAAAGGTTTCTTAGTTTACAAAAATACGTGCATGGTCTCTTTTTCCCCCAAGCTGCATTTTCTACATTTGTAGTCATACATTTGTTGTGATACAGTAGTGTTACACACAGTGTTAGGTTAGGAAGAAAAGAGGGGGAGAGGGAGGGAATGGTGAGTGGGGTCGGGTGGCAATGTTTCTATTCTACTTAGTGTATGTGTGGGGTTTTGTGTCAGTGTCACTTGTGTGGGTTCTCTTACTATTTGCTTGTTGTATTTTCTTGGTGGTGAGAGAGGTTGGGGGTGGCCTAGGGTGTGGTTGGTTGTCTTTGGTTGGCTGTAGTGAGATTTGCTTTTGTGTGTGAGTGGGTTATGTGTGTGTGTTTTTTTGGATCAGGTTAGCCAGATTGATTCGTATGCTGTTGCGGATTCTTGTTGCTGTGCCCAGTGTTTATTTGAGGACCCATGAAAACCAGTGCGCGGTGACCCGAAGTCTGGAATGAATGAGAACGTAACTCTGTCCACTCATTTCCTGACGCACATGGAAGGACGTGCTTGCTAGGGCCTCTGACTTCATACAGTTCCCAACGGCCCACCCAGGGAGCTGACAGGAGTACAGCAGACTCCCCCTGAAGCCCCCCCCCCATGCCTAAGCACCTGGAAGAATGAAGAGGTGGGCTGTTGGGAACTCAATATAAGGGGAGGGTCAAAGAGCACAGCCTGGCCCATACCCCTCACGTAATGGGGACCTCATGAAGGGGAACACCTGAAACCCTAAACCCAGTCCCACACAGTTAATCCCCTTTGTCTCTCTTCCTCCAACCAAAGTTTCCATTTACCAACTCTAATTCTGTTCTGTCTTCCAACTCCCTGACCCCATACTCCATGGGCTCTCCCACTTCCCTTCAAACATACAACATAAGGAGTGGATAAAATACCAGTAACACTGAGTCATTTCAATGGTGTAATTAACTCCCCGCACCCCAGCAAATACAGCTAATTTAATTTCTTAGCCTGGGGGGTAGGAACAAGCTCAAATTAATGTTACAGTTTTGAGGGCCTTCGTTTTTGCTTCTTGAGAAGTAAACAATGCACACAGGCATATACTGCCGAGTGGTCATGTTCTTAGATATCTTTAGTTATTCCGAAGAAAATCCCTAAAACCCAAAACTAAAACCAATTTGCATGTAAAGCTCCAGCTTTGTAAGACTACAATGTTTAGACCACATTAACTGCACTATTATTGATTCTTCCTGTCCCCAAATATTTCAAATACTTCTGAGTATTGAAAAACCTGAAGAGATGAATACATAATATTAAGGCATACTTGTCTAGATTTGTTTGCTGATTAAAGTTCAGCTGCCTTAGCACTCTGGAATCCCCCCCCCCAATTTTTCAGAAAACCCACATCACTAGGACCAGCAGGATCACACCTGTTTCACTTTGAAGTTCGGTCACCTGACATCATGGTGACATTGGGAAACTAGTGAGTGGGAAGCCCTGCTCATCTGTCGAAGTGACTCGCAGGGGGTGGGGGGTGCTAGGGATCCTGTTCCCTAAGCCTCTTCAAAGAGTTCAGGGTGGTATACATGAAGGCTTATCCTCAAGAAAAAATGTGTGGAATGGGGATACATTAGACTGGGAGATGGCATATGGGCCAGGACCGCTGCAGTCACTGCTAAGCAGGGATCTGGGTACTCTGGGTTCACATTCAATCTTTGCTTTGAGTCCTGGAAGACCTGCTCCCTGTCTTGCAGGCCTCTTCTCACCTGGCCTGAGAGGACAGGGCCTTGACTGATTCCAGCTGCAAAAGCCGAGGCTGCTGAAGAGGCCAGAGACCATCATGGCTGTTTCTTAGTGCAGACCCAAGTCATTGAGCCCCCATGAACTACCACTGGCAGCAACAGCAGCTGACATGTTCTATGCTTATGGTAATAGTTTATTCTCTTTTTGATTATGCTGTTTTAAATGTGCATTCTATATTGGACTTCCTTTAGGAATGTTTTCTTTTGAAACGTTTAAGAAAACTTTGCCATTGTCCACTTTGCCGCTTTAAATGTGCATTCTTGTAGTTGACCTCCTTTGTAAAGTTTTATTTTGAAATCTTTAAGATAATATTTTAGTTTCCTGTTCACTGTGTTGCTCTGAATGTATACCTGACTTTCTTCATTGATGTTTGATTCTGGATTGTTTTATTTGATGTTTTAATGTAGGTTGTAAGCCGCTTTAAGGTCCCTCCCTCGCTTAAAACTATAAAGCAAACAGAAATGAAATGAATAACAACAATCCGGTGCTCTAACCACTCTACCACATGGTACATACCTTTTTCCCAGTGTGATGCAGAGCCAAAGCCAGCTCTGTTGAGATGGTGCTCTTCCCTACGCCCCCTTTCCCCGATAGCACCACGACAATGTGCTGGACCCCAGCCAGGTTACCTCCATCTGTAAGGGACAAGAGGTGAGGAAACGGTTATTATTCCGTCTGATTTCCAATGTTCTGGTTGCAAGTGAGGTTGCTTGTGTGCATCAAATGGCATCTGTCAGGCACAAAAGGAAGGTATTTGGCAGGTGAGGGATGAGGGTGTGGGGGAACCCAAGTTTGCAAAAGTACCATACTTTTCTTTTAATAGGGGAAAACCCCAAGGTGGGAGAAATATGCAATACAGCCGAGGACAGAGTGAGCTCTGTGGTCATTTATTTACTATCTGTTAAATTTGTTAGTTGCTTAGCCTTTTCCAAGGCAACCCAAAGCAACTTATAGCCAAGCAAACAACCCACACCCTGATACATTAAAACCAATATGGTTTCTCTATAAAATGCTTAGAAATGAATGCTGCAGGTTGCTTTAAAAATAAAGTGTGGATAGCCAGATGGGCGGGGTAATAATAATAATAAAATTATTATTATTTAAAAACAACCAAAGTAGGTCAAAAGAAAGAACAATAAACAATCTTAAACATATTCTGCTGATTTCCATAAACATTACAGTGGCACCTCAGGTTACATACGCTTCAGGTTACATATGCTTCAGGTTACAGACTCCGCTAACCCAGAAATAGTACCTCGGGTTAAGAACGGACCTCCGGAACAAATTAAGTACTTAACCCGAGGTACCACTGTACTTCAAAGTATGATTTCAATGTATGAAACTGCATACATTGCCACAAAAGCCACCTTTTCATTTTCTCCCTCATAGAATCATAGAATCATAGAGTTGGAAGAGACCACAAGGGCCATCGAGTCCAACCCCCTGCCAAGCAGGATTAAGTGTTTAATGTACAGGTTCCTCGATTAAGTGTTTAATGTACAGGTTCCCACAATGCTTGAAGCCAAAATCTGTTATGAATTGCAAATTCATCCAAGCACCCAACACATTCGCCCCCATTTGTATTAGCAATTCTCTCAATTCAGACCTCCACTTGCACTAGCTAGTTGTGGCATTTTGGCTTATGACAGTTGGAAGCCAAATTCCATAGCGATTAGAATTCCAGGACACCTCAGTCACTGGCTTCTGTAGTAACACAGCCATCCAGGATGTCTCCCATTGTAAAATGTAAACACAGCCATTAAGTGATCATAGACTCGTGAGGCAAAAAGGTGAATAAGGATGGACAACTTGAGTCACCCAGGAATTTCCTGCACCTTCACACAGCCAGGCTGAGGGAACATCTTAATAAGGCTTAAGTTCCCCAACCGTATCAGAAGCAGAAGACACTTATCTCCTCAGCGGAGGATTTTGGACATTTAAAAGGATATTAAAAGATGGATACTGAGGAAGAGAATTCTTGGCACCCTGTGGGGGATCAAAATCAATCGAAGCAACAAGATTCCCTGGAGATGGAGCCAACCATGACCTTGGCAGATGTCATTAGGAAGTCCACGAAAGGTAACACCGGGGTGATCTTTCCCCCTTTCCTACTGCTAAAATGGCTATTAATATTAAAATATTAATATTTATTGAGAAAGGCATGAGGTCATGTTGAATATTAGAAGCTTGCTTGTCAGCTGTCATCAACAGAGAGAGTGTTCTGGGTGACATTTAGTTCTCTTATTGGTGAACAGACAAGAGAGAGGAAACGTGGCGACTGAGTAGCAAAGATCAGTTTGCGCAAAGGGGCCCCCAAGCTACAAAATTAAGATGGCATCCCTCTATCTAATTTTTATCCCAACTTTCCTTTAAGGAGCTATGGTGGGAAACATGATCCCTATATCTTTAACCCCCCCCACAAAATATTACACAATATTGTTATTTGTATACAATACAATGCATGTTATAAATCATCATGGTATAAAAATAGCACACGCAGTGTTTTTATTTCTTTAAATGTTTTAACAGTGTACACTGCCTTGATATCTTATGATATGGTGTTACAGAAATACTTTTATAAATATAATAAATAGGGTTGTATCCAATGATAGTCCTACTCCGAGTAGACTCACTGAAATGAATGGCCATGACCAACGTAGGTCCATTCATTTCATTGGGTCTACTTCTGAGTAGAACTTGGTTGGATACAACCCACAATCTAAGGCTTATTCTTATGGTTTCTTATATTAGTAATATAAAGATGTCAATAAATATGTGTACAATGCACCAGTAAATATGCACAGGTAATTAAAAGGACAAGATAATTATGAGTGGGTAATTAAAAGGACAAGATAATTATAGATCCGTTCTTGAACTACTCAGATACTAATATCACCTTCCTATCTTTTGTCAAATAATGTATTGATTAACTCTATAAATTTGTTTAGACTATTTCCTGACCTGAAATTCTTAATCTCTCAGTTACAAAACTCCAGCTATTAATCACCTCTTTGGCCTGTGCTTCCGCCTCAAACATAGTTGTCTTGTCATATCTATTACCTATAATAGACTTCTCCCCTCACAACAGCTCTGTGAAGTAGGTTAGGCAGAAAGACATTGAGTGATCAAGATTTATCCAGTAATGTTTATAGCTGAACAGGAATCTCCCAAGTCAGAGACTTAACACTCCAATCAATTAGGAGAATATAACTGTAAATGTGAGTCGTTCCACACAGAAATAAGTTATTTTTACACTTAACTTTATGTAATGATGATGAGTGATATATAATATATACACAATTTCAATAATCCTTCAGTCTTGGAACTTAGGAAAGTATTATCCCCTTATTGCAGATGCAAAGACAATGAGAGAGTAGCTTGCCTAAGGCAACCTAGAGAGTTAATGGCAGATAGGGATGGAAACAGGAACTTCCTCATTCATCTGTGAGACTCTTAGTCTGCAAGTCTTATGTACACTTTCCTGGAAGCAAGCCTCAACGAACACCATAAAACATCTGAATAAATACGCATAGACTTGTACTATTGGTCACTGTTACACTTAACCATATGATTTAAAAAATACTATCAAATGGCTAGTGTGTTAATACCCCCCTTTCAAAAGCACAAGCCAAATTTTATATAGCAAATGTAAAAAGTCTACTGGGAAAGCTTGATTATTTAAATTTTATTTCTATATACTTTATTTCACTATGACTAATAGTTATAAAACCCAAAAGTGGAAACTGATATAATGATAATTTTCATAGTATGTTATTTGTTGGGTTTTAATTAAGTTGGGTTTTATTGATTTATCCTCCACCCACCCCCCATCTCTCAACCTATTTGTTATCTAATGTCCATTTCCCATATTATATACCACAATGTCCTAAACTGAACCGATTTGGAATACTCTGCCCTGCCTTTAATAGAATAATAGAACCATAGATGGAGCCAGAGTCAATGACAGGCAGGATCAACTAATTCCTCTTTAGTCCCCATCCTCCTCCCTGCTGAGTTCTACAATAGCAACATGGAGATTGCTGAGGAAGTTGACTAGCAGTGCTGTCCACCTGGGCTGGTTACATATAAGAAGGCAGGGAACTGTGGGTGTTTGACAGCAGACAAGAGTTTGGCAGGGCAGATCCCCATTTGTCCCTCCACAGTCTACAATGCAAGGCCTAAGCTTCCGAAAAACACTGCATGCCAAAGGCAAGTCCTTCTGCCAACATTCAAATCTTGCATTCATAGGTGCTAACTTGAATAAAATATACATATATTTTTTTGGGGGGTGTTTCTGCCCTGGGGGGGTTCTGCTCTGCCCCCCCCCACTTCTGCAGAGCACACCTTCCTCCACTGGGCACAACTGGGCACTGGTCTCTCCTCCCCCCGTCCCTACGCAAGAACCTTGTTTAAATTACAGTGGTACCACTACTTGCGTTCACCTCCGGTTACGTATCCTTCGGGATGTGCACGCGGCAAACCCAGAAGTGTTTTTCTAGGTTTTGCCACACGTGCATGCGCAGAAGCACTATACTGTGCTGCGTGCATGCGCAGAAGTGCTATATAGCGCAGCACGCATGCGCAAAACACACACCTCCAGTTGCGGAAACCTTGGGATTTAAGTGTTTTAAGACATGACATTTCAATAGCGTGCACTTACTGAATTAAGGACTTACAATTTAAAGCACTGAAAATTGTTAAGATTAATTTTAGCGCATGTGAAGAACAAAAGTATATGTCAGGGTGGGGAACCTTTGGCCCTCCATCATCCCTAACCATCAGTCATTTTGGTGAGGGCTGATGTGAGTTGGAAGTTCAGCAACATCTGGAGGGCCAGCTGTTTCTCACACACCAGACCAACAGGAAGTTGAATATGAACCTAAACTCTTCATTTTCTAAGTGGCTCTGAAATGCAGAAACTGCACAGTGGCAACTTTGATCAGTGGTAGAGTAAGCTGTCCTGCCAGGCTTAGTTACATCACTTCTACCCGCCTTGGGAAAAGAGGTAATAAAGCCTCTTGTTGTACACAGTCTACCTGAGAAGCTCAGCACGTGAAGAGGTTTGAGCTGGTTGCTCAGGCCACATGGATCATAAGCCACTCTTGTGTTCCTATATCAATAATTTAGGAACTTTCACCACTTTGTAACTAAGCTAAGTTGTATTGCCTGTGCAACTTTTCTGACTGATGTATGGAAATGCACATGAACCTGACCTTTGAAGGGTTTGTAAGTAAACCATTTTTTAAAACTTGCCAAACATGTAGTTGTCTTCTTATGCTGGGGTAAGAGGGAAACTTTAGAAAGAAACTTTTAAAGGGGACATTTTAGAACTCACTTGGAGGGACATATTTTAAAGATCTAACAACCTGTATTTCCGTGCTTTACTTTGCTGCATATTTAGTGGCTTTAAACCTCTGCTGGGGTTTTCTCACTGTAGAGCACCTTCCCCAAATTTGGATCTTGGCACACACCCCACCCCTCTCTCTTTTGCACCAGCACAACTGTCATTAGCCTCAACTAAGGAAGAAAGCTGTAATCCAGCAACGTCTGGAGGGCAGGTTCAACATCATTGCTCTTATTTCTTTGGAAGAAGTTCCTGTGCTTTAACAGCAGGTAGACATCTGACAGGCGCAGATTATCCCATTGTTGCTAAACATCTGCTTCTCCACAGATGTTAAAAAGCGCAGGAAGCCTAGTTAACATCCAATCACCTTCCCCAGCGACCATGCCTTCAAAGCCCATCAATCACTCACCCTCTGCGGCTTCCTCCATGTTGCTTCAGCAATCCTCACCACTTCCGACTTCGTCAGATGATTGACATGCACCTTGACGAATGAACTGACAACGGGGGTTGGCTTTGCCCGTACTCTAACGAGTGACATCAATCTTGTTCAATGAAGAGGCAGCTGGGGGATCACGTTGCCCGCCTTTGTTCGGTCCTCGACTGAGTGACGTAAATTTTAACCAATAGAAAGTCACCAGGGACTCTTCGGCTGCCTCCTGTCCTATGAGGCAGCACTCACCTTACCCATTGACTCTTCCTTCTCAGCCAATCATATCTCGGAGACCGCCTTCTCTCTCTCTTTTTTTAATTGAGTGAGAAAATCTCCACCTCCTTGTTGAAGAGGGAGGAACAGGGCTTGCCAATGAGAGAGATGGGAAAGGGTCACTGGCGTCACCACGCCGTACTGCGCGTGCGACTTCAGCGCTATGCCGGGCGCTGAGCGAGGGAAGCGTCCAATCAGGAGAGAGGAAGATGGTGCCGTTCCCCCGCCCTCTCCCTTTCGCCGGGGGCGGGAGGAGCAAGAGGAGGAGTGACGCAGGTAGGAAACGGACGTGGAAGGAGGGGAGGGAGCCGAGCCGAGCTGCCAATGGGCGCGGCCGAGGTGGGCGCGCGCAGCGTGGATTGTTTATATCTCGCCTGTGGGAAGGAGGCCGGGGTGCGGCGCCTGCCGATGTGGAGCGGAGGGAGGCGCGCTCGCTCGCTCGCTTCTGAGGGGCCGGGGGAGGAGGAGGGGAAGCGGCTCTGTGGCTGGACGGCTGAGGTAGGCCATGGGGGGTGTTCGCGGCTGAGGAGAAGGGGGCGTATGTGTATGTATGGGGTAAGCCCAGCGTGCGGCCTACAGCTCGGTTGAGAAAGTACTTCTGAAGCCACTAACGGACCGTTGGCCAGTTTCTGGCGGGACCCCTCCCAGTGGCTGCTGGGAGTTCTCGCAAAGGACGCTGGGTAAAGTTGGACACTGGTCTCATTGCCCCGCCCCCAACTTACGAGGCATTTATTGGGTGCTTGGCCGAGAGACAGTGAGTCAGCGCAAGAATTATAGAATTGTACAGTTGGAGGGGGGGGGGAAACCCTAAGGGTCATCTAGCCCAACCGAATGACTGTTTCTAAGTGGGGGTACGATTTAGCTGAAGTCAAGAGGTGCCTTTTCTCCTGTAGTTTTTTAAGGTACCTCTGTACCTTCTTTGCTTAAAAGACTATTGGGAAGGATGTGGGGTGTGTGTGTGAAAGAGAGAGAGATTTGCCTAAAGGCCCAGTCTAGGGTTTGGGGTTCTATACTGAAGACACCCCCCTCTCTATCTCTGCACCCCATAATTTAAAACTTTTTAATTGTAACATAATGAATGAGCCAGAGGCCCAGTAGCAGGATATTACATTATGCAAACAAACAAACAAAATTCTAAAATGAAAAAGTAGTAACACAGGCTCCGTTACTTCCAGGTTGCCGTGGAGTGCAACCTGAAAGCGCTCAACCTGAAGCACATTCAACCCAAGGTATGACTGTACGTGCATCTGGCATCCACAGTTTTGTTGGGGCTACCAGAAGCATGAATGTGGGTATTGGGGCAGGCACCTGCACTTTGTTCCGTACTTAAGAGTTTCCTGTGCCAAATATTAGCACATCTGAAGTGCATATAATTGTTGCATATAACGTGGATCTGTTCTTGGAGAGCCTGGTTTCACAATGGATTCATGGGAAATGGTGGGACTTGAACTAGGATAAAATCCCAACTCTATATGGACAACGTAGTTCATTCTATCCTGTGGGGCTGGATTACCTGTGTGCTTTGGCTCACCTCTGTGATACTAGCATTCTGTATTGAGGCAGTGCAGTATAGTTGCATATAAAGTTGGATTGGGATCAGAGAGACCTGCTTCAAATCCCTGCTTAGTTAAGGTAAGTGGCCTTCCAGGGTGCCTTTCATATGCCCCTCCTTTATGTGCTGAATTTAATTACTGACTAGGCACATAATTTAAATGTTATTTTCTACCTGTGTGTGTTAGAAAATAAGTGATGCAAAGTCACTTCTGCTTTATGGGATGTCATTGCCATCTTTGAGTAGTGATGGTTCTCATTACATACTAAGTGACCTTTTCTTTCCACTTGATAGTTTAAGGCTGTGATCATTTAATACAATTTATTAAAGAAGTAAAAGTTAGGATACTTTTATGCAAGAGTATTTATATCTAAGAAGAAAACTGATCATTGATTATGAATCCATAATTGATAGCTTTGTTCTATGGTCACATTACATAGTTCTTACTGAGTCTTGTGGATGCCTTAGGAGCCTAGCCTTTCCTTTAGCTTTCTGGGACTGTAAGCTGGTGATAACCACTCCTCTGTTACATATGAGAGTCACTCTGGTTACAGCCATCTAGACTTCCCCTTTCAACCCTGGCATTTTCTAGCTAGTGTGGATTGTAACTCTGTATGCCTAAGCCAGTGGTTTTCAGTCAGTGTGCCATGGCACCCCGGGGTGCCTTGAATGGTGGTCAGGGGTGTCGCAGACAACACTGACCTCTGCCCCTCTTTCCTTCTTTCCCTCCTTTCATGCCCTCTTGTATCTCTGCCTCCCAAAGGCTTGTGTGGCTGTTTGTTGCAGCAGTCCTGGCTACAAGCTCCTCAGGCAAATGGTGCCTCTGGAGCTGGCCAGGGGGTGCTGGTTGCCAGAAGCTGAGGCAGCCTCAAAAAGGGGTGAAGGGCTGCTGGCTCTGCAGGCAAGGGGTGACATAACTGGGCTTCTGAGACTTGGAGCACGTTTCCCCATAGGGGAGCCATAGAAATAATGTAGTTGGTCAAGGGAGCCCTGGACTCAAAAAGGTTGAAAACCTCTGGCCTAAGCATATATTATCTGAATGCATGTTTGCTGTTGAAGCAGTGCACTGCTTTCTAGCCCTAGTGGTTTTTGCACTGGAACGCTCTCCTTATGGCATCATTATAGGCTCATCCTACAGTGGAAGGAAGCAATCCTCTATTTTTTAACAGTTAAGGTATGTTGTCTGCCAGAGACTTTGCTTCAGTGCTCTTGATGTTTCCCAGCTGTGTCTTGGTGTGTTTTCAGTTTGTTTTCTGTCCATGCTCCTCTTTATCCCATACTTAGCTTGTTATAGCTGCTCCTTTGACTGTAAAGTTCACTTGGAGTAATCTTTTTCCTCACAAGGCAGCTCAGTTGTTGACCTGCTGAGCTGCCTGGAGTGGCTCATTTGATCACTGAGCCGAGTGGCCTTAATCGCATTATGCCTATCCTGGTATTCTTTACATGATGCCAGGGTTGGGCAGTTCTGAAATAGGGACCGTTAGATCATGAATGCTTATCTTCTGGGACACCTTCCAGGACCTCTTCCTGCAAAGTCATTTCAAAACATTTGGATTGTAAGAGCCCTGCTGAATATCTAAAGTACCTGAATGACAACCACTTTTCTTTTATACCCCCTTGGGAGCTAAGAATGGCGCTATTTTTCCTCTGCAATGGCAATAATAATAATAATCATAATAATTTGCTTTATATAGCTGCCCCATAGCAGAAGTATTCTAGGAAGCCAGTGTGGTGTAGTGGTTGGACTAGAACCTGGGAGGTCAGGGTTCAAATCCCCACTCAATCATAAAGCTCACAGGGTGACCTTGGGTCAGTCATAGCCTTTTAACCTACCTCACAGGGTCGTAGAGATTAACAGGGGAGTGAGCCATGTGGTCTTTGGAGAAAATGGTGGGATATAAATGCAATAAATAAGTTCTTCTGCTTTTCTTCTTAAGAAAGCTGGAGGGGCCAGCCAGATGGAGATGGCATTCACCAACCTGGCATCCAGAGATCTCCATGTGGTCACAACTGGACCTGTGCCAGTGGCAAAACATGCCTGGCACCTCACTAATTTCTAACACTGCTTATCCAATGTGCTTGCCTTGGGTATTGTGCCTCAAAAAAAGCACTTAATTTATCTGTTACAATATAGAGTCAGTGGTCCTTATTTTTGGTTTAGGCTTGGGGTGCAGTTTTGAACCCTGATTTTCATAAATTCCTGTAGCCTGGGGGTGAATAGTAGGGCAGGAAGGCTTTGGTCACATTTAAGCAAGTACTGTAAGTATTGCCTGTTGGCAAATGTTTCAAAACATTAAGTTTGTGGCCTGTAACTTCTCTGTATAGAATGATTGGAACCGGCTGCAGTGTAGCAAAAATGTATTTGGTTAAAACTCTTGATGTTTACATAAAGGAGGATAAGGGAAGTTCTTGCTGGTCTCTACTGTTGGATATCTCTTGTTTTCAGTGAAACATTTTGCCTTGTACTGTACTGTATCCTCTTCTTGACTGCAGTGTCCACCCCACCTCCAAAGTAGTATACAGCGCTATATTGATTTATCCAGAGAGCTTAGGGAAACACATGGTCATTTGCCCCCCTCAGTAGATCAGACTTGAAAGCACGACTTGCTCAAGGTCATCTGAGGAGATTCCCAGTGAAGTGAGGATTTGGGCTTGGTTTTCAATGATCTTAGTCTAATCGCTACATTGTACAATGCTTCCATTATGAAACCTTGCAATTTAAAAAAGTAAACTTTAAAAACATAAAACAAATGGACTCAAGAAAAAGGCCAGGGTAGGGTAGGTGGGAACTGGGAAGAGGAGTGGAAAACTATATGAAATGACATTTTCAAAGACTGAACTCTGGGGGTCGGGGTGCAGGATAGAGTACATACATGACTGCTGTGATGGATAAGTGAATCTGTCTAAGACTTAGAGTGCCTGATATGATATTATTCTCTTTCTGCCTTCCTCCTCTCTCCAGGCTCTCATGTCTCCTTCCATGTTCAGGCTCTTTTATAATATATAGCTATTTGCTTCAGATGGTCTGTCTTGTGCATTTGTACAGAATTATTCTGAGAGTTATTAATTCCAGGGTTGAAAAAATGGTTTTAAGGCATCACTTGCAGTTATCACAGTACAACAGATTACCTTTGTTTCTTTTGACTTTCCCTAGCATCTTTGTTGTTACATTCCCCTCCTCCCTGCAAAGAACTCAGGGTTGTGCATATGTCTCCTTGCAGCAGCCCTGCGAGAGGTTTAAGTCAGCAAGACAATGACTGCCCTAGAATCAGTAAGCTTTATGGATGAGTGGGGATTTGACCACAGATCTTCCCTGTATACTGCATATAGCTGCTTACTATCCTTTCTCTTCATTTACTTTGCCTCTCTTCATTAGATTATAAGCCTACAGGCAGGGCCTGGACATCACTTAATACACGTTAAAGGCTATAAATAATAAACAATTTCTGTCTGAAGGAAGGATTATTGTTCTTGTTATTGTGTGGTTAATAGTAAAGTAGGAAGGGTTGGCTTGAATAACATCTCTCCTTGCTTTCCAGATTACCTCTCCAAACACGCCATGGCACGCCGTATACGCAACAGCAGAGCCTGGCACTATGTCCTGAGTGGCGTACGCCGTGATGCAGACTCAAGGACAGTAGCATTGCCCTCTGGATCCCTTAGCTGGTCATCTGATTCTGATGGGCAGGTATGATAGTGTAGAACAGCCTTCTTAAGACCCAGTGCCATCTGGATAGTTGACTGTTTGTCTGAGTGGGAAAATTGACTGTTGGCATATGTTTTGGATTTTTGACCAGGACTGTAATAGCTTTGTCCAATGAGCTAAACTTTCATGAGCAATGAATCCATGAACCTAGCAGGGAGCTTAAATTTATCTACATTCATGTTTTTTCTCAACTGGGTGAGAGAAGTAAGTTGGCACTATTCCTTCCCCCACACCCACCGGAATTGAATTAAACCAGCATGTGTGGTAAACCACATGAAAGTTTATTTTGTGCTAGATGGAGTCTATTTACTTCATCAGTTGATATTTTCAGAGTGTGGGTGCACCCAGAGCTTGTTTTCAGAGTGTATGCTGTTTTTGTTCACAATACTCAGATTCAGCTGAGATCTCCATTTGAGAGGTACTAAATAGCAAAGCATAGGGACGCGGGTGGCGCTGTGGGTAAAACCTCAGCGCCTAGGACTTGCCGATCGCATGGTCGGCGGTTCGAATCCCCACGGCCGGGTGCGCTCCCGCCATTCGGTCCCAGCGCCTGCCAACCTAGCAGTTCGAAAGCACCCCCGGGTGCAAGTAGATAAATAGGGACCGCTTACCAGCGGGAAGTTAAACGGCGTTCCATGTGCTGCGCTGGCTCGCCAGATGCAGCTTGTCCACACTGGCCACGTGACCCGGAAGTGTCTGCGGACAGCGCTGGCTCTCGGCCTATAGAGTGAGATGAGCGCACAACCCTAGAGTCTGTCAAGACTGGCCCGTACGGGCAGGGGTACCTTTACCTTTAAATAGCAAAGCAGGGAAGGAACATGGCCTGAGCCCTCAGCTAGTTTATTAAATAAATTTATTCATTGTGTTTATATGCAGGTGATGACCACTTTGAGTGCATTCAATTGATGCGCGACCTCTGACATGTGGGTTGTTTTGGACTAGGAAGAGGGTAGAAGGGGTGGGAAGGGCTTCTGTGCGCTCTGCCGATGTGCAGGGGGGCCAGGAATGCAAGCCCTGTGCAAATTGGGGTTTGCCTGCACCACCTTTCTACTAAGGCTTCCAAGTTGGTTTACAATTTTAAAGTACTAAGATGAAGGAAAAAACATGTAAAATTGGGAGTGGGGGCAGTCTGACTGGAGTAGGCTCTGATGTCATCTGTACATGCCTCCCTCACACTCCTCTTCCTCCTCAGAGGAGCAGGCTGATGTCTGAAAATCAGGGTTTGAAATTGCACTGCTGTAGGGTAAGGCTGAACCACTAAGAGGGACTACTGACTGTTTTGTAACCAAAACAAACTGGGAAGTTAGTTAAAAGCATAACTCAGTGCAAAGAGGGAAGGTTAAGGAAGTAATAGTGCAATCCTATACATGTCTATTCAGAAGTCCCATTAAGCTTAGTGCAACTTAGTCCCATATAAGTGGATATGGGGATTGCAGCCTAAAACAATAAAAGACCATCCCTACTTCATTTTATGCTATGGCATCCTCCTACACTCTCCAGCCAGTCTTCTTAGGAGCTAAACTTTCCTCACTAAAGCAGTGTCAGGCTTCCAATAGTCACTAGTATCAATGGGTCTCTTATCTTTTGTCAATTCCCCAGAGGAAGAACGTATAAGAGCTAAAGGAAGGTGGAGTGAGAGAGACAGCAGAAAAGCCTGCAGTTCTTCCTACTCTGTGGGTTTTTATATAGATAAGCAGGTGTCATATCAGCCCTTCTTGCCATATTATTGTGGCTGCTGCTTCTGCTTTGCTGCCAAATTATGGCTCTCTCAACCTCTTATCAGTTGAGAGGGTGCAGCTTCAATAGAGGCTACACAGAGCCAAGCTCTTCTACTTCAGTCACCCTTTAGTAATTATTTTCAGTAATCTTTAAAGTCTGGCAAGGATTCATTTATACCAGTGAAAGTGGACAGCATTGACTTCAGGGAGTATACGTAAAAATAAAAAGAGCTTAAAAATAACATTTCTGTTGAGAGGAGAAATCCATGGGAATGGAAAATGACAAGGGTAGGTTCTGAGCATTTTTTTTTTGAAAGAGCATTCTAATAGTTTGTTTTTCTTTCTTCTGGGCAGCACAGCGACTCTGATTCAGAGCCAGAATTTCCTTCTCTTTTGCCTTCCATACCCACAGCAATCCCTGTAACTGGAGAGTCATACTGTAACTGTGAAAACCAGAATGAAGCTCCTTTCTGCTCTAATGTGCACACTATTCACCGGATCAAAGACTGTCAGTGTGGAGAGGAGGATGAATGTAAGGAAGCTTTTTAAAAATCTCATATGAGTTAGGGATGTGTTGGAATGTGACATAGATGTACAGGGGGGAAATAGTGATTGGATCTATGACTCCCATTGGCCATGCTGGTTGGGCCTGAAGGGAGTTGGACTCCAGCAACATCTGGAAGGTCATAAGTTCCTCAACCCTGCTCCATTTCTGATCTTTCTCCACAGGGCCTTTGGAGAACTTAAAATATCAGTTAAGAAGAGAAGGCAGAAATCTTTTCACATGCCCAGAACCCCTCTCTCTGACATGCTAGTTTTCTATATATATCATTTGTGTTTTTGAAAGTATACCATCTCCCCTGCTGTCATTTAGATTTTGACTGGGTATGGGATGACCTGAACAAATCCACTGCAACATTGCTGACCTGTGATGACCGTAAGGTGAACTTCCACATGGACTACAGCTGTGGCACTGCTGCAGTCCGGGGAAACAAGGAGCTAGCAGAAGGGCAACACTTCTGGGAAATCAAGATGACCTCACCCGTCTATGGCACAGACATGGTACATTGAATAATGATGTTTGGGTGCTGCAGGGGGCAGCTAAACAAAACAGGATGATTCATTGATAGCAGTACACTAAGTGTATTCTTTTAAAATATTTTTCTCCTGCTTTTGCAGCTGAAAGCAGCAAGCAGCCAACATTAAGTGTAGCTTGAATTAATAAATGGCACATCAGTAAAACGCATCAGAAAACAGGCCAGAAGCATGTAAAGCATCAGTCAGGCTATGGGGCTGGTGGATTAAAAAGATTTTCAAATGGCATCAAAATATGGCCAATGTAGGATCCAAGCAGCTGTCCTAGGAGTTCTCTGGCATCTTGTATGGTGAAATCCAGTGGGGACACCATGATCTGCATAATCTTAGTAACCTTAGGCCACCACATGCGTGTACAGCTGTGTCTTTAGCCCTCAAATATGGTGCTTTCATATCATTGCTTGCTTCACTATGAGGCTGGAGGGTTCCATGCACTCCCAGAATGCTTGCTTAGGGTCTGCTGGAAAGGAGTCATAGCTCAGTATTTACATGCTAGAGGCCCAAAATTGAATCTCTGCTACCATCTTCAGCTAAAATGATAAGGTAGCGGGTGAGGGGGAACCCTTGACCTCAGATGCTGGAAAGCTGCTAAGCTGCTTTCAGTCAAAGTACATAGTATGTGAGTAGATCAGGTATGGGGAACCTTTGGCTCTCTAGATGTTGCTGAACTATAACCCCCATAATCCTCAGCCATTGGCCATGCTTGCTGGGCTTGATGGGAGTTGGAGTTCAACAATATCTAGAAGGCCAAAGGTTCCCTAATTTTGGGCTACATGAACAAGTAGTCTAACCTGATAGAACACATATTATTTTACGTGAACCAGCCCTAAGATGACTTGCTTATCCATATCCATTGGAATAAACTGTTCCATCTTAAGACCAAAGATTTCCTTAGTAATGTCTTGGCCTTTGCTGCAGGCCTATGTGCAACATTAGAGACTGAAATGTTTCGGGGTAGTACCATATTTTCCATTAGAGTTGTAGGTTTGTCAAATTGCTTAAATTCAATTATCTGCCATAGGTCTACACAACCAATAAAGTGCTATGCAATAAATTGGATGATACTGTGCTGTGACATTATGTGAAATAAAATCATGCAGGTCAACACAGCATGTCAGATTGATGTACTGCTGAGGTTGGTCTGCAAGAGTTGAGTATAGCAGAGCTCAAACCATGGGCCAGAAACCAGAATGCAGGAGAGGGTAATTATGTAATATGTAATCCAGATGCATTAACGAGGTTGAATTTTATTAAATGATATTAAAAATGCATAGTGCTAGACAACTGAACAGTAAATAGTTCAGTTCTATCAATGTATTCTTTATCTAAACTAGAGGGAATGCATGTTGGTTTAGAAAGTAGGGAGTATGAATGATTTCCCCCACCCAAAGTGATTGTTGAACCTGAAATGTTCTCTGTAGTAGTGGAGCAGAATCAGTGGCTCTGAAGGCTAAATAAAAGGCTTACATGAGCAAATGCTCAGGTGATTGCTTAGGTGGCTCCATGATTTATGTAGTGTCCTTTTGTCTGTGTGCCTGCCCTCTTCTCCTCATTCCTAATTTTCTGTCCACATCTAGATGGTGGGAATTGGGACATCAGATGTGAACCTGGACAAGTACCGCCACACGTTTTGTAGCTTGCTGGGCAAAGATGAAGATAGCTGGGGCCTCTCATATACAGGTAAGGGCAGCATAGAAAATAATTCATGGGATGAAGGAGAAATGTGAAGGTTTGCCAGCAATTGGAGGTGGCTCAGTGGCTCACAGTGTTATTGAGCCATCAGAGATCATTGCTTAAAGTTGTGCTCCTTCAGATGTGTTTGGACTCCAAACTCCCATCATCGCCAGCCCCGGACAGCATGGTCAATGTTCACGGGTGATGTGAGTTCTAGTCTTAACATCCTCTGCAGTGCTACAGGTTAGCCCTGACTGAAATGTTGAGAACACGAATGTATAAATTCTCCCTTACAAAGGAAGTGAGAGACCATGATTGACTAAAGGAGTTGGACATATATTTGTAACTGTAAACAAAAAGTGAAATGACTGGCTTCTGAAGGGGGGAGGTATTTCTGTATTTGAAGCCTAATGCCAGCAGTCAGGTGTGCAGCTGGCATGCCAGCATATAGGAATGGACTAGTGCATGTGGCAGGTGCATTTTAATGGGCTGCATGTGCATGGGAAGCCTGCACAGGCAAGGGCTTTTTCTTGCGGTTCACACCCTGTATAAATTGGCCTTGGATTACAGGCTAGAGGACCAAAATACAGGCTAGCTTCCGGAAGTTCAAACTTTATATTAACATCTTATTCTGTGCATCCCTATTTTATAGGTTATCAGAGAACTTGCACATGCACGTGTAATTAAAATGGCATCTTCAAACTTGCAAGTGTTGGTTTACTACTTACGTGTTCTGGACTGCTGCATGTGTGAAATTACTCGCTTCTATAAACAAAATGGCTTGGGCCAAAATTTGGCTAGTGAAAAAGCCAAGTATTCAGCTGGTGGTTAAAAAGTTAGTATCAATATTTTAAAAGTACATCAGAGCAGGTCCCTGTACTGAGAAGATTGCAATCTCAAACATGGCACTGAGGTGTCAACAAAGGCAGGAAACGGGTGAGGGTGAACTTGGGTGTGTACTTTCCTTTGGTTACAGTAGCGGACGATGCCAAAAGCTTTGTGGAATTAATGGTGACATCACACAGGTGTTCTGGGCATGAGGGCCATCAAGGGGGAGAGGAAAGATTTGATTTGTTTAAAGGAGCAGGGTCCATTTTGTTCTTGCACCCAGCTGTTTTGGCAACAAGTTTTTGTGAGGACTTGAATTAATGGATCAAGAGAGACAGATTCACTGACTTTCTGACAAGCAGTCGGAGGTTTGCCCATGTATAACTGATAAAGAACTAGGAAATAACTGTCTTAAGAAAAAGTTGGAATACACAGGATGAGTCTACGGTGTATATTGTGTAACTGTGGCTGCCAATTGCCCTCTAGGACTCCTCCACCACAAGGGAGATAGAACCAACTTCTCGACGAGGTTTGGCCAAGGCTCCATTATTGGAGTGCACCTGGACACCTGGCATGGGACTCTGACCTTTTTCAAAAACAGGAAATGCATAGGTAAGAGCAAGAGATCCAGAACAGGTTTAAGCTGACCAAACTTTGGCACAACTGAAAGGTGTAGTCCAGTTTTGAGATGAGGGGGAATGTTGGAAGAAGATGCAACTAAGCAGGAGGGAGCTATTGCTAGATATGGGGTAGGATCACTGAAGTGTGAGATCTAAAGTTTAAACTTTCTGCCTCTCAAAATATCAGCATGCTGTGTGTCCCTGCTACACTCAAATTACATTTTTCTCATGTGTAAAGATGTCAGAGGGCCTAGTTGTTAGTGCTGCCTGAGCATCCCAAGCTTTTGACTATTGAAAGGCTGTTTGGAACTAGTAAAATGTAGCATAAACCAGAAGTATATGCATGTAAGCCAGCTTTGGCCTTCACATCAGCGTAACTATGACAAGTGTATGGCATCATGTAGCAGCATGCCTGGACAGTTTCCTTGATCGTGCACAGAGACAAAGAGCATAGAATCACATGTTGCTGCTGTTTTCATTGACACTTAAGTCCAAAATTGAAGTTTTCTCTGTAAGACTATCAAGGGATGGAGTGCCCTGCTCCCCAAATCCTTACAGTGCCCTAGCCAATGGCTGAGAGATTATAGCTTGTTGTGTGCCTCTCCCCCCCCCTCTGTGACCATGTGTTGATCTCAGGCCTCCTTTTTGGTATTTCCATCCAGGAGTAGCTGCCACCAAACTTCAGAACAAGAGATTCTATCCCATGGTATGCTCAACGGCTGCTAAGAGCAGCATGAAAGTAATCCGCTCTTGCGGCAGCCACACCTCCTTGCAGTACCTTTGCTGTTTCCGTCTCCGCCAGCTGCTTCCTGACTACGTGGATACACTCGATGTGCTGCCCCTTCCCCCTGGACTGAAGCAAATTCTGCACAACAAACTAGGCTGGGTGCTGAGCATGAACTGTGGCTCGATTCAGCCACCCTCCCCCACCTCAGGAAATGATTCAGATAGCTCTTGCAGTTCAGATGCTGAGGAATGCCAGCGAAAGAGATGCAGGAGGACATAAAACTTTCTTTGAAGGCCATGTCTTGAAGGATGAGGGTTTTTCCTCAGTGTCTTTATAAGGATGGCTGAAGCTGGCTCCTCAATGAGGGCAAAGATTTCCCCACTTTCTAGTGAAATCTTGGAACTCAACAAGTGTTTCCTGCTTTGGAAGAGACCTACCTTCAGGAGGCAAGCCATTCCTGTAGTTTGATTACCCCTGTTTGCCTCCTACCCATCAACTACAGTTGCCAAGTTTTCTGGAAGAGTCTCTGAACCTTGAGACATTCAGTAGCCAAACAGGACAAGGAACACTTTCCTCCCAACAACCAAACGAATGAGACTCAATTTATGATGAAAACAGAGAAGCCAATGTACTGTTTTGGTTGGCCACTTGCAAGTAATGCCTCTGGGATACAGAAACAGCAATCTTTATCAATATAAAAAGGGCTCTTAATTTCTTGTGTGTTTTTCAGTGCTTTGGCACAGACAGCTCTGGTGCAAAATTAACTTGCTAGACTGTCTCTGTAAGTGAACTCATGTGAGCCTTGCAGCTTTAATTGCTTTGCATGTCTACCCGCTGCTTCTCCTGTACTGAACTATATGAAAACGTAATTAAAATACAAGCTGCATTGACTTACAAGGGTTGAACATGGACTAATGGTTTTGTTTCTGGTACAGCTGTGGGACTTTGCTTCTCAAGGTTCCTTCATGACATGGCTCAGCCAATACCAAACCATTGTTTGGCATCAAGTGCATGACATGTACACTCAGATCTCCATCTATTTCACAAATCATAGTTTGCCGTTGCCTTTGAACTGGGCACATCATGTTTTTATTTTGGGATGCTTGTGTCCCACCTTTTAAATAAATTCACAGGGTGGCTTATGATTGTACCAAATCAAACATGAGATTAGAAAGCATGTTGAAAACACTGAAAGCAGGATAAGAACCTCACGCAGATAAAAGATGGTTTAGCTGAGGGGTGATTTGGTAATGCCTGACTTGTATAAGCTACTTTGTTTTCTAGAACTGGAATCTTATTTTGTTAACTAAAATCTCGTTGCCTGCCTTCTAGACCATTTGCAAAATAATAACTAGAATGGTGTGTGTGGACATAGTTAGAATGAAAGAAAAGTGTGCCTTTGAGCACCATATGAACTGAGTTTACATTCCTGACACATAAAGATCTTCTATTGGGCGTCTTCCAAGCTTTATTTGTTGCTACATCCTAATTTACTAATTAAATGCTCTTTTGCTGCTATTGTTGGGAGTTGAAAATGTGCTGCCTTACTGTATATCAGTCACAAAGCTATCTCTTGCCCTTCACCAAATGGTCTCAGGGCAGGTTACATAAATTACTGCAATTTCAAATAAAGAATTAATTAAAACTGCAAAACTAAACAGTCACACAAGCAGCAAAATAACAGGAGTGTAAACATCCACTCACCCAAGTGTTGTGAGTAGAGGACTGTCTTGACAACATAAACAATGATGGTGTCATGAGTCCTTGAGCATATTGTACAACCTGGGGGCTATAACACAACACACTTGCATACTCCACTGCCACTCTAACATCACAAGGTGGTGGGACTTCTGACACTGCTATTCCTATGTATCTTTAACATTTGGGCCAGTTGAGATATCAACTGCTTTAGATTTAAAAAGTTTGGGGAACTAAAAGGGCTTTACTAGGTGCTGAAATGAGACTCTTTTGTCCTAATTTGTGGCATGCTCTTACAATCACTATGGTGACCTTTTTACTGGTAAATTGGTATAACTCTGATAGAAGGGAAACTCCATAAGGGCCTCTTGCAGGCCTACGTAGAGACAGGTGATCCTTTGGGTAATTTAGTCCAAGTGGGGCTAGCACTACAGATTTGTATGAAGATATGAAAAAGCTACTGCAAGGCAATCTTCATTGAATGAGAATTTCAAGGGCAGGTGGAATAATTCAAGAGGCTTGATGGTATTTGTGCGCAAGACATTTACTGCTTTCTAGAGGTCCATTCTGCAATAACCAGCAATACAGAAACAAGTTCAGTGATTAGAAAAAAATGAGATTCTGGCCTTTGACTATCTCACCTAGGCACTTAGGTCTAAAACAAGCTCTGGATTGGTAGATATCATGAAGAGGTAGACCCGACGGGACAAGTCTGGGCCAATCCGCCGCTCCCTCTCATTTTCTTCACTTCTGACCAGAATGTCACTTAGGAGGAGCTGTTTTTCTTTGTCTGTGCCACACTCTCTGTAGGCCTTAAAAAAGGGGAAAATAAATTGGCTACAGAAAACCCTGATGATTTCCTCCAGTGTAGAATGTAGAGCCATTCTGAACCTATATTAATGCCCTATTGGATTAGATAGGTATTCAGTAATTGGAAAGCCATTGATTCAACATGCACAGAGAAGGTTATGTTGTTAGATCCTTATCAGGAAGAGCTGGGATAGTAATAATTTCATTATTTATACCCTGCCCATCTGGCTGGGTTTCTCCAGTCACTCCGGGCAGCTTACAGCATTTATAAAACATAGTAAAACATCAAACATTAAAAACTTCTCGATACTGGTCTGCCTTCAGATGTCTTCTAAAAGTTACATATCTCATTGACATGTGAAGGGAGGGCATTCCACAGGGAGGGTGCCGCTACTGAGAAGGCCTGCTTGATTTCCTGTAACTTTGTTTTTCGCAGTGAGGTAACCACCAGAAGACCCTTGGAGGACCTCAGTGTCTGGGGTGAACAATGGTGGATGGAGAGACTCCTTCAGGTATACTGGGCTGAGGCCGTTTAGGCTCAGTCGGTAGAGCACGAGAGTCTTAATCTCAGGGTTGTGGGTTCAAGCACCACGTGGCTTGAGTCTTGAATTTTTGGTGCTTGAGTGTCCACTAAAGCTTTGCAACGTAGGAAAATGGGAGTACACCAGAAGATGAGACTGTCTTCAGGGGACCCTAAGGGAGTCCCCCCATAATAAACAGTAATACCTCAGTGACGGCTGAGCACACCCAAAGGGCACCAAATACCAACTGACCATTGGGAATAAAAAAGCCCAGCCACATTTTGCTGTGGGTCCTGTTGAGGCCCATTCAATTTACTTCTCTCCTCTGGAGCAGCAGGGAAGAAAGCCTTGGCCCTCTTCTCTGCAACAGCCCTCGAGATATTTTGAGGAGGGCTTGATCTGCCTACCTGCTTCGTGGCAGGTTTGCCTTCCTCCTCTCTGGAGGCCTGCTGATTAGCCAACGACAAAGCAATCAAAGATGTGAACTGACCTCTAGCAGCAGCTGTGGTGAAGGGTATGTTTTGGTGATGGCTGCTGCCATGGCAGGGCTGGTTCGGTTAAGCTGCTGGATTTGCCTCAGCCAGGCCTGTCGGAGTCCCGTCCCATCTTTCTGCACATGCACTCCACTGGCCCACCCACCATCAGCACAGAAGGAGAAAGGCTGGTTTCCCTGCTGTTTCCTGTGGGAAGAGGCACAGGGACAGGCTGCTTGAGACGAGATGTCTTTAAAAGCCGAATAAAGCCCTCAGAATGTTCTACCTAATTAGATAAACATGCAAGCATCTTCATATGCATAAACAGTATTTCTGGAGAAAATCAAGTATCTCCAGAGGGGTGTCCCTCTGTACGTGAGAGAAACAACAGATGTCTCTTCTAAAACACAGTCCTATTGTTTTTGAATTAAAAATCAACCCCCCCCCCCCAATTTATCAGGAAGCAGTAGCAAAGAAAGTGTCCCTTTTTTCACCTGGTTGCCTCAGAAGAAGAGTCGAGATGGCAAGGTTATGGATTTTCTTCATGCAAATGGTATCATTAATAACATGCACCTGGTACATATGTGTGTGTCTCTTATCAGTTTTTCTTCAATAAAGAATTGGGAGGCTTCCTTTTCATTCACGCTACTTGTGCACACATTAGAGGCATTCCGGCTTTATAAAACACCCTTCAGACACTTGCAGCTAAGGGGGGGGGGAGAGCTTTGAAGAGAAACGAGGCTGCAAAGATGATCTGTGGCAAAAGGCACTCACTTGTATGGGCGCTGCGCAATAGCTTTGGTCATTGCAGAAATGTGCTGGGCAAACTCCTGCCATGTCTCCAGGAATGAGACACCGGTGTTACTCCAGAGTTGTAGCACCACCAGTCCCTGCAGGAGCAATAGGCAGACAGAATAAATGGGGATCATCTATGAACACAGACCTACATCCAACACAGTTACACTTAAGGCCACTGAAGTCCATGGACTTAAAGCATGTCCTAACTCTTGTGTTGCGCTTGGGGCATAGCAAGGTTATCAGGAAAGCCTGATGTCAGTACTCAGCACTTTCAGGCAGCAAGCAAGGCCCCAGCACTCTTAAGAGGACTTACAGAATGCTGATACCCATGTGTCTTTGGTTCTCCCTGCCTTCCAATAGGATTAAGCTCTAGTGGCCAAATTTCAGCAAGCAACAACCATTTTGTTTTGCCCTCATTGCATCAGTCCAGGGCATTGGGGTATGGGGGATAGCAGCCAATAGTGGGAGGCACCATGTTTCGATAGTGGCTGCCATTTTGTTTTCCCCACAGTGCTCTGGACTGATGCAACATCTGGGGGATTGTGGAGAAACAAAATAGCGGGCTAATGAGGCTGCTTTCCAGAGGAGCTCTGCCACTCCTTAGAAAAAAGGAAGGAAGGAAGGAAGGAAGGAAGGAAGGAAGGAAGGAAGGAAGGAAGGAAGGTCAGAAGGTCTCACCCCTCTGCTACACTACATGGTTAAGTTTCCATCTGTGAACCTTAAGAGGGGGCCTTTGGTTGCTGGCAAACCAGGACATAAAGGCAATGGCATTCCTCCATTTGCTCTCTGTGTATGGTAGCCACAAGAGTACTGTCTCTATGCATCATTTAGCTATCAAGGCTGCTGAACTATTGACAGAACTCTCCTTGAAGAATAAATAAATCCTTTTTTATTTCCAGAATAACTTGCATAAGAAAACCTTGCTCACCCATGTGGTTCAGCATCCTGCTCTCACAATGGCCAGCCAGATGCCTATATGGGAAGTCTGTAAGCAGGGCCTGAGTAAAGAGCACTCCCCACTGGGGACTCTCAGCAACTGCAATTCAGAGGTGCATTCCCTCTGACAGTGGAAGCAGAACTGGCCACTGATAGCCTTGTCCCTCTTGTCCGAAAGCTCTTCCCCTTACAACTGACTCACTCTTGGTAATTGTATTCACCTCCTGTATTTGATGCTCTGTCATCAACACTTCTGGGCCAGGCTGGAATCCTGGTGCCTCCTCCTGCCCAGGATTCAGTGCTTCCTGCTGGTGTCGACGATGCTGGTTATACCTAAGCAGTTCAGATCAGAACAACAGATGGCTAGTTTTCAAGCTCTTGTGAGTGACGCGATTTATATATCACTTATTGAAACATGTTTGACGTCAGGCTGTACTTTTACAACATAAGCTTGGATCTGTTGTTGGCATGACCTTCATTTGTCAAAAACCAGGTACCGCGTAGGAACCCTGCACAAATAAATTTGGAGACGCGATGGGTCTGCATATTTTTTTTTGCATAGTAATAATTTATTATTTATACGCCGCCCATCTGGTTGGGTTTCCCCAGCCTTTGCAGCTTAAAAGGACAGCTGTCACACACTGCATTGCCCCTGTGAAGAAAATGACGGTATAGAGGCTTGCATATGCGATTTTACAGAATACACGTATCTGAAAGGAATGGCTTATCTTTGCACTTTCACACAGTGCGTAGCTAAACCATAGAATTCACTCCCATAAGAGGTAGTAATGGCCACAAAGTTGGGTGGTTTTAAAAGAGGATTAGATAATTCCATGGGAGATATGGCTATCAACAGCTGCTAACCCTGATGTTCTACCTCTGCGGTTGGGAGGCAGTATGCCTCTGAACAGGCCTGTGAAGAGCTTGTCTGAGGCCAACGGTGGGAGTCTTCAAACAAAAAAGCAGCCAGTCCCTGGCGGGGCCCCCCTGACTAACTAAACCCTCCAAGGCCTGGGACAAGTGTACCCAGCTCCTCCCCACCCCTGCATGGGCCTGCCTCCGAGTACCAGTTTCGGGGAATCACAATTGAGGAGAATGGCATTTGGGCTTCCCTTAGGCAAGTGGCTGGCCATTGTGAGACCACGATGCTGGATTCTGGGGTCCAGAAGGGCTCTTCTGATGTTCTTATGAGTCATCTCTATTCTCCTTGTAAAGTGCACTCAATAAAACAGATCAAAATTGCTTTATAACATCTAAGCTCTCTTTATCTTTCTTTCTGTACATTGGCTTTACCACCAGGAGGGAATCCAGTATTGTCATGAAGCAACGTAGAGGTGGTGGGGATTAAACACGAGGCCTTTTGCATCCAAGTGTGTGCTCTACCACTGAGCTACTTGCCATGTGGAAGACAGGTCACTTCTCACCCCTAACTTAGCTGCCCTCCCAATACATGTACCATTGGTAGGCATCTAGTCCAATGACTGCCACGCTGCAGGAGATTGCACAGTAATCTTTCCGGCTGCTAAAGGGCAACATTCGGGTGAGATCAGGCACATTCTGCTGCTTGCCAGGGCTCATGCTCTGAAATACAAGAAGACAGTGTCAGACATGCACACACAAGAAGCCTTTCCATAAGAACTTAAAAACAGTTTTGGGTCCAGCTAGGGAGGAGCTCAGGTAGTCCAGCCCCCCAGCATGTGTAGAATAATTTGTGTTAATTTAGATGTGGGTGTGTGGAGACAATATATGCAGAGTTTGAGTTGCACAGCATTACAGTCCCTGTCACTTCCTGGGCATCTCACTGGGGGATGCCAATGGTGTGAGCATGTTGAGACATAGCATTCATGTCAGTAAAGCTATGGTGAAACCCAAGCTGGGTGACTGCAATTGGCTCTACATGGAGTTGCTTTTGAAAATGGTGTGGAAGCTCCAGCTAGCGCAAAAAGGGTTTGAGTGATGAACTCATCTATTACCACTATGATACATTTATGTTCTCGTACCCTGCCACAATCCCACACTTAGGGAAACAAAGGAAACTGCCGTATACAGAGTCAGGCCCTTTGCCCATTTCAATACCATCTACACCAACTGGCAGCAGCTATCCAGAGTTTCAGACAGGGGCTTCTCCCAGCTCAACTGAGACAGCAAAGCAGGTGCTGTACAGATGAGCAAATGAACTATGGCCCTTCCTGGAAGTTGCCTTATACTGAGTCAAGCCATTACTCCATCTAGCCTGGCGACAATTCTCCATGGTTTCAGGCAGGGGTTTCTGCCAGCCCTTTCAGGGGATGCTGCGGACTGAACATGCAAAAGAAGATGTTCTGCTACAATATTCAAAGAGATGTGGGAACGGACTGCAAGTCCTTTTGTTCAGCGTTGTTGGCAGCCAGCTACTTCCCCCATCCCTTTCAGGTGCTTTTCTGAAAGGAGGGTTTTCTCTTTTGGAGAGAGAGAGGTGAAAGATGTGTGTGAGTGAAAAAGAGGGGGGGGGCAAGAGCAGGAGAGACAGGGTGAAGGGGGTGTATGTGTGGTCTCAGTGTGTGTGAAAGAGAGAGGGAGAGATGTGCTTGGGCAGAGAGGGATGTGAGTGAGGAGGCAGCATGTGTGGTGTGTGAGATGCACATGTGTCTGGTCTGTATGCATGTGGTGAGTTCATCCCAGATAGACCATAGCCACTTTGTATATTTCCCCGATAACCGGGAATGCTGTTAAGACAGTGGCAGCATCATTGTGCGGGGGGCAAAATCAGTCCACAATCAGGATGCGGAAGATTTATTTGTCTTCCGATGGGAGGCATAGGGTTGTGGGGATGACAACAATGAGTGCTCTCTCTCTAATCTTGTGTTATGCCACATCCCTATGCCAGCCATAGTTCTGTACATGGGTAGGTGGTTTTTCAGGTAACCTGCTCCCAAATTCTTTATATGTTAACAAGACTTTGAACATGGTCCAGTAGCTGACTGGCAGCCAGTTGTGATCTCTACTCGTCTAACAACTTTGTTCTATGCAAGAATCCCTGTTCTTCCCTGCTCACCTTTGGCCTTAATGCTTCCGGCACTCATCTCCTCTTGAATACTGCTTGCTGCAACCTAACTTTCTTAGTGCTGCCTCTCACTTACTTAGCTCTTCAACACCTGTGTAATAAGACAAAACTTCTAAAGCATACTCACATTTTTAGTAGGAGGTTCCCCACTTGCGCTTTAATGGATTATGGATTTTTATCCCATCCTCAGCACAGTGATGTGTAGAGACAAACACATTCCAGTAAGAAGCTATGCCTAAGCCTTCAATCCTAAGAAGATTTACTAAGGAGTAAGTCCCACTGGTAACAGTAGGGCTGTAAATGTTACACTCGGCTGTAGTAGTCAATTGTTCAAATGAAACATCTGAATTCAAAAAACTCCCTCCCCCCCCCCATTCCAGGCCCAGAAGTTGTCCTTAAATAAGCTTAGGACACCTCTACAACATACTTCTGTCACCACCAGAACTATTCCTCAATGCAATCCATGGGGTTTGCTGAGAGTGGCCATAGGACAGTGCTATCTAGGTGGCATAGTTAAACAGCAGATACAGGAGACGCTATTACCATACCTGCATTAAAGAGTAGAGGCGTCTGAGAAAATCCCAAGGCTCCAGTAAGAGCAAGATCTCCCTTTCCTCTTCAGCCTTTTCCTGGGGGCCATTCTACAGAAACAAAGTCAACCATTTTGTCAGTACAGACAAAAGGAAGGCTTTTTCCCCACAGAGCATAATTAAGTTATGTGGAATTGACTGCCACAATAAGTATGTAAGCAAGTTCTCTGGCTTGAAACAAGGATTGGGAGTCTGAGGTCCTCCAGATGTTGCTGGAATACAACTCTCATCATCCCTGAGCATTGTCATGCTGGCTGGGGCTGATGGGAGTTTGAGCCCAACAACACTGGGAGTACTACGAGTTCCTTATTCCTGCTTTAAAAAGAGATTAACCAAATTCATGGAGGCCTATTAATGACTACTACATACAGTCATATACTAATAATGACTACTAAATGGAACCTCCAGACTGAAGGCATGTTACTGAAAACCATTTGCTAGGAGATTATTAGCTTCACACATCACTTGCTGACTTACAGAACCGTTCCAGAAGGAAATAAATGGTATTCTAAAAAATCCTTTAAAACTACTACTACTCCATCTAGCTCCCTGAAAGTCTTAACAAACCTGGTTTGATACTGGCCATGCTCGACTATTAGCCCTATTTTGCAGAAGGATCCATTTTAAAGTTGCTTCTATGTGTGGGATACATATAAATCAAGTTCAATTTTTAAGTTGCTTGTTTTTCTGCCTGCCTACAAGCACTATTAACAGCAGATGAGCAGAATCAGGAAATGAGTTAAGTAGAAGACATTCCATATTTCACCTGTGCCTTGCCTAGCTAACAGCTGAGTTTCGAATACTCACCATGCAAGACATGCTACTGGAGAGATCTCTCTTCCAGGTTATGCTGTGTGGAACTGCCTGAGGTTCAATGTGGCATTTACACTCCAAAGAATCTAAAGCTTCCAGCAAAGCATCTGAACCAGGATCCTCTAGAAGACCTGATGGGCAAGGATCATACAAATGGCCTGATTCACATCTCAACTGTATTATACAGCACTATGGGACAGTGTCCCAAGCACTCTCCTCTAGACCTCAACATACCTAGTGCTAAGAGAGTAAAAAATTCCACTTGCTCTGTGAACCACCAGTGACACTGCTGAAATGGATAGAAGCAGCTACAACAGAACCCAGCAACGAGCTGCAGGCAAGAGCCCCCCTATTCCCAGGTCAAGATCTACTTCTAGATTTGCAATAAATCAGGCAGAGGGATCAATTCCCAATTGTTTAAAAACAGCACTAAAATAAAAGCCCTACCTGGGTCCACGCATACAGTCATGTACTTCATACACTGATCAGGCCGTAAAGATTTCAAGGCAGCTGCGGCTTCCTTTCGTCTCTCTTTTTCTAGTGCACACTGCTTTTTCTTCCTCATTTTCTCTTCTTTCTGCAGTTTCCTTTCAAGCTTTCTTTCTTTCACTTTGGTCTGCACTGCTCTTGGTCCTTTAGGAGGCTGATTTTTCTTCTTTTTCTCTGGACTGGGGGAGCAAGATGGTACTTGGTTCACTAATGTAAGCAAAGGCAACTCTTTGGGTTCACCTGGACTTATGCATGTTTCCAACTTTTCTTTGTCCAGGTGGTCCCAAACACCAGCTGCCACGTGACTCACAACAGCCACAGAGTCCTGCAATTCGATGTCACTGCCTCCTTCAGAATCAGAGATCTCCCAAGTAATGGCTCTTTTGACAAGCTGGCTGGTTCTGTCAAGAACGTCAAGCTTTTTACCTTCTTCCATGGTTTAATTTATCCTCATACACTGCCTGTTAAGAAAGTTTGTTCAGGAATGCAGAAGCATTTGCAGAGTCCCAGGCAGATTTGCAACATATCCAAAGATATTTTAAAGAACCTCAGACAAGAAATTTCCACGAGAATGCCACAGGTTCAAAGCTCACCTTATCATCATTAGAAGCAACCCACAGTTTTATGAACTGAAACAGACTGAAACCACCATTACCAAGTCAACAACTTTTCAAGTAGTTTAATATATTTACACATATAAACGTAAAAACCTCACAAACACATGAAAAGCACAGATTCCTAGGAGGCACACGTACAGTTTTCAGTACCACAGTTAACTAGGAGAACCCACAACCTTTTCTAGAAGCGGAAAGACCATACTTAGAAGACGAAAGCAATCCTGGCCCTCCTCCAATTCCAAGGCAGCGGACCAATTCCCCTCTTTCCCCACACAACTACTGAGATTGTATAACAGTCAAACCTTTTTTCTCTTTTTTAAGGCTCTGCTGTTTCGCATTTATAAGGACATATTTGTTATGCGCTATAACTGAACCACCGTCTCCCCCAGTCTGCCTTCCCTCAATAACTCAACCTCAACAAAGACAAAACCTATTATTTGGTCGGTTGCGCGATAATAGAGAGTAGCTCCAAGGGATCACCAAACTCAGAATTGGGGAGTTAAACCCCAAGAGCTCCACAACATCCCTCCTGCAAGCCTACCAACCACAATAGCACCAAGGAAGGTACATCCCTGCACCTCCTTCATTAGCAAAAGAAACTAAGACAGAGAAGCTTCTCTGCGGTGCAGCCTTTTAAATGATCCCTGCGGAAAGAGGTTGTTGCGCGGGGGGGAGTTCCGCTCGGTGCTTTTCTTCCACCCCTAAAAAATAAATAAATGCTACGAAGCCGGGAAGGGGCAACTTCCAGAGGACTGGGTTGCGGCGGAAGATGTAAGGAAGTACTCTGAAAGAACTGGCCTCCAAACGGACTTAAAATAAGAGTCCACAGAGAATAGAGTGGAAGTGTTGCCCACCGGATGATTTATTGAGAAGGACCGCCCTTGCTTAGAGCGCCTGTAAAGTTAAAAGAAGAAGAAAGCGGAAATGTTCCCTACCGGACGATTTACAAAACGGACAGCGCTTCCTAGAGCGTCTACGGTCTGTGGCCAACCTCTATGCGTTCAATCATAGAGTTAGCAAGTGATTACGGGGTTACACACACACACAAAATAAAGGAGCGGAAATGTTGCGCACCGGATGATTTAGCGAGTTGGATCGCCTATGTTAGAGCGGTTGGATCAAGCAGTTGGTGCTAAGTGGTGAAAGGTAAGGTGGCTGGATAAGGGAGGAATGATTGTGGGGTGGAAATTCCACTTTTTATTTATTTTATTGAGTTAATGGCTGGGAGGGCATTCGCATCATGGTGTCCTAGGTCCTAGTCTGAAACTCTAACCACTATGCCACACTGCTTCTGCTCCCAACCCGCGCATGGTTCGGATGCATGGCATGTAGCCACCAAAAGCAGACCCTCCAAGTGTCCCTATTTTCCAGGGATGTCCCTGATTTAGAGAAGCCGCCCCGGTTTCTGATCTGATCCCAGAATGTCCCGCTTTTCCTTAAGACGCCCCTATTTTCACTGGAGAAATAGGCAATCCTGTAAAGGGAAGTGTTTTTTTTTAAAAAAAGTTTACTTTTTATTACGTTTTTATATATGTTGAAAGCTGCCCAGAGTGGCTTTGGCAACCCAGTAAGCTGTGTGCGGTATAAATAGTAAAATTACAATTATGGAATGGGACATCCCTATTTTCATTGGAGAAATGTTGGAGGGTATGCAGAAGCCAGGCATTCAGTATTGTGGTTCCAATCCTGTGGAACCCTGCTGAACTGCAAGGACTTTTCTATTTTAACAGGCATGTTAAGGTAGTTTTCCAAGATGTGTTTTAATTATTCTTACTTATTTGTATGAAAGATTTTATTTATTCACTTACTACATTTGTATACCACCAAGGTGATGTGCCTGGTTCTCTTCCTCCCTATTTTACCCTCACTACAACCCTCTGAAGTAGTTTAGGCTGAGAGACAGTAATCGACCCAAGGTCATCCAGTGTGCTTCTGAATGTTAATAATGAGGCATTTAAATCCCTCATTATTAACATTCAGAAGGAATTTTAAAATATTATTGTTCAGTCACACAGTTGATGGCTGAAAGATACAGTTTCTGGCTACCTTGAAATTATAGGCTGTGACAGTATGTGACCTTTTTTTAAATGTGTGTATTAGATGTGCTAAATGCTTTTAGATGCTTTCAAGTCCTTTTTAAAAAATGCATTCTTTTGTTTTAATGGTATTATTTTGTTGCTTTGCTGTTTGCCACCCTGAGCTTCTCTGGAAGTAAGGGTGGGATGGAAATATAATAAATAATTATCTAGTGAGCTGAGTGGAGATTTCAGCCTGTGTCTCCCTGATTCTAGTCCCAACATACTAACCTCACCTATGTTTTCATTTCTCAGACAGCCATGGGTCGCAAGAAAGTCCACCGCCCGATCGCAGCAATGGCCAAGAAAGTCCGTGAGTACTTGGCCCTGAAGAATAAGCCTCGAGACTCTGAGCGCTATGCGGTGGACTACGAGAAAATGACTCGTGCTTACACAGGCAAGCTGCTGCCTGTCCTGGCCTGGGAGGATGTGAGGAACGAGAACCGGCTCTTCACCCTACTCAGCCGGCTGCGCCTCTTTGGCGTTGGGCGGATGGTCACACGCAAATCCTGGTTATGGCAGTATGATGAACCTTGTTATTGGGTTATCACCAAAGTGAAGGTGGATTACACAGCCGAGGTGGGTGTGTTTTTTTTTACTGGAAGGGAGTGTGTAAGGATTGGGTCCCCCATGATAACTGTCCCTTTCAGAGAGTGCAAATTTAGCAATTAAAGTGGATTAATGAGAACGCTGTGGGTGGCGCTGTGGGTAAAACCACAGTGCCTAGGACTTGCCGATTGTATGGTCGGCGGTTCGAATCCCTGCGGCGGGGTGAGCTCCTGTCTTTCGGTCCCAGCTCCTGCCCACCTAGCAGTTCGAAAGCACCCTTAAAAGTGCAAGTAGATAAATAGGTACCGCTTTATAGCGGGAAGGTAAATGGCGTTTCTGTGTGCTGCGCTGGTGCTGGCTCGCCAGAGCAGCGATGTCACACTGGCCACGTGACCCGGAAGTGTCTGCGGACGGCCCCGGCTCCCGGCCTCTAGAGTGAGATGAGCGCACAACCCTAGAGTCTGACAAGACTGGCCCGTACGGGCAGGGGTACCTTTACCTTTACCTTTAATGAGAACATAAGTGTCAGGAGTTCAGCCTACACTCGAGTAGAACTCTGGCAGAGACACATGCCCGACTGGTATGTTCTCTCCCTCCTGCTCGATCGTTCGGGAGCTTCATAAGCTTTCTTCAGCCTGAACATCACAGCGACCAATGCCATCTGACACCGGCACACTTAGGGATCTGCAGAGTCTTTGCGCATCATGCGTGACAGACCTCAGCAACTCAGCATTTTGGCTAATCTACTTTATTTACATATAAACACACACGGAGCACTGCAACATGGCTCCCTCTCTCCCTAGCATCAGACAGCAAAGAGAATGAACAAAAGACAATAGTCCCACTTCCTGGAACACAGTAACACAAACATCCTGTCTCTGTCACTTCCCAATCTGTGGAGTCAAAACATATACCGTCATGTGAAAGACAAAAATCCCATGACTGCAATCATAGATCAGGAATTCTAACAATAAGATGAGCCTGCTGGGTTGGGCCAATGGGCCATCCAATTCAGTATCCTGTTCGCACAGTGGCTGAGCAGATGCGTATGGGAAGACTTCAAGCTGGGCATAAGCTCAGCAGCACTCTGCCCACCTGCGATTCCTAGAAACTGCTACTCAGAGGTACAATGCCTCTGACAGTGGAGGTAGAGCATAGTCAGTATGGCTAGTAGCCATTGATAGCCTTATTCTCCATGAATTTAAAGCCATTTGAAGTGCTCTGTTGTCTTAGCTCAATGTATCCAATTCTGGCAGTAGAAAGGGGATGGGGAACTGCACTGAAGAGTAGGGGTTGAAGAAATTATTTGTAGGAAGATGTATAAACACCCTGGAAGCAAATTGGGGTGAATGCTCATTGTCGTATAAACCATCTCACAAACAATTCAGAACAAATGCTTCATAAAAAAGGACATCATGCTCTTCTTCCCAGAGGAGTCCAGGGTGCCATGTACATGTAAGCATATGTATTTCTACATGTGTAAAATACAAAAATACAAATTCTCTGTTACAGAATATGGATCATGGAAAAGCCTGGGGGTACTTGACGTTCCGAGGTAAGAGAAGAGCTGCTTTGAGAGGCTTTAACAATTAATCCCTTTTTCCCAGTGTTAAGAAACTGAAATTTGAATTTAGGAGCTAAATGGCACCTTAAACCTAGGTCACGGGTGTCATAACAGAAACCAAACGAGCTAGGTTGGTTTATTTTGAATTTTATTAAGGTTTTAAAAAGGTATCTATTTCTCCAGCAGGGTAAGTCACATTTGAGGATTGCAGGAGTTCAGTTTCAGACAAAGGAAAAAGAAAAAAATCAGCTTTGCATTACTTCATTATAGCTCATGTGTTTTAATATTTAAATTGAACTTTGGTTTTTTAATACTTCTCTTCACTTTGTCTAGGCATCTGGAAAAGAGGGTGGGATGTCTAGGCGCACTTTTTGAAATATAAGTATACAAAGCTGAAAATGAATGAACTGCAGCTAAAATCTTATGTTCATTTTTCACACAGTCTAGTCCTCATCTGAAGACTGCAAAAAACAAAGCCGTGTTTCCCCTGCCCGCCCCCTTAATATTCTTAATAATATTACGCTGAATAAAATGCTGCCTTTCTGTAAGGCCAGCTGAGAGGCAGAATCAGATCAGCTTACCTCAGGGGTCTGCAACCCGCGGCTCCGGAGCCGCATGTGGCTCTTTTACACCTTTACCGCGGCTCCGGGGTGGATACTAGCGAGGGGAGGAGGCGCATTGTGTGCCCCGACACTCCCCACTGTGGCGGGCGCTGTACTGGCTGTGACGTCGCATGGGGCGGTGCGTGCGTTAGTCACGCACCGTCCTGACGTCACCTTCCCGCCCGCTCGCCCGCTACATTGTAAGGGGCATGTACGCTGGTCACTGCATTGAAAGGGGGCACGTACGCTGGTCACTGTTTTGAAGGGGAGTGAAGAACACACACACAAAAAAAGGTAACTTGTTAATTTAACGTTTATTTCTATGAGGAGGAGTAATTCTGAGGGGTCAAACAAAGAAATAAAAAAAAAGTGACATAAAAGTTATTTTTATAATGAGGAGTTTTGCGGCTCCCATGTTTTTTTTTCTTCGGAAACGGGTTCAAGTGGCTCTTTTTGTCTTAAAGGTTGCAGACCCCTGGCTTACCTGATGCTGCATTGATTTCTTGGAAGTTGAGCAGGCAGGAATTTCTCCTCCCACACCCTTAGCGCCAGCAGTGGTAGTTTTAATCTGAAATCTTAGGCGCAGTACTGCACCCAGAGCTCGGAAATTGCTCGTGCTAATGAAATTCCCAGTTGCAAAATGCACCTAGAATAATGGGAGTTTCGAACGCTGCTTTTTCCAGGGAACTCTGAGAAATGTGACTCTGTGAGGGGATCAGGGGTCTACTAACAACTCTCAGCACCTTTAGCAAACTATGCTCAGGTTTCTTTGGCGAAAGCCGTGACTGTTTAAAGTTGTATGATATTGCTTTAAATCAGGGGTCAGCAAACTTTTTCAGCAGGGGGCCGGCGAAAATGAACGAATTCCTGTGCCCCACAAATAATCCAGATGCATTTTAAATAAAAGGACACACTCTACTCATGTAAAAACACCAGACAGGCCCCACAAATAACCCAGAGATGCATTTTAAATAAAAAGACACATTCTACTCATGTAAAAACACGCTGATTCCCGGACCGTCTGCAGGCCAGATTGAGAAGGCGATTGGGCTGGATCCAGCCCCTGGGCCTTAGTTTGCCTACCCATGCTTTAAATACATAGTGCAAATGGGGCCTTATTTAAGAAACCCAATGGGTTCTGAGATTAACAGGCATTGCCTTAGGCCAGTGGTGAAGAATCTTTGGCCATGGGCCTAACTAGTTTCTGATTTGGTCTCCAACACTTGTTTCCTCAAGCACTGTGCCCTACCCCATATATCAGGCTTCCTCAGACTCGGCCCTCTAGATGTTTTTGGCCTACAACTCCCATGATCCCTAGCTAGCAGGACCAGTGGTCAGAGATGATGGGAACTGTAGTCTCAGAACATCTGGAGGGCTGAGTTTGAGGAAGCCTGCCATACATGGTGTAAATTTTGATCTCAGGTTTGGGCCCCGGTGAAGACATGGCTGCAAGAGAACAATTGACAGTTGCTTTCTAAGGCTCCTAATCAGAGCTCCCAGGTGAATTTTATCCTTGCCAACAGCAGGACTTGGGCGTCGTGATGACATCAGATGACTGACAAGTGGGTGGCTCTGCCCACCATCAAAGTAAACAGGCTGGGGAACTTGGAGTCCAGCTCTCCATCCAGATCCTTTCCCCTACCCCTGCCTTAGGCTGTGCAGGGTCAAATATATATTTGTGTTCATGAAGTCTAGAAGCCTCCCTTTGTTTAAAAAAGAAAAGAAATAGACGTTGAGATTCTGGGACAAGTTCTACGTTCTGTATTTAGCCTGCTCTCCTGCAGAATTGTTGAACAGTGGGACCTCGGGTTAAGTAGTTAATTCATTCCGGAGGTCCGTACTTAACCTGAAACTGTTCTTAACCTGAAGCACCACTTTAGCTAATGGGGCCTCCTGCTGCCGCCACGCCGCCAGAGCCCAGTTTTTGTTCTTATCTTGAAGCAATGTTTTTAACCTGAAGCACTATTTCTGGGTTAGTAGAGTATGTAACCTGAAGCGTATGTAACCTGAGGTACCACTGTATATGCAAGGGGTCTAATGTAGGCTTACCTGGGAGTAAGGCCCATTGAACTCAGTGGAACTTACTTTTGAGTTGGCATCCCTAGGCCTGCACTGAAACTCTTGGGCATTCTTTTGCTACTTGATGGCTGCAGAAGTTGTTACTAGGTAGCAGCTCAATTTTGACCCTACTTACCTGGGTCACTTGTGGATGAAGGATGCCCTGCAGGTCACTGCCACCTGTGGGGTGTGTGTGTGTGTGTGTGTGTGTTTGTGTGTGTGAAATGTAGGAATGTGAGCATTTCCTGTGTGTGATTTGTCCATAGCTCTCTTCACCGTGTCAACTTCTCCTTAGGCAAAACAGAAAGCGAAGTGAAAGAAATCGACAAGGCCATGTATCACGACTGGCGCATGGTACCAAGGCATGAGGAGGAGGCCTTTAAGATTTTCACGCCTGTGGAGGAGGAAACGGTTCGCTACGTCCCCTACCCACCGCTGCTGCGGGCCATGATCCTCGCTCAGCAACGGCAGGATAACCTGAGCACCGAAGAGCCCATCCTGGACCTGGAGAGGCCACTTTTCTTCCCAAGAGAGTACTTTGCAAATCCTAAGAAGCAAGCCGAAGGAACGCCAGTGTGAAGATTTTACAGAGCATTGTTTGTTTTTACTAGTTCTTCATATTTATTTCTGATCTTTCATTAAAAAATTACGTTTGGAGGACATTCACGTTTCTTTTAATAACAGAGAATGTATTGCAATAAATGCCAGAGCTCGGAATCTTTCATGGGTGTGATTAATCCTTGAACGATCTCATTTTGACTCTCTTTTTGCGCCGTCTGCGTTGGCAGCTTGATGAAATATGGGCCACCATCCCTGCTTTTACGCCCCGATGCCTAGATTGAAATAAAGCCTGTGGATTTCAATGGAGCCTGCTTCAAGGCATTCATTGTTCTAATTATAACTAAATTACAAGGCACATAATTTTGTTTCCCGCATCTAAATGATTGGTAGTTTTGCAGGTGTCAACCAATTTTAAAACGAAAAATTCTGCTTTTAATGTGTGGCTTTTGGGGGGTGGGAGGGTGAGTATTATTATTATTTGGTTGCATCCTTCAAATAATAAAATTACTTCTGGCTGCTTCACTGAATCTGCTTGAGAACCTTGATCGAGAAATGATGGTCTTTAGACAACATGCTTTACAACGGTAACCTTGTCCAGCTGACATTTTACCGGCTTCTCCGCAAGAATTTCATGGGGTACTTTGTCAAAAGCCTTACTGAAATCAAGATACAAAACATCCACAGCATTACCCTGATCCACCAAGCTTGAACCTCTATCAAAAAGAAAGAAATGAAGTTCATCTGGCATGACTTGCTTTTGATAAAGCCATGCTGGGTCTTAGTAATCACAGCACCCTTATCTAAATGCTCTTAGGCCCAATATTTAAATATCTGCTCTAGGACCTTTCCTCATATTGATATCAAGCTCATCAGTCTGTAGTTACCTGGGGTCTTCTCCCCTCCCCCCCTTTGAAGGGCAATATTTGCCCAAGGCCAGTCCACAAGAACCTCACCTCGCCTCCAAGAATTCTCAAAGATTATAGACAGGCTCTGAGATTACACCTGCAAGCTCCTTTAGGTTTAAAATTTTAATCGACCTGAAACTTCAGCATTTTAGTATATTTCCTTCTAATAATCACATTTTTGTATGCATTTTTTACTAATGTACACATTTTGCAAGCAATTTCTCCTGATATTCAGTAATGCGTGCTATTTCCACTAATATTATTTTTACACACCCTTCTCTCCCTTTTGTTGACAGTGGCTGGTTGGCAAACTGTATAGCAAAATTTGGATATTTGCTAATCACGAAGGATGCCACCCTGTGTTTTGGTTCTCATATTGTTTTGGAAAGCGCAAATTTGATTGATTCAGGTTTAAATGCAAACAGAATCAAATTTATATACTCTGTCTATTTGTGACCTTCCAGCTGTTGTTTGGACTCTATTTCCCATCAGGCAGTAGTTGGAATGCTGGCAGTTTTAATCCATCAACATCTGGAGAGCCACAGGTTTCCCATGCCTGATTATGCTCAGATTATGCTGAGATTTCCATACAGTTTTTCTTCTTGCCTGAGAAAGAGTAGGTGTACAAATATCTCTCAAAAGCACAAAACGACAAGTTCTTTTTTTTAGTCTTCCAAGCTATTAATCATTCTGAAGTGGGGGAGGGATCTAAGCATGAAAGCAAGAGTGAAAGTCAATGACTTCCTCATCTGTGTAATGACCACAGTCTTCCCAAAGAACTGATAACGATTTTTTTTACATCATGCAATTAACCTTTCGTTGCTGAGTAGTTAACAGCAGCTGGGAGATTCCCTCAGCGGGAAAGAGCATTACTTCAGTCAAGCAAGCTTTGCAGAGCTTATTTCATGTCCACTTAAAATCAGGCTAGGCATTCCTCTTCTTTTCCTATCCACATCCAAGGACAATGCAGTGTTCAGCATGTGGATATTCTAGTGGGGTGAAGAAGGTGAGAAGCTATTCAACAAGTTAATGACAGCGTTCTTGGTATTATTGGGTAGAGTTGATTATGCCATGGTGATGAAGAAGCACTGCTGTAACAAATATCACAAAGAAATGATGGAGATTATAAATGATGGAGATTATAAATGAAATTATTGGTAGCAATGTAATCTTAATACCCAATGTGCTTTACTGGGAGGTCTGAAAGGGGAAGTTTTGGAACTTGCAGCAGCTGTGATTGCTGCGGTCAGACTAATCAAAGGAAAGAACTGGAAATCAGATAAATCAGTTGGCATCTGAGGGGGTTGTAGTCATATTTATTGAAATACGGAGACTTTTTTGTTAATTGTTGGAAGGGAAAATACCAAGACATTGGGACCTGGGAAGCTGCTTTGTACTGAGTCAAACCATTGGGTCAATCTAGTTTGATATTGTTTACACTGGCTGGCAGCAGTTTAACCTTATTTTCACTCCTCTCATTTCTGCTTAAATTATAATAATAGTTTTATACTTTGCATTTTTTAAAAGCCAGTCTTGTGGCACCTTAAAGGGTTCATGGAGTAGAAACTTGCTTTAGACGCATGAAGTGTTTCCCTTCAGTTGGCAAGTTATATACAGTGGGGGGAAATATGAAAAATGGGGCCACTCTCCCTATAAAACTTCTGGTCTTTTCCATCCAGGTGTTTTTGGACTACAACTCCCATCATCCCTAGCTAGCAGGACCAGTGGTCAGGGATGATGGGAATTGTAGTCCAAAAGCAGCTGAAGACTCAAGTTTGAGAAACCCTGCAATAGAGTATATTGGGAAAGGGTGTGGATGGCAGGTGGGGACCCTGAACAGGAACACTCCATTTTGTTGTAGGTCCTCCTTGTGTTATCAAAGAGCCTTTATTTAATGCCTGTTTGCTGTTTCTTTTGTGTTGTTTCAAATTTTCTCGTGAGCCTTTGTCGTCTAAATCCCTACCCAAATCGCATCTAGCAACAGAATCCTACAGAGGGCGCTGTAGTCTGTGCGCATAAACATCTCACAAGGAATCCCAGTGTGTCTCCTGTTCTCATCCCCCTCCTGCAGCAGCGTCATCTCTGCAGCAATTCCCAAACAATTTACAGGGGAAACACCAAAATACAGCAGGGGATCCGTTTCTGCAGATTCAGCTGGTCACCCCCAAATCCCAACGCTACCCTCTCGACACAAGGACAGGAGGGCATTGTCAAAACAAAAGCAAGCACTCTGCATTTGATTCATGCACGGAGAAAGTGGAATCTAGCAGGAAATGCTTCCCACAGCAAAGTGGTGAATGAAGGTCCATAGGCCGAAATCCTCCTTCCCTTGCCACCAGGGGTTTGGACTGGGCTTGGCTGGGAGCTGACCTTTGAGAAACAAAACCAAGGAGTTGTGCTAATGTTGCCCTGTTCCTTCAGAGTGCCTTGCTGCATTGCAACAGAGCATTCTAACTCCGACATGGATGGGAGGAAAAGCTCCTGCCTGAAACCCTGGAACGTTGCTGCCAGTCAAAGTGGACAATGCTGAATAGCTCAGTTGGTTAAAGGTAAAGGTACCCCTGAGCATTAGGTCCAGTCATGGCCGACTCTGGGGTTGCGGCGCTCATCTCGCTTTATTGGCCGAGGGAGCCGGCGTACAGCTTCTGGGTCATGGGGCCAGCATGACAAAGCCGCTTCTGGTGAACCAGAGCAGCGCACGGAAATGCCGTTTACCTTCCCGCTGGAGCGGTACCCATTTATCTACTTGCACTTCGTGCTTTCGAACTGCTAGGTTGGCAGGAGCAGGGACTGAGCAACAGGAGCTCACCCCGTTGTGGGGATTCGAACAGCCGACTTTCTGATCAGCAAGTCCTAGGCCCTATGGTTTAACCCACAGCATTAGAAAATAACTAAAGAAGCTAAGAACCAAGACCAAATAACGATGACCCAAGAGATACTGTATATGAAACTGTTTCTCAATTTTGCCTTTTAGTCTGCTCTCTTTTTAATTCATTTCTTCCACTATTCCCCTCCTTCAAGTCCCTTCTTTCCTTTCTGTCAAATAAAGCATTTTTTCTTTCTTCCTTGCACTACCCATTACCCTGATTCCTGAATTGACCCTGTCTCTACATTTATAATTGTATCCAAGTGTTTTATTGTAATTGTATCCAAGTATTCCTGTAATTGTATCTAGGTATTATTATTATTTTGTAATTGTGCCTTTACTACATGTAAATGTGAATCCCTAAGGTGACCCTTATGCAGTTGTTATATTTGGTGTCTTTGCAATGGAACTGACCCCTTTGTAGCCTTGTGGCTTATCAGTGTTTGTTCAACTTCTCAATGATTGTAACTACTTTCAGGAAAATAAGAATTGGAAACTACGTATTGAAATTGCATCACTTTATTGTAACCATGAAAGTATAAATGTTTTTAGCCTCAACCTAATCACTTCCACTCAGCTCCCCTTCCTTCTTCTGTAAAGTTCCAGACGACCAGATCCATTTCCTTTGACCCTGCGGGGAGAGGAATTCAGCTGTTAGATAAACTCTCAACCCTATTGTTATTCTAGAAAACCAGATTGGCATAACATTTGCCATCTCCCCCTGGATTTCTAGGTATTACCTTATGTAGATAGGATTTGCACCCCACCTTGTTTCTTGCACCCGAATGTCCCTTCTGTACCCTGCTCCCATGTACCTCCCCTTTACCTTGTAAATTGACAAACCTGTGACAGATACGACCACCCACAATTGCAACTGTATAAATTTCTGGACTTACCGTATTTTTCGTCCTATAAGGCGCACCAGCCCATAAGACGCACCTCATTTTTTTGGGGGAAAATGAATTAAAAAAAATTATTCCCCCCCCCCAGCCCTGGCTGCCGCCCCAAGCCTTGCGCTCACCTGCCCGAAGCAGGGGGAGCCCACCGGAGGGCTCCCCGTGCTTCGGGGTGACAGGCTGCCGCCCCAAGCCTCGCGCACCCGGCGGGACCTCCTGCCGGGCGCGCGAGGCTTGCAGACACTCGCCCAAAGCAAGGGGAGCCCTCCGAAGGGCTCCCCGTGCTTCGGGCGACAGGCTGCCGCCCCAAGCCTCGCGCACCCGGTGGGACCTCCTGCCGGGCGCGGGAGGCTTGCAGACACTTGCCCGAAGCAGGGGGAGCCCTCCGGAGGGCTCCTCGTGCTTCGGGCGACAGGCTGCCGCCCCAAGCCTCGCGCACCCGGCGGGACCTCCTGCCGGGCGCGCAAGGCTTGCGGACACTCGCGGGGGCTGCAGGCTGCTGCCCGCAAGCCTTGTGAGCCCGCGGGTACTCCCACCAGGCTTACAAGGCTTGCGGATAGCTTCCTGAAGCCTGGAGAGCGAGAGGCGTCGGTGTGCACCGATGCCTCTCGCTCTCCAGGCTTCAGCGAAAGCCTGCATTCGCCCCATAGGACGCACCCAGATTTCCCCTTCATTTTTGGAGGGGGAAAAGTGCGTCCTATGGGGCGAAAAATACGGTACCTTTTGGGTGGAGTTCCTCATGCAATGATTCTTCAACATCAACTTTGTTGGACTGGTCATGTTGTGCGGATGCCTGATTATCGTCTTCCAGAGCAACTACTCTATTCTGAACTTTAAAATGGAAAGTGTAATGCTGGTGGCCAACAAAAAGAGGCGTAAAGACTCTCTCAAGGCAAATCGAAAAAAATGTAGCATAAACAGCAACAATTGGGAAACACTTGCCTGCGAGCTCTCTAATTGGAGAACAGCCTTTACCAAAGGTGTCATGGGTTTTGAAGACACTCGAACGCAGGATGCAAGGGAGAAACGTACTAAGAGGAAGGCACACTTGGCAAATCCACATTGTGATCAACTCCTGCCTGGAAGGACGTGTGAATCCAGAATTGGCTTTCACAGTCACTTATGGACTCGCTGTTAAGACTGTGAGTAAGACAATCTTACGTGATCGCCAAAGGAGAAGACCTTTTGTCACCTTTGCATAGGGAACCTGCTTCTCTCTCTCCTTGGTTGGACATTACTCGCCTTCTCCGGCTCTATTGGACTCCTTTGGGGCCCTGAACCAAATTCTCTGTGTTTTACATCAACCCTACAATTCTAGAATTCGGATGTCTATTCTACCCTGTTTTTGCATAAATCTGCATTATATAGAGACCATTTTTATGCTGCTCTTTTGCAGAAGCCACAGGGCAGGTTCTAGAAAGGTAAACAGATAGACATGCACAAATCCATAAAAACAACAAATTACTGAATTACAGATACCAACAGCAGCAGAAATCAGGTCTCTCCTCTGCCTAGTGCCCACCAAAAAAGAGGTGTCTTAATTGGAGTAAGAACTCCAATTGTTCACAACGGAACAATTGTAAACAGCATGTCTAGTAAACAAATCCGAACGTGCACAAAATCAGCTCTCTCTGATCACGGCTATCTACCCATTTCTAAAAAGCAGTAGTAAGAATGAGGGCTGCTGTGCTCATATATATATTTGCATTTGGATTTACCATAAATGTGTATATTCTGAATGCATTTCTTCACTTCACATTTTTAATTGTATTCCAGTTAAAATATGCATTCTGCAAATGCATTTGAATTTAAAAATATGCACGTTTGAACACATTTTGGAAAGGTTTTTGAGCTAGGAACTGCATTGCAAAAATTTGGAGTTGTGCGACAGCTGAAGGCCAATTACCACCTCATCCAAGTGTTAGGCCAGGAGATTGTCTTTGCTCAGCACTACATTATTTGTTCTTGTCAAACTCATAGTACGTTTTTTATGATCTAAATAGCTAATTTTTTCTTGCTAAGCAGACTTTCCCCTTGACAAGCCGTGTATATTGTCTCCCCGTCTTATTTTCTTGAGGAATCTAAAGGTGCTAAACAAACCTTGGTTCACCTGCAATCAATACTGTCATAATTATTGCCCATCATTACTGCAAAAGGTTACATCTTTCCAATTACTCTCTTCCCCCCACCAGTAGAAATAATGACCTCTTGGAGCTTGCAGGGAGGTTGCTATCCATTCAGGTGACAAATCATGGCAAGGGAGTTAACAAATCATTATGACTTCTCATTGCACAGTGGTAAAGATCGGCCATGATTAAAGGTCAAGCTGATAAAGGTGTATTGTAGCAAGGAAAGCAAAATTGGTGTTCTACTGAAATGGAAGCCATCCACCAAATGAGCAATTTTAACAGGTTACAGAAAAGTTCCATGGGAAGAAGGAAAAAAACAACAACCTAGAAATATAGAATTGGATGGGAACCTCAGCTGTCATCTAGCCTGACCCCACTGTTGGCATCCGCCTGTCTTGAAAGACAATGGAGTGTCAAAAGACTGTTGAGAGTGTATTAACTTATGGTCTGTGTGTGTGGTTTGGGAGCTGCACGGTCAGGGAAAAAACAATGCTGTCCAGGGTTGTAAAGACTGTGGAGAGAATAATTGGGTGCACTCTTCCCACCTTGGATTAAATCTATGCTTCCAGGTGCCATAAGAAAGCTGCAGAGATAGTGTGCACCCCTGAAATGATCTCTTTCAGCTTCTGCCTTCTGGAAGAAGGTACAGGGTTATAAAGACTAGGACTAACAGTTTCTATCCAAATGCAATTTGGGTTTTAAATGCAGTGTAAGGAGTCTCTATGGGAGTATATTGTATTTAAAAATGGGGTATCAGAATTTTTAGGGGGCTAACCAAGTTGGGATAGCTGGGATAGCAGGCTTGTTGGTTTCTGAATGTCTGATGTAGATTTTTCAGTTTTGTTGTTCTATATGGGACAATGACAGTAAAGATTATTGTATTGTATCATATTGTGTAGTATCATATCATATTGGAGTTTGTCTCCAGGGATGAAGCCAAACCTCAGCATTAGTAGCACTGAATTGACTTCTCCTGGGCCCAAGCCTGGGCAGTCCTGGGCGGCCCAGATGACATGTTCCCCATCTCCACCTTACTGATGTAGTTCAAAGGAAAGCAGAGGAATATCTCTGGCTCCTGCTTGGCTGCAGGAGTTGCCAAAAGGAGGCATACAGGGTGCCATCCAACCATCTTAGGCAATCCTCTCCAGACTTGTGTAGGGATTACTCCTTAGCCTTTACTTCTTCAGAAGATATCTGTTTTAAGGGGAGGAAAGTGCTCCTTTTCCCTTATTGGGTACCCAAGAGCCCATATAGAGTCCTTATGTAGGTTCTCTATCGGTAGGAGAAAATAACAGAGGCCAACCAGAGAACACTGAGAAGCAAAGCATGATCTTTATTAAACTGTTGCAACAGGGTGCTCACCCCCCCCCCACGCAGGAGGGAGGAGGAACCCAGAACAATGTTGTGCAAGCCCTTATATTGACTTTTGAAATTGCCACCCTGTAGCTCAAGACCCCCCCCCCCAATACATCATACATACATCACAGAAGGGGCAGTCTACAGCAGAATCCTGTCTGGCGCAAAACCTGTTACAGTGGTACCTCGGGTTACAGACGCTTCAGGTTACATAAGCTTCAGGTTACAGACTCCGCTAACCCAAAAATAGTACCTCGGATTAAGAACAGAAATCGTGCTCCAGTGGCGCGGCAGCAGCAGGAGGCCCCATTAGCTAAAGTGGTGCTTCAGGTTAAGAACAGTTTCAGGTTAAGAACGGACCTCCAGAACGAATTAAGTACATAACCCGAGGTACCACTGTAGTGGGTTTACCTGGACAGCCTGGCCATTCTTTTGTGATGATAAATACTTAATTCCTGAGTCCAGGTCACAGGCTCACCCTATTCATACACAAATGTGCCCTTAAGGCAGGATTTGTGAGCATGGAGACAATGGGGAAGTTTTTCCCATTTCCATCCAAACTGCAGAGGAATATTTGAGGTCACTGAAAGAGTCAAAATGGCATTAGGACTGTTTTCCTGTACTGTTTCAGACATGTGGTTTATATATTTATGCATGCGTTTGCCTGGTACATTTATTTTATATCTTAGACCTTATAATTCTCATACTACTATCCCACAAGGCAGTGGAGGTTTAGGATTAACACTTTCCTTTTCCTAGGTGGGCTACCTTCCCAGGTGGATGAGCCCCACCTGCCTTTCACTTCCTTCTGAAGCACATGCCGATGATCCCATGTTGATGCAGGAAATCAGCTGCTACTGCACTCCTAATAAGTGGCTGTTCTGCCTCTGCTTAAAAGCCTCTAAGAAAAGAAAGCGCACCACCTTCTGAGGCAGCTGTAAAGGCAAAAAGGTAAAGAACCCCTAGGCAGTTAAGTCCAGTCAAACTTGACTATGGGGTGCGGCCTTCATCTTGCTTTCAAGCCGAGGGAGCTGGTGTTTGTCTGCAGGCAGCTTTCCGGGTCATGTGGCCAGCATGACTAAACTGCTTATGGCACAACGGGACACCATGGCAAGTGCCAGAGCACACAGAAACACTGTTTATCTTCCCACTGCAGTGGTACCTATTTATCTACTCGCGCTGGTATGCTTTCGAACTGCTAGGTTGTCAGAAGCTGGGACAGAGCAACGGGAGCTCAGCCCATCAAACAGATTCGAACTGCCAACCTTCCGATTGGCAAGCCCAAGAGGTCCAGTGGTTTAGACCACAGCGCCACCCACTCCTGCAGTTGTATCCCATCCTAGTCCTACTTTCACCATTATGTTATTAACGTTTACTCATAATTCCTTTTCTTGAAATGTGAATCTTCAGGCCCCACTCTCTGAAACAGGGATGGGAAGCTCAGGCCTGGGCACCAATTGCTCCTCTTCAGGCCTCTCTGTCTGGCACAGTGCCTCTAATGGTGGGAGCAGAGCATGTAGCAGGCCGAGTGGCCCTCCAGATGCTTTGAGACTACAATTCCCATCATCCCTGACCACTGGTCCTGCTAGCTAGGCATCGTGGGAGTTGTAGGCCAAAAACATCTGAAGGGCCGAGGTTGAGGAAGCCTGGCATATGGCCTTTTGCTCTACTCATTTTATTTTAAAGCCGTGATAAGGTCACAGCCTTAGGCATACAGTGGTACCTCGCAAGACGAATGCCTCGCAAGACGAAAAACGCGCAAGACGAAAGAGTTTTCTGTTTTTTGAGTCGTTCCGCAAGACGAATTTCCCTATGGGCTTGCTTCGCAAGACGAAACGTCTTGCGAGTTCTTGCGAGTTTGTTTCCTTTTTCTTAAAGCCGCTAAGCCGTTAATAGCTGCTAAACCGCTAAGCCGCTAAGCCGTTAATAGCCGCTAAGCCGCTAAGCCGCTAATAGCCGCTAAGCCGCTAAGCCGCTAATAGCCGTGCTTCGCAAGACGAAAAAACCGCAAGACGAAGAGACTCGCGGAAGGGATTAATTTCGTCTTGCGAAGCACCACTGTATTCCTAAAACCGTTGCCGGAAACCTGCTGGATCAAGCTGGTGGCTCATCTGGTCCAGGATCCTCAGCAACTGGTTTTCAGGACCACCTTACCGGCTCCGACAGTATTCCAGCAAAATCAGAAGATGTTAGCAGTAGGGCGGGGGAAACAACACACCATTAGACACGCAACTCCTTTCCCACTTAGTCTACCACACCCATTCTACCAAACTTCTTTAGCACCCTGTCAACTATTCCCTCTCAGCTTATTATCAAATTTAATTTTCCCCAATAAGAAGGTAATTTTGTGAGAAAACTCACTAACAGGACAATTAAAAACATTTTCATATTCATTCTGAAAGCTATGAATATGGAATTAATATTGTGCGGTATGATTGACTTTTCTAATTAGAGCGCTTGTTGCATCCTATTAGAGCGAGGAGAACAGTTCTGAGAGCGTTTATGCAATGAGTTATTTAACGCTTTAACGGCTGGGAGCAACTGACGTTAGGAGTGGCAGCTTCACACACATGCACAGCTCGCTCTTTTCTTTGGCAGGGTCGTGTGCCCCGTTCCCCAAGTCTCCACCAACCTCCACCCTTTGAAAGTTGGTTCAGCCCAGAGATCCATATAGGAGGGGTGGGCCCAGTAGGGCAGAAGTCAGGGAGCTCAACAGTAGGTGGCGCCATAGCCGATATGAGGCCGAGCTAACTAATTCTAGTTCTGTCCCCATCCTCCTCTCTGCTGACTTCTTACAAGGGCAACATTGAGATGAAGGAGGAGTAAGACGACAGGCAGGGCCACCCATGGACTGGTTCTATGGAGGAAAGCAATCAGGTGGGGACTAGCTGAGGTTTGGTGTGCCTCCTTCACCCCCTTCAGCCTCCACTGCCTGTGGCACTTCAAATGTGTGCTAAGAAGAGCCCTGCTGGATCAGATAAGAGCCTATCTAGTCCAGCATCCTGTTCTCACAGTGGCCAACCAGATGTCTATGGGAAACCTGCAAGCAGGACCTGAATGCCAAAATGCTCTTGCTTTACCTTTCCTCCAAAAGGTTCTAGCTGGTGTACTTAGGCCATATTCACACCATGCATCTAAAGTGCTATGGCACCATTTTAAATAATCATGGCTCCTCTACAAAGAATTCTGGGAGCTGTAGTTTTTTTATAAGGGTACTGAGAGTTATTAGGAGACCCCTATTCCTCTCCCATTGCTACAATTCCCAGAGAGATTTAACAGAGACTCCATATCCTCAGAGTATTGCGGAAGAACGATGTCAATCAACATTTGATGATCTCCTTCTACCGGTCCACAATAGAAAGTGTCCTTTCATACTGCATCACGGTGTGGTATGCTGGTTTGACATCAACTGATAGGAAGTGCCTACAGAGGGTGGTGAATACAGCACAATATATTATGGGCTGTCCTGTGAATCTGCTGGATGAAATAGTGGAAGAATGTTGCCTCAGGAGAGTGAGGAAAATTCTCAGGGATGATTCACACCCTGGCCGGCACTTTCTTGATCTCCTGCCCTCAGGCAGAAGATATAGAAGCATGATTAGCCACACCAACAGGGTAAAGAACAGCTTCTATCCGTGGGCTGTTAGGCTGCTGAATGAAAAGATAACAACAAGGCAACTGACTTTCGGGTTTGGTGTGTGTGTGTGTCAGTAAACAAGGGGAATTAAGACTAAGAGAGCTGAGTGGGGGTGCTCGTGTAATCTCACTGTATACAAGTTGTACAAGTGACAATAAAGTATTTCAATCTTTTTTTAAAAAAACAGTCACTTTTCCCAGAGAACTCTGGGAACTGTAGCTCTGTGAGAGGAATAGGGATCTCCTAACAATTTGCAGCACCTTAACCAACTAAAGCTCCCAGATTTCTGGGGCAGGGAGAGACATGACCTTTTAAATTGGTACCATAGCACTTTAAATGTATGGTGTGATTGTGGCCTAAGTTCTTCACCTCTCTGCTTCACAGCAACCCTGGTAGGTTAGTTTGCGAGACACTGACTGGTCAAAGGTCTCCCAGTGATCTTCATGGCTGAGTGGGGAATTGAACCCAGGTCCTAGTCTGATACCCTAACTTAGCCTTTCTCAATCTTGGCTCCCCAGATGTTGTTGGACTACAACTCCCATCATTCCTGACCACTGGTCCTGCTAGCTAGGGATGATGGGAGTTGTAGTCCAACAACACCTGAGGGCCCAAGGCTGAGAAAGGCTTCCCCACCCATGATGCCTGTTTGTGATCTGGTCTATCCAAACATGACAAAATCTACCCAGTTTTGGAGAAGATGCAAATATGGGTAAAAGGAGAAACAACTGCTTCCAGTGTGTCAGGAATGTAAGCAGCCTTCTGTGGTTTTATCACTGTAAACTTTTTTTGAACTTCAATTGTTGGTGACATTGACCCTTCTGGTGCTTTTTTTGCGCGTCACTGAACATCACTCACTTTCTGCTTTGCCTGCATAAAAGGAGAACAAAATACTTAACTTCTTTCATAAAGCCTGTCTGGAGGGTTAATAAATTAAATGTTTGTCAAGTGCTTTGAAAATTACAAGTACTCACACACTCTTTAGTAATGGCTAAGTGTTGCAATGAATATGCATGATTCCCTGCATTATGTTTTCCTGACCCAAGTCTCTCAAATGAGCTTGTTCTCTCTCTTCTCCTCGCTTTTAATTCCTCTTGTGTACAGAGAACACAAGCTGCAAATAATCAATCTGGGGAGGGGAAAACCCCACAAAGCCCCACAGATTTGCTTGTTTAATGTTTTGCATGAGCAGCTCGTATCAAAATGCATTTAAAGTGGCAGAGGGGTTTTAAAAAGACACATTTGATTTTTCAACACGGTTGTTATTATTATTGTTACTAATTAATTAATTTTTTATACCACCCTTCACCTTTAAAAAGAAATTGAACAAAAATTATCCCTTAGTTTGAGGAAGGGAAAATGTGCCAGTCTTTTTCATTGTGTGTGTGTATAACTAGGTATTATATGCACAATTCTTTCTTACAAAATAATACCTGAAAGAAAATTGGTCCCTTAATTGTCCCTGGTGCTTTCTGGTAGGGCAAGACTTAAATGGCCGTCATATCAAATCTTTCTCTGTTTTGAGAATTTGTTTTCTATGAGTTCTTCTGTCTCTCTTGCATTTCTCTCCCTGTCATTAACTTTCCCCAAATCACTCTTTTGACAGACGGAATTGAAAAGCTCAGCAGGGCTTCCTTAATACAACATATCAGCTTCTACCAACCTATGCAGATGTTCTTTCTCCTTGCCTTGGAGATCTTAAAACTGTAGAAATATGTTATTTATTCTGTGGGGTGTGTGTGTGTATTATTCCAGATGCACCAGGTTTTCCCGAGAGAGAATCTCCATTGGTCTTATATAGAGCTGATAATATTTGGTTATATCTTATATACAGTATTAGGTTAAAAGCTTTTAGCTGCAGGGGGTTGGACTAGATGATCCTCGAGGTCCCTTCAAACTCTACAGATCTACAATCCTTATATAATTCGCTGTTCAGATGGGTACCAAAGTGCGAAGCTCAAGAATATCTATTACTCCTAGTAGGGAACGAGATAATCTGTCAATTTCGGCCTAGAATTGGAAGGAAGAGAAAGTCCCAACTAAAAGAGAGTGGATAAGCAAGATGACTGACTACAATGGTACCTCGGGTTACAGACGCTTCAGGTTACATACGCTTCAGGTTACAGACTCCGCTAACCCAGAAATAGTACCTCAGGTTAAGAACTTTGCTTCAGGATGAAAACAGAAATCATGCTCTGGAGGCGCGGCGGCAGCGGGAGGCCCCATTAGCTAAAGTGGTGCTTCAGGTTAAGAACAGTTTCAGGTTAAGAACGGACCTCCGGAACGAATTAAGTTCTTCACCCAAGGTACCACTGTATGCCGAAATGGAAAAGATGACCGTGAGGATCAGGCAGCAAGATGACAAGAAATTCCATCAAGAGCAGGAAAAGTTTATAGAATATCTTAAAGACCACTGTGTATACTTAAAAACATTAGCAGGATTGCTGTAACACTTATAATGTAATATGATTTAAGGCAAAAAAGGAGATAATATGGATTGGGAAAATGTAATTAGATGCAAAAAAAGGGGAGGGGAATTGGAAACCAGGGGTTGGGGTGGAAGTCCGAGGTATTTAAGTAATGCCAGAAGTGTAGAAATTGAAAATGATGTGAATGTATAAGAATATTGTTTAAAAAATGAAAAATGGAATATTTTTTAAAAAGAGATAATCTGTCACCTTGTTGGAAATTCACAAAAAATTATTAGTGTTTTAATGTCAATTTCTCCCAACATGCACATTCTTGCAAAGCAGTTTCCTATAAAATAATGCATGTTCCTACATTATTCCCACCAGTTTATGCAGCTTTATGTACACTTTCCCCTACTATATGCATTTGGGTATACATTGCTTGGCCTGAGAACCGCATTGCGAAATTCGAAGGAGTGCAACCTTCGATGGATGTCTGTGTTTTGGTTTCCATAGCATGCTTCAAATGTGAAGTGAATCAAATTTCTTCCGCCAACCCTAACTTCTGGTTCCCGCCCCCTCTTGCTACCAGCTGAAATGGAGCTAGCTTAAAAAGGTCTTTTCAGCCCGGGAAAAAAAGAAATAATTCTGCAAGCAGAGTCTCTCCCTCTCTCTCTCAAGAATAAAGGAGAAAAACCCTCTGTGTCTGGTGCTCCCAGGGAACTGCCTTTATGTAGCTGCTCAGCTCTGTTCCTCTCCCCTTTGTTTTGGTCTTTTTGGCAGTAATGATTTCTTGTGGGGGCGGAGAAGGCAATAAGCAAAGTTGCAACAAGTTTAGTGTACGCAGGGAATACTCTTTTCATCTTTCACAGGCCAAAGAAATGTTCCTACCCCCCCTTCCCAATTGAGCAATATAATAAAGAAGCTTTTTGCTCTGAAATAATTTCCTTCCTCTGAACAGCCTCATTCCCCCTCCTCACTTCATCCTTTCTATAGAGACAACAAGCTGGCTTCTGTAGAGGTGGTGGCATTTGCTGGGATTAAAACTAGGGCTGGGGGAAAACTTTGCCAGGCTAGACTCTTGAGTAACTTGAACTAATCTCCCAGCTGCAAAATCTTACCTGAAACCCTGAAGGACTTCTGTCAGTCACTGATTCAGTTCAAGCAGCTTCCTATGTTTGGTGTTATGTACCGAGTTGAATAGGATCCAGAATGCAGCAGTCTGATTGGTCCGCAGGAGCCACCCAATCCAACTCCAGGTGGAAGTGAATCTGCAACCTAATTGGCCTACAGGAGAATCCCGGAATTCGCCAATCACGTGGGGCCCATTGTGTAAATAATGTATATAAAGCAGACATTTCGGGGGAACATTCCTCCTCACTACTATGAGCTGAATAAAGAGCATGAAATCCATACTTGACTCCGAGTATATTTCATTCCTAAAACTTGGGAAACAGCCCTGTTTATTTTGAGCCCAAGTTAAGAACCTAGGGAAGGGCTGCAGACTTGAAAGGGACCTTTGGGGTCATTCAGTCTGACCCCTTGCTCAATGCAAGAGCTGTAACGCGGGATACAGCTGCAGAATCCCTGATAGATGGAGGGCTAAAAACTCTCTCAAATGTCTTGTGTGAAGGATGAGAGCCCACTACCTTTCAGTGCAGGCTGTCCCCTTACTGAACCAGTCTTACTGAAGCTGAAAAATACCTTCATGTTTGCGACAACGGCCGTGAGAGTCTTAATAGCAGAAGGATGGAAGACTGAAGAAATCCCAAGTAAAGAATCATGGCAAGATAAATTGATGGATTATGCAGAACGGGCAAAATTGACACATAAGTTACGGGACAAGGACAACTGTGACTTCAAAGATGAATGGGAACCCTTTACAAAGTACTTGAAGATGCAACAAAGTGAATTGGACTCCTTGGCAGGTTTATTGTCTTTATTGACAATAATCAGTTAGACAATTTTAGGATTTATACAATTTTGCAACATGCAGAGAATAGCATTTATAGAGAAACCAAAGACTGGAACTGAGGGAAGTCGGGGTGGGGGTGGGTTTCTCATGGGAGGGTGGGGGAGGGAGGAAAATGGGGAAAAATTATGGATGTTATGTTTTCAGATAATATGTTTTGATTAGGTTTCTAATAAAAATTTAAAAAGAGAAAACAATTCTTACTGTTGCAAAGCTTTTCCAAACAGTTTTCCAGCATCAGATTCCCTGCCATTTATGCCCATTGGTTCAAATTCCAGGGGAAGGCCCCATCAGACTTCTCCATTTACCAACCTTGTCATGTCCATTATTATGTATGGATCTACTCTGTGCAGGAGTGACGCTGGCTGCAACCCAGCGGACTCCAATCTACTCTGAGCTTGACTTAGCTGGATACCACTCAGCATAATATTTCATTCACCTAGGTCTGCTTACCACCCCCTTGAACCTTTCAGTTCCCCTTTTCTGAACCTCATCTATCTCACAGGGTTCCCGTGAGAATAAAATTGGGAGGGGGAGAACCAGGCACGACGTGTAGAGGTTCTTGGACGAAAGGATGGATGTAAATGTAATTTTAAAATAATAAAAGAAAACAAAGCAACACTAAGGTAGATGGCTACTAAAGTGAAAAGCACTTGATTTCATTATATGGAGTGAATGGAAATCCTTTTCTAAAAATCTGCTGCCAGCACCTCCAGTTTTCTGGTTTATGCGCCTGAAGAAGTCGGCTCATGCCCATGAAACCTTTTTCTATATTAAATGGGTGAGATCACTTTAAATATTTGTCGGTAGTTTTCTGTTGCAAACTGTGCCTAATTGTGTTTGGGGATGTATTTTTGCAGTTTGTATGACTGTCCCTTAACTCCCACAAGATGGCACTGTCAGATTTCTCCAGCGATCGGCAACCATCTTTCAATTACTTTACTCCAGCCTTTGCCAACCCAATCTCCTCTAGATGTTTTGGACCAGGGGGGGTCAGCAAACATTTTCATCAGGGGGCCAGTTCACTGTCCCTTAGACCTTGTGGGGGGCCGGACTATATTTTGGAAAAAAATAATAATGAATGAATTCCTATACCCCCACAAATAACACAGAGATGCATTTTAAATAAAAGGGCACATTCGACTCATGTCAAAATATGCTGATTCCTGGACTGTCTGCGGGCTGGATTTAGAAGACGATTGGGCCAGATCCGGCCCCCGGGCCTTAGTTTGCCTAAGGCCATATTTTGGACCATAATTCCTATCAGCCTACTGAAGAAGAATTTACAGGGGATGGGGGTTGGTCAAGGTTTTGGAAATGGTATAGGTGCAATTTATTCAGAACAAAAGGCTAAATTAATTGTGAATAACGTAGTGACGGAAGAACTTAAGATTGAGAAAGGAACACGACAAGGTTGCCCAATCTCCCCATTGCTTTTTATATCGGTCCTGGAGGTTTTGCTAAATATGATTAGAAGGGACAAATTGGTTAAAGGTATACAAGTGGGAGCTAAACAGTACAAACTGAAAGCATTTGCTGATGATTTGGTATTGACTTTATTTTTTTTTTATAAGATATTTATTGCAAGTTTTAAACAAAAGGAAAACAAACCAACAAACATATAAAATACCATCAAATAAACATAACATGAAAAGAAAAAGTACAACAAAATCAATTTATCCTTAAGTCTTGTTTTCATGATCTTTGGACTTCCTCACATCACCCCTCTATATCCCTGGTTTTGCGCTGATTTGCTTCCCCATCTGCGGAGCTGCCTCTCTCCCTGCTGGGCCCTTCTCCAGCATCATTTGAGAGCCTTCCCTCCGCCTCTTGCTCCGATGTCAGTTCCCTGACATCTACCTACCCAATCATAAAAGATACACCCATTTCCTATTACCTTTTATGGGAGACAAAGAGCTATATTTCCTTCTGTCCATAAATGGCAGACAAGTAGCCATATATCTTACATTTGCCTCGACAAGGCACCTTAATCACCTTTTGCCCCTGTTGCCCCTGCATTCCAAAACAAATGGCTAAAGCAAATGGCTCATGGTATTAAATTCTATCTAAACAGAGATCTTGGGTTCACATTCTCACACACCATAAATGAAATAAGAATCTAACATAAGAATCTAACATTTCTTACTTTCTAAATCCTTTGCATAATTACATTAAGCCAACAAATCTCATACATAACATAGATAGCTTTTTAGAAGAAAAGGCCTTTGCAAAGTAAAAAAGGAACTCAGTAAAAACAGCTTCAAAAGAAGCCTCTTCAGTTTACACCCCCCCTTTCCCAGACAGCTGCTTTTCCCATTAGCTCTTCCCAAAATTTATTGCCCTTTAACTCTCTCAGTATACCTTAAACCTTAGGAAAATATGGCTAGAGTCTCATGGGAGGCATATGGTATTATTTTCTGTTAAACAATAAATCTTACTATTTACCAACTCTTAATTAGTGTTTTTGCAGCTTGATTGTATTCTGTAATATGTAGGGTCAGTGTAACATTTGCTCCCAGTCTGTAATTTCCTTTTACAACTTTGAGAAACCTGTCTCCTGCTACTGCTATAAATCAGGGGGGCCCTTGTTCAGGAGAGCAGGAAGATAAACAACTGCCAAAGTACTTAGCCAGCTGGTTTCTGCCTGGCATGAAACATACAAATGTTTGCAAATATATCTTTAAGCTCATCAGATGCCTCATAGACAGTACAGAGTTAGATGCACCAATATCAAGCCATTCCCTTTGTTTTGGGCAAGGCCATAGCATCTGCTCTGCTCGCAGAAGTTCCCAGGTTCAATCTCTGGCGACTCCACGTAGACTTGGAGAGACCCTTGCTCTGGAGACCTCTGGAGAGTTGCTGTCAGTAAGCCTGGACAATACCTATGGTCTGGCTTGGTATAAGGCAGCTTCCTAGGTTTCCTCCTTCAAGAACTCAATTCTGAGCATCAGAGTGGGTGAAGGAGAAGGGGAAAAAATTGAGAGAGAAAGGTGACAAGATGTGACTTCTTCTCTCCACCCCTTTGCCTGTCTGAGGCAAAGGTTGCAGGAGGAGATTGGGCTGTCTGACAGCTTGATTTCACCTCCTGCGGAGAATAGGGCTGACGAAATATGACAACTCGGGGGTTTTTTATCCATGATCTCAGCTCCTATTATGCCTTTTTATTTTATTTTGTTATGCCAGCTCTGTCCGCCTTACACCCTTTGAAAATAGAATGAAGGTGCAGCTGTTGCTCATGGGCTGACAAAAGGAATGCGTGTCAGGATCTGGCGCTTCTGTTTCTGCAAGCATTTCACAGTCCTGCCAAACGCTGAGAGATATAACAGTGTGAGATCTAATGTTATAGCTCAACAGAGGTTGTGTCAAGGCATTCATTAAAAGAGAGAGTAATTTCTTCCAGAGGTTTGAGGGTGAACCTCAGGAGATCAAAATTACCCCCCCTTTTTTTCTTCCCACATTGTAGCCTGTAATGTAGTGGCAAGTTCAGAACCCCTTCAGGATTGTGCCCTCTCACAGCCATGCCCCTTCTAAGATCATACAATAATCTTATAAATTATACAATAATTAAGGATGCAGTGCATCAGTGCAGATCTCCACGTGTTGCCTTTCAGCTGGTTCTGCTATTTTCTGTGCTTGTAACATGGGCGATTTATTTGGAGTGCTCTAATATCTTCTTTTAGGGACGCGGGTGGCGCTGTGGGCTAAAGCCTCAGCGCCTAGGGCTTGCCGATCGAAAGGTCGGCGGTTCGAATCCCCGCGGCGGGGTGCGCTCCCGCTGCTCGGTCCCAGCGCCTGCCAACCTAGCAGTTCGAAAGCACCCCCGGGGGCAAGTAGATAAATAGGTACCGCTTACCAGCGGGAAGGTAAACGGCGTTCCGTGTGCGGCTCTGGCTCGCCAGAGCAGCGTTGTCACGCTGGCCACGTGACCCGGAAGTGTCTCCGGACAGCGCTGGCCCCCGGCCAATAAATGTGAGATGGGCGCACAAACCCCAGAGTCTGGCAAGACTGGCCCGTTTGGGCAGGGGTACCTTTACCTTTACCTTTACCTAATATCTTCTTTCGGAGTGATTCAAGTTGTGTTTTGCTTGAAGTTGCATTGTATGTGGCAGAACTTGCATGCCATTCTCTTGAAACGGAATGCCTTGCTGCATTAGTGTTTCTATATGCTGAGCTTTGGACCATGCAGTACAATTCCACCTCAACGTTCATCCTGCTTGCCTTCTCCAAAGACACCCTAGGAGCCAATCCTCAGTGGCCGATTCACCTCCTTTCACTCCGATTGGCTCCATTCAATGCAAAATGTGAGAAAATGACTTTGCAGTGGCTTAAAACCTCACCTATCATGCTGATTGGACGACACTAGGATGTTGGAGGCAGGGCCCTTGCAGCAGAAATATTAACAGACCTTCAATTCTTTGCTACCTCAGATGACCACACCACATCAAGGGAGTTTCTGCAAGGGAAGAGTCATTCAGGGGTGTGGTTGTAGAGATGGAGGAGAAATTCAGTTTTGTCTGCATTGTAGTAAGGAACCACCTAATTTGAGCATCTTGAACCCAATACAGAAACCATAACACAGCTCTCCTTAAAAAATCTGCACTTCCCTGGTTCTCACGATGTAGTTCTCCAACCCAAAACCCAGGTGTATAAAAATGCATATGTTAGGGGAAAGTTTGCATAGAATGCATATAGTGGGCGAGGATACCTTACGAAATGCATTATATTAGGGACAATTGCTTGCAAAAATGTGCGTATGAATCAATACTGCATACAAAAAATGTGCTTATTAGGAGAAATTGATACTGGAATGCTGACAAATTTAAACAAGGATTCCCCTCCGCCCCCGCTGCACACAAATTGCTGCAGGAGTGAAGATAATGAAGTTTAAGGTTGGGAAAAGGAGAAACAGAGAAAAACCAAAAAGGACAGATTTGTCCATCCTTAGGCATAGCATTCCCCTTCATGGATCACTACCTTGCCGTGGTGAAGGGGCTTGAATAACTCAGAGAAGCTATGAGCTATGCCATGGAGGGCCACCCAAGATGGACAGGTCATAGTGGAGAGTTTTGACCAAACGTGATCCACCTGGAGCAGGAACCGGCAAGCCACTCCAGTATCCCTGCCAAGAAAACTCCATGGACAAAGACAACAGGCATATAGAAGTTATGACGCTGGAAGATGAGCCCCTCAGGTCGGAAGGCGTCCAACATGCTACTGAGGAAGAGCGGAGGACAAATACAAGTAGATTCAGAGCTGATGAAGCGGCTGGGCCAAAGCCGAAAGGACGCTCAGTTGCGGATATGCCTGGAAGCGAAAGGAAAGTTCAATGTAAAGAAAAATATTGCATAGGAACCTGGAATGTAAGAACCATGAACCTTGGTAAGTTGGATGTGGTCAAAAATGAGATGGCAAGAATAAATATTGACATCCTGGGCATCAGTGAACTAAAATGGACGGGAATGGGCGAATTCAGTTCGGATGACCATCACATCTACTACTGTGGGCAAGAATCCCGTAAAAGAAATGGAGTGGCCCTCACAGTCAACAAAAGAGTAGCAAAAGCTGTACTGGGATGCAATCTCAAAAATGATAGAATGATCTCGATACGAATACAAGGCAGACCTTTTAACATCACAGTAATCCAAGTTTAGGGACGCGGGTGGCGCTGTGGGTAAAAGCCTCAGCGCCTAGGGCTTGCCAATCGAAAGGTCGGCGGTTCGAATCCCCGTGGCGGGGTGCGCTCCCGTTGCTCGGTCCCAGCGCCTGCCAACCTAGCAGTTCGAAAGCACCTCCGGGTACAAATAGATAAATAGGGACCGCTTACTGGCAGGAAGGTAAACGGCGTTTCCGTGTGCTGCGCTGGCTCGCCAGATGCGGCTTTGTCATGCTGGCCACGTGACCTGGAAGTGTCTCCGGACAGAGCTGGCCCCTGGCCTCTTGAGTGAGATGAGCGCACAACCCTAGAGTCTGTCAAGACTGGCCCGTACGGGCAGGGGTACCTTTACCTTTAATCCAAGTTTATGCACCAACCACAGGTGCTGAAGAAACTGAAATTGACCAATTCTATGAAGACTTACAACACCTTATAGAAATAACACCAAAGAAGGATGTTCTTCTCATTATAGGGGATTGGAATACTAAAGTAGGCAGTCAAGAGATAAAAGGAACAACTGGCAAGTTTGGCCTTGGAGTTCAAAACGAAGCAGGGCAAAGGCTAATAGAGTTCTGCCAAGAGAACAAGCTTTTCATCACAAACACGCTTTTCCAACAACACAAGAGACGACTCTACACATGGACATCACCAGATGGGCAGCATCGAAATCAGATTGATTATATTCTCTGCAGCCAAAGATGGAGAAGCTCTATACAGTCAGCAAAAACAAGACCTGGAGCTGACTGTCGCTCAGATCATCAGTTTCTTATAGCAAAATTCAAGCTTAAACTGAAGAAAGTAGGAAAAACCACTGGGCCGGTAAGATACAATCTAAGTCAAATCCCTTATGAATACACAGTGGAAGTGAGGAACAGGTTTAAGGATTTAGATTTGGTGGACAGAGTGCCTGAAGAACTATGGATGGAGGCTCGTAACATTATACAGGAGGCAGCAACTAAAACCATCCCAATGAAAAGGAAATGCAAGAAAGCAAAGTGGCTGTCCAACGAGGCCTTACAAATAGCGGGGGAGAGAAGGCAAGCAAAATGCGAGGGAGATAGTGAAAGATACAGGAAACTGAATGCAGATTTCCAAAGAATAGCAAGAAGAGACAAGAAGGCCTTCTTAAACGAGCAATGCAAAGAAATAGAGGAAAACAATAGAATGGGAAAGACCAGAGACCTGTTCAAGAAAATTGGAGATATGAAAGGAACATTTTGTACAAAGATTTCCATAATAAAAGACAAAAGTGGAAAGGACCTAACAGAAGCAGAAGACATCAAGAAGAGGTGGCAAGAATACACAGAAGAACTATACCAGAAAGAAATGGATGTCTCGTATATCCCAGGTAGTGTGGTTGCTGACCTTGAGCCAGACATCCTGGAGAGTGAAGTCAAATGGGCCTTAGAAAGCATTGCTAATAACAAGGCCAGTGGAAGTGATGATAATTCCAGCTGAACTATTTAAAATTTTAAAAGATGATGCTGTTAAGGTGCTACACTCAATATGCCAGCAAATTTGGAAAACTCAGCAGTGGCCAGAGGATTGGAGAAGATCAGTCTACATCCCAATCCCAAAGAAGGGAAGTGTCAAAGAATGCTCCAACTACCGCACAATTGCACTCATTTCACACGCTAGCAAGGTTATGCTTAAAATTCTACAAGGCAGGCTTAAGCAGTATGTGGACCGAGAACTCCCAGAAGTGCAAGCTGGATTTCGAAGGGGCAGAGGAAACAGGGACCAAATTGCAAACATGCGCTGGATTATGGAGAAAGCTAGAGAGTTCCAGAAAGACATCTACTTCTGCTTCATTGACTATGCAAAAGCCTTTGACTGTGTCGACCACAGCAAACTATGGCAAGTTCTTAAAGAAATGGGAGTGCCTGATAACCTCATCTGTCTCCTCATCTGTGGGACAAGAAGCTACAGTTAGAACTGGATATGGAACAACTGATTGGTTCAAAATTGGGAAAGGAGTATGGCAAGGCTGTATATTGTCCCCCTGCTTATTTAACTTATATGCAGAATTCATCATGTGAAAGGCTGGGCTGGATGAATCCCAAGCCGGAATTAAGATCGCCGGAAGAAATATCAACAACCTCAGATATGCAGATGACACAACCTTGATGGCAGAAAGTGAGGAGGAATTAAAGAACCTTTTAATGAGAGTGAAAGAGTAGAGCACAAAATATGGTCTGAAGCTCAACATCAAAAAAACAAAGATCATGGCCACTGGTCCCATCACCTCCTGGCAAATAGAAGGGGAAGAAATGGAGGCAGTGAGAGATTTTACTTTCTTGGGCTCCATGGTCACTGCAGATGGTGACAGCAGTCACAAAATTAAAAGACGCCTGCTCCTTGGGAGAAAGGCAATGGCAAACCTAGACAGCATCTTAAAAAGCAGAGACATCACCTTACCAACAAAGGTCCGTATAGTTAAAGCCATGGTCTTCCCAGTAGTGATGTATGGAAGTGAGAGCTGGACCATAAAGAAGGCTGATCGCTGAAGAACTGATGCTTTTATGGTGCTGGAGGAGACTCTTGAGAGTCCCATGGACTGCAAGAAGATCAAACGTATCCATTCTTAAGGAAATCAGCCCTGAGTGCTCACTGGAAGGACAGATCGTGAAGCTGAGGCTCCAATACTTTGGCCACCTCATGAGAAGAGAAGACTCCCTGGAAAAGACCCTGATGTTGAGAAAGATGGAGGGCACAAGGAGAAGGGAACGACAGAGGATGAGATGGTTGGACAGTGTTCTCGAAGCTACAAACATGAGTCTGACCAAACTGTGGGATGCAATGGAAGACAGGAGTGCCTGGCGTGCTCTGGTCCATGGGGTCACGAAGAGTCGGACACGACTAAACGACTAAACAACAGGCATAGCATTGTGGCTATGCAATGGGAAGATCCTGGCTTGAATCTTATCTCTGCCATGAACTCACTAGAATAACAGACTCTCTCTCTCTCTCTCTCTCTCTCTCTCTCTCTCTCTCTCTCTCTCTTCTTCTTCTTTGGTGATCACTCGTAGCCGAGTAAGATTGTCTTCCATGAACATGGTTTTAACAATGAGTCCGTAAGTGACTGTGGAGGCCAATTCTGGACCCACACGTCCTTCCACACCAGGGACATTGGTTCCCGGGCGGGAGTTAATCACAGTGTGGATTTGCCAAGCGTGCCTTCCTCTTAGCATGTTTCTCCCTTGCTTTCTGAGTTCAAGTGTCTTCAAAGTCCATGACACCTTTGGTAAAAGCTGTTCTCCAACTGGAGCACTCACAGGCAAGTGTTTCCCAATTGTTGTCAGTGTTTATACACCCACACACCCAGCAGTATTTTGTGGGAGGGATTCAAGGCGATTCTGGATCTTTAGGTTTGCACAACAGAAGCGGATTCATGCACTCTGTAATCCTAGCACATCAAAATCACTCTCCCCCATCCCCTTTAAAAATGTCCCTTTGGTGGTTTATGAACATGACAGGGAAATGCTCTGAGAAGATGGTATGAACGAATGGTCAACAGGAAGACATATAACCGGGATTGCACAGTGGCAGCTTCTGGGTTCTGCTGAAGGAATGGGTTTCCCAGATCTAAAATCTGACTGTGCAGAAACGGGCCCCCAAATCCCCATTTTTCCTTCTCCATTTGCTAAAATGCATTAACTTGAGCACTTGAGCCAACAACCCAGCTGTATAAACAAAGCTCTCTCCTTTATCAGTACGTGACACTTAATGAATGCCCTTGCCAGTTCCAAAGTGGAGACAGGATGGCAGAGCTGGGGCTTATCTTATCTTGTGTGACGCACAGACCTTGCAAGACACCCCGTGCTTGGGAATGACACCGGGAGTGCTCTTAGAGTTGGGGACCTTCTTACCCCAAGATAAGGAATACAGGAACAGGAACATCCTTTTATGGTCAAGAGTACAGGAACAGGAACATCCTTTTATGGTCAAGAGTACAGGAACAGGAATATCTGTTTATGGTCATGGATGTCAACTTACGTGTATAAGCTGATGTGTCTGGATTCCTGGGGAAGGGGGGAGAGGGTGCCTGGAGGATATATATACTGTATGCAATTTCTCTTGCTTTTGTGCTTGCTGTGAACCAATTCACGCAGTGCCTTCTGCTATCCGGTGAGTAGAATAAACTCTTTCTCTGAACCAAACCTCGGTGTCATTTGACTTCCTTCCTCGTGTCCGGGAGCAACGTTCACCCAACCAATCGGTAAAGTCTAATAAGGGTACACTGCTAAGACCTTGTGGGGCTCTCATGAGATCTTGCCAAAACCTGGAAGCGGTGGGCGACCTGTTGGTGGTTGGAGCAGCCACCCCTGTGGATTTTGCCACCAAAGCAGACTGCTTCATATTGCCTCGTTTAAAGGCCGGCCCTGAGGAGTTCAAGGACTTGTTCTAGGCAGGTAACAAAGCATTTTACAAGATGTAAATAGTTCTCAAGGGAATCGGCTACGATGCAACGGGTGTGTGGCGTTCGATCCGACAGCCCAAACGTGCTCACAGATTGTAACCTGTAATTCTGTCCCCTCCTGCCATACCCAGGGAAAATAATTATGACCCACTTCAGCACTTGTTGAAACATTTCCAGGAACAAATTAGCTAAGTTATGAAATGGGGGAGAAAATGTGGCATGTGTGTGCTTGTGCCACCAGCACAACACGATTATGAACTCAACGCAAAAACAGCTTGGAGTGTGAACTCTGCATTGTGAAATGAAAATATAGAATAATAGTGGATCATTCCATAATCAAATAACCAAATAAATGTACTTTTTTATTTTCAGGTAAGTATAGTGCAGCCCACACACTTCAATCAAGCCAGCAGTAGGCTTTAATAAGCAATAATAACGTATAAAGGGTGGCTTTTCTGAGATGGATGAGGAGGTATATGCTTGTATAATTATGGGCTTTGAAAAGACAACACATGAAAACAAACATGCTGTGTTGGCTCTTATTATGCCACTCAGCAGTCCATGGTAACAGATTCATCTTAGGAACAAGATGGCACCTGAGGTTGGGAACTTCCCTCGTTGAAAACTGCAGATGAGCTGGATGAAGCAGGCCTCTGGCGCCCAGAGACTGTGTTCATGTAACTGGAGCAATCAAAGGCTGGAGCATCTTTCCTGTTTCAATTCTCATTCCCTCTAACAGTGAACTTGGGTGGTTTGTGCCAGTCAGTTTCCTCACAAAACAAACAAACAAAAAACCCTGGTGGTTTCTTTACTTCTAGTGAAAAGATGAAATTTGATTCTAGGGTCCATTCCGAACTAGCAATTTAGCTCCCAATATTTGGTATCAACTGAAGTGAAGTGGGTGGCGCTGTGGTCTAAACCACTGAGCCTCTTGGGCTTGCCGATCAGAAGGTCTGCGGTTCGAATCACCGTGACGGGGTGAGCTCCCGTTGCTCGGTCCCAGCTCCTGCCAACCTAGCAGTTCCAAATCATGCCAAAAAAGTGCAAGTAGATAAATAGGTACCGCTGTGGCGGGAAGGTAAATAGTGTTTCTGTGAGCTGCTTTGGTTTCGGTGTTCCATTGTGCCAGAAGCGGCTTAGTCATGCTGGACACATGACCCAGAAAAACTGTCTGTGGACAAACGCTGGCTTCCTTGGCCTGTAAAGCAAGATGAGCGCTGCAACCCCAGAGTCGTCTGCGACTGGACTTAACTGTCAGGGGTCCTTTACCTTTACCTTAAAGTTTTTGAAAGCAGTCCCATGTAAAATGCATCATAGTCCTCTGAGGGGCTTGGAGATATAAGATGCTTCTGCTCAGAGGAGAGCCATTGAATCTGTCCATTGAATCAAGACTGTCAGTGTTTCATTACTTTCCACAGGTCTACTCTGAGTACGACTTGGCTGGATACAATTGCATGTCTGATAAAGGAAAATAAAAGGAGTTGGGTATGCTTAGAGTGCAGAAGAGATTAGTAAGAGGTGATAATGGTAGGCACCTTCTGTCACTAAGGCCTTATCTGCACTATACATTGAAATGCCGTTTTAAACTGTCATGGTTTACCCCAAAGAATCCTGGGAACTAGTTTTACAGGGTGCCGAGTGTTGCTAGGTGACCCCCTCACAGAGCTACAGTACAGTGTCTTGAAAGTTAATCCCTCGTCTCGGGGAACTCTAGGAATTACAGCTCTGTGGAGGGAATAGGAATCCCCTAACAACTCTCAGCACCCTTAGCAGTTCCTAGTATTATCTGAAGGAAGTCATGGCTATTTCGAGTTATATAATACTGATTTAAATGTATAACACAGAGAGGACCAAGGTTCAAGCTGGTGTGGTAGATTTTCCTCAACCTATATGGAGTCAGATACCAGTGATAAGTGATTTTGACAACTATTAAGAAAAAAAAAGTTGTATTTATTTGTGTTGAAGGGATTTTTTTAAAATAACCAAATCCACTCCTGCTCTTGAATTGGTAATGCGGTCCCTTAAATCTTTTCCCAATTTCTTCTTAAACGAAATCCAAGTTTGGTCTGCTTATTTATAATCCAATAATGCAGGCCAATTTTGGGGTATTAGGATTTATTATCCAATTCTTAAATATCGCCTTTCCTCAAGGGTATTTTGCTACCAATTGGATTACATCATGTCTCATTTGAAAATATTGAAAAATTGGAGGCTGATACCCTTTTGCATGTAAGATTGGGGCATCTTGGGAAATGTATTCTACTTATTGACAGATGATCTCTCTCTCTCTCTCTTTCTCTCTTTTGCCATCACACTGAAAAATATCCCACTGGTTAAAATAGTATTCCTGTTTGCTCTTTGGACATTACGCATGTGAGTGATGATTATTCAGGGCTTAGGTACTCCTGAAATTTTGACTGCAGCACCGCCACCTCCAGCACAGCCAATGGTCAGGGGTGACTGGAGCTGAACAAACAGGTTCATTCCTGTCTGTTAGAAAAACAATTATCTAGCAAGGATAAGGCAGGGTACATGATGGAGACTTAGAAAAGTATGCACAGCTTAGACGAGGCAGATAGATTTTTACCCTGGGAAAGGAACAGCTCTAGCCTCAGTGCACATGTGCTTCTGCCACCACCATTCCCAACTGGTACCCTCCAGATGTTTTGGGTGAAAACTGTTGAGTTACTGAAGAATATGTTTGAACTGTTTCTGAAAAATGAACCCTTTGAGAAAGGATTTTTCTTTTTCCTGAAAAGGCTGGGTTCATCCTAACTGTAGCACAAGGAGTCTCCCCCCTCTGCTCCTTTTTTGCCTGCTAATGGGGCTACCCACGTTTTGTGGCCAGTGTCCTGAGAAAGTAGGTGCCACCACAGAGAAGGCCCCTCTCCAAACAACTGTAATACATACATCTGCAGCAGCAGCAACAGCGGCGGCGGCGTGTCTCAGATTCAGGGGCCAAACATAGCCTCCAGTCCCCTTTATCTGGCCTTTGAGACTCTCCTCAGTCCACACCCCTCTCCCCAAGCCACACCCCTCACCTGCTCGACTTCACATCCTTCTCAAGGGTTTGTCTTCTGGGTCTGTCTGTGATGTGTCCTTTTGCCTCTTCCTTGCCTGGATGGAGGAAATAGGCAGCTGCAGGAAGAAACCAGCCTGCTGCACACAGGGAAAATGCTTGTATATTGCTGTGCCCACTTTTTCCTCTAGCACTACCCACCACTAGCATGCTGCCCCCCCAAATGTGGCGCCCATGAGTTTTCCCACCCCTGGCCTGCAGGCTGTGGTACAATTAATAGGACTTTCTCTGCAGACCACAGCACTGTATGTATTGTTAGAAATTTGTGTGTGTTGAGGGGCAGATTCCCCTAAAAGACCTAGATACTAGATTCCTGCCCCCAGTAATTTCAAGAGTTAGTAAATGCAGAATACTCAGTGCTTGAAGTCTTTATCCAGGGGGGGGGAGATATCTTAGCAGCCCCTGGTTACTATAGTTTGCTTCTCCTACAGAATCCCAACAGTCTTGGTTTTATTTTATTTATTTTAAAACCAGATGACTAGTGCTCATCACACACACCACAGATGTAGTGAGAGAAGGTCAGACTAAGACTGAGGTTTGTATCCAACTAAGTCCAAGCAGAGCAGACCCATTGAAAGACTTAAGTCAGTCATCTCCATTAATTTCAGTGACTCTACTCTGATATTCAATCAATAATAGGACATGTGTCTCTGAGGATCCTACAGTATGACTGATGCCCCATTCCCACCATGGGTTTAAGGCACTATTATCCCACTTTGAACAGTCATGACCTCCCCTCAAAGAATTCTGGGAGCTGTACTTTGTGATGGGTGCTGAGACTTGTTAGAAGACCCCTAATCTCTTATCAGAGCTAGAATTATTTCCAGTTGTTCAACAATCAGTCTCTTTTCCCAGGGGACTCGGGTTCCTCACCCCTGAGATGGGCTCTGACTATTTGGCCACGGCTCTCAACTTCTGATTCCCCACTGCCTTGTGGCTTATCCACGCCAATGGCTTGTAAAAGAAGCCATTGCCAAATGAACAAATGTAGCCGGTAGTGTAGAAACCAGCTTGCAGAATTTAGGGTGGGGGGGGGGGAGAGGGAGGTGGGAAACCCCAGGCAAATGTTCTTTGCTGCATGAGAATAGAGTGTGTTAGAAGCTTGTTCCTATTTTCACTTGCATAACAGTGAAGGATATATGACTGTAGACCAGGGAATGTGACTTATGGTCCTTTCTGGATCAAGCACCTTGTTGCTGTGCCCTGGTTTCCTAAGTTGAAATTAAAGTACAAGCTTGCATTTAGGCATTTGACTCCTCCATATATATATTTATAGAGGCTCTGCCTTCGGGAATCCAGCCAGTAAATCTTGTCCTGTATGTTAGAAGCTGATAACAGTGTGGTACACAAAAGGCAAGAGGGAAGGAAGTGGAAATGAGCGATAAGAGGTTCACCCAGATACTTCTTTTGTTATTGTGCAATTTGATAGGTATATTTCCCTGCCCAATAAATGACAAAGTGGCTTTCTTTGGGTAACAAAGAGCCCAGCTTTTTCTGTGATCAATAGTGATGTGCAACCAATAAATTATAAAACTTTCCCCCCAAACTTTTTTGTGCTAGTCTTAAGTTGGATGGAGCAGTAAGGAAGAAACTGAATGAAGAAGGTTAAGAAATGGTTCTCTTTACAGATCAAAAGAGGGAGTGCTTACCAGAATAAAGGAATAACAAAGTAAACACATCTAAGTTTTGTGTTTTTTTAAAATAAAGAATCAGAACTGCTAATTCTACCAAAATTAAACACTCAGGGCACTTCCAGACCTTTTTTATTTTTATTTTTGGATGGGATTCAATCACAAACGGACAAAGTCAGGTTGCAGAATAAAAGCTGCTTTGGAACGCATGAGTAACACCTGCTTCTCCTCAAAATGCGTTTGTTTTTGCAATAAGTAAAATGATGGGAAATGCACTGGAAAGTGTGGGATTGTGTTGCTTGGTGTAACCTCCTCATGAACAAATCAGAATGAATGGAAGCAACAGAAATGCTTCAAAGGTTTAGGAAAAAAGTATACAATTCAGGGCTGGGGAGAAGAGGTGCTACTACTTCTGGAAACATATAGAGTCCACCTGTTTGAATGTTCCCACACTTAAAAAATCTGCCTGCTTTTGCAAGGTTGGCAAATTAGCGTAAATGCTAAACTTGAAATTTCTCCTCTCACGCACTGGCTTGACGGTGGATTTCTGATCTGGGAAAGCATTCAGCTAAGACAGCGAGTTTACAGATTATTGCATGCATTTTCCATGCATCGTTCTATGTTATTTTCATTAATATATTTGTTTCCACCCACACTTTTCCCCAATATATGCATTTTTATAAACTCTGGTTAGCTGGAGAACTGCACGGCAAAATTGGGATAGGTGCGAGTTTCAAAGGATGTCTGCTTTGGTTTTCACATTGGTTCAAGATATGTAAATTAGGCAGTTTCTCGTGAAAATGCAAACAAAATCAAATTTCTCCTGCATGCCTTGGCAGAGTTAAAAGGGACTCTATCCTATGCCAAAAGTTTGATTGACTGTAATGGGGGGGGGGAGGGTTGTGAGCAGGACCTCTACTCTGTCCAATTTCTCCCCCACCTATATTTCTGAGTACGTATCTTGTCTATGGGGACAGCTGTTGCTGCAGAATACAGTGCAGCATGAACTGCTGAGTAGAACACATTGTTTTATTTCTATTTTCTGCCTATTTGTGGAAGAGGAATGCCTCGGCAGCTCTAAAGACCCTGCATGGAAGAAACATAGATGCTGGCAGCAAGTTTTGCTGAACTAAGGTTGTGTCAGCAACAGGTCAACGTCATAATTCAAGAAGACAGCCTGATGTCAAGCATACATCCTTAAACACAACAGGGCAAAGTGTTTGCCTATATACCGGTAGCTTCTCTTTCTCTTGCACTATTTCCTTCCCTCAGACTCATGGGGATCTGAGGAGCCTTTTATTCCCTCCCTGGAACCCTTTGACCCATTGTGAGGTAAGAAGGCCTGCCCTCTGCCAGCCCACATCTGCCTGCCTTCTTACCTCACAATGGGTCAAAGGGGTGACGCTTCTTGTCACAGACCTGCCAAGTGTCCCTATTTTCCAGGTACAGTCCTGGATTTAGAGAAGCTGTCCTGGCTTCTGATTTGATCCTGGAATGTTCCACTTGTTCATAGGACGTCCCTATTATCATTGGAGAAATCTTGGAGGGTATGGAGTTATGCAACCCCAAAGCCAAGGAGAGAAATAACTATACAACCTTTAGAAGACATCTGAAGGCAGTCCTGTATGGTTTTATTATGCTTTTGGAAGTCACCCAGAGTGGCTGGGGGTAACTCAGTCAGATGGGTGGGGTACAAATAAAATAGTTGTAGTATTAATAATAATATTGGCCATCCCTGTCTTCCTAAGAGAAATGTTAGATGGTACTTGTCAGCTGCCTTCATCTTCGTCTCAGCGTTGTCCTTTGTAGAACTCAGCTTGCAAGAGGAAGATGGGGGCTAGAGATACCGGTAGTTGGCTCTGCCTCTCATTGCCTCTGGCGCCACCTATGGTTGGACTCCCTGCCTTCTGCCCTACCAGAGATGGGCCACAGGTACTTCATCCCTGCTGTAGTTGCGTCCTGCATTGGGAAGCAGGCTGGCATAGGTGGCCACCCAGGTCCCAATTCTCTGACTGGCCAAGTGAATTTCTGGGGAGTCCTTTCACACGGATTGTGCTAGCAATTCTCTCCAAGGGCAAGGGGAATTTAATACAAAGAGGATGCTGCCTTATACTGAGTCAGAGCTTTGGTCCATATAGCTCAGCTTTGCTTACACTGGCTGGCAGCAACTCTCCAGGGGACCTGCCCGCTTTCCAGAAGATGCCAAGGATTGAATGTGGGACCTTCTGCGTACAAAACAGGGGCTCCGTTGCTGAGCTATGGTACCTCCCAATAGTTGCCTGAAATGGAATGAACGAACATCCCCACTTGGACCTTATTCAAGGAAAGGAATGAGGATGGGGTTGAGACAATCCTGTAGCTGGCCACAGCGTGCACTGTTACTTGCTAGGAATTAATGGCAATTTAAAATGGCATTTACTGGCACTATAGAATTCTGCCCTCTTTGATTTGTCATGTGAGTTAACTGCTGGTTTTTTTTTTTGTCCTTGCAAATATAATCCATTCCTAACAATCATGGTCACTTTTTAAATTTTGTTTATAAAAAACTACACCTCTGGGTATAGGTGGTGTGCTTTGGTTGGATGAAAAAGATTCTGCAACGCTTAGACTTCACTAGTTTTCTAGGTCATATGCCATTTTTCCACCTTGGGATATTATTTAGAGCTGTTCAGCCATCCCGTGTTCAGCTGGTTGCTTTGAACTATCTAGGTCACTTGGATCTATTTACTTGGGATAATTATAACCTTCAAGTCAACATCCAGAAGAACAGCTTCTCCTACTGTGGGCGTTCACATGTTCCTCACCAATTTGCATTACTAGTTGACACTAACCCCCCCCCCGCCAGAATGAACCAGATAAGAAACAGTCAAAATGGATAAAATAGATGCAAAACCACCATCAAACTGTCTCTGTGTGCAGTGGTGTCAAGGTTCAGGGAATGCTTTCCCTCCCCTGGCAGTGGCAAAAAGAGTAGGTCCTTACCACATAATTTATTCAGGATTTACACACAGAGAGAAAAGAATGTACTCCCTACTTAATCAATGGCGTTGCTCCGAGTAACCTCCCCTTGCTTTTACTCTATGTCGTCTGCAGTGCCACCCCTGCTACAACAACAACAACAACAACAACAACATTTTATTATTTATACCCCGCCCATCTGGCTGAGTTTCTCCAGCCACTCTGGGCGGCTTCCAACAGAACACTAAAATACAATAACCTATTAAACATTAAAAGCTTCCCTAAACTAGTTATGGGTGTGGCCTGTGTTATGTACTGAAGTTCTCACCCTGGGCCAGCAGGGGGATACTGTAAATAGTTTTCACTCAGGTCCACATATGCAAATAAGGGATTGAAAGTGACATTCAGTGATTGTATAGTTACATAAAGTGGTTACTGTTGCACTGTAGTTGAGCTCTATATAAGCAGGTTGGCTGAACCCTTCAGTTCAGTTCTGTTCTGGCCTGTGAATAAACAAGAGCTGTTTGAAGAATCACTGTGTCGTCTGATATGTTCACCCACAACTTAACAGCTTGGGAAGAGGGGTTGTTCTCTGGGGAATGACCAGAGAAGAGTTCTGAAGGCCTCATGCAGAGACAAAGAATGTCCCTGGGTCTGTGGGTCCCCATGCCTGTTGTAATGGGACACAATTTAGGAACAGGCCAAATCCAGGGATTAAAAAAAGAGCCAAACATAGATGGGAGGTTGTTCAGCTGGGCAGACAGTAACTTTTCAATGGATAAGGAGGGGAGGACAGGAGGGATGAACTTCTGTCTTGGCTATACTGCATTTGAGACAGTGTGGTGGAGAATGCTATGAATATGAAAGATGCGAACAGGAAGCACCTCACTCATTGAAATGTTTGGCCTTTGTTCCCCCCTCACCTTCATAACTTCACTAAGGCTGTGCATCTGTCCTCCTAAGGGACAATTCCTCTTCTAGAATTTCCAAGGCTTGCAACATACATCTTTTAATGTGTTGCCTTACCAGCTTCTCAATCATTTCCTTGGAGCCTATCCTCTGTCAGCAAATCCTCCCTCGTATATCCTTTGTAGCCGTGTACTGCGATGGCGAGAGCCTTCTAAAAAAGCAGGTTTTGGGTGGGGGTGAGGGGAGATAGGGAGCTGTGGCTAAGCAGTCATGCATGCTTTGCTGACAAAAGGATTCAGACTTGATCTGCAGCAGCTGGGACAGGTCTGTTCTGAAACGCTAGAGCAGTGGTCTTCAGCTGGTTCATACCCAAGAGCCACATCTGACTCACAGCCTGCAACATGAGACCCAGTGATTTTTACATTCTGGGAAGAGTCTGGAAAGACATAGAGATAGACTAGAAAGTGAACAAATTGCATCTGCACAATATTGAGCTCCTTCATGGGTGTGCAATAAAAAGGCACATCTGGAAGGGCCTTAAGACCACCTGACCACCAGCCAGGGCCCCCTCTGGACACCATTTTTATTGCACATTCATGAAAAGTCAATTGGTGGCATTGAGATCAGTTCAGGCTGATAACTGCACCAGCTCCAGGCTGATGCAGCACTTTTCCTGCCCGCTCCCCTTTCGTGCTACCCAGAGGGGCCAACTTGAATAAAATATTGGGGGGAGGAGCAGGTAAGCCCTGCCCCGCATAATTGATCACAAGATGTGCCACATGCACACCATTTGAATGGCAATGCCCATCAACTTTGGCGGGCCTGGTCCCCTCAAAAAAATTATTGGGGAGACCCTGAAGGGACCTCATCCCCTAGGCTTGCTAGCCACCACATATGACAGGGCTAGGGGTGCAGCAGTAGCCCCAATGCTCTTTAAAGCCCCACCGGGCTGTGGAGGGACTTAGGAATCTTCTTAATTCCTCTTCTGGGTCTCTTGGAATGGAGGAAAAGGCAGAATAAAAACCGAGGGGGCAGAAGAAAGCACAGATCTGGGCCTGCAAAGCATCTCTTGCAGTTGGGAATATCTCCCTGCCTGTGGCCAGCCCTCTCTTGTGAATTCATAATCTACCACTTCAATATATAAAGGCACAGCATCCAGTGATGGTTGTTTTGACATCTAATTAAAAGTAAATATGCCAACATCAGGAATTCTTGACTTGTGTGAAGCTCCTTTCTCTGGTTCTGTAAGTGTTCGTTCTGCATCCAAATATAAAATTCTCTCACTCTGGGCACAAAGATTGGCATCCGGTATCAAAGCAAGAATGCTCTGTTAAAAAAATATAAAAGAAGCCAGCTTTGAAATTCGAAGTTATATGTCCCACGAGGATCCTGGGGCTTTAAAAAAAATGTTTAATAAGACCCAAACTTCCCACTTCAGGGTATGTTTCTCATCTTACAGTCATAACATTTGCCATATGTAAAAAAAAAAACCAAAAAAAAAAAAAACAGTTCCAGTTTCTACAAAAATATAAATATCAGAATATAAAAAGTATTTGTAGCTTTGCTAAATATTTAGTATGCAGCCAAATGTAAGGTAGAACTCAGACACCATCTCCTCATAATTGCAGGAGAATTATAGTTCTGTGAGATTCATAGGGGTTCCTAGCAACTCTCGGCACCATTAAGAAACTAGGGCTGCCATACGTCTGGATTTCCCCGGATATTACCGGGTATTTCAAAAGCGGAAATGACATCCAAGGGAACAGAGGTGGTGCTTTGTCACTGGTCTCAGGCAAGTCAATTGAGAAATTGTGGGGTTTCTTGGCGTTTTTTTTTGGGTGTCCTGGTTTTTTTACTTTTTGAAAAATGACAATCCTATGAACAAACTACAGTTCCCAAGATTCTTCAGGAGAAGCTAAATGCTGGCTAAAGTGATATCATGGTGCTTTAAATGCATAGTATGGATGTGGCCTAAACGATCCTTAAACTATAATGCTTTAGAATAAAAGATAAAGGAAGAACTGAAAAGATGAGGACAGCTTGAATCATATTTTTCTGGAAGACTATCAGGAATGAAAATAATGTTCTCCTTAAAATAACCTTTTTGTTTTGTTTTTCTGCAGTATATTCCTATAGCAACAAAAGAGGGAAAAATGAATGTGTGGCAAAATGAATGTGTGGCAAAATGAATGTGTGGCAGAGACCACATAACACCGGTCTTGAAAGACCTACATTGGCTCCCAGTATGTTTCCGAGCACAATTCAAAGTGTTGGCGCTGACCTTTAAAGCCCTAAATGGCCTTGGTCCAGTATATCTGAAGGAGTGTCTCCACCCCCATCGTTCTACCCGGACACTGAGGTCCAGCACCGAGGGCCTTCTGGCAGTTCCCTCACTGCGAGAAGCCAAGTTACAGGGAACCAGGCAGAGGGCTTTCTCGGTAGTGGCGCCTTCCCTGTGGAACACCCTCCCACCAGATGTCAAAGAGAACAACAACTACCAGGCTTTTAGAAGACATCTGAAGGCAGCCCTGTTTTGGGAAGCTTTTAATGTTTGATGTATTATAGTATTTTAATATTCTTTTGGAAGCCGCCCAGAGTGGCTGGGGAAGCCCAGCCAGATGGGCGGGGTATAAATAATAAATTATTGTTGTTGTTGTTGTTGTTGTTGTTGTTGTTGTTGTTGTTGTTGTTGTTATTATTATTATTATTATTGTTGTTGTTGTTATTATTATTATCAATGATAAATAAATTTGTTTTGGAATACAGGGAATCTAGAATCAAGAGTAAGATAACGGGAACTAACAGAAAAGGAGGAAGCATTTTCCTTCCAGATTTCCAGATGTCTACTCAGAAGAAAGTCCTATTAAATTCTGTGGTGTTTACTTCTGGATAAATAGGCTTTTTTTACTTTATTTAAAAAAGAGTATATCTCACTTTTGACTACTCAGAGCAGCTTACAAAAGAGAAAAAAATACATTATACGTACAAAATTTACAGTGTAAGTTAAAATATCATAGAATCAATCAGTAGAGCAGCATTCATAGCACCTGAAACTTAGCAGGGATGGGGGTCTGTCTGATTTCTAATGGGAGGGATTTCCACAGAGTTGGACCCACTACACTGAAGACAAGACTCCTTGATGACATGAGGCCCCAACTGCACCTTACATTTAAAGCAGTTGTATACTTTAAACAGTCATGGCTTCCCCTAAGGATCCCAGGAAATATAATTTGTTAAGTGTGTTGAGAGTTGTTAGGAGATATCCTATTCCACTCCCAGAGCAACAATTCCCAGAGAGGTTTAACAATCAATTCCCCTTCTAGAGATGGAGGAGAAATTCAATTCAGTATATATTTGAGGCCGCATCTATCAAATTCACACTTTCTGAAACAAGATGCGAACTGAAACACAGCTGCCCTTTGAAAGTCACAGTTCTCTGAATTTTGCAATGCAGGTCACCAACCAACCAAGGTTTACAAAAACACATATATTATAGGGAAGTTTTTATATGATCACACTAATATTTGAAATTGTTCCTTGGGATTTGGCTTGCTTTATTATGAATTATTTGTATTTTGCTGTTTTTGGGATGTTTTACATTCGTTTATATTTTATTGTGATTTGGACAGAGGCTTAACATGTGAGGCAATCTATACATATAACAGTCTTAACTGTAGGTTACAACAGAAAGACAAATATGAGAGATGAAATATAGTAAACTTGCAGGCATGTAAATGAAAGGGGCCTATCCCATGAAAAGTAAGAAGAGCCTTCCTGGATCAGGCCCGTATCCCATCAAGGCCAGCACCCAGTTCTCACAGTGGCCAACCAGATGTCTGTGGGAAGCCCATAATAACATAAGAAACAAGCTGGATCAACTAAAGTGTGGTGGGCTGCCCTAAAACATTGGCTCAGGATTTCAGTGTTTGATCTAGGGAAGGGTTTGTACCAACACCTGACCAATGAGGAATTTGTCAGCAAATGGCAGAAAACCATGGCTGAAAAAGCCACCTCTATTGGTCTGTCACCTCCCAACTGTATTACCTGGGTTATGAAGGCACCCTAAAGACGTTAAAGCAAAGAATATGGGATAATGCACACAGTGACTTGCGATCTCGATCACACACAGTTTGTAGCCCGCTGGCAGTAGGAGTACAATATGGGCATGTCTTTAAGTTAACATCTTACATTAAAAACCTGACAGTACCAAATTATTGAAGGCTTTTCACCAAAGCCAGACTAAACGTCTTTCCTTCTGCAGTGTTGGATGGCAGGTTGAGAGGAGTTCCCTACCAGGACAGACTTTGCTCGTGTGCTCAAGACATCGATTCCATAAAACATATTTTGTTGCACTGTGCAAAATATGAGCAAGCCAGGGCTGAACTGGTACCTTTCCTAGGAAAATCAGAGGCTCACTATGTCAGGTTCCTACTGGAAGACTGGACAAATGTTAGAACATTAGCAGTGGCCAAGTTTTTATCGGTGGTTGCAAGAACCAATGATCCTTATATTCTGAACAAATTTGCTTGTTTAACCTGGAGGTAGGCTGTATGAATTATGTATTGCTTTGTAACGATTTGTTGGGTCTCTGGACCATAATAAAGGTTGATGATGATGAAGCTGCATCGGGCCAATTGGCAGTAGCATTGTTGCTTTTGAGAGAGAGAAGCCAAGCCCTGAAAATTTCTTCTCTAGCCCCATGTCCCACTTCAGAGCCTAAGAAACAGGATATACAACCCCCACTGAATTTCTCCTGTTTCAAGTGCTCTCATAAAAGCTTATTTCTTCTTCAAAGTTTCAGATGTGGCCAAATCCTTTTTGAGATGTCAGAAATACCTAATACATTCTTGTCTTTTTACATAAGTTAGATTTCATGAATTCTATCTCTTCTTGCCCAAAATATCTCTCCCTTTTGTGAATGATGCATAATAAAGCCTTATGAGAGGGATGGAATTAGTGGAGAGGAATATCCATTGAACAACCAAAGCTGGGAGGTGCTCTGCAGGGCAGGCAAGCAAGCAAGAGAATGTGACAATAATAAAAGTTTGGAAGAAGATAAATACGTGTGTGTGTGTGTGTGTGTGTGTGTGTGTGTTAAGGGGAGTATAAATTGTATATTAAGGGTAACTTAACCAGCCATTATGCACATTCACCAGGCTTCATACAGAAATGTGCCCAACAACTGACACCTGGAAAATGTTACCTTCTACAGAACTGTTACATACAGAAGCCTTCGTAGCCTTATTTGCCAAGCAGATACTATCTGCAGAGCCAGAATCTTCCCAGAAATATAGAGCTCCAAGTCAGTGCAAGTTAATAGCTTGTATTCAGGCTCAGGGTGATTGACTCCTGCTGCCTGTGGGAAGCAATAAAACTCCCATTGTGTCAAGGAAACCCTATAATTAGCAGAATATAGCATGGCAAACTGAATATATATATATATATATATATATATATATATATATATATATATTCTTTTTCTTCCTTTCCAAAACAAGATGTGACCATTCCAATTAATCAAGCCTAAGAGTGCAACACTATACAGAAAGATCACAATCAATGCCCAACACAGATTGACAGCATTTTGCTATAAATATTTCTGCAATAAAAGAGAAAGTAACCCGCCTCCCCATAATACTGTTTTGTCTCAACAGTGATTCTTTTATTACAAAAAAAGTGCTTAAGTCAGTCTATGGTGGTTCAATATGTGTGTGTGTTGCTTGCTATTCAGTGGTTCAAGGGATGGCAATTTTTTAAAAATCGTCTAATGAGTTCTTGAGGGTGCTCCTTATGTGACTTATTCATTGATAGAATATCCTAGATTCATGTAGGAACACAGGAATCTGCTTTATATTGAGTCAGGGAATTCACCCATCTAGTTCAGCATTGTTTACACTGACTGGCAGTGGCTCTCCAGGGTTTCAGGCTGGGAAGAAGAGAAGAAGAAGAGTTTGGATTTGATATCCCGCTTTATCACTACCCGAAGGAGTCTCAAAGTGGCTAACATTCTCCTTTCCCTCCTCCCCCACAACAAACACTCTGTGAGGTGAATGGGGCTGAGAGACTTCAAAGAAGTGTGACTAGCCCAAGGTCACCCAGCAGCTGCATGTGGAGGAGCAGGGACTCAAACCCAGTTCACCAGATTACGAGTCTACCGCTCTTAACCACTACACCACACTGGCTCTCCCAGACTCACCTGGAGATGTTGAGGACTGAACCTAAGACCTTCTGTATGGAAAGGAGATGCTCCACCATTGAGCTATAGTCTGTTGCCAACCAGTGATTAGCTGGTAGGTCACTGTGGGAGACTGGAAGATGGAGCAGATAAGTGACCTTCTTATGTCACAGCTGTCCAGGGAGGCACAGGTCAATTATGTGTCCAGGGCAGCTGTCTACCAGCTCCATCTGGTACACAGGCTGAGACCCTACCTGCCCGCAGACTGTCTCGCCAGAGTGGTGTATGCTCTAGTTATCTCCTTCTTGGACTATTGCAATGTGTTCTACGTGGGGCTACCTTTGAAGGTAACCTGGAAACTACAAGTAATCCAGAATGCGGCAGCTAGACTGGTGATTGGGAGTGTCTGCCGAGACCCTATAACAGTGGTCCTGAAAGACCTACATTGTCTCCCAGTACGTTTCCGAGTCAATTCAAAGTGTTGTTGGTGCTGACCTTTAAAGCCCTAAACGGCCTTGGCTCAGTATACGTGAAAGAGCGTCTCCACCCCCATTGTCCAGCCCAGACACTGTGGTCCAGCTCCAAGGGCCTTCTGGTGGTTCCCTCCCTGCGATAAGTGAGGTTACAGGGAACCAGGGAGAGGACCTTCTCGGTAGTGGCGCCCATCCTGTGGAATGCCCTCCCATCAGATGTCAAGGAAATATCTGACTTTTAGAAGACATCTGAAGGCAGCCCGGTTTAGGGAAGTTTTAAATGTTTGATGTTTTTAATATTCTGTTGGGAGCCACCCAACAGAATGGGCAGTGTAGAAATAAATAAATAAATAAATAAATAAATAATTCAAGTTGCATACAGGTTATAGTTACTTTCTAACTGAATGTCCCTGGCCAGGGTCTACCTAACCTAGGAAGCCTTATAATCAGGCCACACAGTGTATTGGCTGTAGCCTGATATTCTCACTGTAAGAGCCACTGTTTAGGCTTGGTTCCCCAATACATTTCTACAATCTTTTCCCCTTTGTGTCCAGTGATTCCAGGGATTGGGGGACTATCATTCCCAACATTCCCTTCCGGGCAACCTTTGGTGGGTGGGGTGGGGGAGACACACAGTGCCAATCGTGGGCAGGGCCTGAGGCCAAAGTGGTCAGAGCACTCCATGTTAAGCAGAATGCTGGAGTCTATTTGTGATGCTCTCAAATGTCAAATTTCAGGACAATGGCCACTCACATATTTCTCTCAGCTTGTTGTAATGGAATATTCTCTTTATTGTCTGTTCCCTTTTTATGGTAACTAGTACTTTGCTTTCTATCTTTTTATTTTTTAAAAAGAAAAATATGATGAAAATTATTCAACACTGATAAAGCATCTAATTTATTTCTAAGTTCTGTCCAGAGAGCAAAATATAAGGCAGCATCTGCTTTTAGCATCACCATTTACAGTGGTACCTCAGGTTAAGTACTTAATTCGTTCCAAAGGTCCGTTCTTAACCTGAAACTGTTCTTAACCTGAAGCACCACTTTAGCTAATGGGGCCTCCTGCTGCTGCCGCGTCGCTGGAGCAAGATTTCTGTTCTCCTCCTGTAGCAACGTTCTTAACCCGTGGTACTATTTCTGGGTTAGCGGAGTCTGTAACCTGAATCATATGTAACGTGAAGCGTATGTAACCCGAGGTACCACTGTATTAGGGACTTGGATCTGGCCCTCATCACCTCCTTGGTCATGAGATGGTGAAGGAAGTACCTCAAAAAGTGCCATATTTTTTCGTATATAAGACACTCCCTATTTTGGGGGACCCCAAATTAAGAAAATGGGGGGAGATGGCCCAGCTCTTTTGGAGGAGGATTGACCAAATTTGAGCTTTCTTTGGAGGAGAAAGCCCAGAAAATCACTCACCCGACGCTGCAATTCGCACACACAATCTCCACAGCGGCAGCCAATCCTCAGCACCCTTGACACAGCCACCAATCAGCAACCCAATCGCCGCACCAGCAGCCAGTCCTAAGCAGCCCTTGCAAAGGTCACCAATCACCCACCCAATCGCCGCTGACAAGCTCCTGCTCGCAGCTGCAACCAATCGCCCATCCTGCATATGCACTATCCATGTATAAGATGCCCCCCTGATTTTTAACCTTATATTACTGTAAAAAACCCCTCATCTTATACATGGCAAAGTACGGTACATAGAGCTGAAGGAGGAAGCTGGGAGAGTGGCCCTCTTCCCCATTTCCTCTCTCAGTTCTTTCCATGTGCTTGGATTCTGCAGGATCCAGCTTTGAACAAATCCCTTGGAAAAGTGAAGTATGTGGGAACTTTCTGTCTCTAGTGGTGGTAGTGGTGGGGGCACTGGTCTAAGCAGAGGGAGGGAAACGGCCAGAAGGAACAGCACCTGCAACACTAGTTCAGAAATCCAAAGTTGGCAACTCATTTCCAGGCCATAGAGCCCTAACAGAAAACCTTTCCTTCTGTTCCTCTTAGGAACAATTAACACCAGTGACTTGCATTTCCCCAGCAGCTTTGCACCAAGGGTACCCTTTCCCTTCCTCTGTCTCTTTGTGAAGAAGTTAAGATTAATGAGTTAATATCTGCAGAGCATGGGGGGAGGAGGAAAGGTGCAATGTAAGTGCTAAGTCTTATTAAGAGGGCGTAAGTGGGAAGTGTAAACTAATTACATGTATGGACAGGGCAAAGCAGGCCATCACGATTTCCCTAGAGCATCTTCTGCCGTGGTGTGGGATCACCCTTGAGGTCAATATTTAATATTAATGCCAGATGCACTACGAGAGCAATCTTTGTAAAGGGCAGTTTCCTAAAGCAATGCTTCTGAAATTTGGAGCGCAATTGAATTCTCTTGACCGCCTTTCTGAATTGCTTTGTCACCCTCATTTCATCCACCCAGGCTTCCATTGGGATTTATACCAGAAATAATAAAATAAGCAGAACATCTTCTGGGGAATAAAAGGAGTAAACCCTCCCAGGGCCATTTTGAGGGAATTATTATTATTATTATTCCCACTATTTTTCTTTGAGAGCTTCCTCCTCGCAATAGCCAGCATCTGCGGCTAAAGGACCTCAGACAGCAGAATGGTGAAATGCCTTTGTTTCCTCAGAGCCACTGCCAAACAAAATAAATGTTTACTTTGTATGCAGGAAATTTACTCTGTGGCAGCAGGAGGTCCCCCATTACCTTCAGGCAGCCTTTAGGGTGAGTGTATGTGTGTGTCTAGATGTTGCTATTTAAATTCCCTACACTATCATAGGGGCATTGTGAGGTATATAATTGCTGGACCACTGCCTTTAAAAATATATTGCAAACTCATCAACTGCCCCAGAGAAACCGGAACATCCTGTTTCGCCCCATGAGAGTGTGACAACCATTCTGGGCACCTTGCTTTTGTGAAATTTTAGGCTGTGATCTCACCCCAAAGAAAGCATTTCTGGGGGTCTGAGATCTTGCACGGCGCACCAAAACACACAGAATTTTGGACTCGGAAGATGGTGTCCCAGATTTGGGCGACACCTTGTTGGAGGGTATGATATTGTTGTAAGGAAGACCCAGGCAAGAGTCAGTGTTAGGCCTTCCTTAGGTTCTGAGTTTCCAGCAGCTTCCTGAAAATTCCTGGTGTTAATGCCAGGCCTGTGTATTCCCCACTTTGGCATAAAGCATTGTTCTGGGGTGAGCCTATGGCTAGGGGATCAGCGTAGGTGTCATCCATGTCATCCTTGTCAGCGTAGGTGTCACCCTTCTGGGTGCTGATCTTGAGTCCTTGTGTGGAAGGGGGGAGCAGGATCATAGCTGCTGGACTCACCCCTGACACCCACATTTCAAGCAAATCCTCTGAACAGAACCTGCATGTGCTAGCTGCATACATATAGGTTCTGCCTGTGCAAATCTGTACTCTGCATCCCCGCCCCCTTTGCAGGGTTCACATTGCACATAGTTTCTGTTTAGAAGCTCTGTGTCCCATTCAGCTGCATTCTTCACACCCAGTTCCAAGTACAGCAGGTTTGTTGAGTTTCCCGGGGGATTCAAAGATTGGTAAAACGGGTCCTCCCTTGTACTGTGGTGAGACCTGGAAAAACAACACCCTGTGTTGTGGGTGGGTACGATTGGTCAGCCACAACACCCAATTGGTAGGTCCCTCAAAGCTGGGTGCAATCTGGCCAATGGGATGCAGTCCAAACGGTTCAAGGGATCTATATATACCCATGCACGTGACCCAGAGCTTCTTCTTTCAGAGTGTGCATTCAGAACACCAGCCCACTTCTCCCTACTTTTAGGGCTTTGCGCTTGACCTTGTTATGCCATCGTGTGTCGTCTGTCGTTGGGACAGGGGTACGGCAGGAATTTTCCCCACTTGGTTGGTTGGCTGTTGCCATTTGGGTTTTGCCTGCCGCATAGCAAATCGTCACAACTTGTAAGGTTGCGGATAGGCTCTGGTTCAGGTGATAGGGATGGGAGAATGCTCTCTGCATCCCTATGTGAAGGGTATTCCGTTAAAGGGATCCAGGGACTTGATGGTTTGGTCAACTCCTGAGAGGGGGTTCTGCCCATGCCTGAGTCCAGGGGGACAATTGGGTGGAGAGTTAGCCCGTTCCCGGCTTTCCGCTTATCCAGGTGTTCACCCTTGGCTGACCTATGCTGGAACCCTGGGTCAGCACTACCTGCATGGCAGGGAGCTAGTCGAACCGGAGCCTATGCAACCAGTCACTTTCTGTAATCAATAAAGTTGTGCCTAAATTCTGCCAAAAAACAAAACCAAAATTTGAGTCAAGTATGAATTTATTTAGGGGGGAGGTTTCTGGTTCTGAACACGCAAGAGGGCCCCTCTCCACTCAAAGTTCTTTCTTCACTCTCTTTCCTCTTCATCTGTCTGTGATGGTGCTATATATCTTCCTATATGTATAAGGATGTAAAATGTCATCACACTCTGCAATTGAACTACAGTATGAGGAGCATCCCCGCGGCGGGGTGAGCTCCCGTTGCTCGGTCCCAGCGCCTGCCAACCTAGCAGTTCAAAAGCACCCCCGGGTGCAAGTAGATAAATAGGGACCGCTTACTAGCGGGAAGGTAAACGGCGTTTCCATCTGCTGCGCTGGCTCGCCAGATATCTGCAGCTTGTCACACTGGCCACGTGACCTGGAAGTGTCTTCAGACAGCGCTGGCCCCCGGCCTCTTAAGCGAGATGGGCGCGCAACCCCAGAGTCGGACACGACTGGCCTGTACGGGCAGGGGTACCTTTACCTTTACCTTTTATGAGGAGCATTAGCCCAGCCCAGGCAAGTTAACCATTTAGCTGTTTTGTATCTGCAATGAAGTTTAATGGAGGGATGAGGAGACTCATTGTCCAGTGGCCTAGCAACCTGCAGTGAGTTTTAACAGAGGGGTGGGGAAACATTTTGCCCAGTGGGTCACTAACTCATTGGGTGAATAGTCCTCCCCTGTTAAACTCACCTGCAGCAAGTGGAAGCAGCAAGGGCATGGAAGCAGCCATGGGGCGGCGGCTGGAGCGTGGAAGGAGTATTTATTTACACACCACATGCAAACTGTTAACCTAAATACAGATGGATAATAGGCTGTCTTTGAGAAACTGGCATGGTAATAATAGGTCCTCTTGAAAATGCATGATCGCAGCATGGGAGTCTTTATTAAGATGGCCTTCCCTTGCAATTATGAAGAGCTTCTCAGAGACAAGCTGTGAACTAACATTTTCCTCCCCAAAGTACCGAAGGACTGGGAGGAGGAGGCACATTTGTCATTTGCAGTAAACTGGGCATCGTTATCCCTGGAGCCAAGGCCCGAGAGTGATGAATGTACAAGAGCGGAAGGCAGTAATCGTGGGCTGATGACCCTCTTCTGAAGGCAGCCAAAGCACTGAGCAAAGCAGTTGCGGTGGATTTTAACTCTCTAAGTCAATTGCAAACGAGTATCAGTCAAAGAGAGCGCACACATCAAAGGCTCATGCCTCTTACTTGCCTTCATCTGTATTCAATATAGGTCTCATGATTACAAAATAAAAGACTGTAGTGGTGAAGAGAAAAGTAGGGTGCACCTATTATTCAAACGTGCTGGATCCATGTTTCATTTGAGGCCAGCTTACAATGGTTCAAGTGCATGGCAGCAGAAAAGGGAATCACCAGTAGAAGACCATTTTCCTTGTGGTTTCATATGTAAAGGTAAAGGGACTCCTGACCATTAGGTCCAGTCGCGGACAACTCTGGGGTTGCGGCGCTCATCTCACTCTATAGTATACTAGGAGGCTATAAGATGTCAGGCATATTAACAACAGAAAGCATAAATGAGACAGGCAGCCTGTTCATTCAAACAAGATGCTGATCTGAGATGGCAACTCCTGAGCTATATAAATATGAATTCCAGGGCATTGCAAATGTATGATTATCATATCCCCTGAATCCAGCAGCAATTGAGACACAGAGTCAGAGGCTCCAGAGGCATCAGCTAAGGAGGTGGATAAATTTTAGGCAGCTGCTGAGGATTAGGGGACTACAGCAACTGAAAATGGTTTTTAGCAAAGTCCTGCTGCGCCTCCAGCTTGTGAGGAGACCCTCCCCGGAGTCCGAAGAGGTCATCTTCAGGCTCTGGGGAGGGTCTGTTCGTGAGCTACAGACTTTCCAGCTCTTTCGTGCCATTTCTGGGTTCCCCTCACCATGCATGTGTGCAGTCAGGCACAAGTAGAGAGTTGCCTGCATATAACAAGAAGAAGAAGAAGAAGAAGAAGAAGAAGAAGAAGAAGAGTGCAATAAATGCAGCCTACCCACCCACGTTTTTACATTCCAAAAGTCAGATCCACCCTTGCAGGCTGAAGTGACAATCCCTTCCACCAAACTCACGACACCACTGCTTCCATATCCTGGGACTACAGCAACTGAAAATGGCTTCAGGAGCTCCCAGAGGACCCTTCTAGACTACCAGAGTCAGAACCTAGACCAAGGAGTCATCAATGGGACTGAAAGAACAAAAACAAGGAGCTCCAGATTGGAAGCGGAGGGAGGGGGGGGATAATCAGATGCTGGTCTGATCTGCTTCTGCTGCTGCAAACTGGGAATACCGCAGCACTGAATGTAGGAGTCCTAGAATCACAGAAATGTAGATGTGGAAGAGATTCCAAGGGTCACCCCGTCTAGCCCTCTGCAGTGCAGGAATGGTGTCCTTATTGGCTCCCACCCCCACCTCTTCAAACCGGCACATCCTGCTCCCCAAGAATGCAGGTGCGTTCCTCCTTCTTGACAGTCTCCCTTCCTTAGTGGACTTGGAAGACACTGAAGCAGGTGAGGAAACAGTCAGCCTTGAGATGGACACTGACAATGGTGCAGATGCAAATGAATTCATTGGGCCTGAGCAGGACCAAGCCAGGGACCTGGCACAACCACAGTTCAGGTCCTGGGGGCTAAAGCCGGCAGAAGAGGAACTGCCCTAGGCAGCGCAGGGCCAGCTCACTGCCCAGCATGACACCCAGCTTCATGTAGACCTTCTTTCCTTTGACAAAATGGAAAGCACAGATAATACAGAGCCCTCTTGGCTATTGTGAACTCCTCTTAGCTGCTATTGTGTAAGGAAGGGGACTTCTTGTGTTGAGTTTAGCTTCCACCCATCAACAGATGGTCCTACCAGCATCTTGGCAATTCATATTTCTTTTGTCTGTTGTAGCGACTGTGAGGCTCTGTGTTGGATCCTGTATGAGTTTAAATCATATTTTTGCAGACGCCCTGTGGAGTCATGGACCATCTGAATGAAGTTCATGGGCCACTGGTAGTCCAGGGACCATAGAGCAATGGATCCAAAGTACAAGAAAGAAGATTCCACCTAAACATTAGGAAGAACTTCCTGACAGTAAGAGCTGTTCGACAGTGGAATTTGCTGCCAAGGAGTGTGGTGGAGTCTCCTTCTTTGGAGGTCTTTAAGCAGAGGCTTGACAACCATATGTCAGGAGTGTTCTGATGGTGTTTCCTGCTTGGCAGGGGGTTGGACTCGATGGCCCTTGTGGTCTCTTCCAACTCTATGATTCTATGATTCTAGTTTGGGGGCCCTTGACCCACTTCTTATGTTCATTTAAGTAATGAAATTGACATAAAAGGTGGGAAATTCTACAGAAGGAACATAAGAAGTCCCTGCTGCATCAGGCCAATGGAACATCTCAACCAGCTCCATGTTCTCACAGTGACTAACCAGAAGTCTCCTGGAAACCTGAAAGCAGGACCTGGGTGCCACAGCACTCTCCACCCTCACAATGCCCAGCAGCTGGAATTCAGAGGCATGCTGCCTCCAACAGGCAGAACACAGCCCTTTTGATTAGTAGTCATGAATACCCTTATCCTCCATGAATTTGTCTAATCCTCTTTTAAAGCCATCCAAGCTGGTGGCCATCACTACTTTTAATGGCAGAATTATAAACAAGTTTTTGGATGCTTGCAATTCTGGGATGGAGCAAGATGAAAACTTGATTTGTTAAAAGGAAAGTTTTGTGTTTCTTTCCATGGGGAAAATGTGAACAATACAGAATACTTTCTCTTCATAAGAGAAAGGTAAGAGAGCTTCCTGATATCCCTCAGGAACAAATTCTTGTAACAAAACTTCAGAACATTAAATTACTCTTTGATTGACATTTGTTGTGGAGAGAATATCTTCAGTGTTTCTTATGTTTTTGGCTAAGGATAAGATTTTCATAGCAGTATAGCTACTTGAGTGGAATTGAAGTATCTGCGACTGCTGTTCAGCAAGATTACTGTCCTCATTCTTTCATTGTATCATTGGGCTGTAAAATGTGTCGGCCAAAAAAGTCAGAATTGGTTTTCACATGCAAGAATCTGCTAAATAAACAAATTAGGCTTAAACTGGCATATTTGGCACTAGTGTAGTGGATTGCCCTCTTTGCTACAATATGAGAGGTTCCATCCGCATTGGCATTCTGCCGGTTCTTGAATATACAACAGTTTTGGTAAGCATTCCCCTGAACTTGAACTTGTGTGCAGAAGTGCACACATTAGGGTAAAGCGGGCATGTAATTGCACATACTAATGAAAACAATAGGAAACATTTCTTCTTCTTCTTTGGCGATCACTCATAGCCAAGTAAGATTGTCTTTCATAAACACGGTTTTAACAATGAGTCCGATAGTGACTGTGGAGGCCAATATTTGCCAAACTATATACAACAACAACAACAACAACAACAACAACAATTTATTATTTGTACCTCGCCCATCTGGCTGGGTTTCCCCAGCCACTCTGGGCAGCTTCCACAAAGACCAAAAATACACTAAGATGTCACACGTTAAAAACTTCTCTGAACAGGGCTGCCTTAAGATGTCTTCTGAATGTTAGGTAGTTGTTGTTCTCTTCGACATCTGATGGGAGGGCATTCCACAGGGCGGGCGCCACTACTGAGAAGGCCCTCTGCCTGGTTCCCTGTAGCTTTGTGCTTTTTATGTGCTTATTACAATAAATTTTCACTGCAGTGCCGAAGAATTTCCATTCAATAAAAAATAAAAATCACAAATTGCTCCAGAAATGTGGATAACTTACCGTATTTTTCGCTCTATAAGGTGCACCAGACCACAAGACGCACCTAGTTTTTGGAGGAGGAAAACAAGAAAAAAAATATTCTGAATCTCAGAAGCCAGAACAGCAAGAGGGATTGCTGCGCAGCGAAAGCAGCAATCCCTATTGCTGTTCTGGCTTCTGGAATAGCTGCTCAGCCTGCATTCGCTCCATAAGACGCACACACATTTCCCCTTACTTTTTAGGAGGGAAAAAGTGAGTCTTATAGAGAAAAAAATACGGTAATTTAAGATAGGGGAAAATGGGAAATTGGGAGAAAACCAAAAAGTGACAGATTCATCCATCTTTGCTCAAAGATATCTCTCTAGCCTCCATCCAAAGAAGAAGAGGCTTCTTCAAGGGCAACATTCCAGCGAGGCAAAAACACTCAGGATGTGAAGCAGGAACAGTGAGATGTTTGGCCTGAGGAGAGTTTTGCAGGATAGATAAAGATGCCCAGAGAGCTGCATTCAGCCCCCAGGCCCGAGGTTCCTTCTACAGCCCTGAGAAGAGCCCTGCTGGATCAGGCCAGTGGCCCATCTAGTCCAGGAAACTGTTCTCACAGTGGCCAACCAGATGCCTCTGGGTAACAAGCAAGCAAGAGCACTTGCCTCCCATGGTTTCCAGTCAGTGATATTCAGAAGCAGTACTGTCTCCAACCTTGGAGGAAGAGCATACCGTATTTTTCTGTGTATAAGACGTCCCCATGTATAAGACACTTCCTGTTTTGGGGGACTAAATTTAAAGCAAATGAGGGGAGATGGCCCATAGTTGTTGAGCTTTTTCTAAAGGGGGAATTGCACGTGCGCCATCACCCCAGCAGGGCCGTTGATGGGGATTGGCAAAGTGGGCAGCCACTCCCCCCAAGTCACTGTGGGTGGGAAGCACAGGCCGCCAACCAGCTGGCTGGCGGACGTGCAGCTCCCCCCTTGCCACTATCCGTGTATAGGACGACCCCAGTTTTTTGAGATGATTTTTGAGTCAAAAAACCTTGACTAATACACAGAAAAATATGGTAGCTATCATGGCTGGTAGCTCTTGATATCCCACAGTGATCCGTCTAATCTTCTTTTGCAGCCATCCAAGTTGGTGGATGGATCAACGGTTTACCTATGCGCTGTATGAAGAAGAAGAAGAAGAAGAAGAAGAAGAAGAAGAAGAAGAAGAAGAGTAGTAGTAGTAGTAGTAGTAGTAGTAGTAGTTTGGATTTGATATCCCGCTTTATCACTACCTGAAGGAGTCTCAAGGCGGCTAACATTCTCCTTTCCCTTCCTCCCCCACAACAAACACTCTGTGAGGTGAGTGGGGCTGAGAGACTTCAGAGAAGTGTGACTGGCCCAAGGTCACCCAGCAGCTGCATGTGGAGGAGCGGGAAGCAAACCTGGTTCACCAGAATATGAGTCTACTGCTCTTAACCACTACACCACACTGGCTCTCCTGAATTTCTGAATTTCCCACTGTTCAGTTCCAATGGACTTCCATGAGTTCTAGTATTATGAGAAAGGGAGGAAAACTCATCTCCACATTTGCCACAATTCTATGCACCGCTATGCTTGCCAAATCCTTAATCAGGGTATGTTAGAAGCACATGAAGGGGGTGAAATGGGGAGGTGCCACCCTGCAGTGCCTCCCTTGCTGAAGTGCCTGCATGTGTGAAGCAGCTAGGACAACGGTGGGTTCCGGCAAGATCTCGCCTGCCTCATGGTGGGCTGGCCCAGGTGGCATGTGAAGGAGAGAATGAATGAGAGAGGGGGGAAAGCTAATGGAAAGTTGGCAGGGGGGAAGAAGAAAAGAGAAGACTGTGTGAGGGAATCTGTGCAACGGTGGGAAAGTCATGCACAAGAAGCAGTTAGCAGATACAAACTTATTTCATGCAGAGATTCACTTAACACCCATGGGAAGACCCAGCACTAGTGATGAACTACACAAAAAGCGCTTCTGTGTAATGTTTCAACAGATTGATGTTATCAAAATGCTTCACCGCCAAGGAAGGTTTATTCACATCTTTCTCCCTGTTTGTCTATGAATATTGTGCATTTAATACTTTGTTGAGAGCAGATCTTCCAGGGATGTTCCTGATTTAGAGAAGCCTGGTTTCTGATTTGATCCTGGAATGTCCCACTTTTCCTTAGGATGCCCCTATTTTCATTGGAGAAATGTTGGAAGGTATGGAGTTATCTGCCCCTTGAGCCATTTGAAGGCAATCCTGTATAGGGAAGATTTTTTTAAAAAAATGTTTAATGTTTTATTATGTTTTTATATATGTTGGAAGCTGCCCAGAGTGGCTGGAGCAACCCAGTAAGATGTGTGGGGTATAAATAGTAAAATTATCCTTATGGAATGGGATGTCCCTATTTTCATTGGAGAAATGTTGGAGGGTATGTGAGAGCCCTCAGAGTGGCTGGGGCAACCCAGTCAGATGGGTGGCATATAATAATAATAATAATAATAATAATAATAATAATAATAATAATAAGAAGAAGAAGCAGCAGCAGCAGCAGCAGCAGCAGCAGCAGCAATGCCCTCCCTTTAACTGGAACTGTTTTAGCTCATATTAGTGTCATAAGTTTGGTGTGTGTGTGTCTGTTTGTGTGTGTTAGGCTGTTTGCCTGAGTCCCTGTTAATCTTGCCAGATAGATTGCATCTCTGTATGCTACTTTCACTAATATGTGTATTTTAATGCCTGCTTTGCCCTAAAATATGTGCATTTTGGAATGCAGTTTTTGGTTGGAGAATTTCATTGCAAAATTGGGAGAAGTGCAGGTTTCAAACAACAGCTGCATTTTGGGTCACTTTTTCTTTTTTTTCTTTTAGTGAAGTGCAAACCAGGCAGGTTCACATTAAAATGTGACCCGGACCAAATTTCTCCCCCTGAGAACCATTTTGCGAAGTTTAGAGAAGTGTGTGTAGTCCAAGTGACGGCTGGGTTCTGATCTGCGTATTCATTCAGGATGCGCAATTTGTGTTGGTTCTCTTCAAAATGCAAACATCCCTATGGACGGGTGTTTTCCTGTCAAATCCTTCACCATCTGCTTGGTGAAGAAAAACCAGTAGGATTCACATTAAAATGCACCATTGTTTCAAAGTTGTGATTATTAAATTGTTCAGCTCAGCAGCTAGAATTCTAGATCTGCAACCAGCCATTTAACATTCAAGAGAATCCCCAATATGCAGCTAAGCTTCTTAATAGGCATCATCACTCAAACTCTTTGGAGATTATTCCGCTAACTCTGAATTATATTTTATCTGCACTCCAGTGCTATTTGTATGTTGCTTGCTTCTTACAAGAGCTCGTAAAAGTATTTAAGGAAGGCTAGAGGATGCATTAAATAAAATGAATGCAACATCGCAGAAATGCAGACTGGAATGAAGAAGATGAAAATGTGTTCTTTGGTAATCAATTACATGAAAAGAACTTTGTCTTTGTCTTCCTTAAAAAATAAATAAAGACCCTTTCATCATCAAGTTGTTGTTGGGGTGCAGGGCGAATGTCTGAATGATCAGTTGCATGAAAGCCCATGCCCCTGCCTTAAAAACAAAAACTCTTTCAGTACATTTTTCTTTTAAGGGTGGAAACTGTAGGAAAGCAGAGTTGGGCAATAGACCAGGAGAAATGTCCTAATGGCAAGAGCTGTTTGATGGTGGAGAAGATTGCTTTGTGATGTGGTGGGCTCTCCTTCATGGAAGGTATTTAAGCAGAGACCGGGCAACCATCTGTCAGGGATGCCCTGGAGGAGGAGGACGTCAAACTAGATTATCTCCAAGAGTGCCTTCTATCCCTCAAATCTCTTGATGCTAGGAACAAATGCTCCTTCTTCGTGGCCTGAATCCTTGGTCTCGTTTTCATTATGGTGGTCAATGAATGATGAGCTGGTATGATGGGGAAGGGGCAGATACCATTTTAATTCCCCACAATGCCTGCCTTGAAGTGATGCCTGGTGACACCACATCAGAGACAGTGGGCTGCAGCCAATGTTTTCTGTCTGCTAGTGCAAGGGCTCTTGAGCAAAAGTTGTGCCACAGTTGTGCCACAGTTGTGCCGGCAGAAACTCATTGCACAACAATTTCCCCACACAGTTTCAAACATGATCCAGAAGCAAGGTCAGGAAATGGTCCAAGGTCAACATCAAAGGGAGGTCAGCAAAGCACAATAGGGGAAGGAGCTCTCTCAAGAACAAGAAGACAAAAAAACTATGTTGCTTCCCACCACGGAGAGACCCTATATACTCTGGCCTCCTGGCCATGATTTCTGGTGGTAAAACAGTTCCAGAGATTGCTTATTCATGAGAAGCATGATGACTCTGGGTCTGTAGATGCATGCTATGTCATCACTCTTCAGCCTCTACCTGGACCTTTTGGAGCTGGCCTTCTGAATGGCTGCTGGTGGTTCCAACTCATCCTCTGATAGCTTCAGGGGTTCTCCAGCAAGTCCCAACCCAGAGGGCCTTTCGGCACTGGTTACAAGGGACACTTTCTGCTCACCAACGTCCTCAACCTATAGGGTGCCTGGTTACTCCTAGGAGGACTCTGTGTCTGGTAGCAGGTCTGGTACCAGGTCAGGGCAAGGCAAGACAGGCCGCAAGAAGTCAGAACCAAAGAATGACCACAGAGCCAAGACAGTACCAGAGCCCAGGTAGCCCAATGTTGCTCAAGCCCTTCCTGGAAGCCTTTACCGCTCAGAAGGGTGCAGTTGTCAACTTGGGTGGGTGGAGTCAGTGCAGTGCTGGAAGGTTCTTCAGAGAGATAGCTGCCCTCTGCAGTTCAGCTGTTTACCACTTGGGGCAGCCACATACAGAGGTTTAGCTATGACTGACCCTGCTTTGTCCAGTATAGGAGCCCTTGAATTTCTAAAGCAGTAGGAGTGTGGCGATGCTCCCTGCTAGCTTCCCCACCTACCAGAGCTTCATCCTTACCAAGCCCATCTCCTCCACATGGAAAAGTTCCTTTTGATTATGCAAGCCTCGACAAGCTTTCTCCTTGTGACTCACCGTTTTGTTTTAGGCTGCCTCCTTCTGATGATGCGCTGGCATAACTTTGAAAGAGCTGCGGCTGTTGTAGGGATTAACCTATTGAGCAAAATAATATCTCTGGTTTGCATGGTAATAGCATGTCATGGCTCTTTTGTTCCTGCCTCTTATCTCCTCCGTCTTCTGCTGAATCTGCACTATAATCAGTTTTTCTTTTCATCCTTATCTTACAGTATTATTATTATTATATGGAAAGTCACATTGGCCCGGCTTTATCTGAGAGAAAATTGATAGTGTGAGGAATTAGGCGAGGAGTTAAAAAGGCTAATGTATGCTTCATCTCTCTCTCCTTCTCTCTCTTTTGGCATAACGACTCTCCGCCCATGTTGATGGTAATGACATTCTCCACCACCTTGGCCTTGTTCTTCACTTCTCGGGGAAGCAATAATCATCTCCAAGGAGGTTAATTCCTTCCAAGAGCCCTCAGGTTTTATGGCTGCCACACACATATGACCGCTGGCGTCGCCAGCAAAGAGTGGTTTCATTGCTGGTGACTCCAGTGTTATAAAAGAGGGAGGCTTCTCCAGCTCAGATCAAAATCAGAGCCAGAGAATAAATATTCCTGAGTTACCATGCCTATTTTCCTTCTGCTCTGCTGCTGGGCTCCTTCACCAAGAGCCCTGCCTTTCTACTCACCTAAAAAACAGCCCACATTTTAAAGAACTCACTCTTTTAGTGTGGCAGCACCTACACTTTTGAATTCCCTACCTATTGATACCACTGTACTCTTTTTGGAGCCTGCTAAAAACATTCTTATTGGACAAGCCTACGAAGATGTTTAGAAAGTTGATGTGAGTTTAATCTGTTTTCAGTCTATGTTTTTGGACTAAAACTAGTTTTTGGTCTAGTTTTAAATTATTGCTGTTCAATTTTCTTATTGATCATTTTAGGGTTTTTTTTATTTTGGAAACTGTTTTGAAGTTGTTGTTTTTTAAAAATAATAATCAAGCGGTGAATAAATTTTAGGAAATAAAATAAAACAAATACTGTACGTAAATCAGAAGTTGTCCCAAGGTTAGCTCTCCACCAAAGACCCCAAAATATGAAGTGGGGAATCTTCCACCCCCCCCCAGGGTCACATTCCCTTAAGGAAAGTGGAATTGCATATTGGTGGTGGCTGGGGCTAAAGCCCAAATAGGAAGGGCCAAAGCATTCATTTATACACAGACACGCATTCACACATGCATCTTCCACCCTACATTAGCTGCCCATGCAAGAAGAAATCACACTCTTCCTCTATGTCCATCTTCTTCTATGGTCTTCCCTCTTTCCAAGTGTGTGGCACAGAAATTCAGTCAGTTGCAACAGATCTCCATCTCCATAGGTGGCTTTAGCAGAACTCATCCACACACCCACTCCCCTGGCACTGTTCTACCGCCCATCAATCCAGTGGCGTAGTGTGGGGGGTGCAGGGGGGGCCGGCCGCACCGGGTGCAACATCTGGGGGTTAGGGGGCGCAAATCCACGGGTTAGGGGGCGCAAATTACTTGCCTTGCCCCAGGTGCTGACAACCCACGCTACGCCACTGCATCAATCAACTGAGGTGTGTGTGTGTGTGTGTGTGTGTGTGTGTGTGTAGGAAGATATTGCAAACAGAGGAGGTTAAACTTCCCTGGCTTGTGATCAATTCCCCCACCTCCTTCACTACTCATCTAATTGGAGGCAAACAGCGCAGCAGTGCGGGAAAGTGGGCTAGGATAGGAAGGGGAGAGGATAGGGTCTGGAGGAATAGGGCCATAGGGAGCTGCATACTACTGAGTCAGTGCATTGGTTCATCTAGCTCAACACCTAAGGGGCTACCTTTGAAGGTGACCCGGAAACTACAACTAATCCACAATGCGGCAGCTAGACTGGTGACTGGGAGCGGCCACCGAGACCACATAACACCGGCCTTGAAAGATCTACACTGGCTCCCAGTACGTTTCTGAGCACAATTCAAAGTGTTGGTGCTGACCTTTAAAGCCCTAAACGGCCTCGGTCCAGTATATCTGAAGGAGCGTCTCCACCCCCATCGTTCTGCCTGGACACTGAGGTCCAGCACCGAGGGCCTTCTGGTGGTTCCCTTGCTGCGAGAAGCCAAGTTACAGGGAACCAGGCAGAGGGCCTTCTCGGTAGTGGCACCTGCCCTGTGGAATGCCCTCCCACCAGATGTCAAAGAGAAAAACAACTACCAGACTTTTAGAAGACATCTGAAGGCAGCCCTGTTTAGGGAAGCTTTTAATGTTTAATAGACTATTTTATTTTATTTTATTTTAATATTCTGTTTTTTATTATTATTATTTTTTGTTATTTGTTATTTTAAATCTCCAGGATTTCAGGCAGGGAGTCTCTCCCAGCCCTACCTGGCGATGCCAAGGGCTGAAACTGAGACCATCTGTGTGCGAAAGCAAATGATTGCTACAGCCTCTCAAGAGAGAAGCCAAGGATGGGAAGCTCTTGTGGGTCACATCTTGGTCATGCTCTGAAATTTTCCTCATCCCTGCCTTATATCAAGAGCAGCACAGGAACAGCAGAACCTGTTGCACTAGCCATCAGCATGTTGGGGAGTGTGGTTCTTCCCATGGCACACTAAAATTTGAGAATCCCTTATCTCTCCTTCAGATAGATAAATTCCCACTATTAGGGGGAGGGGGGGAGCATTTCCATTGCTGGGTTTGTACAGCTTTTATAAGGGGAAATCCAAAAGGAATGGAAGATTACGGGGTGGGGAAAAATCTGTGGCAGATGCATCTCCCTTCAATTATTCAGGATTCCCACAGCTATTTATTTTCTCGGTTGTGAGATGGTGTTTGCCTTCCTGACTCTGGGGGATTGGTGATTTAATTTTGCATTTGTGGATGTTAAGGCTGGTGATGCTGTAAAGAACTCTGGAAACCACAGTGCGAGGAGAGGCCGGAAATAATGAGGCAAGATGCTGTATGGAGGTTTAAACTGAGGACACTTTATTTAACACAGTGGTGAAAACATGTGTGGGATTGAACCTGTTTCAAATACTATTTAATAGGCTAGGGCATCAGCAATCTTTTCCAGCAGGGGGCTGGTCCACTGTCCCTCAGACCTTGTGGGGGGCCAGACTATATTTTAGAAAAAAAATGAACGAATTCCTATGCCCCACAAATAACCCAGAGATGCATTTTAAATAAGAGGGCACATTCTTGTTGTTGTTTAGTCGTTTAGTCGTGTCCGACTCTTCGTGACCCCATGGACCAGAGCACGCGAGGCACCTCTGTCCTCCACTGCCTCCCGCAGTTTTTTTACATGAGGGCACATTCTACTCATGTAAAAACACCAGGCAGACCCCACTAATAACCCAGAGATGCATTTTAAATAAAAGCACACATTCTACTCATGTAAAAACACCAGGCAGACCCCACAAATAACCCAGAGAGGCATTTTAAATAAAAGGGCACATTCTACTCATGTAAAAACACAGTGATTCCTGTACCGTCCAAAGGCCGGATTGAGAAGGCAATTGGGCTGGATCCGGTCCCCGGGCCTTAGTTTGCCTACCCATGGGCTAGGCTAGGGAAAGCTTACACAGCATGGGGAGAAAGGAGTTAATATGCCCTGCATGGCTCAGGACCCCAATAACTTTCTAAGTGCCTCCCCTAATATAAACCTATCCAGACCTTTAGGTCTTTGGCTGTGTACATCCCATGCACATGAAGCACATTTAAAGCACATTCTCTTCCAAGAAACCTGGGAGCTGTATTTTATGAACAGTGTTGGAAACTGCAGCCTGGTGATGGAAAAAATGGCAGTTCCCAGAATCCTTTGGGAAGAAAACGTGGTTTAAATATATGGTGTATACACAGCCTTCATCTGAGACTCTCTCTGGGGTGCTTCCTGGGAGGGAGGGTGGTGGTGAGAGAGAGGGCATTTTTCAGACTTAAGCATGTTGGTTATAAGAGGCTGGTTACCGTACACTTCAAAGTAGATGGCTTAAATATTTCAGCTTCTATCCCCCACACTGGAACAGACTTCTCTAATCTCAAAGCATTTCAGGTAGTATGGATACATTATTATTATTTTCCCCCCTTCAAATCCTCAATAAGTTGATCTATGGAACTGAATTGCTGATTCAATAAAATGATAAGAAAAAGTAATTTATTTCCTGGGGGTGGGGAGAGAAAAGGTCAAGCCCTCGCCATATTTCAATGCTGGAAAAGAATTGTTCTCCAGCAAGGAAAAACAAATCAGCAAACCCAGCAAGTAGAAGTTGTGTGTCTCAAATCAGTTCTCTGATTCATGAGAGGGAGGGAATGTATGCTTGAATGCAGTCCTGGTCCATCAATAAAAAACTTACTATGGATTTTCACTTGACACGCAGCTGGAATTAATAACTTCCCCCTGTTTACATACATATATATTCCCATGTTCAAGCATTATCTGCTAAGCATGTTCCCAACTCCAGTTGGGTTTTCCATATCTAACACCTTCAGATGTAATTGGTAAATCATAGAATCATAGAATCATAGAGTTGGAAGAGACCACAAGGGCCATCGAGTCCAACCCCCTGCCAAGCAGGAAACACCATCAGAGCACTCCTGACATATGGTTGTCAAGCCTCTGCTTAAAGACCTCCAAAGTAGGAGACTCCACCACACTCCTTGGCAGCAAATTCCACTGTCGAACAGCTCTTACTGTCAGGAAGTTCTTCCTAATGTTTAGGTGGAATCTTCTTTCTTGTAGTTTGGATCCATTGCTCCGTGTCCGCTTCTCTGGAGCAGCAGAAAACAACCTTTCTCCCTCCTCATCAGTTGCTGTGGGCTGAGGGTGCTGGCCCTCTTAGTCTTTTGGTTCCATGCCAGGCCTTGGTTTGGAGAGGGTGCAAAAAAAGAGGAAGAAAAAAGAGTGTTGAAGAAATATTGCCAGCGGGATGTGGTGGAAATGTGATGGACTTCTGGAATGGGATGAAATGGTAAGTGGAGTTAAAACGAGTGACAAGTTTGTTCAAAAGGACAGGTAGGGAGAATTGGAGTGAGGCGGGTTGAGATAGAGTGTGACATCAGCATGTGTGGGTTTAGATAAAATTCTGGAAATGTGAATAACTGTTAAGAGGGGCTGATAAGGTATGCTAGGTCAAGAGAATAAAACTATTTGTTATTATTCTATGAATGCCACATGTTCCGATTGTTGTTTTCCATTGATAAACATATTCTTATGCACACCCTGATTTCCAAGTGGTGAGCAACCTAGGGGTGCCAGTGCTAAACCTGGGTTTAGTTTCCTCGAAATGAAGGTTTCTGGAGACTGCAGTGTCCCTTGAGAGAGCTCTTGGGGAGACTAATGGCCTCAGTCTGGCTTTTAAACAACTGTCAAGTTTGACAGGAGCCCCCCCTGCACCTCAAGGGGCATCTGAGTCCTCTGACAGGAAAACACCGGTGACATCTAGACAATGACCTCTTTCTCACTGTACAGGGTTGTTGCTGAATGCACCCGCTGTAAAAGACCCATCTGGTGGTAGTCCTGGTATGTTGTTTCGAGCGGAGAACTGTTTCCCCAAATGCAGAGAAGTGTGAAAAGTAAAGAAAAAGAAAAGAAGATAACTGCACCCACTTAGATGTATTAGCTAGAGAAGTGTGAATCGGCTGCTTCTTTTAAACATGCAGATTGAATTAAATCCTCACATTTCTCTAGACGCAGCAAATTTGAACATGGGAGATAATCTCAGAAATCTGATGGCATGTTCAGCTACAAGGGATGTCCCTGTTTCCCCCTTGTATGCAACAGGAATACTGCTGATAGCACAAGCTTGTAATCAGGTATGTCCTGAAGGTTTGAATTTTTCTTTCATGTCATAGCAGGTAATACCTTGCATGTTGCTACTAAGCCTGGCTTTGGTGAGATAAGTCTCAATCTCTGCAGTGCTGTTAACAGCACCCAGAACATGCCTACAGGGCGAAAGGTCCATCTGGCCAAGACAGACAACTACTGACACTTAAAAGACCTTCAAGCTGGAATAGCGATGCGCAAACCTTCCCCGCCTGATTGCCTGGCTCGTGGGTGAAGAGAAATTCTTCTGGCTCGAGCTGTTTTATCATTCACGCAGAAACTGAGTTTGATGGATAGAGTCTTTGGGCAAAGCAACTACAAGCATCGATTGCTGTTGAGAACATGGCCTGGTGTCGGTTCATCATTAAGGTGCTCCAGGCTCCATTCGCATTCTGCAGGTAGTCTCCCATTTGTTTTATGCTTAAATAAGGCATTAGTTTCTTGTCATCTGGTGAAGATGTTGAACTGGTTTAAAAAGAAAAAGACAACTGGGTACATTCTAGAGTAGCTTCACAATTGAGAGACCAGACTTTCTCCTGCACTGCTTATTTAAGAAATACATTCATAACTTGGTTAATGTGGCATCAAATTAGTACATTCAACAGCATATTGTACAGCAAGGTACTCGAAGCTTAACCCAATTTGAAAAATTCTGTCTTAATACAAATGGCCGGAGAAAGGTTTGGTTTCCACCTTATATCCAGTGTTATTTAAACTGGACATGGGAATCAAAAAGATGCCATGAAAGGAGTGTGAAAATTTGACTGGAATTGCTCTATTATGGATTAAGATTGGGCAGCTATGTGGGAAAAAATTCCTTATAAAACAACTTCAGTGAGTTTAAAAGAAAATTCTGTGAAAACAATGCAAAAATGGCATTCAGTGCCTACAAAAATAGCTTAAAGGGATAAATTCTACTCCTCTGCTTCTGGGAGGGGATGTACAGCTCATGGTTCCTTCACACATATGTGGTGGGACTGTCCCAAGTTTGCCCTCTTTTGGGATGAGATATTTGCAGGAATAACAAAACTGCTGGGAAAACCTGTTTAAAAAAACCCCCAACCCTCCTGAAATATCATTGTATATAAACATTTAATTGGTTGCTTATTAATGGCAGCAAGAATATTGATAGCTTGAAATGGGGAAAAAACAAAGGGTTTAAATGTACAAAAATTGTATAATGTAATTCAAGACATAGCACTTACTGAAGAACTAATGCAAAAACTTTGTGTGGCTACAGGGCAAAACCCCTGAGAGACTTTTATGACAAGCCATTCATCTAGCACATAAAGGAAGACTCTTTAGGACAAATTGTATTTGCCGCATTCCCTGATATATGGTTGTGTTAGCATTCTTCATTGCATTGATATTAACAACTTTCAGTGTCTCCACTTCAGTGCTTGCTCAAACTTTATTATTGTTTACATCTGAACTATGCCTTTGGGTTGGGGAAATCAAGGGTGGTGGGATGCTCAGTTTGCAATCCCTCCCCCTTTTCAATAACAATTAAAAAGAGAAGGAAAAAGCTGGGTACATTTTAGAGTCCCTTCACAATGGAAGGTCCAGACTTTCTCCTGCACCATTGACACCTCTTATTTTTCTCCTTTTCTTAAAAAATGAAACAAACTGCTGGTTATTTTGGGAACTGTATCAGATGAACATATGGAGGTATCCTGTACTGAATCAGATCACAGGCACAGGCCTATTGTGTCCTGTACTCACTGTATGCAGCACTGTTTCCATTCTTCTGCAGTTCATCTACTACCCAAGAGAGGTAGAGCGGCCTAGAGGACCTGCAGATCACCACCACTGTTATGGATCGGCACCCTACTAGAGCAGGTGTGGGGAACCTTTAGCTGTCCAGATTTTGCTGAACCAGAACTCCCATCAACCCCAGCAATCATGGGAATTGGCCAAGGATGGATGGAAGTTGTAGTTCTTCTAGAGGCGAAAAAGTTCTCCACACCTTGACTAAAGTATATACACATACAGGAATTCTAAGTGAATTCTCTCCGAAAAAAGAACAGATTATTTTTCTTTCAGTGTGAATGTATCTTCTGATAACCTTAAGATATCTGAACACATTGATTGTATGTGAACACTCATCCGGAGGAATGCCACAGAAAGTTGTATTAAAGAAAGGGGAAAGAGAGCGATATCTTTCTGTGAATTGTAATTCTAAGTCTGTTTCCCTTTGGAGGATAAGAAAACACATTTGCCCTATTGTAAGGCATGCTCTAAGCCTTGCAATGAAGAGCCAAGAGTTTTATGAATCGCTTATGTAATGAATAGGAACAAAGAAGATCCTGGAGATTAAGTGGAAAGAAAGCGGCATTGCAATGGACAGAGAAGGTAGCACAGAGTATTGTGATATTGGAAATTAATGGGCTCGGGGCTGCAGAGAATAAAACATTTTATTAGCAAACGAAGATGGGAGCGATAATGGGGTTGGGAATGTCATGTTGAGTTAAGGTATCTGGATGAAGTGATGGTGCAATTTGTATTTTCCGTAGAGAGAGAAGTATAAAGGGAAGTCAATACGGATGTTGCTTCACTGAAAGGATGCCTGCAAACATTTTGGGGATGAAACTGCTTTTGGGGGGCAATGGGGGATATTCATTTAACCTCCTTCCCATGATAAGGCACAAGTTGAACCTGAATTACCGAGTCTGTGAAGTTTCAAACAAGGATATAAGCAGGCTTTTGTTTTCCGTTCCAGCCTGTATTCCTCACACGCAGCACTGTTTCTTTTCCACTGCAGTTCATCTTCTGACAAAAACTCTGAGTTATCTGTCTTACTGACTGCTGTGGTGAAATTACACAGCTTGCGTAATTAATCACTCTTTATTCATTTATCATATATTTGTTACATTTGCATTCCAGCTGAATGTTGTATTGCTTGGATTGATTCCCGTTGCAAACATGGCAGGAATAAACAGCATCAACTTCCTCTCCCATTTCCCATCGGAATTATCCCACATCTCTAGCAGCAAGCAACAAAAAGGGCTCCCCCCACTCCACAATGTAAATGCCGCACACTGTTGCCGCTTTTTATTTTTCATTTTATTTCAGATGAAACATTGAAACAAACAAAATGACCAAAACATTCCAAAGACCGCATTGAGAAGAGAAAAAATGCATAGGTTCACTGTGTGTCCTTATTACACATTTTGGAAATAATATATCTATAAATGCCAATCATATAGGATGGACAACGTAGGATGTCTGTACAACAGTTGTAAAAATGCATATGTAAAATTAAATAATAATAATAATATACTTATTCTGAAATAGGACACACTTCTTCTGGAATAAAAAAGGGTGTTGGAACATCCAAATTTAAGGCACACCATCAAAGCTGTGGTTCCCAAGTCGGTCTAGCTGAAGGAATACACTTAGCAAGTAAACAACCATTTTTGGTACTAATTTAGTTGAGCCCAGCAACTTTGGTACATAAGACATGGGGAAATATCACCTTCGGAGACTCATTAGCACTTTTTGACTTAGGCTAATGATGACTTTGGTATGTTTCCTCAACATATGGTGGCTATGAGTCAGCCTCAGTCTCACACCTTAACAGAAGCATCATCCTGATAAGTTGCATCAGACACAAGTTCATTAGGGACCATTTTGGATTATCACATGTGTCAGGGGTTCAGGAGCAGAGGCGAGGGCAAGGGAGGAAACAGAGAGCGAGGGGGAGGAGTCCGAAGGAAAGATGAGCGATGACGACGACCCGAGATCTCCGAGTCTTTCCAGTGAATTGGAAGATTCACAGAAAGGAGCGCCAGTGACCAGAGCAAGGGGGGAGCTTAGGGGGACACCCCAGGAGGAAGGGACAAAAGGGGGTTCAGAGAGCAGCAGTTGGAAATCGGGGCCAACGTCCCCAACAGAGCGCAGTGGGGAGGAAGGGCGCCAGGCATTGGGATCCGGCGGCTCGCCGCAGGGGGGAGGGCATGAGTCAGGAGTGGCCACACCTCCATCGGAGAGCGAAGCAACGGTCAAGCGGAAAGTGGAAGGTTGGGCGCGCGCGCCAAGTTCAAATGCACAGGAAGGCGGCACAGTAAGCAGCCCGGAAAGGGAGCCAGGTCCTAAAGCCCGCCGCAAGGAGACAGAAGGGTCCGGGGGGTCAGCGTCAGAAGAGTCCTGGAAGGAAGAGACCACGGGGGGCAGAGGGACCCAGAGAAGAACGGTCAGGCGGAAAAGGTGGAGTAAGGCTAGGATATTAAGTTGGTGTACAGGAGGCGGGGACTCAGACAGAGCTTCGCCGGTCTAACCCATAAGACGTAGAGCTGCACGCAGCAGCTTGAGAATGGAAACTGTAACTCAATAAAGACTTTTACAAAGTGACCGCTGGCTAGCGTGATCCTCTGTGAGCTAGGATCTGGAAGCAGCTCTGACAACATGTAATAACAGTGACTCCAAATCTTTGAATGCTGGTCCCTTTGTAGCCAGTATGGCACTGCTTGCACAGAAGACAGAGGCACCAGCAATCTTGCAAAAGTAAAGGGTTTACTCTGAGTAGGACCAACATTAGATACAATCCAGTAGATCATTGGTATCCTGACCTTTAAAAAAAACACCAAAAACCTATAGAACAAAATCTTGTGGGGAATTAATTATCAGGCCTCACTGAGGACTAATCATGTTCAAGGGACCTGGAATGCTTTCTAATGGTTGTGAGGAAAAATGAAAAGCCAGGGAAGAAGGACAGTGAGTGGGTTCCTGAACAGGGAACACTCTACACAAAGTAGGCCATTCATTAGGATTTTTATCCCACACTTCAGCCAAAAAGACTCCCAGAGTGGTTTACAGGCACACAAGAAAAAAGGCACAACATAAAAGGAAAATGGATTGGGAGGGAGGAAAAAAACACAAATTCTTAGTAACAAAGTACCTGCGCCTATTATATGTTTTTGTGTGTTTTCTCCAGTATGAGACTGGGGCCTTTTTAGTGGTGGCTCCCTGCTTTTGGGAATGCTCTCCCTAGGGAAGCTCACCTGGTGGCATCATTATCTATCTTTAGGCACCATGCAAAAACCTTCCTTTTTAATCAAGCTTTTTGGCTGTTAACTATCTATGGCCTTTTTGTAGGGGTGATATTTTTAAATGTAATTTTTCTAAATAAAGAGATTTATACGATCTGAAGAGAAACCAGAGTTTCTTTGGTTGGCATGGCAAAATATGAACAACAACAACAACGTCCATTAATTTCAGGACTTCTACTGAACGCAGCAGAAACCGGACACGTTTGTCAGCGACTTCCCATAGCCTGTTCTGCTGCCATAAGCATAGACAAGTCCTATCTTTCCCACAGTGTGGTGCCAATTATTGTTGCATTCTCTTTTGTCACAATGACAAATTCTTGAGCTGACCCATTTTTTAATGAATCAACACACAACCTGCCTCCACTGAGGATGGAAATGCGGTTGCCTAAATAGATGGTTCTACTGATTTATCAGGCTGCAGTTTCTAGAATGAGTCTTCATGATTTCAAGGATGAATTATTACTATTATTATTATTCTGGTTGGTCACCTTGTTTGTCTAGGAACATGGGCAGCTGCTTTCTGTAGAGTCAGCCCATTGACCCATCTAGCTCAGAACTGTTATCGGTGCCCCACTAACCTCAGCCTTCTGCCTTATTAACTTACAACCAGCCCATGGGATGGCACTACCTATAGCAGTTTCCTCCTGCTCCTTAGGGCCAGTGTTACCCTTGCAGAACTCAGCAGGAAGAAAGAAGATGGGGACCGAACTAAGTTGACTCCACCTGGCATTGGCTCTGGTTCCACCTATTGCCTTGTCTGTGATGAAAGGACCAGACCTACAAACCCCAGTATTCCCACTAGGAAAACGCTGCTATTGGGCAGAAAGCTGTCTGGTGCAGGGAACCAAGACTGAAGTATAGTGTGACCAGATCAAGGGAAGTAATAGAACTACTCTGTTCTGCCTTGGTCAGTCCCCACCTGGAGTATTGGGTCCAGTTCTAAGCACCACAGTTTAAGAAGGTTATTGACGAGCTGGAATGGGTGTGGAGGAGGGTGACTGAGATGATCAAGGCTTTGGAAACCAAGCCTTATGAGGAACAGTTGAGGAAGTTGGGTATGTTTAACCTGGAGAAGAGAAGAGAAGAGAAGAGAAGAGAGGTGATATCATAGCCATCTTCAAATATCTGAAGGACTGTCACAAGGAAGAAGGAACAAACTTGTTTCCGCTGCTCCAGAGGGTGGGAGCTGAACATGAACCTGGAGCAGACTTCTTCAGGAGATAGTGGATGCTCCATCACTGGAGGTTTCTCAACAGAGTTTGGCCAGCCACCTGTCAGGAATCCTTTAGCTGTGATTCCCGCATTGCAGGGGATTGGGACAGAACAGATGACACTCGTGGTTCCTTCCAGCTCTATAATCTACGATTCCATGACCCTTGATAAGAATCTTCAGATAATGACCTTTCAAAATGGTGAGAACACATTGATTTGGTGACTCAGAAGCAAATAAACTCAGAGTGGAGACCTAAGGCAGGGAGGCAGTCCTGGAAGAAGAGGACAATTGACTTTATCAAAAGAGTTAGGGGATTTAAATTGGACAAGGTGGAGTTGAGGCCTTCAGATTCTGCAGTGAAAATTGCTGATAATTTTAAAAAGAGGGAAACTCAGGGGGAGTCAAGAAAGAACCAGAGAAGAGAGAAAACCGAGAGCAAACTGAAACCTAGCTTTAAACGATCTACTGGAATGTGTTAGGTTGGGGGGCTGGGAGTCTTTGCAGTGCCTAAGGAGATTTGTCAGGCGATGGAGAGGTAGTCCTTCTAAATTAATTAGCTGGCATGGGAGATTGTCAAGCCAAACGTGCCTCTCTTATCCTGTTTTGACATGTCTCATTATCACTGTTGGTGTGCTGCCGCAGTCAGAACTTCAAACCCTGAAATCTAGAAAGGCAGATGATGATTCAAAGGGAACATCAGAATGCAGCATGGACCTGAACTGGATATATGATTTAATTATTTTCAGGGAACGGAGGTATCGGTTGTCATTTTCTCCTCCCTTCCATGATGAAATCTGTGTCAAAGCAAGACGGAACTGGGCGGATCGGTTGCGATGGGGGAAAGAAAGCAGGATAGTGATTATCATTAATTCTTCGGCTATTCTCTCTCTCTCTCTCTCTCTCTCTCTCTCTCTCTCTCTCTCTCTCTCTCGATATATAGATGCTGACTTGCTTGAAGCTTAGATATCAGCACCAAGTGTAAATGGCACAGAGTTGCTCTATATCCACTTTTGAGAAACTAGTACACAATCTACTGGAAAGGTCCAGTCAGGGCTGCAACTGGAGCTGCGAGTGGCTACACTTCAACCAAATGTCCTTTCGAAAGGAAAGAAAAGAGAGGGAAGCACGCAAAGAAAATACAGTGGTACCTCGGGTTACATACGCTTCAGGTTACAGACTCTGCTAACCCAGAAATAATACCTCAGGTTAAGAACTTTACTTCAGGATGAGAGCAGAAATCGTGCTCCAGTGGCGCAGCGGCAACAGGAGGCCCCATTAGCTAAAGTGGTGTTTCAGGTTAAGAACAGTTTCAGGTTAAGAATGGACCTCCGGAACGAATTAAGTACTTAACCCAAGGTACCACTGTACTATCCACCTGCAAAGGGCCATCTACTATCGACTGCCCTGTGAGAAGGAAAGGAACACATTATGCATTAATATGCAAGCAAAGAAGACATCAGAACTTGCAAGACCAGGACTGCTGCCTTGTAACATGGAAGGGCCACCTACCATCGATTGCCTTGTGCGAAGGAGAAGACAGTAAGGGAGCCAAGACTCAACTGTCTTCTCCTTAACATGGCCATCGATCACCAAATGTCTTGTGGGAAGGGGGATTCTGGGAGAAGGAGGCCAGTAGGCAGGCATGCAGGCAAAAGTAATAGCAGGTGCCTGGACTGCTCTTTTTTTGTTTTAAAGGTAAGGTTAGTGGTAGGTTCAATGCAGGTCATAAATGTCATGAGACACTTTGAGGACTTTCAGTTGCAAAGTGGGAGATAAATTGGCCAGAGTGGTCAATAAATACCAGAAGCAGTGCAATTAAACCTCCTTTGGGGAAACAGTGTAACAGTGTTGGTCCAAGAAGTTAATTTTACTGCTTCAAATGCATCCCAAATGTTCGTCCCTTGCCTTGCCAAGGACAACACTAAACAACAACAACAACGAAAACAAAAAGCTATATTGTTCAGGCAGACATTTGCAGCTATATATCTATACTAAACTCATCCACCCTTCAGTGCACAGTAGGCTTAATTCAGCATTGTGGGACTAAATATGACTTCCTTGTCTGGGCAAAATGGTAGGTGTCTGTAGAGAAGACAGGGGACAAGAGGAGTTGGTTGTCTTTAAGATTGCCAAGAGATAAAATTCCAAAAAAGAACAGAGAGTCAATTCAGGCAGTTGCAGGCGATGTTAACAGTGAATGGGTGCAGTAGTTTTGGTGAGTTTCCTAAGTATGGAAAAGGGACAACCTTGCACTTCCAGTTCTTTCTCCAGCCTTTTGCCCCTTCTTGTCCAGCTGCCAGTTCCTCCACTTAGAAGGTGCCTGCACATTTTGCCCCATGACTTTCTTTCCAGGAGGGCTAGAAACTTACTTTTTCTTTTTAAAAAATATAACAATGGAAGCTTAGAGTCTGGAGCCCTTGCTCAGGGGAACCAGCAAAAGCTGCTCTGGATGCCATGATATCTGCAGACACTGCCTTGGAGACCCCTGGAATCAGTTGTGCTGTGTGCTTACTTGCCGTGGGCCTGTGATGCCAACAAGAGTTTCTCCTGTTTGCAAATGTGCTACAGGCCCCCAAAGGTTGGCGACCCCTGAAGTAAGCACTCTTCTTGTCCTTGGGCCATTCATTTACCAAATGTTGCCCTTTCTGGCTAGACACTAGAAGACAAAATGATAAATGGTGGAAGATGTTCTCATAGCATTAATCCCACTCTAGGCATGCTGATGAGTTGTCAACTGTCTGGACAAATTATAGGCCTCAGCTATGCCGATTAAAAGCTTTCAGTGCTGTGTCTCTTGTTTGTACTTTGCTGTCATTGAGAAGCAATCAGCTATTTATTGTGGCTGGGTGTTGAATAGAGTCATTTTGTCTTTGCAAGTGCAAGGTAGGGCGTCAGTGAATCTAACATGAAAATGCCACCTTGGATTCTATTAAGGTGGATTTGAGGGCTGCATGTCATGATGGACATTTGTGGGGGACTGTTACATTTTGCCTTGCCAACGATTGTAGTCTGAACCTGCCTTCTATTGAATAGGACCTACTTGGATTGGTGAGGGTTTCCAGGGTACCAGGCAGAGGTCTATCCCACCAGCTGTTACCTGATCTGTAGGGTATGTACTGGTGAAGCAGCATCAACTCTCCACTCACTAGCTGATGAGTGAAAGGTTCAATCCTGCTCTCTTCAGGGGTCTGCTTTGCTAGTGCGTTCTCCAGAGGGAATGTGCTGGCAAAGCAGAACCTGGTAGGATTGAACCTTGCTACCCTGCCCATCAGCTGATGTCATCTAGGAATGTCAGCTGATTGACAGGTAGGTGTGGTTTGGAGAAAATGGCCCCATGGGCCAAACTGGACCCACACTGGCGGGCAAGATGATGCAAGCTTGTTTTCTCTTGCTCTGGAGGGTAGGACTCAAACCAATGGCTTCAAGTTACAAGAAAGGAGATTCTGACTAAGAGCTGTTTGACAGTGGAACAGACGCCCTTGGGAGCTTGTGGATACACCTTCATTGGAGGTTTTAAGCAGAGGTTGGATGGCCACCTGTTTTGGATGCTTTAGTTAAGAATTCTGCATTTCAGGGGGTTGGACTAGATCAGGGGTCAGCAACATTTTTCAGCCATGGGCCGGTCCACCGTCCCTCAGACCATGTGGTGGGCCAGACTAGATTTTGGGAAAAAAATGAGTGAATTCCTATGCCCCACAAATAACCCAGAGATGCATTTTAAATAAAAGGACACATTCTACTGATTCCCGGACCATCTGCAGGCTGGATTGAGAAGGTGAATGGGCCGCATCCGGCTCCTGGGCCTTAGGTTGCTTACCCCTGGACTAGATGACCCTTGGGGTCCTTTCCAATGCTATGATTCTATGAAGATCAGCCTGTGGTTTGGCAGTTCTTTAACTCTGGCATGGACGTTACTGAAAAGGATGAATGCATTGTTTGCCTTAGGAACCAATACACATAAAATAATCTGTTTTTCTTTGCAATTACTGCAGCAAGAATATTATATGCCCAAAAATGGTGGGAAAAGAGGGGTGGCAGTTGAAAATGATGGAATATGCTGAATTAGCAAGTTTAACCAGTAAAATCAGAGAGCAAGATGAGACAGCCTTTAAGGAGGATTGGAAAATGTTTGTAGATTATTTAAAAAGCTATTGTAAACATGATAAAACGCTAGCAGGTTTGGAGTAAGTCTGGCAAGTCAAAGTTATACTGAGAATAAGGTCAAGGAAAGAAGGGATAGATTAACTACAATATGCAGCAGCAACTGATAAACAGAGGGAACCATGGAAGTGTGGAGGGGAAGTCGAAAACTATGGGAATTTAAACTGGAAAATGTTGGATTAATTGTAAATTTGAAAATCTCTCTCTCTCTCTCTCTCTCTCTCTCTCTCTCTCTCTGAAAGGAATATACAAAGTTGCTTTTTCTGAGATCATGGGTTCATCTAGCTCAGTATCAGGGGTGCCAATCTGAATAAATATGTTGGCAGGCCCTGGTAATCTCCACCCACATACTTGATCAAAAGATGTGGCACACACCATTTGAATGACAATGCCTATCAACTTTGGGGCCCCCTCCGGTAACCTCAAATATTTTATGGGGAGGGCCAAAGGGACCTTGGCCCTAGGAGTTGGCTCCTATGCTCAGTATTGTCTGCAGTGACTGACAGCAGCTCTTCAGGGTCTTCCCTGGAAATGCCTGGGATCAAATCTTTGCTCTTCTGTATGCAAAGCAGATGCACTAACGCTGAGCCCTGTCCCCTAGTAAACAGCACCTTCCATCCAGCTGATGTTTATGTGACCAAAGGAGATAGTGAGCGGAGCAGGACAGATTTGGCAGGAGCAGACGAATTCCCTTTAGCGGTTATGTTCTTAAACACTATTACGGCGGAGTCCATAAACCCGGCTACTCAATTCCGCTTGATCGCATGCCCTAACAGTTTTCCTTCGAGTGCTTAATGCTCTAACCTCCAAAGGCCAGAAGTGCCACTGAATGCGTGAAGCAATAATTTCCGTTCCTTAGCTCCAGATGTTACCTGACAAAGGTTCATTTTTAAACCCCCCTCGCCCAATGCATTTTGCATTGTAGAGTAACCTTCCCCACCCTCAAATGGCTTCTGTTTTTGTTTTGTTTTGTCTTGTCCTTTTGTTTTGGAAATTCCTGCATTCACAACTGGCTGAAACAAGGCAGGGTGGAAACATCATTTGTATACGAGTGGAGAAACTGGAAACTAGGTTATCAAAGCTTGCTGTAAACCCTGTTGTAAGAATTTTAAAGCAGGAGCCCACAATAGCACCTTTCAGATGAATACACTCAGTGTGGCATTGCAAACAAACAACTCTGTCTTCATAAAAGGAGCCCAGCATGCAAAGGGCTCAGGCTGAGCGAGGGGAAATTGTTCTTTTGAGAACAAGGCAGGCTCTGCTTGCCTCCAGCTTCTGAAGCACTCTGAAAAGCAGAGTCCCCATTTGCTCTTTCTTCCTAGGAGAAGATCAATTGATATTTGAGGGTCTTTCTCCCCGCGGCGCCAGTCACACATCTACTCTCTGGGTGCCAGCGATTTGTCTGAGTCAGAGCTAGGTCTGACTGCTGTAATGCGTTCCACATGGGGCTGCCTCTGAAGATGGTTGGAGCACTTCAACCAGCGCAGAACACTACTGCCCTGTTGCAGGTTGGGGCAAGGCAATCCACACACTGCAGATTGATACTGGATAAGCTGAGTTGGCTCCCGAGACCCAATCAAAGGGTGGAATTTTAAACCTTTAAATGGTTTGGGTTGATGTTATCTGAAGAACCACATTGGCTGCTCTTTACAATTGACGCAAAATGGCTTAGTTCCTATGGGTTAACTTATGCGAAACCAGCCTAGCCCGGCGAGCTCTGAACCATTAAGGGCCACTGGTAATGCAAAAGAACTGTCCCCTGCTCCTCTTTAGGGTGGAGAATTGGCAGGTTGCCAAGATGACCGGGTGTGTGCGTGATATCACATGAAAATTTGTCCTTTTTGAAATCAGAAGGTGTTCTGGGAACAAGAAGGAGGAAGTAGGCTCCATGAGGCACTGACTGGAAGAGGCTGCAGAGATGTAAGGGAAAAGAAGGTACTTTTTACCATTAGTGGTGGGAATGTAAGAAAGTAAAAGACTTCTGGGAAATGATTTATAATGAGATTTTAAAAATGTTGAAATATGCATTTGTAAAAAAACCCAGAAGCCCTTTGACTTGGTGTAGTAGCTACAGAGATTCACAAGCATGATAAAAAAAATGTTTTTATATGCGACAACTGCAGCAAGAATACTATTAGCTCAGCGATGGAAGCAGGAAGAACTACCAACAAAAGAAGGGTGGCACATGAAACTGATGCCGAGTTGGTGAAATTAACTGGGGAAATTCAGAACCAGCAAGACCAGACTTTCTGGAAAGACTGGAAGAATTTTATGATATATTTGAAAGACAATTGTAATCAATTGACATTGCTTGTAGGGTTGCAAGAAGTTTTGTAAGGAGAACCATATGAATTATTGCGAAAGAGGACTAAGAAGGAGTTTATTTAGGATATGGATTTTATAGCAATAACTATTAAAATAAAATGCAAAATCAGAAAGAAAGTTAGAAAACTATTACCTGTAGTTGAGGTTGATGGAAGTCTCAGGCTGTGATAGCCAAAGGTTTGTTATGTTTTGTATAGGATGGGATGTTATGTTTGGAAAATATGTCCAAAACCAATAAAAAATTATATTTTTAAAAAAGACAAAGAGGCTGCAGCGAGAGACTGGGAGCCATGACTAACGACTCAAGCTTGCTGAAGCTGTGAGAGAAGCAATGGTATGATGTTCTGCACCCCTTCAATTGAAGACTCCAGCTGTAAATATGTGTGTAAATATATTTCTGAAAGACACTTGTCTCCTCTGTGCCTTTGATTTCCCAATGGAAACACAAGGTGAGTACCTGGAACCCCCTGGAATCTTACTACCACTTGGCAGAGACTGATGCAAACTTTGTAACAATAATTTGCAGCTCAAAGTGAATATTGAAACTGTTCCCCTGCAGCTACTGTTTACAGAAGCTTTCAAAGAACGACAAAAACTTGCTAAACAACACAGATGGGGGAGAGAAACCTAAACACACCTTACATTTTACTTCATTCAAATCCCTCTTCCCTTCACGTTGCCATGTTGTGGCTGATTATTTTTTGGGTTGTAATTATATTATGGAGAAATGCTGCTGATGCAGATAAGGCGGGGGCAGAGAGAGAGAGAGAGAGAGAGAGAGAGTCAAATGTGATTTTAGAGCACATTAATAGAAGCAGAATTTCCTGATGAATCAATAGTTCCACCTTATTCTCTGTTAAGGCCTAATCCAGAAGACTGTGTCCTGTTCTGGAGGCTGCAATTTAACAACGATGTAGGTGAACTGGAACAGGTTTAGAAAAGGGGGACGAAGATGGACAGGCCTGCAGAAATCAAATCCTACGATGGTTATGGACTAGTAGAGGGGAACTCTTTTAAGTCAAAGGTCCGTGCTTCTTTTGGGGCAATCCATCCAAGGGCTACATGTAAGATCCTGCATGGGAATCAGGGAAGAGAGGATCTCCCAAGGTGAGAGCTGGGAAGGCCCTCCATTTGCTGTGTGAGGCAAGGATTAAGATCTACCTTTGAGAGAGGTTGCTGTCTTTCCTTTCTCTTTCTCATTTCTTTTTTAAGTTGATTTCTTTTTTTTTTGGATCTAGATTAATCTGTTTTTTATGCTACTATGCCTGTTGAAAAATCTCAATGAAAATAAATCGGAAGAAGCAGGAGTGGCGAGGATCAGATGGGGATTTCATTTCAGCAACTTGGCTTCAACTCTGCTTGACGGTAAGAGGTGGAAGCTGAGATAGATGGAGGGAAATAAAACGAATGACTTGATGTTTCTTGCCAACGGAGAGAGAGTGATCCATCAAAAATTGGTCCTATCTCTTCCGGCTACAAATGGGAACTGGGCAAAAGATTTGACATGTGCTGCGCCAAAACCCGTTTTCAATTTCTTCTAAAGTTTCTTCCCTCATGAAGGGAAGGGACCTGTTTTTTTCCCTGTCTCATTCACAGGGCACTTTAAAATAACGGGTGGGCAACCTCTGGGCCTTGGGTCTGTGAGGTCATTTGGGTGTAGCCCTGCCATAATGCCATGTGTGGGGCAGGCAAAGATGCAGCTGGGCCTAAGGGGTTTTGCAGGAACCAACGATCAGATGATCTGTGCTGGTCCCATGGGTTACCCGAGAGGCGAGGTCCAAGTCCGGTCCATGGTCAAAGGTGCAACATGGAGGCAGTCCGTAGTAGCTGAAGCTGGGTGCAGGGCAGGGAGCCAGGTGAAGTCAGGAACAGGCTTGCAAGCAGGGAGCCAGGGCAGGTCAGGAGCTCAGGCAGGAAAGCAGGACAGGGTTCAGGCAGGAACTGGCAACCAACAATGTTGCTCCCGCAACTTGGGACTGGGGCTCACCGGCTTTTATGTGCCCCAAGGCATAGGGCGGCCCCAGTCCACAGGTGACTCGCCTCTCCTGGCCTGGAGGTGAGGACTCCTCCTGCGGGAACTTAGTTCCCTTTGCCTCTCTGCCCTGAGCCTCTGCAGCTCAGGAGAGGCTGGAGGGTTACCAGACCCAGAGGCAACCTCAGCTTCCTGTGACGGGGCTGAGAGTGGAGCACCTGCAGGCAATGGGTCCTCCATCACCGCAGGAGCCAGAGTAGACTCAGCTGATGCCTGTACCTGAGGATTCTGCACAGGTGAGGACCCTTCAGGCTCATGCCCCAGCCCTGGCTCAGCTGGTTCTGGAGGCGGGGAATCCTGTTCAGGCTGCGTTCCCTCAGGTTCAGTATCCAAGTCCGAATCCCAGGCCATCATGTGATCGGCAGCAAATGCCAAGCTCCGTGTACAGTGCTTTGCAAGCACAGGCAGTCAGCTGATCATATGTGCCCCACCCACCTGCCAAACTGGGCCTGTGTGAGGGTGGAGGCAGAAATGGACTTTGGTACTATGCTTCCCTGTGTGAGGCCAACATTTGACTCCCTCTCTCCAGTCCTTGTGGCATGGCTTAAGCCCAGTAAACAAGGCAACGGACTTGGGGAAGGAGGTTTGAGGCTCTGGCAGGGTTCTAGAACCTTCCTACCTCCTTCCCAAAGCCTTGCCTGGCTTTGGGAAGAAGGACGGAGGACTCTAGGACCCTGTCAGAGCCTTCACGCCTCATTCTCAAAGCTGGACAAGCTCTTACCAGGCTTTGAGAAGGTGCCCTTCTCAGCTGTGCACCGCTTCCACTGCCCTAAATCTGCCTCTGGTGAAGGACAGAAGGATCCAGCCCACTAGACAGACCCAATGTCCCATCCTTCTGATGAGAATTTCACCATCACTGTCTCTCCCTTTTAATAACTTCCGCATGCAATTTCTTTTCTCATTGAGAGAAGCAGAGAATAATAATGAAAAACACGGAACAATTTTTTGAAACAGCGCTAAACTGTGATGTGGGTCTGCAGAGGCATTTTTAAAGTCGAACCTGACAATGGTGATGACACTTGTCGTACTTAAGGCACACAGAAGAAATGGTTCCATCAGTCCACAGATACTGGTTAAATCAGTTCAGCACCACTGACAGCTGCCTGTTGAAGCTTGTTCATCGGATAATCCATAAATATATTGAATGCTGGAGATGAAACGATGCTGCTGTGTTGAAGTCGCCTGCAATTGAACTGATCCATCAGTCCTTTCTGATGTAAATCTGAAGACCTGCTAATAAAAGTGTCAAGTGAAAGACAGGGGAGGACTAGGAGAAAGGAGCTTTGCAGATCAATGGAACTGCAGAAAGTCCATTGCTTTCCACACTGATGAGGAGTTATTCATCTGCTTATATATAGCTCTTTTTAACATGCTGTATGGATTTGCCATTGGTATTGCCTTTGTCTGCTGTGTCTGTGAGAGAGATGAATGTTATTCACGCTTTAGAGAAGAGGACCTGAAGCTAAGAGAGTGGTGAATTTGGGGCGCTACTGAATTTTCAATGCAGGTATTGTTTGTCTAAGACCATAGAATCATAGAATCATAGAATCATAGAATCATAGAATCATAGAATCATAGAGTTGGAAGAGACCACAAGGGCCATCGAGTCCAACCCCCTGCCAAGCAGGAAACACCATCAGAGCACTCCTGACATCGAGTCCAACCCCCTGCCAAGCAGGAAACACCATCAGAGCACTCCTGACATATGGTTGTCAAGCCTCTGCTTAAAGACCTCCAAAGTAGGAGACTCCACCACACTCCTTGGCAGCAAATTCCACTGTCGAACAGCTCTTACTGTCAGGAAGTTCTTCCTAATGTTTAGGTGGAATCTTCTTTCTTGTAGTTTGGATCCATTGCTCCGTGTCCGCTTCTCTGGAGCAGTAGAAAACAACCTTTCTCCCTCCTCTATGTGACATCCTTTTATATATTTGAACATGGCTATCATATCACCCCTTAACCTCCTCTTCTCCAGGCTAAACATGCCCAGCTCCCTTAGCCGTTCCTCATAAGGCATCGTTTCCAGGCCTTTGACCATTTTGGTTGCCCCCTTCTGGACACGTTCCAGTTTGTCAGTGTCCTTCTTGAACTGTGGTGCCCAGAACTGGACACAGTACTCCAGGTGTGGTCTGACCAGAGCAGAATACAGTGGCACTATTACTTCCCTTGATCTAGATGCTATACTCCTATTGATGCAGCCCAGAATTGCATTGGCTTTTTTAGCTGCCGCGTCACACTGTTGGCTCATGTCAAGTTTGTGGTCAACCAAGACTCCTAGATCCTTTTCACATGTACTGCTCTCAAGCCAGGTGTCCCCCATCTTGTATTTGTGCCTCTCATTTTTTTTGCCCAAGTGCAATACTTTACATTTCTCCCTGTTAAAATTCATCTTGTTTGTTTTTGCCCAGTTCTCTAATCTGTCAAGGTCGTTTTGAAGTGTGATCCTGTCCTCTGGGGTGTTAGCCACCCCTCCCAGTTTGGTGTCATCTGCAAATTTGATCAGGATGCCCTTGAGTCCATCATCCAAGTCGTTGATAAAGATGTTGAATAAGACCGGGCCCAAGACAGAACCCTGTGGCACCCCACTAGTCACTCTTCTCCAGGATGAAGAGGAACCATTGATGAGCACCCTTTGGGTTCGGTCAGTCAGCCAGTTACAAATCCACTGAGTGGTAGCATAGTCAAGACCGCATTTTACCAGCTTCTTTACAAGAATATCATGGGGCACCTTGTCAAATGCTTTGCTGAAATCAAGGTAGGCTACATCCACTGCGTTCCCTTCATCTACCAGGCTTGTAATTCTGTCAAAAAACGAGATCAGGTTAGTCTGACATGACTTATTTTTCAGAAATCCATCACTCCCACAGGACCAAATGGAGAGCAAGGATCCTGGTACAGAGGATATCTCTGCCATTAAATGACCTTAACAGACTGGAGAACTGGACCCAAACTAACAAAATAAATTTCCAAAGCAACAAATGTAAGGTTCTGCACTTAGGCAGAAAGAACGAGCTGCACAAATATAAGATGGCTTACTAGTAGAACATATGAAAAAGGATCTTAGGATTTTAGTGGGCCACAAGCTTAACATGAGTCAACAGTGTAATGCAGCAGCCAAAATAGCTAATGCTATTCTAGGCTGCATCAACAGAAGTATAGTGTCCAGATCAAGAGAAGTAATAGTACCACTCTATTCTGCCTTAGTCAGATCACACCTGGAGTACTGGATCCAGTTCCTGGAGCCACAATTTAAGAAGGGCATTGACAAGCTGGAATGTGTGTGGAGGAAGGCAGCCAAGACGATCAAGGGTCTGGAAACGAAGCCTTGTGAGGAACGTTTGAGGGAGCTGGGTATGTTTAGCTTGGAAAAGGAGAGGAGATATGATAGCCAGCTTCAAATATTGAAAGGAAGATGGAACAAGCTTGTTTTCTCCTGCTCTGGATGGTAGGATTTGAACTTCAAGTTACAAGAAAGGAGCTTCTGATGAAACATCAGGAATAACTTTCTGATAGTAAGAGGTATTCAACAGTGGAATGAACTCCCATGGGAGCTTGTGGATTCTCCTTCATTGCAAGTCTTTAAGCAGAGGCTGGATGGTCACCTGTCTTGGATGCTTTAGTTGAGATTCCCGCATTGTAGAGGCTTGGACCAGATAACCCCTGGACTCCCTTCCAACTTTACGATTCTATGATTCTAGGAATAGTGTGGGACTGTCCCATGAAGATGCTAAAAAATGGATGTACGGAAAAGCACTTATCTAGGCAGCTAAAGAGATCCAAAATAAGGAATGCATTCTGAGACCACCCATTTAATACACAAATAATAGAACTCTACCGAGTCAATTCATGAACACATCTACAGAAATGAGGCTCCCTGAACAACAAGGAGGTGTTCCAATCCCTCCGGCCAGTTATTGTCCTGAAAGAGCTTGTTGTTAATATAATATGATTTGGGTGACTCATTTCACAGCCAGTTTTTAGGTTATTACGAATAAAAAACAGCCTATGCCTTAGGTACTGGAAGTAGGAATGAGTTGCTTTCCCTGTCTTTCATCTTGTTTCTCTATTAGGATGCTACTCTGTTTTATTTTTATTTATTTATTCCACCTATATCTTGACTTTTCTTTTCAGAACTCAAAGCAGCCCTGTATCAGGAAGTTTTTAATGTTTGACGTTTTATTATGCTTTAATATGTGTTGGAAGCCTCTCAAAATGGCTGGGGCAACTCGGTGAGATGTGCAAGGCATCAACATCAAGAAAAACAACATTGCTCACTCTTCCCATTTTATCCTCACAATACCAGGAAGTAAATTAGTGCTGAGAGAATCATGACTAATTGGGAAATGATTTATTATGAATTGAAAAAAAAGTTTACAATTACTTTCTCCCAGAAAACCAGAGTTCTTTTTGTTGGAGATAACCCAGACTGAAATTCCCAGGTGTCAGAAAATGTTATTTATGTATGCAACAACTGTGGCCCGAGTTTTGTTAGCCCAAAAAATAGAAAGTGAGTGAGGTCCCAACTAAAGAGGATTGGCAAATTAAGTTAACATAATATGCACAACTTGCAGATTTAACATCTAGAATAAGAGAACAAGAAGAACATACGTTTAAAGAAGATTGGAAAACATTTCCTGAATATATGGAAAATAATTGTATACGGCTGAAAACGCTGACAGCATTAAGATAAATTCAACAATGATATTGGTCTAGAATTTTTTTACTTTTAAATATAAATTCAACAGAGTAAATAATTTTTGATGGATGCAAAAGTGGAAAATTGGTTTGAATGGTTATAGGAAAATATGGAGGGATGTGTGATATGTAAAATGAACCATGGAAAGAGAAGAAGGGAAGTCACTGGTTATTTCAAGGTTTGTAAAATGTTTATTTGAAATAGTAAAACAGAAAATTTAATAAAAATTATTAGAATTCAAGGGGGGAGGGGAGATCATGACTAGTCCCAGGGCAACCAGAGAACATGGCTGAGTCCATATTAGTCTCCCTCATCCTAGTCTGAATCCCTATTAAACCCATGGCTCTGTTTCCATGGGGAATAGCTTTCTCTCTGTGTATATATGTGTGTGGTTGTATGTGTGTAAGGAAGTGTGATTGTGTGCAGATCTGGCCCTGATCACTACCAGAATGCAGCCCCTGACAGCTTACTCTAGGTCAGGGCAGTCCAACCTGTGCTCTTGAGGCTTTTTCGGTGGCCCACGGCAACATTTGATGCTCCAGCCCTTGCTCGTCCTTCCCAAAGTTAAGCGTTGGGCATAGGAAGGAGTCATAAGGACTCTGACAGGGTCCTAGAGTCCTTCATCCTCCTTCCGGAAGCCTTGGTAGCAATTTCCCAGGTTTGGGAGGAAGGTTGGGGGCTCTTGGACCCCGCCAGAGCCTTGTGCCTCCTTCCCAAAGCCTGGTACCTCGCTTAGCCAGTTTTGGGAAGGCGGCACAAGGGCTCTCTCACTCTGTGTGCATCTAATTTTGGACTCGCTTCTCCCTTGTGCAACAAGGCAGTATGCAACCTGCAGGTTCCATGTTGAAGAACTCTCGCAGCCCACTTGGTATGAAAATGTGGACTGATAAAGCTTCTACCCTGCTGCTGTAACTGCTACTCTATGCCGGCTGCTAGTATAGGCAGTGCCATCTCATAACAATCCACCTGAGCGAGATCATAGCATGGGGCATTTCATCCGTGCATCAAGGCCCATTCCAGGCGGCTGGCCACCCAAAGAGATGGAAGCAATTCAGCTAATAGCCCATTCATGAACTTTTGTGATCACAATCAATGGTGAGGCTTTCCCAAGAGAGAAAGCTGCTTCCCTGCTCTGCGTGACAGAACAATATGCCCACAATATGCTTGCAAGAGATCTGCTAATCCATGCCTGCTGAAACATTCAGCTGTTCAACAACCCCCCTGGCACATTAGCCCATTGATTACTGATCCAGCGATTGAATGGGATAGCCCCATCATGCCCCACACCTGCCACTGGCTCCTTTAATCCTGGGATAACAAAAGGCCATCAGAAGAAAAAGCAAGTGATAAATCAGGGCTTATTTATTTACTAATTAGCATTGATAATTGGCAACTTGCTTATGCCAACAGTTAATTAAAATTGTCAGGTTCATAGTCTGGAGTGCCTTTTGCCCCTGTAGCTCCCAAGCACATTGCTGGCAGCTGTGGGTTGTAGAGTCATTTATATTTTGCTGAGTCCCCCCCCCCCCCATTGATTGTTAAATTAGATAAATATTCTTTTGCTATCTATTTGGACTTTTCTTCACAGCACAAGTCTTTGCATATATTTTACTCACTTAGTAGTAACCCTCACTATGTTTAGTGGGGCTTACTCCCAGGTAAGTGTTTATAGGATCGGGTCCTTAGGCTGAAATCCTACACTCACTTACCTGGGGATCAGCTCCATCTAAATAAACATGGATGGTTTTGCACTTTTTATTCCTAGGGTTTAGTATGAATAGTTCAGTCTCAGTGGAATTTGGAATAGTGTAATATGTGACATTTGGATGGAGTTATTGGAATGTGGCTCATGAAAGTGTGTGGCTGGGGAGAACTCTAAGGCCAGATAGAGAGGCATGGAGGGTTGAATTTGCTCCCTGCATCTGAGTTCCCTCCTGTCTCTTCTGTGACCCAACTGAAATGATGTGATGATGCCTGCCTGCTACAAATTTGGACGGCCTCGGTCCAGTATACCTGAAGGAGCGTCTCCACCCCCATCGTTCTGCCCAGACACTGAGGTCCAGCACCGAGGGCCTTCTGGTGGTTCCCTTGCTGTGAGAAGTCAAGTTACAGGGAACCAGGCAGAGGGCCTTCTCGGTAGTGGCGCCCTCCCTGTGGAACGCCCTTCCACCAGATGTCAAAGAGAACAACAACTACCAGACTTTTAGAAGACATCTGAAGGCAGCTCTGTTTAGGGAAGTGTTTAATGTCTAAAGGTTATTGTATTTTAATATTCTGTTGGAGGCCACCCAGAGTGGCTGGGGAAACCCAGCCAGATGGGTGGGGTATATTATTATTATTATTATTATTATTATTATTATTATTATTATTATTTGGATATAGCACTGAACAAACAAGGGGTGCATTTTCAGCCTGAGGGCCACATTCCCCTCTGGGCAACTTTCCAGGGGCCTGCATACCTGTGGTGGACAGGACCAGAAACAAAAGTGAGCAAAGCAGCAGCTGCAAATTCATAGGGCTAGTTCCTATGAATGCTTGCACGCCCACCTGGAACCTCCATCCGGGCATCCAAGTCACACTGCAGCTAGGCAAAAATACCCAGGGTGCAAAACATTTGAAAGGGCAGGAAATTTTCTTAATCCTGAAATCCATAGCCCTTTCTGGGCAACCTCCCAAGTGCCCCATGCCACTGGTGGGTGGAGGCAGAAGCAAAAGTGGGTGGAGCAATGAATGCAAGTTTTACCTTTGTACACTTTTTGGCCAGGCAAAAACACTCAAGAAGAAAAACAAGGACAGTGAGGGGTGTGACCTAGGCAGAGAAGGTATGGCCTGGGGAGACTTTTGAGGGCTTTATAGAGAGGGACTTGTTTCCCACCACCTGGCCTGAAGTTCACCATTCCTGCTGTAAACTGATGTGAAGATACATGTCTGCTATGAACTAGACCTCTTTAGATATAGCACAGAAGCATAATTTTTGTTACAGCATCCGGTTGGCCACTGTGAGTACAGGATGCTAGATTCAATGGCCCAATGACCTGATGGTCTTCTTATGCTCTTATCTGCATGAACTTTGAGCCTGCATTTACCCTCTTCCCCTCCTTTCTTCTAGCATGGTGATCTGAGCCTTCCACTTTTCAACTAAACATTTACATCCAAAACTGGACCAACTCTGGTTTCTGAAACCACAATCCAGTTTTGGCTTATGATCCTGACTTGATCTCAGTGCTTCTCTCCACTTTCTGATTGGGCTTTCTGGTCCAAGGAGCTCAACTGAAAGATTTCCTGCCTCCGAGCCAATAAATGAAATGATGTTATATGACCTGCCTGAATCAGACCTTGCTAGGATCAGAGAAGGGTAAAAGAGAACAACAGGGGCCAAATTACCCTTCTAGGGGTAGTTGCAAACTGGCACAACATCAGTTTATGAATGGGAATCTTGTCTCTGTTGACTTACTCCAGTGATTGTGATTCCATTTTCAAATTCCCTTGCTAAGTAATGGCTTCTGAAGTGACTAGAAAGATCAAGATGTAATATGAAAGTGTCTACCCTTTTATGGCAATGAAACTGAAGCTAACAATTTGAAGATGCCTAGCTGAGTTAGTGCTGGTGTGTTTGATGTAGAATCAAGCTGCGTTATGCATATATGTGTTTATGACTAGGTTTCTGTTTATATTTAAATAATGAAAGATTGAAAAAGAAAGGATTCAGTGGGATTGTCCTAAAAAAATATAAACTAGCTCTGCTCTTGTGTATTTAACAGGAGCCTGACATACAGAAATTTAGCAGGTGAAGCTTTTGTGTGGGGATATGCTCAAGACTCCCAGGAGAGGCTGGCAATGACATTTATTGGAAGGGCAGGGTTATGTCCAAAAGATCAGAGTCATTAAATACATTATGCAGGATCACTGCAGGCAAGGCAAATTACAGTCTTTCAGTACCCTGGACAGATCACTGTGACAGGTGCTGGTTTGAGAATAATACCCAAGAAGAGCTGTTGTCTCAGCAGCATGCTGAGGCCCTTTAGAAGGTTTGCTGGTCTAGACCTGCAGGTGAAAGACTCTCTGTCCATGGCCTTCAAGAACCGTTGCCAGTGAGAGTAAACAAGGCAGCACCTAATGGACAAATAGACTGACGTTACATAAGGGACCTTGCTAGGTTTCTTGCTGCAAGCCAATTGCACCATAGTAGATACCCTTTGCCCAAAGCATATACAACCTACCTGTTTCAGCCAAAAGGGAAGCTGCAATTAATTATTAACACATCCCAAAGTGTTCAGCTTGAGATCCATAGGGGGCGACAACTGGTTGCTACAATTGCAAGAGATATATGTGCATGGAAATGAGCAATGGGTGAGAAATGCTTTTTTTAAATAAAAAAAGTCACATTTTTAATGCAGATTCCAAAGCACTTAGTAATAAGCAATTTGTTGGCAAGTGTTCTTGAAAAGCCAACTTAATTCTGTGCCCAACGTATCTACAATAAATGCTAATTGCAGAGTAGCTATAGACAATAAAATGGAGCTGAGTTATGACACTGAGGAAAATTACACAGCTCTGATTTCCCCAAAATTGGATTGTAAACCAGATTAGTCATCTTCATTTTGAGTGCTAAGTACCCGGCAGTTCCCACTGATTTCAGCATGTGAAATTTTTTGCTTTTCAGTTCCAAATGGCTGGGACCGACGCTGTGATGACAACAAAGTCCCTTCGTTTCTATGCAATTTCTCAATAGTTCTGGGACTTTCACCTCCATGTTTTGCAATGAAGATAGCACTCCTGGTCCTTAGTATTGTGTAGTGTTTATAGGGAGCTATTTAGATATAGATTAATTTATTGAAACTAACTAACTAACTAACTAACTAACTAACTAACTAACCAACCAAACAGTGCTGTTTGGGTTGATTGTCATAGCAAATTGACAGAGAAATGGGGCTTTGCTGAAGACCTCATGCCTTTTTGTAGGCACAACTGGACCATTCCCATTCTCCTTCTCTTCACATGCCTCACTATCCTCCATCCTGGCAAGCCAGAGTTCAAGGACACATTCTGGTGGAGCAAAACCACTGAGGGTATGAAGCAGGGCCGGTGAGGGATGTGCCCTGGGGAGAGTTTTGAGGACCAGATAGAGGTCTGGGAGGCCATATATAGCCCCTGTGCCTGAGGTTCCTACCCATGATTTAGCCTTCCTGGTGTGCTAGGAGCAGGAGAAGACAGAAGCCCTGTTCATGCATAGCCTAGATAGCTCATTTGGTTAGTGCTGATAATGCCAAGGCTGCAAGTTTGATATCCATAAGGGACAGCTGCATATTCCTACATTGCAGGGGGTTGGACTAGATGATTCTCAGGATCCCTTCCAACTACAATTCTACATTACTTGTGTGTAGGATATATATACTGCCTGGAGGATATATACTGCATGAAATCTCTCATTTCTTTGGACTTGCTGTGGACTGACCACGCAAGTGCCTTTCTGTTGCTCCGGAGAGCAGAAATAAAGAACTCTTTTTCTGAACCAACCCTCGGTGTCATTTGACTTCCTTCCTCCCGTCCGGGAGCAACGCAGAGCCCACCAATCGGTAAAGTCTAATAAGGCTACACATGTGTGTAGCACACTCACATGCAGCGGTGGGAGCCTGGGGCATCCCCACCCCACTGCCGGCTTTCACATTATTGCTTTATTTAATTTTAGAATAATTTATTCTTTGATTAAACATAAAAGACATAAGTGGTGTATCGGGGTGGGCAATCTTTTCCAGCTCAAGAGTTGTATGTTGGCCAGCTTTCCAGGGACCACAGTAGGATAGTTTCAGCACACACTCAAACACCCCTCTCTACCCACCACCCAGGAGGAAAAAAAGCATTATCAGAATTCAAACATACATTCCATCTGGACTGAAACACTGAAGGAAGGTGCAGGGCAAGGCTGGCGAGGGGTGTGGCCTGGTTAGAAGAGGTGTGGCTGAGGAGGAGGAGGAGGAGGAAGAGGAAGAGGAAGAGGAGGAAGAGCAACCTGGGGAGAAGTAGCTCAGGCTGAGAGGCAGTGATTGGCCCAAAGCAAACCAACTGAGCTCCATGGCAGAGTAGAGATTTGAATCCTGGTCTCCCAAGTCTTAGGCCAACATTGTAAACACCACACAGGCTCCAAGCTTTATGTTTGGCTAGGCTTGCTAAATGAATTAAGTTTTCAGATCTACCCACCCTGGAAGAATGGCAAATGCAACTAATAGGCTACATGGAAATGGCGGAAATGACTGGCAGAATCCGAGACCAGGGAGAAGAGCTCGTGGAGGAAGATTGGAGGAAATTTAAAATTTATTTACAGAAAAATTGTAAAATTTTTGAATGCTGATGACGTTGAAATGAGCTGAAGGGGTTCTAGCAACAAGGTGAAATGTAAGATGGGATTGATAATAGATAAGTTAAATTGGATATGAATTTGCTGAACCAAATTTCAAAAAAGAGATACAAAAAAGGGAGGCGTGAGGAAGTCAGGAGAATAAGTTAACTAAAGATGAGAATTTAAAAAAAAAGAGGGAGTTTTGTTTTTATGTGTTTTCTTTTTTTCTTTTTTCTTTTTTCTTTTCCCTTTTGTGTTTAATGTCTGTATTTTTGTATTTTGTGATTTTGTATTTTTCTGTTTTTGTACTTTTTTCTGAATTACTTTATTGATAAAACCTAATAAAATATTAATTTTTTTAAAAAAGAAATAAAGTTTTCAGCAGCAACTCCCCCACCCCAGTAGCAGAGAGAAGCCTGATTCATGCTGGATTTCCTTTTCAAAAAAATTGAGACGTTCTAAGGTGGATTCTGCAAAGGTTCAATGATTGTACAATGCTACTCAACTGTGAATGGTGCAAAAGATTGCTTTGGGCTCTTGTGTCCCTCCTGAGCTTGCAGGATGATGTGGACTACAAATGTTAATACTTTTTTTAAAAAGAGAAATTGGATAAGAGGCAATGATAGCAGTAGTCTTTATTACGTGATCTCATTTAGGGCAGGTAACAGCACTGGGTGTCTCATGGAAAATAGATTTTCAATGGATGTCACAGCCTTCATTTTTTAAGCCTAGTATCTAATGGATTTCACTAAAAAAAACAAAATAAAAAACCAAGATTTTATTATTATTATTATTGATAGCGTGTTTCAAGCAAACTAATGAGCTGTAGTAAATCTGCATACCTATGAAGCCGGATCATTTATTCATGGAGATATCAGTGGAAAGGCTGGCATTAATTCCGTGAGAGGGTTGTTGAGAATACGCACTGCTCCTTGCTTTGTCTCCTCGGAGCTCTCTTGACAGAAGAATAATATAGGCACATTCTACTTTAAAGACAATTTCCCCTCCTGAAATATTATACAAAGAGATAAATAGCCCCAGAAGGCTGAATTCCATGGCTGTCTGTATTTTAGAGGTATCTAAGCTAGCCAAGGCTCATTAGGAACCTCATGAAATGACGGGAAGCAAGCCAGACTGCCCTAGCTAACTGGGAATCTGTTTGTCTTCTTGGATACAGGTGCCCAGGACTGTCAGTGCAAAATTTCTTTGGGTGTTGTTTGTTTTCTCTCACTTGGGTTGATCTAGATTGGGGCAGGGCCCCCTTTTCAAATGGAGGGCCACATTCCTTTGTGGGTAATCTTCCAGGGGCCACATGCCAGTGGTGGGCAATAGCGGGCAAAAGCACTGAGTGTGGATTCTATCCCATTGTACAGTAGGTTGGCTTCTACAAACATTAGCCACACATTTCTCTTTATTCTCCGTCCATGCAAGCAGGAAGCATGATCAGGAATTCAAGAGAATGTCCAAGCCAGGCAAAAACATACAGAACGATTCCTGCCACTTACCAGAGGAGGAACAGAGGCAGTAGGTTAGGCTGGCCTCAACCAGAGGCTTTTTGGGCTGTGGCTCCAATCTGGTGGAACACTCTGTCACAAGAGATTAGGGCCCTGCGGGACTTGACATCTTTCCACAGGGCCTGCAAGACAGAGCTGTTCCATCAGGCCTTTGGCCAGGGCACAGCCTGACCCCCTCCTTTGGTAATCCTCACAGAACTCTAGCCCAATGGTTGCCATTAGTCTGATTGGAATTAATTATATAATGAAATGATTTTAGAAAGTTTTATCATTTTACTGTTAGCCGCTCTGAGCCTGGCTTTGGCTGGGGAGGGCGGGATATAAATAAAATTTATTATTATTATTATTAGTAGTAGTAGTGTGCAAAGGTAATAGGATGTCCCAGGAGGTGTGTTGCCTTCCAGGTGCAAAGATTCATGGTGTGACAGAGAAGTTGCCATGTCTTACAAAGCCCTTTCTTTCTGATTGATGTGGCTACAAATGATACTGCCAGACAAAGCCTTCAATGTATAGCAAGGGACCATGAGACTCTGTGCAGGAAGCTGAAGGGCCTTGGGGCACATGTGAGTTCCTTTCATCACTCCTTCCTCTTTAAGGCTGTGGCTCAGGAAGACAGAGGAAAATACTGGCGGCGCAGGTGGTGTCACCAGGAAAGGTATTTTAAATATTTTAAAATATTCAAGTATTTAAAGGGCTGTCACATGCAAGATGTGAACAAGATGTGGAGGGTCTGGGGGACATTTATAGCATCCCTTGCTAACAGTCTTGTGTGGTACCTTTAACTCATGCTGCAGTCCTGTACCTACTTAGGAGGGAGCAATCCCTGTGCAATTCAGTGGGGCTTTCTTCTGAGTAATGCACCGTTCCTTTGGCATGAACCCACCATAGAAATTGGGTTAGCAATTCTAAACCAAGGTAAGGCATACAGTTAGATGTGAAGTATTCACACAACTACAATGTTTATGTGTCCTTTTGCAAAGGAGGATCAGCACAGGTAGAGGCCACACAACGTTTCTGCCAGCAGAGAGGCAATTGTCACAGTAGTGACCTCTTCCAAATTGAAGTAATACACTTTTAAGTTTGGTTATAAAAGTGTTGAACAACAATGGGCCCAGGACAGAACCTGGAAGCACTCAAGTTGTCCATTTTTTCAGGATGGTGATGAACCACTAGTTGGGTTTGGTCAGTCAACGAGCTACACATCCACCTAACAGTTATCCCAGTCCACATTTTACTAGCGTCTCCACTAGAATATAGTGGGGGACTTTTGGCCAAAGCCTTACTGAAATCAAGATACACTATGTCCACAGCATTCCCCTGATCTACCAAACCTGTAACTCTTTCAAAAAAAGATCTGAGATCCGTCTGGCCACTGATACCGCTAATTCTTTCTTGGCTGGGTTGTTGTGGGGAAGGGGACCCAAGAAAGGAGGGAGGGAAAGCAGGAGGAAGGAGAGAAGGTGATGGTTGCGTTTGTAATTCTATAAAGGCATTCAAGCTGGCTTCATTTTTTATAAATAATAAATGTCACAACGAGCTGGCATATTCCTCTTGCTTCCTAAAGAGATTAGGATAATCATAAGTGGGTTAAATTGTGAAATCTGCAGAGCTGTCACAGCTGATTGGCTGCACTCGTGGCATTGTATTGCTGGGAAGTGTGTTCCCTTGCAAATACCTTAATTGAAGGTAACCAAAGCATAAAGTTACAATTTGTTTGGGGATTATTCACAAAGGAATCATAGTTGTGCTTTAATGAGATTATGTAATGAGCATGGCAAACTGCTATTAGTTTTCTTTGATATACAATAGTCGGAAGAAAAAGAGACTCTGTCTAGAAGGCTGACATATATTTCCAGAGGGGGAGGGGCTTGCTGGTCCCTTATAGCCAGAACCCCAAAGAGTCTCGTGGCACCTGAAAGGCATTTATTATGGTATAAATATTTGCGGGCTCAAGCTCACTTTGTTAGATGCCATTTTATATATTTGAAGAACCTACATAATGCAGAAAATAATATTTTGTCTCAGCTTGAGCTGCATGTCCTAAGACAAGCACTCTAAAATATAAAACCAGAAGCCAGGATTTACTTGTCTTGTCTTCTGTGTTGCGTCTAAGTTGCCCTGTGCTGGTACATATGGCCCAAGTTCCAAGTGGCCCTATTTATTATGGGTAGAACCTAAGAAACTGCCTTATGCTAAGTTAGGCCACTGGTCTATCTCACTTAGTATTATCTACACACTCCATGGTTTCAGGCAAGGGAGTTTCTGAACTCTACCTAGAGATGCCAGAGACCTGCTGTGCCCTGAACCTTCCCCAGACCGATTCCTAATTTTTCAGCTTCTATCTACCCCTGATAGAACATCTGTGCCTCTTAGGGTCCTTTGTAATAATTTTATCATTGTTTTGTTGCATGCCACCCCAATCTTCAAGCACTGCAAGATTCCAGTGGTTCCAGGCACTTATCCAGGTTTTGGGTTTCCTTTTGGGAATGAGGCACAGCAGAGACTGTGGTGTCTTTAGGATATATGGTTTATTTGCACATATATACACCCTGAGCCTCCAATGGCACACACTCTCTCTCTGCTCTGTTTCCTCTCTGCCAAATTCTCTCCTCTCAACACTGGCTTTATTCCTTCTCACTATCTGTGAGTTGAGGGAGGGGCTCCACACATTTGCTGCCTCCCACAGAGCCCCTTTATCCCCATTAATGTCTCATCACCCAGGCCTCACAGGAAGTTTGCTTGGCTTGATTAGATGTTAACGCTTGCTGGACCCAGGGGTTATAAGGATCTGGTACCCACAGACTCATAACCAATGAGCAAATGCAACACAAATTTTCACATGAAATTTGTGTAGCCAGTGTAAAACATTAAAAAAAGGGGGGCGGGAATCCAAGAAGAATCCTGAAAATTACAGGCAAGTTAGCCTGGAAAGGCTACCCAGGCAAATGGGTAGAAAGTTCTGTTAAAGATAAAATAACCAAGCACATAGAAGAACAAGCCTTGCTGAAGCGGAACCAGCATGGGTTCTGTCTCATGAACCTTTCAGAGTTATTTGAGAGTATCAGCAACCACTTAGATCAGTGGTTCTCCACCTGTGTGTCCTCAGAGGTTGTTGGACTACAAATCCCATCAGAGGTTGGACTACAAATCCCAGAGGTTGTTGGACTACAAATCCCAGCTCTGGTTGAGAAAGGCTGACTTAGATGGAGGTGATCTGATTGACGTAGTGTACTTGGATTTCAAAAAAACTTTTAACATTGTACCTCACCAAAGACTCTTGAGTAAGCTTAGCAGTCATAGAAGAAGATCAGGAATTGGTAGAAGGAAGCAGAGAAAATGAATAAATGGGCAGTTCTTTGAATGGAGGGAGGCAGAGTCCCCCAAGGATCAGGATTGGGACCTGTACTTTTTAAACTTGTTCATAAAAGATCTCGAGTTAAGGATGAGCAGTGAGGTGGTCCAGTTTGCTGATGTTTAGAGCAATTAAAAGTAGACTGTGAAGTGCTCCAAAATGATCTCTCTAAACTGGGCAAATTCATGCTATCCATGGCTGCTAGCCATTATGGCTATGCTCTGCCTTCACAGTTGGACGCAGTAGTTTCTCCACTAACAGTAACACAGTTGGAGGCAGGTGATGGAAACTAAAGGAGGGGAGAGCGCTCTTGTGCTTGGGGAATGATGAGCTGAGTCATTGGCCTGATCCAGCAGCCCCTTCTTATGTGCTTACTTTTCATGGGAGAAAAAGTTAACCACTTTTACCACCCCATGGTTTTCCCAATAGTGATGTATGGAAGTGAGAGCTGGACCATAAAGAAGGCTGATCGCCGAAGAATTGATGCTTTTGAATTATGGTGCTGGAGGAGACTCTTGAGAGTCCCATGGTGTGATGGCCTGGGAATCTGATTCAGAGGATGAACCGGAGGAATCCCAGCCTGCACAGGAGTCCCCGCCTCCAGGGCTGGCTGAGCTGGGGCCGGGCCTTGAATCTGAAGCGCCTGCACCTGTGCCGGATCCTCAGGAGCAGACACCAGATGAATCCACTCTGGCTCCGGAGGTGATTGAGGACCCATTGCCTACAGGTGTGCCCCTCCCAGCCCTGTCAGGGGAGCCTCCCCCTGGGTCCAGTAACCCTCCAGCCTCTCCTGAGCTGCAGAGGCTCAAGGCAGAGAGGAGGAGGGAACTGGTTTCTCTCCAGAGGAGTGCTCACCTCAAGGCCAGGAGAGGCGGGTCACCTGTGGGCCGGGACCGCCCCTGGCCTCAGAGAAGATAAAGACCAGTCAGCCCGGTCCCAGGTTGCGGGAGCAACGACGTTGGAAACCTGTTTCTGCCAGCACCGAGACCTGTCTTTCCGGAGTTCCCGACCACGCCCGGCTTTTGCTTTGAACCCAGCTTCCCCCTTGGTGGACAGTCTCCAGACCCTCAGCCCAGGACTGGACTTTGACCACGCCTCACGGTAACCCCCCCCCGGGACCAGCACACACGGACTGCAAGAAGATCAAACCTCTCCATTCTTAAGGAAATCAGCCCTGAGTGCTCACTGGAAGGACAGATCCTGAAGCTGAGGCTCCAATACTTTGGCCACCTCATGAGAAGAGAAGACTCCCTGGAAAAGACCCTGATGTTGGGAAAGATGGAGGGCACAAGGAGAAGGGGACGACAGAGGATGAGATGGTTGAACAGTGTTCTCGAAGCTACCAGCATGAGTTTGACCAAACTGTGGGAAGCAGTGGAAGACAGGAGTGCCTGGCGTGCTCTGGTCCATGGGGTCACGAAGAGTCGGACATGACTAAATGACTAAACAACAATAAACCACCCCATGACCAAGTCTAGTGAGTTGGGGGAAGATTAGACACTTTGTGGGTGTCAGGGGAAGGGCTTGAGGGTGCCACCGATGATCCTTGATGCAGAATTCTTGTTGTCATTTTTAAACCCTGTTTATATACCATATGTGATCTTGGTTGGAAGAAAAAACTTTCACTCACCATAAGGAAGAGTTTATACGTTGTGCCAATTGGTGAAAACCTGACCAGTGAGAGGTTTGTGTTAGGAAATCTGAGAGGGGACTTGAAGAGAATAATCTAAGCCTAAATGGAAGCAAAATGAAGAGAAGCGAGACAAAATCAAATGTGTAAGTCTGAGCCTGGAGGGCATAAAACCCTGTGGCATTTCACTTGTGAAGAATGTGAATCTTCGCTTCCTCTGAAATTGATTTACATTTGCCAGATTTGGCTGACTACAGATATGTTCACTAATCCACCTGCTCTCTACGTTGATCGATTTTCCTATTCTTGAATAAATTGGCTCTCTTCAGACATTAGAGGACCAGGGAAATCTTGGGCAAGCTCAGATCCTGCTTGTTGGCTTCCCATAGGGATCTGGTTAGTCACTGTGCTGGATTTGATGGGCCTGATCCAGCAGGTTTCTTATGTTCTTCAACTCTGCAAGTAGAGTAACAAGGACTCGTGTCCTGATGGTAACGAGTTGCTTTAGGGAGTGGTGGGGATGTTCAGGCTTGGCCATTCACAGAGGGAGCAAAGTGGCCAGTCTCCCTGAAGTTCTGGTGCAGGAGGAGGTGATTCTGCTGGCACCTTTCTGTTAGACCTGGGACTTTCTATATGCAAAGCACATCCTCTTTTATTGAGCTACATACAGCCATTCCCTGGAGGAAGCAATGGAATAGATCTTTCTAGCATCTATCGTGAGCAGCGGTGGAGCCCAATATTGTCTGATTCCAATTTTGTCTTCTAGGAAACAATTCAAAGAACAACACAGGACAGTGGATGAAAAGTTGAAACTGTTATTGGATCAGATATTAACTGCTGCCCTGGTATATATTGCTTAGCCTTTGGAAGGCTTGCGGTATTCCCTGATGAGATGTACAATCTTGTTGTTTGCGGACACCATAGAAGCTTGTTTTATTTTACATTTCTCACTATTCAGTGGTGAAGGGACGCCAATAACCTTTAAAAGGAAGATGGATCTGGTGACTAATGTCTCCACCATTTCCTAGAAAAAGGGGATTCTGTTCTTTGGCTGCCAGTTGTCAGGGCAGGGTTGCAATAACTGTCTAGGGTGAACTTGGAACCAGAACCCCATTCCTATGGGTTACAGTATACAGTAAAAAGACCTTGCGGAGGAAGATCTGAGGGGAAGGGGGGGGAAAAGCCCATTCTCCATTAAAAATCCTCTGATTTGGCCCTCACAGGCTCTTTCTCCCAGTCTCATCCTGAGTAATAGATCTCTTAATTCAGATTGGGGAGGCCAAATGGCTCCCAAGACAGGCCTTCAGACTGGCTCAGAAAAATTACCCTCAGTCTTCCAATCAGAACTAAGGTAATTTCTGATTTGATCCGACAGGCTCTGGGGAGCTTTCCCATCTCTGAATAATGCATTTTCTCTTTACATTTAAATGTGTTTCTATGAAGAAATTTGACAACAAGTGACTTATCCATTCATGAAATTCAACAAAGTCTGGGAATGAAAACAACCATCGATGTTTCGTTTTCATCACTAGTCGGGCCTCGTACAACCCAAGGTGTTCGACTTCAAACTTCATTTCTAACTTAAGCCCCACAATCAAGCTCCACAGATTATGACTGTTCTCTCCTTTACAGATATTTTGTCCAGCCCTGGAGGAGATAGCAGTTCCACTCAACAGTCTGGAGTAGATGGGGAGAGTGGGCACAAACCAGATTCTTGAACTTGAGGCAGGGATGTAAGAAAGAGAATTGTTTTCCATTCCAGCCTGTATTCATCGCCTATCACATATTTTCATTTTCCACCAAGGACAGGTGGAAATCTCAGCGCAGATCTTGCTTGTTGGCACCGATGCTGCATATGTCAACTGTAAGGAGTTCAACCCATTGCCTGCCCAATAAGAGAAAGGGATTCTCTGGCAACAGAAGGGGCTGTAAGATCTTATCTGTCTCAGCTTGCTTCATTATTTATTTTTCTCATCCTGTTAGTAAAACCTGTGAAAGAGCAACTTGGATGGTCTTCATTGCCCACCTGAATCCTAAAAAAACCCTTTCCTTAGGCATCCAGAACCTTTGAGAGAACCTCCACCTAGCTCAGTAATGCCTGCTTTGGCTGGCAACAGCCCTCTATGGTATCAGGCTGAGGATCTTCAACCTGTAGTCTTCAGGGACTGAATTTGTGACCTCTGGTATGCAAGGGATGCATTCTTCCACTGAGGAGTTGTTATGTACTGAAGTTCTCACCCTGGGCCAGCAGGGGGATACTGTAGATAGTTCAGGTCCCCATATGCAAATAAGGGATCGAAAATGACGTTCAGTGATTGGATAGTTACAGAAAATGGTTACTGTTGTGTTCTAGTGGAGCTCTATATAAACAGGCTGGCTGAACCCTTCAGTTCAGTTCTGTTCTGGCCTGTGAATAAACAAGAGCTGTTTAAAGAATCGCTGTTTCGTCTGATATGTTCACCCACAACTTAACAGTTGTCCTTCCTCAACTTTGAAGGGCTAATGGGGCTGTAGGTGGGCCGATGTTTACCAAATGTGGAGCAGGATAAAATTGTTTTCTGGAGCCGCTTGAGGAGCCTGCAACATGAGATGTGGATCTGTATAATAAATTTTAACTTACTATTGGCTGTCGGGTTTCAATTACAGAAAAAACATCATTCTCACATGTAATTACCCAAGAAATTACCATAGCAGCAGATCCATTGATTGAATTACAGGACATAACTGCTCCTTCTGATTACATCTTTGGTTTATAGGACAGCAATCACATGTGTGCGCTGAGGTCTGACAATTCAGCCTTTTCAGGATTAAAGCAGATGTAAAAATGGCTGATAAGGAGCCATTGATTTCTGTGTCGCCAAGAAAAGAAATGAAAGAAGTTAATTGCAGCCTGTGCACTTTGATGAGTGGCGACTCATCCAGGCAGTTTTCATGTTGGGGATGAATTTCGGGGCCAAATGTTATAACTGTATTTCATTTGTGACAGCCTCCCTGCGGATCAGATGCCATGTGGTCCAAACATTTGGAGGGCATCAGGTTAGGCAAAGCTGGAGTTGGCCCACTGAAATCACAGAGAATATTCCAGGAAGAAGGATCACCAAATCCCTGCTGGGCTCACGCTCAGGGCTGGAGGAAGGGGGGCGCAGTGTCATCACTGAGGGGGGTGACATTTGACGCGCCACTCAGGCTTGACTTCCAAGCCTAACCCGAGCCATCGGGGGGAGAGGCAGAGCTATGCCACCTTGCCAGCAACCTTCACCCCTTCCCCCTTTGTTTTGATAGCTTGGGGGAGGCTTCGGAGTCGCGGGCTGCTTTCTGGGGGGGGGGTAAGTCCCCCAAGCTGTCAAAAGGAAGAGGGAAGGGAGGAAGGCTGCTGGCAAAAAGGTGTGGCTCCCTCCCCCCTGCTTAGGAAGCAGCCTACCATAGGTGGCTTGCTCCACCCACCATGGAGCCAGTGTGGTTAAGAGCGGTGTAGTGGTTAAGAGCGGTGGATTCATAATCTGGTGAACCAGGTTCGCGTCTCTGCTCCTCCACGTGCAGCTGCTGGGTGACCTTGGGCTAGTCACAATTCTCTCTGAAGTCTCTCAGCCTCACTCACCTCACAGAGAGTTTGCTGTGGGGGAGGAAGGGAAAGGAGATTGTTAGCCACTTTGAGACTCCTTAAAGTAAAGGTAAAGGGACCCCTAACCATTAGGTCAAATCGTGGCCGACTCTGGGGTTGCGACGTTCATCTCGCTTTATTGGCCGAAGGAGCCAGAGTACAGCTTCCGGGTCATGTGGCTAGCATGACTAAGCCGCTTCTGGCGAACCAGAGCAGCACACGGAAATGCTGATTACCTTCCCGCCGGAGTGGTACCTATTTATCTACTTGCACTTAGACATACTTTTGAACTGCTAAGTTGGCAGGAGCAGGGACCGAGCGACGGAAGCTCACCCCGTTGCGGGGATTCGAACCGGTGACCTTCTGATTGGCAAGTCCTAGGCTCTGTGGTTTAACCCATAGCACCACGTGCGTTTAGTGCGATTTAGTGCATTGCAGTAAATCAGTTTCCTATGTTTTTCTATAACACCTGAAGGGGCACCAGGTTTCTCATCCCTGTTGCAGGTAAACAAAGTTATATAAATTTATATCCTGCCATTTCTCCAAGCTGCTCAAGGCAGCATGCATGGCTTCCCCATTTTATCCTGTGAGGTTTATTAGTCTGAGAGGTGGTGAACAGTCCCCAACGTCGCCCTATGAACTTCACATCCTAATCTGACTCTAACCAGGAGGCAGTGCTGCTAGTTTCTTAGTTTATGGCTCCTACTTCCAAGACTGGACACAATCTATTTCCAATATGATTTAAAAACAAAACCCGGGGATACAAAACCAGAACGAAACACCATGATACGGCTTTAAAGTGGGTCAAAGAAGTGGGTTAACTTAACAAAGAATAAAGAGAGATGAATTAAAAGCTAAACAATGCCTTCCCCCTTTCTTTCCTGCCCTGGATTATTTATTCTAATAATCAACAAGTCCAGAAATCCAGAGACAGTGTTAAATTAGGTTAGGATGCAGAAACTTCCACCTTTGCATGCCTTCTGAAAAATCAGTTTCTTTTCAAAAGGTCTTGGGAGATTTCTGGTGGCAGATGTCAGAGGCTTCAAGAAAATGTAGGGTGGGAAAAGAACCTTCCAGATCAGTGGAAATGAAGTTTCTGAACATCAGGCACAGGGAGGAACACCCACCCTATTGGGTTCAGTCGCCTTAGTGGGAGCCATATGTGGAACCTAATGAGGTTCATGAACTGGTAATCCATAACAATGATCCCATGATCCATAAAAGCTAAGGCACCTTCCATTTCCTTCCTCCTCCTCCTCTTCTTCATTCTCTCAAATGTAAGGGAGATGTTAATGATAGCTGATTTTGAGTCTCCTGATACTGACAGGGGGATAATGAATAAAATTGGCCTTAGTTATAAAATGAGCCCCTAGAAGAAAATTATAATCAAACTCCTAAGTGGTTTAAATCGGTAAGAAGCAGAAGAGAAAGCTATTTAAATAAAGCTCCAGCTGCAAGCATTCTGAAGGGTTTACACACATTCTGGTGCCTTTGTTTCCCTACTTTGACACCATGATGATGACAAAGTGATTTTTTATTATTATTCAAAAAATATGTCTGGAATGCGCTGTTCTGACTGCAAACAAAATATATTATTAGGTCTCCAAAAGTGGAAAACTTGGGAATAATCTAAAATAGGGAAGGATGTCCCATTTCTGTACTCAAATCTGAGACGCTGACACAAATCCAGGCTGGATCTAGATACATCAAAAAAGCCTTTCAGGAAATTGCGTTGTAAACCTCATAGCGGGAAATCATGTTGGCGAAAGATGGGACTCCACAGCGCCATCTGGTGTCACGGTGTTACAACGCTTATCAAACACTTTTTCTTTACTAATGTAGCTGAGTCCCAAGTCTTTGCACCTTCAAGAAAACGTAAGAAGATGAGATCCGGCTGCATTGGGCCAATGGCCTACCTCATTCAGCATCCTGCCTTGACAGTAGCCACTCAGATGCCTGTGGGAAACCTTCAAGCAGGACAGAGCCCAAGAGCATTCTGCCTTCTTTTGGTTTCCAGTAACAGGTATTCAGAAGCATACAGTGGTACCTTGGATTAAGTACTTAATTCGTTCTGGAGGTCCGTTCTTAACCTGAAACTATTCTTAACCTGAAGCACCACTTTAGCTAATGGGGCCTCCTGCTGCTGCCGTGCCGCCAGAGCACGATTTCTGTTCTTATCCTGAAGCAAAATTCTTAACCTGTAGCACTATTTCTGGGTTAGCAGAGTGTGTAACCTGAAGTGTATGTAACCTGAAGCGTATGTAACCCGAGGTACCACTGTATTGCCTTTGACTGTGGAGGCAGAACACAGCCATCACCAATAGTAGCCACGGACAGCCTTATCCTCCACAAATTTGTCAAATCCCATTTTAAAGCCATCCATGTTGGTGGCCATCACTGCCTCCTGTGGGAGTGAGTTGCTGTAAAATTGTGTACTCCATGGGACTACACTCTGTGCAGATGTAACCCCATTCAACTGCAAGACACGTGCAAATGATATTTTAAGAGCATAAGAGTAGCCAAAGGCCCTTTTACTCTAGTATTCTGCTCTCTCATGCTGGCCAACGAGAAGCCCGCATGCAAAACATGTACACAACACACTTTCCTCTCCTGTGATTCTGAGCAACTGGTATTCAGAGGCACTCTATCAGGAGGGGAGCCTCTATTGGTGGCACCACCGCCAGCTGCTGCCTGATTGGGACTGACCCATGACAGGGCCTTCTTGGTGGTGGCTCCCCATTTGTGAAAAGCCCTCCTTGGTGAGGCGCATCTGTCCCCATCATTACTCACATTCAGGAGGAACTTTAAAGGATTCCTATTTGATGGCTGAGTGACACCACCCCTGGGCACCTTGAAATGATTAGCTCTGAGGGTATCTGATGTTTCTAAATGTATTTGGATGTTCTGAATTGATTTTAGATTATTAAAATATGCTTTTCATTTAACTTTAATTCCACTGCTTTAACATGTCGACGTTTGGCACCGTGGCCTCCTCAAGGAGGAAGAGCAAGATAGAAATGGAATAAATAATTTTAACTTGGAATTGGGAAGTGTTCTGTGTTCATTCCGGTAACTTGCACCCAGACCTACTACATTCATAACCAGCACTTGGAACCAAACTGGTAAGTATGTGAGGCTTTTTTTTTACCAGTAGATTTTTTTAACTCAGCTAGGTTGCTTCTGGGAATCAATAAATGTCAAATATAAGCAGAGGTTCAATAGGTTCTGAAGCAATTTTAAGCCACTCTTTCTCTGTTGTCCCTTCGGTGAATTCTTACATAACAGCATCCCCCTCCCCCGCTCCCCTCAGAAGTTGCCTTTCAGATTTTTCATTAAAATGCATTGCTTGCAGAGACATCCTGTGGGCATAAATAATAATAGCTTTTGAAAGTGAATATATCATTCCTGGATAAGTAAGCTGCAAAATAAGAAGCAGGAAATTGATCACTTCCTCTGGAAGTTGTCATGTTTTTAGCCTGAGGGGGTCTGACCTGCTTTCCATCACCCCTCATATTTGTTTGCCCCCAACTAAATTATATATAGGGCTCATCAGTGCTATACATTGAAAGCAGTATTACACCACTTGAAACAGTCTCCCAAAGCATTCTGGGAACTGAAGCTTGTTAAGGGTGCTGAGAGTTGTTAGGAGCCCCCCTCCCCCTCACAGATCTGCCATTTTCACTGTTCCCCACAAAGAGGGATTTATTGTTAGACCACCCTGGGAATATTTGAACGAGTCAATAAAATAGCTCCAGTGCAGCTCTTGCCTGCCTGGATGGCTGTGTTGAGTGTGGAGAAACAAGCCAACCATACAAAGGTAAATAACAATTGTTGCTCCACCCACTATTGTTCTGGTCCCACCCACTGCTGGAATATGGCCCCTGTGAGGTAGCCTAGAAAGGAATTCGGCCCTCAGACTGCAAAAGCTTCTCCCACCCTGGACTGGTTTCTTTAGGGCTGGAGATTGATGCAACTAAACACTTGATTTCTTTACAAGTCCATGGCTACACTATCTTCACCTTCAGATAGAGCATTAAGTGGGAATGTGTTGGTGTATAGGATTGCAGCTATATATCAATATAGATATCTATACATATCTCTATATAGATTTATCTCCTTCTACAGCTGCAGATTTAGCATGCAGAAGCAATTAATTAACACCTCCTTCTAATCAAGGTAAGATGCAAATTTAGGCACTGGGTTTGCAAGGATGGGAGGAGGGACACTTGCCATTATCATGTGTTGTAAGCTAATGTTGGCTGCAGGAAGCTGTCTGAAAAAGTTGCTTTTTTGGTTAAATTCCCTACAGCTCGGTTGTCTTCACAGCAGTTAGCTTTCAGAGACTTGGGGTTGTATCCAACATTTTCTTCAAAGCAGACCCTTTGAGATCTATGGATCCAAGTTACTGGTGTCCATTGACGCATCTCTTTATTAGCTCTGACCGGCAAAATTCTTGCAAGGATCTTAGCAAACTGTCTCCTAACTCTATCTGAAGCTTTGAAGACGATCAAACTCAGAACGAAAGTGAGAAATGTGCTAAGAGGAAGGCACGTTTGGCAAACCCTCACTGTGATCACCTCCTGCCCGGAAACCTATGTCCCCACTGTGGAAGGATGTGTGGATCCAGAATTGGCCTTCACAGTCACTTACGGTCTCACTGTTAGGACTGTGTTCATGGAAGACAATCTTACTCGGCTACGAGTGAACGAAGAAGAAGACGACTTTGAGTAGAACACAACCCTGAATTCAAATGTTGTGGCGACATGGGAGCTGTCACTGGAAACCTGCTCATCCTGCATGTGATATAAAGGGTACTTATTTAGCATAGTCTGCTAAATGGGAAATATGAAAAAAGAGCATCACAATGAAATTTAATTGAGTGAGACAAGAGGACAATGTTTATCCCGAATAGCAAAGCTGGACTTTCTCAACTTTGGTGGGAGGTTTTGATTCATTTCTCTTCCCACCCTGGCCTGTGATTTAATGGTCTTGCAGTGCAAGTCTATATGGGCCTACTCAGAAGTAAATTCTATTTGGTCCAATGGGACGTACTCCATGGGAAGCGAGTATAGGATTGCAGCTTCAATTTACCATTTGTACAACTGAGTTGTTCTGCAGCTTGGTCCCAACTCTAATTAAATTGGAATGTAATGCCTTCAACACAACTGTAATCCTGGTGTTCCTTTTTTTTACATTGATCCGATCCCATTCTTCTGTTGAATAGAAGTTTAATTAAAATGGAATGTTCAATGCACAGACAAAGCCAAGTCTTTTGAGTGCACTGGGATTGAAACTGAACTCATTTTTTTTTTTTTATTGAGATGCTGTTAAAGAGCATGATGATTGGCGGTACAAATGCAGAATAGTGAAAGTTTGCAGCAGCAAATGTAATTCGGTTTATGTGGCCAAACTGGTGTGGCATCACTTTATGGGGAGTAACCATCCCACTTTATTCTGTATTTGTAAGACCTCATCTGTGTTAGAAAAACCGCACAGATGGAATCCAGAGAGAAAAATCCTGATAACGCTTTACTGAGCAAAACTGAACAGAAACAGACTATAATTTGAGAAGAAAGGTACAAAGAGGTTTTATCTGTCTTGGCTCAGGCCTTGTACATAGAAGGGAGATATTTAATCAAACATATAGAGGAAATACTCCCTCAGAACTACACACCCAACTATGCCACCCTGCCTGGTTGCTAAGCAACACCATCACTCATCATCTAGGCTAACACCAACAGAATTAACCCTTAAGTTGAAAGCTGAATGGTATTTGCTGATGCACTTCCAGCCATCTGCAGTACTGTGTCCAGTTCTTGTTCTTTAAGAAACATAGAGACAAATTGGAGGGCAAGAGATATGATCAGCGGTATGGGAAAAGTCCTGTGGGGGAAGGTTGCAAAAAATAGGAATGCTGAGAGGACTCTTCAAAAACCTGAAGGGCTGTCATAGCCTCCACTTGTCAGAGGCAGTATGTCTCTGAGTAGCAGTTACTGGGAACTGCAAGTGGGACGAGTGCTGTTGCAATGCTTGTCTACTTCCAATAGGCATCTGGTTGGCTACTGTGAGAATGGGATGAGACTTTGGCCTAATCAAGCAGGGATCTTCTTATGTAGCAAGGGAAAGCCCACTGCCCCTCTGGGTAACTGGCTCCTTTGTTGAACTACTCTTCCCATCCAGACGTTTCACCTCATGTTCAACTGACGGGAGTTGGAGTCCCAACGATATATTGACCGTCACAGTTTCCTTACTCTGTGAGCTCTGTGAGCAGAGGACCAATAAATGCACTGAGGTCAGGGTTGGGGCCCATAGGCATGAGCCGAATTCCACTTCCATGCCGATCTCCCCTCTGTTCAGAAAATGTGAATAAATGCCAGAGCAGATCCTATTTAGTTCAGCAAGCCAATGCCTCTTGCTGTCTGTTTTTTTTTAAGGGAGTTTAGTCTAGCAAATAAACTTCCTATGTTTTTCCACAGAAGGAAGTGAGTGACATAGGCCAATAAATATTTTCCCAACCTCAGATTTATACATCTCTACTCTGAGAGTTTGATGCAAAGCTAGGTCTATCATGCTATGTTTATTTATATGCCGCAGCATATGTACAATGCATCTGGAGAGGCAAATTAACATTATCAAAATGCCAGTTGCCATATGAGGTATATTATCTAGATGGTAGGTTTTCCTTCAACTTTAATCCCATTTACTGACATTCTAAACTTTCTCTCCTCTTTTCTCTTTAATAAGAAAAAGCACACTTTTTTTTAAAAAAAGTTTTGACTAAGACAGCTATCTATCAAGGCTTTGAGACTCAGTTTACAAGGCTACCCTTTTCCATGTTGAAGACTGATTAACTTTGCCTCCTTCTTTAAGGGATTTGTAAATGTTGAGTTCCTCTTGTGAATACATCACTTCATTGAGTTGGTTTGTATGATGCTCACACACCAACCAGTCCAGTGTGTGGAGGGAAGAAAGTGAGCATGGGTCCTCCCCATCCACCTGGTAGCTAGAAATTTAAGAGTGCATCACTTTTCTTTCCATCCAGGATTCGTTTTTTGCCACACTGTTTCCATTCCACTGCAGTTCTGCCCAAAACTACATTGTTTGTTTTGTTGTTATTCCATAAATTAGTGTTGGGCCCCACCTGGAGTATTGTGCTCAGTTCTGGACACCACAGTTTAAGAAGGATATTGACAAGCTGGAACATGTGCAGAGGAGGGCAACCAAGATGATCCAAGGGTCTGGAAACCAAGACTTATGAGGAACAGTTGAGGGATTTGGGTATGTTGAGCCTGGAGAATACATGATTGAGAGGACTCTGATCAACTAGATGGACGAGCTAAAGAAGAGGAGCTGGAGGTAGAGGGGCAGGAAACAGTCTTAACACCACCAGCCTCAAACCAACTTCATAGATACGATCAGCTCCATCCATGCAGGAGGAGCATGTGGGTGTGGGAAAACAGAAGACTCATAGGCTGAGAGTCTTAGGTGTGAGCAGACCTCACCTCATGTGTGTGGTGTAGTGGTTAGCGTGTTGGACTAGGACCTAGGAGACCAGGGTTCAAATCCCCACTCTGCCATGAAGCTCACTAGGTGACCTTGGGCTAGTCACTGTCTCTTAGCCTAACCCTACCTCAGAAGGTTGCTGTGAACATCAACTGGGGAGAAGGAGAACTATGTACAGTCATACCTCGGGTCTGTGAGCAGTGAGAGCCAGTGTGGTGTAGTGGTTAAGAGCGGTAGTCTCGTAATCTGGGGAACCGGGTTCGCGTCTCCGCTCCTCCACATGCAGCTGCTGGGTGACCTTGGGCCAGTCACACTTCTCTGAAGTCCCTCAGCCCCACTCACCTCACAGAGTGTTTGTTGTGGGGGAGGAAGGGAAAGGAGAATGTTAGCCGCTTTGAGACTCCTTAAAGGGAGTGAAAGGCGGGAGATCAAATCCAAACTCTTCTTCTTCTCCTTGAATGTGCTTCAGGTTGAGTGCTTTTGGGTTGCGCTCTGCGGCAACCGGGAAGTAATGGAGCACGTTACTTCCGGGTTTCGCCACTCATGCATGAGCAAATGCTCAAAATGACGTCACACACATGCACGGAAGCAGCAAAACGTGACCCGCGCACGCGCAGACGTGCCATCGCACCTTACGTTCTATTCAGGATGTGAACGGGGCTCCGGAACAGATCCCATTCACATCCCAAGGTACCACTCTACACCACCTTGAGCTCCTTGGAAGAAAGGTGGGATATAAATGTAATAAGTAAATATTTGAAAGATTGGCAGGAGCCGCGTATCAACTGTGGGGACATCTTCATCTTCTGTTTGGTTATGAATCTTTTGTGCTGTTCCAGAACCTTGAACTCTTTTACTCCTGGACCTTGTGCTTGCTACTGAGTCCGTACTACTCTTAGCTGGAATAAAGACCTCTTCCTTACTCCAGGGCAGGATCCCGACAGCAACAGCAACAACAGCAAATACCGATCATATTTGCTGGATTGATTTTCATTCCAAACATGGGACAAATAAGGAAACATGGGCAATTTCTGCTCCTGTTTCCACTTGAATTCTCTGACGGCCCTACTGGTGAGTTTTCCCCACCTGTGCCTGCAGTGGAGCTGTGCTGAAACCCATCATCCCATTTCCACCTATAAATGTGTGGATTGTATGGTTAATACACAGTTGGGGCATCAGTCCGATTATTTGGGGAGGGGCCACAGCTCAGAGGGTAGAGCATTGTCTTTTGTGTAGAAGATCCCAGGTTCAACCGCCAAGTAGGCAGCGGTGGAGCAAGCCAATCGGGCGCCTGGGGTGACGCACATGCCCTGTGCCCAGGGGCGGGACCAGCCAGCCACCCATGGGGCAGGGCCAGCCAGGGCAGGGCGCTCCGCGGGGCCTCTGAGGAGTCTGCCTGCCTCCTCCCACTCAGCCGCCGTACAGCTGAGGGGGGGGGGCGGTGGGCAGACCGTGTGGGGCAGCGCAAAGCCTGCGGGTGCCCAAGCCACTGCGTCGCTCCCAGGAGAGATGCGTGGCTCAGATGCGCTGCAGGCCCTGCGGTGAGTGCCTTCCGGCATTTTGTCAGCCCCCTTAGTGGTGACACCCGGGGTGGCCCACCCCCACTGCAGTCCCTTCCTCTGCCCCTGCAAGAGGAGGAGGAGGAGTTTGGATGTGATATCCTGCTTTATCACTACGCTAAAGAGTCTCAAAGCGGCTAACAATCTCCTTTCCCTTCCTCCCCCACAACAAACACTCTGTAATGTGAGTGAGGCTGAGAGACGTCAGAGAAGTGTGACTAGCCCAAGGTCACCCAGCAGCTGCATGTGGAGGAGCGGGGAATCGAACCTGGTTCACCAGATTACGAGTCCACCGCTCTGAACCACTACACCACACTGGCTCACATCAAGCTAGATGGAGCCATGTCCTGGCTTAACATATGGTGCCTTCCTGGGTCCCAATGTTCTGCATTTGCATGATTATTCTGGATGCCTAGAGCAGCCGCGGCGAAAGAATTGCAGCCGAGAATCTCCAAGTTAAAAACGGGGTTTCCCCACTTATCCTCAGTCGCTGCAGTGAAGTTGTCAACCTGTCACTCTGAAGGCGGTTCCACAGCTGTAAGGACAGCGTCTCCCTGCCATGTCTTGTAATAAGCGATCCTCTTTTGGCAGGGCGGACAGCAAGCTACGAATGACCGATGAGCCATCTGAGTGATGGCATTTCGGCGTTGCCCAAAGCTAATGCAAGATGAGCAGCTGCGGCCGTGTAGGAAATCAGCAGTGCTCAGAACAGCCAGGAGCAAAAAAAGCTCAGACAGCGGAGCTAAATCAGGGGCAGAATACAACTCTCACCACACCTGACCATCCACATCCATTAGACTGGGTGGAATTTGATAACACCAGATACCTAATGACTGCCTTAGCTGCCCTGTGCTCAATCAGACCACTGGTCCATTGAGCTCAGTATTGTCTAACCCAGGCATAGGCAAACTCTGGCCCTCCAGATGTTTGGGACTACAATTCCCATCATCTGTAGCTAACAGAACCAGTGGTCAGGGATGATGGGAATTGTAGTCCCAAACATCTGGAGGACCGGAGTTTGCCTATGCCTGGTCTACACTCACTAGAAGGAGCTGTCCAGGGAGGAATCTCTCCTAGCCCAACTTGGAGATGCTGGGATTGAACCCGGGACCTTCTGCATGCAAGGTGTGGGCTCTACCTCTGAGTCATGACACTTCCCCAAAGCATAGGAAGCTCCTTAAAACTGAGTCAGACCACTGAGCTACAATCTTCTACTGAGCTACAATCCTGCTCCATTGTTCTCGTCCCCTGGAATGTCTAAATCAGGCTTCCTCAACCTTCGGCCCTCCAGATGTTTTTGGCCTACAACTCCCATGATCCCTAGCTAGCAGGACCAGTGCTCAGGGATGATGGGAACTGTAGTCTCAAAAAACATCTTGAGGTTGAGGAATTCTGGTCTAAATTAACACAGCTCACTGCATGAAGTTACTGAGCCATGCTTTGCCTTGTCCCCACTTCACATCCTTGATTGCCAGCAGTGGAGAGGTGGCCATCGTACAGCATGATATCATGTATGGAGCCCATGAGTGTAAATTCTAACTTCAAATAAATACCGATGGGGCCTGAACTGGGGGTGACTACCAGGAAAGGGATCCAGGGGTTTGTGGTGGCGAGCTTGATGGAAAAGGTTGACCCAACATGTAGCGGAGGTGACAAAAAGAAATTATGTGTTCGGCATTGGTTAGGAAAGGGGTAGTACAATATCATGATGCCTTTTAAAAATGGAACATCCAAACATGGAATATTGTACACAGTTTTGGTCACCTCAATAGCTCAGAAAAGACATTGTAGACAAGAAATGGTGCTTCCATCGTGCTTGATTTAGAAGCTGCAGTTAGTGCAGAATGCTGCAGCACTATTGCTGACAGGAGTGAGACTCTGTCAGGATATAAAACCTTTGCTCAGAATCCTGCACTGGTTGCCAGTTCTCTATCATGCCAAATTCAGGGTGTTACTATTAGTACTTAAAGCCCTTAACAGCATAGGACCAGTTTACTTGCAAGACCACCTTTCTAGCTGATCATTGATTTTAATCATTTATTATTTTTTTTAAGTGTTTTCTATAGTTGTTTGTAACAGTTCTCTACTGATAATTTGGTATCCTGAGATTTCCCCTCTCTGGTCTTGCAAGCTCCGCCGTAATAATTCAATTGCATGCAAACAGTTTAAAAACCAAGAACATCCATTTTCCCCACACCAGAGATATTAAGACATCTTGCTTTAAAATTAAACGTGTGATTCATAATAGAGCATGGCAAAGCAGGTAGATCATGAGCTCCTGCTAAATTGCCACATATGCTAAAGACCTTCAGCTTTGATCAGGCGCAATCAAATTTTCTTAGGCACATGAGGTGCTCATTAGGCAACATATGTGTGGGGGCTATTTCAGTCACAGCAACAGCATGTAGCATGTGGAAAAAATGAATATGTTAATTTGGAAGTCAAATGGATTAATCTTTCCTATTCCCCAAAATCTCTGGGGTGAACAGAAGCCAACCCCCATACCAGCATTATTTCCTGGGGTTGTATGTGATTTTCCCACCTCCTTCCCGTATGTCAATCAATGGAGAGCTATGTGGGATGGAGAATGGAATGGAAATTGATGCTAACTGACTGGAATGCTGAACAGGAACGCTGCTCACTGAAACACTTAGCTGCAGGTCCTATTCATACACACCTTATTGTACAGTGGTACCTCGCAAGACGAATGCCTCGCAAGACGAAAAATGCGCAAGACGAAAGAGTTTTCTGTTTTTTGAGTCGTTCCGCAAGACGAATTTCCCTATGGGCTTGCTTTGCAAGACGAAACGTCTTGCAAGTTCTTGCGAGTTTGTTTCCTTTTTCTTAAAGCTGCTAAGCCGTTAATAGCCGCTAAGCCGCTAAGCCGTTAATAGCCGCTAAGCCGCTAATAGCCGCTAAGCCGCTAATAGTCGTGCTTCGCAAGACGAAAAAACCACAAGACGAAGAGACTCGCGGAACGGATTAATTTCGTCTTGCGAGGCACCACCATACAGTGGTACCTCAGGTTAAGAACTTAATTCGTTCTGGATGTCCATTCGTAACCTGAAACTGTTCTTAACCTGAAGCACCACTTTAGCTAATGGGGCCTCCTGCTGCCACTGCGCCTCAGGAGCACGATTTCTGTTCTCATCCTGAAGCAAAGTTCTTAACCCGAGGTACTATTTCTGGGTTAGCAGAGTCTGTAACCTGACGTGTCTGCAACCCTAGTTATCACTGTATAGGTTTTTACCCTCCTGTCTTAATTCTTGCTGTTTCTAGTATGTAAATTGGTGTGGGTCCCCCCTGCCCCATCACAATGCTTAAGGTGTTCTACCATCTCTATGGCAACTGTAGTTTCAAACCGTTTTTTATTTCATCTACGGAAATCGTCGGGCTACATGAAGAGAAGTAAATTTTTGTGTCGAGCTTTTGTTTTTAAGAGAGCTTTGGAAATAAAAATGCTACTGAAGAGGCCCTTAATATTTTTTTTGTCTGAAATGACAGGAATTGACCCATTTCTGACCCTCACTCGGCACCTTCCTATCCTACAGAGCAAGATAAAAATGAGTTTCATGCTGGACTTTGTTTCCTATTGCGTGATGTGTTTGTGTTAGGTGTGAGTCAGGATGTGCCTTGGCAAGATGGCATGTGAATAGGGAAGGGATTCCTTACTCTTTGAGGCTGTCTTAGTATTAAGCATTATATAAGTACACGGGATAAATAAATATGCCCCTTGAAGTTTTAGCTGCACGGGGCCCTGTCTCTTGAAATGAGTACAAAAAACATCTTCCCCTAGGTACACACACTACATGCGTATTGCACAAAGTGTTTGCCTAAGGTGCCATCATCCTATAAACCACCTGCCCACAGTTTGCTGCCAGGGGAGCCCTAGCCCATTGTTGTTGTTTAGTCGTTTAGTCGTGTCCAACTCTTCGTGACCCCATGGACCAGAGTATGCCAGGCATTCCTGTCTTCCACTGCCTCCCGCAGTTTAGTCAAACTCATGCTGGTAGCTTCAAGAACACTATCTAACCATCTCGTCCTCTGTCGTCCTCTTCTTTCCCAACATCAGGGTCTTTTCCAGGGAGTCTTCTCTTCTCATGAGGTGGCCAAAATACTGGAGCCTCAGCTTCAGGATCTGTCCTTCCAGTGAGCACTCAGGGCTGATTTGCTTAAGAATGGAGAGGTTTGATCTTCTTGCAGTCCATGGGACTCTCAAGAGTCTCCTCCAGCACCATAATTCAAAAGCATCAATTCTTCGGCGATCAGCCTTCTTTATGGTCCAGCTCTCACTTCCATACACCACTACTGGGAAAACCATAGCTTGAACTATACGGACCTTTGTTGGCAAGGTGATGTCTCTGCTTTTTAAGGTGCTGTCTAGCCCATTAGGGTCCTGTATCTCATCAATCTGACCTGCACCTTGCTACGCTTTACCTGAACAGCCCCATGTACTGTATCCTGAAATAGAAAAAATACATATACATTACTGGTTACAAAAGTGATGGGAAGCCCAGTGGCAGAGCAAGGTGGGTACGGTGGGTCCAGTCCGCCCCGGGTGTCATCCCTGAGGGGTGTGTGACATCGCCACAGGCAGCCCCACCCCTGGGATGTTTGCCACCACTGGTGCGCCCACCTGGGAGGCTCACCAGCGCACCCCCGCAGGTGGCTAGCCTCGCCCAGCATGTGCGCTGCTCCGGGTGCCAGAGCAGCTAGCACCACCACTGGGGGAGCCTCCAGCTGATGGGCACAATCTGGCTCCAAAGACCTCTGAATCTGGCTCTGTCACTCTCCATTATGCCCCGCCTATTTTCTCTAAGCCACATCCCTACTAAGCCACACCCCTTTTCCCTGCCCTGCTGAGCTACAGCAGGTGAGCACTGCAGAGGCAGATTTCAGGGAGAAAAAGGCTGACAGGTACAACTATGAAGATTACTTTGTGGTCCCCAATCAAGGAAACAGGGGAAGAAAGCCACTTGTTTTGAAAACTTTTGGGAGGTACTCTTTCCCACCCCTTTGTATTTTCAAATTTCAAAATGAATCCTCCTTTGTCATAAACACAAGGGACCTGATCAGATGCAGATAGCAGAGTTGAGAAGGAAGGTGCACATCAACGGCTGTCTTTGTCGCCTCCTTGTATTCTTGAGATGTGATCGTGAATATTCTCTTTTTGCATTTAAAATTACAGAGTTTGGCACACGGAAGCTTAAAGTCTTGTGCTCATTAATGTTATTACATGTCCTGACAGTGCATTTGCTTCTTTTATATATTAAAAAGTCTTCCTTGTTATTCATTCTCTAGTTGCTATTCTAAATTATGAATGTTCGTGGTTCAGCCCTTCCCTGAATTATATTGTTTCAGTGAAAAGTAAATCTCACTACAAGGAGACACTGATTTTAGGACACAGATTCCAGAAATATTTACCATGTGTGGAAAAAAGAGACACCTATAATGAAGGGGGAAATCAATAGAAAAACAAAAATGTTAAGTTAATATAATCTGTGCTTCATTTGAAGACTGGGTTTTTAAAAGTAATTTCCTCTAAAGATGCAAGAGTTTCTAACAATGTCTATCTACTCTCAAGTTACAGGTAGGTAGCCGTGCTGGTCTGCTGTAGTCGAAACAAACAAACAAAAATTCCTTCCAATAGCACCTTAGAGACCAACTAAGTTTGTTATTGGTATGAGCTTTCGTGTGCAAACTTATTTGGTCTCTAAAGTGCTACTGGAAGAATTTTTTGTTTGTTTGTTTTATCTACTCTCAAGTAATTCCCATTGAGGTCTGTGAGATTTACTGCCAGGAAGTAGGTTTTTGGATTGCAAAGTAAAAGAGCAATCCTAACCCACAACCCACACTGTTTCAGTAAAGTTTCTGAATAAATCTGATTTCTCTCTCTCCTGGGCTCACAACTGAGTTAACAATCCTAGACCCTATTATTTCCTTCTCTTTACCTCCAATATTCACCTCCTCTGAGGCAAGGCAATCTTCATCTTCTATCCTCCCGCCACTTACTTACATTTATTGCATTTCTGTCCCACCTTTTTCTGCAAGGAGCTCAAGCTGGCAGACAAAGTTCTCCCCATCATCATTTAATCCCCACAACAAACTTGTGAGTTTAGGTTAGGCTGAGAGGCAGTGGTTGGGTCCAAAGTTACCCAGTGAGTTTTATGGCTGAATATGATAAACCAGGTAAGAGGAACAAGGCACAAACCTGAAGCTTGGATCAGCAAAAGAATACAGGAAGGAACACATCCAAATTTGGGAGGACTGTGTTAAATCAGACTTCACTGATGAGGCAGGTGCTTCAAAGCTGCAGTTCTGTGACTCGCCACATGGGGCAGCACATAGAGGAAGTTCCCAGCTCCTGACATATTGCTTTGGAAGAGATTCTGTCCTGGAAAGAGTAATGTTCTGTTCTTCTTAGAACAGCTGTTCAACATGCATCTCCATGTCACAGAGACTCTCGGGCAGCATATATCATTTTTTTCACAATTCCCCCCTCCAATAATAATAATAATAATAATAATAATAATAATAATAATAATAATTTTCTTGTGAAAGCAGCCCCCCATGGTAGCAAGCAATTATATTCTGAAAGATAAGCAAGTAACATACAGTAGAAAATCAAGGAAAAGCAGAACAAACAGAGAGAAATCTAAATGCAGCAAAAAAAGCCAAACCAAAAGAAAATAAACAAGCAGCGGAACATCTCAACTGCTGCCTTATCCTGGTTCTTAGGAGAAGGCCATGGAGCACAGTGAGGCATGGCAACATTGCAGGTCAATTATAGCACAAGTGCCTCTCTTTTTTGTTTAAAAGTTGTAAAAGGTTCATCCTACTGTGGTTCCCCAAAGGAACACCAAAAGACACAGGCTTTAAGAGAAAAATCAGGCCTTTATTAATACAAACCTATGTAGGGTCAGCCTCCTAAAAATATATAAATAAAATCAGAGGGATGCTGCCCTTGAAGGATGCCAGGCACAATCCTTTCACACATCCAACTGCGCAGGTGATTACCGCTTAACCAGTCAGACAGTTACAGCAATCTTTCCTATTCCAGTTGCACAGTCACAACACACAGTCATCATTCGTGAACCGTGCAGAAATCCTTTGGCTCTTCTGACTAGCCCACCCCATCCTTCTCATGTGGATACACAGAAGCATCTATCAGTGTCTTCACTGTCTTCTGACTAATTGCTCTGTGTAGTAGTGGCCTGCCAATGTCTGCATTTATCTATGTTGATATTTTCGTTCTCTTCTTGACCTAGGAGTTCGTGTAATTACTATGCTTGGCCGATCTCCTAGTGTTTTGTTCTCTGTCAACATATCTTATATGTTTGCATTCAGTGGTGCTAAGAACTGTAAGGGAACACAGGCTCGCTCATATTTAAAACAGTCTGTTTGTTCTACTAGGAAAGGTTTACCAAGGCTCATACACAGATTTCAGACTGCAAAGCTCTATCTGCACAAAGTGAATCCAAAGATGAAATAAAATGGGAAAATTCTGCTACATTTCCTGATGCACTCCCTGCCCTATTGGACTGGCAATGCAGCGGAGGAGAAACTCAGATTCAGGGAAGGCGCCTGCAGAGGCCCCAACTTTTATTCTTCTGGCCCTGGTGCTAAGGGAATTAGTTCAGTTGACTTCTGCCCTCGAGCCTCTGATTAAGTGGTCTCTTTAAAGCAGGGATGGGCAGCCTATTGGCCTCCAGATGTTGCTGGATTCAACATTCATCTCCCTGACCATGCTGGCTAGGTTTGATGGGAGTTGTAATCTAACAAGATCTGGAGGACAAACAGGTTGCCTATCGCTGCCCCAGATGGTTTGAGATCAGGTTATCAGAAGGACTGCTTGACTTGCATGGGGCTGCCTGGGCTCCAAAATCAGCCTCTGATCTCTGGCCCATCAATTAGACATACTAGATCAGGCTTCCTCAACCTCAGCCCTCCAGATGTTTTGAGACTACAATTCCCATCATCCCTGACCACTGATCCTGCTAGCTAGGGATCATGGGAATTGTAGGCCAAAACATCTGGAGGGCTGAGCTTGAGGAAGTCTGTAGTAGATGTGCTTAGGGGTTTTTCAGCATTGGCTCATTCTTTGTGGAATGCCCTCCCCCATAAAGTAAGGTAAAGGTAAAGGTACCCCTGCCCGTACAGGCCAGTCTTGACAGACTCTAGGGTTGTGCGCTCATCTCATTCTAAAGGCCGGGAGCCAGCGCTGTCCGCAGACACTTCCGGGTCACGTGGCCAGCGTGACAAGCTGCATCTGGTGAGCCAGCGCAGCACACGGAACGCCGTTTACCTTCCCGCTAGTAAGTGGTCCCTATTTATCTACTTGCCCCCGAGGGTGCTTTAGAACTGCTAGGTTGGCAGGCGCTGGGACCGAGCAACGGGAGCGCACCCCGCCACGGGGATTTGAACCGCCAACCTTTTGATCGGCAAGTCCTAGGCGCTGAGGCTTTAACCCACAGCGCCACCCGCGTCCCTCCCCCAGAAAGTACAATGGATTTATTGCTCCCGGTTTTTACAGGAACTCTTAATTTTTTTTTTTATTTCAGTATGCTGTTTTATTAATTGCTGTGTCTTGGTGGAAGATTTGCTGCACATTTTAAGGAGTCTCATGTGGATTTAACTTGATAATGTTCATATTGTTATGTGTCGTGAGGATGCTGTTGCCATCTATGTTGTTCCTGTCTCTCTGCTAGCTCAAATCAAAACACGGGTGAGCTGGAGGTGACAGGATGGGACAGGAACAGCTGTGCAGCATTACCCAGATGCTCACAGCAGCTGCATAAAAGGCAGGATGTTGGAATGCGAGAGAGAGGTCCCAGAGAGCTAGGTAGATTGAACAGACAGATATTTGATGGCTTTACAGACCATGGATGGGCTATAGAGCAAGGAAAGTGAAACTAGGAGAGAGAAAATTGGAATATAAGGGGAAATAAAGGTACAGGGAGACATAAGGAAGCAAGCCCAAGTTAGTAAAGTCCAGTGGCAAGCAAGGAGAGAGAAAGGGAAAAGTTCAAGGGTGGGGAAAGAAAAACTCTACAAGGGAGAACATGAGGGGCTACAGGTAGGTGGAGCTAAACTATGGAAAACAAGGTAGCTTACAGATCCACCAATTGGTGAAGGTCCTACCTGGTGGTCTTTTCCCAGGAGAAGAAGTGACTTATAAACAAAAATTAAAAATAAAATAAAATGACTTCAATGGAAACTAGGAATTCATGGCTAATGTTCAATGGAACCTAGATAGAACTTAACACAGTTGGATGCAACTTTGGGTTATTAAGGAAATCAGAGTTCAGTTTATAGGTAAAAAAAACCACGATTTATCAAATCAATGAAATAGAATTTGAACACAAATTTTTAGAGATGGAAGAAGTTCAAAGCAGGAAGAATATACCTTGGTAGCTTGAAATTCTACCTGGTCTCTTGGTGGTTTTTTTAGGGCAGGCGGCTCTAGTTATTAGTTAAGAACATACAAAGAGCCTAGCTAGATCATACCAGTGGTCCATTTAGGCCAGCATCCTGTTCTCACAGTGGTCAACCAGGTTCCTCTGGGAAACTAGTAAGCAGGATTTGAGCACACCAACACTTTCCCCACTTGTGTTTCCCAGAAACTGTTACTCTGAGGCCCTCTGCCTCCAACAGAGGAGGGAGAACACACCCATTGTGGCTAATAACCACTGATAACCTTTGCCCTCACATGAGTTATGGGAAGTGCTATACTTCAGATTCTACATGGAAAAGTCACTTTCCTGTGTGTATGCTGAACAGTAAGCTTCATTTCATAATGAAGCTTCAAGAATAAAACTTCCTTAACCAAGATGAAACTGCGATTTCTTTATCGTGACTTCTTAATGTGTTTGTGTGCTTGTTCAAAAGAAATATTTGGCTCCCCAACAGGCAATTTTTGGCCTGAATATTGAAATGGGTGAACATTTCATGCAGCTCTCGTAGAGTTGTACCACTCTCTGGATTGCAGCCAAGAGCTGCTTTTGAAATACAAATACCTTGGCTATATTGAATAGCTGCCAGAAGCTTTTGGCTCCCCCTCCCCTTTTCTTTCCCTGTCTGGAAATGTTACTTTCAGCTAGACTAGAAATATTTTTTTTTAGTCCTTAAAGTAGATAGCCTATCATTTTTTCTGACAGTGAAGGGTCAGCCAGCAAGGGCAAGGGAACCAGGATCTGACATGTGGATCCATACATTAAACAAGATCATTTATTTCCTGCTTCCCATCTAAAGTTTGTTCTAAGTCTTTGGGGGACATGATTCTTTCTCTGCAGAAGGTTTTAGGAAACGCCACCAACCCAAAAGAGTCCCAATTCTTATAGTGTACAAAACTAAGAGTCCCACCCATTGTTTCACCCACCCCTGTTATATGGCCCCCAGAAGGTTTCCCACAAGGAACTACAGCTCTTGGACTGAAAAAGTTCCTCTACCACGTCTTGTGGCAACAAACTCTATAGTTTAACTAAGCAGCTGTGAAGAAGGCTTTCCTTTTATTTGTTCTAAATATCCTTCAGTTTCATTGGCTGGCCCCAAATTCTCTGTCCACTTTTTCTGCACCATACATAATTATATATGTATCCATCATACTCTACCACCCAGCTAAGGCTCTTCTCTTCTGTGTTTGTGTGTCACATGCTGCCAAGGGGCTCTTACCCATGTGGAAGGAGTCTATACCTGCTGGTATCCCCTTTCCTCCTAAGGAGGTGTATTTTTTAAGCTTTATGGAGAGAGGTGCGCCAGTAATTCAAGGAAGGTGTTGTTTCAGGAAATGGAGAGCTGGGCCCACCTCAAATTGCTGCTGCTCTAAGTGAGCTGGGGGACTTGCCTATTTAAGCACACACAAACCCCAATTTCAAATAATTGCCTCACCACTAATCATGATGTCTCTATCCCCTGACCAGAGACTGAGAGTAGGGGAATGAGAGACTTTGACAACTTACCTGGATATATTATTCAGAGGACATTGAGCATGTAATCAGCAAGGGACGTCATCTTCTCGTTTTTGGCAGGCTTGGATGCAATTTCTGATTGGGAAATGCCACAAAGAATCTGTATGATAAGGAAAAAATAATTCCCATGCATTGGCAAAGGGGTTAAGCAAAGTCATGGCGGATCTGATTAAAAATGATTTCACCATGCCTTCTTTTCATTTTTTTTTAAAAAAGATGGTACTGCTGTATGCTTCTGTCTTCCTGGAAAGATAATATCCAGAGGCTTTTAATTCAAAGTAGAATGTCAGACAGAAGTCATATTAATTGAACCAGGTTAAAGGGATCCAAAACATTCCGATTAGCTCAGAGTTCTGCCTTTCTTTCTTTCTTTTTTTTTAAAAAAAATTTTAAAATTAGCTCAGAGTTCTGCCTTTCTTTCTTTCTTTTTTTTAAAAAATATTTTATTATAATGCAGCAAAAGGTATTTCAATCAGGACTTCAACCAATTGTCTGGGGGGGGGGGAAACTATCTGATCCAAAAGTAAAGAATCTAAATTAAAAAAATCATCTCACTGGCCCAATCTTCCTGATCTTTTAGAAGAGTTTTTTATTTATTAAAAAATACATTTTATATACACATTCTTAGAAATGTCAAATATTGCTGAGTAAAAATCTGAAATAAATAAAATAATAACCTCTGGGGAGGATTCAGAATAGAACAAAGGCAATATTTTCCCTTCACTCTGATGAGTCTCTGCACTCCACAGGAAGGGAGAGTGCTGACCAGTCTGCTTTCCCCTCTGTGACATCCTGAGCCACAAGGAGAGGATTTCTACCCTCCATCCCTGGGTACCAGCCTTCCAGGCTTTCATCTGCTCCTGCTCCTTCCTCCTCCTTTTCTGTCCAGGGCTGCCCATGACACCAGAGGCAGCTTACAAAAATAATATAATTATGAAAACAAGAAAAACACACACACAATAATTCTGAACCAAAGCAGCAAGCATAGAAGAGGTGGGTTCACCCCAAAACAGGGGTCAGCAACCTTTTTCAGCCTTGGGCTGGTCCACCGTCCCTCAGACCATTTGGTGGGCCGGACTATATTTTGAAAAAAACAAAAATGACCGAATTCCTATGCCCCACAAATAACCCAGAGATGCATTTTAAATAAAAGGACACATTCTACTCATGTAAAAACACGCTGATTCCTGGACCGTCTGCGGGCTGGATTGAGAAGGCGATTGGGCCGCATCCAGCCCCTGGGCCTTAGTTTGCCTACCCCTGCCCCCAAACATCTCAACTGTTGAAAGCCAGTGAGGCATCAGGCATAAGCCTGCATTTTATTAATGTTTGATCAGGACTTGTATATTAAAGAGAGAGCTTAAATTTTCAAAAGTTTCAAGCCAGGCAGAAGACCAGCAGTTTACAACCTTGGTAATGTTTATCCTCCTAGACAAGGGCCCCTTTGATTGATAGCAGAAAACAATTCTCAAAGTCGTAAAAGCTGGAATTACAGACTGAGTGAGGACACTGACCCTATATGTTACAGAAGATAAAAAAGGCAGAAATAAATAATTAGGAATGAGTAAATAGTAAAATAATGCCAATGTGCCTCCCAGTAAAATGAGCCAGATCTTCTTTCCAAGGTTAAAGACCAAATGGAGAAGCATCTGGCTGGCAGAAAGAAAGCATTTTTTGGGAAGTCTTTTTAAAGCTGTTTCTTTCTTAAACTGAAGAGAGTTAAAGGGCAATAAATGTTGGGAAGAGCTAATGGGAAAAGCAGCTGGCTGGAGAAGGGGGGGGGAAATGTAAACTGGAGAGGCTTCTTTTAAAGCGGTTTTTTACTGTGTTCCTTTTTACTGAGTTCCTTTTCTACTTTACAAAGGCCTTATTCCTTTTAAAAGGCTACCTATGTTATGTATTAAATATATTGTCTTAAATGTAATTATGCAAAGGATTTAAGAAATGCTAGATTTCATATAGTTGTAAGAGTTAAATTAAGTCAGCCACCAGCCTAGCCCTGCCAGACAGGAAGACGCCATCCGAGCAGTCCTGATATATTAGTTGTCAGACATTTGTTTAGAAACCTTCAAATGAAGGAGATCTTTCAATGTTGATGTGAAACTCAAGATCCTTGACATATGTTTAAGATAAAAATTTAAGATTAACCATTTGTTTTAGAAGGCAATAGGGCAAGGAGGGCAAGAGGTGAGCTGGTAATTAAGATGCCTTGTTGAGACACATGTAAGATATATTACTACTTATTTGTCATTTATAGATGTAACAATATATAGCTCTTTGTGTTCCATATAAGGACAGGAGGATATGGGTGTATCTTCTAGGATTGGTTCTAGCAATCAGCCAATAGGAAATTCAACCAGGCTGATTGGACAGAGGTAGCCACAGGAGGAGCAAAGGGGGCTGGATTAAGGGAATATAAGTGCTGGCCATAATGGCAGGAGGCCAGACCAGAGCTTGGTAACCATATACCACTGTGCCTCTCATTTATTTGTCTGACAAATAAATAATTATTTTAATTTCTCTATTGCTGCGTTGAATATTTCATTCCAGCTAAGCGTTAACCACAAGCAGGGTGCTACACCAGGTGTAAGTGATGTGTCTTCAGCATATGGGGAGGGGGAGAGCTATATCTTATTGGTGTTCAGGGACACATTCTAGTCAAGTAAAAACAACAAAGAAGGATGTGAGACAGAGCTGGAGAGTACTGTGGTCCGGGAGACTCTAGAGGGTTGCATTTGGCCCCTGGGCCTGAATTCTCACCCTGTCCCCATCTTTACAGCTCTTCATTCCTGGTTATGAGCACTCTTTGGTGATAAAGGAGAGTAAGGGCAGGTATATAGACTTGGAGTACTTGAAAGCAAAAAAGGCGAGCATTCATCTCAGTCTTCACCATTCTTGTCTCCTTGAGCTATCAAAATGCTTGATACAGTGAAGGAGTTTTCTCGACAAAAGGCGCCGCCGACACAATATTAAATCTTCTGCTTCCTGTCCCATTGTTTTGTATTTGGAGGAACCGGGCTCCCCTTAATCCCTTCATATGTGATGATTGAAAGCTAATAGATAGCTCTGGTTACTTAATGTATGATTATATAAGAAGCACTGCCAGAATTGCCTGGAGATAATAATAGGAAAGAGGCAAAACACTCCGGATTTGCTAAGCAAAAGGGCCCATTTGATGTACAGCGCAATGTTTCAGATGTTAATTGCTTTGAAAGGCAGGTGTGGAACAACCGCTGCAGAGATAGCCAAAATTCTGTTCAATGGAATCATAGCACTTTACTACGTGTTTTAGAAAGAAAATGGAAGTCTTTAATGTGTCTAAAAAGGGGGCCTTCACTGCACTAAAGGAGTTCTATCCTTTGAGGCAGATCCTTGGTTTCTCTTTCTCTGTCAGCTGTGCAACCTTCTTTCTCCCAAAATAGGCCATTAACAGAACAAAAAAAAGGCCCTCAATGTCTTTACAGCCACCATCCCATCTGCTTCCAGAAGATGTGATGATGGCCATCAACTTGGATGGTTTTAAAGGGGCTTAGACAAATTCATGGAAGGTAAGGCTGTCTATAACTGCTAGCCATGATGGTGATATATTCTGCTTTCGGGATCAAAGGCAATTAGGGATGGGGAGAAATTCGATTTAGTTTACATTTAAAGGCAAACTTTCCTAATTTACACTTTCTGAAATAATGTGTGAACCAAAGCCACCCTTCGAGATTCACACTCATCTGAAAGGTTCAGTGTCCTTCTCCAACCAAAGAATGTGTACGAAAAGGCATATAAGTGTGCATATGAATGCATACATTGGCAAAATTAACATAGGAAATGCATTCTGTTAGGGAAAATTGCTTGGCAAAAATGTATACTGCAATGCAGTCTATGTGGGACTACCCTTGGACATTGTTCAGATGGTTCAGAAGGCAGCAGCCAGATTGCTGATGGGGGCATCTGACAAAGCACATGTAGCACCATTGTTAAAACAGATGTCCTGGCTGCCCATCGACTGCCGAGCCAAGTTCAAGGTCCCTGCATTAATTTTCAAAACCTTGAATGACTTAGGTCCTGAGTACCTCGGGGATCCTTATATTCCATCTTGATTGCTGAGATCGTCTGCAGGAGCGCCATTGGTCATTTCCTGAGTTGGTGAGTCTCATTTGACAAAAACAAGAAGCTGAGTGAAATATACTCGGAGTCGAGAGTGGATTTCATGCTCTTTATTCAGCTCATAGTGGTGAGGAAGAATGGAAGTTCCCCCACAATGTTTGCTTTATATACATTATTTACACAATGGGCTGCACGTGATTGGCTAATTCCGGGATTCTCCTGTAGGCCAATCAGGTTGTGGATTCACTTCCACTTGGAGCTGGATTGGGTGGCTCCTGCAGACCAATCATACTGCTGCATTGTTCTAGGACCAATCAGACTGCTGCATTTTGGATTCTATTCAACTCAGTACATAACACTGAGCTTCTAGTTAGTGTCTTCAGCCCACTAATGAATTGAGAAGGAATTCTATTAGGCAGGGAACCTCCTCTACAGAGAAGCTGTGGGAGTGCAACCAGGAGTACCTAACTGAGGAAATAAAACTTACGAACAGATGGGATTGATGATGACAAAGAGCATCCATGCTTGTGAGAGTAAGAGGCTCACTGGGTGGTCTCTGAAAGCAAGACACACCCTGCATTCTGATGATCCTTGAAATTGGCAGGAGGCTAGGTTGGGTATAACAGCAGCTGGCCAGGGGTTCAGACTGCAGCCTTTAACAGTAAAAAATGTACCAATAGTGGGCTTTCTTGTCATTTTGAGATTATTTCCCTCCTTGTATGGAATCAAATGTTTGTTTTTGAATTCAAAGGTCTGCCGGTGATTGATAAAACTGGAACAGAATAGAACATTGTCCTTGTAACCTGTGTTTCTCGATCTCAGTTTCTTCATATCTACCAAACTGTGCATAATGATTCCATTGTCTCAGATTGAAGCAGCCATGGCGATTACTTGGAGACAGATAAAATCACTACCTTCTTTGTTCAACAGACGTTCTTAATAGAGCCCATCCTCTTCAGAAACAGCCTGTATTTCCGCAGGCTCCTTATAAAAAAAACAAAAACAAACCAGATTTAAAAGAGATAATTAATGAAATGCACCTACACAGGGAGTAGGCTTAATTCACTGATCAATACCCACTGAAAAATCAAGTAAAATGGATAATTGTGGATTTTTGGGGGGTTGGTGGGTGGGTATTTAGTGAGATTTCTTTAATAACAAGAAGGACCATCACTCCCTATCCCTAACTGGCTTTTAAAAAATCTCTAGATTTTAAATCTAAAAAATAAATAATTAACACCTATTGCAAACAGCACCAGACAGTGTGAAATAGGCAAAAATGAGGAGTCAGGGGCTCTCCACAAAATTCATCATCAGACCTCAATAGAACAACTAGCAAGGTCCACAGTGTAAAAGGTGGGAGGGTGGATGCTTAATGAAGAAGGGGAAAGAGTATGGCAGGGAGCCCTTTAAATAGCCTGATAACTGTCACTTCCCACATTGGACAAATCTGTCCCACATGCCACAGCATGCTCCACCCCAGACTAAACCATTTCTCTTTTTTCTGCAGTGGTGGAGGGTATGGCAAATCTGCTCCCCCCCCAGGGTAAGTGCATTGCGAAAGTATATTTAGGCAGGCATGCCCTTTATATTTCTGTTGGATTGCAAGGAACTGGGGAGCAAGGGAAACGATGAATTTAACACTTCATGCCTTCATTCTTTCATGTTTTCATTTAGCAAGTTTGTATGGAAAATTCTTGCATGGAAAATGATTGCAATTGTTTTGCCTTCTGCTGGATTTTATATTACATATGATTTTAGTGCTTTTTGTCATTTACTTTTGTCTGTATGCAAATTTCCCCCTCTCTTGTTACAATTTACAAATTTTAATAAAAATAGATTTTTAAAAAATCAAAAAATCAAGTAGCATTGATATAAACTGGGAAACAGAGTAACAAGCAGGCTGCTGATCCAAAGCTGTGAATATACATGCACACATATTTTTGATTAAATAATTTACTCTTAATGACAACACTTGAGTTCTGTGCCTGTGTAGGACTAGATTTCTGAAATGTGCAATAATAGCTCAGCTTGTTTTCCTTTCCTTCCTAAACAGCAGAAGACTTTCTTTGCAACTGAAAATTACTCATAATTTGACAAAATTACTGTATTTAAATATACTTTGTGACAACACTGAAATCTACTATTGCTTTCCTATTTAAATAAGTTCATGCAAGTGATGGTTGCTAGAACTGTGACCTGATATATGGGCTCTCTACAAGGTCCCTGAGAGTCCACCTATGGCTATCTAGGAAAATCTATGCATTTTGCTGAAGGAGCTCTGGCGTTTAATTGGAATATTTCACTTCTCAGTGTTGATATAAATTGGTGGAAAGTAAGGTAAAGGACCACTGGACGGTTAAGTCTAGTCAAAGGCGACTATGGGGTTGCGGCTCTCATCTCGCTTTCAGGCTGATGAAGCCGGTGTTTGTCCACAGACAGTTTTCCAGGTCATGTGGCCAGCATGACTAAACCGCTACTGGCACACAGAGGACCTTGACGAGTGCCAGAGTGCACTGAAATGCCGTTTACCTAGTTTAGCTAGTGGAAAGTACTTGCTGCAGAAGATGGACACATTGGCTGTGTTGAGGTGTAATGCTAAACCAGAAAATATGGTGCCCTCCATATATCAGTACACTCAGACTCCCATCATCTCTGACCATTGGCCTTGCTAGCTTGGACTGGTGAGAATTGGAGCCTGCAACCTCTGGAACGCATTTTGCTGGCTACCCCTGTAAATGGGCCCAGCTTTCCCCAGGCATGTGCGAGTTTCCTTTTTTTCTTTGGCATGACCATGAGGAAGATGATGGAAGCTTCTGCTTCTCTTTTGAATTAATCACAATTTCACATGTCACCCAAACACTAAACTGTGGTCCATCTTGACTATGATTAATGAAAGCAAGTCAACTTTTTAAATCACAGTTTGATGCTGGCCGGTTTCCATAGTTAAAATTAACCACAGTTTGTCAAGGTCTGGGTGACCTGACAAACTGTGGGTAACCTAAAATGGAGCCCGGGGAAAGGCTAAGCTTATGCTTATTGCTAGCCAGGTATAACCCATGAGTCCTTTAGATTTGGCCAATGGCCTCTCCTCAGCCTCTTCACATGGCAAGAAGGCTTTGAAAAAAGTTTCTATTTTTGTGAATGGGACATTCCCCACATTTCTGTATTGTGGGAGTGCTGAAAACAGACAGAATAAATCCACCATGATCCTCCCTCCTATAAACTGGTAGGTGACAGCTGAGGGAGGATCATGGTGGATTTATTCTCTCAGCTTAGTTCCATTGCACTGAGGGCTAGAAACTTGCCAACATGTAAACAGGAAATATGGGATTCTCAGTTGCCTGACAGTGATCAGGGCCAAAGGTTAAAAATTGGTGTGATTGTGAAACTATTGCTACTATGCCGTGAATTTTATGCTCAAGCAGCTGACAGAGCTATAAACTTGTAGATGCCCTGGCAGTCACCCATGTCTTCATGAGAACACATTACTCACTAAAGTTGTAATGCAAGTTTTAGACTATTAATAGGAATTGGCTAAGGAATGGGCCTGGTGTGTGGACATTAGACACGCAAGCCTTTGAAGAGAGTGGGGCATTCTATTGTTTTAAATCTTTGCACCAGCAGCAAAGAATTTCTGGTGGGTAATTTCCATAGTGAAAATCAATTATCCAAAGGTCACCCTTCATTTGTTTTTGTTTTATACATGCAATGATTAAAAGACAGAAAACACAATTAGATCAATTTTAAAGCAGCCTTAAAGCTTTTCAACTGTGTTGGAACTGAACATGTTTTCTTTTCTTTTCTTTTTCCTTAAAAATAAAATCAATGAAGAAAGTCAAGCTTTGGAGGAATGCCAAGGAAAAATAATCCTGTCAGGAGGAAACCTAAATACAGTCATGTATTTTTAAAAACACTGTCAGGGTTACTTCCAGATCCTAGCTCACAGAGGATCACGCTAGCCAGCGATCGTTAAATAAAAGTCTTTATTGAGTTACAGTCTCCATTCTCGAGCTGCTGCGTGCAACCCTACGTCTTATGCTTAGATCGGCGAAGCTCCGTCTGAGTCTCCGCCCCTTGCGCACCAACTTAATATCCTAGCCCTGCTCCACCTTTTCCGCCTGACAGTTCTCCTCTGGGTCCCTCTGCCCCCCTGGGTCTCTTCCTTCCGGGATTCTTCTGACGCTGACCCCCCTGACTCTCCTGTCTCCTTGCGCCGGGCTTTAGGACCTGGCTCCCTTTCCGGGCTGCCTACTGCGCCACCTTCCTGTGCATTTGAACTTGGCGCGCGCGCCCAACCTTCCACTTTCCGTCTAACCGTCACTTCGCTCCCCGATGAAGGTGTGGCCACTCCTGACTCGTGCCCTCCCTCCTGTTGCGAGCTGCCAGCGCTTGCTCCCTGGCGCTCTTCCTCTTTCCTACTCTCTGGCGGTGACGTTGGTCCCGATCTCCAACTGCTCCCCTCTGAGTCCCCTCTGGCTCTTTCTTCCTGGGGTGTCCCCCTAGTCTCCCCCCTTGCCCTGGCCACTGGTGCTCCTTTTTGTGAATCTTCTGATTCACTGGAAAGGCTCGGAGATCTCGGGTCGTCGTCATCACTCATCCTTTCTTCTGCCTCCTCCCCCTCGCTCTCTGTTTCCTCCCTTGCCATCGCCTCTGCTCCTGAACCCCTGACATCCATCCCCCCCTCGAAGCCCCCTCTTCCCCCCTCCCCTCCTTCCGGTGCGGGAACTGGGTGCTGCAGTGTCAAGGGGACGAATGTCGGGTACAGTTCGCTTCCCGTGGCGGGCCTCCATCCGAAGTCTTCTGGTTCTTCCTCCCTGCTCTCGTCGACGACGGTCACCTCTGCTTCCATCTCTGTGCCGCCGTGCTCGAGACCCTGGTCGTCCCCGAAAACGTCCATGTCCGTCTCTCCCTCGCTTCCTTCTGGAGGCGTTGCTCGTCCTGGACCCTCCAGCCACTTCCTGCGCCACTGCTCCTCTGGTCGATCATCCCACCAATACGAGGGTTCTGAAGCAGATCCCGAGGGCGACCCCTCCGGGGAACGGGTGTCTCGTGTCGGTTCCTCATCCGAGTCGAACCCCCGGAACGTGCTGGCTGAAAGCGTGGGCGTGAAAAGCCAGTCGTCGAAAAAGTCCGCTGGCATTGGCCTATGGGGGAAGAGGGCATGAAACTCTTCCTTGAGCAGAGGTTCATCTAAAGCGTAGCCCAGCACCCAGCTGTTGGCACTGGCCGGGGTGCCCTCCTTAGCGAGAAGGTATTCTACCCCCTCTTCCCCCCATCTGGAGTCCAAAATCTCCGTGACTTCGTTGAGGCGCACCTCCTGTGCCACTCCCCGTTGCCTGGTTCCCTCTCGGAGCGGACTCGGCGCCGTTCCGGGTTCCTGAAACCTGTGCTGTGCCTTGTAGGGAGTGAGCACCGATCTGTGGAACACCGGATGCATTCTGGAACCCTCCGGAAGCGCCAGCCTGAAGGCCACCGGGTTGACCTGCTCTTCGACTTGGTAGGGCCCCAGTTGCTTATGCCCTAGTTTCTTCTTGGCCAACGACCTGGCCGGCACTGCGTGGGCTGCTAACCAGACCCAGTCTCCCACATGGATCTCTTCGCCAACCCTTCTGTGTTTGTCTGCCTGCACCTTGTATGCGTGTTTGGCCAGCTCCAGGTGCCGCCGCAGCTGATCGTGGACCTCCTGCAACTCCGACGCGAACGCATCTGCTGTCTGCGGCTCCCCCTCCACCAGTCTTTCCAGTCCCGGGAAGGTTCTGGGGTGCCTCCCGTTGTTGGCGAAGAACGGCGTGACCCCCGTGGACACGTGCTTCGTGTTGTTGTAGGCGAACTCGGCGAGCGGCAGGTAATCCACCCACGTCGCAGGCTGTTGATTCGCATAGCATCTCAGGTACTGCTGCATGATGGCATTGACCCGCTCCGCTTGCCCGTTGGTCTGCGGGTGTCTCGCCGACGCCAGGTTGATCTTGACGTTTAGGAAGCCCATCAGCTTCTGCCAGAAATTCGAGATGAACTGCCGCCCGCGGTCGGACAGAATAGATCGTGGCAGACCGTGAACCTTGAACACGTGGTCTATGAACAGTTTGGCGGTTTGTTCCGCCGTGGCCACCTTCGCACACGGGATGAAATGTGCCATCTTGGAGAACAAGTCCACCACCACCAGCACGGCCGTCTTGCCCCTCGAGCTGGGCAGATCCGTGACGAAGTCCAGGGCGACTCTCTCCCATGGCTCGACCGGAGTTTGCAGCGGTTCCAACAGTCCGGCCGGCGGTCTGTGCACTGGTTTGGCCCTCTGGCAGGTGTCGCACCTCGCCACATAGTCCGCGACCTCCCCTCTCATTCTGGGCCACCAGAAATCCCTGGCGACTAATTCCACCGTCTTCTCCTTGCCAAAGTGCCCGGCAGTGGGCGCGTCGTGCAGCTGATGCAGTACCTTGGCGCGAAGTTCGTCTCCCGGCACGTAGATGGCCCCTTTGCGGATGAGCAATCCATCTCTCAGCTGGAACCCGTTGGTCGCTGCCGTGCCCCTTTGCATCTCTGCCATCTTTGCTTGCGCGAAGGAGTCATTCTGCAACGCTCGTCGCACCGCCTCCAGGTCCACTGTCGCCGCAGCGCACGCCCACACTGTTGGTGCGAAGATGTGCATGGCGGCCGCTGGCGTGGCGTCCTCCAGATACTGTGGCTTACGGGAGAGCGCGTCCGCCATGACGTTGGTGTCCCCCAGGACATACTCTATCCGGAAGTCGAAGTTCGCAAAGAACTCAGCCCAACGTATCTGCCTCTGGTTCAGGAACTGTGCCGTGCGCCAGTGCTCCAGATTCTTGTGGTCCGTGCAGACCTGCACCGTGTGCTTGGCTCCAATCAGGAAGTGCCTCCATGCTTTGAACGCTGCATGAATAGCCAGCAACTCCCTGTCCCAGATGGTGTAGTTCTGTTCGGACTTGCTGAGCTTCCTGGAGTAAAACGCTCCGGGCCTCCAAACCCCCTGCGGGTCCTTCTGCAGCAGGACTGCTCCGACGGCCCTGTCCGAGGCGTCTGTTTCAACTCTCATCGGCCTGCTGGGGTCGACATGAAGCAGCTGTTCCTCCGACGCGAAAAGACGCTTGAGTGCCTGAAAAGACTGCTCCGCCTGCGCTGTCCAGATGAACTTCTTTTTCTTGGAACTGAGCGTGTCCGTGATGGCCGCTGTCTGCATAGCGAAGCCTTTGATGAACTTGCGATAGAAGTTCGCGAAGCCGACAAACCGTTGGACCTCCTTCCGGTTGCGTGGGCTTTTCCAATCCAACACCGCTCGAACCTTGGCGCTGTCCATGGCGAGCCCCTTGTCAGACAACTTGTAGCCCAGGAAATCCACCTCCGTCACGTCGAATTGGCACTTCTCCAGCTTGGCGTAAAGCCTATGTTGCTGGAGCCTGCTCAGCACTTCCCTGACGTGTCTGTCATGCTCCTGCTGCGATTCCGAAAAGATCAGGATGTCATCCAAGAAACAGACGCACGTCTTGTAGAGGAGCCCCGCCAACACGTGATGCATGAAAGCTTGAAAAACGTGGGAGCCATTTTGCAATCCAAAAGGCATAACTCTATATTCGTAGGTGCCCAGGGGCGTGAACATGGCTGTCTTCCACTCATCTCCTTCCCGCATGCGAATGAGGTTGTACGCCCCTCGCAGGTCCAACTTGGTGAACACGCTGCCCTTGCGTACTTTTGCGAGGAGGTCGTCGATTCGGGGCATGGGGAAGTCCGATGGCTTGGTGACACTGTTCAAAATGCGGTAGTCCACTACGAGTCTTTTTTGGGGCGTGTCTCGCTTCTTCACAAAGAATACAGGACTGCCCCCCGCTGCCTGGGACTCTCGGATGAAACCGTGCTCCAAATTATGATCTATGAACTCTTTGAGTTCCTGCAGTTCGTCTTCAGACATGGAATACAGCTTCCCTTTGGGCAGCGCCGCCCCCGGCAGCAGGTCAATTTTGCAGTCATATGGTCTGTGGGGGGGTAGCTTGTCTGCCTCCTTCTCGCAGAAAACCTCCAAAAATTCTGCGTACTTGTGGGGAATCGCTTGCAGCGTGCCTAGCAGCATCTGTGACTCCTCTTGCTCCCCTTCCTGCTGGGGCATGATGCAGTGTTCAGCACAAAAGGAAGAGCCGAAGGTCAGCTGCCTCTGGTACCAAGCCAGCGTCGGGCTGTGCTTGTCCAGCCAACTCATGCCCAATACAATAGGCGTGTCCGAGAGTTGAGTGACGTTGAAGCTGATGATTTCCCTGTGATTTCCAAGCCGCAGCACCATAGGTGGCGTCTGCTTCACCACTTGCCCCCCTAACAGCTCCCTGCCATCCACCGTGACAACCTGCAGGGGCAGCGTGGCAGGCAGCAACTGTATAGCGTGCCGGTCGACAAAGTCCTGCCCTATGAAGTCTGCATTGCTTCCCGAGTCGACGGTGATTGGCACGTCCATGGTGATTCCATTGGGTAGCTGGAGCGATGCGGTGAGCCTCACTACTGGCTTGGGCGGGAGGGGGTCCATGGGCGGTAAAATCTCTGGGGACTGCTTCACTGACATGTCTGGCTGGGCCCCAGTGCCTCTTCCTCCAGCCAGACATCGTCGTTTCCCTGCTGTGGTTCTCCGTGCTGCGTTGCTGCAGTCACCATTGCTGAGGCTGCAGTGTGCTTGTGGAGCCTCCGGGGACACTCTTTCGCCATATGCCCTGGATCCTCGCAGATATAACACTTCCTGTTCCCTCTAGGAGGCTTCGCTTTCACTGCTGCCGGTGCTAGGGCTCTGGCTGCTGACTGAGCCCTTGCACTCCCAACCTCCATCGGTTCCACCCCTCCCCCTGTTGGAGGCGTGGATTGCGCACGCGCTGCTTCTCTGGGAAGGAAGGAGGAGCCCCTGGCTGGTTCGCGCCCGCTGCGCCCTTCGTCCCTGCTCCACGGACGTTCTTCCAGCCGCACCCCCACCGCCAGCGCCCTCTGAACGATCTCCTGCGTGGTCCGGGGTCTCTCCCCCCTCGCAATCTCATCTTTAACCGAGTTGTGCAAGCCCTCCCAAAAAAGGTCTCTGACAGGAGCCGAATCTCTGTCCCATTCCAGGGCACTGACCAAAGCGAAAAAGCGGGCATGATACTGCCTTACGCTGGCCCTCCCTTGCCTTAGTCCATGCACCTCCTTTCGGGCAAGATCCACGTCAATGCTTGATAAAAAACAGCCATCCATCGCTTTAATAAAGGCGTCCGCATTTTGGAGCGCAGGATCCTTATCTCTCCACAAATTGTGCAGCCATGCTTTTGCGTCTCCATGCAAATGGGACATGATGAACCCCACTTTCTCTTGTTCATCTCTAAAGTCTTTGTGCAGTAGTTGCAGTGCACACATTACGTCTGCTCTAAAGTTGGGGTACTGTTGCAAATTCCCATCGAAGTGCGAGACTAGACCGCCTGTGCGTCTCCCCAACCCAATCCCCTCTGATTTGGGTGTCTGTTGCCCTTGCTTCGTAAGCACGTCCAACCTGACCTGGAGATCCCTGTAGGCGGCAGCTGCTTCCTCCTCTCTCTTCCTGGACGCCAGCGCCTCGGCATTCAGTCGTGAAACTGCTTCTCTGAGTTCCGTTATTTGCTGTTCGGCCGTCATATTGTCTGCCGTTCGTGAGCTCTCTTGTAGGCACCCGCTTTCCCTCCTCTCCGCGAGGCCGTGGATGCCCACAATTTGATGAGACGGAGCTTACTGTCAGGGTTACTTCCAGATCCTAGCTCACAGAGGATCACGCTAGCCAGCGATCGTTAAATAAAAGTCTTTATTGAGTTACAGTCTCCATTCTCGAGCTGCTGCGTGCAACCCTACGTCTTATGCTTAGATCGGCGAAGCTCCGTCTGAGTCTCCGCCCCTTGCGCACCAACTTAATATCCTAGCCCTGCTCCACCTTTTCCGCCTGACAGTTCTCCTCTGGGTCCCTCTGCCCCCCTGGGTCTCTTCCTTCCGGGATTCTTCTGACGCTGACCCCCCTGACTCTCCTGTCTCCTTGCGCCGGGCTTTAGGACCTGGCTCCCTTTCCGGGCTGCCTACTGCGCCACCTTCCTGTGCATTTGAACTTGGCGCGCGCGCCCAACCTTCCACTTTCCGTCTAACCGTCACTTCGCTCCCCGATGAAGGTGTGGCCACTCCTGACTCGTGCCCTCCCTCCTGTTGCGAGCTGCCAGCGCTTGCTCCCTGGCGCTCTTCCTCTTTCCTACTCTCTGGCGGTGACGTTGGTCCCGATCTCCAACTGCTCCCCTCTGAGTCCCCTCTGGCTCTTTCTTCCTGGGGTGTCCCCCTAGTCTCCCCCCTTGCCCTGGCCACTGGTGCTCCTTTTTGTGAATCTTCTGATTCACTGGAAAGGCTCGGAGATCTCGGGTCGTCGTCATCACTCATCCTTTCTTCTGCCTCCTCCCCCTCGCTCTCTGTTTCCTCCCTTGCCCTCGCCTCTGCTCCTGAACCCCTGACAAACACACAACTTCGTTTCCCTCCCCAAAAATACATTCTTATACCACTTCAACAGTCATGGCTTCCTGCCAAGAATCTTGGGAACTGTAGTTTGTTTTGATTGCTGGGAGTCATGATTGAAGAACAATCCTTGCTGAGGCAGAACCAGCAAGGTTTCTGCAAGCGTGAGTCCTGTCTCACTAACATATTAGAGTTTTTTGAGAGTGTCAACAGGCATATAGATAGAGATGACCCAGTTGATATCATGCACTTGGACTTTCAAAAAGCTTTCAACCAAGTACCCGAGAAAGCTTAGCAGTCCTGGACTAAGAGATCCTGTTGTGAAACAGAAGTGGCAAGTAGGAATAAATGGGCAGATTGAAAATTCCCTCCCCCTGTTAGCTGCATTGAGGGTACAAAGGGTTAGGCACCTAGGCTACTAGGAGAACAGAATGCTGGATGAGATAGCTATTGGCTTGAGTCAGGAAGCTCTTTTTACATTCTTATCAGGGAAGAGTACAGTACCAAATGGAGTTAACAAGCATAGATGATGCAAAAATATGTATTTAAAAGCTGCCGGAGATAGCTATGTAACTGCATGTAACAAGTTGTTACACCATTGTTTTAAAACTTTCCTGGTCCCCGCCCCCCCCCCGCCCAATCTATTCTTGTGAATTATAATTTCAAAGGTACATCAAGTCTTGGCACTTCTGTAGAAAAAGCCATGCGTTTCCCAGTAAACCTGACATTTCCTGTTACGTTTAAGAGTCTTCATGGTGCTGCTCAGGATATGAAAGAAAAATAATAATTCACATTCAAACACAATCCTTTTGATAACACTTTTATCTCAACATGAGGAATGATTAGAAACACAGTACTGACATAATTATGGGAAAAAATGTGTTTTTTTTTTAACATTGCACAAAGGCTTTCTTTTCAGTTATTAATTTCCTATTCCTGGGTAGTTAACCTTTCTTTTTTCTTCCTTTTTTCTGTGTAAGATGGCAAGTGGCAATAATTCAGCGGCATCGTCCACCAAGATGAGCTTTGCTGCTGAACCCCAATTAGCAAGCCACCTTTTAAATCTGCATACATCTGTCTTTTCCTGCAAGACCTATACAACCTGTACACACCTATACAAGGGGCAAGACCCACACTTTGTTCTCGCCAGAGCTTCAGGGCTAAGGATCAGCCCCTGGCGAGTTGCCAGGTCTCCATCAGTCAACAGCCAGAGGACCCTCTTAATTTAACCTCTCCCAACTCAGCATTGCAGGTGCCAGGTGGCTAGACTTAGCAAATCCGCTCCACTTCCCAGTGGGGAGGAGTTGCGGTGGACCACATGGTCACCCACTCCCCTCCGGGGGCAGGGGACGAAGTCTCACATCACCCGGAGGTTCCCAGCCATGTCATTGTCCAGCCAGCCAATCCACTGGCTGGGGAGGTGTGCTTGGGCTTGAGGCGCAAGTCAGAGAGCTTACGCTTGTCTTGCTTCCTCAATCTCCCTCCCTCATTTTCAGGTTTTGACATTGGCCTTGCTATGGACCTTGGTTGGTCGCCATTGAGGGACCTGGTAGGAATTTCCCCACTTGGCAAATTGGCACGGGCCATTTGGCATACCTCGTAGCAATCATCACAACTTTGTAAGGTTTGGCGGTTAGGCATTGGTTGATCTTATGTTGGGGGAGGTGTGGCCATCACCTGCCCCTCCAAGCTTAAGGGTATTCCGTTAAAGAAATCCGGAGGTGTGGCTCTTGTCCGAAGCCCGGGGCAGGGCTAGCGCCATGCCACAACCCCGTCAGGAACCCTGGGGAAGCTCAAGTTGGTTTACATCAATTGGGCTCCCCCTACCAGTGGTTGACCCTTACTAGACTCCTGCGGCAGGAGTCAGATATAGTCGGGTCAATTCCAATGCCTAAGCCAATACCGCTCACATTCTGTAACCAAAAAAGTTGTGGCCTAAATTTGCCCAATAACATTAATCTAATATCCTTCTCCTTGTGTCTTATTCCTCAATGAGGGAGTGGTTTCGGGGTCTCGACACACAACTCACATTATCCTGGCCATTGGCCTTGCTTGCTAGGGCTGTGGGTTGTTGGTGTTCAGCAACACCTGGAAGGTTGCTCCAGGTTGTTCTGAAGTGTCTGGCGTTGGGAAGTGCCTCATGGAGATCCTGCATAGTGATGTTTGTTACGTATGTTCTTGAGGGTTCCCTGCTCTAAGCGAAAAAGGTCTGATTTATATACACCTCAGCCAGCCCCTGTCGACACCCATCTTGTGCCTGACTGGATGTTTTGTGTCAGGGCAGCACATCACAATGCAGGCTTCAGAAACCTGGCCTTCATTGTTATATGGACTCAAGCTAAGAGCAGGGGGTACTTAGGAATGTGCATAACAATAGTGTTCTTTGATCTGGCCAAGTCTTCCTAGGAAATTCATCCCTTGGATTTAGCCTGCTTCTAACACAGTTAATGTTTACTGCTCATTAGAGCTTGTTACACAAAGGAGATTACAATGTGATGTTTTTCCCAGTTCAGCTTCTGAGTGTACCTAAGTTACTGGCAGCTGTCAAGTCTGCGTGGAACCAAGTCACTTATGTAGGACAATATAAATATTCATGTTATCATACAGACAAGCACGCACATAACCTCACCCCCCATGTAGCTCTGTATATTTCTATTATAGGTGTTTGTATTTTAAAGGGCTTGTTCTAACTGTAAAAAAAAAAACTAACAGGCAAACCATTATCATGTTTCTGGTCTCCTGAGTGCCTCAGGAGCAAAACAACCTGGACAAAATTCCCACCAACTTAGTCATAGCTTGAGAAGTTTTGTGGATTGTGTGCTGGATCTGTAGTAGAAGAATCTTCCTTGAAAGATCAACATTAGGATCCATTTCATGGTAAATCTTCCAGCAATATTATTATAATGTATTGAATTTATATACTGCTCTATACCTGGAGGTCTCAGGGTGGTTCACAGGACAATATAAATTAAGGCACACTGGAAACAGTTTCTACAATGTCCACGTTGTTTACATTTATATCTCGCCTTTTCTCAAGGAGCTCAAAATGGCGTACGTGTTTCTCCCCTACTTTACATTGTCCTCACAGCAACATTTTGAGGTAGCTTAGGCTCAGAGAAGGTGACTAACCCATAGTCACTAGTAAGCTACATGGCTGAGTAGGGGAATGTTGGGCTCTCTGATACCCATGTTTTGTTTTGTTTTGTTTTATGAATGAGATAAGGGCAGCAAAACACTCTGCTACTGGACTGGTAATGCAGTTGGGATGAACATCCATTCTGCTCATTTTTCTTCTTCTAAAGATAACCTCAATGGTCATTCATCCCCATAATGTAACCCTCCTGCCCTCCCCCCATACTGTTACATTTCTAAATTGGCTTGCCTCGTTACAAGGATCTATCATATTACAAGCAATTAAGCCCTTGATAATAAATTGTTTGTCAGTCTCCAGATGATGTACTGTAAGTGATTGCTCCTGCAGGTATTAATCAGCTGGTGCAATTGCCAGCAATATAGATCTACTCCAGGCTGATTGAATTTCTTTCCAGAAGGTGCAATGAAGCAAAAGGAACTTTTCTTTCCTACTTCCTTTTTTAAAACACACGCAACACACCTAAACGTTAAAAGGAAATCTTTTTTGTTTGAGATCTACCAGTTTGAAACTGGCCCATTCCCATGACTGCGTCCCTGGCTCAGGACAGTTAAAAACAGTCTCTTAAACCCTGGTGAAGTTTAATCAAAGGCAGGGGGAAGTGGCAAGTGGGAGCCTTCCACGGTCTTTTAAAAAAAATTAATTAATTTGTCATAGGAACTTCTGTAATTTTAATCTAGCAAGGAGTTTGGGGCAAAAGGACTGCCAAACATATTTGTTTATTTTTGGGTCCCAAGAACATAAGAAGAACTTGCAGGATCAGGCCAGTGGCCCATCTAAGTCCACAATCCCATTTTTACAGTGCCTAAGCAGATTTTCCCAGTAGTGATGTATGGAAGTGAGAGCTGGACCATAAAGAAGGCTGATCGCCGAAGAATTGATACTTTTGAATTATGGTGCTGGAGGAGACTCTTGAGAGTCCCATGGACTGCAAGAAGATCAAACCTATCCATTCTGAAGGAAATCAGCCCTGAGTGCTCACTGGAAGGACAGATTGAAGCTGAGGCTCCAATACTTTGGCCACATGAGAAGAGAAGACTCCCTGGAAAGATGGAAAGATGATTGGATAGTGTTCTTGCAGCTACCAGCATGAGTTTGACCAAACTGCAGGAGGCAGTGGAAGACAGGAGTGCCTGGCGTGCTCTGGTCCATGGGGTCACGAAGAGTCAGACACGACTAAACAACTAAACAACAACAAAGCTGATGCCCACCACCACAAATCTCATACACTCCTGCATGTTGTGAATCACAAGAGAGACTCTCCAGCAAACTGTAACATCCAATCCTATTCTCACAGTAATGAGCACTACCCTGAGTTCCCCATTACTCCTTGTAGAAGATTCTTAAGGACATCAGAAGAGCTTCGCTGGCCCATCTAGTCCAGCGTCCTGTTCTCAAAGTGGGCAGCCAGATACCTATGGGAAGCCTGTAACAAGGACCTGAGTGCAACATACCTTGAGGTGGGGCTTATTTCAGCCACATTGGCAACTCCGGGCAGTGACACCCCCTGTATATAGGATGGTCTCAGATAGGCATCTGCAGTAGACCCTGCCATCCTGCTGGGATCACAGGAGCTGCCTGAGGGCTGGCAAATGGTGATAGGAGGCCTGATTTCAGCATTTCTTGTAGCTGGTCTGCTTTGAGAAACGAGAATGCAACAGAAGTCTTCTTGTATGTTGGAATTGAGGCAAGCTGTACACTTGACACCACTTACCCAGATCTCATACAAAGACTTTCATTAGAGTGACATGCCCATGCTGCTCCTTCCACACTCAAATTATAGTGATTCTGAATGAAGCGTGAGATAATGGCTATTGTAAAAAAAAAGAAAGAAAAAAGAAAGAAAGGGTGAAAGAAAGGGGGGGGGAAAGGGAAAGGGAAAAAGGAGTCCAGAATATTATTTAAAATGGAGAACTTTGGCATCAGTTTGCCCTGGGAGATACATCCCATCTTGATAGGTTACCTTTTCATGTTTTAAAAAGCCTGGTGAAGAAATCCTCAGTCTTCAAAGGGAAAGAAAACCCTTCCAGGCTGAAAGTAACACGGTGAAAGTGAATGCAGTCTTCCTTTCCTTTAGATTCCCACCTGGCATTCTCACAGTTGTGCTCATGTGAATTCACCCAGAAGGAAGCAATTATCCATGTGTGCAATTTAATTCACTTAAAAGGCATGTAAATTAAGGGGAAGGGCCGTAGCTCAGGGGCAGAGCATCTGCTATGCAGATAGAAGGTCCCAGGTCCATTCCTTGGCATCTCCTGGTAGGAGTTGGAATACCCGCTAAAAGAAGCCTTGGAAAGACTAGCCAGTCAGTGTAGACAGTATGGAACTAGATCAACTAAGGGTTTGACTCTGTGTAAAGTAGCTCCCTGTGTTCCTGAATTATTGCATGATGTTTACACTTTTATTTTTCCAAACGTACAGTTTGCAACATTTTGTACAAAAGAAGTTTCTGTACGTTTATAGAATAAAATGTTAGGTGAGACCAGAATGTAATGGCAAAACATATACAGTGGACGCTCAGGTTGCGAACGTGATCCGATCGAAACCCGCAGCATTCGCAATCCTCACCACCGCATCTGTGCACGCGCGGGTCGCAATTTGGCATTTCTGCACATGCACAAAGCGCAATTTAGCGGTTCTGCGCATGTGCAAGCGCCAAAACCTGGAAACAACCCGTTCTGGTACTTCCAGGTTTGGTGCAGTGTGGAACCCGAAAACGCATAACCTGAAGTGTCTGTATCCCAAGGAATGACTGTACTTTGCACACAGAAGGTCACAAATTATCCTGCTCCACTTCCATGGAGGAGCCTACAGCAAAAGGCTGTTTCAACACCATGGAGAGCTCCAAGTGCACAAGTTGCCCCAAGAAGGATTGGATGTGAACAGAGAACTTTAAAGCCTTAGCCTCCAGGCCCCTTCTCCTAGACAGTGCCCCCCCCTTTGGAGACCCATAGCCTCTTAAAAGGTAAGCCCTCTGGCCTAAAGCTGAGCACTTCTCCTGCTACCTGACTTGGTACATTCCCTTTTCTGTTGAACTTGCAAGGTAGTAACCCAGACCCAGGGAAAGGTGTCCACGGAGTTCCTGGCTCTAGTTCTTTAGGCCTGGTGTTGTGGGATCTGGCTTGGGAGGCTCCTGCCTGCCAATCCTTGGTTCAATAGTCCCTGGATCACCAGCATCAAGTTCAGAGTCAAGAAGTCTAGCTCTTTAGCTGGTGACTCTAGTCTCTGGCCACTTGTTCTTGTCACACCTAGACCCTGGGATCATCTCACAGATTCAGGCCCTAATATCTCAGTTTACCATTTTAGGAGATGAAGGAGGGTAGGGTGAGCTGCTGTTCACCACAGTGGACAATTCAGGGTTATCATCCCTTGTTGTTTGAAGCTCAAGCTCCCTACATTACCTGATTATGGGATCCAACCAATGATGCTCACAAATTTTGTGTTTTTGTAATACCAATGGTGTTGGAAGAAGAAGGGAAGTGGGAGGTGCAGAGGCTTGTTATTTTTGTATTGTTATTGTTTTCTTTATAACAATTTTTTTTATAGAAACAAAACCCACGATGGGGTACAGCTAATGGTTTTTTGAAGTTTGCAATGATGTATCTCCAAGTGCATCTATGATGCTCTGTAATGCAATGCCTTCTTATATTTAATAATCATTTTACTGGCTTTTTCTGTTTGATTTTAAATGCCCTTTCCTTTACCAAGAGGGGAAAAAAAAGAATATTATTCAATAACCAAGGCTGCTGTGGTGCTTGTGATGTGATCTGAATAGTCTTTTCATTACGGGATGTCTCAGAAATGTCCTCAGATAATGGATAACAAGAAAAGCAATTAAGGCTTTACCCCCAAGTAATATTAAAGGGCTCGGAATAATAACAGGGGATGCATAAATGCATGCTTTTATCTTGTACGTTGTTCTAAATTAATTCTCTGGGAACTGCGGGAAGCATTATTTGGGCAGAAACTCTAGCTACACTTGAGGACAAGATGTAGAATCCTGTGGACATTGTTTTTCTATTGGCTAGGACTGGACCAGAGACCTTTAAGTTTGAAGCCCTAGCCAAGAGGAGTATGGAAACCCTGGGATGGCACTAAACCTGGGGCACTGTGGGGGATTACAAAATGGCGGCCAGGCTGCTACTGCTTTCACTAGCAGTAGTGCTGATGGGGACCTTAATGAAAAAAGATGGAAGCCATGCTAGTGCAATGGCTAATGATAACTCTTGCCCTCAAGAAACTATTAGGGAATATCTCTTCCCAGGGCTGGTGTCAGTGGTGGGCCCCCATTCCCAACACATACACATTCCAATTGAGGACCTAGCTTTGCTTGTGTAGGTGGCCACCACCAACTTCCTTGGCCACCACAACTGCTTGGGCAGCAGTGGCAATCACCCACCCTGTACTGAACCCCTGGAGACACCCTGCAGCGATGGACTGGTGATGATACTTTTGAATGGGAACTAAGTCAGCTCCCATGCATGGTGGCTGTCTGCCATTTACACAAAATGCAATGCGGGTAGCCACCATGCATGGAAGCTGACTTTTGCTAGTCTTCCAAGTGGCACAGAGATGGTGCTGACTAGATATGCACCTGTGATGCATCAAGGAGGGGTCCTTCCAAGCCCCCAGAGTCCTTGGCCTGTGCCTGTCCTGGCCAAGCAGTGGTCTTTCCTCCCCCATAAAAATTAGATAAATTCCCCCGCCCCCCCAAAAAAAATTCACTTTCCACAAACAGCATGGAGAATGTTCTTTTTTAAAGCTTTAAAACTTTTTATTAACAACGTTGAAGTCTAAAATATACCCCCAAAGCACATTATACACCTTTAGCATATAATTACTGAGAACACAGGATAGATTCTAGTTCACATATCCTTCCGTTAAGTAAAATGAAAATGACACAGCCCAGGATTGAGAATTTTGAAGGGCCTTTGTCCCAAGTACCAGTGAACACGACCTCCAGCACTTGAGGTTCAAGTGCCTACAGTAGGCAGAAGATGAAACGAAGAGAAGTTTTAATTTAAGGCACTAGAATCTCAAAGCATAATAATTACTCAGGCCAACTAGCAAATATTGTTTCAGTTTTGGTGTGTGTGTGTGTGTGTGTGAGAGAGAGAGAGAGAGAGAGAGAGAGAGAGGCTTGAGAAAAGGATGACTAACTTCTAAAAGAGAAGAACTCAGTGCATTTTGTCTCAAAACAACAAAAGACTTCATCAGTTCATGGCTCTTGGAGAGAATCCTAATTTCTGACATGAAGCACTTCTGACTCATGCTTCGGAACTCGGCAGATCAAGGGAGAAGCATGAAACTGGCAGCCCCCTCCCTCCAGTGGAAAGGTACAGAATGAGAAGAACTAATCATGCCCAAGTGTCATATTCTTTTACAGTTGACTTAAAAAAAGGTAGCGAGAGATGAAGCACAGGCGCGGCAGATCAAAAATGGAACCTGCTTTTGTTTCTGATCTTCCTCTTCGTCAGGGAATGCTACTCTAATGTGAAAACTTTTCATGCAAAAATTCAAGCTCAAGCTAGATAATGAAATACCAGGGAAAGCTCTGGAAACAGGGTGGGGGTGGGTGGGTCTTCTTAATAGCAGCCATCAAATGAAGTTAAGGAAGCAAATCAAAGCAGAGGTGATGGAGCAATGGACATTCTCCTCGCATTGACACTCAGCTTTCCCACTGGGTTGTGTCCAGTGCTAGTTCTACTCAGAGTAGGCACAGTGAAATTAACAGGCATGAATAACTCAGGTCCATTAATTTCAGTGGGTCTATGCTGAATATAATGTTCATGCCATTGTTTCTATGAAAGCTCCTTTGGTGGGGGGCGGAAACAGTCAAACAAGGTGAATTGTTTTGTCACTGACACTGACCTTCTTTGGGTGGAAGCTTGAGAGAGAAATGCTACTTTTAGTGCAAGACAGGGAAATTTAAATATTCTAGGTAGTGTCCCATTTTAGAGTAGAGTCATTGAGATTGATGGGCATAAGGCTGCACTCAGACAGCACTTTATTCCACTTTTCACAGTGCTCTCTTACCTGATAATTTAAACATTTTATGTGATCTTTCGTACTATGTAAAAGCCACTTTTGGAAAACTAGCAGAAATTTAATGTTCATTTCCATGTCCCTTCCTTCCTGCTTTCCTTATTTTCCAAGTTGGTGGCTATCACTGCCTCTTGCTGGAACAGATTCCATTATTTTTTGTGGGGGGAAATTCCATCATTCTTTTTGCCTGCTGGATTGGTCCAATGGCCTAATTAGCTGAGCATCCTGTTCTCACAGTGTCCAGCCGGATGCCTGCAAGCTGGGCATGAGTGCAACAGAACTTCCCCCTTTTGTAAATTCTAGCAGGTGATATTTAGAGGCATAATGTCCCTGTCAGTGGAGGTAGAACATAGCCATTGCAGGTTTGGGCTTTGTAGGTTTCTCTCCATGCTTGGCAACATTTCTCTTTCCTTCTCCTTTCCTTTCCTTTTTGTCCAGCCTGAATAAGTGTTCCACAGAGCTCCAAAAAGTTGCTGTCTCTCTACTTATTTCTGTACAATTTGAACCAGTCTTATAAAAGCATTTGCCCTACTACTGCTTTTGAATATTGGCAGGTTCTCCAGTTCCAACGTATCCTTTGCAGTGGGGCTCAGTAGGACAGCCAGGGCACATCACTCAGATATTTGGCATAATATCTCAGGGCATTCTTTCAGCCGAGCCTTGAAACAGCCGTTGAATCTCAGCCAACATTCACCCTGCGTTCGATGCGAATGCCACCCACGTTGACACTGGTCTGAAGGCTGAACGTGCATGGAATCCTTGGCAAATTTATTCGCAAGACCCGGTGGCGTGTGGATCCCTGCTGCAAGGGGGGTAGGGGAAGAAGAAATCCAGGGATGGAAATCTGCTTCCCATTGGACCTGCGAGATTATCAGTCAAAGGCCTGCCTACTAATTTGAGATGCTCAAGGAACAGAAGCTGACATTTAGAGAAATCTCACTGATAATTCCCCCAGGTCAGAAAAAGCACAAGGGGGATGACTCTGAGCAAATCGAAAGAGTCAATACACATCTCCTTTTCAATATTTATGATTCCCTACTTCTTGTGGAGTTCTCTGACAGACCACAGTAACAGAAATATATGTATGGAAGTAGACAAACCAGCAGCTTTACAAGCCTCTATTCATGTGCAAAATATAATGAGCTACTGGCATTTTAATGCTCCCCCCAAAAAAAACTCCCTTCCCACAGTGTTGCCTCCCAAAGCAAGTGTAATAAAAAGCCATTATGTGCTCACATCAGGTCTAAGGTTGCAAGTTAATATATTTTGGTTTCACCACTCCTTGTTACAACAGCAAACCCAGAACAATCTTTAATATAAGCTAGACAATAACCTTTTCTCTCCCCCCCCCAATAACACAATCACCCATGAAGATCCAATGACACGGAAAGGCGGAAGATTCTGGACAGCCAGCCAAAAGAAAGTATACATGTGGCACATCATTAAACTGTGGAACTCAGTCCCACAGGAGACAGTGGTGGCCCACAGTGGCGTAGCGTGGGGGGTGCAGGGGGGGCCGGCCGCACCGGGCGCAACATCTGGGGGTTAGGGTTAGGGGGCGCAAATCCACGGGTTAGCGGGCGCAAATTACTTGCCTTGCCCCGGGTGCTGACAACCCACGCTACGCCACTGGTGGCCCACCAACCTGGATTGCTTGAAAAGAGGATTAGACAAATTCACAGAGGATAAGGCTATTGATGACTGCTAGCCGTAATGGCTCTGCCTCCACAGATGGAAGCACAAATGCTTCTGAAGGCCAGTCGCTGGAAACCACAGAAGGGGTGAGTGCTCTTGCGCCTGAATCCTGCTTGCTGGTTTCCCACAGGCACCTGGTTGCTCACTGTGAAAACAGGATTCTGGACTAGATGAGCCATTGGTCTGATCCAGCAAACTCTTCTTACATTCTTAATGTCTCATGTTGCTTAACAAGAGAGGAGACAGATTTAGGAGAGCGCAACTGGTTCTCCCGCACAGGCTGCCTCGCTGAAGGAGCGCCTTCCTGCCTCCTTCCCAAAGTCTAGTAAGTGGGAGTAGGCGTGTGCTGAGCTTGGGTTTTTGGGGGGTCCTAATCCTGAACTAAAGGGACGTAGGTGGCGCTGTGGGTTAAACTACAGAGCCTAGGACTTGCCAATCAGAAGGTCGGTGGTTCGAATCCCTGTGACGGGGTGAGCTCCCGTTACTCGGTCCCTGCTCCTGTCAAGCTAGCAGTTCGAAAGCATGTCAAAGTGCAAGTAGATAAATAGGTACCACTCTGGCGGGAAGGTAAACGGTGTTTCCGTGCGCTGCTCTGGTTCGCCAGAAGCGGCTTAGTCATGCTGGCCACATGACCCGGAAGCTGTATGCCGACTCCCTCAGCCACTAAAGCGAGATGAGCGCCGCAACCCCAGAGTCGGCCACGACTGGACCTAATGGTCAGGGGTCCCTTTACCTTTAATCCTGAACTGATCTGGGAATTTTGCCCCTCCTTCATGGCCAGGGCAGTCAGGGCAAATGGAAGCCTCCCTTCGCTCCCTTCCTCTGAGACCGACAGTTGGCAAGGTCCTGTGAAGACTATGGGAGTAAGAAATAAAAGGGTTGGTATGGATCCGATGAGAGCCGGTGCAGATTGGTGTGTAGCCATATTGATTTACTGAACCTCAGCCTAAAGCTATTACGAAGTGATCACAGGCAGGGAAAGAACTGCAAATGACATTATAGGATTTCCCCACAGGAGGGTGGGGGGGGGGAAAGATCTTATCAGGTTTACCAACTGTTATATAATTAAAGAAGGCTGAAGAGCTGTCTTATTACTGCAGGCTGGCAAGGAAGCTGAAAGGAAGTCACCTTCTCATTTCCACCCGCTTCAAAATTGAGTCCTGGCTGGAAGTTCTGATGATTCTTTTGTCTCCCTGTACACTGACCATGGGGTGGCTAGGCAGACAGACAGACAGACAGACAGACAAACAAACAAACAAACAAACAAACAAACAAACAAACAAACAAACAGGCAGATGCTACAAAGCAGGGGTGGGCAATCCTTTTCAGCCTGAAGGTCACATGGTCACAGTGGGCAGGGTCAGAGGAAAACATGGGCAGAACAATGAGTATAATTTTCACCTGTGTACAATAGCATCCTTTCTATGCACACATGACCCTCCCTAGTCTCCGTCCAGCAAGTAAGAGACACTATTGGAATTCAAGGACATGTTCCAGCCGGCATCAATTGCTGATTTGGCATAATTTGGCTGCTTGGCATTCAGTGCAGGCCAGGAAAGAAAAGAAAAGAAAAGGTAAAGGTTTAAATTCACTGCCACCCTGAGGCATTATAAGGGCACACTCTTGGGGTGCCCGTAGAGCCTGGCCTGTGCACCATGGTGAATGCTAGACAGCGGAATCTGGCATCTTGGGCATCACTTAGCTGATTCTCCCAGAACAAGGAGACCTTCTCCCAGTGCTTCACTGGGGAGCAATTAACTCGCTGTCTTACATGTCCAGTGAGGGTGAAGGATGGTTCCTTCGTATGTAATCATTTATTTTCCTCAATTGCACTTAGGTATTTGGCTAATTGACAGATCCTCTCATCAGTTAAAATTTAATAAATAGAACCTTTTTTTACCATTGAATATGTTGTCTTGCATCTTTTTTCTGCTTGTGGGGGCGAATGAACTGGAAAACACTGCAGTTGGCAAAGCACTAGCCTTATGTGACTGTAACACCTAGTCCCAATCGCAGTTTCTGAAACAGCTTCAAAGACGGGCCCATATATTGCAGTAGTCAAATTTGAAGTTTACCAGGAAATAGGTTGCCAAGGCCAGGTTATCTCTATCCAGGTTGGAGCAGCAGCCTAAGCTGGTTGAATGCACCTGTCCCATGGAGGCAACCTGAACCTCCTAGGATAAAGATGGTTCAATGAACACTTTCAGATAGAGTACTTGAAACTCATCTAGTGCAATATGAACACCACTACCTAGATAAATAAGAACATAAAAATAGAAGAGGAGCTTTGGGGATTCCCATGGGCATCTGTTTGGCCGCGGTAAGAACAGGATGTTGGACTAGATGGGCCATTGGGCTGATCCAGCAGGGCTCATTTTATTTTCTTAAGAACCTTCCACAATGAGTGATGGGGAGTTCAGGGAGTGCAGAACTCATTACTGTGTTGACAAGATGCTAGTCTCCCTCTACCCTACTTGGAGTTGCTGGTATTGAACCTGCGACCTTCTACAAGCAAGACACATGGTCTGCCACTGAGCTATAGCCCATCCTCAAAATGATCCTTGTTAACAAGGTTGATATAGGAATATAGGAAGCTGCCTTATACCGAGTTAAGAGTGTTGGACCATCCAGTATTCTGCACTGACTAGTAATGGCTCTTCAGGGTTTCAGGTGGGATTTTCTCATGGCCTGACCTGGAGATACCAGGGATTGAACCTGGAATCTTCTGGATGCAAAGCAGATGCTCTACCACTGAGCTATAGCCTCGTCAGGGCCAAGCTAGGGCATTGGAAACAGGCTCTGAAACTGAGCCATGTCTCAAACTGAAGGATGAGATTGCCAGAGCAATATAAAATCGAGAAAAGTAACATCTGTCCAACTCTAGGAGGGGGGGGGGGTGCAGAATCCACAGGGACGTGTTCAGCAAGGGAACAATTCCTCAGGGAGAAATGTAACAAGTAAACAAGTCCTTACCATGCGGAGCAACCTTATCTTCATCTTCATCCTCTCTCTCTCTCTCTCTCTCGTCAATAAGCTTTATTTAACAGAGGCAGGAAATTTGGTAGCCAGTGGACTTTGTCAGCTCAGCTTATTTAAGAACTTTGAGCACAGTGCTGAGATGCCAATGATTAAAAGCTTTGGACGCACCAGTCCTTTCCACGCTGAGGATCTTGTTATCTGAAGCCAATGTGTGAAGGACACGCTGTGGGTTCAGATATTTTAAACAGGGCTCTAGGAATTTGGGAAGCCATCTGGGTAGGCTTTGATGTATTACTGGGGGGCGGGGGACAAAGATCCTTTGCCAGGCAAATCTACTGTGAAAAGATGATGCTAGCAATATGACATTTTAATTTTTTAAAAAATTCTGATTGGCAATGGTCACATCATAAGAAGGATGAAAAGAAGGTCAGGACAGCAGCCAACTCCCCTGCCTAGGGGCAGAATGATTCACTCACTCTTTGCAGATCAAGAGAGGCAGCCTACTGTGACATAACTAGGAATGTAAAAGAGCTTAGTTTTCCCTTCTGCTCTGCCTAGCTCACACGCAGCACTGTTTCTGTTCCACTGCACTGCTTCTTCCACCAAAAACTATGTTCTTCATCTCACTGTCTGCTAAGTTAGTAAAGAAGCACTCTGTGGTGCTTGCAGTGTGGGCTTTGAGTCCCAGGAGTTCCCTCTCTACTTGTGAGCAAGTGTGGTGTGGTGGTTAGACTCAGGGAGTGGGTGGCGCTGTGGTCTAAACCACTGAGCCTCTTGGGCTTGCTGATCAGAAGTTCAGCGGTTTGAATCCACACAACGGGGTGAGTTCCTGTTGCTCTGTCCCAGCTTCTGCCAACCTAGCAGTTCGAAAACGCACCAGTGCAAGTAGATAAATAGGTACCACTGTGGCAGGAAGGTAAATGGCATTTCCGTGCGCTCTGGTTTCGGTCACAGTGTTCTGTTGTACCAGACGCAGTTTAGTCATGCTGGCCACATGACCCGGAAAGCTGTCTCCCTCGGCCTGAAGCGAGATGAGCGCTGCACCCCATAGTCGCCTTTGACCGGACTTAACTGTCCAGGGTCCTTTACCCTTCACCTTTAGTGGTTAGAGTGCTGGGCTAGGACCTAGGAGACTGGGGTTCGAATCCCCACCCAGGTGGCTTTGGGCCTGTCAGCAGCTCTCAGTTTAATCTACCTCAGAGGGTTGTTGTGAGGATAAAATGGGACGAGGGACAGAATCATATATGCCACGTTGAGCTCCTCCTCAATCCTGGTCAGTCTGCTTCAGTTCAGAACCCATAAGCGTATATGTGAAATTCAGATGTTTTGTCCCGACATACATGACTTTACACTTGTAAATCAGTGGACACATTTTGAATTTTGAGAGGGTACCGGGGGCAACAATCACAAAATAGCTACTATGGGGAGGGGGTTTGGCTTAACACAAAATTAGAGAGATTGCAACCCCTGGAACCTAAAGCTTAACATGGGAATTTGGTTTTGTCCTACTGGTCCTCACTGTGGAGATCACACAGTATTGATCTTACACACACACACACACAGAGAGAGAGAGAGAGAGAGAGAGAGAGAGAGAGAGAGAGAGTTGTTGTCTAGTAATAGGGAATAATGTACAAGGTAGCTACACCACGCACAATCTCATTTCACACAAAGATACCTGAACATTTTGCCCCATAATCTTCTTTCTAGGAAGGCTGGAGACTTCGTTTAAAAAAAACAAACATATCAGAGTCCAGGGCACCAGTGGAAGCTTTTGTGGGTACCATGTTGCTTGCAGGGGCCAGGTGGATGACCTCTGTCCTAAGCTTTCACAGACAACAGTCCACTTTGTCATATGCATAAAGCATTATCTGTTCTTCAGGCATCTGATGAAGTGGCTGTAGTTCATGAGCGCTCGCTCTATAATAAATTTGTTAGCCTTTCTGTTGCTATAAGACTTATGCTATAAATTACTGACATTCTCCCACATGCATGGAGGGAAAATATCAATTTGCTTCGAAAGCTCTGCACCATTAACATGTGGATTCTTGCTCATTTTGTGGATCCCCCCTCCCCTCTTTTTTTTTTTTTAATAAGAAAATACAAACCACAGTTGATTCATTGTAGTCGTTGATTTGCGAGAATCTTAGGCACATCAGTGACAAAACAGATTGGCATCTGGCATCTAACAGCTCTCTGTTATGGATTGGGAACATCCATTAGAGTCACATTGAGTAGGCTTGACTGACACTCACTAAAAGTGATTAACCACAGAATGACATGCCAGAACCTTAGAGTGAAAAAAGAGAGTCCCCTTTGCTTGAGACCAATCATTCACTGCTTGGCAGCACAACTGCATATTTACAGCTGAATGGAGTTCATCTGCCAAACTATCAGAATAACAGCAAGGAACCATTGCCAGATCTCAAGATGGCAGGTGGCACAGGTGGAGAGAGAGAGGCAAGGGATCAAACAGTTGGGAAGGCATGCATAATCTGACGCAAACGCCCTGCGGGGATTTTTTCAGATGTGGATGTGAGTAGCTGAAGGGGAACATCGCTCGTGGCTGAAGAAACAGGTCAATTTCCCCATATTGTGAAAGGTGAAGGTCCGCCATTTGACTGAGACAAAAACAAAATTGCTGTACAAGCTACAATGTTTGGGATCATGATCTCCGGTAGTGCAGGATAATTGGTCCCACAGAAGGCTTCATGGATGCAGAAGGCGGAATATGAGCCTAAATCACATGCCTTTCTACACATAACTGTTTACAAACAGAAGGTCTTCAGCAGAAACCTGCTGGTCCAGGGCAAAGACCTGCTGCATGTAGTACAGCATTCTGTTTAGCCACAGTGGATGACCAGATGCCTATGGGAATCCGACAAACAGAACATCAATGCCATGGTGCTGCCTGCCTGGTACTGGGAGTCCTGCTGCATCTTATCCTGGAAGTAGCATATAGAGGTGAAACTCAGAAAATTAGAATATCGTGGAAAAGTTCATTTATTTCAGTAATTCAACTTAAAAGGTGAAACTAATATATGAGATAGACTCATGACATGCAAAGCGAGATATGTCAAGCCTTTATTTGTTATAATTGTGATGATCATGGCGTACAGCTGATGAAAACCCCAAATTAACCGTCTCAGAAAATTAGAATATTAAATGAAATCAGCAAAACAAGGATTGCAAATAGAGCAATATTGGACCTCTGAGAAGTAGAAGCATGCATACGTACTCAATACTTGGTTTCGGACCCTTTTGCATCAGTTACTGCCTCAATGCGGCGTGGCATGGATGCTATCAGCCTGTGGCACTGCTGAGGGGTTATGGAAGACCAGGGTGCTTCAATAGCAGCCTCCAGCTCTTCTGCATTGTTTGGTCTCATGACTCTCATCTTTCTCTTGGCAATGCCCCATAGATTCTCTATGGGGTTGAGGTCAGGTGAGTTTGCTGGCCAATCAAGCACAGTAATCCAATGGGCAATGAACCAGGTTTTGGTATTTTTGGCAGTGTGGGCAGGTGCCAAAGTCCTGCTGGAAAATGTAATCAGCATCCCCATAAAGCTCGTCTGTGGAAGGAAGCATGAAGTGCTCCAAAATCTGATGACTGATGACATGGCTCCCCAAATCAACACAGACTGTGGAAACTTCACACTGGACTTCAAGCATCTGGCATTGTGTGCCTCCCCATTCTTCCTCCAGACTCTGGGTCCTTGGTTTCCAAATGAGATGCAAAAGCTGCTCTCATCAGAAAAGAGATTTGGGGAGCCATGTCATCAGCTGGTGCTGTTCCACTGTGCTTCATTAAGTCCAGGGTCAATGTAGCCATCTACCAGGAGATTTTGGAGCACTTCATGCTTCCTTCTGCAGACGAGCTTTGTGGGGATGCTGACTTCATTTTCCAGCAGGACTTTGGCACCTGCCCATACTGCCAAAAGTACCAAAACCTGGTTCAACGCCCATGGGATTACTGTCCTTGGAAGTTTTTAAGCATAGGTTGGATGTCCATCTGTCATGTATGATCTAGCTGAGATTCCTGCATTGCAGGAAGTTGGACAAGATGACACATGAAGTTCCTACGAACTCTACAATTCTATGATTCGTCTTGTCTGCCCTGAATTGTCCAGTTTCATTCGATAACAAGTTCAGGATAACAAGTTGGATAACAAGTTTTAATTCTATTACAATTTAATTACTTTGGATGATTATCTTTTTATATGCTTTTAGCTTTCTGTATTTAAGTGTCAGCTCTCTTGAGTCCCATTCTGGGAAAAATGATCATAAATCATAGATTACAGAATTGTAGAGTTGGAAGGGACTGTGAGGATCATCTAGTCCAACCCCCTGCAGTGCAGGAATCTTTCACCCATAGTGGGGCTCAAACCCACAACCCTGAGATTAGCAACAATGGCAACTACAACACCACTGCCACCAGCAAATGACCCAATCCATAGCTCCTAGACTGATGAAATTATTGTTCACTTTTTGTACCATTCTTGATTTAAAAATGCAACAAAATACATTATATCATGTGTATTTTGAGAAACAATAATAAAATATGTACTTAAATGTGATTCTGCAGAAAGTTTAAGGCACAGATTAGTGCAGAAATGGAATGGTTTTATGGGTGAATGTCTGCAACAAAGACACAGATTGGATATAGAGTGAGTCTTTCATCCTTAGAGGAGATGCAGCAGCCTTAGCAAACCAAAGAGTTGGGGGGAAAAATGAAGGTCACTGGGAGGAAAACAAAAGACTGAAAGAGAGGGGAGAGGAAGGCTTTGGAGATGGCTTGATGATAGGGGTTGACAATGTAGGACACTGCAAATATTGCTGGACTTGTAAAAAGGTAAAGGGAACCCTGACTGTTAGGTCCAGTCATGGCTGACTCTGGGGTTGCGGCATTCATCTCACTTTATTGGACGAGGGAGCCAGCGTACAGCTTCCGGGTCATGTGGCCAGCATGACTAAGCCGCTTCTGGCAAACCAGAGCAGTGCACGGAAATGCCGTTTACCTTCCCACCAGAGCGATACCAGAGCGATCTACATGCACTTTGATGTGCTTCCAAACTGCTAGGTTGGCAGGAGCAGGGACTGAGCAACGGGAGCTCACCCCGTCACCGGGATTCGAACCACTGACCTTCTGATCAGCAAGTCCTAGGCTCTGTGGTTTAACCCAAAGCACCACCTGCATCCCTTGCTGGACTACAGATCCTATAATCTATGACCCTTGGCAATGCTGGCTGAAGCTGATGGAAATTGGAGCCCAACAACATCTGGGAGCCCACCGGTTCCCTGCCCATAAAAAAGTGATGGTTACCCATAAATTCTAATAGTTTTTGTGCTTGCTTATTAAAATGATTATCTCTAGAGACATGCCCAAATGGAAGGATTTTCTCCTAGGGAATTCCCATCTGATGATCCAACTCCTGCACTGAAGTCTCCCATAGTTAAGACTCCAGCTGCCAGATATTTCTGCTCTATATATTCCAATAAATTAGTCAAATCTCTCCAAATGCTTCCTGTTCCCAGTGAAGTCCTGCTTGGAGGCAAATATACATTAATACATATACAAAAAATGTATGAATACAAACCAAAACCCTCCAACGTTTGTTTTGGATTATGACAGGCAGAGCAATATGCTTGGCTGTTTTAATATCGGTGGAAACAGAAGGTGGTTCTCATGCCTTAGAACGTCAATAGAAACTGCAATTCTTGAAGAGCGAGAGAAAAAAAACCTGAAATCTAGCTATGAGCTTGGGGAAAAACTTGGGGACCAGGGTGCTCCCATCTCAGGATGGCAAATACCACCCCACCCACTCATAGAAGAAACAGGATTTTTCTATGCACCAAAAAGCGTGTTCTCCATAACAGAGAGCACGTGTTGCGGTTGGGAAAACAGGCCACCCTGTAGTGACTAGGCAAATTTGGAGGAACCCAAGCCTTTAAGTGGTTAAATTGGGTTGCTGGGGAGTTTTGATTGTTGCCAATTCGGAGGAGAGGTCAGAGTCTTTAAATACAGGGGCCAGACGTTGGACGTTCTCTTGGCTGTTTTGCACCGGATCACCCGCCCTCCCTCCCTTTTATAGGGTGTTTTTTTGTTTTGCTCAATTGACCTTGCTATGCCTGTCATGGGGTCGTCTGCCTTGGTGCGGGGGCCTGGTAGGAATTTTGCCATCTGGCTGATTGGCTGGTGCCATTTGGTTTTTGCCTACTGCGTAGCAAATCGTCACAACTTGTAAGGTTGGCGGTTAGGCATTGGTTAAATTGGTGCTTGGAGGGGTAAGTGCCTATCCCTCCAAATGATGCGAAGGGAATTCCGTTAAAGGAATCCAGGGGCTTGCCATTCTTTTCGTCCTTGTCCCCGGAGTCGGACCTGGGCCGTGCAAGCCCCACCGGAACATGAGGGTGAGAAGAGAGGAACTGTTACCCAGCTTCATTTTCTCACCCAATACTTGTTTCCCATTGCTGGCTTCCGCTGGTGTCTGGAAGGGCCAGCTCTGTCCTAGAGGGCAAGGACAGATAGTCGGAACCAATGCCTAAGCAACCACTCACATTTTTTGTATGTTAATAAAGTTGTGGCCAAAATTATGCCAAAAACCTTAAACAAAAAATCACGTGTGAAGTGTGAATTTTTTGGTGGGTGGCACTGTGGGACTCAACACGCAACAATATTTGCTCATTTTTGCAAGCCATTTCCCTAATAAAATGCTTTTTGTGTGTGCCCTGTTTTCACTAATATGCACTTTGGGGGCTGCAGTTGTTTTCATTTTAAAATTTTATGTCCCACTTTTCCTGCAAAGAGCCAAAGGTGGCATACATAGTTCTCCTCCTCCTTGTTTTATTCCCACAACTGCCCTGTAAGGCAGGCTGGGCTGAGAGTGATTGCCTGCTGTTAGAATGGTACACTAAAAGGACGAAGAAATAAAGTCGGTTATGATTCATTGGGCCAGAGACTTTGGATATAACATACAATTAAGTGAATGGACAAAACTATGGAATGAAAGGCTAAAATTTACGGCCTGTACTGCGATAAAAGAAAATGTTATGAAAATGGTAGATGGTATATTACTGCAGTAAAGTTAGCAAGAATGTATAAAGTGTGTAATAAATGTTGGAAATGTAAAGAAAAAGAAGGAACATTCTATCATATGTGGTGGGAATGTAAAAAGGTAAAAGGCTTCTGGGAAACGATATATAATGAATTGAAGAAAATGTTGAAATATACATTTGTTAAGGAACCAGAGGCATTTTTGTTAGGAATGGTAGCAAATGAAATAAATAGAAAAGATTGTAAGCTTTTTCTATATGCAGTAACAGCGGCAAGGATACTACTGGCTCAAAAATGGAAACAAGAAGAATTACCTACGATGGAAGAATGGAGAATGAAGTTAATGGACTATGCGGAACTTGATAAATTAACAGGAAAGATCCAAAATCTGCAGGACCATAGATTCACCGAGGACTGGAGTAAATTTGTAGATTATTTGAAAAGTTTGCGATGAACAAATAACGTTTGGGGGTTTGCAAGAAGCTCTTTGAAAATATGTGAAATATTGTAAAAAAGGGAACAAAGAGGGGGAAGGTCACCAAAAGGCAATATTAAATTAGGAAATGCGTAAGAAAGAATAAAATCGGAGGATTCACAGGAGGGCTGAGCTAAGTCTAAAAGATTGTATTTGTGATAAATTTTGGTATGTGTTTTTATAATTTTGTATTGCAAAATGAATAAAAATATTTAAAAAAGAGAGAGTGATTGCCTGCTCGTGGTCATCCAGTGAGTTACATGGCTTAGTGGCGTTTTGAACTCTGGTCTCCTTGGTTTTTGTCCAATGCTCTAACCACTACACCACACTGGCTGTTGGATAACTGCAGCACAGAAGTTGGAGAAGTGCAGATTTTGAAGGATAAGCCGCAAGAGGCAGATTTGTGCTTGAGAGACGTGTCTTACAGCAGTATCTTCTGCAAGAAGGAAAGGCAGCATACGACTCAGAGATCAGCCTGAGGTTCCCTTATAATAGAAAACCTTGAAGACACCTGTTTGGCTCCTTTCGCTCCATTTGCAGAGGTCTCCAGGACTTTTGTGATTGACACAATTGGATTAATAATTTACGGCTGGGGGGCAGGCAGGAAGTTTCATCTGTGTGTTCCTGGGGGAAAGGAATCTGACTCATCGGCAATGCTTCACCTTAATAATATTGAAACAAATTGGAGGAATGAGTTTGAAAGCAGAAAATGTCCTGATAAGAGATAGGCACAGTGCTGGATTTACGTATAAGCTAAACAAGCTATAGCTTAGGGCCCCACTCTCTTGGGGGCCCCCAAAAAAATTAAAGAAAAAACAACTGGATGTACATTTCCAAAATATAAGATAAAAAACAAATAAAATAAAACCTACATACAGCAATAGTGTTTTGTAGGCTCCTATGATGTAAGTGATGGTGAACTCCCATTGCTCGGTCCCTGCTCCTGCCAACCTAGCAGTGTGAAAGCACGCAGTGCAAGTAGATAAATAGGTACTGCTCTGGTGGGAAGGTAAATGGCATTTCTGTGCACTGCTCTGGTTCGCCAGAAGCGGTTTAGTCATGCTGGCCACATGACCCAGAAGCTCTACACTGACTCCCTTGGCTAGTAAAGCAAGATGAGCACTGCAACCCCAGAGTTGTTTGCGACTGGACCTAATGGTCAGGGGTCCCTTTACCTTTACCTATGATGTAAGTGATGGTCCCCGCCTGCTAGCCTGCTCCCTAAAATATCACTGGTTTGCTCATTTCTATATATAGGGTGCCTACATTCTGCATGTGCAAATGGCTTTAGATACCTATAAGGTCCATAAATTACCATATATCATATATTCAACACAAAAAACAGCAACAATTTGTTGTGACAAAGGACAGCTGGACATATAAAGGGCCCCAATACCTTCAGTAGCTTAGGGCCTCATCAAACTTAAATCTGGCCCTGGATAGGCATCTGATGTAAGGTTATTCGCCCCTTCTCCAGTTCACAGCAATATTTTTTGGGGATGTGTGTGGCAAGAAATAAGGTCTCCACAGACTAGGGAGATCATTAACTGTTTTGATTTCCATTCCATTTCACTACCAAATGATAACATTCGGTTGGTTGGCGACAGGGTCAATAATATGCTATTGAACCACTAATACTTTTTCTTAATATGATAAATAAAATTGCTTCCTGGGAGAAATAAACAAAGCTACTTTCAGCCAGAGGTTTCTAGGCATGATCCAGTCCATTCTCTCTCTCCATTCAGGCAATCAAGAGGCATTATCACAGTTCAATAAGACACCAAAGTACTCAAGGAGGGTATGGATGAGGGCTGGGGTCCTAGGAAAGGGATGTGACCTAGGCAGAATTTCAAGGGCAAGATAGAGAGGTATGGAGGGCCACATGAATTGTCAACCCAGATACAGTGGTACCTCAGATTACATATGCTTCAGGTTACATACGCTTCAGGTTACAGACTCCGCTAACCCAGAAATATTACCTCGGGTTAAGAACTTTGCTTCAGGATGAGAACAGAAATAGTGCTCCAACGGCGCAGCGGCAGCAGAAGGCCCCATTAGCTAAAGTGGTGCTTCAGGTTAAGAACAGTTTCAGGTTAAGTACGGACCTCCGGAACGAATTAAGTACTTAACCTGAGGTACCACTGTAGCTCAGTTCGTTAGAGGGCATAGTGCTGATAATGCCAAGGTTGTAAGTTCAATCCCTGTATGGGGCAACTGCACATTCCAAGAGGAAGACACTTCTCCCAGTCCTTGACTGTGCCATCTCACATGCCCAAAGGGTGCAGGATGCATCCCTCTTATGCAATCGCTGGTTTCCCCACTTTGGCTAATTGGCAGTCTCCAATTCATTAAAATTTAACAAATGTTATTTTAAAAAACCATTTAACAAGTGATTTAAAAACACACACAACACAATTTAATGGGTCTTCTTTCCAGGTGTGGGGCAAAAGTGCTCTGCAAAAATGCCTATATTAGGCAAATTTGCACATAAAATTGTGTATATTATGAGTAACAGGCACAAAAATGCTGATAAATTGTCATGAGGGTTTTTTAAAAATTAAAAAATTGCAGGCTGATGTTGAAGTATCGAGAACTGAAGTTGGAAAGATGAGGAAAAGCTGTTGCTGGGTGGGTAGAGTTTTTACTGATGTTTTTACTGTTCTGAACAGGACAATGGGCATCTTTCGTTGAGTGTCCCAAAGCCTTAATATGCCTGAACAGTCCTGGCGATGTGACAGACTCTGTAATGGGCACACATCAATATTAAACGGGTTTCATTCAAATGCCATGTCTGAGGTTTCTCTCTAAATGAGGATGCAGCATTGTGAATGTTTTCAGGCAGAGTTGCAAAGATGTTTAGCTATTGTGTACATAAGAATTTCTATTTTTTGTGGCGGGGAGAGAGGGGGAAATGGCGCTTAGGACTGCTGGAGAGGCCAAAGTCTTCTGTCTGGAAGACATCAAGGGGTGTGTGTGTCTGAAATCGGTCCTGCTGGGAGGTGAAATAAAAATGAACAAGTGTCTCACACCTATACCTGAAGAGAATTGGATAAAGCGTTGGGCTCTATCCATATAACATTGCACATGGTTACATATGGGTGTGCGCAACATGCATGCACCCACTCTGCCCCATATATCTGAGCACAAGACACGTCACATGCACACCACTTGAATGGCAATGGCCCGACTGCACTGGCTGCCAATTCGTTACTGGGCCCAATTCATAGTGTTGGCTTTGAACTGTAAAGCCTTAAATGACTCAGGGCCTCAATACCTGAAGGACCGCCTCTCCCCATATAAACTGTCCCCATATAAACTGTCCGGACTCTGCGTTCATCATCTGAGGCCCTTTTTCGTGTGCTTCCTCCACGTGAGGTCCAGAGGGCCTTTTCTGTAGTGGCTCCCCATATGTGGAATGTTCTCCTCAGGGAGGTTCACCTGACACCTTCATTATATATTTTAGGCCTTTGGCTGATTAATATTCTAAAGCCTTTTAAATTTGTCGGGGGCGGGGTGTGTTAAGTTGTGGGTGAACATATCAGACGTCACAGCGATTCTTCAAACAGCTCTTGTTTATTCACAGGCCCTGAACAGAACAGAACTGAAGGGTTCAGCCAACCTGCTTATATAGAGCTCCACTACAAGGCAACAGTAACAACTTTCTGTAACTATCCAATCACTGAACGTCACTTTCAATCCCTTATTTGCATAGGTGGACCTGAGTGAATACTATCTACAGTTTTCCCCTGCTGGCCCAGGGTGAGAACTTCAGTACATAACAGGGCAGGTTATTGTTTTGCTGTTTTGTTTTTATCTTGTATTTTATTCTGTGAACCACCCTGAGGTCTTCTGATGAGGGGAGGTATATAAATCTAACAAACAAACATTGAGGGGAGCGGCCCCCTCAAGTATTATATGGGGGCAGGCAAAGGGACTTCGGCCTCTAGGAGTTGCCTTCTACGCTTGGCTTGAGGGATGAATGATCTGACTTGACATGAAGCAGCTCCTGATGTTCTTGCCTGTGAAAAGCGCTATTATCTTCTAAGTGAACCAGTCGTTGGATTAAACCAAACACTGTTAATAGGCCTGACTTGGATTCTTTCCTCTTTCTGTTATGCTTTTAGAATCTCTAACATTTCCACCAAAATGACTAATATACAAAAAGCAGAATCTGATCTTAAGTTGTGGCAGCCCCAGCAAATAAAACAGAGATTGCTTGGCCTTTCATAAATGCTTTCAAATATGCCACTTAAAGGCTGCACACCGAATGCTCGTTATCGGAACAGATTAGATACCATGGTGATAGGAGCTTTTAAAGTACCTTTAAATGGTATACAGATTAGGTAGACAATAACCCCGACTGTAGCAAAGTCTTTAGCTTTCTTTCCTGGAGAAGGTAGGCTCTATTATTGCGAATTGCTTTAGACTGTTCCCCCTCCCTGCTTTAGGGTGGGTGTCGTACTGTACTTTGACAACAGACTGAACCGAGTGTAAGAAGAACTACAGAAGTATTATGTGATTTCACTTTGTTGCATGTGCTCAATGAAAGGTAGGTAACAAAATGTGCAAACATTCTGAGACCTTACGGAGATACACAAACTCCCTCCCAGTGCCAGGGTTCCTATTACAGTCAAACCTCAGTTGTCGAACGTAATCAGTTCCAGAAGTCCGTTCAGCTTCCGATTGGTTTGACAACCAAGGCACGGCTTCCGATTGGCTGCAGGAGTCTCCTACACTGAAGCTGCGTCGGACATTTGGCTTCCAAAAAATGTTTGAAAACCAGAGTGTTTACTTCCGGGTTTCATCATTTGGGAGCCAAAACGTTCCAAAATGGAGTTGTTTGGGAGCTGAGGTTTGACTGTATTATAAACAGAGGGACAGAACTTGGTCCATCCGCTTGGCTATGTATTTGTTTCCTTTCACTACATATTAGGGGGAAAGCCCTAGCTGCAATCAGCCATACCTTCCAACGTTTCTCTGATGAAAATAAGGACAACCTAAGGAAAAGCAGGACATTCCGGGATCAAATTAGAAACTGGGACGACTTCTGTAAATCCAGGACTTTCACTGGAAAATAGGGACACCTGGAGGGTCTGATACTGCATGTCCGAGGTTTAAGCCCAGACATCTCCAGGTAAGGGCTAGGATTACCCCTGTCTGAAACCCTGGGGAGTTGCTGCCAGTCAGTACTGAGCTAATTGGGCCAAGGATCTGACTCTGTGTGTGTGTGTGTGTGTGTGCGTGTGTATCTATACACTTATTAATATATATATATATATATTAAATAATTTTTATTAATTTTCCATTTAAACATATATAATCACATCAATATTATCCACTTTACTTCTTTGGCTCTTTAGAGCCTGTCAACTTCCTTCTCTCCCGCCTCTTGGCTTTCAAAACTAACCTTTATATCACAGCATTTTATATATTTTCCACTTCTAATATAACTCATTACAAAATACCTCACAGTTTAAATATAGAAAGGTAAAAAAATTCGCATTACAAGTCTTCAGATAAACCCTACTAATATTGTTAATTGCTTACAATGATCTTTCAAATATTGTATAAATTTACTCCAGTCTTTTTGGAATACTTGATCATGCTGGTTTTGGATTTTCCCTGTCAGCTTTGCCAGTTCTGCAAAGTCCATCATTTTCATCTGCCACTCTTCTTTCGTTGGTACTTCTTGTTGTTTCCATTTTGGGGCTAAAAGAGTTCTTGCTGCCGTTGTTGCATACATGAACAGTCTTTTATCTTTTTTTGTATCTCTTCACCTACTACACCCAATAAAAAGGCTTCTGGTTTTTTTTAACAAAAGTGTTTTTAAACATTTTCTTTAACTCATTATATATAATTTCCCAGAAAGCTCTTTACAAGTCCACAACCTCTTTACAAGTCCACCAACATATGGTAAAAGATACCTTCCTTTTCTTTGCATTTCCAACACTCATTAGATCTTGTCTTATACATTTTAGCAAGTTTTGATGGTGTTAAATACCATCGCTACATAATTTTCACCACATTTTCTTTAAGTGCACTGCATGCAGTAAAATTAATACCTTAATTCCACAGCCTTTCCCACGATTCTAAGAGAATATTGTATCCGAAATCTTTAGCCCATTGTATCATCACCTTTAACCTCTTCATCTTTAGCATGCCACTCCAAAAGTAATTTGTACATTTTCCTCTTATCATCCAATAAATCTGTCTCCAACCTAGATCTTACTGTATCAAAACCATTTTTCTTTTTATCTTCCTTAAACACCTCATTTAAATGGTGGTGTTGGAACCAATCCATCAATAATTCAAGAATCTGACTCGGTATATGCTGCCTCCAGAAAGTGCTGAAGTCCCATGGCAGAGGATTTGTTTTGTATTAGAAAGTCACAGGTTCAATCCCTCACGTCCTGAGTCATGGCCGGCAAAAGGCTCCCTGCCCAGAACCCTAGAGAGATGCTGCCAGTGCAGTCCATGCTGTGGGGCAGAGCTATGGGGCTGCCTACTGGAACACAAGTGTCCTTGAGGCATGCTGGCATCACCATAGTTCAAAGATACAATCCAGCCAGGCCAAAACAGAGGAGGTGAAAAGCAAGAACCAATAAAGGGTGCCATTTTTCTAAGAGGGTATGTGGCCTGCAAAGAGACCGAGGACCAGACATTTGGTTCCTGGGAACCATAGTTCCCTATCCATGTAATAAAGCCCCTCTGGCCTGTTTGGCCCTGAATTCCAGTTTAATTAGGGGGATTTTGTAATAACAATACAGTGATGCCTCATGTTATGTTTGCTTCGTGTTACGTTTTTCCAGGTTGCGTCCCGCAGTGACCTGGAAGTACCGGAAAGGGTTACTTCCGGGTTTCGCTGCTCCCACATGTGCAGAAGCGCTAAATCGTGCCCCGCACCTGCGCAGATATGGCGCTTCAGGTTGCGCACTTTTCATGTTGTGAACGGGCCTCCAGAACGGATCCCGTTCGCAACTAGAGATACCCCTGTAACAGTATGCACAGTTAGCTTCCAGGCACACAGCTACATTGTTTTGTTTTGTTTTTAAAAAGTGTGTTATAAAACTGACACCAGATGGCGCTGCGGAGTTCTGTCTTTCAGCAACCTGATTCCCTATTATGAGGTTTACAACACGTTTTCCTGAAATGTTTTTTTTTATACGTCTAGATCCAGTCCAGGTCCATCATTACACTCTACTGATTAATGCCAGGCAAAGACACTCAGAAAATGTAGAAGCAAGGCCATTGGGAGATTTGGCCTGGGGGAGAGAAGGTGGGGCTTCAGAGGGGTGTGGCCTGTGAAATGCTCAAGGGGCCAATTAGAAAGGCAGGGAGGGATGTATTTGGCCTGAGGTTCCCCGCCCCTGTTACAAGAAGGAATACATGCAAGGAATGGCACCAGGACTTGTCAGGCGAGGTGGTTCTTTGAAGCATCCAAAACACAAATTAAAATTGCATAGGGAACACACAGTTTTTGTGTACGAAAACAGAGGAAACATGTTCTGGAGCAGTAACTTCCACCACAAGTGCTTTGCCCCTAGACATCTTGATGTTCCCTTTTAAAAAAAAATGATGTGAATACCAGTGCTACTTATCCATGAATTATAATGCCACAACAGAACTTAACGCTGTCCTGTAGGTGGGCTCAGCTGAGGACTGTGTGACCCTCCCCACAAGTTGCACATCACTGCCTGAGCTCACAGACATCTGGAGAGAGTGAGAAAAGACAGGATTAGCAGCACTAACTATCTAGCAAAAATAGGGAGGGAAGATGGGGAGGAAGTACATGTAGGAAAAGGTGGGGCTTGAATGAAGGGTTCATACCAAACCCTCCAAGTGTCCTGATTTTCCAGGGACAGCCCCAGAACTATGAAAGCCATCCCAGCTTCTGATTTGATCCTGGAATGTCCCTATTTCCCCTGCCAGTGCTGCTGCCGCCAAACTAAGGGAGGAGGATAAGTTGGTGCGTGTCCTGAACTGTGGTGGGGGAATATCCCTGTTGCCTCTCTGCTGCTGCTGGCCTCCTCCTTGGGCAGGTCATAGTGGCTGCCGGAGAACAGGAAAGAAGGAGGAGAGGCTGTCACCAGTGAGGCCCTGCCCTGTGTGGCGCACCAGCTTTTAGGGGTCGGCAGTACATGGTATGAATGTGACCTTATACCGAGTTAGACCACTAGTCCTTTTAGCGCAGCATTGTCTAGGCTGACTGGTGGTGGCTCCCCAAGTTTTCATGCAGGGGAACATGGTTCCTACTTGGAGATGCCAAGGATTGAATCTGGGACCTTCTGCAGTTGCTCCACCACTAGGGTCCTTCTCCTGTGTCATCTTCTACATCAGGCTTCCTCAACCTCAGCCCTCCAGATGTTTTTGACCTACAACTCCCATGATCCCTAGCTAGCAGGACCAGTGGTCAGGGATGATGGGAATTGTAGTCTCAAAACATCTGGAGGGCCGAGGTTGAGGAAGCCTGTTCTACATCATCTTAAGCCAGTGTGGTGTAGTGGTTAAGAGCGGTAGTCTCGTAATCTGGGGAACCGGGTTTGGGTCTCTGCTCCTCCACATGCAGCTGCTGGGTGACCTTGGGCCAGTCACACTTCTCTGAAGTCTCTCAGCCCCACTACCTCACAGAGTGTTTGTTGTGGGGGAGGAAGGGAAAGGAGAATCTTAGCCACTTTGAGACTCCTGAGGGGGAGTGAAAGGTGGGATATCAAATCCATACTCTTCTTCTTCTTCTTAAGCCAGCATTGGCCAAACTTGGGTCTCCAGCTGTTTTTGGACTACAACTCCCATCACCCCTAGCTAATGGGACCAGTGGTCAGGGATGATGGGAACTGTAGTCCCCAAACAGCTGAAGACACCGAGTTTGGCCAACACTGTCTTAAGCAGCCAAATGTCGCTGGTTGTGCAACCCATCAGTTTGCAGCATGCTGGGAGGATCTGAAAAACAGATTGATGGGGATAGTATCAGGATGGTCATGCATTCGAGGCCAGAAGTTAAACCGCACAGCCCTATTCCAGTTGTGTGGCTCTGCCTTGAAAAGTGAGGGAGGCTCTTTTGCAGCTCATGCTTAGAATTTCCAAGCGAGGCAGATGAGCCAACAGGCCGCAGAGCTGTCAATGAATTGGCCTTGGTCTGAGATTGTGTGTGTGCAATTGCGCTCAGAGCACCCCCCTCTGCCCAGCGTCTCGGCATCATTGCCATCTGGCACCACACAGCTTTAGCCCCAGGCCAAGAAGTGTGGCGCGCCACTCACATCTGGCCTGCCTTATTATCTTCGTGCATGGCAGTAATGTAATTACACATCCATTTTGCCCAGCAAATGTAACATGAATACCTCCATTCTTAAAGGGTTCTCCTTCTCGGTTTCCCAGTCTGCAGACCCGGCGGGAGCTTAAAGCAGCTTAGAATGGATGGGGAGGCGGAAGAGGGGGAAGCAGCAATTAGGAGGAAAATGATCCTGCCTGGTCCAGGTAGGATAGGGCCTTCATATCCTCAAGGCCTATTTATTAGCATGAAGAAGGAAAAAAGTAAAATAAAATTAACCCATCTCTCATGCTCTAGTAAAATCACTTTGGTATGTACAGAACAGGCCAGTATATTTTATTTTATTTTAATCCCTCCTTTTTCTTCCAAGGACCTCAAGGTGACATACATGGTTCTCCCTCTCCTTAATTAATCCACACAATTAAACTCTGTGAGATAGGTTAAGCTGAGAGGCAGTGATTGACTGGTCCAAGGCCACTCAGTGAACTTCATGGCTGATTTGGGGTTTTTAACCCTGCTCTCTCAGGTGCTACTCCAACCACTACACTACACTGGTTATTTTTCATTTGCAAACTTTCAGCTCACAGTGATTATAGTGGGTACTGACATCTAGAATCCTCTTCCTGCAGTGTTGAACACACTTGTCCTGGGCCTCCTCATGCTGTGTGGCTGGATCTGCGAGACGACATTTTTAATTCCTCAGAATGCTCTCTTTGTAGCATCATTCTGTTGCATAGTGGGAAATGAAAATGGCAGCCCCAGGTGGGATGCAGTTCCCAGGATCCCTTGGGAGGAAGCCATGACTGTTCAAAGTGGCATGATGCTGCTTTATATGAATAGTGCAGATGGGGCCTCCGTCTGTGCATTAATGTGACTTACCAGAATCGTGATCCAGTGACCTGCTTCCATGCTCTTCATCTGATTTCTCCCAAGATTCTGAAGTTCCAAAAGACTTGGTCCAGTTTTCAAACAGGAACAGGAAACATAGGAATCTCATTTCCCCCCTTAATATTCCAGATCTTGTACAGTGACTGGGCATCTACCAACCTTCATCTCACTGATGACCTCCAGATGTTTCAGAATTCAACTCTCATCTGCCCCAGCAAGCACTAGGGCTGATGGGAATTGTAGTCCAAAACATATGGAGGGCACTAGGTTGGCCTACACAAGGGAAATCTGCTATCAATTTCTTCGGCTCACTTAAGTCTTCTCTCCCCTATCTGTGGTGGGCATGCAAAGGAGTACAAAAGAGGGCACAGACCCAATCTTAAAGTGATCCTCCACATAAGAACATCAACATTCATTTGACAATGTTTAACAAGTGCACATGGGTGCTACACATCCATTCAACACTGCGCATGGAGAGTCTTGATGCAATAGTTGCAGGGGTCAGCAGACTTTTCCAGCAGGGGGCCAGTCCACTGTTCCTCAGACCTTGTGGGGGGCCGGACTATATTTTGGGGGGGGGATGAACGAATTCCTATGCCCCACAAATAACCCAGAGATGCATTTTAAATAAAAGGACACATTCTACTCATGTAAAAACACACTGATTCCCAGACCGTCCACGGGCCGGATTCAGAAGGCGATTGGGCTGGATCTGGCCCCCAGGCCTTAGTTTGCCTACACGTGCAATAGTGCATAAAGGTGAAAGGCAGGTGATAAAATAATAATAATAATAATAATAATAATAATAATAATAATAATACAGTGGTATTTCTACTTACATTCACCTCCGGTTACGTATCCTTTGGGATAAGTACGCGGCAAACCCAGAAGTATTTTTGCAGTTTTTTCCATGTACGCATGTGCGGAAGCACTCTACCACACCATGCGCATGCGCAGAAGCGGTCCCGCCGGTTGCAGAAACCTTGGGATTCAACTGGAGCTCCTTAACAGATACCGTCTGCAACCGGAGGTACCACTGTAATTATTATTATTACAGTGGTACCTCAGGTTAAGTACTTAATTCGTTCCGGAGGTCCGTACTTAACCTGAAACTGTTCTTAACCTGAAGCACCACTTTAGCTAATGGGGCCTCTTGCTGCTGCCGTGCCGCCGGAGCATGATTTCTGTTCTCATCCTGAAGCAAAGTTCTTAACCTGAAGCAATATTTCTGGGTTAGCGGAGTCTGTAACCTGAAGTGTATGTAACCTGAAGCGTATGTAACCCGAGGTACCACTGTATTATTTATTTATTTATTTATTTATTTCAGTGGGTCTGCTCTGAATACCATACAATATTTTTGAACTTCTAAAGGATTTTGGTTTTTTTAAGGGTGAAACAGAGTCAGCACACAGCCCTTAAGACCGATTTTGAAGTCTGCCATTGACCTGATCTTGGTCACAATCTGCCCAGATCAGATCAGGCGAATCTGCTTCGGAATCTGAGTAGGGCAGCCCTCAACCTTGGAGCCCACCCTGTGTCCACTGTTGTTGTGACAAGATCAACAGTGCTCACCAAGCACCTTGCAGGTTAATGCACTATTAATGATATATGACGATATATCTCCACTCCTTCCACGGTGATGCTTTCCCTCCATTGTAAATCATTAAATAGCATGCTCCTTGTTGAGAGTAACAAATGTCTCTCTGGCTGTGCAATTAGAGCTCAGCTAAAAAACAGATGTACAAAAGGTATGCATGTAGAAACACTCATATTTTGCTTCATGCTCGGCATTATCCTGGAGAGTGACATTTTTTAAAAATAAAATGGCCTCAGGCTGATTTTAAGGAAGCGTAAACATATGCTGTTGCTCACTTCCAAATGTATAATGTTTTCACTCTCTTGGGGATTGTAATGATTCACTATCCGCTTCACAATGCTCAGTACTCACAGAAAACTCATTTGCTAAATGCCGATTCTTCTGTAGCCCAAACTGCAGAAGTTTGCCTGAGCAAAGGGCAACATAGTGTCCTCATTCCCCATACAGAAGCCAACTGGACCAGCCGCTGAATCTTACTTCAAGACAGGCAATGTGACCTCTGCTGCCCCCCTCCGCCACAGCTGAGGGCAGCCAGCTAGTTATTGGGTCTCAGGACAGACCAAGTGGCAGACAGACATGTGGGCAAGTATGAAAAGCCAGCACAAAGAGGTGCATATTCAACATATTAATTTGGAAGCTGTATAATTAAGATACCAGACGTAGCCCTGCGGGGAGGGAGTTCCATAGCTTAGGAGCTGCTACAGAGAATACCCTTTCTTCAGGCACCTATCAAGCCTCTGAGGGTGGAGGAACTACCAAGAGGGCCCCATCCACCAATCTTAGGATGCTGTAGAGAAGGAGGCATTAATTCAGATATTTGGGGCCTGAGTTGGCTATATTCTACCTACACTTTTAGAGGTATTTTGAAATTTGAAATACTTTATTGTCACTTGTACAATTTGTATACAGTGAGATTACACGAGCACCCCCACTCAGCTCTCTTAGTCTTAATTCCCCTCATTTACTGACGCACACCCACCAAACCCGAAGGTCAGTTGCCCTGTTGTTATCTTTTCATTCAGCAGCCTAACAGCCCACGGATAGAAGCTGTTCTTTACCCTGTTGGTGTGGCTAATCATGCTTCTGTATCTTCTGCCCGAGGGCAGGAGATCAAGAAAGTGCCGGCCAGAGTGTGAATCATCCCTGAGAATTTTCCTCACTCTCGTTCTTCCGCTATTTCATCCAGTGGATTCACAGGACAGCCCATAATATATTGTGCTGTATTCACCACCCTCTGTAGGCACTTCCTATCAGTTGATGTCAAACCAGCGTACCACACCGTGAGGCAGTATGAAAGGACACTTTCTATTGTGGACCGGAAGAAGGAGATCATCAAATGTTGATTTCACAATACTCTGAGGAGATGGCATCTCTGTTGGGCTTTCTTAACCACTTGGGTAGTATTTATTTTCCAAGTAAGGTCTTCACAGAGATAAACTCCTAGGAATTTAAAGGAAGAGACTCTCTCCACACAGCCCTCCCTGATGTACAGCGGGGCTAGTTCTCCTCGCTTCCTCTGAAAGTCCAACACCATCTCCTTTGTCTTGCTGATATTAAGGTGCAAGTTGTATTATGCCTCTGAATAGCAGCTGTTGGGAATCATAGGTGCGCAGAATGTTGTTGGGCTCATGTCTAGCTTGCAGGCTTCCCACAAGCATCTGGTCAGCCACCGTGAGAACAGGTTGCTGGACTAGATGGGCCTTTGGAATGATCCAGCAGGTTCATCCAGCCAACAGTGTGACGCGGCAGCTAAAAAAGCCAATGCAATTCTGGGCTGCATCAATAGGAGTATAGCATCTAGATCAAGGGAAGTAATAGTGCCACTGTATTCTGCTCTGGTCAGACCTCACCTGGAGTACTGTGTCCAGTTCTGGGCACCACAGTTCAAGAAGGACACTGACAAACTGGAACGTGTCCAGAGGAGGGCAACCAAAATGGTCAAAGGCCTGGAAACGATGCCTTATGAGGAACGGCTAAGGGAGCTGGGCATGTTTAGCCTGGAGAAGAGGAGGTTAAGGGGTGATATGATAGCCATGTTCAAATACATAAAAGGATGTCACATAGAGGAGGGAGAAAGGTTGTTTTCTGCTGCTCCAGAGAAGCGGACACGGAGCAATGGATCCAAACTACAAGAAAGAAGATTCCACCTAAACATTAGGAAGAACTTCCTGACAGTAAGAGCTGTTCGACAGTGGAATTTGCTGCCAAGGAGTGTGGTGGAGTCTCCTTCTTTGGAGGTCTTTAAGCAGAGGCTTGACAACCATATGTCATGAGTGCTCTGATGGTGTTTCCTGCTTGGCAGGGGGTTGGACTTGATGGCCCTTGTGGTCTCTTCCAACTCTATGATTCTATGATTCTATGATCTTATGCTTTTATGGGTTGGAGCCAGTGTCAGTTAACTACCAGTCTGACTAGCTTCTGTGTGGGGTTTAGTGGGGTCTTGAGCTTCACTTCATGCAGCAAGGTGTCCTGGGTTGGGTTCTGCCTGCAGTGTTGAGCCTGCAAGCTGTCTATTGGACTATACGCACCTAGTTTATTTCAGGCAGAAGTCAAGGACCAGAGCAATGGCTAAATATCAGGCGGTCAGTGATGGAGGAAGGCAGTTTTAGGCTTGCAACTTAATGATCTTAGCCTCCACAGCTAATGCATACGGTTTACTTGGAACTGTCCAAGGTCCTACATCTCTTGGCTTCTGCTTGAGGTCAGGACATAACACATGGCTTTGAAATTGGGTTTCTCTGCTTCTGCTCCAAAACCCAACATTATACTATACCAACGTTATTCCATATGCAGAATTTGATGCTTCACACTGCTATTTCATAGAATACTCTGAGCTGGAATATATTCCCTGCCTGATAAAATTTCATTTTAAAAGCTAAAGGGTGACATAAGGAAATCCTATATTATGTGAAATGAAGGAACTGTGAATAAGAGGTGAGCAAACATATAACAAGATGTTGTATTCAACCCATCTGTTGGTATCCTGAGATTCGGGGCAAACACTGATAGAATTTTTTTTTTTTTTTTAAATGGATGGATCTCGCTTTTTCAAATCCTTCATATAAAAATAAATAAATAACTATAATTAGCTAAAGACATCCATATGGTGACTTTTACAATCCCAGATGGGTTTCTGTCATCTTGTGCATGATCTTTGCTTCTCTATCAAGGAGAAATGAGTAATCTTGGAAATATTAATCTGACTTTGACTATATTTATCCTTTGTACAACAGCAAAGATGGCACACGTTGGCCTCCTTTCTTGGCATTGGATGGCATGAGATGGCAGGGAGGCCTAGAGTTTGCTATCATTTATGATGGGAATAAGACAAATTGCTGGAGAGTTTGGCTCGGAAGCTGACTCTCTAGAGGAAGTTAGCACTCAGTGTTGGCCAAGGCAATTGGATGTGAGGAGCTGGGCACCACTGTCAGACCGAAGGCCGCATTTCCTCCTGGGCAGCTTTTTGGGGGCCACATGCCAGTGGCGGGTGGAGTTGAAGGCAAAAGTGGGCAGAGCAAGAGATGTTAATCTTACTTTTTTTCAGGGACTGGGCAATGGTAGAAACTGCCTCCCCAGTCCTACCCTTCCTGGGAGGAGGAAGTAGAAGACAGTATAGATTTACAGCAGGGGTTTGAGGGAGGTTGCAGTTCAGAGGCAAATGAGGAGGGAAGTTGGGAAATCACGGGAGAGTCAGAGCAACACCTAAACATACCTTCAGCTGTTCCTCATAAGGTTTGGCTTCCAGATCCTTTATCATCTTGGTCGCCCTCCTCGGCAAACGTTCCAGCTGGTCAATATGCTTCTTAAATTCTGATGCCAAGAACTGGACACAGTATTCCAGGTGGGGTCTGACCAAAGCAGAATAGAGGGGTACTATTACTTCCCTTGATTGGGACGCAATACTTCTGTTGATGCAACCTAGAATAGCATTAGCTTATTCTGCTGCTGTACCACACTGTTCAAAATACCCAATAAAACAAGATATTCCCATTCGTGCCTGCCTTTTTTCAGCTACGCATCACAGTAATGGACCATATTTTGAAATGCTGAAATCTTAAAATATAGAAACTCAGAAACAAAGTCTGGACAAGGAGGAACAATTTAGCAGGCCCCTGGAGGTGTCCAAGGAACCAGCGTCCCAGCATCATGTCCCACATGTTGTCTTTCAAGGTGCTTAGGAAGCATTTGATTGAGAATTGCAACTCGGGGATTTGAAAGGAAGGGTGCAATTAATGTCAGCAAGTAACAAATTAATTATACAAAGACTAATGCTCCATTATTTTATTGTGTCTAATTTGCTCCCATCACATTTGTGTCACCCAAATGCATTTTGAATCTCCATTACCGATGAATTCATTTTACAGCCCTCTATTACTCTTGGCCTGTTTGCTTAGCATGCTGGAGCATGACTCTTGTTGAAATCTAAAAAATGGGCAGTTTGGGACTTCTTTCTCTCCCTCTTATATTTCTTTGTAGGCCAATTGTTTGAGACGAAGCACCAGGAAAATAACCATTGAATTTTCTGCAGCTTCTCAAAATGGCAAATATAGTTAACTTTTTTCTTCTGCAGCATTTTTCAGGTATCAAATGGGAGATGGATCAAAGCTTAGAGGTAATGCATCTGCTTTGCATGCCGATGGTCCAAGGTTTGATACCTGGCATCTCCAGGTAGGACTCAGAATTCCCTCTTCTGAAACCCTGGAGAGCTGCTGCCAGTCAGTTTACACCAGGGTTTCCTAAACTTGGGTTTCCAGCTGTTGTTGGACTACAACTCCTATCATCCCTAATTAGTAGGACCAGTGGTCAGGGATGATGGGAACTGTAGTCCAAAATCAGTTGGAGACCCAAGTTTGGTTTAGACATTACTGAGCTAGATGGACCAATGGTCTGATGTTGTAAAAAGCAGCTTTCTCGGGTCACTCGGGTGGTGCTGTGGGTTAAACCACAGAGCCTAGGACTTGCCGATCAGAAGGTCAGTGGCTCGAATCCCCGCGACAGGGTGAGCTCCCGTTGCTCGGTCCCTGCTCTTGCCAACCTAGCAGTTCGAAAGCACATCAAAGTGCAAGTTGATAAAAAGTTACCGCTCTGGCGGGAAGGTAAACAGCGTTTCCGTGCGCTGCTCTAGTTTGCCAGAAGCAGCTTAGTAAAGCTGGCCACATGACCTGGACACTGTATTCCAGCTCCCTCAGCCAATAAAGTGAGATGAGCACCGCAACCCCAGAGTCGGTCACAACTGGACCTAATGGCCAGGCGTCCCTTTACCTTTAGGACTTGGTGTAAGTGTGCTAGATGAACACAGAAATCTGCCTTAGTCAGCTGTTCCTCATAATTTAGGCATTAGGTTACCACCCCCCCGCCTGCCCTATCCCTCTGATTATTATGACCTGGGGTCAGATTCCCCTTCATTGGGGCTTGAGCACTCCTAGCCAAAAGAGGGAAGGGGATGCAGAATCCAGACCCTGAAGTGCTTCTACCAGAGGAGCCTGTGCATCAAGTACTCCTCTGGACCAAGGATGTGGTTCAGCTTACCCTATGGACTCGGATGACTCCTTTACAGAAATCCCACTGAGACCAGAGTATCCCCCGCTCTGTCATAGTAGGAGACCACTGAAATGGGTTGGGCCTCTTTAACTGAAGGGTGGTGCTAAAAACTGGGTATCTCAGTTTTGTTTTTTTTTGCTTTTATCCAACTAGGTTTTCCACAGAGTAGGCCCACTGGAATTAATGGACCTAAGTTAATTTTAATGGGTTAATTTTAATGCACGTTAATTTTAATGGGTTTCTGGGTAGGAGTAGATTTGGATACAAAGCCTTTGTGTTCTATAGCATGGTCTGAGTCTCACCAGCAGCCTGAGCCTGTCAGTTTGCTGCGGCAAGCAGAGGTACTGCAGTCTCCCTGGTTGTCATTGGTTTACCTGCTGTGATGTTACAAACAGGCAGACTGAGGCGAAACAGACAAATGCTAACAATGACCTGTGGTACCACCAAATGAAATCTTCATATATCTTACTATACAATAAAACTGTAGGGTTGTTATCACGCTGCAGTTTTTTGGCAGCTGCAGGAACTCCAGCAACATGACAAACCAAGAGACAGGTAAGCAAGCAGCATGAGCAGGGTGGGGGCAGGTGAGATGTTTAAAGGTGAGTGGGAGGTGCTTCAGAGAGTGGTTTTCCAAGCAGGCATGGCAGCAGCAGCACCCCCCCCCCCCCAAGTGGGGCATCTATTGAGAAGTCTTATCATTTTACTGGAGAGCTGTTGGCTAAAGAGAGAAAAGCAAACTGCTTTTGGAGACGTGATGGATATAATTTCAAGGACTAGGTATCTTTCATGCAGGAGTGGACAAAAGATGTCCACAAGTGCTATCCAGAATTTCAAGAGAAGGGAAGTGGCAAAAGAAGGAAGTCATTCCTTCCTGCTATTTTGCTGCTAAATTCAGCATCAGGTTAGGAAGGAAACGGATATGCAGTTTCAGCTTAACTCTTTATCCTTTCAATGTCATTGTCAGAAAGTGGGTGACGATTGACAAATCAGTTGTTAAAGGTAACATCTGTGACTCAGCGAGCTTCAGAAACCACAGCTAAATTATGACATAGCATGGTATCTGCACACATCCCCTCTCTTCTTCTCTCCCCTTCTTTTTGAAAGACCGTTTCTGGGTTCTGACTGTGTCTTCTTTGTAGCTTCCTTCCGTTCAATGTCAGTCCTTTTGTGTGGAGTCTTAAATCTCAGAACAACCAATGGGTGGGTGGGTATGATCACAGCAGCAGGCCCTGTCACTGACCTCCATACATAGTTAGTATAGAACTTCTTACACATAACTTTTTGATATTTACGTCAAGCATTGATTTCAAGTGTATTTGAAGTTTTACATTTTGTCCTATTCCTATATCTTTTGTTTTGCTTCTAAGCTGCTTAGGGGAAGGGCTGTAGCTCAGTGGCAGATCAGCTCATTTGCATGCAGGAGGTCTCAGGTTTGGTTTCCCACCATCTCCAAATAGGGCTGGGAGAGACTGTCAGCTTTGCCCTTGAGCCAGTGTCACCGACTGGGCTCAACCACTTCAGCCCCGACTGGGCCAGGCGAGCTGGGGTAGCACTTCCAGAGACCTTCTTCTGCAGGAACACGTCTAAGTGCTGGGGACTCACAACTCAGAGCTGTGAGCACCGAACTCACTTCCAGAAGACAGTCGTGCACAGCAGAGTATAGCAGAGCATAAATCACTCCGACGACAGCGCTGAAGAATATCTTCTTTTATTCACTACAGCTACTGTACTATACAATAGCAAATGTATATACAAATATACAAATGGAGACGCTGGACTGCACTGAGTGTTACAGCTGCTTTCTGCAGCGACCTCATCTACACAGAGATAACACTCAGTCTCTCCCTTTGAAGTGAGGCTGGAGCGGAATAAGTAGCAAGCAAAATCCGCCCCCTCCTCTCTGGAAAATCTGCAGATTCTTGCAATGGGAGGGGTGAAATCTCCTCCCTGAAATTTGGGAGAGCTGCTGCCAGTCAGTGAAGGCAATACTGAGGCAATACTGAGAAGAAGGCAATACTAGGTGGTCTGATGATCTGACTCAGTATATGTCAGCCTTCTATGGTCATATGCCTAGATAAATGGCCTTAAAATATTTTAAATAAATGGAAGTACTGTTCACGTCAGTCTCTGTTCATGCAATTGGTATGCTATATAAATTGCGTGCCCAGGCGGAGACCCCCCCAACCCCTGAGAGACCACCAGGAAGAAAGAATAAGGTAATTCATGACAACGTGTTGTGGGATTAAATTGGCCACAACTTTATTAACTCTTTCAGATTTACGAAAGACCTTGGCTCAGGCATTGGGCGTGTATCTCTCATTGGGCGTGTATCCCTCCCAGCCCCCCAGCTGGGGGACTGAGGCTCATCAGGGTTAATCGGATCCAGGGTAGGGGCACTGCAAGACAGTACACAGGCAGCCCACCCCCCTTTTCCGTGCAATGCAGGGGAGTTCACTGACAACTAACTGTTGTCAGCTCCTCCCCCTAATAAACATCATGAGCAGACTGGAATGAAGCCTGCTCACTGATGGCCCACTTGGCTGGCCCCGCCTCCACCAATGCCACCAATTGGATAATTTAAATTGAGGTTTGGCGGGAACCCCCGATGGCTGCGGCATCAGAGAGGTGGGTCAGCACAACCGGCTGGTAAGTCCCACGAGGCTCGGGGTGCTGTGCAAGGTCCCACAAAGGGCACCCACAGTCAGAGGAGTGAGTGTTCATTATAGGGCACACACGCACATATGTACCCACCCACACATTAGGGGTTCTTTATTTTAGGGGTAATGTAGGCCAAGTGGTTGATATGCATAACAAACATGCATGCTGACCAGGCTTTGTGGACAATGTGCACATGGTCATATATAAAGTGGGAATTGTGCACATTTCCTGGTTAGTATCCATAATCTCCAACAGGCCTTGGGGAAAGTGCATCTCTCAGCTGCATTTTGCACATTCTCCAGCCGTTATGCATTATATAATATGCAAAAATGTCTACGACAGACAAAAATGCATGCATAAATGGGCAGAAATTTGCAGTAAACAACCGATGAATTTACATGAGGCCTTAAAAAAAATATAACAAGACAAACTGATTTGAAATATGGAGAGTTGAACTTCAAATTGGAAAAAAATGAGAGACTGAAACTGGTTCTATGACATCATTATGGGCTCATGAGAGCCATATCTCCCCACATTCCATTATCTTCCACCTCTAATTTTCAGGGCACATTTTGCAATGTGTTTCTCAGAAACATTCATAAGCGGCTCTTTCTGGCCACAAAGGAATTTTGAGACATGCTCCCCAGTGTGTAACACTTAAATAACTTGATGTTATTTAAGAAACTATGGCACTCATCATATAAGATGAGTAAGCCATCTCAGCTGCCCTGACAGTTTTTACTGCTGGTGCTGCTTTGTGAGTGCTGGGAAGACCGCTCCCTCTCCTGCCAACTCCATCCGGCCTAGGGGGGCAGGGCCTGCACTACCATTACAGTTTAGAGGACAGAGCAGCTACCGGCAGCAATGGACAAAATAGTTTCAAATGTTTTAAATGTTTTAATTGCTTTTAATTTGCAGCACCTCAAATGGGGGTTGTTGTTTGTTATAATATTATATTATTTCATTATCTGCTGCAAATGTTAAAGATGTTTATATATATTTTAAGGTGTTTTAATGGTGCTTTTATTGTTTACTTTGTTGTACCACCGTGAATGGTGGTTTTTATATATGTATTTTTGTTTGTGCCGTTTTGTTTTGTTTTTGGGGTTGATCATTGAGTGGGGTGGGGATTGGTTTTGTTTGGGCATAATTGTTTTTGGTTGTTTCGTTTTCTATTTTGTAAATGGAGGTTAGTATGAGGCCTGGGATTGCTACCGTGGAGGGGCGAGGGAGGTATGGCGGTGGGGGCAGATATTATAGGCGAAGGGGAACGAGATACGGATATGCTCGTACCCCTTCCAATCTGCGCCCCATCCCGAGAGACAAGGGTAGGGTGAGCAAGGATTACTCACCTCCTTCACTGGTGTTGTGCAATGCCAGGTCTATAGGCAACAAAACCGCTACCCTGCGAGATTTCTTTATCTCGCAGGGAGTCGACCTGGCTTGTGTGACGGAGACCTGGGTGCGCGAAGGGGTAACTGTTACCTTACGAGAGATGGTGCCCCCGGGTTTCTCCATCCTCCACCAGTCACGGACTGTGGGCCGGGGGGGAGGGGTGGCAGTATTAATCTGGGAAGATTGTTCTTTCAGGGCTCTACCATCGCCATCGATCGCCGGCATTGAATGTGTTGGCCTAGTGTGGGGCTCCGAGGAGAGCTTGGCTGTCTGGCTGGTGTACCGGCCACCTAGCGCACCAGCAGCCACCCTGTCAGGCCTGCTGGAGGCGGTGGCCGGCTGGGCCTTGGAGTTCCCTAACCTATTGGTATTGGGAGACTTCAACTTCCATGCTGATGCCACTCCCTCCTCACAGGCTCTGGACCTGGTGTCTTCCATGGCGACACTAGGGCTCTCCCAGTTTGTTTCGGGCCCCACACATCAAGCAGGCCACACGCTGGATTTGATCTTTGGCGCCGGTATAGATGTGATCATGTCTCCTTCAATGAAGGTGCCATGGTCTGATCACTACGCTCTGAAAGCCAGGATTGACTTTCCACCCCCACCCTGCTTAGGTGGCGAGCCGATTTGGGCTCGCCCGCAGAGGCTGATGGACCCGGATAGATTCCGTCAAGCCTTGCGGGACCTTACTCCCCCTGGCGACTCATTGACTGAGCTTGTCGAGGGCTGGAATAGTCAGCTCCTGGCAGCCATTGATGAGATCGCACCTAAGCGCCCTCTGCGACCCCGCAGAAACCGGGCTCCCTGGTTTACCGAGGAGCTTCGGAAAATGAAGCGGGACCTCAGACGGCTAGAGCGAGTATGGCGGGGTGCCCGTGACGGAGCCTCAAGAACATCTTATAGGGTTTTTATGAAAACCTATGAGATGGCAGTGAAGGCCGCTAAGAAGTCTTACTTCTCGGCCTCCATTGCATCCGCTAGCTCTCGCCCGGCACAATTATTTAGTATAATTCGGTCTTTAACGTCCCTTGAAGGACAGCCAAATTTAAATAACAATCTGACACACAGCTGTGAGGCATTTGCGAGCTTTTTTGCGGAGAAGGTCCTGTTGCTCCGCCATGACCTCCCTGCCAATTTGGATACAATAAAGGAACTGGAGGCCCCTCGACTGTCCTCGGGTCCAGTATTGGACCACTTTGACTGGATATCTCCAGCCGATGTGGACAGATTCCTCCAAGCTGGAAAGCCCACCACCTGTCCTCTTGACCCGTGCCCGTCATGGCTGATTAGAGTGTGTCCAGACGAGGTGCGGGGCCCCCTGGGGGGATATCATCAATTTGTCCCTTGGCACCGGGATATTCCCAGGGGAACTGAAGGAGGCGGTGGTGCGTCCGCTCTTAAAGAAAACATCATTAGATCCCTCAGATCTATCCAATTACCGCCCGATCTCGAATCTTCCATTCCTGGGTAAGGTGATTGAGAGAGCGGTTGCTGAACAGCTTGGTAGGTTTCTGGATGAAACATCTGCTCTGGATCCATTCCAGTCCGGCTTCCGCGCTGGTCATGGGACCGAGACGGCTCTGGTCGCCCTAACAGATGATCTCCGCAAGCAGCTGGATCGAGGCGGGTCGGGGCTGCTGATTCTTCTAGATCTGTCAGCAGCCTTTGACATGGTCGATCACGACTTCCTGGACCACCGCCTTGCCGACGTGGGGATCCAGGGCACAGTCCTTCAATGGCTGCGCTCGTTTCTCTCTGGTCGGGGACAGAGGGTGGCGCTTGGGGGGGAATTGTCATCACGCCACTCCTTGGTGTGTGGAGTGCCTCAGGGTGCAATTCTCTCCCCGATGCTTTTTAACATCTTTATGCGCCCCCTCGCCCAGCTTGTCCGGAGTTTTGGGCTGGGTTGCCATCAGTATGCTGATGACACCCAACTCTATCTGTTGATGGATGGCCATCCTGACTCGGCCCCAGACACACTGACCAGATGTCTGGAAGCTGTGGCTGGATGGTTACGTGGGAGCCGGTTGAAGTTAAATCCTTCAAAGACAGAGGTCCTCTGGCTGGGGCGGGACGATATGGGATCGAGGGGGCAACTCCCATCTCTTGCGGGGGTGCAATTAGTGACAGCACCGTCCGTTAAGAGTTTGGGTGTAATCTTCGATACCTCCCTCTCTATGGAGGCGCAGATTACAGCTATAACAAAGGCGGCATTTTTTCATCTCCGCCAAGCTAAGCAGTTGGCCCCTTATCTCTCTCGTCCTGACCTAGCCACTGTGATCCATGCGACGGTCACCTCCAGACTGGATTATTGTAACTCGCTCTACGTGGGGCTGCCCTTGAGACTGACCCAGAAACTCCAGCGGGTGCAGAATGCCGCGGCGAGACTCCTTATGGGGTCTTCGCTGCGAGAGCACATTCATCCGGTATTATACGAGCTGTACTGGCCCCCGTTGGAGTACAGGATCAGGTTTAAGGTGCTGGTTTTAACCTTTAAAGCCCTATACGGCCTAGGACCCTCGTACCTACGGGACCACCTCTCCTGGTATGCCCCACAGAGAAACCTACGGTCTGCAAACAATAACATCCTCAAGGTCCCAGGCCTCAGAGAGGTTAGGCTGGCCTCAACTAGAGCCAGGGCCTTCTCGGCTGCGGCTCCAAACTGGTGGAATGCTCTGTCACAAGAGACAAGGGCCCTGCGGGACCTGACATCTTTCCGCAGGGCCTGCAAGACAGAGTTGTTCCGCCAGGCCTTTGGTCAGGGTGCAGCCTGACTCCCTCCTCTGGCAACCTGCACAGAATTTTGCTTAATTGGTTGCCATCAATTTGATTTAATTAATTTTTATAATGAAATATTTTTAGATTTTGTGATCATTTGACTGATTATTTGATTGTTGTTAGCCGCCCTGAGCCCGGCTTCGGCTGGGGAGGGTGGGATATAAATAAAATTTATTATTATTATTATTATTATTATTATTATTATTATTATTATTACTTTTGAAGAGTTTATGATATCTAGATAGGAAGGTGGCACATCTAGTCCAGCAACAGCACTCTGCCTACTTCTGATACTCAGGGGCATGCTAGAGTTAGAAGCAGGGGCAGAGGAAGGGGGGTGCGGTGGCGGCAGGCTGCCCCATGTGTCAGCACTGAGGAGGGGCTTTGACAAAATGCTGGGTGGCACTCACCATGGGGCCTGCAGCGTTCCCAAGCCATGCGTCTCTCCTGGGAGTGACGTGGTGGCTTGGGCACCCTCAGGCTCCATGCTGCCCCAAACGGTCTGCCCTCCACCTCCCGCCCAGCTGTAGGGCAGCTGAGCAGACTCCTTGGAGGCCCCATGGAGTGTCCTGCCCCGGCTCACCCCGCCCCACGGACTGCTGCTGGCCCCACCTCTGGGTGCAGGGCATGCGCGCCACCCCAGGTGCCCGATCGGCTTGCTCTGCCACTGGGTAGAACATAGTCACAGTGGCTAGTAGCCATCAAAATACACTACACAGTCATACCTCGGGTTAAAGTTGCTTCGGGTTGAGGATTTTCAGGTTACGCTCTGTGGTGACCCGGAAGTAATGGAATGCGTTACTTCTGGGTTTTGCTGCTCACGCATGTGCAGACGCTCAAAATGACGCCGTGCGCATGCGCAAAAGCAGGGAATCACGACCCGCACAGACGCGGTTTGTGTTCTTCACTGGATGCGAACGGGGCTCCAGAACACATCCCGTTCTCATCCAAAGGTACCACTGTAAAACAATTCCATGGAAACCATTCATGAAGGGGAGGAGCCAAAAGGCCTCCCAATCCGGTGGAGCAGCACTGCTTCTCATCTCAGTCAGTAGAGAGGCTCCGTATCCCATCTCTTCCTCTACTGCAGTCAGATGGGTTGGCTGATAGCAGATGGCAATAGAGAGAGAGGTGGAGCCAGATCACTGTTGGTCTCTCAGCCGAGTGACTGCGTGGGCCCTGTCCCATCTCTCCCTCTGCAGAACAAAGGTGGCTATCTGGGTTTCATTTCCTTTGGAGGAAAGAGAGCAATGGATAGTTCTGACATTCCTACAAGGCAGCGAATCTGTTCACACACACACAAGGCACCCAGGTAGATGCCTTTCTCTTTAACCCTTACGCCAACCCTCCACTCTTTACCTGCCTCTTCCAATCTGCAAACCAGTTCCCCACACAAACACACCCCTTTCCTGAGTTGGAAGGGTCCTGCCTTTGAAGGATCTTTCATTCAGACTCCATTATTAGCCATGACAAGTATGTTCCACCTCCATCACCAGAAGAAGAATACTAGTCGCTGAGGAGCATTCTGCTGTGCTCAGGTTCCATTTGTGGGCTTTCCATGGGCTCTTCTTATGTTCTTCATTTTCAACTACTTCCTATATCCTAACTGGCTGATGGGAGCTAAACGGCCTCGGTCCAGTATATCTGAAGGAGCATCTCCACCATCATCGTTCTACCCGGACACTGAGGTCCAGCTCTGAGGGCCTTCTGGTGGTTCCCTCACTGCGAGTAGCCAAGTTACAGGGAACCAGGTAGAATGCCTTCTCGGTAGTGGCACCCGCCCTGTGGAATGCCCTCCCACCAGATGTCAAAGAGAAAAACAACTACCAGACTTTTAGAAGACATCTGAAGGCAGCCCTGTTTAGGGAAGCTTTTAATGTTTGATGCATTACTGTATTTTAATATTTTGTTGGAAGCCACCCAGAGTGGCTGGGCAAGCCCAGCCAGATGGGCAGGGTATAAATAATAAATTATTATTATTATAAGAGGTCAACTTACCAAAGTATCCAGTATACCAGTGTTTCTCAACCTTGGGTCTCCAGCTGTTTTCAGACTACAATTCCCATCATCCCTGACCACTGGTCTTGCTAGCTAGGGATGATGGGAGTTGTAGTCCCAAAACAGCTGGGGACCAAAGGTAGGGAAACACTGCAGTATCCAGTATCTCATAAAATGAATGGTTAGCTGGCTGCCTGTAACCATACCAGTTAACCAATTGATACTAATGTAAAAGCCTTTGGAGAAAACTCCCACTCCCCGTGACATCAGTGTTTTCCCCAGCCGTTCATTCAACCTCATGTAGAACATCAAGTTAAGCTCCACTCGTGGTGGAACATACACCAGCTGGCTCTCATGAAATCTTACTTCCAAGCATGTAGGTTCCAGACACAAGGGTTGTCATCAAGCGTTCCCTTGTTTGCTTGCCATATGTGCTGTGGGTACATTTTCAGTGCCCACAGTCCTCCTCCTCCACATTCAGCTCATGCTCTGTTTTCATCTCTGAAAATGTCAGAATCTGTCACATTTCTCCTAGTTCTACAATGGCCGAAACTGGCATGCTCTGCCAGTGCTCAGCTCCTTTAGTCAAGCAGCTGAAGGGAGAGGGCTGAACCTCTTGGGTTTCATCTTGCACCCAACCCATTTTTGTTCTTTCTAGCTGGCTGAGTTCTTTCCCTAACCTGAACAATGATCGGGGTGGGGTGGGGGAAGGTGGGAGAATGTGATTCCTTGCTACACAATGTTGTTGTTGTTGTTTAGTTGTTTAGTCGTGTCGACTCTTTGTGATCCCATGGACCAGAGTACGCCAGGCACTTCTGTCTTCCACTGCCTCCCGCAGTTTGGTCAAACTCATGCTGGTAGCTTTGAGAACACTATCCAACCATCTCATCCTCTGTTGTCCCCTTCTCCTTGTGCCCTCCATCTTTCCCATGGGAAAGTCCATGGGACTCTCAAGAGTCTCCTCCAGCACCATAATTCAAAAGCGTCAATTCTTCAGCGAACAGCCTTCTTTATGGTCCAGCTCTCACTTCCATACATCACTACTGGGGAAACCATAGCTTTTACTATACAGACCTTTGTTAGCAAGGTGATGTCTCTACTTTTTAAGATGCTGCCTAGGTTTGTCATTGCTTTCCTCCCAAGAAGCAGGCGTCTTTTAATTTTGTGACTGCTGTCACCATCTGCAGTGATCGTGGAGCCCAAGAAAGTAAACTCTCTCACTGCCTCCACTTCTTCCCCTTCTATTTGCCAGGAGGTGATGGGACCAGTGGCCATGATCTTCGTTTTTTTGATGTTGAGCTTCAGACCATATTTTGCACTCTCCTCTTTCACCCTCATTAAAAGGTTCTTTAATTCCTCCTCACTTTCTGCCATCAAGGTTGTGTCATCTGCATATCTGAGGTTGTTGATATTGCTTCCGGCAACCTTAATTCTGGCTAGGGATTCATCCAGCCCAGCCTTTCACATGATGAATTCTGCATATAAGTTAAATAAGCAGGGAGACAATATACAGCCTTGTCGTACTCCTTTCTGCTACACAATATACACACCTAAACTAAACATGCAGCTTTTCCCCTTGAGATGTTATTTCTCCTGCTCTTCCTCCACCATTAATGGCGAAACAAATTAGGAGAGGACATTTTGCAACAGCCCTATTGGGGTCTATGGGCTATGAGGAGGAATCAGATATTCTGGGAAATTGTGGATGATACATCTTTACTCTCATTTGGGAAACCAGCCGTCATTTGATCTGGCAACTAAACTGTGTGCATCAGCCCTGGAGATTTTGCAAGCACTTGGGAGATTTTGCAAGCACTTGGCTAACCAGCTTTGGAGTGAAATGAAATTTTGTGCCGTGGTCTCCAAAGGCAGGCTTCAGAGGAGATAGCAGCTTTGGAGCTTGGCTGTCGGGGCTGCCTGCTGCAATCCCTCTTTCATGCAAATTATGACTTTTTCTGTATGTAAGTGATAAGCATTTCCAAACACTGTAGTAATGTATGGGTGGGGAAAGCACATGCACGATCACATACACACACAGGATGTGTAGCAAGGAGTGGTCTCGTTTGACACTTCCTTAATCCCTATGCAATAAAATATTAGCCCTTAATGATTTCATAGTTGGGCCTGACAGAAGAGAGAGAGGCAAGCAGGAAGAATCAGCACACTGATTGTGTTCCAATGAGCTCATTTGAAAATCTATCAAATGAATTTCTAAATGGAGTTGAAAGCAGCTTGCTTACCAAATTAAATTATCTGTTGTTCTTGGAGAATGGCTGTTTTATGGTGCTATTAGGCCATTGAGAAATTCCTAGCTAGAGAACGTTCACCAGCAACTGAACTACATTAATGATAAGTGAAGAAAGATATATGCATATTCTCTTCCTCTGTCTGCACACACACCAATCTCCAAGTGGTGAGGGGCTTCAGATGTGCCTGGGCTTTCCCAGGGTTTGATTTCTTTGGAATGAAGGTCAATGCAGACTGGTGTTTTTAGGATATATGGATCTATAAAAACATATATGCAACCTGAGTATAGGATGGAGGGGCTCAATGTTGGAGAGAGAAAGGTTTGGAAGGGAGATCCTACTCTCCAGTAGCAGAGTTAAGCACAATGGTGATTGCTCCAAGCACATTCAAACTTGGTCAGATTTACATCTGACCTCGTCCTCCTTTAAACAAACATTCCCCATAAAAATACTTGGACTAGAATAAATCACAGACTTAGCTTTACAAATAAGTGAAGGTTTTATTCACAGGGTTTCCAGACCTTACCTCAAACAAGTCTCCATCTGCTGGCAGAAATACAAAGAAGAAAAATGGTTCCAAACAGCTTAAAATGAAAGTACTTGGTTTCCTTACAAAAAGGATCATGCAATCTTTGTATTAGCAAAGATGCAGGCTTTAAAATAGCCTTTGAAAGAGATTCAGTTCACTTGGTTTTTCTTGTAGCTGGGAGCCATTGTACGCATTGCTCCTTACTTGTTCCAGGAAGCACAAAGAGAAAAAGGCGGAGAAAAGTGGGGAGTAGAGGCTCCTGAGAGCCTGCTAAGCCACACCCACTTGCAACATGAGCTCAGGGCTCAGTTTAACTGTTTTTAGGCACAATAGAGTTTCTCACTACCCCCTGAGCCACCATTTTGAACCTGGTCTCCACCCATGAATCATTATTTCGCACCTTGGTGGACCTCAGCATTCAAATAAAAATTAAAAAGAACACAAAAGAAAACAGATACAGTGGTACCTCGGGTTACAGACGCTTCAGGTTGCAGACTCCACTAACCCAGAAATAGTACCTCAGGTTAAGAACTTTGCTTCAGGATGAGAACAGAAATCACATGGCGGCAGTGCGGTGGCAGCAGGAGGCCCCATTAGCTAAAGTGGTACCTCAGGTTAAGAACAGTTTCAGGTTAAGAACGGACCTCCAGAACGAATTAAGTTCTTAACCTGAGGTACCACTGTACCACCTGCCTGAAGCGTGCCCATGCCTTGAAACTTTACAAGACTCACCTTTTCATATCTTCCTTTTTTGTCTGTGCATACTACTTTAAATAGATTACCACTTGACTCCATCTTATTACCATGGTGGCACTTTCATTCCAGCAGAGACTGTACCATTTCAGTCCTTTAGTCAGGAAGGCGAATTTCCTTTAAAAGGCAGAAGAAAGAGAAAAAGAACTTGGAACAAGCGTCATGATGGAAAACCCCATAGGGACTCGTTCCGATTTTCTCCACTCGCTCATGCATTTCCTCGAGTTTCTCTTGCTTGAGAGAATTTCTGCTCAGACTCCCCAAAGTCATTCCAAGGTTTAGCGTAGAAAATATCAGGAGCTGAGTGTTGGATTCAGACAGACTTATGACAAATTACTTCAAAGGTAAACTTTACAGCCCAACATTCGATGAAATGGACTCCCATTTATTGTGCCATAATAAATGTGTTGGGCTTTAAGGTGACCCACAAGTCTTTGGTTGCAATCCTACAATCATTTACCTGGGAGCTGTCCCATTTGACCCAGTCTTACTCTTGTGTAGATATTTTTCGTCAGCTTCACTCCTAATATATTTTTGCAATGCAACTTTGCCTAATACAGACATGTTTGTTTGCTATCTTCACAATTATATACATTTTGGTGTACACTTACCCCTAAATATATGCATTCTGCCATTTTTTCTTGAAGAACTGCATGACAAAATTCAGAAACATGCACGTTTCGAAGGATAGCCATGTTCCAGTTTTTGCACAGGTTTGGAAGTGAGAATTAGGAAGGTTCACATTCAATGCACGAAACACCCTTTTCCTCCATCCCTGCCCACAGCAAGTACTATAGCCTAGGGGAAGCCACGATAGTGCATCAAGATGTTATTGGACTCCCATCATCCCTGGTCATTGGCCATTCTGGGTGGGGGCTGAGGGGAGTTGGAGCCCAGCAATATCTGGAAGAAGCCATCTTAGCCACCCCAGTATAGTCGATTGACCTCCCCAGGGTTCCTCCACCTCATTCTATAGCATGCACAAACCTCAGAGTGTATCCATAGCTAGTCCAACTCAGAGTAGTCTCACTAAAGGTATTAGATATGACTAAGGCCACATTGTTGTTGTTTAGTCATTTAGTCATGTCCGACTCTTCATAACTCCATGGACTAGAATACGCCAGGCACTCCTGTCTTCCACTGCTTCCCACAGTTTGATCAAATTCATGTTGGTAGCTTCAAGAACACTGTCCAACCATCTCGCCCTCTGTCATCCCCTTCTCCTTGTGCCCTCAATCTTTCCCAGCATCAGGGTCTTTTCCAGGGAGTCTTCTCTTCTCATGAGGTAGCTAAAGTATTGGAGCCTAAGCTTCAGGATTTGTCCTACTGGTGAGCACTCAGGACTGAGTTCCTTCAGAATAGATAGGTTTGATCTTCTTGCAGTCCATGGGCCACATTCACACCATAAATTTAACACACCATGATACTTTAAACAGTCCCCCAAAGAATTCTGAGCTGTAGTTTGTTAAGGGAGCTGAGAGTTCCTAAGAGACCTTTATTCCCCTCACAGGACTACAATTCCCAGAGTGGTTCAACAACCAATCTTTTTTTATGGGGAACTTTGGAGACTATAGCTCCAGGAGGGGAATATGCAGTCTCCTCAGGACTCTCAGAACCTTTAACAAACTACAGCTCCCAGAATTCCTTAGGGGAAAGCCATGGCTATTTAAAGTGGCATTATAGTGCATTAAAGGTATGTTGTGAATGGAGCCAAACTCAGGTCTATTAATTTTAATAGGTCTACTTTGAGTAGAACTTGGTTGGAGACAACCCTAGGCTTTACAGAGTTTCCCTCCTAATTTTCAAAGGTTGCTGAAATCTCTCTTGGTGGCAGTGACAGCGGGGGATGTAATGTTCTTTCAATACTGTGCTGCCAACCAGTGGCGGACCTACAATTTTGGGGGCCCTGAAGCTTAATAACCAGCAATGAGGTCTGCGTAACCACTGTTATTTTCTTCAGTGGGGTTGTTTGCAACAATCTGTACAACATCTGTGCTAGTAAAGGTAAAGGGACCCCTGACCATTAGGTCCAGTCGTGGCCGACTCTGGGGTTGTGGCACTCATCTCGCTTTACTGGCTGAGGAAGCCGGCGTACAGCTTCCGGGTCATGTGGCCAGCATGACTAAGCCACTTCTGGTGAACCAGAGCAGCGCACGGAAACACCGTTTACCTTCCCGCCAGAGCGGTACCTATTTATCTACTTGCACCTTGACGTGCTTTTCAACTGCTAGGTTGGCAGGAGCAGGGACCGAGGAACAGGAGCTCACCCCGTTGCGGGGATTCGAACTGCCGACCTTCTGATCGGCAATTCCTAGGCTCTGCGGTTTAACCCACAGCGCCACCCCTGTGCTACTGTGCTACTGACTTTCAAATTTTGGGATTGTTGAAATATATACAGCAAAAATTAATCAGTTTGAGTCATGCAACTTAAATTGTGTCTCCTGGACCCATTATTTTTTTAAAAAAGCAATGCGGACTAAAGTCGCTTCTGGGGTCCCTCTGGGATTAGTGACCCTGAAGCTTAGGTTTCATTAGTTTCACAGTAGATCTGCCCCAGCTGACAACATTCCTTTCCTACCACAGCTCATAATCACTCTTCATCCTGTCTTCTCAAATCATCTTTATCAAAACCCATAACCATTATTGTGGGCTTTTTTTTCTTTTTTACCCCCTTCAGAAAATTGGACTTGTTTCATCATGTCCCTTTAGCAGGAACACAATGCAAAAAACAAAAGAAGGGGGGGAGGGGAGGAAGAGAAAGCTTCAATTCTGAGAAAAGACCTAGAGAGAAGAAGACAGCAGGAAAGAAACAAACCCATGCTGACATGAAAGTGTTGCTTTGTCTTCAGCTGTCTAATTACGTGCACATTCATCATGTGGCCTGCGCTTCATAAAAGAGATTGAAATGAACCACTTTGGAAGTTTCAGAGCAAGATAAGTGGTATCTGGCAATGGTGGGCTGGAGGGGGGGGTAGACAATGGGACCACTGCAATCTGGAGGGAAGGGGTCGCATGCTGAGTTTCTTTTTCTTTCAAGCTAAAGCAATAGGAAGGATGCGGGTGGCGCTATGGTCTAAACCACAGAGCCTAGGGCTTGCCGATCAGAAGGTCGGCGGTTCGAATCCCCACAATGGGGTGAGCTCCTGTTGCTTGGTCCCTGCTCCTGCCCACCTAGCAGTTCAATAGCACGTCAGGTGCAAGTAGATAAATAGGTACCACTCCGGCGGGAGGGTAAATGGTGTTTCCATGCGCTGCTCTGGTTCGCCAGAAGTGGCTTAGTCATGCTGGCCACATGACCCAGAAGCTGTCTGCGGACAAATGCCGGCTCCCTCAGCCTATAGAGCGAAATGAGCGCCACAACCCCAGAGTCGTCCGCAACTGGACCTAACAGTCAGGGGTACCTTTACCTTTTTAAAGCAAGGCAAAGTTGTGGGTGAGTCAGGAGCCTCCCACTGAACTGCCACAGGCGGGGGGGGGGGACTGCTGAACACAGCCATGCTATCCGGTAGCAATCGAAAATAGTAGTGCCTGTTGATGTGTGCGCTTGATTGCTGCCTTCGGAAGGTGAACAAATGGCTTTGTAGCGCATTGAGTACATTTTTGACGAGCTCCCCAACCATGTAAGAGAAATGGAATGGATGGCTAGGTTACTCCATATCCACACTCCTCTAAACTAGACTTCCCCAAGCAGCAATTGCTGAACTACATCCCCCACTGCCCTAGACCGGGAGGTCTGGAGGGTGGTAACACAAGAATGGGTCATTTTCAGTGGTAGCTTTCCAATTTTGAATTGCTCTCCCCCAGGGAGGCTTGCCTGGTGCCATCACTACATATCTTTAGGCACCAAGCAAAAACATTCCTTTTTAATTAGGCCTTTGGCTTTTAACTATCTATGGTATTTTTGCATGGGCAGGATGTTTTAATATAGTGGTTTTTTTTTTTTAAAAAAGACTTGCCCATTTGCTTTTTAATGCTAGTTTTAATGTATGGTATCTTTTTGTTTAAAATGTTGTAAGTTGCTTTGCATTGCCTTGGCAAAATAATAATAATAATAATAATAATAATAATAATAATAATAATAATAATAAGCAGCAGCAGCTCTGGGCAACATGGGCATTGTTTAGGGATGATTGGGGTCACAGTGGAGAGCTTAATGAAGGCATAAACCCAGCATGTGGCAACGGTGAAAAAGGCAAATTCCATGCTGAGGATCATTAGGAAACGAACTGGAAATAAAATTGCCAGTATCAAATGCCATTGTAGAAATGCTCTTATATAATACTGAAACAAAACACTGAGGATTGTTTGGATGTGTGTGAATTGAATGGTGAACTGAACGTTAACCTGAATAGTCCATTTTGTAAAGGGACAACCGTGAACTGGCATTAGTTCATTTCTGGACATGACCTTGAGCTGGAACCGTTCCTTTAAAAAATGAAATTCCCAAGTTATGTTTATGTTTTTCAGCTCCAGAAAGAACACCCTCCCTTCACCCCCACATTTTAAATAGAGCCAGATTTCCCGTTTTCTTGCTTTTGATTATATTCCTCAAATCTTACTCACCAGCACCAAGATTATTCTTGACAACTGTGCACCTGTCAGTCAGAGCCGATGGCAGGCTTGGAGAAAGCTCTAAGCAGCACGGAGGATAAAGCTCCCGCTCTTTAAAGCTGCAAGCCTCTGAAAGTCTCCAGTGGAAACACACCAATCTTATTTTATTTTAAATATTTAGATCCCACCTTTTAGTAAAAAGAAACTTTCAAGGTGGCTTTCAAGGAAATATTGTGCTTTGGAATCAGATGGCTAGAAGCAGTGGTCCAGGTTGAAGGGACCCAAGATCAGGACAAGGAGCTCAGAACTGCATGGAAGCAAGGGAGCTGTCCCAAGGGGTTGGCACACCCACCCGCCACGTTTTTAAAGATGTGGGTGGCAAGCTCACTAGTGAGACTCTCATGTCTTGTGAGACTGTTGAGCTTTGCAAACACATTCTACCTTGCAGAGGAAGAATCTGTTCCCAACAGCAGGAGCATTGCTGAGTCCTGGGTGACCAGGCTGTGCCCTCCCCTTCTGACCCCAATTCCTCTGCCCCTGGTATTTGGTCAATGCCCTCCCTGAATTTAGTTGCTGTATACTTTTCCCTGGGAAGGATGAGGGGGAATGGATTCTCACTTTCCCAGCTGTGGCAGCCAAATCCTGGAAGGGGGAAGAAGTACTTACCTCCTTCTGCCTCTGCTGCTCCCCGTCTCAGTTACCCCCATATCACCCTCCTGGCCCCACTCTGTCTGTCTTAGCCTGCCACTTCACTCCTGAGCCCGGTTACAGTGTGGTTAGCATATAATACTTCCACACACACGCCTGTGCGTCCTGAGATCACACTGGACATTCAGGACAAGGCGAGGATAATATTTAACATGTCTGATTCATCCAACGTGACTCACGGTTGTACGGTTTCAGACCCGAGCTTTTAAATAGCTTGGCTTCTTCAGTCAATTAATAATAATAATAATAATAATAATAATAATAATAATAATAATAATAATAATTTTATTATTTATACCCCTCCCATCTGGCTGGGTTTCTCTGGCCACTCTGGGCAGCTTACAGCACATAAAAAATGGTAAAACATTAGACATTAAAAATTTCCTGATACAGGGTTGCCTTCAGATGTCTTCTAAAAGTCAGATAGTTGTTTATTTCCTTGACATCTGCCTGGTTCCCTGTAACCTCACTTTGCACAGTGAGGGAACTCTCAGAAGGCCCTCGGAGCTGGACCTCAGTGTCCGGGCTGAACGATGGGGGTGGAGACGCTCCTTCAGGCATACTGGGCTGAGGCCATATAAGCAACTAAAGGAACTACGGCAAAGTCATTTTGGGCATGTGCAGAAGACCTTTTCATTTACTTGGGCTACTCAGAGGTTACAGTAAGCAACATCTGATCATCTTCAAGGATGGTGGAGTTTGGCTGATTCATCATATCAACCACACAGATATAGAAATAATGTATTAATTGCACTATACGTATTGGATAGAATTATTGAAATTTTACCATTTTAGTCAATTAAAGTCATAGCTTGTCGCACAGGAATGATGGACAATATAGATTTGAAAGAGAGATGGATTCATTATACATCTTGGTAGCATTACTAGTCTCAAGCGGAATGATCCCAGCCCAAGCTTATGACCTCAGTGAGAAGTAGGCCAGAGACCACTATCAAATTGCTCGTTACAGACACCTACTCCTGAGAGAGAATTGAGAGAGGTACTGTATTCACTTGAGTCAGAAAGGCTCCTAGCTTAATCCTGCTATGGTGTAATGTATGCATTATTCTTTCCTTAAGGCGTTGCCAAAAGGCAAAATTTAACAGGCAGCTTCATTCAGACTCTTTGTCCTGTCTCCCTGCCCTCCACATTATTAAATGAAGCTATAAAGAATCATATGTAATGAAGAACTCACAGCAAGCATAAGGAAGAACCAGGAGGAACAGCAGTGCATCTTATGAAGAGACATATTTATTTCTCTTCTTGGCTAAGAAAATAATTTCAGCCCCCGAAAAACTTTTGCTACCGCATATATCACATACAGTAGTTGGGAGAGGCTGCTGCCTGAAGCCCTGGAGTGCTACTGTCAGTCAGAGCAGACAATACTAAGTTAGATAGGCTAATGGCCTAAGGCAGCTCCCTACAGCCTTATGATCCTATGTGGAACCACAGGCCTGGTGGCTGAATGTTGCCCTCCATGCCTCTTAATCTGGTCCTCTGGACCCTTCCCAGGCCAAGACCCCCTGTTCTCAGGCCACACCCACCACCATTTCTCATTTGCACCCTCCTCAAGCATTTTTGGCAAGCTGGAACGTGTCCTCAAACTCTGCTTTTTTCTTGCCTGAATGGGGGGGGGGGCGGCAGAAAGGGATGTGCGAAACGAGCCTATTGTGTTAAGGTCAAATTTACATTCATTGCTCTACCCACTTTCTAGCTGCACCAAACACCCAGAAGATGGGAATGTTAGAATGTTCTTTCCAAAGTGTATATTAGCTAGGGCCAGTCCTACCATTTGGCAAAGTGAAAAGTTTGCCTCAGGCAGGGAGAGCAGGAAACAGTGGTAAGCAGTGCTTTTTTTCTGGGAGGACGCAGGAGTACACATAACCCTAAACGTTTTGTGAATCTTTGTACTTTTGTCCATTTACTGTATTTATTTTCCCCAGTTTGAACTATAAAATGGTGATTTTCTTGAGTCAAAAGGAGAGTACCCCTAAACATTTTTTTTAGAAAAAAAGCACTGGCAGTGAGTGTTCTTCTCTAAAACTAAAAGACTATGTAGCTAGGATAGCCGGGAGAATGTAGTATGCTTTCATTAGAGGGCTGGTAGAGTTTAGGTGAGCCAATTCAGCAATAGTTACCTTGTGGTTAATTTTATTCATAACATATTGTTCTTCTGAGGAAAGTTTAATAGCCGAGTTGCATATTCACATTGTATTTTGTTTTCCATCTAGCCTTTATTTTATCTACATCATCTCAATTATCTTCTGCTTAACTGCCAAAGTGGCTTCGGATCTATTTACAGGTAGATAGATAGATAAACATTATTCGCATTAGCCAAAGGCCATAGCAACATAAAGCAAGCAATATATACAATTAAAAAGACAACAATGGGTCAATCAAATGACCAAGATTATGGTTCAGATAGTGGCCCTCAGTCTCATTGCACCCATGATAAACCTAGCAACATTTGCTGTTGTCTGATCATTTTGATCTGATAAAAGAAAGAACAATGTGGCCGCAGATGGGCGGCCTGGGATGGTAAGTAAGAGTGGGGTAATGATCTCCTTCCTCAGATCTTTATAAAGGGGACAGGACAAGGGAACACGAGCCACTGTTTCCAGATTGCCATCTCCACAGGGGCAGAGTCGTTTCTCAGTTGGAATCGTCTGGTATCTGCCCTCAGATCTATTTACAGGTATAAAACCACACACAATTAAAAGAAAATCACATAGAGGAACATGAGAAGAACCTGGCTGTATCAGGTCGAAAGCCCACCTGGTGCAGGATCCTGCTCTCACAGTGGCCAACCAGATGCCTCAATGGGAACCTCAAAAGCAGGACCTGAACACAGCATCACTCTCCCCTCCTGTGGTTTCCAACTACTGTTCTTCAGAAGCATACAGCCTCTCACACTGGAGGCAGAGTATAGCCATCCTGGCTAGTAGCCACAGATAGCCTTATCCTTCAGGAATTTGTTTAATCCTCTTTTCAAATCCAACAGCACTCCTCTTGCTTGCGATTCCCAGCGATTGGCATTCGGTGGAGGTAGACCACAGCCATCGTGGTAGGCATTGAAAATACACTCTGAAACAACTGCATCAGAAGATAAAACACTCACATTCCATGCACAGGCACAAGCCCATAGCACAACAATTTAAACAAGAGTTAAAACTGTCATTGAAGCCGTTAAAGAATGAGGTTCGAGTCAAGAAGATCGGGGGGATGCTTATCTAAAGAGGTGTGTATTTGAGAGCTGGTGGAATGCCAATGCAATTGGAACCTCTTGTGTTTCAGCAGGGAGGGCATTCCACAACACTGGTACCACCAATGATAAAGACACATAGCCTGCCCTGCCTAAGCTAGTCAGCCATCTCCCAGTATGTTGGTGGGTGCCATCTGTTTCCAGTAATGAAGTAAGATTCAATTGCCAGGCCAGCATGTTTCTGTACATGGAAGGGTTGTGTTCAACAGCTTGTCCTTTGCTTCATGGAAGCAAAATATCTTGGACCAGCCCTTCATCTCCAGCACTTATGCGTCCCAAGACAGAGATCTGGGGAGGCCTAGATTAAATGAATCCCATGCACAGAGGGTCAATGGGATCTAACCTGACTTTTCCTGAAGAGTGAACCATATGATTCTCCTCCTTTGCATTCCCTCCCTCACCCTCTCTCCCAGTATATGAACTTCTATTTATTCAGCCTAGTTTTGCAGCTGATTGCTATTAATCAAGACTTTCCTTTTAACCAAAATAACACAAATGCAATCAAGCCTTCCAACTGCAATTGGGCCCCCTGCAGTGGGAGAAAATTTCACCTTTCCATCATTTCATCACTGCTTTTTGTGTGGTGCAGACCTGTTTCTCTGCAGGTGTGTGGAAGTTCTGCTTCTCTCCGGTTGCTGGGAGAAAACTTTGCCCTCCACCCCAGCCTGCTTGAAGCCTGCTTAATCAGTCATTTTTAAAATACGCTACTCTGTAGACAAATATCATTGTTGGGTTATAGGCAGCTGGAAGATGAGGGGCAGGAACTACTAGCTCTATCAAAAGTTCAACACATGTATTATAGGATAGCCATTTAAAGGTAAAGGGACCCCTGACCATTAGGTCCAGTCGTGACTGACTCTGGGGTTGCGGCGCTCATCTCACTTTATTGGCCAAGGGAGCCGGCGTACAGCTTCTGGGTCATGTGGCCAGCATGACTAAGCCGCTTCTGGCGAACCAGAGCAGCACATGGAAACGGTGTTTACCTTCCCACTGGAGTGGTACCTATTTATCTACTTGCACTTTGACGTGCTATTGAACTGCTAGGTTGGCAGGAGCAGGGACCGAGCAATGGGAGCTCACCCTGTCGCAGGAATTCGAACTGCCGACCTTCTGATCGGCAAGTCCTAGGCTTTGTGGTTTAACCCACAGCGCCACCCACGTCCCTAGGATAGCCATTTACACGTCACCAAAAAACAGGCTGTGTGATCTCTTTTTCCTTTTGTTCCTAGTACTCCATGCTGTCTTCCTGCTCTCCCATTGGCCCCTCATCCACTAAAACCCTGGTTTCCTATATCCTAGTTTAAAACTCTAACCACTATGCCACACAGCATCTACGTAAATGTTAGCAAAAAAGCAAATATTCAATGTGCCCCCATGAAGGCAGAAGTTTGCATAGCAACATTGAATTCAATGGGGTTTCTCCTGCTTGTATTGTTCAGGATTTGTGTTCTCTTCTCAACAAAACAGTTTTTAACCTAATCTCACTTTTCTGCTCTCTCCTCCCCCCTTCTTTTTTTGAACTAGAAGCCAGCACTCTCCTTAAAGTTGCTATTAAACCAGCAAGCTCACTGGCACAGGGCTAAATTATAAGCAGTGGGTTAATATACTGGAAGCAAGGGAATAGAGGCGAGGCAGTATGATACCTGGAGGAAGGTTATGAACAATACCGGCAAGGGAGAGAGAAGAGAACTTAATTGGCTTATTAGGGAATATGAGGCCTTCCCCTCACTGTGCTGAAAACACAACATCAGCAGACTCCTGGCAACAAATCCATCGCTGAACTTTATCACTTAAGGCAGCGGGTGGGGATCGAATGTTCAAATGATCCTACGCCCTAAAAAGCACACACACACAATTCTGCAATCTTGGCCTCTTCCTGGGGTTTTAGTTCTGTATGCATGGCAGTGGGGGTGGTGAGGTGTGTGTTGTGCATCGAATGTGGCTGAGGCCTGAACCCTGGGGTAAATCAGACCTGTTCAGAGGGACTTGGGCCTCATTCGAGTTGTGTCTCCTTTCTGTGCCTCTTCTCCTTCCTGCCACTGCTAGATATTTCGTAGCCCCTTGAAGGATCCTATCATGAATGGTGGTGTTCCTTCAAGAGTGCCTTCCCTTGAACCCAATCCCACATGCTTCACCACCAACCTTTTGAAACTCTTATTTAAACTTCAGGTTTAAAAACCTTTAGCTCCACCCCCCAAATTACTTCAGGGGCAGTTATAGGGTGGGTTGGGAAAACCCTAGGGTGACACAAGGGAAATTGGCTGAATCCAGGAGCCATATGCCAGGGCCACGAGGCAGATTGGAATATGGTTTGTTTGTCTGTTCTCTATGGGTTTTGATTCAGTGGTTCAGTCACCTCTCAAGATCTCATTGCCAAACTCAGCAAAGTGTTCTAAGGTGTGGGCAGCCTTCATCATTGATGTTTGTATGCCAGGCACCATTTTTGATCAAGATGGTGGACCAAAACATGACTTTGGCGTGACTTCACCTGATTTTTGGCATAGGTTTGGCCACCTCTTCCGATATCATCACCAAACTCAGGGTTCCCAAGGTGAGGGCAGCTGTCTTTGTTGATTTTTGGATGCCAGGTGCCATTTTGAACCAAGATGGAAGACCAAAACTGGACTTTGGTGTGACTTCATCCAGTTTTTGGCATGATGGGTCCAAACTCACAAACTGAAGTACCCATTTTAAAATCACAGTTTTTTTTTTTGTTTCTACAGATTCCTGGGCAGTGACAGGCACTCCCTGCTTGTGTGTGTGTGTGTGTGTGTGTGTGTGTGAGAGAGAGAGAGGAGAGAGAGAGAGAGAGAGAGAGAGAGAGAGAGAGAAAGGCTTGAGAAAAACAGCCTACCTTCAACCTCCAGTGGAACAGTTTAGCCATAGATAGATAACTCATATCTGCAAATTGTGTGGCTCAAGTCTCTAGTGACCCATCCATCACCACACACCCCCTGCTTTCCTCATGTAGTTGGCATTCTGGTGTACTGCTTCCCATTTCTCCAAACAACAGAACAATCCAGAGGTCATGTTATCCCAACTTTGGGATACTGTCTCAGGATATCACCTCAGGGATTCCCTCTGGGTGTTCTGTCTTCCCCTGTTTAATGGGGAATTCTTATATGGAAGTCTCATTTAATTCCAATTCTGGAGGTCAGCAAGTTCTGACCGAACTCAGTGGTGATTGGTGCTCATTGGCACTGGTAGGGTGGGACACAGAGAGGGCAACAGTAGTTGGCTCCAGGCAGAGCCAACTCATTTTAAGTTTGTCCCTTTCCTCTTACTGCTTGCTGAGTTCTACAAGGACAACATTGAGACTAAGGAAGGCAGCCATAGACAGCGCCAGCCTCAGGGACTGACTAAAGCCAGGTTGAGGATTTGGAACAGTGCCCCATTCAACCTACTGGACCAGCCTTCACAAACTGAAGTTCAAATTGGGTTGTATCCTTCAGAGCACACAAGTGAAATTAATGGACCTGTTAAGCCTGTCCATTAATTTCACTGGGTCTTGCATATAGCCCATTCTGTTCTCATGTAAAGCTTACATGCAAATATCCTAGAGAGCTGAGTTTATGAGGAAATGTCATGTTCAGCTTCATGCTGGTTTAAGGCATTGACCTTTCTAACTCACAAGCCACCTCCTTCAGTGAGATTTGTCATTGTCGTTTTTTTACAATAATTCATTTGCAGAGTTTCCCCTCTTCCTATTCTCCTTGCTGTTGTAAAAAGACAATTAACCAAATGTGGAAAGTTTCATATGCGCCCAACTTCTAAAAAAAACCCCCCGAATGCTCAAGAAAGCTATTGTTGAATGTCAGCAGAATCTATGTAATGGAAAAACCCAATTAATTGGCCCTGTTTGCTCTGTTGCAGGGTGTTACAGCTTCCAGAAGTGTCAATAGGAGCCAAAATTAAGCAGAGATCTGTTTGGAGAAGATGCTTTAGAAACAACATCTTGACTAGGCACACACACACAAAATACGCCAAATCAAAACAAATTTAGTCAGAGTCTGCCTTTGATCTAAAAGAGCCAAAAAATTGAAAGATGCATTTCCTCCTCTGAAGAAAGCTCCTGCTAATGAGGGTTCTAACTAGGGTAAAGCAATATCAAAACATTCCTGAATGCTAATTATGCTCAGCATGCCAAAGTAGTCCACCTTTGTAAGTGCAGATAATAAAGGCACTGAGATTGAAAAGAAAGTCCTTACCCAGCAGTAAACAGAGAGAGCGCTGCGGCTCTAAAGCTATGCCAAAGTCAGGTTTAACTTTTCAGCCAAATCCACACTATATATTGAAAGCATTATGATGCCACTTTAGGCAGTCAAGGTTGCCCTCAAAGAATCCTGGGAACTGTCATTTGTGAAAGATGCTGAGAGAGGCTAGGAGACTCCCATTGCCCCCACAGCTGTACCATTCCCAGAGCAGTGCAAAAATTACAGACCCGCTGAGTGTCCTTATTTTCCAGGGATGAGCCTGGATTACAGAAGCCATCCTGGTTTCTGGTATGATCCTGGAATGTCCCACTTTTCCTTAGGGTGTCCCTATTTTCATCAGAGAAATATTGGAGGGTATGGAGTTATGCAACTCCTGAGTCAAGGAGATAAATAATTATACAACCTTTAGAAGACATCTGAAGGCAGCCCTGTACAGGGAAGCTTTTTCATGTTTAATGTTTTATTATGCTTTTATATATGTTGGAAGCTGCCCAGAGTAGCTGGGGCAACCCAATCAGATGAACATGGTATAAATAATAAAATTATTATTATTATTATTATTGAATAGGATGTACCTATTTTCATCAGGGAAATGTTGGAGGGTATGCAATCAATCCCTCTTCCCAAGAAACTCTGAGAATCGTAGCTCTATGAGGAGAATAGGGGGCACCTAATGATTCACAGTACCCTTTAATCACGACCTAAAGGATTCTTTGGGGAAAAGCCATGACTGGTATAACTGTGCTTTAAAAGTATGGTGGGAATGTGGCCTAAGAATGTGGCTTCTAATTACAGGGCATTTGGCTAAGGAGAAGAGAAGAGGGAAGTTTCGGGTGTCTTGCAGAGATTTCCCTCTCCTGTTTTTCATAGCCAAAATGGTTGCCCATGTAAAAATTGGAGTAGTTCAGATGCTTTTTGTTGCTAATGTCAGGAGCCAGAGTCAGGCATCCGTCAGCAGGGTGTCAGTAAAGATAAGTCTTCATTCAAAGAAACTAGAACAGTGCGGGACAAGTGATCCCAGCAACTCTTCCCTCTAGGTCTTGCCCCAATGAGGCTGGTCCAAGGACTGGAGTTCCCCACCTTCCCACCACTCTGTAGGGCTTCCCCTCTCCAGGGTCTTTCCCAAGCAGTCCCAAACTGTGTCTGTGCACAACCAATGTCTGCTCTGCTCTTTTCACTTTCCTTCCTGTTATAGGATGGCCAAGGGGGAGGGGAGCTGGTCGCAGCAGAATTGGGATACACCCTGATTTCTTCAGCAGCCTGTTTCAACTCTGCTTCTTAGCCACCCTCTTATCCAGCCTCCACTTCAGCCTTGGAGTCCGAACTGCCCTCTGCTACAGCCTCTTCCTATTCACTAAATCCTGTTACCACTTCTGCTTCCTACACCCCTCTTCTCCCCACTGGCGGAGGAACGGGGGCGGCGGGGGGAGCAGACCGCCCTGGCACCATCAGGGAGAGGGGTACCATCGTGTGCGCCCCTGGATATGCGCTGCGCACCACCCACTGTGCTGGGTGCCACGCCCCCGTGGGGGGTGCCACACCTCCAGGATGAATGCCACGCCCCCGCAGGTGACGTGTCACACCCCCAGGACATGCACCAGCCACGCCCCTGCCTGCTCTACGCCCCCAGTGCCCAAGCATGCAGCTTGCCACTGCTTCTCCCTCTGACTACTCATCATCATCCCCCCACCAGTCCCCTGGCTCTGAGTCTTCTTCCCCTGGGGGTCACCAGCTGGTGCCTCGCACCACTCCCTCTGCATCCAGCCAGTCCACGACATCTAACCAGAAAAGCAAAAATGTGCCACTTTCACTCTGTTCTTACATGTGGACAACATGTATGCAACCCAATGGGCAGTGTGTTAGACTCCCACCACCAAAAGATGACATATAGATAACCCCATAGAAAACAATATGTAAGTACATTAACCTAGGGTTGCCATATTTCAGGAAGTGGAAGTCCAGACACAAAAGTTGTTGAGATTCTTTTTTGCCCCCCTCAAACAGGTTTTGAGGGGGGGGACCCCCACTTCCATGTACGGGTTTTCTCAGATATGTAAACCAGCTGACAAAAATTCCCAGACTCGACTTTTGGCAGCCAAATCCTGGCATTGTCCGGGAAATTCTGGATGTATGGCAGCCCTAATTAACCTAATATGGGTGACCTGTGATCAGAAAATACTGTGAAGCCAGTGACAGAGAGCTGTGGGAGAGCCAAGCAAGAGGTTCTATTGCATTGATTGTCTGGCATCTTGATTTAATAGCCCTAGCAGGAATCGCTTGTAAGAGGTAATTAACTTCTTAACAAACACAGCTTTGGTCTAAACAATCTGCAGGTTATCAGTTCAATTTGCAAGTAAATTAAATGTATCAATATCCACCTCCTGGATATAAATCTGACTCCTTATAGAAGTCTTTGGGAATTCATTTGCATTTCAACACATCCCAGAATTTGTGTCTGGTGAGAATGAAAGTAGCTATGCTTAAAATGAAAATCCTGCTCACCTCACTTACGGCTTATTGTAACTTGCTTTGCAAGCCTAAACCAGACCAAGCTGAAATTCTCAGAAGGTGGAATTCTGCATCCTCATCAGCAGTGGCTGGTGCCCATTGCAACTGGTAGGGTGGAAGGCAAGGGAACCCAACAGTAGGTGGAGCCAGAGACAATGACAGGCAGAGGCCACTAATTCTAGTCTTGCCCCCATCCTTCTTCTTTGTCTAATGCAGGAGTAGCTCTCCAGATGTTTGTTCATTATTAAATTAATATCATGCCCTTCCTCCCAAGGAAGAACTTTTCTCATCAGGCTGTAGCTCCGTGGCAGAACATCCTAGGTTTCATCCTGGCATCCTCAGTTAGAACTGAAAACATTGGAGAGCCACTGTCAGTCAGTGCAGGCAATACTGGGATAGATGAAGCAATGATTTGACTCAGTATAATGTATCTTCCTATGTTCCATCCCTTTCTAAAAACTGTGATGGCCTGGGATTCAGACTCAGAGGCTGAACCTGAGGGAACGCAGCCTGCACAGGATTCTCTGCCTCCAGAACCAGCTGAGCCGGGGCTGGGGCATGAGCCTGAAGGGTCCTCACCTGTGCTGGGTCCTCAGGTGCAGGCTCCAGCTGAGTCTGCTCTGGCTCCTGAGGTGATGGAGGACCCATTGCCTGCAGGTGCTCCACTCTCAGCCCCGTCAGGGGAGGCTGAGGTTGCCTCTGAGTCCGGTAACCCTCCAGCCTCTCCTGAGCTGCAGAGGCTCAGGGCAGAGAGGCGGAGGGAACTAAGTTCCTGCAGGAGGAGTGCTCACCTCCAGGCCAGGAGAGGCGAGTCACCTGTGGACCGGGGCTGCCCTATGCCTCGGGGCAGATAAAAGCCAGCCAGTCCCAAGTTGCGGGAGCAACATTGTTGGTAGCCTGTTCCTGCCTGCACCCTGTCCTGCTGGAGCTCCTGACCTCACCTGACTCCCTGCCTTGGACCCAGCTTCAGCTTTGATGGACTGTCTCCCTGCTGCACCCTCGACCTCGGACTGGACTCGGACCTCACCTCACGGTTACCCACGGGACCAGCACAAAAACTTTGGGGAAATGTCTGCTCCAAATACACATATTTTTGCAGGAGGGTGAATGCCCCACAAAAGTGTATGTGTGTGTGAGAGAGACAGAAATACATACAGACAGATTTTAGAGTTGCTTTCAGGTTAGCATACACAACTCGCTCTTCAACACAGCTGTTCTCATGGCTGTGCACTGCCATAGCAACATGCGAAAATCTTTCTACTGCAGCACCTTGATGCTCAACATCATTCTCTGTTTTAGGATATGAAGTTTACTTACTTGGTAAGGTGGAGCAGATGTTTCTTTCAATGTTCCTATGGCTGATTTCATTTCATCTCTTTAACACTTTTTGTCCGAGATTTAATGCTTGAACAGCTATAATGAAATTGACCACTGGAGTCTGAAAACAAAGTGGAGGGATCCATCTGCCTTAGAAATTACGCCTTCATTGCCATTCCCCTTCCATTTTCTAAATACTGCTAAGTTCTGATGCTAATCAGAAAATCCATTTCCACTCATTGCTTCAAAACACAGGCTGAGCATATTAACTTCTTAGGTAAAGCCTGTTCATAAACCTCCCTTGCTTAGCCATGATTGTCCTCCTTGGGCACCCATACCTTGACCGGGGAGCAGTTAATCTGTTCTATACCAGAGTGAGGAACTACTGGTATTTTGAGCCAGAGGGCTGCTGTCCCTTCTGATCAGCCTTCCCGGGGCCAGAGGTGGGGGGGGGGGCAGAGGCAAAACTGTTAAGTATAATTGTTTATTTGACACTGAAATGGAGAATGCCTGGGTGTGTGTTGCTAACACTGGGGAAATTCCATTGAAGATACTCCACTACTCATGTTTGATTCCAAAAGGAGTAAGTTTTTATGCATCCAGTTGCTTCAAGCTGCGCAATATTCACATCTGCAATCAAGACTGGGTGGATCACTGAATACAAAGTTTGCATTTGCACATTTGGCTAGTCTCTACACACACCACTCCCTTTCCTTCCTCCAGGCAAGCAGGAAGCATGATCATAGTTCAAGAACACAGACCAGCCAGGCCGAAACAGGCGACGTGCAGAGCGAGGGCAAGTGAGGGGTGCTGCCTGTAATTTCAGTTTCTCTCGGGGTGCATTCAGAAATAGGTTTAATGCTAGAGCTTCTGTCCTGGTTTCTAACCTTCTATTTACACTGCATTGCACCATTGTGCAATGGTGCCTTTTTATTTATTTATATACTGCCATGTTGTGCTGAATTTTGTGCTTTTATTTTGTATTTTTATGCTGTAAACTGCCCTTAATTTTCAGATGAAGGGTTGCATTAAAATAATAAAATAAAATAAAATAAAATAAATAAAATATTTAGGCATGTTTTACTTCAGTATATGCATTTTTGTATACATTCCTCAGCCGGAATACTGCACTGCAGAATTTAGAGAAATGCAAATTCCAAAGATGGCTGTGTTTTGGTTCTCGGCCAGTTTCTGGAAGGGCAGATTAGGTAGATTCTCCTGGAAACATGGACTGACTTGAATTTCTCTCCCATCCCTACTTCTCCGTTACTGATCCTTCAAGCTAATAAAATAACAATAAAATATAATGCATTGCAGCTTTCTTTCTCCCTCCTCTCCCCCCCTGCAGTTTTGACAGCAAATGATGCAACAGATTCCAGCCCAGTTAATTCACCTTTAAACTGTCTGCATCACCCCTCACCTTGGTGCATTTGGAATGGGGCAATGTGCTAGAAGTCCCTTGTGTTCCCCAATGCAACTCTCCAGAGGGGCCCAACTCCATCTGACAAAATAGGTCAACGCTTGATTTAGTCTCCACAGACACCCTCCGCCCCTGAAAATCTCTGCGCTGAAAACTTTGTCTCTGCTTTAAACAGAGCATTGCAGGGATCTCTGAATCACATCCCTCCATATCATGGTGAATTCATGGACAGCACTACAATTTCCCGTCTTGCTACCATCACTGTTGGCACTCCCATAAGCAAGAAAGAAAGCAAGAATCTGATTGCCTGATTACATTTCCTCCGCTTTCTGTTTCTTAGCAATGCAATTTGTGAAGAAGATTTTAAAATTATTATTACTATTATTATTCCTTGGGTTGTTTCAGGGCTGGTTTTTATGCAGCTGAGTTTCTCTCCGGGCCAGTGGCTGATATTCACTCATAATGATGAATAATAGTCCCTGCTTTAGCTTGGTCCCTTTGCTTGATGCAGGCTGACTTGATGTGGATGAATGGTCCATGACACAAAAATTGCTTCCTGTTCAATTCATCCTGTTTCATGTTTATGAAAGAGATCTGCACTGGGATATGAGAACTTGTGGCTTGAGTTTTGAGTGTTGGGGCAGGGCAACTGGATGCAGTTAAGGGGACCGGGCTCTTGTGTCATCAGTCCTATGTGTCAGTTAAATTCAGCTCCGGCCCATTCCGAGCTGATACGGCTCATCTTGGCTTGAGCCCAGCAGAGTATACATCCAGTGTCCGCAGCAAAAGGATGAGGCAAGTATGGTGCTACATTGCTAAAAGCTTTATTCCTAAGCTAGGCAGAGAGCATACAAACATGCACCTTGTCTCTGTGAGAAGCAGAGAGCAACTCCAAACAAAGAACGACAGAACAAAGGAAACTGGAAACCAGTGTACGTCACATCCCGTCTCCCTTTCCCGTGGGAATCCAACAGTAACTTGACTGTGGAATGAAAACATAGTCTTGTGACTACCAGCAGCTGCTCAGTGAGGGAAACAGAAACCAACACTATGGAGGTCTCTTGGACGGATCCCAAGGAGGAATGGGAGGAGCTCAGAGACTTGGAGCTGGAGGACCCTGTGGAGGGTTGCAGAGAGATGGGGGGATGTGATGTTGGGTTCCCAAGAGCTGACTGTTCCTATGCAGCGACCCAGTGGGCTGGGGGCTGTGTGCACTGGAAGGTGGCCAAGATGAGAAAGGGTCTGGAAGCCAAGCCTTAGGAGAAACGGGTGAGGGAGTTGGGTATGTTTAGCCTGGAGAAGAGAAGAACAAGAGGTGATATAAGAGCCTCTTCAAATATCCACATGGAAAATGGAGCAGGCTCGTGTTCTGCTGCTGTGTTCCCTATTCTCTCTCTTTCAGCTGGGAGAAGGACAGCTCACTCTTGCGAGCGATCTGAAACGCTTACATAAGGCTTCTGAATCAGACTGAAGACCACAAAATAATAGGCTGGGGGTCACAAGCTGCCCATCCATGTTCTAGACTAGGGATAGGGAACAGGATTCACCCCTTCCCTACTCCTTGATGGCCTCTTTGACAGGTTGGTGGTTCCACTCCCCTGTCAGTCACATGACATCAACCTGATGCCTGGTGTTCCAACTTCAAAGGAAATAATCTGGAACATGTTCTAAGTGTGGTCTTGGTTCTTTCCTTTCTTCTGTTGGCTTGAAGTCAACCTAGTCTGCAAAGAAAATTCCCTGCTAAAAGTGGGGCTGGCAGGTGTGAGTGGCTTGGTGGAAACAGCCTCTCGGGTCAAATTAGCCCCGCTCCCCCAAGGCAGATTAGTCCCACAGGTGAGACATTCCTCACTGTTGTTCTAGAAGTTGCAATATTCTTACCAAGAGCACTTCCACATCCATCTTCCATCGCTGATCAGTTTTCTGAAAGGTGCATTTACTTTCTCTCCTGACAGGGTGGGAAGCAAGCTGGGTCCCATTTCCATTTTCCAGATTTGCATTTGACTCACTTCACATGCAAAATGATTACAAGTTTGAAGTGTGCTTGAAGGAAATCTCTTCCAACTTGACATTTATTCAGTTAATTATTCACCTTCAGCAGAAGTGAAGGGAGGAGGTGTGGGAGATCATGCAAGACATCAACAGCATCATTTGTGCCATCAGTATGCAAAGTTGGTGTGAAAGTCACAACCACCATATTCCCTTCGAACACCTTCTAGGTGAAGAGCTGCCATCGGAAATCCTAATTCTTGTTTGCTTCCAAGATGTCAAATATTATCTTGGGGTGGGAAGCTGCCTGGAACTGAGCAAAGTCTTGCATGCAGCAGGAACTGATTCATTAGGGTGAATGGGGTACCAACCTCAGTCTAACCTCAGCCACAGGTTGGCCCCGCAACTGTGGGTGCCATGCAGCGTGCATGGCCCTGGTACCAAAATTTGTGGGTGCCCGACCCCTTCATGAGGAATTTTGTGGGTGCTGAGCTCTCCAGGGCTCCAGGGAGTTAGCACCTATGCTCATCCAGCTCCCATCTGTCTGCCTTCTTACTTACAACCAGTCTAACGGGTAGCATTGCATGTTAAATTTGCTAATCCTTATTTATTTATTTCATACAATCCATATACCACTTGATTGCGAAAAACTTCAAAGCGGTTTGCAAAAAGAGTGCAACAATGAAATTATTAGCAAAAACAATTAAAATGTTCAAACGTTAAAACCAGCAATAAATGAAAAGCACACCTGCATGCCAGATATCTGGGTAGGCTTGTCCAAGCAAAAATGCTTTTAGCAGAAGCCGCAGAGCGTACAGTGAAGACTCCCTACCTGATGTCAATTGGCAGGGAGTTCCAACATGTAGGTGCCACCACATTTTTTTAAATGTTTATTTTTTTATTTTTTACCAACTACACTAATTATTATTATTATTTTTTACAGCTGCAGAACAGGTATTATGTGGCACCTGTAAAAGTGCCAGTTCTGCAGAGCGAAGTGGCCGAGAGGGCATATATGGGGTAAACTGCTCCCAAGTTGCTAGGGGGTTTATATATTAATAGTAACATCATGAACTTGGCTTGGTAACAAATCGGCAAGCAGTGCAGATCTCTGAGCCGACCGGTGTTATATGCTGACAAGGTCTCACTCCTCCAGAAATCGTGCTACTGCATTCTGTGCTAACTGCAGCTTCTGGCACAAGGAAAGTCCAACACAGAGTGCATTACAGTAATCCAGTCTTGGAGTAACCAATACATGAACTACTGTGACCAAGCTTTCCCAGTCCAGGAGTGGTTGGAACTTAGTCCTGGTGTTGTCCTTGTAGAACTCAGCAGAGAAGAGGATGGGGAGAAAACTTGAATTAGAAGAAGAAGAAGAAGAAGAAGAAGAAGAAGAGTTTGGATTTGATATCCCGCCTTTCACTCCCCTTCAGGAGTCTCAAAGCGGCTAACAATCTCCTTTCCCTTCCTCCCCCACAACAAACACTCTGTGAGGTGAGTGGGGCTGAGAGACTTCACAGAAGTGTGACTGGCCCAAGGTCACCCAGCAGCTGCATGTGGAGGAGCGGAGACGCGAACCCGGTTACCCAGATTACGTTACTACCGCTCTTAACCACTACACCACACTGGCTCTTAGGTGGTTCTGTCCATCATTGGCTCTGGCTCTACCTACTGTTGGTCTTCCTGCCTTCCGCCCCACAAGTCCCAGATCAGAGGCAGTATGCCAGCTGCTTGTGAGTAGCAATGGGAGAGGGCTATTGCCCTTACTTCCTTATTGTTCTCCCCACCCCCATGGACATCTGGTTAGCCATGATGAGAAACAGAATTCTAGACTAGGTGGGCTTTTGGCGAGCTTATCATAGACATCTTATCGGCTACTCTGAGAATAGGATGCTTTTCTCCTGTTCTTATGAAGTTTGAAGGACAAACTAACAGGACAGTGACATAAGGAGTGATAGTGTTGCTTATATTCTTTTGTCCTCCCCATAATCTTTCATTGCCCTCTTCCATAGTCTGGATTTGAAAAAGCTGTCAAATATTGCAGGCAGAAATGTGTCGATGCAAACTGAAGAGTTTGCAAAGGGAATGTCGAGTTTTCTAGGACACAGGATTAGCATGCTCTTTTGATGGACATTATTCATCCAGAGGACCAGCTGTCAAGGATTAACAGCAGAAGATGGATATCACTATGATGCTTTGCTTCTGCACTTCCCAGAGGCATCTCTGAGAGACAGTTGGCAAGCAGAACGCTGTGCTCGATAGAGCTTTGGCTTGAACTGGGATGATTATTTCATCCAGTCCTGTCTGAAGGAATGAGTGGGTTCCTGCAAGGGCCTGGAATGTGGAGAAACCTGTTCCAAATTAGAAGTTGTAGCTTCCAGATAGACAGAAGTGCCAATAACTGGAATGCAAGAGCCAGTATCAACTCTAGATGGTTTGCCAGGATTTGAGGATTTCCGCTTCCTTGATCACAGTCTGCCACGTAATGATGAGTCTTAACCACCCCTGCAGCTGTACCAGGACTGCAGAGATAAGCAATGGAGAGCAGAAGGCCAACTCCAGCTGGTCAAGCCCTGCCCTGCCCCAAGCCATATGCCATCAACTGCACTGTTTGGAAGATTCACAGAGAGAGAAGGAAGCAGGTGGAGAAGACCTGAGATGGACTGCCCAGATGGCCTTCCCTCCGCCACTGACCAACAACCATGCTTGGGAGATTGGTTTTCATGTATGAGAGCCAGAAGGATGGGTGCAGATTTAGATATATTTTCTGTAAAGCCAGAAACAGAGTCATACAGTTTTAATTCCTGCATTATGCCATTTTCTTAAAAAAGAAATCCTTGTTGAAATTTACGAGTGTGCATTTATACTAACAAACACATTTTTATGTGCAGTTTTGACTAATGCCCATTTTTTTTTGCAAGCCACTTACCCTAATATAATGCATTTTGTATGTTATTTTCACAACCATATTCATTTTTCATGCACATTTTCCCCCAACATACACATTTTTTTTTTTTTTGGAAATGCTGTTCGGTTGCAGAACTGAATTGAAAAATTCAGAGAAGTGCAAATTTCGAAGGATAGTTGTGTTTTGTAAATTAAGTAGTTTTGCCTTTAAATGTGAACTGAAACAAATTTCTCCCCAATCCTGACTGAGAGGGCTGGGCTGAACCTGCAGCACTGAAGTCCTTCCCATCTTGCCTAAGGCTACATTTATCCAGGCAGCTTAGGCTGTTTCACTGTGGTAAGACTCCCAGTAGCGTAGCTCCAGAAAATCAGCTGCTGTCCTGATGAACTACTCATTATTTTCTCATCTGATCCCAATCCCAACAATGGTCACCCCCATCCTCAGTTCCTCAATACAGGCTTCATATTACCCCAAAGAAGCCTATTTTCTGTATTGTGTGCTTGGCCTTGCATTCCTGCAGACCATGTGGCGATGCTCCACTGCACCTAGAGGAGGCTGAGTTATCGATCTCAGCCGCTGTTTCACATTTGTTAAAAATACTGGTTCTCTTGTATACATTAACAGCTTGAGTGCACATTACCATATATGTCCCGGGTTTGGGAGAATAGCAATTTTGGTGAAAGCATGGGAGAGGGACCCACCATGCACAATCTTGGTGTTAATAGCAGCCTCACGCTTCCTCAAGATGGAACACTTTCTTCTCACGGTGACCCTGTGAGGTACGCCCATTACTGAGAATAGATTGGTTGGTATTCAGCAGAATGTTAGGATGAGCTTCTTGATGGTGAGAGTGGTTTGACAAAAGAAGGTGTGACATAGAGGGCAGGTGGCGTCTGCCTTACTGGATGTCTTCAGATTAGACATCCACGTGTGGAGTGTGTTCTTATTGTGCATTCCTAGCATTGATCAGTGGGTTGGGCTGATCCATTGCCCTAGAATTCAATTGCCCCGGAATTATGATGTGTCACAGTTTGGCTACCAGGGGCCTAGTATGTGATTGTTTAGAATAGAGATGGGAAAACATTTTTCAACCTAAGAGGCACATTCCCTTCTGGGCAACCTTTCAGGGGCCACATATCAGTGGTGGGCAGGCTAGAGGCAAAACTGGAGAGGGCAACAAATGTGAATTTTACCTTCGTACGTTAGTCTTGTATCTAAAGCCCACTCACACATCACTTTCTATCCCCTGTCCAAGCAAACAAGAAGCACGATTGGAGTTCAAGTCCACATTCCAGCCATAGGAAGTTGCCTTATATTGGGTCAGGCCATTGGGTCCATCTAACTCTGTATTGTTTACACTGACTGGCAGCAGCTCTCCAGGACATCAGGCAGGAGTCTCTCTCAAACTAACCTGGATATGCGGGAGATTTAACCTGAGACCTTCTCTGCATGCAGGGCTGGTTATCTACCACTGAGCTGTGGCCCTTCCCTATTTGTTAAAGACACTCAAGAAGGGCTTGAAGTAGACCTTGCAATGGGTGTAGCTCAGGAGGGTGTGCAGGCTCGAGAGAGTCCTGAAGGGCCAGACAGAGAGGCCTGGGATGCTAGATTGGAACCCCCAGGCCTGAGGATTCCCATCCCTAGTTTAGAAAATGAGACCCACACCTCTGCTCCCTCTCCCACTCCTCTGTGAGATTTCACTTCCAGTTAGCAGCAAGTAATGCACATTTATAATGCAAGTGTGAGTGATGTTGCTAAGCAAAGGAATTCAGAGATGACTAATGCAGGCAAGGTGCAAATGAGCAGGATCTGTGCTTTACAATAGACTAATGTTTCCAAAGCAAAATTTGGCAGAAGGACTTAATCCCTCTTTAAGTTCGCTGGAAGCTTTTCAGCTCCCAGCTCACTGTTATATCAATATACGAATAAGCAGTCAGGCCATGTGCCACAGAGAGCAGGAAGAGCATCCTTATGTGCTCTGAAGAGAAGACTACAACTCCCATTATCCCTTAGACAACTTGGCAGGGGCTGATGGGAGTTGAGTTCCACAACGGCACCTGGTTTCCTTACCCACATTAAGGGCCCCCAAGGCCACCTAGCTGATAACAGATTTGAAATTTGTACTGTGAAATCCAGGCCCAAAGCTCATGCTACTGTAGCATATTGTGTATCGAGAGAGCGAGAAGGAATGCTGCAAACAGAATAAACAGAAAAACATAAGGCAGAAAGGGCAATGTTTTTGAGTAAGACATTCAAGGGAACAAAGTGCCGCAAAAGTAGGTTCGAAAGTGTCGAATGTGAGCCAGCGATTGTGTGAAGGGTAGAAAGTGCGGAGAGTGGTTGGTGAGAGAATGAGAAAGTTCAAATGGAAACAATTAATCAACTTGGCAGAAGTTAATAAAACTACCTGGAAGAGATGGCCTGCTGCCCTCATTTTCTCAGGAAGCCCCAGGAGTAAATTGCTCTCCCACGTTGGGGCATCATGAGTCTTCAGGATAGAGAAATATCCTGAATCTGCGTGCATACATCAGAATTGGGGGATCCCAATTGTTCATGACCTTTGACAAGTGGCCACTGAAAAACACTCACTTCATTCTTCTTCACCTGCTGGGAAGACCATGTATGCACATAGATGTAGGTGTGCATCTTTGTTGATGGCCCTCACTACCTTTTGTGGGAGCTAACTCCACAGTTTACCTGTGTACTGTGTGAAGAAGTACTTCCATTTGTCCCGCCTGAACCTTCCAACATCTGTCTTCATTAGATTCCCTTGAGTGACTTTGCTTAAAGAGGTTGTGCATGTTGCTTGTGCTGGGTCATTCTGTCTCCCTCGCCTTCAGAGGCAAGCTGACAAGACTAAGGAGGAGTCATCAGGATTGCAGTGGATGAAGAGTCAGGCGTTGTGATCTCAGACTTCAGCTGGGGGCACTTTGAAGTGAAGCAGTATTTGATTCGAAAGGTCTTGAGTAGCTCTCCAGAGCTTTTGAAGAATTGCTTTTCATCTCAAGAAATAATGGCACCAGAAACTCTACTCTTCATTTGATAAATTGTCTCCTGTTTTAATTGCTGTGCTGCTTTAATTGGATTGCTTTATTGTGCATTTTAATTATGGGTGTTTATATTTTAATGTCTTGATTGGATTGTTTTATTGCGCCTTTTAATTTTGGGTTTTTATCTTTTAACGTTTCTGCAACTGATTTTTATCCTTTTAAAAATCACTTAGGAACCTTGTTCGGGTATTAAGTGGTTTATCAATCAGTCAGCTAATTAATAATACATTCCTGATCTTCATTTCAAAAGGGAGATGCCATTAGCTGGGGACATCACGTGACTTGGATAGGACAATATCCTTACTGAAGTCATCTGCAGCTGTTTAGTTTCCATGTACCTTTTGGTCAGGTCCAGCTCTACCATTAGGCAGAATGAGGAAGCTGCCTTGGGTGCCAGATGGTGAGAGTGCCATGCAACCTACCGTACACTGCTCAGGTGTGGTGAACACTATCCTATGTAAGATTTGGTTACTGAAGAGGTGGGAAACCTCAGGCCTGGGTGCTGGGTGTGGCCTCTATATATGACCCTCAGAAGTCTGTTGGCTACAGCTTCTCACCCCAAATGGCTAGAATGTGTCCTTGAGCTCCAATGATGCTTCTTGCTTGCCTAGAGAGGGGCATGTGAATGTGTGTTGAAACCAGACTACTGGATCAACATACAATTTACGTTTGTTGCTCTACCAACCTTTGCCTGTTTACTTACTCGTCACTGGTATGTGGTTTCCCAGAAGGAAATGTGGCCCTCAGAGTGAAAAAGATTCCCATACCTGAGGTACTGTTGGAAGAACAGGAGAGGGCAACATCTTGTTCTTCACCTCAAGTAGCAAAATGCCTACAGCTCTGGCCGCCTGTAGGACGGGCCCACCAGCAACGTAAGCAGCTAGCATTTACAAATGGAGTCACCAGTTCACACACACATATAATCAGTTTTTATTGCCCAGTAAGAAATTCATATTAATATAGTGAATACATATGTTTACAAATAAACAACTTTAAAAAACAGACATTTTCTTCTTCTTTTTTGTGTTTAGTTGTAGGAAGTGGTTCTCAAACGCTGTCATCGTTAACAAGTATTAACACATGTATACTTACAGAACGTACATTTACTAAAGTAGCTTCCACGTAAAAAGATGCTCGAGTCACACAAAGGAAATCTTGAGTGGGTTATTTTGAGCACAGCTGCGGTGTGTATCCAAAGCGCATGGACTGAGAGCGACATTCCGTTCCAGGGTTGAAGGCAAAGCCTCTTTGTGCGTCACGAGGAAGCAGTGACTGAGGACGCAGGGGCAGCTCATGCACCCTCGTGCCACATTTCTGGGGTGCAGGGTGTGTGTGTGTGTCCCAAAGCTATGGAATTTCCCCTCCAAATGGTCACCAAAAGCAGGGAAAGAAAAGGCACGAGTGACAGAGGAGTCCTGCGCCCTCAGCCATTGCTTCTGCACAATGTCACTCATATAATGTGAAGTTGTGCTGAGCGCTGAGGCAGCCCTAAGGTTGTGGGAAGTGGTTGGGATCAGAAAGGACTGAATGGGAGAGATGCAGAAGGAAATCAGAAATGTCCCCTGGTACTCATCCATTCATCTGGGACTTCAAAGATCAGGGAAGGGAAACCTTAGGCCTATGGGGGCATGCACAGTCCTTCAGGCTTCTCTGCCTCAGGAATCCTCAAGCCACACTTCCTTCCCAGGCCATGCTTCTCACTGGCCCTCCTCTACACCTACTTCCAGTTCTTTTGACTGATCTGTAAGAGTGCTTCCTCCTTGATGTGAGTGTAGGGATGCCTCCAAGAAAGTCCTACTTAGACCCATGGAAATGACTGGACGTGACTCATCTAGGGCCATGCATTTCCAAGGGTCTTCTCTGGGTAGGTCTTATTTGGAAACAACCCTTTACCTGGAGCTACAGAGGTTGCGCCACCCACAGCTGGCAGGCGGCCCTTGGAAGCTTGGCCATGTGGGAATGCGGCCCGTGGGCTCAAAAGGATTTCCCCACCCGTCATTGATGATCCCATAGCAGCACACTTCAGTGAAAGGTTTACTGAACCTGATTTCAGGTGCAGAATTTCGTCATTCTCCAAGGATACACATACAAAGTCAGGCAGTTTTTTCCTCAACCATGAATGCATTATAGCATGCATTTCTCAGGTTAACAGCGTCCCTGGACGAAAGATTTGGAGGCACCTCTCTGTTTCTGAGATCTCAAAGAATCAAGGCCAGAGTCCATAATGCTAAGATGGACTAATGGTCTGATTCAGTGTAAGATAGCTTTATATGTTCATAATTGCTGGGGCAGAATATGATATATTTCAGGAAAAACTAGCTAACTGGGGGAAAGGTAAGTTAATGATTATTATATATAATAGTCAATCTTTTTGGTGTGGCAGCATCTGCTAGGAGTTAATCTTTTAGTTTAGCAGAATCCATGTTTTGGAACCCCCCTGCCTGTGAAAATTAGGCAGGCAACCTTCCTTAGGGACAGGTGAAACTGTCAATTGCAGTTTCTTTCAGCTGCTTGTTTCCCCAGTCTTAAACTCAGTTCTCTATTTTTCCTCATCAATATACTTTCATAAAAAAATAAAAGTCCTCAATAAAATTAATCAGCATTTTCGTTACGCATACTTCTTTTTACTGTTTCCTGATTTTATCTGTGTTTCACTAATCATTGTTTTATGTACACCACTTAGAGTGGTGCCTTTATTATATACATATATAAAATATTGAAATATATTAAATATCTCTTATATCTTCTAAACTTAGAGATCTCTGGTTAAACAATGGTGGGTGGTAGTGGGAGAAAAGATTTCCTAAAACTGGGGACTGAATTCTTTTCTGTATGAGGAAAGAGTGAAATTCTGCCAAAGTTTCCAGCCCTCTCTTATTACTAATTTCTGAAAACTATTGGTTTGTTCTTGGGCTCTCTCTGCACTATACGTTTAAAGCCATATCATACCATTTCAAACAATCATGGCTTCCCTCCCCTGGAGAATCCAGTGGACTAGGGGTGCACTGAGTGTTGTTCCGGGACCTTTATTTCCCTCAGAGGCCTACAATTCCCAGAGTTCCCTGGAAAGAGGGATTGATGGTTAAATCACCTCAAATCATGTGGCTCTGTGAGGGGAAAAGGGGTGCCCTAACAGTTCCCAGCACCCCTAACAAACTCCAGTCCCCAGGATACTTTGGGGGGGAACCATGGCTTTTTAAAGTGGTTTGAGATTGCTTTAAATGTATACTACCGATAAGGTAATTACACATTCCTCACCATTTACCTAAATCTTGTAAAAGCAATAAAAAACATAAGAAGAGTCAGCCAAGGGCCCATCTAGACTGGCAGCCTGTTTTCACAGTGGCCTATGGGAAACTCATAGGCAGGACTTGAGCACAAGTGACCCCTCCTCTCCTGGGGTTTCCAGGAACAGATATTCAGAAGCACTGTTGTCTCCAACTGCAGAAGCAGAGCAAACCATCATATGTCTAGGAGTCTCCTATAGCCCTCTCCTCCATGAATTTGTCTCATTATCTTTTAAAGTCATCCAAGTTGCTGAGCATCGCTGCCTCCTGTGGGAGCAAGTTCCTCAGTTTAACTATGTGCTGCATGAAGAAATACCGTATTTTTTGTGTGTATGAGACGCCCCATATTTTGGGGGACTAAAATTTAAGAAAATGGGGGGAGATGGCACAAAGTTGTTGAGGTGTTTGTTTGGTGTTTTTTTTTTTTTGGGGGGGGAGGAATTGCCCAAGGTTGTTGAGCTTTTTTTAGAGGAAATTGCTGAATTGCTGGAAATCGCTAACCCACACGCCAGCAGAAGCTGCCAATCGCCCGCCCAATGGCCACAGTGACATCCAATCAACACCAGCCCTTCACCCAGCTCAATAGCCTCTGATAGCCATGGCAGCAACCAATCACACCCCCACCCTATGCACTATCCATGTATAAGATGACACCCACTTTTTAGCATACTTTAACACCCCTCCAAAACCCTTAGTCTTATACACGGAAAAGTACGGTACTTTCTTTCAACGGTCCTGAAACTTCCAGCATTCAGCTTCATTGGAGATCCACAAATTCTAGTGTTATGAGAGAGGGAAAATACTTTTCTCTACCTACTTTCTCCATGCCACACATACTTTTATAAACTTCTGCCATGTCACTCTGCCATCCTCTTAACTATAACATCTCAAATGTTGAAACCTTTCTCCATCCCCTTGATTATTTTCGTTGCCCTTTTCAGAGCTTTATTTCCAACTCAGTATCTTCTCCATTGTGAATACCTGTGAGAATTATCATAACCTTCCACAAACTCTGTGTAGGCTGGTCCATTAGGGTGGATGGAGGGGCTTCCCCACCAACTTCAGTCTGCCTTCAGCCAGCCAGCCAGCCAGCCAACCAACCAACCCCTTGCCTCTCTTCTTACATTACAGCCAATCCAAGAGCACAGCCTACCAGCTTCCTCCTCCTTAGCCTTAATGTTGTCCTATGACTCAACAGGGAACAAAGCAAAATTAATTGGCTCTGGCTGACTAGCTGTGGCGCCATCTACTGTTGGTCTTCCTGCATTCCACCCTACCAGTCCCAATGGGCAACAGCCACTACCGCACAAACCTACACCCAAGATTTATAGAACATGGAGGGGCACAACCCAGACCTTGTCCAGGAAAATCAATTTTAAGCCTAGGGAAATCAATTTTAAACACACATGAGCTGGGGTGTGCTCTGAGTTATCATTTGTGGTGCACTACCATGCATAATGGGGGTGGGGCGGAATACATTCAAAACACAACAGAGGTTATCAATATCATTCAGGCAGGAAAACAAAGGCCAGGCACCCTTGCTATACTGTTTTAGATGCCTTGCTAAATGCTCCCTTTTTTATTTCGACAAGCCTATCCAGATATATAATTCAGTATTTGTTTTTAACTTCTGCTGGCTTTATCTGTGTAGCATTGATAATTATTTTATATTGTTATAAATAAATAAAATAGGAAATACTTGTTTTCATCACTTGTTTTATGTACATTGCTTATAGACTGATTTTTAAAAAATTAAATGGTATATCAATTCTTCTAAATAAATATTCATAAATCAAAGTATGGTTGTACTTCTGCTGGCTCATAAATTGAACTTAAGCGCAATGGAGAACAAAGCCCTCCACATTTGTGGAGTGGAGTGTCTAGGAGTGCAATCCTATATCTTCTTTTAATGGGGAGTAAACTCCATTGAATTAATTGAGACCAGCATTGGGCTGTGGGGCTCCTTCTGTACTATACTTTTAAAGCAATATACCACTTTAAACAGTCATGGTTTCCCCTCAGAAATCCTGGGAATGATGGTTTGTTGAGGATGCTGAGAGTTGTTAGGAGACCCTTGGGCTCCACCTTGGAGCTTGTTGTTCTACCTTGAGCTCCTTGGAGAAAAGTTAGAATATAAATGTGATGATAAATGCAATAAACAAATTAAGGTGTTCGGTGTCAGGGATCTCAGCAGCACTGCACTTTGCAGTGTGCCCTGCCACCTTACAAGGAAATATATATATATATATATATATATATATATATATATATGGCAGAAGGAGGCCCAGGGCTCAGGGCACCTTGCAGGGCCGCCCCTAACAATGCTTGTACCAGTCTCCCAGCACCACGAAAACACCTCCCTCTCCTTCCCTATCGCTCATGGGCCACAGGTGTGCAGATGCAGTGAGCAAGTATGGGGCATGTATGAAGGAAAGGAAGGAAAAACAAACCATTAGAAGGGAGGCAAACCATTAGCATCAGTGGGCCCTGCCAAGGCATTTGGGCCCCAACAGCTACGTGAACAAGCCGGGTGCGGTCACCATCCCTGATGAGATTGAGTTTTGCTTTCTCCGGAGAGTGGCGGAGTTTAGTGCACAGTGATTGTAAAAATCTTATGTTTTCAGTTCATTGGCTCCCAAGCGTGCAGACACAACTCTTGCATGCTTGTTCAACCTCAGCCTTGATCCAAATGTCCTTTATCATCCCAGGAGTAGCATGCCTCACATTTAGATGGGTATATTAGCATGAACAAATGCATATCAATAATGAGAAACTAATAAAAATATATTTTTTTCCCTTTTTTTACATGCAGGCTTCCTTTATGGGAAATGGTAGCATGTGACGCTCCCTTTAAAACATATGGACCTTTTAAAAGGGATTAACCATATGGGGGAAAGAGAGAGAGAAAGGATGAAAAGAAGTTAACGAAGGAACATTGGCATAAATGCAAAGATGGAATGAAAGGCTGAAAGCCAAGGATAGCAAACGTGATGTTCTCCAGATGATGATGGACCACAGCTCCCATCATCCCTGAATATCCCCCATGCTGGGCTGAGGCTGATAAGAACTGAAGTTCAGCAACTTTGAGAAGATACCCCATTAGTAATCTTCATACTGGGGAGATTTGAGGCAGGGAGAGATTGTTTCAATAGGCGAAGAGGCAGGCCAGGAGAGCAACTTCTGGCCTGGCAAAAACACGACACATCAGTAAAACATGTTCTCTCTTGGCAGCAAAATGGACGGAAGGACACCTGATTGGTTGAGTCCCACACATGAGGAAAGAATCGTAAGTTGGTACAGGTTTCACTTTAAAAACAAGACGATCATTAAACGTTAGCAATACAGTAAAGGCACCACCCACGCTTATTTATCTTCAGTCCAAAGTAACAGGAAACGGAGGAGAGGGAATCAGGGTAAGGAAAATTTGGAACTGGCTGAAGAGCAACTGGCTTTATTCATTGCCCATAGATAGGGCAGTTTAGACTGGGGTGAAGAATCCCCACCAATATCCTGCTTCTTCTGGCCCTACCCCCACCCCCTGAAAAGTCCTGAAAAATGTAAGACATAAAAGTGGGGGCTAAAATCATCTCTCGTGTGAGCTTTCCACTTCCTAGAAAGTCTCCATATGCTTGTCACTGTAACAGTCTTCACAGGTTTCGCGTGAGTCTTTTCTTATGTTTCGTATGTATATAGATATTTTTTGCTTGCTTGCTTGCTTGCTTCTTTAGTGACGGTACAAAAAGAAAAGGAAAGGAAACACTAAAACGTAAGGATTTCTACCCAGGCGTTTGCTCTTTGTTTCAGCTTCCCCTTCTTCTCCACAGATCTTAAAATTTGTACAAAAGAAAGCCCCGAACTTCACAATGTCCCTCCCACCCTGATGTATCATTTTGCGTTGATGCCCACCTAGCCCAAGGCAGGGACGTTGCAGAAAAAGTTCTTAAGCTGATGGATGGTGTCTCTAGATTGTGCTACTTCTCATCATGGATTTGAATTTGGAGTAGAAAGAAAGAAAGAAAGAAAGAAAGAAAGAAAGAAAGAAAGAAAGAAAGGTTCAGTCCCAAGGGGTTGGTTTCCAGTGTAAAATACAAATGGAGTTCAAACAACCTTCAGTGTATATTGCTATATAGCGCTAACCCAATCTTCGGCTCATAGCTGGCTACCTTAACCAGGAACCACCGCCTCCCCTCCACCAGGAATGTCCACCTCTCCTTGTTCCGAGCTTCTGATCTTATCTCTTCCAGTTGTGTTTGTGTTTTTCCCCCTTGTTGTTTTTTTTAATTAAAAAAAAAGAATAAGAAGAAAGTTGATCTCAAACAGTCACTTCTGTCTTGCTGTTGGTGATGAAGTATGGCTGTGTGGGTAAGTAATGCTGACTCCGCGTCGTGAGTGGATCACTCCCCGCCGGATCACCTGCGAGGTTCCTCCCTTTGGTTGCATAGGCATGCCTTCGGAGGGACTGGTCGCTAGGGTCCCAGGTTTTGTACGCTAAAGGGTGCATGTGTGGCTTGGAGGCTTTCGACTTCTGCCCGTTGTGTTTCATGGTGCCGCCCTCGAGGATGTGTGGGCGGTCGTCCTCCATATGCACTGGGTGGAGGGGCAGGTTTCCCTTTGCGGCGAACTCCGAGAGATGGCGCCGTTTGGAGTAGAAGTCGTCATTGACCTTGTCAGCTGGTTAAAGAAAAAGGAAAGGGAAAGCAACATCAGCTAAGAGTCAGCGGGGAAAACCCAACAACCTTTGAAATACCATACTGGCCCGAATATAAGCCGCACCCACAAATAAGCCACACCTTTAAAATTGAAGGGGGGGGGAAATGCCCAAATATAAGCCGCTCCCTTATAATTCCGCAGGCACTCACACCCGTAAATGGCAAATGTAGAAGAAAACCCTACAGCGATATTGTAAAAGCCCATTTTTGTAAGGTCGCAAATTTAAGCCGTACTTTTCACGGTCAGAATTTTTTGGGGAGGGAAGTGTGGCTTATGTTTGGGCCAATACGGTAAAACAGGCAATCGACAGACGACACTGTATAAAAAGACTACGACGTTGGTTAAAAATAAGATACGCTTCCAGATGGGAATAACACTGTCTTCATAAATAGCGCTTATCAAAATAAAAATACAGTGATCTTTCCTTTACAGAAGGGATGGGGAAACTGTGGTCTTCCGGATAGTGGTGGACTCCATTGCCCATCAGCCCTAACTGGCATGGCCAATAGTCAGGGATGCTGGGAGTTGTCATTCTACAAGATCTAGAAGGCCACAGGTTCGCTATCCTTGCCTTAAAGAGGTCTGTGAAATCTTAGCACAGCAGACATTGCTTTCTTTCACGGTGCTCCAACAATTCATATAGTCCTAAACATCTTCCTGGGACACTAATCTATTTAATGGTTGCTAGTTTTCTGGATTTTGTCCTGGCATTTGTTTTGTTTTTTATTAGGTTTTAAAACATAATGATTTTCAATATAATGAACAATTGCATAGCCTTATTATGATTATTTATGATTTCACATATGTCATGGGTGATTTGTACACATGGATGGTTATTTGTAAACAAGGAGAAGACACAAAAGTGAAAGATTATATATCATAGCTGATACCTGACAGAAGGAAAACAACAGATAACCACATGATCTACTATAAAAAGTGGGATGTATCCAGTGCTAGCCCTATTCAGAGTAGACTCTTTGAAGCTAATGGACATGATTAACTTAAGTTCATTAAATTCAGTGAATCTGAGTGGAACTTAGATGAAGACCACCCTTAATTTCAATTTTCTACAGGTTCTGATGTTTATTACAGCCTTTGATGGCAGGTATTAAATTTCAATATTGTTTCTATAAGAAGTAAAAATATATATGCCATGCTTCATAAAAGTTGCTTGGTGTCCCTAGATCTCTTCACAAACCCACTTCATGCATTAGTATTTTGGCTATCACCTACAGATATTTGTGCATCATAAATCCAATTAGGTACAGATTTTTCAGTTCAGCTGCCAAAATAGGAAAGAGAAGTAAATATGAAAAATTAGACTCTTCTAAAAGGTTATTTTTAATCTTGCTTCTCAATTAATAATAATAAACAGTATAACAATGTGGCTTTTATTGTTATTTATATTTTACAATTCCCCTCTTGGGAAGGATCAACTGGAGAGGCAGATTATAACTACAATATTAAGGTAAGCTTTTCTCCATGTATGCATGTTGTCAAATGTCTTGAGGTTCACCCAGATTTTTTTTAAAAAAGATTTTTTAAAAATTCATTTTGGAGTTTAAAAATTGCATAATTGTGAAGGTTTTGTTTTGTGTGGCACCTGGAGATCATGTTTTATGAAGTAAATAGCTAATAACAGCAAATAAATAAATAAGCAAGTGTTTACACAAACTCTGGATTGTAGGTATCATCTTCGAAAAGGCTCCCCCGCCCTTAGTCATAGAGAGATGGGTTCTATGTGCCTAAGATCATAAGACAAGGCTGCTGGCTCAAACCAGTGGCTTTTCTGGTCTAGCCTCCAGTTCTTACAGTGACTGGCCAGATGCTCGTGGAAAGCTTGACATGAGCACAACAGCAAGACTGGGGGAAAATCTTGCCTCCTGTGAATCAGCAGCGTTTGGAATCTGAGTTGGACTCAAGAAATACGGCATTACTCTAAGAGGCCCCTGCTGCAATATGTGTGGGGATCATCTAAAATATGGGTGGGGTGGGAAATATATGACCCTTCAGATTTAGTTGGGTTCTAATTCCCATCACCTGTGAAGATGGAGCAGACTGGTTGGGACTAATGGAACTTGGATCGCAACAACAACTGGAGGACTACAGCATCCCCCAGCCCAACCGAAGTTCTTTTCCCCTTGAGAATTAATGTATTTTCATTTGGAAAAATATGCATGTTCAGTCAATTAATCAAATAAACCCACTCTGGTTCCAGTTTGGGATATTTCTCATGTTTGGGATATTTAGCTGCAAAGACAGATTATACAATGATTGCAATGAAAAGATGTTTGCAGTTTCCAAATTGTTCTACATTCTTCTTGCAAACACATGCCAGATCACACATTGTTCCCATTCAAAAACAGCAGCTACAACAGACTGGGCTCTTTCACCTAGTTTGCTATTCGGAAAGCCAAAGTCCTTGGCTCTTATGAATGGGCCCTTTTCAAAGATCTGCCTATTGTGTTTCATTTCCCACTTTTGAAAGGGAGCCATTCTACTGAAAGAAGAATGGAATCGTTGACTGCTAGGGACGCACAAATCTGTCAATTTCACTTTCAATCTTTCTTTCATTCTTCTGACCTGAAGTCCAGTTCACTCTGTTCCTACTTCAGTTTGTGGTTTTTAAAATAAAATTTAAAATGTATCAGCATTTTAAAGTGCAGCCTTTTCCCTAATACACACATTTTTGTGTGTGTCGTTTTCCCTATACGTAGATACTTTTTTTGCAAGCAGCTTCCCCCAATATACTTTATTTTCATTTGAAATTTTCACTCACATAAATTTTTATGCACATCATTTATTGCATTGCAAATTTGGAGTTGTGCTAATTCAAAGGATTGGCTTTCATATTGTTTCTGGATGTGCAGATTGGGTTGATTTGCGTTAAAGTGCAAAAATGATCTGAATTCCTCCTCTACCTCTGACTGACTGTCATGCTGGTTATACAGAACCTCCAGCACTGGAGCCAGTATATTATGGATAGGAAACCTGTGACCTGCCAGATGTTCTTGGACTGCAACTCCCATCTCCCCTGAACATTGGCCATGCTGAACATATACAGAGCCCTGCTGGATCAGTGCCAATGGTCCATCTAGTCCAGCATTCCGTTTTCGCAATATATGAAGTTTAGTATGGTTATGTCTGGGACGCGGGTGGCTCTGTGGGTTAAACCACAGAGCCTAGGACTTGCCAATCAGAAGGCCAGTGGTTCGAATCCCTGTGATAGGGTGAGCTCCCATTGCTCGGTCCCTGCTCCTGCCCACCTAGCAGTTCGAAAGCACATCAAAGTGCAAGTAGATAAATAGGTACTGCTCTGGCGGGAAGGTAAATGGCGTTTCCGTGCGCTGCTCTGGTTCGCCAGAAGCGGCTTAGTCATGCTGGCCACATGAACCAGAAGCTGTACGCCAGCTCCCTCGGCCAGTAAAGCGAGATGAGCGCTGCAACCCCAGAGTCAGCCACGACTGGACCTAAAGGTCAGGGGTCCTTTACCTTTATGTTTGGGAATTAATTTTGATGGAAAAGTTAACAGAAAGGGTACGTGAAAGAAAACAACATGGGAAACTACATAACTTTTACACAACGTGGTCCTCCTTTATTACATATGCATCAAAGAAAGAATATGCATTTAAACCACCTAAGACACACAGGAGCATGTGGAATGATATTTTATAAACCAGCAACTGTAGAAATAATTTTTGATTTGATTATATTACTAATGTAATTACCTGGACGTAGTTGGGGCTGGGTTTTTTTTGGGGGGGGCGTAGGGGAAAACTGTATTTGATTGCTTGTATTCTTGTATTTGATTATATGTTGTTCTTACAGTCAACTAATTTTATATATATTGTGATGGATAGGATATGGTTCAGATTCTGAGAATGAATGGGTAACAATGGCACTTCCCGCTACACTAAGGTATCATTTCTGGAAAGGGCTTGTAATTCAAGTCATATAATGACTTGTGGGCTTGCAGACATGAGTTTAAAATGTAGCATGAGGAACCAGCTCTTAAAATACTGTCCATCTGCAGATAAGTAAGACTCCAGGAGTACTTAAGTGCTCCAAAATTCTCCAGTTGGGACTTTGCCCATGGTGAATTTCATGGGCAATTATTGCCATGTGAGTTGCTAGGCTTGCATCAAGGACATTAGGTGTTTAACAGCTGCGTGCTCAGAGTTTCTTTTTGGTGCCATAATATGTTCCCTTCCTTAAAGAGATGCTTTTCCTCCTCCAGGTGAATTTAAATTGCTTTTGAAGGAGCCCATGTTGTAAAATTACGCTCTACACGCCTTACCTGTCTCCATCTGTCTCCTTCTTAATTGGCGCCTGAGTGCTTTATATAACATGCAGGTGTAGTTAAAGGGATGTCTTCTCTTTTTAATTACAACATGGAATGTAGATAATGGCCTGTTCCAATTTCCAAACAGGATCTGAGATCACATCTTATAGGGCTCTTGTCAGCCTTCATTGCTGCCTCCTTTTGGAGATCTGGAACCTATCAGTGAGGCATTTTCCATCTGCTAAAGCTTTTAAGTTTGGCCAAGCAACACAGACATGGGGGGGTGGAACTGACCCCCAATATATATAACTTTAGCCAATGAAAAGGAGATGAGCTCTTTTCAAGGGAAGGCTGAGGAGCATTTCTGCATTCAAGGGCTGTAACCCCATACACCCCCCCCCCAATATAATACCTTAGTTGTAGCCATTCTGAATTTTTTTTTTTTAATGATAGTGAAGAATATATATTGGTATAAGTAAATAAATCTCACTATGTCATTTCCACGAGTTTCTGAATTTTTAAGCGCACTTTCCCCATTAGAGTACACATTTCTTGGTTGGAAAACGGCAACTGCATAATTTGGAGAAGTGCAAATTTCAGAGGTGAGCTCATACCTGCCAACTGCCGTGAAAATATTGGGATTGTCACAAAAACCCGTAAGCCATCACAGTTTCTCACTTTTTCATGCAGAGTCCCAAATTCCCAGAGGGCCTTTCCGTCAGTACACCATTTCAACATGTTACTGGAAGTTCAGACCCATGCATCCCTCTAAGTTCAGACCCATTTCCCCTCCCACTCAATATGGCACCACTTCCTGTTTCTCTGAAAACAAGATCCGGGTCACTTGAATGCCCCTGAGAAAGTTTTTCACTGTTTCCCTGCTACTCAGTTGATTGGTCTCCCATAAAGAAGTGGTGAGTGGGAAACCGAAGTGGGGGGGCTGCTTGCAAGGCCACTGCTACGGCTGCGAGGGGCGCCGAGGGGTCATGGGCACTGAACCTGTGACTTTCTGTATGCAGATTATAGGCTCTGCCGCTGAACTACAATCCTCCCCCATTAGTCTTCCTGTTCACCACTGGGACAGTGAAACTGCATTACTAGTATTTTATGGATCTGCATTACAGTCATACCTCGGGTTACAGACGCTTCAGGTTGTGCATTTTTGGGTTGCGCACCACGCCGAACCCGGAAGTACCAGACGGGTTACTTCCGGGTTTTGGTGCTTGCGCATGCGCAGAAGCGCTAAATCATGCTTTGTGCATGTGCAGAAGACCAAATCACAACCCGCACATGCACAGATGTGGCGCTGTGGATTGTGAATGTGCCTCCCGCACGGATCATGTTCGCAACCCCAGCGTCCACTGTACTAGGATTTTATGGATTTTTGCATTTTAAGTAATCATTTTAATGTTATGCTTACATTTATGTTTTTTAGATTCTGTAGTACCTTCAAGAGCCTGTTTGGGCTCAGTTCTAGAAGTACATAGGGCAAAAAATGACAAAGAAGTGTTCAGCACGTTAACCCCCCCAAAAAAAGCCTTTTGCTTTTTTTTTTTTTTTTGGCAAGAGATAAAATCAAGACCTTGGTCAGGCAGCTCCTCAGGGGGTGGAAATTGCCTTCTGATAGGAGAAACGTAGGGATTTCTTTTCTGATTAAAAGCGGGGGAAGGGTACTCTGTCTTTTGTGACATGTTTTGAAAGAGTTTTATTACCATATCTCCCATAAATGATTTAGCACTGCAAGCGTCATTAGAGTACTTTGTTTTCCACCCCCATTAACATTGCAGCTAATTAAATCAAAAGAGGTTTTCCTGGAGTGGCACGGAACCAGTAGCAGGAAACTGGCGAATTGGGAGAACAGAATCACTTAGCTTGGGTGGAAAAACAGGGGCTGGGGATGGAAAATGCTCCATAAAGACGCAGGGAGGAATTTAACGCCACACTTTTCTGATTGTTCTGTCAGCATTTCTGCTTCCCAGACAGAACAATCCACCCCACCTCTACCCCATATGCTGTTCTAGGGGTTCTCCCAACTCTCCAGATTGGATTTGGTGGAATCCCCTGTGCTGGTTTTTCCTATTGTGCTGGTTTATCTGGGTCAGTACTTGGTGGTAAGGTAGGCACAATGCTAATTACTGATCTCCTGCACCATACTTTTGGCCTTTGCTGGGGGTGTGTGTGTCTAAATGGGAAGAGTGGATTTTGGACAATCTACTGAGATTAGACTGGGAGTGGTATCATTGTGCTTAAGATGTTCCCACTGATGTTTTGTGCTATGATCACTCTGCTACAATTTTTCAAAGGACTGCTGCTTCATCTTGGCTTCTTTGCAATTTTCATAAAAGGTAAAGGTAAAGGAGACCCCTGACCATTAGGTCTAGTCGTGGCCAGCTCTGGGGTTGCGGCGCTCATCTCGCTTTACTAGCCGAGGGAGCCGGTGTACAGCTTCCGGGTCATGTGGCCAGCATGACTAAGCTGCTTCTGGCGAACCAGAGCAGCACACGGAAACGCCGTTTGCCTTCCCGCCGGAGCGGTCCCTATTTATCTACTTGCACTTTGACGTACTTCCAAACTGCTAGGTTGGCAGGAGCAGGGACTGAGCAATGGGAGCTCACCCCCATCGCGGGGATTCGAACCGCCGACCTTCTGATCGGCAAGTCCTAGGCTCTGTGGTTTAACCACAGCGCCACCCGCGTCCCTGCAATTTTCATATTTTTCACACATACTTAGATATGTGTGGGGCCTCTGGGATTTCATTTTATTCTTTAAAGAAGCTGTGTGTATGCATATGGGAGTGCTCTGAGTTTGATGGAAACAATAGTACAGAGGGAAGGTGTGTTTCACCCCCCACACCATCCCTCCAACTTCAGTGGCCCCCACCCTGTCTGCAATTAGCTTCTATTGTTTCCTTACTCAATCTCCCACCTTTCTTCCAAGTTGTGTAATACAACATACCTGGTTCTTCTCCCACAATTTTCTCTTCACAAAACTCCTGTGAGGGAGGTTTGGCCAATTGGCCCATCATCACCTAATGAGCTCCGTGCCTGAGTGGGAATTTGAACCCGGGTCTCTCCAGCCTTCATCCAACTCTCTAACATGAGGCTTCAGAGCCAGTTTCCAGGAAAGAAAATACTCTAGAAATACTCTAGCTGAAGGTGTGGTCTCTCAGCATGTCCAAGCCAAGCATGCTGAGACAGAGCACTCTTCTCTTCTACTAGGAATGACTAGATTCCCTCCACACTCCCCCCCATCTCACTCCTTCACAGTTCTCCTGGTATACTGGAGAGAACGTATAGAATTTATTCTGAAATACGGACCTGCACTTTCTGGTTTATTTGCATCTTTACACTGTGATGCCAATGGGCAAGTACACATTGATAAAATACCTATTTTCCAGAAGGAAACCTTGATATGATTATACGCATGATTGAATCGAGACTTTTGCAGTGTTCAATGCATGCAGGTGGATGACTTCAAAACATGTTTTTATACCTCCTCCGAAAGTAGGGATTGCATAATTTGGGTATCTGCCCAAATTAATGCATTACATTATGAATGAAGTGGAGGACTACATCCTTGCCTGCTGCAGGATTTCCCCTCTCTGAAACCATCTGAGTTGAACTTACGGATGGGAGAGAAATTCAACTCAGTTTGAATTTAAAGATGAACCTGACAGAGAATACGCAAACTGAAACGCAGCCAGCCTTCTCTGACTTTTACCATGCACTATGAAGGAAAGTGTGCAGAAATGCATATACTAGGGTAAAGGTAAAGGTACCCCTGCCCGTACGGGCCAGTCTTGCCAGACTCTAGGGTTGTGCGCCCATCTCACTCAAGAGGCCGTGGGCCAGCGCTGTCCGAAGACACTTCCGGGTCACGTGGCCAGCGTGACATCGCTGCTCTGGCAAGCCAGAGCCGCACACGGAAACGCCGTTTACCTTCCCGCTGGTAAGCGGTCCCTATTTATCTACTTGCACCCGGAGGTGCTTTCGAACTGCTAGGTTGGCAGGCGCTGGGACCGAACGACGGGAGCGCACCCCGCCGTAGGGATTCGAACCGCCGACCTTTCGATCGGCAAGCCCTAGGCGCTGAGGCTTTTACCCACAGCGCCACCTGCGTCCCCATCATATACTAGGGTACTGTGCACATAAACATGCAGACATTAGTCATGCAGACATTTCCAATGAGACAGGAGAAATTGCTTCGCAAAAATGTGTATACATCAGGGGAAATGGCATACAAAACATTGCCTATTAGAAGAAATTCACACTAAAACGTGGATGAATTTGCATGAGGACTTCTAAAAGGGGGAAAAATCATAAACTAATGCAGAAATGTGGAACACTGAACAGTATGGGAAACACATGGAAGAATATTACTATCATGACCTCCAACAGGTCATCTTTTTGGTGCCTTTTGTAGAGTTTATTTAGAGGCCTGAAACGACTTAATTAGACTCCTTGTCTAATTAACTGGCTATAGAAATGTATTATGTCATGAATAAGAGCTGTGCACTTCTGTAAAGACCACAGCATGAGTACAGTAATAGGGGCGGTGAGCTTCCCTTAAGGCAATCAAATGTGACACTGGACAGCAGTTAGGTTTCTTGGGTGATAGAGATTAGCACAGGACCGATGACCTATCTCCCTCGACTATTAGCCAGTCCTTTGACGTCACCCATTGGCTTTGCAGTCAGGACAGTGGAAAGTGTGCTGTTTTCATTCTAAGACATTAGAAACAATACATAAAGCCAAGTAGAGCCCTTGCTTAGTGGAGGTCCCAACACAGACCTCAAGAGAGAGGAAGAGTGAGAGGAGATAACTTGACTATCAGGACTTTGGTAATGTTGCTAAGGAGAAGATTTCCCAGCAACTCCAAAGGCTGTAAAAGATCTGCTTTCCCATGTTTTCTGCTACATACTTATCAAACACATAAAGCCTGTTAAAGTGCCTGCTTGTTTGCCAGCCAGATTCCCAAAGAACACCTTGCCCCCTTAGTAAGGCATGGGTTTAAGGATGGGAAAATGAGAAATTTGCTTCTCCCACCCCAGACCTCTAGAGCATTATGAGAAACTGTACCTATAGCATTGCCCACATGGATGTCACCGAATCCCTGCAGTTGGTGGATCTGGGGAGGGTCCCTAGCTGAGTTGGAAGCACATGCTTTCCTTGCTTATGGTCCCAGGTTCAGTCCGTGAAAAAGACTTGGTTTGACAGATCTGAACAGCCATCTCCTGTGAGAATTCTCAACCAAATTCTCTGGTGCAATATAAGGTGGTTCCTACCTCATCCCAATATCCTGAAGCTGAGGCTCCAATACTTTGGCCACCTCATGAGAAGAGAAGACTCCCTGGAAAAGACCCTGATGTTGGGAAAGATGGAGGGCAGAAGGAGAAGGGGACAGCAGAGGACGAGATGGTTGGACAGTGTTCTTGAAGCTACCAGCATGAGTTTGACCAAACTGCGGGAGGCAGTGGAAGACAGGAGTGCCTGGCATGCTCTGGTCCAGGTGGTCATGAAGAGTCGGACACGAATAAACGACTAAACAACAACAACAACAACAACCTCATCCCATGATGGCTGGGTCAGAACTTTAAGCGACTCCTCTCTCTCTCTCTCTCTCTCTCTCTCTCTCTCTCTCTCTCTCTCTCTCCACTACTCCAGGCATTATAAACATCATAGCTTGAGCTCCTCTTTCCCCAATTTCATTTTTTCTTTGCTGCACAGGAATTGATTTCAAAGCTGCCTCAATACAGTGGATGCCTGAGTTTACCTGGGGATGAATGTACAGCTGAAAGGCAACCGTCACTGCATGCCTCCAAACCCCATTTTCAACTGGTAATGCCGTGTGCAGCTGTGACGTGTCAACCTCAAAAGACAATGGTGTTCAAAGCTAGCCTTGCCAATCCAATTTTCCACCTCTTTTCTTAAAAAAAAAGGTTTTGGGGTTTTTTTTGTTCTTTTTTTAAGGCATCTATCTCAAACACAAACAGCAAAAAGGCACACTGTCAAAACCCATCAAAGCTGCCAATATCCCTACATGGCACATATTTTATGCTTTCCGAATTGTCATTGTCACCAGGGTGGGGATGGGGGGGAGAGAACTCAACTGACAATGGCTGAACATTCACTGATTGTAAGAGAATTGTCAAGGCTTATGCCGGCACATTTACAGTAATACTATGTGTACATCCCTAGGCACCAGGGCAGCGTGCTTCTACAATGTGCTTGGGAGCAACACTGGAGCTGGTGGAAACAGCAACAAAGACAGACTATAGGTTTATTTGGACCTGTAAGTCTTCCCCTTTTTGAAATAAAGGGAAAAGAAGAGGGGTGCATCTATCAAGAATGGAGTGAGTTCCAGAAACTGCCACCCCCTCATTCGGGCATCATTAGAATGGAGGTGGATCTGGGACACGGGTGGCGCTGTGGGTTAAACCACAGAGCCTAGGACTTGCCAATCAGAAGGTCGGCAGTTTGAATCCCCACGACAGGGTGAGCTCCCATTGCTCGGTCCCAGCTCCTGCCAACCTAGCAGTTCGAAAGCACGTCAAAGTGCAAGTAGATAAATAGGTACCGCTCCAGCGGGAAGGTAAACGGCGTTTCCGTGCGCCGCTCTAGTTCGTCAGAAGTGGCTTAGTCATGCTGGCCACATGACCCGGAAGCTGTACGCCGGCTCCCTCAGCCAGTAAAGTGAGATGAGCGCCAAAACCCCAGAGTCGTCCGCGACTGGACCTAATGGTAAGGGGTCCCTTTACCTTTACTTTACTGGAATGGAGGTGGAGGGCCTATCATTTGATAGAGTAAGGGAGAAACTCCTGGCATTGAATGCTGCGAGGTGAGGAATGATGCTGTGGATTTGGGTAGCCAAGCGATGTATGCTATGTGGCCTGCCCATCACCCTTACTCCAGGCTATTCTGTTGCGCTTGAGGATGCTCTCCTATTGCTGGTGCAGAAGTAAGAGTAAATGGTTGTCAGAAGGGTTTGGCTAAACACTGTGAGATACCGATGGATCCTGCTCATGTGATTTACTGCCCCCTGCAGGAGGCAAGTGAGACCTGAGCTAGCGGAGTTAACAGGGCCTGCAGGAATTGAGAGAAGCATGGGCTGCTTCACAGTTTTTCCCACATTGAGATTTTTGCATAGTATACACACACACACACACACACACACACACATCATGATTTACGATATGTTGCCAGGTCAAAAATTATGAAACCAATATCACGATGCAGACTTCAAACTGGCTCTGGATTGATTGGTCAGTGTGAAAAGCTCCCTGCCCCAGCACCAATGGGATGTGTGGGGTTTTTTGGGGTGTGTGAATAGTTTTGAAAGAGTGAAAAGGCTTTTCCTTTCCACCCTCCCCCCAAAAACATTGCCATGAAAATAAGCATTGTGAAGATGCACCTAGACTTTGCTCTCATTAGTGGTGTGACGAATCATCAAAACAGTCCACACTAGGTAGCTGAGCTTGGATGCAATAAACTATGGTTGAGTCAAAATGACTCACCATTTTCTCAGAGCATTTTCTATAGTGTCAAAATGTAAAGACCCCCCCCCCATTCTGACACTCCTTGTGAAGATGTTTCCCAGTTTACATAGTCCACTCTCATTCATTTTTTCTCAAATGAGTTTATTTGCCCTCAAGTGATCTCATCCCATAGTGATGGTGTTCTGTTCATCACATGATCTCTCATCCACTGGGAACGTAGATTGTGCAATTTGGATTAAGACCGTCTCTTTCGTTGTAAACCACTCTGAGGTCTACGGGCGAAGGGTGGTATACAAATTTAATAAATGATGATAGTAGTAATAATTTACCATCAGTAACTGTGAAACCTGAATGACACACAAAGTTGTGATATACTGTCCCATTCACAATTTAATCCTTGATTGACTGGGATGACTCACATAACTAATCCAGAAGTGGTATCTTCATTTTCATTTGATTTATTAACAGTGGTGTCATCCCATTGCCAAATCTGATTGGTTGCACAGTGTTTTGACAGTATCCTAGGTATTACATGATTCCTGATTGGTTGGAATGCATAGCTAACTAATCCAGAAAGCCGAAAGCAACTTTAATGGGGATGGTGGCACTCAATGAGAGAGTGGAATTTTTCTTCTTCTTCCATGAAATATTTATATCACTCTCCCTCCTATTTTAGCAATAAAAGAAAAGGAAGTAAAACATATTTGGTGGAACCCAACAATAAACCCACAACATCACAAGCTAACTGATACCTCTCATATGATGCCTGTAGCATCGTTGGGACCAGCATGCAATGATTTCTCAGCATTTCAGAAACGAGGTATGCACTTTACCTCTCACCATTAAAATGGTGAAGATGGGAAGTGTCTAGATTGGTGGCTTAAGGAAAGGCTTAAGGATAATGAATCCAGCGAGATCCTAAAATCTTTCAAAGGCGTTTGATGCTTCAGTGTATTAGTGTAACCAAATTAGCTTGATCCTATGTTGATCCTGGCGATTATCTCCTTGTTTGCTGCAGTTATCTGAATTCCTTGAGAGGTATCACATCACCATGTCTCCCTCTCCCCTCTAGTATGGACTGATATGCCTGTACTATCCCAGCCTTGTCAATCATTCAGTCATTAGGAACCCCGAGGAAGTGACTTTTTCTTTTTCTTTTTTTTTAAGGAAAGGGCTTTACTAGCACTGTGCTGCTTTTATTATCTGCATGTTAATAGATTTTTAAATATTGTATTAGAGTTTAATTGCTATTTAAATAAAGCCATTTACTTTAAAAAAACTATTATCTTTTATATGTTTTTAGCTTTTTGTATTTTATCTGTGTTGTTTTAATTGGTGGAAGCCACCTTGAATCCTGGTCTGGGAAACGCATACACACACACACACCTGTACACAGGGTTTAAGAGGAGGGTTCCCCAGCCATGCCACAGATTAAATTTCCTGCAGCCATGCCTCCTGCCAGTGCTGATTGGACAGCGGGGTCCAGCACAACACCAATGATGTGGCAACAAGGGTGGGCGTCAATCTCCACTCCCCACTGAACCACTGCAGGGGGTCCGAAGCCTGGCCGCAATGCCACCCACCAGAAAAGGTGATTGGACTTCCCAGCGTTTCTGGGAAAGAGAGATTCACTGTTAAACCACTCTAGACACTGTAGCTCTGTGAGGGGAATAAGGGTCTCCTCATAACTCTCAGAACCCATAACAAACTATGTTTCCCAGGATTCCTTGGCAGTTTAAAGTGGTATGCTGCTGCTTTAAATGTATAGTGCATTTATACATTTATATACTTTAATAAGTACTATTTTATATTTCTACCAGCATTCAGTTCTCCATATAACACCACAGGACTTGTTTCCCTTACTAAATGCTCTTTTTTTTTGTTTCTGCAGAAGTGGAACTCTCTCTCTCTGACTGAAAAGCCTGTTGTCTCAGTGACAGCCGACGTGTCTTAATGGATCTCGTCGGCAGCACAAGGACAGTTCCTTAATGTGCAGTTTTGTCACATCAGTGTGGAAATTTCACTAAGTGCTAAATATGTGGTTTCAGGTTTCTATTCTGCAGGCGACAAAAAAGGTCCATTGAAATCATCATGCCCATTGTGTGTGAGCTTTTCTTCTCTTTAAAAGTGGCGACAGCTGAAAAGCCTAAATGGTGAAAAATAGTGGGTATTGTCTTCCTGTGGGAATGGGAACAAGGTCGCAGGCGTTCCAGTTCACAGTAAACATAGGTTTGGGTCAGATGGCAATAGCAAAGGCCTCCTAGGAGGCTTAGCTTAGTGAGAATCAAGTACAGTTATACCTCATGTTACATTTGCTTTATGTTACATTCTTTCAGGATACGTCCCGCGGCGACCTGGAAGTACCGGAAAGGGTAACTTCCGGGTTTCGTTGTTCGCGCATGTGCAGAAATGCTAAATCGCTCTTCACGCATGCACACAAGTGCCAAATCGTGCCACACACCTGCACAGATACAGCACTTCAGGTTGTGCTCTTTTCATGTTGTGAACAGGCCTCTGGAACGCATCCCATTCACAATCAGAGGTACCACTGATTAATGTTAATGTTAAATAATGTTAATGTTAAATAAATTACTTCTGGTAAATGAGCCATCATAGCCGCTAGAGCGCCATGAAAGTTTGTGTCCCAGGGCAAGTCTGGACCCAGCCCCTCAACTCCTCTTGTTTTTCCCTCCTTGCATAACTCTGGATACCATTTTGCCCCTTAATATCACTGGATCCTTCCAAGGGAAAGATGCTGGGATGTTCTTGGACTGAATGTTCTTGAGGGCTGAAATAAATTTCCAAATCTCTGCAAATGAGGGCTCTTGTACTATGCTGCTTGGATCTGTTGGGTCCCGGAGCTCATTTCACACGACATTTCAGTCAACACTGCTCTGAAGCAAAAAAAAGTCAGGCGATGTTCTCTACACAAAAACCCTCCCCAATATTAGCTGTGCGATAAAATCAGCTATGGAATATGTTTTTTCCTAGAATGTAAGAGAGCAATACAGAGAAGTTGTACACTTTATTCTGAACATAAAGCATAAGTTTCCTTGCTGTCAAACTAAGAGCTTTTTTTTTTCTTGACACAGAGTACTCTCTGTACTGAAAATATTACTTTTAATACTCACAGTAGCTCTTCCTTCCTCCCTAAGAGGAAGGAAAAGTAGTTTGCTGATTTGACTACCAAAGAAGAACTGATAGAATACTTTGCCTTAAAAAACCCCAAAACTGTGCAAGAAACATTTACACCTAGGGATGGATGACTCAATCTGTTCCCATCTTGGGTCAGTTTTGCATGTGTTCATTCATATGTCTGTTCCTTCCACGTTATTCTGCTGCTTTATTTTCAAAATCAGTATGAAAACTGAAACTAAATCCTGATAGAGGTGTTATGTGTCACAACTTTCTCAAGCCCAGGAGGTGGGGAAATGGTCTGTCCTGAGCAGGCCCATGACTTGGTGGTGCTCCTGGACTCAATCATGTCCCTGGAGTCTGAAAGCCCTAAACGGCCTTGGGCCTGTACCTGAAGGAGTGTTTCCACCCCCATCATTCAGTCCAAGGCTTTTCTGGTAGTTTTCTCAATGCAAAAAGTGAAGTTACAGGGAACCAGGTAGAGGGTCTTCTTGGCAGTGGCGTCCACCCTGTGAAATGCCCTCCCAGCAAATGTCAAGGAAGCAAAGAACTACACAACTTTTAGAAGACATATGAAGGCAGCCCTGTATAAGGAAGTTTTTAATGTTTGATGTTTGATTATGTTTTATATGTATTGGCAGCCGCCCAGAGTGGCTGGGGCAACCCAGTCAGATGAGCAGGGTATAAATAAAATAGTAATAGCAACAACAACAACAACAATGTGGATGACACCCAGTGACTAGGAGTCCATTTTTCCAGCTCTAGCTGGCTGGCGAGTTACAGCCCCTTTTGGGCAGAAATGAGCACTTTATTCCATGTTCTGGTAATGTCTCCGTTAACAAATACTAATTAAAAAAGCACCAAGCTTCTCAAAATAACAACCACTCATTTCTCCTGCCCACAAAAAACCATACTCAGATTTGTTTGGAGGTGTGGCTTTGAAGAAAACAGCTCTGAGCATGCTCAGAACAGCTCCTGGGTCTACCCAAATGATAGATCAGTTAACGCTAAATGCCTTAGCCAGATTGAGATAATGATAACAGAAGGGAAAGGAAAACTACACAAGCAGGTCAAATAGTAGCTCTGTTAAACAAAACAGAAGAACGTGGTGTTTTTTTCTGCCTAGAGGCAGATGAGTGGGACCTCCTGGCTAAAGAAATACTTTTGGATTGAGATTGGCTGAGTGGTGCAGAGGGATGATTGGCCAGAGAATAGGAGATTGTTGTATCCAGGACTGTCTCTATGTTAAAATGGATTTTGGAAGGATTTGTGGGACAGAAAAGAGTATACTACACACACACACACACACACACACACGGCATTTCACTTGATAGGGTTGAGCCCTTTTTGTCCTAAAGGACCAGCCTCCAGAGCTTAGAAATTCTGATGAGCGCCATGTTGGCAACCTTTGCATAAATTGACCAATGTCTCATACACCTAGACCTGTGCACAATGAAGGACATTTGTGGCTTTAGCCAATAGAACTCAAACTCAACCAGAGATGGGTTACTCACCCCTCTTGAGAGTGTCTCTCCCATTGTATCTGTTCTGCTAACATCTTTCTGTCATGTAAGTAAAGGTGGTTGTCAGATCAGCTAGCCACAAGTCTGACAAACAGATTATCTTTAACCTTTAAATCTTCTTTAAGTTTAAACCTGTCACTCAGCCTCTTGGGTTATCCATATTCATGTCTTTAAGATGCATTCCTGAGACATCTTTGCTCAGGATGAGCCATTAAAACTTTGAAGATCCTCCAAATCCATTTCTAATTCCATTTTCCTTTCCTCTGATGTGTAAGATTCTTTATTATCAGTAGTGTAAAGTAAACGTTGTATTTGAGTCTGAGTAGGGAGTGCAGAAGTAATTCCCTGCTTGCTCTGAAATGTGTTGAGCCTTAAGTTATGCTTATGCCATACATTTAAAGCACTTTGATACCACTTTAAAGAGCAGTTGCTTTCCTCAAAGAATTCTGGGAGCTGTAGTTAGTTAAGGAGCAGTAATTAGTAGTCCCCTATTCTTTTCCTAGAGCTATACTTCTCAGAGTGGTTTAACAGTCATTTCCTCTTCACAAGGACTCTGCATGAACCCAGTCCTTGATGGATCATCTTCCCCCACCAGGAACTAAGACTGCGTCTCCCAGAAGTGATCCTATGTGGAACATTACTGCCATGTAGACTTAGAGTGCCCAAGTCCCAACGGGATTCTGGGATTTCTTGGGGGATCTGTTTCATTTCCATGACAGGAAAAAATCACTCCATACTGGGGGTTTTCCAGTCCACCCAGAAGAAATATTTAATTAAGTTGCCCACATTGGAAATTATGTTGATGTCTAGAACGTGGGGATATCAAATGAAGATGAATGTTCGAAGCTTCAGTGCAGACAAGAGAAAGTCTGTTTTCATATACTTGTAGCAGCAAATGCCAAACTTTAACTAGGCACTGGATGAAGATGTACCATTTTTGTCTATCTTGAAGCTTCCAGTAACTATTGGTTAATCAAGATATGTTCAGAGCCCCTCTCCTTAACGCCACTGTTTAATAACTGTTTGCAAAGCTTTATTTGCAAACTTGTCTTTCTACTCCTTTCTACTCCAATTACTGACAATTGATAGTAAATTGGGGGGATGGGACAGTAAGTCTGGCTGTGCTTGCCAAACTCTTTAGGACCGCTTGACAAGCAAAAAAGTGAGATGGATGAAGTGCAGTAATTTTAAGTGTGCCATAACTTGGCATGGAATCTGTTTTGATGAGGGCAGTACCTCCAAGTGGGCTGTAGCTCAGTGGTACAGCATCTAGCTTGCATTCAGAAGCTCCTGGGTTCAATCCCCTGTCAGTGTTTGTAAAAAAACAACAACAAAGGTTCTGACCTCCCTTTGTCGCCTCAGCCTGGTCCTCGGACCCTTGTTGGCATAAAAGAGTCCACAAGAAAAGTATCCTTGCAGAGTACTTTCTGCTTTTATTCTTAAAAGTCTATCTACAAAAGCGACTGACCAACTCTACACACATCAACACTACCAGCTTTCACTAACCAACCAACCAACCCAACACCAAACTAACATTTCTCACTCTATGTATACAACCCGGTGCAGGCCGCTGACTCATGCTGACCCAGCTTTTTAAGCATTAAAGAAACAGCGGCCAATTTTTAGCCGTGACATCCCCAGCATCAGAATATCCCCTGTCTGAAACCCTGGAGAGCTGCTCAAAGTTTGTGGAGGCACTACTGAGCTAGGCAGGCCAATGGTCTAACTTGGTACAAGGCCGCTTTCTGTGTTCCTATGGAGAGGCCCACAACTGACCTTTGCAATATAACAGCTAAGACCAATCTAGTTCCTTGTAGAATCACATAATTGTCAAGTTGGAAGGGATCCCAAGGGCCATCTGGTCCAACTCCTTGCAATGCAGGGATCACAGCTAAAGAACCCCAGAGAGAGGGCCACCCAACCTCTGTTTAAGAACCTTCAAGGAAGGAGAGTCTGCCACCTTCTGAGGGAGTCCGTTCCACTATTGGACAGCTCTCGCCATCAGAAAGTTCTCCCTAGTGTTTAGTTGGAATCTCCTTTCTTATAATTGGGATCAGCAATGTGAGATCAGGTGGCTGGGCTAGCTGGGTCTTTGGCCTGATCCAGCAAAGCTCTTGTTATGCTCTGATAGGGGTGGATGTTTCCTTTCTGCTTCTCACTTGGGTGGGAGAGATCCATGGCCCAGGGTGGTGAATCAAAGGGAAAAACCTAGCTGAGCATTATGTGTAAACCTGAAGATACCTGAAGATACATGAAATCATTAAATGTATCATCCTCTGGATGTGACAAACGATGCATTAATCTGTAGTTTGCAGCCTGCTTTTTCGGCATTAAACCTGGAGAGATATCCCTAAGGCTAAGACTCCCTTGATCTATTTTCCCTCCTCCTACAGGCGTTTCTGGAAGCTGAAAGTTCAATATTTTACTGCTGTCTGACACAGAGATTTGGAGGAGGGAAGGGGGAAAGTACCACTCTGCTATTAGTTTGCAGTCCCTGGCTTAGTATTTTCAAGGAAACGTAAGTCTCTTTTTACAAGTCTAGCAGCGTTGATGGAAACACGGTCAGAATATATTAGCCCTGCGCTGCTTCGACTTCCCCATTTTTCAAAACAACATCAGACAGCATTATCTGTCCTGGAGCCATGCTTGGATATTTCCTTTTTATTTACAAGAAAAGAGCACCGTTTCTTGGGGGGTATCTTGTCTTCCATTCCATTATTTCCACTGCTCACTCTGTGTATACACACATCTTAGTCAAACTTCCACAGGCAGGAAGCAAGTAGCTTGCCTGGAATTCAGGACCACATTCCAGGAGAAATATCGAGAGGAAAAAGAACTGCAGCAACGTTTTTGTACTTCTTACAGATATGCATCTGCCTCCCCAAATTCACAAAGCAAATTTATATTAAATCTGCATCTTCTAATGCCCATTGATGTTGTTGTTGTTGTTTAGTCATGTCCGACTCTTTGTGACCCCATGAACCAGAGCATGCCAGGCCCTCCTGTCTTTCACTGCCTCCCGCAGTTTAGTCAAACTCATGCTGGTAGCTTCAAGAACACCATCCAACCATCTCGTCCTCTGTCACCCCCTTCTTCTTGTGCCCTCCATCTTTCCCAACATCAGGGTCTTTTCCAGGGAGTCTTCTCTTCTCATGAGGAGGCCAAAGTATCAGAGTCTCAGCTTCAGGAGCTGTCCTTCCAGTGAGCACTCAGGGCTGATTTCCTTGAGAATGGACATGTTTGATCTTCTTGCAGTCCATGGGACTCTCAATAGTCTCCTTCAGCACCATAATTCAAAAGCATCAATTCTTTGGCGATCAGCCTTCTTTATGGTCCAGCTCTCACTTCCGTACATCACTACTGGGAAAACCATAGCTTTAACTATACAACCTTTGTTGGCAAGGTGATGTCTCTGCTTTTTAAGATGCTGTCTAGGTTTGTCATTGCTTTTCTCCCCAGAAGCAGGCGTCTTTTAATTTTGTGGCTGCTGTCACCATCTGCAGTGATCATGGAGCCCAAGAAAGTAAAATCTCCCACTAATGCCCATTGATAGAGTACTGCATTAGTTTCTGGTCTTCCTCCTTTTCCTTGACCCTCTTGAAAGCTCTTTTGGTTTGTTCTCTAAAAAGAAGGTATTTCTGTGTGCTGTTTTGTGATCTGGCCAATCAAAGGTTGTATAGCTGGCATATTATAATACCATGTAGCAGGTTGATGGAACTTTCTTTCATATGTGGTGGACTTGTAATAGGGTTGTGATAGGGTTGTGTCCGGGGTGAAAATCTGAACACAAATGTTGATTGCCATTTCTGATCTATTTTGAACTATTATTTATGAAAAACAGCACTGCCCACATGGCTTGCCATACATCTGGATTTTCCCAGACATCTTGCCAAGTTTTGCCAAGTTTTGCCTGGGCACTGCTTTCAACCACAGTATTCTGGGTATGTCCAAGAAATTCTGGACGTATGGCAACCCTAACTTGTAAGAAAGTGAGAGTTTTTGGGGGCATGACATATGACAAGATAAAAAGGATGTTTAAAGTGATTATACCAAAACAACCGGAAGCCTTTCTCTTAGGGATTATAGGGACAGAAGTTCCAAAAAAGACGATTAAGTCATTTATGTAAATAACAACAGCAGCCAGGATTCTCTACACACAAAAATGGAAGGAAGAGAAGGAAGAAGTAGTTCCCTCCAAAGAAGAATGGATAAGTGAGGTTGTGGACTATGCAGAATTGGCAAAGTTAACAGCCAAAATAAGAGAATCTAACGATGATTGCTTTGTGGAAGAATGGAAGTCCTTTTCGATTTAAGTAAATATTATAGTATGATGAACTCGCAAGCAGGACTTGAAATATGAGCAGCAGAAGGAAATAAAGAACACAGTAGGAATGTATTGGTATAAGAGATAGGAGATATTGTGCAGCAGAGGGGGAGAAATTAAAACACCATGGAAAATGGGGTGGGATGTCGGAAAAAGACAAATTTATTATGTATTGAAGTATATACAGTGGTGCCCCGCAAGACGAATGCCTTGCAAGACAAAAAACTCGCTAGACGAAAGGGTTTTGCGGTTTTTGAGCTGCTTCGCAAGACGAATTTCCCTATGGGCTTGCTTCGCAAGACGAAAACGTCTTGCAAGTTTGTTTCCTTTTTCTTAACACCATTAATACAGTTGCGACTTGACTTCGAGGAGCAACTCATAGAACGTGGTGTGGTAGCCTTTTTTGAGGTTTTTGGTGATTTTTGAAGCTTTTCCAAAACTTTTCTGACACCGTGCTTCGCAAGATGAAAAATTCGCTAGCTGAAAAAACTCGCGGAATGAATTAATTTCGTCTTGCGAGGCACCACTGTATGTCAATTTTATAAAATTTATTAAAGCAAAAGGTATTATAGGTAAAGGTAAAGGGACCCCTGACCATTAGGTCCAGTCATGGCCGACTCTGGGGTTGCGGCACTCATCTCACTTTATTGGCTGAGGGAGCCAGCATACATCTTCTGGGTCATGTGGCCAGCATGACTAAGCCGCTTCTGGCGAACCAGAGCAGCACACGGAAACGCCGTTTACCTTCCCACCTTTTATCTACTTGCACTTTGACGTGCTTTCGAACTGCTAGGTTGGCAGGAGCTGGGACCGAGCAGTGGGAGCTCACTCCGTCACGGGGATTCGAACCGCCGACCTTCTGATCGGCAAGTCCTAGGCTCTGTGGTTTAACCCACAGCACCACCCACGCCCCTAAATTATAGTACCACATAAACCATCAGATTTCCTTAGATGGTGACATCACAAAACTATATCAGCAGAGTCAAAAGGATTACTGCTCTTCCTCTGCATGGCAGAATATTTTTACTCCAATTTGCAGCCCCTCAAACTATCGTCCAAACTATAGGAAAAACTTTTTTTTCTGAGATCATCTTCTCCCCCACCTCATTTAAGGTCAGGTTTATTCTAATGGTTGCAAGTAAAGCTTGACCTGTTTATGCAATCCAAGTTTTGAACTAATTCCACAGAGTCCCTGAGATAGTCCTCTTTCTAGCCAGCTGTGATGAACAAGTCCAGGTACGTTACCTCTGCTCTTGTCATTGGCGCATGAGTGAGCAGTGACCATTTAAGCATGGGAGTAAAAAAACATGCTTGATGAATCGAGAAAGAGAGAGAATAATTTATGCAGAAAAACCACTTTCAGCACTTTTCTACATGAATAATAAAGTGCTGGAGAAATTCCCCAAGAGACCACAACCGTGTCAGTAATAAGGAAAAGTCTGAAAGCAGAGTTTGGGCACATGTGTCTGAAAACTTTCCCTTAACACTATTGGCCGAAGCAGCCTTTGCAGGACAAATATACTAGGGCTGTGCACATTGGCTCTGTGAATACCACAAACTGTGAGCCAGGGTGGTGGAGAGGGAACCAGGGGGGTGTCGTGGTTACAGTTGGTGGGCCAGGACCTGGGAGACCAGGGATCAAATTCTCACTTGGCCATGAAGCTCAGTGGGTGACCTTGGGCCAGCCACTACCTCTCAGCCTAAACCACCTAACAGGGTTGTTGTGGGGATTAAATGTGGAGGGAGAGAGCCATGGAGCCACTGAGCCTTGAGCTCAATGGAGTAAGGTAAAGGTAAAGGTACCCCTGCCCGTATGGGCCAGTCATGTCCGACTCTAGGGTTGTGCGCCCATCTCACTTAAGAGGCCGGGGGCCAGCGCTGTCTGAAGACACTTCCGGGTCACGTGGCCAGTGTGACAAGCTGCATCTGGCAAGCCAGCGCAGCACACGGAAACACCATTTACCTTCCCACTAGTAAGCGGTCCCTATTTATCTACTTGCACCCGGGGGTGTTTTTGAACTTCTAGGTTGGCAGGCGCTGGGACCGAGCAGCGGGAACTGCAAGTCCTAGGCACTGAGGTTTTACCCACAGCGCCACCCGTGTCAAAGGTGGCATATAAAAGCAATACAGTGGTACCTCGGGATACATACACTTCAGGTTACAGACGCTTCAGGTTACAGACTCCGCTAACCCAGACTCCGCTAACCTCGGGTTACAGACCGTTACAGACTGCGCTAACCTCGGGTTAAGAACTTTGCTTCAGGATGAGAACAGAAATAGTGCTCCGGCGGCGCAGCTAAAGTGGTACCTCAGGTTAAGAACAGTTTCAGGTTAAGAACGGACCTCCGGAATGAATTAAGTACTTAATTTTATTTTCAATCTTAAAAAAAGCTCAACAACTTTGGTCGGCTCTCACTTCATCAAATCTGTCCCTCTTTGGAAAAAGTTTGGGCACCCCTGCACTAGAGCAACAAGACTTTGACCCCTGCTCCTCCTCCTCTTGCACCCTCCATGCCCCCCAGATCAGCTTTGGGGGGTCATGAGAAGCCTCAGAACAGCACACAGAGGGAGAAGAATGAATAACATTCCATTTGGTAAACGTAAATGTTGGCACTGATGGAACAATCGTAATAGTGCAACATTAAAATCCATCCAAAGTCTTCACAGTAGGCTAACTTTTACTTAACCTACACCTAAGCTAGTCATGGTGGTTCATTTCAATAGGCCTACTCTGAGCAGCAAACATTAGCTGAATACATTGATCACCCAATGCATTGAATACCCATTGTTTTTGAGTTATGAAACCAAGAGCTTAAATGCTGGGCTTTGTTGCACACAGCTTAAAGCTTATATATTATTTAAAATTTAAAGAGACAGGGGATTATCAAAGTGAGACTATGGGAAAAAAAAGATCCCCCCTCCTAATATTGATGAAATAGTTGGACTTGTGCAAAATAGCTTTGCTAGATTTCTTTTAAAAAATACACGAGGGAGAGCTTAATGAAACCGAAATAGGAAAATGTGAGAAATGGTATTCTATGTATGTGAAATATGACACGATGTATTTATAATAATTTTGTGTGAGTGATAGAAAGAATGAGGTGATTTACCATAATAATTTTGAATATAATATATGAAAACTTTTGTACATTATTTTATATGAAAAAGCAGGCTTGCTGCTTTTACAAAAGCCAAGAAATCTCCCCCCCCCATTTAGCTGTGTGAAATATTAAATGGACATTGAGGCATTCAGTCTGCTGACGTGGCAAAATTAACGAACGAGGGGAATTCAATATTCTTTGCTTACCTACTGCTTTTAGGGATGCATACTTGTTAAGCTCCTTCCCTGGCGGCTGCTGTTCGTACGGATTTGTGATCTGTCCCATGCTTGGGAAGGAGTGCGGATGTGTCAGCTGTGGGAGAAGAGGCGATGTTGGCACCACGTTGTTCATCTGTGTTGCATCTGTATAAGAGAAGTAAGAGGAAGATCATCTCACCGAAAACAAATCAGACCTCTAAGGTTCAACATCAGGGAAATGTCCTGCCTGTAAGGCAATTTCAGGGGTAGGCAACACAGTGTCCCCCAGGTGTGGTGGAATACAATTCCCATGAACCCCAAGCAGGGGATGATGGGAGCAGTAGTCTAGGGTCACTGAAAGGACACTGTATTACATAATTAAGGGACGCGGGTAGCGCTGTGGGTAAAACCTAAAAATAACCCACTAAAACTAATTTCGACACAACTTAGTGCCCTTCCACACATACCACCAAAAACAAGAGAAAGTAGCTAAAAAATAGTAAAATGGGTCATCTTATTTGACATTAGAGGCCCAGAAGAATAGGATGGTTCTAACCAGAAACATAGTAAGTTTTATGAATGCGGCCACATGCACGTGCGCACACACACACACACACACACACACAAATTCATTGGAGTAAAACTCATCAGAATACATTAGATAAACTATTCTAATACACTTTTAAAAGAAAAACTGTTTTTCCCAGGGCTTCATTTTTATTTTTAAGCCCAGTATGCTTCATGTTTGAAGAACAATTTGAAACCAAGTCTCCTACATGAATTGGCAAGACCCTACAGGGTCCAGCCCAAGGTTTATAGCTGCTCTAACACTGCACATCTATTCATTTCTACTCAGAAGTAAGTGCCATTCAACTGAATGGGGCTGACTCCCAGGTAAATAGTTTTTGGATGGTAGCCATCTGAAGGCAGCCCTGTTCAGGGAAGTTTTTAATGACTGATGTTTTAATGTATTTTTAATCTTTTGTTGGAAGCCGCCCAGAGTAGCTGGGGAAACCCAGCCAGATGGGCAGGGTATAAATAATAAATTACTACCACCACCACCACTACTACTACTAAGTCATCCCAGGGGCCATAGAATACAGTAGGTTCCTTCTCTGACAACGGAGAGGAAGATTCTTCTTCCATTGCTGCAGTATAAGTGGACTCTTAATTGCATATTGTTGGACCCAAGAGGCATCATTCAGGTGGTGAACTTCTAGGCTGTCTCTAATTGCCTCACACCCCTGGAATTTTGGCACCCTAAGTAGCTGAGTTACTTAGCTACTTAGCTAACCTACTTAGTTAACCTATCCATTCTTAAGGAAATCAGCCCTGAGTGCTCACTGGAAGGACAGAGGCTCCAATACTTTGGCCACCTCATGAGAAGAGAAGACTCCCTGGAAAAGATCCTGATGTTAGGAAAGATTGAGGGCACAAGGAGAAGGGGACGACAGAGGATGAGATGGTTGGACAGTGTTCTTGAAGCTACCAGCATGAGTTTGACCAAACTGCGGGGGGCAGTGGAAGACAGAAGTGCCTGGCGTGCTCTGGTCCATGGGGTCATGAAGAGTCGGACCCGACTAAACGACTAAGCAACAACAACAAGTAGCTGAGTTGGCCTCATATAACATCCACAGTATAGCAGTTGCTTGCTCCTCTATTGCCCTATCATTGAGTTTCTTTCAGCTCAAAAAGAGGATGGGGAAACAGCCACGATACCTTTAATGTGCCTTATTACCTCTTTCCTAATATTTCAACATTAGGGCACTCCCACTGCCTTTTAATGCTGTCGCTCAACAAAGTGGCTGAGAACCATCTATCACTTGTAACAGCCATGGCATGGCTAGCTCCAATCTAAATCACAGCACAAATTACACAGCAGTGCCTGTTTTCTGCTTACTCCCTACAGAGGAGCCAGAAAGCTGAACTCGTGTGGCAGGCTAGTTAACTCCCCACAACATCAAATTCAGGGTTAGAATGTTCAAGTCCAAGTGGGAACAATCTTATTCATGCAGAGTGAATTGTTCCCTTCCCGGGAATCTGGCGGTGGCCTCAATGGCTCTGCAAAGGAAGCCAGGATTTTGAGAGACTCTTGCCACATGGTTTTCTGCAAATGGCTAATGGAGCAGAGTAGATCAGCGGGGGCACCCAGGGGAAAACATTAAAAAAAAACCCCACTCTGCTAATACCAAAGGAAATCGCTTGAAAGTCTGAATGCCAATCTCAATTAATAGGGTAAGCAATTCTGAAGAGTGGATGGAGAAATTGGGTGAAATTTCAGGGGGGTGGGGGCTTATAATAGAAGTCTTGAAGATGGACCTGAAATTCAGGAGAGTGAAATTTTAGAACCATGGGTGTCATCTCTTGGGTTCCCTTCCCAAGTCCCTTATGACTTGAGTGTCACAAAATCTGTCTTGCATCTGTATCTTTGGTAAGGAGCCTGATCTCTCTTGTAGCTGCTCTATGCCTTTTCAATCTAAATAAGGAGTTGATTTAGACCCAGTGGCATGCGGTCAGTGGACTAGGGGGACCAGGCTAGTCCCCTAAATGTTCCTGGTAAATTAGAGTATGAAAGTATTAAAGCCTAGCGCCTCCTTCCCAAAACCTGGGAAGCTTCTGCCTAGGCTACGGAGGGAGGCGTGATGCTCCAACAGCCCTCCTGCCACCTTCCCAAAGCCCGCCTGGCAGGCATGATGCTCCTTCTGCCCAGCTTAGGGAGGGAGGCATGATGCTCACCTGTGGGATGTCATGATGTGCCCCCCATCACCACCACAAGCTGGTGCCTCTGGTTCTAACTGCTCCCCTACAAAATATTTCACCGCACGCCACTGTTCAAAACTGGACTAGACCTGTAACAGACAAAGCTCTAGCCACCCACCCCCACTATAATGGGGAACCTGAAAATAGTTGTTCTCCCTTCCCATTTACAGAGAAGTGGATGGAATTTGCAGGTCTGATCCAGCAAGGCTCTTGTTACATTTTTATGTTCTCATGCTATTGTTATAGGTCTTGGGTGCTGGGGTTTGCAGGTGCAAGTCATACATAATTCTTAGAATTAGTAAAAGTTAGAATCAATCAAGGTTTGATGAAACTGTGCCAAACACGGAAATTCCTGGGTTCCACTTATGCTAAGGAGCCAGAGGGCTAGCTGAGTGTAAGTCATTAAGGAGCAAAACAGAGTAATGGCCCATCAAGGGAACCATCAAGAGAGAGTGAGCTAGTGGGCAGAGACCACAGAGGATTTAAATGACAAGCAAACAGGAGGGGAATATCAGTTTTGCAAGTAGTTTGGCAAGCAGAGAGGGGTGGGTGGGCAGAACACCATGTCAGCTGAGGAAGAAGGCTAGAACAAAGAGACAGAGAGAGGATGGAGGATTTTTCTGTCTTTAGACCTAAGCCTGCTAAGCCTATGGAAGAAGTAAGGGCCCCTCTTGAAATGTGATGTGTGTAAATAAAACCGTCTATTATAAAGACACCACAGTCTCTGCTGTGCCTCATTGTCCCAAAAGGGGGCACAGACCTTGATAAGCGCAACTGCAACGCTGTGGAGATTGGGGTGGCATGCAACATTATGTTCTTGTTAAATTTTTAGGGCAAGTTACTGACCTTTACATCTAGAGGCTGACTAGCAGCCTAGGAGTTAAAGAAGTGAAATCTCCAGTTGAAGAATGTATGCCTCTTGTATGTCACAAAGATCCATTGCATTGTTTAAACTGATTTTTGATCATGTTTTTCTTTTTCTCTTTTAGTATCATTCGTTTATTGAATTCATATCCCACCTTCCCTTCCAAAGGAGTCACATCCTCAATATATATATAAAAAATTTAAAACAGTTAAAACATCTAAAAAGAGTTTCAGTTATTCCCCCCCCCCCAAAAAAAAACCCCACAACACCACCCAGTTTCAGTTAAAAACATTGTCTCATCCAGTGATACCAGGGTTATATTTGTTGTAACCTGCCCTGGGATCCTATGAGGAAGGGTAAGAAATCCTATAATGACAAATGTTGGCAGAAGATTTGGGGGACCGTCTCCCTTGATGGCACTACTTCCTCAGTGCTGTAGGCAATTTGCTTTCCTTGGATCTCTGGGAACAACCCAGACCACTACCCAGGGGAAGAGGGCATGGCCCTCCAGTGGGACCGCAGCACCCCCCTGCTGCCTGCTGCAAAGCTTATCATGAAGGAGAGAGCATGGATATGCACTGTATTCTGCTCTGGTCAGACCTCACCTGGAGTACTGTGTCCAGTTCTGGGCACCACAGTTCAAGAAGGACACTGACACACTGGAATGTGTACAGAGGAGGGCAACCAAAATGGCCAAAGGCCTGGAAACGATGCCTTATGAGGAACGGCTAAGGGAGCTGGGCATGTTTAGCCTGGAGAAGAGGAGGTTAAGAGGTGATATGATAGCCATGTTCAAATATATAAAAGGATGTCACATAGAGGAGGGAGAAAGGTTGTTTTCTGCTGCTCCAGAGAAGTGGACACGGAGCAATGGATCCAAACTACAAGAAAGAAGATTCCACCTAAACATTAGGAAGAACTTCCTGACAGTAAGAGCTGTTTGACAGTGGAATTTGCTGCCAAGGAGTGTGGTGGAGTCTCCTTCTTTGGAGGTCTTTAAGCAGAGGCTTGACAACCATATGTCAGGAATGCTCTGGTGGTGTTTCCTGCTTGGCAGGGGGTTGGACTCGATGGCCCTTGTGGTCTCTTCCAACTCTATGATTCTATGATATGCAGAGAAAAGTTCTCCTCTCTCTCTCTCTCTCTCTCTCTCTCTCCCTCTCATAACAACTAGAACTTCCGACAACCAACGAAGCTGCATGTTGGAAGACACAGGACAGACAAAACAAAGTGCTTCTTCATGCACCACATAGTTGAACCATGGAACGTGCTCCCACAGGAGGCAAAGAAGGCCACCAATTTTGATAGGCTTAGAAGAAGATCAGACAGATTCGTGGAGGATAATGGCTACCAGCCACAATCTCTGTCTAGCCACCTCTGCTGTCAGGGGCAATATTCTCCTGAATGCCAGTTGCGGGAATCACAAGTGGGACGAATAATGTTGCCCTCAGTCCCTGCTTGCCCGATTCCCGTAGGCATTTGATTGGCCACTGTGAGAGCCAGAGGCTGGATTACAGGGCCATTGGCTTGATCCAGTAGGGCTGTCTTCTGATGTTCTTACCTGGTAGACCAGTGTTCAAGTCTGCATGAAGCTCGCTGGGTCACCTTCCCCCCTCAGCCTAATCTACCTCACAGGGTTGTTGTTGGGATTAAATGAGGTGAGATGGTAGGAGAACCGTGTAGACCACCTTGAGCTTCTTGGAGAAAAAGCTGGGATATAAATGCAGATAAATAATGAAGAAATGAATGTTCAAAGCTCTTGGCGGTAGCTGCACCTTGCGGCAAGGACTTCCATGAGCAGAGAAGAAATTTAAAACAGAGCAGAACTAATGCTCAGCGAGCATTGAAAGAGTCTTCTGATATGGCAGGTGAAATCATACATAATTGAAAAGTAAAAAGGGGGGGGACAAGGAGAAAAGATCTTTCTCTCGCTGACACTTTGCTCTTCACACTGAAGATATTCTCTCTCTCCTCCTCCCCCCACCACCTCAGATAAGAGATAAGCTCAAGGGTGAGCTTTGTTACCATTTTGACCGCAGCAGCCCTTCTTTTTACCCATCAGCCTTCAGCCTCAAAGGCAGTCAAGATGCTGCGGGTGTCTCAACCTGATGTTATTTTAAGAACCCATTTCTCTGGAGCTTCCGCAGTGATCGATAAGGACTGTATCTAGACGGGGATGTCTTGTCGTGATGATGACCCACTTCTATTTTGGGTTGCGAGGGAGGCCTTCTGATGAAGCGAGACTATTTCACTAGCAAAAGGACGCGAGGGCAGGGGGGAAACCCATACCTTTCAGCATATGGAAACGAGAGTGGCAGAAAAATTAATGGAGTGTGAAACATTTTCTATTATTATTTGTAAGTGTCCCCAGTGTCGGGGAGGGATGCTGATGCTGCATAAGAGACAGGGAACTTAATTTCAGTCAGAGAACAGTAAGAACTTGATCTTTGAGTGTGGCAGCACCTACTCTTCGGAACTCCCTGACTGTTGATATCAGGCCGGTTCCTTCACTGTACTGTTCTGCACCTGCTAAAAACATTTTTGTTTAGACAAGCCTATCCAGATATTTAGCATGTTGATATGTGTTTTGAGCTACTGTTTTTGTTTTATTGTTGATTTGCATTTTTCAATGTTTTAAATTATTGTTGTTATTTGTTTTCATTGATTTTACTGGTTTAGCTTTTTGCAAACCATTTTGAGGTTGTTGGGTTTTATAGTAGTAGTAATAATTAATAATAATAATAATAATTTATTTGTACCCCATCTGACTGGGTTGCCTCAGCCACTCTGGGTGGCTTCCAACATATATAAAAACATAAAAAAGATGAAACATTAAAAAGCTTTTTACAATCAAGTGTTGTAAAATTTAATGAAATAAATAGATCATAAGCTGTGCTCCCACATGACAGTGGTGAGTAGGACTGGATGGAGAAGTGGGCATGACCAAAGATGAAAGAGGGCAGAGTTAAGGATGAGACTCTGACCTTTGTACCATAGGTTACATTCGAGCCACACTTAAGCCAGAGGTGTCTACCCACCCACCCACACCACTCCATCACCCATTCACAATTAAATATCACAATTCACAATGACCACACTTCAAACACACATTTCAGCCACTCATAATAACTCAAGGAAGGCATGGAACAGAAGCTGAGAAGGGATGGTGGCCACCTAAGGAGAGTCCTCAAAACCAGACAGAGACGTTCTACATATTGTCTTCATCTGTACTAGTGGTAGTCACTAGTAGGGCTGTGGACGACATTGACAGTAGCCAGAATGGGCCAGAAGGACACTGGAGGATAGATTCCCTACTGAGGGCATCCTTGGCAAAGGACAAAGCATAAAGGCTATCAAATATTCATACAGACAACTCAAGGTCTGACCAGCGATCCACCAGCCGTGGCACCACAACTAAGAAGGCCCTGCCTCATGCGCATGCCAATCTAATGGACCTTAAATGATGGAGCCTCAGCAAGGGGCCCCTCAGAAGCCCATCTTAGAGCTCAGTTCGGTTCATACAAGTGCAGGTGAGTCTTCAAAAAGACCTGCATTGTTACCTACCAAAGTCCAGCCCTGAAAAGACTATTCGGTCAGTCTACATGATGACCTGGGTTACGTGACAGAAGCATCCTGGACAATCTCTCTCCCTGGCACTTCCTTCAAATGCCCATGAACATCACTATGAAGCTACCTAAGCCATTCATGCATCAAGTCTGCACGTGGGGTTCCCCTCCCCCCTTTAAGTCGCTTTGGGATTTGCAAATATTTTCGATCAGCCAGTTCATTTCACAAATCCTCTCCAACATTAGTCACACACTCCTTTGCTGCTGGCAGGGATTTGCCTGCTTTCAGCAGCACGTTTGTGTTTTCCACCGTGCGGAGGTGATTTGTAATGCAAAAGTCAACAGGAACACGGGAACACATAGAGCAGAGGGCAGGAAACAAACCCAAGAAAGAGGAGATGGAGTGGGAAAACGTTACATGCTCTGAGCTACAGCTCGAGACTCAAACAACAGTCCTGCATCTTCTTCAATGTTGTCGTCTGCTCTAAACAGCCCTTCCTCCCATATGAGCCCAGGGCAGTTTACAAGGATTATGTGCAGCCTCTTCCATCGAAGACTTTTGCATTACAAACCTGTGCCACACATGTCAGCAATTCAGGTGCCCACAGTAATAGGGCATCGCTGTGTTAAATCTCGACTAGGAATGGGTCCCCTTATTCAGCAGCAGTGACATATGGTTTTCAGGGAAACTGAAATGCAGAATGCGGACGAAACACTCCTGTCCCCAGAGTTTCTAATTGTTTGCCATGTTTTACAGTGCTCAGGTCATAGCATACCAAGTAAACACAAACACATACACAATACATGTTCACTTCTAGGCAGAGTTCACCTTCGCTCAATATGCACACAGATTTAGAATGAGCTACAGAAACACGTATAATTTTAAAAATCTAAGCAGAAGCAAAGCATTTTGCAGCACCAGAGTGGCTTTTCCTTTTCAGCTGGCAAGTTAAGTTGCTGTGGCAAAAAAGGTGACCAATAAATTTAATAATACTAATAATTAACAATACTAATACAGTGGTACCTCAGGTTACATACGCTTCAGGTTACATACGCTTCAGGTTACAGACTCCGCTAACCCAGAAATAGTACCTTGGGTTAAGAACTTTGCTTCAGGATGAGAACAGAAATCGTGCTCTGGCGGCGCGGCAGCAGCAGGAGGTCCCATTAGCTAAAGTGGTGCTTCAGGTTAAGAACCGTTTCAGGTTAAGAACGGACCTCCGGAATGAATTATGTACTTAACCCGAGGTACCACTGTAATCAGTGCTGTTTTTATAGAAAAAGAGGTGCTGGAACTCACCATGAACACCTCCCTTGCTCTCTTATAATGGCAACAGTGCCCGCCTGAGAGGTGCAGGGACTGAGTTCTGGCGAGTTCCGGCTGAAAAAAATGCCCTGCTAATAATTATTGTGATTACTTTGTAGTCTACTGTATCTAGAAGGCCATGCAGGGGCATAAAAACAGGATTGGGGGGAAGCTGTTTCTCCAGATGCTGTTGTATTCCAATTCCCCCATTCCCAATGGTAAGGGATGATGAGGGCTAGTTCATGAGTCCCGTGAAGATGTCTTGGCAGGGCTGGTCAGAAGGGAAGGAAGAATGGGCTGACAGGAACTGGAAAAGGGGAGATAGCCACCATTTTTCAGCCTCACGTAGTGGGCAGTCTTGTGCCAATATGAGCTGCCTGGGACACTGCCTTCAAGCACAAATTAAAGGAGCAAATATCTACTGCGTACAATGTTTTTACATGAACCAAAACAACCTGCAGAGCCTTTCGTTCTTCAGATAAGAGGAAATCTACCCAGAAGGCAGATAAATGTGAACCAAATGTGAACCAAATTGCCAATTAGGAGATCACCCAGGCCTGGCAAAACCCAATCATCTAATGGATGTATTCTACCGCTCAGTGATAAGGGCTTTAAAGACCCATTCACCCCTTCCCCCAGCCAGCCTGTTTTGCATTCCTTATTATTTTCATAGCGGTATGAATGCCCTTTGCAGAATTGCTCCTTTGACAACTAAACAGAGGCACAAAGGGCAGTTTTGCAATTTTTAAATGTATGCTTCTGTCCCGTGGCTAGAGGCTGAGTAGAGGACCTGACCTTTTGGATGATAAATGGAGAAAATCAGACACATAGATTAGTAATAATGTTGTCGGGGATGTATTCATTTAAAAGCATAGCCTCTTTTTGCATGGTATTATTGGTTCTTGTCAAAGCATGGGATTTCCTCAAGGAATTATACACATTCACACTGGGGCAGTAAAAAGTCCTGGATTTTGCACTGCCTGCTCCTGTGCCTGCAAAGTTTGAGTGCTGTTTACAAGCTGTGTTGCTCAATCCCCTATAAAACAGTGTGGAATCGGAGTGTCACCCATGCAACTAAAGGACTTGAAGCATTGGTCAAAACTCTCATCTCTCACCTTCCTATCCATATTGGTAAGTAAGAAACTAAGATATACTGATTGGTCCATCAAGGACAGTACTGTCTACACCAGGCTTCCTCAAACTCGGCCCTCCAGATGTTTTTGGCCTACAACTCCCATGATCCCTAGTTAGCAGGATCAGTGGTCAGGGATGATGGGAACTGTAGTCTCAAAACATCTGGAGGGCCAAGTTTGAGGAAGCCTGGTCTACACTGACTGGAGGTGGCTTTCCAAGTTATGAGTATCTACACTTCCGACATGTGTTGCCATACACCCGGGTTTTCCTAGGCATTTTGCCGATTTACGGAAATTCCACCCAGATACTATTTCCAGCAGCCCAATCCCAGCTATGTCTGGGAAATTCCAGACGTATGGCAGCCCTACCCCTGCCTGATGTCAATAGGCAAGGAGTTCCAATGTGCAGTGTTGCCATACCAGTACCTGACCTACTGGTGAGTGTTAATGCTCTCTTATATTTTGATGTGAGCTGTTAATTGCTGATTTCTAAGTGGCTTTTTGTTCATTTAGTGCAGTAGTATTATACTTTTTATAAAGTATCATGATTGGACTACTGCATTTAGATGACTTTGTGTTGTTGTTTTTTAATGTGAACTGCTTTGGGCACAGACGTATTTGTGGAAAGTGCAGTATATAAATAAAATTGACTATGACTAAATTAGCACATGGACATTTTATGCAAGCCAGCATCCTCCTTGATCCTCTTTCTTTTTTTGGTGGTATGTCAGTGGCTGCTCTGTCAGATGTTCTTATCTTCCTCAGACAATAATGAAAGCTGGTGAACCGCCTTCTCTACACATTGAATGCTGCCTCTGCTGGATTCAAGGGGTCAGGGAGTGAAGGAGGCCTTAGACTAGGTGTGGTGAACCTTTGGCTCTCCAGATGTTGCAGCTCCTGCCATCTCTGACCATTGTCCATGCTTGCTGGGGCTGATGGGAGTTGTAGTTCACCAACATCTGGAAGACCACAGGCTCCCCATACCTGCTTTACTGCCTTCAGTGAGACTTCCACTTCACTGTTCTTGTCACAGTGCCACCTGGCTACACCACCTGTTCTTATGACCTAATCCAGGCATAGGCAAACTTGGCCTTCCAGATACTTTGAGACTACAACTCCCATCATCCCTAGCTAGCAGGACCAGTGTTCAGGGATGATGGGAATTGTAGTCTCAAAACATCTGGAGGGCTGAGTTTGCCTATAACTGACCTAATCACATCATGAGGAGTATGGTGGGATATGCATTTATAATTGGGATCAGGGAGAAATGAATTACTCGTGTGTGTGTGTGTTTGTGTTTGTACAGAGAGAGTTCAGTTTGCTGAGGCTTCTTTTGAATTGAGCCGAGGAGAATTTGCTCATCAATAATTGCCTCACAAATTCTTACATAGAAAGATTTCCAGCCTTTCTGGCATGGCTTCTTTGGGTAGCCGGAATGTAAAAGTGGTGAATAATTCAACATTCCACTGACCTTTATGATTTTTCTCTTCATATAAGAAGGAAATGTGCTCCCATTGAACACAAGGCCAGCAGGCTTTTTTCCTTCAGTTGGAGCATGTTAACCAGGAACGGTGGGAGGAAAAAGATTGGCTTGGTTTCTTGGGGTAAACATGTGTTTATTATTTATTATCATTTCAGTTCTGTCCCGCCTTTCCTTCAAGGAAATCAAGGCAACGTATGTGGTTCTGCTTCCCACTTTGTATCTTCACAACAACCCTCTGAGGTAGACTGTGACTGGCCCTAGATCGGCAAGTGAGCTTTGTGGCTCAAGTAGGGATTTGAACCCTGGTCTCCTGGGTGCTAGTCCAGTGCTCTAACCATTGCACCACAGGGGCAAATCTGCACTCAAGACTGCCTTCTTTAAAGTTTACAAGTGTCTATAGGGGATGCTGAGGTAAGGATCATTCCCTATACCCCCTTAGGCTGTGTTCTTCATGCAAATAATCCAGCAAGAGCTGCTAATTGCTTTCTGTGTGAAAACTTACAAGTACTCATACGTTTTAGATGCAGAAGTATGTCTGATAAAGCAGCCTGCAGTTTAGTGGGAGATGTCCCCAATCCAAAACTCTGGGCCTAGTTTCAATTTCCAGTATATCCAGGTAGATCTGAGGGTGACTCCTACCTGGAATGCTGGGCATCAGGGCAAGATGGACCAATTGTCTGACTTGGTATAAGCAGCTTCCTATGTCACACACACACACACACACACACACACACACTCATACTCATTCATTTCATTCGTTTATTATATTTCTATGCTGCTTTTCACCCATATGCGTCACAAAGCAGCTTACATACAATAAAAAATAACATAATAATAATGACATAGGACTCATTTAGATTGGTAAAGAAAAAGTGTGTGTATGCGATATAATAATGTGACACCAGGTGGCGATGTGGAGTTCTGTCTCTCCCTACCAGATTTCCCTGTATGACTTAACAATGCTTTTAACTAAATCGCTCCTTTGATGTGTCTAGGTCCAGCCATAGTAGAACATCACAATTGCAACATAAATTATATAAAATAATTAACAAATCACCAATAAAACAACTACCTTCTATAAAACACGCTTAACAAAACAACTTAAAAACAGGTTGAACAGCACAACCACAAGAATAGTCATAACAACAACAACAACAACAAATTTTAATTTGTACCCCGCCCTCCCCAGCTAGAGCAGGGCTCAGAGCGGCTAACATCATATAAATAATACAATATGCATAAAAATAAGCAATCAATCGATTAAAATGCATCTCAAAATTAATTCAAATCAATTAAAAGCAAAATTAAAACTGGACAAATGACAGTCCTCGGGTTAAAATTGAAAGTGGTTAATACTTCTCTTAGTTAAACGGGAATTCAATAGGTGTGGAAGGCAGTGCAAACATCCACAGCTCTAAATAAATGGTAAGAGGAGGAAGACTCCACACACACCCTGAGACAAAATGACCATCATTTTAATGAGGTTTCTCCCAAATAATCCTGGGAGCTGTAGTTTACCCTCACAGAATTACAAATTCTTGCACCCTTAGTGAACTACAGTTCCCAGGTTTCTTTGCAGGAAATCATGTGCTTTAATTGTGTGGTGTAGACCTGCAGTCATTCAACAAATTCAACATATATATATATATATATATATATATATATATATATATATATATATATATATATATTTGCTTTCGTAGATTTTCACGGGTACAGGAATGCAGGTTTTGGTGTCTTCGGGTGTCTTCCCGTGTAAGAGTCGGGGTGTCTGTGCGACGTTTCGACGAGGTCTCACTCGTCATCTTCAGGCTGAAGATGACGAGTGAGACCTCGTCGAAACGTCGCACAGACACCCCGACTCTTACACGGGAAGACACCCGAAGACACCAAAACCTGCATATATATATATATACACACACACACACACACACACACACACACGACTTATCTGGACCGTTTTTGTTTTGGAAAGTGAAGGGGAAATGCACTGAAATGCACGGGATGAACAAATGATTAATGGGGAACATGTAAATACCCCACAAACATTGTGCTATAGCCACCCCATAAACAGTTCAGAATGAATGCTCAGTAAAGAAAGGGCGCGATCTAAGCACAACGTAAGCTTTGTGCAAGCAATTCAGGATGAATGTTCAATAAGCCGGTCGTATAGTGGAGGGCAGGGCACTTTAATTCACTTTAATTGTGCAAGGCTGAGTTTATGGTATTTATTAAACTTGTAGACCATCCTTCATCTGAAGATCACAGGGCAGTTCACAACAAAATAAGAACACTATATATATATGAACACAAAACAAACCAATAATCTCCCTCCTACAAACACATTTAAAAGGTCACAGAATGTACTTTTGTTTTATTTAAGATCTCTCCTGCAAAATAAAGAACAGACTGGAGGCAACCTTAGAAAGTTTATCACCCTTTCTACTTAACAGTGGTCCCTTGTGCACAAAGCTTGCTGCTGATAACCTCGGTGAAGATGAATATCGTTCAGATGTCGATGCAATTAGTAACTAAGCCAAATGCCTTCATATTATGTAAATACCGAAAACAGCATCATTTGAGGTGGCATGAGAACTGCAGGTGACAGATTACTTCCCTGTCCTTTTCATCTGTCAAGTCAGACTAGCCTGGTAGTTAACATATTTTACCATAATATTAAAGGCAGTTTAGCATTAGGAAGTCATTAAATAAAATAAAAAAAAACATTTCTCAGAGGTATTAATTAGGGAAATGTTGCTTTATGCTCATAAACGCTTTATGTTTTCCCGACTAAGGGGGTCATTTTCATAAATAATTTGAAATGTTTGCAGTTCTGATGGCAAAGAACAGGAACTTTAAAGGCCTGGAGGGAGAAGCAAGGAAGGGAGAAGAATGCTGAAGGGCAAATCAGCAACATGGCCCAGTGCTAACAGAACAACTGCTTAAAAATGGCAGATAGACAGGAATGTAGGCATGCCACCATATACCACTATTTCTCCATCGATCCCAGGGGTGTGGAAGAGTTTCACATTCCCTTCTGGGCAATCTTCTGGAAGCCATATTGCTGAGGCTGATGAGAGTTTTGGTCCAACTACACACAGAACCATAGAATTCAACCCCATGCAATGCAGGAATATGTAGCTGTTTGCATATGGGGATCAAACTTGTGACCTTGGTGTTATCAGCACCATGCTCTAACCAAGTGAGCTGGAGGGAGCCATGCTAGCCTCACTGACTACATAAGGCAACTCTCACATAGCCTCAGACTTATCATTGGATCAGGCTGGTCTAACGATAATCTCAAAAGGAAGTTAGAACTGGCCTGAACCACCTTTCCCGCCGATCAGAAGGTCTGCGGTTCGAATCCCCGCAACGGGGTGAGCTCCCGTTGCTCGGTCCCTGCTCCTGCCAACCTAGCAGTTCAAAAGCACGGCAAAGTGCAAGTAGATCAATAGGTACCGCTCCGGTGGGAAGGTGAATGCCGTTTCCGTGTGCTGCTCTGGTTCGCCAGAAGTGGCTTAGTCATGCTGGCCACATGACCCGAAAGCTGTACGCTGGCTCCCTTGGACAATAAAGCGAGATGAGCACCGCCACCCCAGAGTCGGCCATGTCTGGACCTAATGGTCAGGGGTCCCTTTACCTTTCCCTTTCCCAAACCTGGTGCTCCCCAGACGAGTGGAACAACAGATCCCAATACTGCTATACCTTGGGTTAAAGTCACGTCAGGTTGAGCGTTTTCAGGTTCCGCTCTGCAGTGACCCGAAGGTAACGGAACACGTTACTTCTGGGTTTCGCCGCTCGCGCAGAAGCTCAAAATGATGTCACGCGCATGTGCAGAAGCGGCGAATTGCGACCCGTGCGCGAGCAGATGCTGGTTGCGTTCTGCTCAGGATGCGAACGGGTCTCCAGAACGGATCCTGTTTGCATCAAGAGGTACCACTGTAGCCAGTGTGGTGTAGTAGTTAGTGTGTTGGGCTAGGAGCAGGGAGACCAGGGTTCAAATCCCCACTCGGTCATTGAATTCATTGGGTGTTCTTGAGCCAAACACAGCCTCTCAGCTTAACTACATCACCAGGTTGTTGTGAGGATAAATGGGGGTGGGGTGGGGCATGTACACCACATCAATCTCCTTGGGGTAAAGGCAAGATATAAATGAATGAATGACCATTCATCATGCTGGCTGAGATTGAGAGTCCAAAACATAGAATCATAGTATTGTGGGGCTGGAAGGGGTTCCAAGGATAATCTACTCCACCCCCAGCAACACAGGAGTCACAGCTAAAGAATCCTAGATAGATGGTCACCCAACCTAAAACCTCCAATGAAGGAAAGTCCCCCACCTTCCAAGGTAGTCCCTTACACTGTTGAACAGTTGAATGGCCTCAGTCCAGTATACCTGAAGGAGCGTCTCCACCTCCATCATTCAGCCCAGACACCGAGGGCCTTCTGGCAGTTCCCTCACTGCGAGACGCCAAGTTACAGGGAACCAGGCAGAGGGCCTTCTCAGTAGTGGCACCCGCCCTGTGGAATACCCTCCCACCAGATGTCAAAGAGAAAAACAACTACCAGACTTTTAGAAGACATCTGAAGGCAGCCCTGTTTATGGAAGCTTTTAATGTTTAATAGGTTATTGTATTTTATTTTATTTTTTTATAAAATTTTTATTAGTTTTACAAAAGTTTTTATAACAAACAAACATAAAAGAAAAACAGACAAACAAACAAATATAATTTCAAAATGTCCTTTCATAGACTTCTTTCCTCGGACTTCCCCATACCTCCCCTTTCTGCATCCTCATGTCCAAATTTTATAGCAACTTATAAATGTTCTTTCCCATCCTAATTCATCATAGTCCTTTCTTAATCTGATCTTATATTACTGCAACCCTTTCTCTCTGTAAAATCTCGACATTCTAAGCTTCATCAAGTTTATAATAGTTCTTAAGATAAATCTTAAATTTCTTCCAGTCTTCTTCCGCAGTCTCCTTTCCCTGGTCACGAATTCTGCTCGTCATTTCCGCCAATGTCATATAGTCAATCACTTTCATCTGCCATTCTTCCAAGGTGGGTAAATCTTGTGTCTTCCAATACTTTGCGATCAGTATTCTTGCTGCTAATAGGTTATTGTATTTTAATATTCTGTTGGAAGCCGCCCAGAGTGGCTGGGGAAACCCAGCCAGATGGGCGGGGCATAAATAATAAATGATTTTATTATTATTATTATCAGAAAATCTTTCCTAATGTTTGGTCAGAATCTTCTCAGTCTTCTCTTCTCCAGGCTAAGCCTACACAACACTCTCAACTGTTCTTCATAAGGCTTGACTTCCAAACCCTTTATCATCTTGGTCTCCCTCCTCTGTACAGGGCATGAAATTGGGGAAGTCTGCTGTGAGGTGTCAGGCAACAGTAGTCTTTTTTGTGGGGATAGAATAACTTCTCCAAATCACAATAGTACATTTCTGATCTCTTGTGACATCAATTGTTAGACTAGCAGCAAATATTCGTGTATATCATTAGCACAGGTCCACAAATGAAAAGTGGTGGATTAAAACAGAAACAAAAAAATAATAATTGTAGTTTAATGATTCAGCAACAGTGACTTTTTAAAAGCAAGAAGCAGATCTTTTAGCAGGTGAACAATGCATTCCCCACCACTAAATGATCATAGTAAGGGAAATTAGGCTGCATTCCTATGTTCACTTTCCAGGTGGTAAGCCGCATTGAATGTGATGGGTCATGAGACAAGGTTACTGAGATCCAGATTACATAGAAGTGCAAAAATGGAAGGTGTGGGGTCTTCCTAACATAGGACTTCTTCCTAGGTTGGCAAAGCAATCCTAAATACAGGAAGCCAGTGGGATTTATGCCAGATTAATGTAAACTGGTGTAAATTACCCTCTTCCAGGAGCAAGGCTGCTGTAAACTGAGCTGTACAGAACCTGATAGAGGGAATACAAACCTCAGGTGGGTTTGACCAAGAGGGTAAATGGGGTGGGAAGGCAGTAGGAAGGTCAGTGAGCTGTAAACTCACTAGCAGAACCAATCTGGCACTGTTGCTGGTGTGCTCCGAACCAACTTTGCCCCTTCTCCTGTTAAGCAACAGCAACCTGCCTGCCAGAAAGACAACATCCTGTCTCTTCCCCAGGTGGTGAACCACTTCTGCGAGCTATGAAGGTGTCTCCCATTGACATTTTGAAAAGCTCAGTAAGCCCTCTGATACAGCTCAAAAATTAATATTAGTAATAAGGAACAGAAAGAAGCTTAGCCCAGTAATGAACATCTGATATGTTTACGCTCTTCCTTAAAAACAATACAGAAACAAATCACACATACACAGACCAGAAGCAATTTATCTGTTCATGGAGAGAACCAATACCAGCTTAAATAAAAGCAGTTGTTTATTTGTGAAAAGGTGGTAGAGTAAAGGGGAAGGTGGAAATTTAAGGGAAATCATTGGCATCAACAAGCCAACTTAGACATGTTGGAGTTGCATATTAGAGATATATTTGTCTGCAGAAAACACTGGCTGGTGTGACTGGAATGTAGGGCAGTTTAGAAAGGGGAGAGTTATGGGTGTTGCTCCACCCACTTTTGCTTCTGGCTCCTCCTATACTGGCATGTGGTTCCTGGAAGGCTTTCCACAATAGGCTATGGTAGGGCTGTGCACTTTGTCCCCTTATCTAATTTAGGGCATAATATGTTGCTTTAGTGGGGCCTAGATTCAACTAGATCCTGGACCATAAAGAAGGCTGATCGCCGAAGAATTGATGCTTTTGAATTATGGTGCTGGAGAAGACTCTTGAGAGTCCCCTGGAGTGCAAGAAGATCAAACCTATCCTTTCCTAAGGAAATCAGCCCTGAGTGCTCACTGGAAGGACAGATCGTGAAGCTGAGGCTCCAATACTTTGGCCACCTCATGAGAAGAGAAGACTCCCTGGAAAATACCCTGATGTTGGGAAAGATGGAGGGCACAAGGAGAAGGGGACGACAGAGGATGAGATGGTTGGACAATGTTCTCGAAGCTACAAACATGAGTCTGACCAAACTGTGGGAGGCAGTGGAAGACAGGAGTGCCTGGCGTGCTCTGGTCCATGGGGTCATGAAGAGTCGGACACGACTAAACGACTAAACAACAAGATCCAACTCAGCATAATCTGGGACTGACCTGACACAACCTAGATTTGGTCTGACTACTGACACAGGAGCATTGCAGAGTGTTCAGTGATGGTCCTAATTAAACATGTTGCCTGGGGGGGGGAGTGGAAGAAAGAGGGAAGAAAGAGAGGGACACAGAACACCTGCCCATCTCCTTCTCCTCCCCTCTCCTTGGAAGCCCCAGATCGCTCTCAGTGGACCTGACACAACCTGAGTTGACACAGGGCTGCCTCAACCCATCTGGCTGAACCCCAAATTGAGCAAATCAGCCCAAGTCAACCCAAGACCCAGGATTCAGCCATTTCCAGTGCACAGCCCTAGAATTAGGCTCTCTGAAGAAGGGTCCCTGGTCCCTGAAGGGAAAATATACCAGTGCTCAAAATCACAATATTATTCCTCATATATTTCTGAAAAGTATCAGCAGCCTAGCAAGGAGTGCCTTTTTTCAAACATGAAACTGGCTCTCAGTTACAGTTTTGGACTTGCTAAATCAGCTTAATGGGGTATAATGATATTAGCAGCATTAGCAATCAGACGTTCAAAAGGGTGTGTGTGTGTTTTAAAGACTCTCCATGAAATGCAGAGCTAATGCATATCGCAGGAACAATTTCCGTGCAAAAACAAAAAAAGCAGGGGAATGCAAAACGATGCACTCTTGACAATGTTTCTGGATGATCCATGCTCCTGGATAAGAGGAGCATTTAAATAAATGTGTGCTCGTGATTGAGGAGTTCTCTTCCCACTCTCTCATTTCACTTATGCAAATTGAATATTGGCTACTTAAGGAAAGGCATGAAGTGAGAGGCACAATCTTTAAAAGAACATTTGTATAATGGTAGTATAATGGGTACAGTACACTAGGAATAAGGCGGGCAAAGGGGCCCATCAAGTTTGTAGTTCTCTACTATCTCGTGTTCAGGCTACGTGATAGTCAGAAGAAAAAAAATGAAAAGCCCAGCATTGTTGAAGGATAAGCAGCGGATCCCACAAACAGGCATTTTGCAGGCCTGGGTGGGGCCACCTTCCTTCTTCTGACCTGGAACACAGCCCGCTCCCTTCCTTGACAGCATGGCTGCCATCCCTGCTGATCGCTTTCTCCCACACCACTACAATCGCCCAATCACCATGTGTAACAGGTGGTTCCACTGCAGTATTTGCCAAGTACAGTGGATGCTCGGGTTGCGAACATGATCCGTGTGGGATTCACGTTCGCAACCCGCAGTGCTCACAACCTGCGTATGCGCGAGTTGCGATTTGGCGGTTCTGCACATGCGCAAAGCGCGATTTAGTACTTCTGCGCATGTGCGACCGCTGAAACCCAGAAGTAACCCATTCCAGTACTTCCGGGTTTCGGCAGTCCGTAACCTGAAAAAACGCAACCTGAAGCAGCTGTAACCTGAGTAAACCGACTGTACTTCTGCCATCTCCAGGGGGCCGCGTGTACCTGGCCTTGGTGCCTGGCCTCTGCCCCCCTGCTACCACCTGCTGCCTCCATGGCCACCTCCACACGCCATCACATCCATGCCAGAGCTGCCCAAGGGGGTATAGTAAGGCATTCTTCTCACCCGTGTGCTCCCTCCCCCTTTAGCCTGCACGCAGACATACAATCTTGTCTCTGTGTGTCTCTGTGTCGGGGAGGACCACAGCTAATACAATCCCCATTCTGCCTCCGATAGGCCTTCTTCTCCCCCTGGCTCAAGGCTGAACCTGCAGGGAGTCTGTTGGACTTGGGTTTCTTTTTGAATTCTCCAAATTCCTGGAGAGTAATGCCTGCTAGTCCAGGCCTGGAGGCATTTTCCTGCAAAAGACTGAGGTCTATCAGACTTATGCCCTGCTTGTGGACTACATGGAAGAATCTAATTGGCCACTGTGAGAACAAGATGCTGGATTAGATATATCTTTGGCCTGATCCAGCCGGGCTCTTCTAAGGTTCTCATACAAAGAAACATTATTTCTGTATGATTTGTCCCAGAGTGCGGCAAGTGAGGAACTAAGAGCCTGTCGCTTCATTATTATTTTTTTGGTAAACTGTGCTCTGCCACATTGAATAAGATAAGCAAAGGATTTAAATTGAGGGCATGGCCTACAATCTAAACAACACATTTAAGATGCCTACAGATTTCCAGCCTTAATAACTGGCTGACCCAAACCATCCTGTTAAATCTTGCTGTTGCTAAATACCATCTGAACACTGACATCCTTTCATTAGACCGGCATATTTTAAGGCATCCACTTTCAGCATTGGGTATCCCAAGATCGCTTCCGCATAGCATGTCTACAGCACTTCCACAGTGCAATCCTGTACATGTTTGCTCAAACGTAATCTCAGTGGGGTTACTCCCAGGTAAGTGTATATAGGAATAGATCTTCAAATATTCAAGATGTTTCACTTACAGTATACAGTCATACCTCGGGTTACAGATGCTTCAGGCTGCGTTTTTTCAGGTTACAGACTGCCGAAACCCGGAAGTACCGGTACGCGTTACTTCCAGGTTTCAGCGCATGCACAGGAGCTCTAAATCGCACTATGCGCAGAAGCACTGAATTGCAACCCGCGCGTGCACAGATGCGCAGCCGTGGGTTGCGAACACTGCGAGTTGTGAACGCTGCAGGTTGCAAACGTGCATCCCGCACGGATCATGTTCGCAACCCGAGTGTCCACTGTATATTGTTATAAGTCTTGCAGCAACCCATCAATGTAGGCCCGTAGCACTAACCCCAGTTTGCGGTCTGAGAGACACCTCCCACTTTTTCATCAGGTCATCTCCCCCTGGCCCATTGGATCAGGGTCTACCTGCTATGAATCCTGGCCACAGGTCAGCCAGTCTTAGATCACAGATCTAAGGCACAGTTGCCTGTGTCCTGGGAACATTCAAATGTACAAAAAGTTAAGAAAGGTACAGGAAAGTCTAAAGAGCTGCCTCATCCATTAAAACCCTTCTTAGGAAAGGCAGGCAGTTAGGTAATTTCAGACTCTGGACTTAATAGCCTTATGCCTCCAGCTCTTTAGATTGTGAAAGTGCTTCTTCATACAGCGTATAGCTAAACTCTGGAATTTGCTCCCACCATCATTCAAAAAAGACCTTAATTAAAATATGCAATAAAGGAATCCTATTAAAACACAGTGATTAAAAGAGCAGACTCAGGACAAGAAATCAAGGTTGTGAGCAGTGCAAGAGATCAAGGAATAATGTGTTTATTTCACTCTTGCCCCAGTGTGGGGAGCTGCACTCGGGGGCCCTCCTGGTCTTTTTGCTAAATGGGGGTGCCCCTGGGCATCTGCCAAGATGGCGCCCCTGTTAAACAATGTTAGAATATGTGGGTGGCGGTGGCTAACTGTAAAGTTTCTCTGTGTGAGTAAGGCTGCAGTTGGGCATGAAGGTATTTAAATATTTAAATTTATCCTGTGGAGGACATCAGTCCCTCCAAGCAGGATTTGATGAGAAGTTTTGGAAGCTCCCTTTTCCTTTGAATAAAAAGCAGTGTGATTCCAGTGATGGTGAGAATGAGATTAAAGTTACTAAGATGAAATGCAACAGGGACCCAGAGGCGCCCAGATCCTGGCTCTACCACCGTGTTGCGGGTGGGGGAGACGTGCATGAGCTGTGCCAGAGGGGTGAAAAGACTGATGTGCATTTGGGGAGATGGAAATGAAGACTGACACCTGAAGCAGGGCAAATTATCCAGAGGACTGTATATTTTTTTTTAAGGGTGCATTTCTGCCCTACCTTTGCATCACATGAGACCAGTTCTCTTCCCAAAGCCTCTAGTTCTGTCCTCTAAGTGTCCCTGACTTTGGATGCTCTTAGCACAACAAATATACCCACAATTCGCAATATTGGAGATATACGCCTTCAAGTACGGATGAAGGAGAATTTTTTCCGGTTTGCATTTAAAGGTAAACCTATCTAATTGGAACTTTCTGGAATTCACACGTTTTTGAATTTTGCACTGCATTTTCCCCAGCCAAGGAATGTGTATGGAGACGTATACACCAAGGAAGAGTGTGCATAAAAATGCATGTTAGTGAAAATAATATTTAAAAATGCATTATATTACAGAAAATATAAATACTAGAGAAAATATATTTTGGAAAAAAGTACCCTGGGCAAATGTGCATATAAATATATGTATGTATTTGAAGTTCGCACCCAAATGCTGATGAATTTTCTTGGGGATTTTTTTTTTTTTTTAATGCTCACCCGTAGATGGTAGACATCTGTTTTGCATGCAAAAAGTCCTAGGTTTAATCTTCAGGTAGAGCTAGGAATGCCCTTTGCCTGAAATCCTGGAGCATCTCTACCAGCCTGTGTAGACAATACTGAACTAAATGGTCCATTGGTCTGGCTCACTATAACGGTGTTTAAACAACAAGACCCAAAATATGACAATGTTTTGAACATGAAGAACACTAAGAACATAAGTATATATACGACTTTATGAAAATCCTGTATTGAACTTTAAGAAAATAAGTATATATGTTACAATTAAACAACAGGGTGTGATATATATCAGAAGACTGACACACTGGTTGAAATTCCATTTTGTTCTTTTGCCTGTGCAGCTGCTTTTTCATTGGTAGATTGTTAGCTATAAGCACAACACGTGTGTGTGTGTGGGGGGCATTGTTAGAGAAAGAAACCCAAAGAAAGAGCATAAAATAAATATTCTCCCTCCAGACAAGCAAGAGCCATTGCGTGGACAGGTGGAGTTCACCAAACCCTGGGTGGCCTCTATGTGGAATAATGACTCAAGACAACGTGCTATGGGATTAAAATTGGCCACAACTTTATTATGTTACAGATGTGGGTAGACCTTGGCTCAAGCGTTTTGCTACAGGAAAGGCAAACCTGCCAATGCAGGAGAATTCCTTTCCGGCCCTTCAACAGCAACCTTGACGTAGCAGCACCCACGTTGGAGAAAAGGTTAACCTGCAGAAGAAGTCTTAACTGAGGGTGGGAGAAGCTCTGGAGCCAACGATTCCCAGGTAAGATCCTCCCCCTACTGTGTAGGCAGATGGTCCCTCCCCCTACCTGGCCTGATCTCCTTGGCAACACCTCCCCAGGCGGGATTGGGCAACTGGCTGAGGTAGGCAGAGACCTCCAGGTATCCCACCTGGGGAAGGCGAAGCCAAGCCTGTGCTAATGGTGCTGCATAGGGTCCAGGGGGCTGCGTGCGACCATGCAAAGGGCGCCCCCTATTTAATGTGGGGAGTGGTCATTATCAGAGTTCAATGTCCCTTTTCAGCGAGGCATGAATACTCAAGGAGGGTGTAAAGCAGAGTCAGTGAGGGGTGTGGCCTGGAGAATGGGGATGTGGCTTGAGAAGGGCTATGGCCTAGGGAAAGTCTCATGGGTCAGACATAGCAATTTGGAGGGCTACATTAGACCCCCACCCCACCCAAAAGCCTGAGGTTCCTCCGTCCTGGAATACAGTAAGACTTCAGTGTAAATATGCACAGGACTTCACTCTCACCATCATATGATTAATCAACCATGATCTACTTTAACAGGATGACAGCCTTCATTGTAAATTGGCTGGGGAGTGAATATTCTGATATTATGCAGACTTAGTCCTTCCTTTCTAAGCCTGTATTGCTCTAGTAAAGCTAGATTGCTGTATTCCACCACCCCCCACTTCCCAACACACACACACACACACGGCAACTTGTCTCATTTTTGCTTCTCTCGAAGACAGTTCCAGACATCATAAAAAAAAGAAAAGACATTTCTGCAAAGGGATTTGACGCATTAAGTTTACTCTAACTAAGATTCATGATAGCCTTCTTGCTCTTTTCCACCAGTGGAATCAAACAACAAAACACTTGGAGGGAAGATTAGTCAGTATTCTTTTAAAATGCCTTTAAAGTACCACTGGGGGGCAATTCCATTTTAGAAAGATACAGCCGTGCTGCTCCTTATCTGTGCCCTGAAAGTCAGCCAAAAGTGCAAGAGGTTATCGTTGTCTCTTAACACAGAATTTATCCTTGACCTTTTCCCATCAGAGAATCCAACATGAATAAATGAGGATGTGCGGTTGACAGAGCCATCCTATACATTTCTGCTGAGATACTGGTATTTTAAGTCTTACTGACTTCAGCAAGGCTGGAGATTAGAGCTGCACCTTTCCTCTTAGTATGGAAGAAAGAAGTAAGAACCCAATAAATACCAGTCCAATCTTCAGCAACCTTGTGCCCTCCAAATGTTTTGGACTACAACTCCCATAAGCCAGTATGATATAGTAGTGAGCCCAATGGACTGGGACCTGGCAGACTGGGGTTCAAATCTCCTCTAGGTAATGAAACTCCTTGGGTGACTAACCTACCCAACAGGGCCATTGTAAAGATAAACTGGGAAGCAAGAATAGCTCCATAGAGGAAAGGTGGGATATCAATGTGGAGTTAAATTATAAATACCGTATTTTCCAGCGTATAAGATGACTGGGCGTATAAGACGAGCCCCCAACTTTTCCAGTTAAAATAAAGAGTTTGGGGTATACTCGCCGTATAAGACTACCCCTCTTCCAATGCACACCAAATAATAATAATAAAAAAAACCAGTCTCCAGTCCGGCTCGGAAATCCACTCCACTTCCCAGTGGCCGGGGGCTTCTGGGGCCAATTTTCAAGTGTATTTCTGCTTCATCTAGAGAGCTTGGTGTCCTCTGATTTAATTTGCTGTCGTTTTATCCTTTGGTGGGGAGTTGCTGCAGGAGCTGCTGCTGTAGCCAGCATATAAGACGACCCCCGACTTTTGAGAAGATTTTCCTGGGTTAAAAAGTAGTCTTATACACCAGGAAATACAGTAGATGATAGATAGATAGATAGATAGATAGATAGATAGATAGATAGATAGATGATAGATAGATAGATAGATAGATAGATAGATGATAGATAGATAGCTAGATGATAGATAGATAGATGATAGATAGATAGATAGATAGATAGATAGATAGATAGATAGATAGATAGATGATAGATAGATAGATGGATAGATAGATAGATGGATAGATGATAGATAGATAGATAGATAGATAGCCATTTGCCATGTTGGCTGAGGCTGATGGGAGTTGTAGTCCAAACCTTCTGGAGGGCATTGTGTTGATGAAGGCTAACAGTGAGTGTAAGCATTTGGAGTGGGTGGTGAGGAAGAAAAGTACTTAAGAAAAAACCCTGCTCTTCATGCCTGAGGACAGCCAGGAAGCAAATTTAAAACATCCTTCCCAGAAAGGCATGGTTCTATTCTTTTGCTGCCACCTTCCTAGCATTTTCCTCAACTTGAGCTGCACTGTGCTATATGGAGAAAGGGAGTGTACAGTCTATTTCTATAGCAAGCTAAATCCGAGGATGGGATCGGAAGGTGCGTCAGTGAAAGCAACAGAACTCCAAAGATAAAACAACACACTTGAACACACAAACTCAGCGGCATCAATGAGTTTATGAGTCCTTTTGTGAAAAAAAAAGAAAAAGCACACACAGAATTATGTAGCTGGAAGGGACAGCAGGGCTTATATAGACCAAGGTTTCTCAAACTTAGATATCTAGCTGTTGTTGGAATACAACCAGTGCCAGATTTACGTATAAGCTAAACAAGCTATAGCTTAGGGCCCCACTCTCTTGGGGGCCCCCCAAAAAAAATTAAAGGAAAAGAACAACCTGGATGTACATTTCCAAAATATAAAATAAATATTTGTTATGTGCAAATGGCTTTAGATACATGTTAGGTCCATAAATTACCATATAGCATATTTTCAAGCCAAAAATAGTGACAGTTTGTTGTTGACAAAGGACAGCTGGACATATAAAGGGCCCCATTACCTTCTGTAGCTTAGGGCCTCATCAAACCTAAATCCAGCCCTGACTACAACTCATCATTCCCAGCTAGCAGCACCACTGGTCAGGGATGATGGGAATTGTAGTCCAAAAACTGATCTAGACCAGTGTTTCCCAATCTTGGGCCTCCAGCTGTTTTCGAACTACAATTCCCATCATCCCTGACCACTGGTCTTGCTAGCTGAGGATTATGGGAGTAGTAGTCCAAAAACAGCTGGAGGCCCAAGGTTGGGAAATGCTGATCTAGACTAACCACTGTTCAGTGCAGAAATCTTGAAACTCCAGCACCCTTGAGAGATGACCATGCTAAAATATTTGCAACAAAGGACAGTCCACCATCTCCAGAAGTTACTCCTCTGTTCAACAGTTCTTAGAGCTTGAAGATCTCCCAAATTCTCTGCTGCAATTTCCACCCATTTGTTCTCATCTTGCCCTCTGGAGCAACCACAAACAACTGTGCTTCTTCTTCTGTGTCGCAGCCCTTTGTGTGTTTTAAAATGACTCTTGTATCTCCCTTTAATCATCACTAGGCCAAACATATCCAGCTCTTCCAATCATCCTCACAGGACTTGGGTTTCAGACACAGTCTCCTGATCACCCTCCCCTGGGCATGCTTCTTATAAGGGAATTAGACAGATCCATGAGGAATAAGGCTGTGAGTGATGACTAGTCGTGATGTTTCTATGTCTAGTATTAGGGGCTTGGGCAAGATGCCTTCAGGGGGACATCCTTTTCCTTCCAGTAATCATTCACTTGCTCTTTCACAGAGGAGAAGGCTCTAAATGTCTACAAGCTCCATAGCTGAAGGCAGCACACCACACTGGCTCAATTAGAGAAAACTAAATTAGTTTTCAAATGCACTTCTCTCCTAACAGGATACGTCTGAAGAATGGATGCTTTGAGATCTTTTGATAGTCCTAGTAGGATGCACTTGAAACAATACTTGAGAAAATGGAAGCTGGAAGGCATCTGAAGAACCACTGGTTTTCCATCCCAGCCCTAGGCAAAAACGATACATATGACACTTTCCTGGAAGATACTCCTTTGAGACAAGCTGAAATCATATGAATATTTCCTTGGGAGCGAGCCAGATTGAACTCAGTATGACTTACATCTGAGTAGGTTTCATGAGATACAGAGGATCATAGGATCAGGCCTCCTATCTTTCTCCCTTCACTGTTGGAGGCAGCACACACCTGAGTTGCTGGATGTCAGGTGTGTGTGCAGGAGCCAGGCCCTGTGACCAATAGGACTTTGCAGGACTGGGGCCTTCCTAAGTTTGTTCTGAAGAGGCAAGGCACAGCCTCACAGGTGAGGCCGATTGGTAGCTCACAGCACCTGGTGGCAAGAGCTGGGAAGGGATATAAGGTCAGCATTTCCCTTCGGCTCTTTGCCACAGCAACATGCTTCCGGCCTTGCTGTGTTTGGCTTCTTGCTTCCTGATCCTTGAACCTCGGCTTCTTGACTCCCTGCTTCTTGATCATTGGACCCTAGACTTCTTGACTTCTTGCTTCTTGATCCTCGGACTCCTGACTTTGTGACTCCTTGCTTCCTGACCCTCAGACCCTTGGCTTCTTGACTCCCAGCTCTCTGAACCTTGGATTCTTGGCTTCCTGGTTTCTGGACCTCCGTTCCTGCTCCCACCCAGCCATCTTGCCCCCGGTCCTGATGTCCCCTGCCAGGACTTCGCTCGCCCGTGAACCGGACCATGACACTTGAAAATGCAGGAGTGGGTTGTTCTGAAATGCTTAGGTCCTGCTTGCAGGTGTTCCACAGACATCTGTTTGGCCACTATGGGAACAGGATGCTGGACTAGATAGGCCATTGGCTTGATCCAGCCGGTTCTTCTGTTTCCTTCAAGGAGACCAATATAGCAGTGGCACCTCCTTTGGTATATCCTCACTTTTTATGTCAAGACTTTTCTAAGGAGGGGGAAAGGCAGTGAGCTGCAGAAAGGCTATAGTTACCCATATAGTGAAACAACAACAACAAAAATCTAGTGCCTAATTATACAATTAGGAATTTAGTAACCAAGAATAAATTAGGAAAATGATTCTCTTAATAGGATAAGCATCTCCCTGGGGGTGGAGGCTGCTGGTGTTTAGACCTGTTAAAAATTGCACTAGTGAACTTGGCTGATCCTTCCAGTGACAGATTGTTGGTTGCTAAGGAAGGATGCAGAGGTCAGGTGCTGGGGTCTTGTCAGGAGGCACATCAGGCTGCATTAATTCCAGGGCACGAATTACACTCTCTGGTCTGGGCGGCGTGCAAGGAGACACTCATGAAATCTGCCACAATTATCCTCTAAATTTAGTTACCTAATTATAGGAATAGCATCAAGCAGAAGAAACTTTAAGCGCTAGTTGCTCACATTCCATTTGTGTTTCCTTTCCCTTTTTTTTTATTAAAAAAGAGACACACTCTTGTAATGTCTTCCTCCCACCCCATCCCCATGGATGAGGCCATTCAGATGTAAAGGAGGCCATTGTCCCAAACACCTGTCATGTTAGTGGCTACAATTCATTGTGGAAGAAAAGCTTGACATTGAGTAAACAGAGTCTACACAATGGATGGGGTACTCGGGGCTCTCAAGATGATGTTGGACTCCAAGTGCCATCAGCCTCAGTCCGCATGGCCCATGGACAGGGATGCTGGGAGATGTAGATATGAGTCCTACAAGACCTGCTCCACTGGTCTACTTCCACTTGGCTTGGAGAGTGTGGGACTCACTGACAGCTTCTGCTTCAACTGAAGGGGTCTGAGACCATCTCACTTATGAGGCCTGCAAGACCTGCTGTTCAGGATGCCTGGAGACTATTTGGATGAACTATCAATTAAGATGGGTTTTTATTGGGAGGCGGGGTCCATTTTCCAGTTTGGAAATGCTTAATTTTTGCTGTTGGTAGAGCCAGTGTGGACCATTTTGGCTGTGAGTCCAGGAAGACCTTACCTTGCAGTCCTTTTCCCACCTGGTCTGGGAAGGAGGGGCCCTGACTGACTCCACCTGCCGAAGCTGAGGCTACTGAACAGACTCTTGGGTTCTGTTTAGGGGTTTTTGTTGGGGGTTGTTGTTCTTGATATTATTTTTTTGTATCTTTACTTTAGGTGTTATGATTTATGTGGAAATGGTTTTGATTTGGTTATGTACTTTTTGATTTATTGTTTATGACTACTTTTGTTATGTTTGTGAGCTTTCTCCCCTCATGTTGTAACCACCTTGATCATGGCTATAACTGCGGAAAGGCAGCATACAAATAAAATTATTTATGTATCTATGTGGTGTACCGGTTAGAGTGTTGGACTATTTTCTCAGAGATCAGAGTTTGAATCCTCATGCAGCTATGGTGTTTACTGGGTGACCTTGGGCCAGTCTTTGTCTCACCACCGAACCTCTCTCCCTGGGTTGCTGTGAGAAGAACATGAGGAGGAGAGAACAATGTAGGCCACCTTGAACTCTTTGGATGAAAAGGTGGAATATAATTGAAATAAATATAAATATAATGCTTTTGTATCTTTATTGCCTGGCCTTATTATGCGGAGATTGCTTAACTTTAGAAGTCTTCATTTACTCCTTTCTGGAGGTCCTGGGCTGCCCAGATGACAAGTCCTTGCTCTCGGCCTCACTGATGTGGTCCAAAGGAAAGCAGAGCAATACGTTTGTCACCAGCTTGGCTGCAGGAGTTGCTAGAAGGAGGCGTACAAGGTGCCATCCAATCGCCTTAGGGATTCCACTCCAGATTTGTGTAGGGTTTACACCAGGGGTAGGCAAACTAAGGCCCGGGGCTGGATCCGGCCCAATCGCCTTCTCAATCTGGCCCGCGGGCAGTCCGGGAATCAGCTTGTTTTTACATGAGTAGAATGTGTGCTTTTATTTAAAATGCATCTGAGTTATTTGTGGGGCATAGGAATTCATTCATTTTCCCCCAAAAAATATAGTCCAGCCCACCACATGGTCTGAGGGACAGTGGACCAGTCCATGGCTGAAAAAGGTTACTGACCCCTGGTTTACACCTTAGCCTTTTCTTCTCCCGAAGATATGCTGCAAGACGATGAACAATGAAAAAACCCACAGCCCTCCTTTGAAATTTGCACTTCTTTGAATTTTGCAATGAAGTTCTCCAACATATGCCATGTACATAAATAATATACTAGGGCAAACTATGCATAAACTTTGCATTTTTAAGTGAAAATAAAATAGAAAGAGGCATTATACTGGGGGAAATGCATTGCAGGAGTGCATATATGAGGATAAATTTGTATTAAAGTGCTGGTGAATTTTCATGAGTGATTATTATTATTATTATTATTATTATTATTATTTGCAAACTGATGAGGAAATGTGGAGAACCGAAGCCTGGAAAAATGAGAAACGGAGAGAAAATGAAATTGACCAATTCATCCATCCCTAGTCAGGTTACAAATATTTGACTAAAGAAAGGGAATAAAATGAAATCCTGTAAGGTGGGACTTTAATCTGGGGCGCTACCAGTGTGATGGGAGTTTGCCATACAGAGGAATAGAAACCATACTCCAAAGCAATTGTTGAACCAGATACTGATTTAGCCGGGAACCTGCCTCTGTATAATGAAACAAGCTCTACTTGTTCCTATAGAGTTGATCCTCTGCTTTGTCTGCAAAAGGGATACAGTGGATTAAAAATGCTGAAGATGCTGTTTTGAAGGAGGCTGGAGTTTCAATATCAGATGCAGAACAGATGGAGTCTAAAATGTCACAACATTGATACAGATAGCAAGCACGCACTGCAATGGGAAGATTATTCATCCCCAAACATTACAGTTATAAACTGCAGCAGCAACAGACATATAATCATGCTGGAATACAGAGACTACTACTACTTCTTTCTTCTTTCTTCTTCCTCTTCTTTCCTGCAGCAATTGTCAAATAGCCAAGACGATGGCTACCTACGCCTAGAGTATCCGCAATAAATCCAAAGGTTCAATCCTGTGCTGGAAAGGAGAATGCTTTAAAATGCTAATGAGTGGGAGATTTGAAATGATTGATTGACTGGCAGTCCTTTGGGCAGGGAACTTGCCGGGACTTCTGAGAAAACTGGCACAGAATCGGGCTGTTGGCAAGCAAAGCTTAATCGAAAAGAACTCAAGCACTTTTGAGCTCAGCATCGTATATTTTGCAGATGAAAAAGATATAAAATAGGAACTATGTACAACCAAGAAATAAAGAGGATCACAACGGATTGGTTTGTTGTTGCTAATCAAAAGTTGCCTTGAGCCTGGTGGAGGAAGCTGGCTATAACTTTTTTTAAACCATTTATATATTTCTTTAACTTTCTTTTGTGTTTCCCGTCAAATCGCAACCCATTTCCCAGCATGAATCACACAGGGGGAGGGGAGGGAAGTGCAGAGGAGGAGAATGGAAATCAAGGTGAGGGTAAGCAGCCAATTTTATTAGTGATTTGCCGTTAGTTTCTTTGCCTCTCAATGTAACAACATCCCAAAACCGATCGACCTGTTGCATCGGACCAGGAAGGAGGAACCTCTGGCCCCCAAAATGTTATTGGACTTCCATCACTCCCAGCCAGCATGGCCAACAGTCCAGGATGATGGGACTTGTAGTCCAGCTACATATGGAAAGGAAGGGCATCTCCCTTGAATGCAGGTCAATCCCCAGCGTCTACAGGTAGGGCTGAGAGACCAGCTCCTACCTGAGATCTTGGATCGCTGCTGTCGATCAGACTGAGCTAGATGGACCAATGGAATTGTATGACAAAACGCTGTCATGCTGGTAGCCATGTATCTATAATAGATTGTTCCTGCATGAAGCCTTGTTATTGTTGTAAGCTGATATGGAGCCAAACTCAATTTAAAAGGGGGAGAGTTCACACACTTTGTCTCTCTTGGAAGTCAGAGAAGGGGTATAAACAGTGCCGGATTTACGTATAAGCTAAACAAGCTATAGCTTAGGGCCCCACTCTCTTGCCCCCCCCCCGAAAAAAAAAATTAAAGGGGAAAAAATTACATTTCCAAAATGTAAGGTAAAAAACAACTAAAATGGCTTTAGATACCTATTAGGTCCATAAATTACCATAGAGCATATATTCAACAAAACAAAAAAAAAACAGCGACAATTTGTTGTCGACAAAGGATAGCTGGGCATATAAAGGGCCCTATTACCTTCAGTAGCTTAGGGTCTCATCAAACCTAAATCCGGCCCTGGGTATAAATACCTCCATGAGAGCCACACCAATCTCAGTCAGCTCCCACATGCCTGCCTTCTTATTCACCATCAGTAAATAATCGAGAGGATGGCACTGACAGTGTCAACTTCCGCTTCAAAACAAAATTTAAAAAAATTCATTCCAGTAGCACTTTAGACTCCTGCCAACCTAGCAGTTCGAAAGCACACCAAAGTGCAAGTATATAAATAGGTACCGCTCCAGCGGGAAGGTAAACAGCGTTTTTGTGCACTGCTCTGGTTTGCCAGAAGCGACTTAGTCATGCTGGCCACATGACTCGGAAGCTGTACGCTGGCTCCCTCGGCCAATAAAGCCAGATGAGCGCCGCAACCCCAGAGTCTGCCACGACTGGACCTAATGGTCAGGGGTCCTTTTAGCACCTTAGAGACCAACTAAATTTGTTATTGGTATGAGCTTTCGTGTGCATGCGCACTTCTTCAGATACCAAGAAGTATGCACATGAAAGCTCATACCAATAACAAACTTAGTTGGTCTTTAAGGTGCTACTGGAAGGGATTTTTTTATTTTGTTTCGACTACGGCAGACCAACATGGCTACCTACCTGTAACTAGAACTTCCTCTTCCTTTGTCTCAGTGTCGCCCTTGTAGAAGCAGATAGGATGAGATTGGAGGCAAAACTAGCTTTGGTTGGCTCTGCCTGTCATTGGCTCTGGCGCCACCTACTGTTGGCTTCCTTGCCTTCCCCTCTACCAGTCCCAACAGCAGCCAGCGCCCACTGATAAATTTGCTAAATATTTCTTAAAGCCTATTTTGTGAGGCAGTGGCCATGAATTCATTTTACCCATGAATAGTCAGCCGTCCCACAGGGCTTTGTGTACTTCTTTCATAAGAAGGCTCATTTGAGTCGCGTTCCTTTTGTGAAAATCTGTCTGTTTAAAATCTATTTCAAAACCTTTCTGCATTGGGAAGAAGGAGAGAGGAATCTGCTGTCAGCATTAGCAAGAACTTACCCAGTGAGCGACTGAATTGGAATGAAGTGGGGGGGGGGAATGAATCACTTCCCCACCTGTGAAATAGCCTGTTTAACAAGTGGGACACTGCAACAAAACGTTGCAGCATGGATTGCTCCTCTTCAGAGTTCCAGGCAGTGAATCAAGTGTGCATTTTCCCAGGATACTCCATTACATTCTTCTACCTGTGGCTTTCTGTCCCATCCCTCTCCAACTGCCAGTCATTCCAAGCCTGTATTAGGCTGCTCTGGAGTTTGCTTTCAGTCAGAGCAGATTCACTGAAATTAATGACCATGACTAACTGAGGTCCATTCAATGCAGTGGGTTTGTTCTGAGTAAAAGTTAGTCAAATACAGCCCCGGGCTATATTTCTAGGGGTGTTTGTTTGTTTGCAGATTTCTTCCCAAACTTGCAATTCCAGCTACATAAGGAATACACCTACAGACAGTAAGTTCACTATACCAAAAATATCATCAAATGATGTAATCATAACAGGCCTTTGTATATCGTACTACTACTACTACTACTACTACTACTACTACTACTTTCCCAGTAGTGATGTATGGAAGTGAGAGCTGGACCATAAAGAAGGCTGATTGCCGAAGAATTGATTCTTTTGAATTATGGTGCTGGAGGAGACTCTTGAGAGTCCCATGGACTGCAAGAAGATCAAACCTATCCATTCTGAAGGAAATCAGCCCTGAGTGCTCACTGGAAGGACAGATCGTGAAGCTGAGACTCCGATACTTTGGCCACCTCATGAGAAGAGAAGACTCCCTGGAAAAGACCCTGGTGTTGGGAAAGATGGAGGGCACAAGGAGAAGGGGACGACAGAGAACAAGATGGTTGGACAGTGTTCTCGAAGATACAAACATGAGTTTGACCAAACTGCGGGAGGCAGTGAAAGACAGGAGTGCCTGGTATGCTCTGGTCCATGGGGTCACGAAGAGTCGGACACAAGTAAACGACTAAGCTACTACTACTACTACTACTACTACTATACCCCAGCTCCTAAGAACCAGGACTCAAGGAGGCTTCCAAAAATAAAAACAAACATAAATAAAACACAGAAAGCTAAAAACATATAAAAGGTAATAGTTAAATTGTTATTTAACTATAATGGAATGAAAAACCAAATATATTAAAATATAGATAGTAAAAACAGCAGAGAACTATAAAAGGCGCTTTTCTTAAAAGCTGCTAGCTCCCCAAAGCCTGCAGGAACAAAACAGCCTTCACCTGCCGGCAGAAAGACCACAAGGAGGGAGCCAGTCTAACCTTACTAGGAGTTCCCGTGGCCGCTTTTCCTCAGAGAAGATTGCAAAGCAGTTTACGAAGGAAAACTGAGCTCACAATCCTACAGCTCTTACTCGTCCGGGTGCCTGAAGTCGAAATCTCACGTCGTGCTTGATTTAGGCTGGTTAGAAATAGCTATATCATAACAAACGGCCTGATTGGAATAAATGACTTGAATAATGAGATAGCCTTGTTAAGTATTTATATGGCGACCATCAGTCTAGGTTCTTGACACCAGTTCATCGCATTTATGTCTTTCTCAGCCAAAGATGCATGGCGAAGATAACACGAACAGAGTTTCGGCACAAAGAGTGTAATTATTCCTCACTTCTCTGATTGGCTTTTATAAGATGTTTTGATTTGAAGCATGGCTTCAGGTTCAGACTTCCTTCTCTTCCAGGCCACCGTGACATATGATCTCAGGAAAGTAAACAAAACAAAACATGCAGAGTGAAATCCTTTTTGATATATCTATACACGCCACAGGTGGGGAGTGTTTTTCAGCCCAAGGGCCACATTCCTTCTGGGGAAATCTTGGGGGGGGGGGGAAATGACAGTGGTGTGTGGGGCCATAGGCAAATAATTAATCTAAATGTTACCTTTGTAACATTTAAACAGGCCAGTTTCTACACACACTCACAAAGCTCTCTATCTTCCATCCAGACAAGCAAGAGGCATAATCAGGCATTAGTAACATTCAAGGCAGGGAAAACACGGCTGTGAGTCTGCATCCCCCACCCTCCAGAACTGAGGTACCTCACAGTGGGACATCATTGCAGTCATAACCAACAGTTCATGTTTTACTAGATATGCACACTAAAGGGCTGAGGCTCACAGAGCTCTCCTGCAAAATTTGCCAGAGAGAACTCTGTGAGAGCTCTTCCTCAGAGCCACAGAGCCAGTGTGGTGTAGTGGTTAAGAGCGGTGGACTCGTAATCTGGTGAACCGGGTTCGCTTCCCCACTTCTCCACATGCAGCTGCTGGGTGACCTTGGGCTAGTCACACTTCTCTGAAGTCTCTCAGCCTCACTCACCTCACAGAGTGTTTGTTGTGGGGGAGGAAGGGAAAGGAGAATGTTAGCCGCTTTCAGACTCCTTTGGGTAGTGATAAAGCGGGATATCAAATCCAAACTCTTCCTCCTCCTCCCTTTGTCTAGTGTGGCAGGAAGCTGTAACACTATATACTTCCTTCCTGTCTGGGCAGCCTCCTCTTTCTTCATCGTGCTTTCAAGTTGACCACACATGCGTGTCTGAGCTGTACAGCTCAAATACCATTTTTGAAATTGCAAGTTTTGTAACTTAGTAGTAGTTATAAACCTGCCTTCATTTTGCTGCTGAACTGCTGCTTCAAGATCTGCAGTATGTAAGTAAACACTACTTTTACTTCTTCACAAACCAGAGTACAGTGGTACCTCTGGTTGCGAACGGGATCCATTCCGGAGCGCCGTTCACAACCTGAAAGGAACACAACCCGTGTCTGCGTGTCTGTGCATGCGCGGGTCGCAATTTGCTGCTTCTGCACATGTGCGTGACATCATTTTGCACATCTGCGCATGTGCAAGTGGCGAAACCTGGAAGTAGCCCTTTCCAGTACTTCCAGGTCGCCACAGGATGCAACCTGAAAAAAACATATCATGAAGCAAATGTAACAAGAGGTATGTATAAATGATTGTTGTTTTTAAGATGTGGAAAAGAGGTAATACCAGGGAAAATCCAGTCTGCCTTAAAGCATTCTGGATTAATGTTTAGAGAAGGTTAAATCAACCTTGTCTTAGCTTCCAAGTTTAACGATGATACTCCACTGATCTCACTAACACGAACAAGGAAGGATAATGATAGCTACAACTTGCTGTACTGACCACACTTGACGGTCCATATGGGACCAATGCAGGCATGATTGCTATGTGAACTCTGCCAGAACCCACCTTGAGGTCAAGTCTTTTTTCTTTTTGAAATGTAAAGCTATGCTCTATGAGTCACAGTGGTTTGTTATTTCCCCCCAAAATCAAGGGCTCAAATGCACTTTGGGAACACTGTTTAGATTTTTCATTCATTCCCCTCCTTTTTTACCTGCTGTGAATAATGCATCTGTTTATCATAAACCCTTGAGAAACGGGGATCAGAAAATAGAAGCTGAATTTCAGCCCACTCTGGAGTGACATCGCAGCAACAATGCACAGCAGATAAGGCAAAAGAAGATTACAGGCGACATGCTGACAGCACGGCCATCCTTAGGCACTCAGAAAGAGAACACAGGTTTCCTGCAGCTTGGAAAAATCACACCAATCCATTCCTCCAACATTGGCTAATGTTACCTTCCTTGATTCCTTACTAGGACACTCATATAATAGCACTGAAATAAAGGTAGGAAAACCAGTGCGCATGTCTGTCAGAGTCACAAACAAATTCCCATACATGGAAGCATTTCCATCCTCTTGAAGAACAACCAGCCTTCAACTGGTAGGGTGGAATTAGGTGGGGAACCTTAGGCAAGGGCAAAGGATACCCCTCTCTATCATACCGGCTGCCCAGTTGCATCCCCCTTGAGTGTTTTTAACCTGGCTGAAATGTGTCCTTGAACTCTAACAATGCCCCCTGCTTCCTTGGATGAAGAATAGAGAGTAACCAGCCTACCATACAGAGGTTAAATCCAAATTTCAAGTTCACAAGTTTCTTGTGCTAGACAAAGGCTATGACAAACTTTTAGCAATAGTATTAATAAAATACAGAAGAACATACATTCATAATATGAGCCACCATCCATGATGAGAGAGAGAAGTTACCCGAGGTAAAATCCATTGCTCTACCCACTGGTGAGGGAATAAATGAATGGAGAGTGGACTTCCTTCACTTTCCATTTTTTAATTTATTTATTCCTCCCCTCCTCCACCAGTGCAAAGCTGCAATTGCGCAAGTAAAATAAGCATAAGATGTGAGTTAACAGTACTCACTATTATTTACGCTTAATCTTTTCAGGGATTTGCCCAAAGAAAGTGAGTTATGCTAAAGTCCCATTCAAATTAATGGGGGTATAAATCTAGTCACAACTTGCCCTATTGATTTCAGGGAGACTTGCGCTACAATACTACGCACACTTATTTCAGAAGAAGCACCATCAAATACATGGGCGGACATGTACGGAATCACAGCATCAACCAAAACCGCTTCCCTCTGGATTTTGACGCCTGTTCTTATTTGTCATGATCAGTTAGTGTTTAAAACATTGCAGGTCTCTTTGTTGCTGCAATGGACTAAGAGAACTACCCCTCTGGAACATCACATTGCAGGGTTTCTGGCGCATCTCTTTCCTTTGCATTGCATCTCCTTTAGAAGCGCCTGCGCCAGAAGACCCTTCATGTCCCAACATGGGTGCTAATGCACCTGTTCTTGAAAGCAACATGGATTCACAGATGGCTGATAAAGTGCGTTGCGCACTGACTGCAAATAAAAAAACTGCAAGCACTCCACAGCACAGCCTTCAGTCAAATTTAAATGAGCCTCTAGTAAGTTCGCATTACAGTCAATTCACAAGTGCACACAAGGGTGTCTTCACAATAGAGGCTAAGAATAGTACTTGAATTTCCTGTGTTTGCAAATTAAATGAGACACTTGGATTGGGATGAAAATGAACATTTGCTTTTTTTAAAGGCACTCTTCTGCTTTCTATAGGACATTAACAGCATTATGAAATGGTGCATTGGAGACAGTAAGATGTTCTTGGGCTTTTTGGCAAATGCCCACAAATTAGTGGGAGCCTAGTGGCGCTGTGGGAGTTAACCTCTCTGACAGGGGGTGGTGAGGTGGGATCACGCCAGGGGCACAAGTGTTGGGGGGGGCCTGCAAAATCGGCTTAAAAATATGTCCATAAATATAAATATTGATTATTGCCTCATAAGAAACGGTTTTAAATAGCGGGAGGATTGAATGGGTGGAGGGGGCGGGGTTGGAGGAGAGGCGGAAAGAAGAGCTAATTTGTCTGTGGCTGGGGTGGGGAGCACAATCTGGATGGTTCTGCCAGGGGTGCAAGATCACCTAGCTATGGCTACTCTCTGATGGGCAACCGCCCTTCACCCGTGATGAACATGCTTAGAAGAGAGAGCTCAGGTGGTAGAGCAGGTACTTGCAAGCAGAATGTTCCAGGTTCAGTTGCAATTGCAGCTGCTAGACTCAACTGCTCAGTCAGAGCGCCAGACCAGAAACAAATTAAAATTGTGTCCATGACAGGCGGCAGTGGTGGGCCCCACCAGGGCATTGGACCCCAGGCAACTGCCCAAAGATGCCAAGCTCTGAGTCTGTTCCTGAAGCCTAGTTTTACAATGCTTTTAGCAGGAAGCAGTATCCTATGGCAAAGGTGGGGTACCTCAGCTCTGGGGCCCAAAAGAAGCCACCCAGGCTCTTTATGTGACCCTTGGGAATCTTCCCAGGCCACACCCACTTCCCAGCCACACCCCATAGGCCACACCCATCCCCAGCCTTTTTTAACAACCTGCTTGAGTGTGTACAGTGGTACCTCAGGTTAAGTACTTAATTCGTTTTGGAGGTCCGTACTTAACCTGAAACTGTTCTTAACCTGAAGCACCACTTTAGCAGCCTCCTGCTGCTGTCATGCCTCTGGAGCACAATTTCTGTTCTCATCCTGAAGCAAAGTTCTTAACCCGAGGTAATATTTCTGGGTTAGCAGAGTCTGTAACCTGAACTGTATGTAACCCGAGGTACAACTGTATTTCTGGCTGGGGTGTCCTTGAAGTCTGGTAATGGTTCTTGCCTGTCTGGAAGGAGCACAGAGTATGATATGTGAGGGTGTGTAGAAACACCTATAATTTATATTTATTGCTCTGCTGTCATGGACTGGTTGGATGCAGAGGAATGGTAGGAGAAACCAGCAAGGGAAGATGGCTCAGAGTGCTGCAGAGTGGTGGTGGGACAATAACAAGTGGTCACAGGGAGAAGAGTGGGAAGAGGAGGTGTTGAAAGCTGAGGGGTAACACGGCTTAGTGATCTGGGAGAGACGGTGGCAGAGATAAGTCCAGAATCGGAGGCAGTAACAGAAGCAGGAAAGGGAGAGGAGGAAGGCCAAGAGGTAGCGATCAGTCAGGCCGGTGAAGAATCATGGATGTCTCCCCCTCCCGCTGCAACGAGCTCCCTTACTGCCTTGTCTCCCAGAACCAGAAGAGGCATGAAAAGGGTGGAAGAGAGATTAGTGATGTGCAGACACAGCCTCCAAATGCTTGGAATAAACCCTGGAGAGGCAGGCACCTTTGGCAGGTGTGGGGAGGTGGGGACTTTCAGTCCTGGCAACTGATTTTCATGAAGCAAAACCACCAGGAATAAGTTGCTGTGCTCATTAGACCTAACACTCAGCCAAATCTGTGGAGGCTGTGTTTTTGCTAATAAAGAGTTCACTCGAACTTTGAGCTGTTTAGTTACTGACTGGCACACTCCTGTGACATCTGCCTACCTTTGTCTCTGCTCCCTCTCACCACTGGCATGTGGCCCCTGGAAGTTTGTTCAGAAGGGAACGAGGCCCTCAGCCTGAAAAAGCTTCAAGAGGAACTTATCTGCTACTGAATCTCATCTCCCCAGCCCCGTGGAGTCCCAGTAATGTACGGCCCTGACATTGCGACTCACCACAAAATATTTCCCTTCCCATCCTCCAGACTGCCAGTGCTGCAAGACTATGCTGATCTTCTGGAGCGGGGAAAAATCCAACTATATTTTATGGCTGTTTCTTACAACCTCAGCGGTAATAAAGATGCAGGATGTGTGGAAACCTGGCTTACAATTTTGTTGCTGATGAAGGTGGCAGAGCAGAATCCATCTCCTTCTCTGCTCAGCACCACAGGGCCATCGGAACAAACTTGTACCAGGCATAAGGGCTTAAAGACAAATTGAAGGTCGCTACCCGGAAAAAGTGCAAAAGGCATGATTGCTCTTTGCAATAGCCCCAGAGGCTCAGCGCTTTCCCAAAAAGGGTATGCGGCCATCCCTCTTACGGACTAAGCTATTACATCTCCCCCTGCCTTATAAGACTTGGTTTTATAGCTTGCTCTATCCTGAGGGCTTGAGCACAGGGCAGGCTATTTGTTCCTTGGACTGTTTTACACAGTGGAGATTGGAGCATTGGGGAGCGTGGGGGCTGCCCCACCAACTCTGTCTGCCCCCATTCAGTCCAGAGGGTGGCACTGGGTCAGGGCTGTCTTACGTGGGGGTAGGCAACCTAAGGCCCGTGGGCCGGATGCGGCCCAATCGCCTTTTAAATCCAGCCTGTGGATGGTCCGGGAATCAGCATGGTTTTACATGAGTAGAATGTGTGCTTTTATTTAAAATGCATCTCTGAGCTATTTGTGGGGCATAGGAATTTGTTCATTCCCCCCCCTTCAAAATATAGTCCAGCCCACCACATGGACTGAGGGATGGTGGACCGGCCCACGGCTGGAAAAGGTTGCAGACCCCTGGTCTTACCCATAGGCACTAGGAGTGTGGGGCACCCGTGCGCCGGGCTCTCAGGGGCGCCAGGCTGAGAGTCCAGGGAAGAGCCCACCCGTCAGCTGGAGTGCCATGGTGGGTTCTTCTGCCACGAGTTCAGGGGCGACCGAGCCAGCAAGATGCTGAGGCAGATGGCCAGCTCTGCCCTCTTGTGTGCCTGGGACTGGGCAACCGGGGGCGGGGCAGACGGATCTGTGCACCCCGGTGCCGCATATGCTTAAGACAGCCCTGGACTGGCTATCAGTTCCCTCCTCCTTAGTCTCAGTGTTTTCCCTGTAGAACTCATCTCCTTGTAAGGGAGGAGGATGGGATTGAACTACAATTAGTTGGTTCCACCTATCATTGGCTGCAGCTTAGCCTGTCACTAACTCTGGCTCCACCCACTGTCGCCAGCAGCCATGGATAAACAACAAAGGAAATCCCCTGTGAACAACCACAGGCAACACGCGGCTAATAATGTGCTAACAAAATATTTATAACAGTATAATGTTTCACAATTCATAAACAGAAAATATGCAATGGAGTAACGAATAATTGGAGTCATGAACAACAATAGAGAGCATGGTTAGTCAGTATCAGAGAACTTGGAGATGAAGGCAAAATGCCTTTCAACAGTCACAGTCCTGCAAATGTGCAGTGACGTAGCGTAGAACAGTTTTGCCGGATGATGAACTGTTTCGATGGTAATTCTTCATCAGCAAATGAATTGTCCCTACAGGTACATCAAGTAGCAAAGGATCATCAATCACTGAGAAGTGTAGTAAGCTGATACCAGCTTACCAGACCAGGTTCAAATCCCCACTCAGCCATGGAGCTTGCCGCATGATCCTGGACCAGTCACAGTCTCTCAGCCTGACCTACCTCTCAGGGGTGTTGTGAGGAGAAAATGGAGAGAGGTAGGAGCACCTTGGAAGAGAGATGGAGTATTAATGCAATCTGTATAGTTAAAGCCATGGTTTTCCCAGTAGTGATGTATGGAAGTGAGAGCTGGACCATGAAGAAGGCTGATCGCCGAAGAATTGATGCTTTTGAATTATGGTGCTGGAGGAGACTCTTGAGAGTCCCCTGGAGTGCAAGAAGATCAAACCTATCCATTCTTAAGGAAATCAGCCTTGAGTGTTCACTGGAAGGACAAGATCCTGAAGCTGAGGCTCCGATACTTTGGCCACCTCATGAGAAGAGAAGACTCCCTGGAAAAGACCCTGATGCTGGGAAAGATGGAGGGCACAAGGAGAAGGGGACAACAGAGGACGAGATGGTTGGACAGTGTTCTCAAAGCTACCAGCATGAGTTTGACCAAAATACGGGAGGCAGTGGAAGACAGGAGTGCCTGGCGTTCTCTGTTCCATGGGGTTACGAAGAGTCGGACACTACTAAACGACTAAACAACAACAAGAAGTCTAGCTCAGTATTGTCTACTAAGACTGGTAGCGGTTCTCCAGGGTTTCAGGAAGGAGCTTTTTCTAGTCCTACCTGGAGATGCTAGGGATCAAACCTGAAACATTATGCTAGGCAGATGCTCTACCACTGAGCTATGGGTCTCGCCATAAGGAGAGGGGCTTATGCTATGTTATATTGGCTATGGAAACCTAAGACACAAGGAAAGTAGAAATTATAGCAAGGATCAATATTTTTCATTTTCTGTTCCTGCTCACCTTTAGGTAGAGTTTCACATTTTGGCACAGATCCTACCCATCAGCCCTACTGAGATGAACTGAGAATGTGGGCAGAAGGTGTGCTTCAGGTCTACCCACAATCCCCAGAGAACCGACCACTGCAAGGTATGCGGAAAACCTTTTCCACTTGAATTTTTTCCCTACCATCTTTAGAATGGTGTGTGCGAATGTATAAAACACCCCAAGTAACACCCCTTATAAACTAGGGCAAGGAGAACTTTCTCTGTTACTATGGTGATGGTTGCTGCAAAACTCTTCAGATAGACTGATGTGCAGAAGAACAAAAGCCTCTCAGAAAGACATCGGGGATTTTACTGTATGGATGTGGGTTACCTCAGCAGATCTGGAGAAGGAGCCTCTTGAGAAAACAGTTCCACAGAGAATAGTTACTCCAGAGCATTGGCTTGCCTTGTGTGGTGCCATGCCCCATCCCCAAAGCTAATTGTTTAGTGAAGAGAGTGTGCGTGTGGGGAAAAAGAAAGATGTGATCAGAAGTTGTGCTTGCCTGAAGAACTGGGCTTGTTTACAGTCGCAGGTCAACAGACGTGCATTTGTATATAAAAAGGTAAAGGACCCCTGACAGTTAAGTTCAGTCGCTGATGACTCTGGGGTTGTGGTGCTCATCTCACTTTACTGGCCGAGGGAGCTGACTTTTGTCCGCAGACAGTTTTTTCGGGTCATGTGGCCAGCATGACTAAGCCGCTTTTGGCAAAACCAGAGCAGCGCACGGAAACACCATTTGCCTTCCCGCCGGAGCGGTACCTATTTATCCACTTGCACTTTGACGTGCTTTCGAACTGCTAGGTTGGCAGGAGCTGGGACCGAACAATGGGAGCTCACCCTGTCGCGGGGATTCGAACTGCCGACCTTCTGATCGGCAAGCCGTAGGCTCTGTGGTTTAGACCACAGCACCACCCATTGTATTTGTATATACTCTCATGGGGTGCATGAATGGATGAAACCACAAGCAGAGATAGGTAATTCCTCCCAAAGTTGTCCTGATCAAATAACTCTGGAAATTATGCTTCAAACCACAGTCAAGTTAGCACACAACAATCTGAGGCCATGCCTTGATCCTGGTTTTTGTTTGTTTGTTTGTTTTTCAGCATCGTGCCCCCTGATATTTTGGACTACAACTCCCATCATCCCTAGTTATTGGTCATGCTGGTTGGGGATGATGGGAGCTGTAGTCCACAACATCTGGAGGACACCATGTTGGCTCCCCCAGTTTAAACCAATGGGTTGGAGCAAACCACAGCTCCCACAAGTTCACCTGTAACACAGAACTGTGGTTTGCTCATACCACGAAAGGTCGAGAGGTCCAAGATGGCGCCGAGGTAAGACGCTCTTATCGAAAGGGAAAACGTTCTTTTACCTTTAGACTTGGAGGAGAAATAGAGGACAGAGGAAGTATGTGAGTCCAGGGCTGTCTGGAACTCATTTCTGGCTTTAAATCCATTTTTAATGTGATTATCCTAAGTAGACCTTTATTTCTTTCATTGCCTATGGAAAAAGAAAAGAAGAAACCCTAATTCTGGCCCTCCTTACGACAATTGCTTCCTGCATCTGTTATCAACCTCCCTCTCAGGTTTCTCCAGGCTAGACAACTGCATCTCCTTCTGTTTCCCTTTCATTCTGCAGCCATTGCTTTTCTTAGGTTATTTACAGCTTTTCTTTTTTACATATTTATTCGAGTGAGGCCAGCTGATACAAGAGTTGAACAAGGATTTAGTGTTTAGAGATGAACAAATATTTAGAAGGGATTTAGCATTGCTGGTCCCATACTGTGGAACACTCTTCCAGCAGAGATTCAGCAGCCGTCCTTGCTGTTAACCTTCAGATATCTCTTGAGGACATTTTTATGCTGGTAGGGCTATCTAGTTGCTTAATTGTTCATTTCTTTTTAGATTACTCAGTCATTTTGCGATTATTTTGTATTATATCATATTTCATAAGTGTAGGTGGTATATTTTATAAAGACATAAATCAACATGAATAGTCCAAGAAAGCTCTCCCCCATGACCAAGTAGTTGAAGTACCTTCTTTATCCTGTTCACGACAAGCTGGAATATGTGCACAGGAGAGTGACCACGATAATAAACGGCTTATAAACCAAGCCTTATGAGGAACAGTTGAAGGAGTTGGGTACATTTAGCCAGGAGAAGACTGAGAGGTGATTTGATAGCCATCTTGCAATATCTGAAGGGCTGCCACATGGAAGATGGAGCGAGCATGTTTTCTGCTGCTCCAGAGGGTAGGATGCAAACCAATGGATTTAATTTACAAGAAATGAGATTCTGACTGAACAGTAGGAAGACCTTTCTGGCAGTAAGAGCTGTTCAGTAGTAGAATGGACTACAGTGGTACCTCGGGTTAAGAACTTAATTCGTTCTGGAGGTCTGTTCTTAACCTGAGGTACCACTTTAGCTAATGGGGCCTTGCGCTGCTGCCGCACGATTTCTGTTCTCATCCTGAAGCAAAGTTCTTAACCCGAGGTACTATTTCTGGGTTGGCGGAGTCTGTAACCTGAAGTGTCTGTAACCTGAGGTACCACTGTACCTGGGAAGCTAATGGCATCTCCTTCATAGGAGGTTTTTAAACAGAGGCTGGATGGCCATCTGCCAGGGATTCTTTACTTGTAATTCCTTCATTGCAGGGGGTTGGATTAGATGACCCTTGAGATCACTTCCAATTCTGCAATTCTGTGATTCAGTGCATATTATTGTGGAAAGGGAATGTGCACAAAAATGCATATATTAGAAGACAAGCTTACAAAGATACGCACAAATTTCCAAAGCTGTGTGTAAGATCTGGTAAGACTGGGTTACTCGATTGCATATCTAAGACACAATCTTGAGGATCTGCAGGATATTAATTCATCCTGATTTAATTATGGTTCAGTTGTTATCTGATTTTACAGTTGCCTCTGAGGAAGAGCAACAGCTTGAAATGTGTTGGGCACTGTAAATATTTACTGGAAGGTATTTTTTTTTTAATGGATACATTTTTATTTGACACCTTTGGGATTCCCCTCTCTGTTTCCAGTTATATTTGAGCTATTACCCTGATCCCCTCCCACTCCTCCCTTTTTCGGCCACCTCAAATTCAAGAATCAATACACCACCAAATCTCAAATACAATTCTCCCCTTCGGTGATGCAATGAGGCTGCCAGGGGGAGGCTTTTGTAGTGTTTTGTCAATTTCACATCATCCCTTGAGCTCCTGATTTGTTTCACTTCCCCTGGCTCAAATCGCCTTGTCTTTCCACCAGCATGACTGCGGTGATAGGGACTGCATAGGCTTCACAGCCTTATATGCTTAACCAGCTTCCCGCCATTTCAATTCTCTTTTCTAAAAAAGAAGTGTCTTCCGTGTGTCCACCTAGAGCAGGGCCAGGGAGGGAAACCTTCTTTCAGCTCAGAGGCTGCATCCCATAATAAGAGGAGCCTGCTGGATCAGGCCAAAAGTCCTGTAGCCATAGTGGCCAACCACATTCCTCTGAAACTCCTAAGCAGGATTCGAGGACAAGACCCCTCTCCCCTCCTGTAAAGGTAAAGGGACCCCTGACCATTAGGTCCAGTCGTTACCGACTCAGGGGCTGCGGCGCTCATCTCGCTTTATTGGCCGAGGGAGCCGGCGTACAGCTTCCGGGTCATGTGGCCAGCATGACTAAGCCGCTTCTGGCGAACCAGAGCAGCGCACGGAAACGCCGTTTACCTTCCCGCTGGAGCGGTACCTATTTATCCACTTGCACTTTGATGTGCTTTTGAACTGCTAGGTTGGCAGGAGCAGGGACCGTGCAACGGGAGCTCACCCCGTCGTGGGGATTCAAACCGCCAACCTTCTGATCGGCAAGTCCTAGGCTCTGTGGTTTAACCCACAGCACCACCCGCATCCCTCCTGTAGTTTGCAGCAACTGGTATTCAGAAGCATTGCTGCCTCTGATCATGGAGGCAGAGAATAACAATCATGGCCAGGAGCCTTTTAAAGTCTTCTCCTCATCCAATTCTGTTTTACGGGACCGCCTCTCCTGGTTTGCCCCGCAGAGGACCTTAAGGTTCATGAATAACCATAGTTTAGAGGTCCCAGGCCCTAAGGAAGTCAGACTGTCCTCCACCAGGGCCAGGGCCTCTTCAGTGATGGCTCCGACCTGGTGGAATGCTCTTTCCCATGAGACTAGGGCCCTTCAGGATTTAACCTCCTTCCGTCGGGCCTGAAGACAGAGCTATTCTGCCTGGCCTTTAATTTGAATTCAGCCTTATCTTTTATTTCCCTTCCCTTCCTTCTCCCTCCTCTTTTATGAAGATTACCCGCTCTGAGACCCCACAGCTAATTCTCCCATGGTCTCCTCGCTGGCCCAAGTAGGACCAATTTAGCCAGCTAGCCCTGGGGATTATCTAATGCTTATTTCCCCTAAATTGATTTTTGATTTTTATTGTTATTTATGTTTTTATACTGTATTTTATGCTGCTTTTACAATTAAGTGTTTTAAATTTGTTGTTAGCCGCCCTGAGCCCAGTTTTTGAACTGGGAAGGGTGGTGTGTGTGTGTGTGTGTGTGTGTGTGTGTGTATGTGTGTGTGTGTGTATATATATATATATATGCAGGTTTTGGTGTCTTTGGGTGTCTTCCCGTGTAAGAGTCGGGGTGTCTGTGCGACGTTTCGACGAGGTCTCACTCGTCATCTTCAGGCTGGTGCTTTCGGCTTCTTGACGAGTGAGACCTCGTCGAAACGTCGCACAGACACCCCGACTCTTACACGGGAAGACACCCGAAGACACCAAAACCTGCATTCCTGTACCCGTGAAAATCTACGAAAGCATATATATATATATATATATATATATATATATATATATATATATGCAGGTTTTGGTGTCTTCGGGTGTCTTCCCGTGTAAGAGTCGGGGTGTCTGTGCGACGTTTCGACGAGGTCTCACTCGTCATCTTCAGGCTGGTGCTTTCGGCTTCTTGTTACTGGAACAGAGCAGAATCTGGTGTTTGAGTTCCTATAAATACTGTTGAGGGGTGTGGTGTATAGCCTCCAACGTTCTGGGCAGAGAGGAAGTTCCTAGATTAGTGTGCCTTTTCTTCTTTTGTTCCTTAATTACTTGAGGGATATCTTGAGTGATTTCATGAGTGATATTCTGAATACCACTGGGTGGGTCATTAAGTGTAGATTAGTTCCTAGATTAAGTGGAGTTCCTAGATTAGTTCCTAGATTAGTTCCTAGATTAGGTGGGTCATTAAGTGTAGAGGAAGTTCCTAGATTAGTGTGCCTTTTCTTCTTTTGTTCCTTAATTACTTGAGGGATATCTTGAGTGATTTCATGAGTGATATTCTGAATACCACTGGGTGGGTCATTAAGTGTAGATTAGTTGCTAAAGCTTTCGTGTCTTGACCTCTTGAGCTTGTGAAGAGTTTTTCTGAGAAGATGGCTGTGCTGCATTTAGTTGTGCTCTGGCTTGGCTTCGTGTATAGGGGCGAGCTGTGGTTTTGTGCCTTGTGCCAGCCAGATCTGTGTAGGGATTGCAGGGGGGTGCAGCATCCGGAGGTGCCACTATAGTTTGGCTACTGGATGGAGTCTGTAATATGTCTGTGGAGAGGGTCTGGGTTTGGGTCTGGTGTGGTTGATTGGTGACGGCGTTCTGTGTGCCTCTGGTTCTGGTGTCGGTTTTTGTGGGGAGGGCTAATTTCCAGATGTCTGGCAGGCGGGACGTGTCGTCACGCTTGTTCATGTTGTGAGGGTGTTTCTCTATCTCGATGGCTTCCATGATTATTCTCTTGTGGTGATGTTCCATGTTAAAGAGCAATTTGGAATCTGCAAAATTAATTTCGTGTCCTGTTTCTTTCATGTGTTGGAAAAGAGAGGAAGTTTTTTCTTCTTTTTTGACGGCATTCTTGTGTTCTGCGATACGTGCATTTATTCGTCTGTTTGTTTGTCCAATGTACGTGGCTGGGCAGACTTTGCAGGGTATTTCATAGACCCCTTGGTTTTCCAGCTGGATTTTGTCTTTTGGGTTTCTGAGGATATTGGCTATTTTTTGGTTGGTGCAGAAGGCTGTTTTGATATTGTGTTTATGGAGGATTTTGCTAATTTTGTCTGTAGTGCCCTTGATATAAGGAAGGAGGGCCATGCCATTGTTTTCTTCTGTGTCTTGGTTTTTGGGGGGTGTTTCTTTTTGGATTAGCTTCGTAACCCTGTTTTTCTGGTATCCATTGGCGATTAACACATTTGAGAGATTCTGTAACTCAGTTGTCAAGTGGTCTTTGTCAGCCAGGCGTTTGGTTCTGGAGATGAGAGTCTTGGCTACGGAGTTTATTTGTGCAGGGTGGTGGTGTGATTGTGCATGTAAGTAGCGGTTGGTGTGTGTTTTTTTCCGGTAGATAGTGTGTCCTAGGGAGCCATCAGGTTTTTTGTAGATTAGGACGTCAAGAAAGGGGAGTTGGTTGTTGTCTTCTATTTCCATAGTGAATTGTATTTTGGGGTGTAGGCTGTTGAGATGTGTGAGGAAGCTATCTAGTTTTTCTTTCCCGTGTGGCCAAATTACAAAGGTGTCGTCAACATATCTGAGCCAAAGTTTGGGTTTGTGTTCTGACTTTTCTAAAGCATTGGTTTCAAAGTGTTCCATGTACAAATTTGCGATGACCGGTGAGAGGGGTGATCCCATAGGTGCTCCTTCTATCTGTTTGTATCTTTGTCCATTGTGGATGAAGTACGTGTTGGTTAGGCAGTGGTTGGTCAGGTCCAGGATGTATTTGGGGGGGTTGTATTTGTTTTGAATGGCTGTCAAGGCTTCATTAATGGGCACTTGAGTAAAGAGAGATACAACATCGAAGCTCACAAGTAGGTCTAATCTAGGAACTTCCTCTACACTTAATGACCCACCTAATCTAGGAACTAATCTAGGAACTAATCTAGGAACTCCACTTAATCTAGGAACTAATCTACACTTAATGACCCACCCAGTGGTATTCAGAATATCACTCATGAAATCACTCAAGATATCCCTCAAGTAATTAAGGAACAAAAGAAGAAAAGGCACACTAATCTAGGAACTTCCTCTCTGCCCAGAACGTTGGAGGCTATACACCACACCCCTCAACAGTATTTATAGGAACTCAAACACCAGATTCTGCTCTGTTCCAGTAACAAGAAGCCGAAAGCACCAGCCTGAAGATGACGAGTGAGACCTCGTCGAAACGTCGCACAGACACCCCGACTCTTACACGGGAAGACACCCGAAGACACCAAAACCTGCATTCCTGTACCCGTGAAAATCTACGAAAGCATATATATATATATATATATATATATATATATATATATATATATTAACCTGTTTTGCAATTGTGTGATGTTAACATGATTAAAAAATCTTCCTCTCTGCCATTTTTTAAAATGGTGGTGATACAGGAGACAGAGAGTCCATTGGCTTGTCATAAATCCTAGATAAATAGAGACTTGAAAGAACTTTTAGTTTTGTATTTCTTTTCTTTTTTTAAGGAGAAAAAGAAAATTGTCCCACGGAGCAAAGATGAAATAATGAAACTGTGTGCTTCCACCATTGCACAATTCAGTATTCTTTTAAAAAATAAAAAATAAATGAGTGGTGTTGGGGAATAAACCTAAGTGCTCTTTCAATGTTTAGCAGTTCAGTTTCCTCTTTGAAAAAATTCCGAAACACTTTACTACGAACTTCTGTTCTGAAAACCATCCCAGGAAGTACAATGTTCAGGGTGGGTTCTGGTTGAGGGGGATTATTCCATTGCCATTCCTCCCCACCCCCAGCTCATGAAATATTCTGCTAGCAGTTGAGGCCAGATTTCCAGCCTATCAGCATATTGGGGGCCAGGAGACTAATGAAGTTTTAAAACCTTCATTTTGTGATCTCTGATATAATGGAGCACAGTAATTATTGGAAACCCTCAGAGCGCCTCCTCTTTGGACGGAAGAGGTTTTAATAAAGTCATTAACTTTACAAGAGGAGTGAAAGCCTTTTGCAAGTCTCTTTGCTCCCAATTTACTTTTGGTGTTAAGGGGGGGGGAACAGTTTGCAAGGTGGCTCCCCAAGGTATTTTTAAAGTGTGTTTTTTATTATTAAAATTAATAATAATGTGCTGAGTCAAGTTATGAAACTGACTGGGAGGAAAACACAGGAGAGGCATCTCTGTTCAAGTATATTTCACTTGCTAATACTTCAGCCTTACTTGAAAAATCACCTTCTTGGTAATTAATCCCGTCCGGTGGGAGCATTCAAGGGCAGCCGCCATGAGAATTTGAAGTTCTTGCAAAAGTCTGCTAATGCTTCGATAATTCATACATGGTCTTCCATTTGAAGGGAAAACCCCAATGACTTTACAGTTTCATCAGGACAGGTTTTGAACAGCAATTCTGCACTACACTTGCATGATGCCTGTTATGTATTATATTGAGTTGTGTATAAAATCACACCTGCAACCAGAGCAGGGCCCTGTGGGGAAACTGGTCTCCTAAGGGATGTTCCAGCTTCTTCCCTGAAATTTCAGCTTTCTTTAAATTATATTCACTGCAGGGGGTTGGACTAGATTACCCTTGGGGTCCTTACCAACTCTATGGTTTACACGCAATCTCAACCTCTAGCTACCACTTTCACATTTGGAGATATAAGGGAGAGCTTATATCATCCTAAAGAATCCTGGAAATGTGGTTTATGAACGGTGCTGAGAGTTGTTAGGAGACACCTTATTCGCCTCACAGTCTTACAATTCCTGGAGTGGTTAAACAATCAACTCCTCAACCAAGGGAACTCTGGCAATTGTAGCTGTGTGAAGGGAATCAGGATGTCTTTCAGTACCTTGAAGAAACTACAGATCCTATCAATGCTTTCTCCCCTATATTGTACTTATTGCTGCAAGCTACTCCTTCAGCAGGGAAGATGCAGGAAATGCTTCACACTCCTTTCTTCTGATTCCTTGGCAGCAGTGAATTAAGTGACCAAGTGACCTTAGTAACAGCAGCACCTCCATATGTGCCTAATAAGTCTCCACATTTTGCTTTCTAACTTTCTTTATAGATATCCAATTGACTTGCTTTGTTTTTCACAAAATGAAAGTTAAGAGTTCAGATCTCATGCTGGGGAGGTGGGATGACAGAATGAACATGAAGATGAACTAGAAATCATACAAAGTTCTACCCCAAAATAAACTTAATTCATTTTCATCAACCCAGCAATCATGGGAACTGCTTTCAGGTGTTGTTCAGAGATTTTTGAACTGGTGCAATTAACTGTAGTCAACTGAACTTGTTTATTCTATGAGCTGAGAAGAGAGTTGCCAGTTCAGATACAATGGTTTTGCATCTGAACCATGATTTATTTTTATGCCTACAGGCTTCCTCCTCCTTTATCTCAGAAGCACTATAATGCAAGGGGAGAGAACCACACACACATGAGACCAGAGCAAGAGCTTGGCTTTAACCTCCTGCTCTCATTGTGGTCTGCTTGGGGAGCTGTTTCCATGCACGCACATGCATAGGCAAACTTACTGCAACTACACCTGTGATACCCTCGCTTTGGAGAAAGTCAAGCAAGTGAGAACAGGCAGACCTAGAAAGTGTGAATATCTTAAAGTAAGTTTACTTAAAAGCAAACATCAGGACGGTATTCATTGGTACTTGAATGAATGACTGCACTTAAACAGCTTAGATATGTAGAGGAGCTGAAACTAATGAAGCATGCTTAGCATCCAGCTTACTTAAAGCCTTTTAGCCTGGAACGAAGAAAATTGGCAACAATGCAATCTTCTTATGAATGAGGGCTGGATGAGAAAAGGGCGGCGGGGGGGGAGGGGAGAGAGAGCATGGTTGGGCTCTTTAAAATTTTGATGTGCAAGGAAGGATGGCAACAATTTATCAGCTTCATGGAAAATCCATCTGTATCCAGAGGAGAGTGACAAAGGTGGTGAGGAACCTGGAGAGCAAATCTTATGAGGATAGGTCAAAGGACTTGGTCACGTTTTATCTGGAGAAGACATGATTATAACGGGGTAGGAAAGCTGGGGGTAAAAAACCAAATCTGGCAATCAATGCACCCCTTAGGATTCAGAAAGTACATGGGTAAATGCACCCCAGGCCGTTAGGTCCAGTCGCAGACGACTCTGGGGTTGCGGCCAAGGGAGCCAGCATTTGTCCACAGACAGCTTCCGGGTCATGTGGCCAGCATGACTAAGCTGTTTCTGGCGAACCAGAGCAGTGCACGGAAACAACGTTTACCTTCCCACTGGAGCGGTACCCATTTATCTACTTGCACTTTGCTTTCGAACTGCTAGATTGGCAGGAGCAGGGACTGAGCAACGGGAGCTCACCCCATCGCGGGGTTTCGAACCACTGACCTTCTGATCGGCAAGCCCTAGGCTCTGTGGTTTAGACCACAGCGCCATCTGCATCCCTAGTACATGGGTAGACAAGTCTAAAAAGCCCATGACACAATTTTTCACGGTCCTCTAGTGGCTTTGGTGGTTCATTTGCCAGAAGGGGTCACATACGAGTGATATTGGCCCAATTCTCGCTTGGGACAGTCAGTTGCATTACAGCCATGCAAACGTCAAAGGTTACTATGCACAGCACACATCTCTCAATTCTCCTTTCGGCCACACTGAAGGGCATTATCTCAGTTCAAGGATACAGTCCAGCCAGGCAAGAGCACGCCAATCATCTTGTTACCAAAGATGACTGTGGAGCCAGGATCAGTTTTTTAAAGCTGTTTTTCTCTTAACAAAAGCTTGAAGAAACGTTTAAAATGCAGACCCAAAGTTCCCGCTGTGCAGGTTTTAGAGGCTGATTCTTTCTGCCCACCCCAACCCAAATCCTGGATGGTTTCCAACCACCAAAGCTATGAATATATTTCAATACTTAGGTTGGCGCGAGTAATCTCCCGGAATGAAGCTGTTCATCATTCTCGGAATTGTAATTCGGAGAAGTTGTTGAAAGCAAGGTTCCCAAACTACTTACCCCCACAGCAGCCCATTGAGACTATTTCAGAGTAAACAAGCCTGACAACTGGAGTCTTTTTCAGACTGCAGGCTACAACTCATTACTCAGAAATGGCCATCATCAACATTGCACAGCAGCAAATGAGCCTGTGCTGGTCTGTAAGTTGTTAGGGTGGGCAGCTATGATTAATCCCAGCTTCTGGGCACATTGTCCTCTTTCAGAACACACTGCTAAACTTGTATTTATCTTACATATATTATGTTTTCTTCCCAAATGAAGTGGGGTAAAAAATAATCATCACTGAGTGTGCTTTTCATTGCACAATTTACAGTGGTAGATCTATCCTTTCTAAGGCTCTGTTCTAAAGCCTTGAGTCCCCAACTCTCATCAAAATCTCATAAGATATAACACATAATTCACTATTTCGTGCCCTCATCAAAGCAGGCACACATTGAGAGAGATTCCACAAGCATTCACAGAATTACAACGCCCTGTACCATATTGGGGTTGGCTTGTTTTTTGAGGAAAAAAATTCATAATAAAAAATTCTGCTGCATTACCTTCCATTGACCTATGAAATCTCCTTTCCATATATACCTATATGTCTGTAGTAAAATGATATAAAATTACGCAAACCAAAACATGTTATCAGTTATTTGGTGGAAATTCATGTCGTGAAACACACATCTAAGTTTTGGAAAACAGTTATGGAATCTTTTGCAGGAATAGATGAGGATCAGGATTACAAAGGAGAAAGGGCTACAAAGTGGGATGGGCTCGATTATTCACACACAAAAAATGAATGAAGCATGATGACATCACAAATTACAACCCTCTCCTTGACCATTGGCTGCAGGTGAAGGGAGCTGTATCTATGGTTGCCAGAGGATTTATATTCAATTCGCATTTAAAGGAAAACTTACCTAATATGCATTTTCTGAAGTGCTCTACAATGCAAAGCACAGCCACCTTTTGAAAATTGCACTTCTACAAATTTTGTGGTGCAATTCTCCAGCCAAGAAACATGTATAAAAAGTGTGCATTGAATGCCATCTATTAGTGGAAATAAATAGAAATATGCATTATACAGTGGTACCTCGGGTTAAGAACTGAATTCGTTCTGGAGGTCAGATCTTAACCTGAAAATGTTCTTAACCTGAGGTACCACTTTAGCTAATGCAGCCTCCCACTGCTGCCACACCGCCGCCGAATGATTTCGGTTCTCATTCTCAAGCAAAGTTCTTAACCCGAGGTACTATTTCTGTGTTAGCGGAGTCTGAAACCTGAAGCATATGTAACCTGAAGCATCTGTAACCTGAGGTACCACTGTACTAGGGAAAGTTGCTTTGCAGTGATGTGTACATTAGGGAAAGCTGCCTTCATAAAGATGCATGTTAGGAGAAATTCACATGAGAAAGCCAGCGAATTTTCATTACAAATTGATGTGCAGACACAGAGAACTGAATTTAAGTTCGGAAAAAATTAGTTCCCATATTATTTTGGGGAAATGTGCCTTTATCTATTATTTATTTAGTGCATTTATAGCCCACCTTTTTCTCAACGGAGCTCAAGGTTGAGAAATGCATGGTTCTCAATTAATCCCCATCACAACCCTACGATGGAGGTTAGGCTGAGATGCAGTGACTGGCCCAAGGTCACCTGATGAGCTCCATAGCTGAGTGGGGATTTGAACTCTGGTCTCCCAGGTCCTAGTCCAACACTCTAACCACTACACCACACTGACAAACTGAATCCTAGTTAACATACTATCTTCCCTCTCCCTGAAATTCCAGTTCACCACAAAACCGAGAATTGACAGACTATTAGAAAATGTGGGCTATTGGCAGCATTGGAAGAGAGCGTCCGTTTCACACTGTGTGGCATTTTCAAAGTGACAGCACCGGTGATTTAAAAGAGCTGTAACCCACTTCTCCGCCAGCTGCAGTCACGTCAAAGCAGTAAAAGATGAGCTCTAACTTTTCCTCCTCCTTTGGTCTTAAAACAAAATGTGATGCACCATACCCAGCTGTTTTCATTTACCAGGAATGAGGCGTCACAGGGCTCTATCTCGTCTCCTGTGCAGCTCATCATCTAGGTGGAACAGTTGGATGAGGTCATCCAGACAATTGCTCTGAAGTGTCTTTAACATGCTGATCACACACAGCTCTCCAACTCTTTTTCTTCATCAGTCTGATCCTAGGGAGGTCAGTGACAGATTCAGCATGCTGTCCTCAGTAGGATAGGGGCAAATCCGTAAGCGCTGGGTCCCTTCATGGTGGTCACAGCAATGCCCCTCACAGCCAGGCCCCTTCTAAGGTTATACAACCTTCTAACATTATACAATAATCTTATAATTATGCACTAATTATAATTATTAGGGATGCATTGCAATGATCAGTGCAGATCTCCATGTGTTGCTTTTCTGCTAGGTCTACTATTTTCTTTGCTTGTACATGGCCAAATAACTTGAAGTGCTCTAACAACTTCTTTCAGAGTGTCATAAGTTGCATTTTCCTTGCAATTCCACTGTACGTAACAGAACTTGCACACCGTTCTCTCGAAACTGAAGCATCTTATGTTTTCAGTGTTCCGGTGTGTGTGTGTTTCCTGCACCATAGGCTGCCTCTTGTTCTCTTTTTTTTAAAAAAAAACATTTTTATTTGATTTTACAAATATAAATTTATAACCACACCAAATACACATCCACATAAAGAGATTACTTTGAATCTCGAGACTTCCCCCCATCCCCTCCATGGTTCCTATTGTCAACATTTTCAACCACATATTACTTCGTAATCTATATTTTATATCTATCCATATTGTCCGTAGTATTTGCTACATTAAAATCCTGCTAATGTTTGCATCTGTTTACAGTGGTCTCCTAAATAAATTATAAACTTCTCCCATTCTTTCTTGAATTTATTGTCTTCTTTGTCCCTGAGCTTTCCGGTCAGTTTTGCCATTTCTGCACAGTCGTAGTTTGCCATTCCTCTCTGGTAGGGTGTTTTCAGTGCTTCTAAATGCTTAATTTTGGAGCATACAGACAAATCCTCCTCAGCGTTCTTCCTGAGTGCCTTCTCCAGAGTGACCCTCAGAGCCAATTCTCCATGACGGTCTCATCTCCTTTTCTTCTGGCTCCAGTTCTCATGAAGGGTGAGACGACTTCCTCTCAGGGACTACAAAGCTCCCTTCCCATGCTGATTGGGAGGTTCTTAGATGCAAGAGATAGGAGGACCCTGCAAGGACCATGCTGCCAAAACAGTAACATCATCCATTGTGATGTTTTATTCTGGATTGTTTTATTTGCTGTTTTAACGTGGGTTGTAAACCACTTTAATATTTAAAACATAAAGTGATGACAACAACAACCCAGAAACCCAGACTACTACACTACTGGCTGCCTTCCATTATTTGTGGACCACAACTCCCACCAGCCCCAGCAGTATTGGCCAATAGCTAGGGATCCTGGTAGTTGTGGTCCATAATGTCTGAAAGGCACCATGCTGGCAACCTGGTCACTATGCTGGAATCTGGCGCACACTTCTGAGCATCTGTGTGCATTGTTTTCACACAGAAGCAGAACAACAGGTGGACTCTTTCACATCTCAGCCTGAAATGTTTCCTTACCATTTTCCCCAGGCTTCCACACATCCACTTGTGCTGTATATTAATATTGCATTATATTAATATTACATTGAAATCAATGATCCAAACATCCCAGTGATTGCAATAAAACATTACTGCTTATTATTACCAGCTGTGATGAAAGAAAATGTGCCAAGGTCCATTACACTGAAAGTGGAGTCAACATGAGGGTGTTTTTTTGTATTTATTTTCTTCCTTCCTTCCTTCCTTGCTTACTTCCAAATGGATAAACACAACCTTGGCCAGCAGCTAGTTTTAGAAACTGGCCAGTGAGGAACGAAGTGATGGGAAGAATTTATAGCTCTAGAACAAGGGCTGTGCAAAGCCCCCCTCCTGATCCAAAATGGCCCCCACCCTGATCTGGGCTGACCCAGGGAACACTCAATGCAACCTGGCCTCATATTTAACTGGAGTTTTATAAAGCGTGTTCTCACTAAAGGAGAGCATGTGTTGCGGATTGGTCAGACAAAGCACCCTGTAGTATTAGGCGGTTTGGTTTAAGGGGCCTATTTTGGCTGGAGTTGATGTTGCTGGGGCAAATTTGATGTTGCAATTTTAGGGGTGGGGTCAGAGGTTATTTAAGCGAGGTCCACAGGAGGCTACTTTCTCTTTCGCTGTGGACATCGGATCTCCCGCCCGCCCTCCCTTGTTGGGCTTACGCCTTGACCTTGCTTTGCCTGTCATGGGGTCTTCCGCATTGGTGCGGGGGCCTAGTAGGAATTTTCCCAATTGGCTGATTAGTGTGTGCCTTTTGGGTTTTGCCTACTGCTTAGCAAATCGTCACAACTTGTAAGGTTGGTGGTTAGGCATTGGTTTAAATTGGTTGGTGGAGGGGTATGGATTGGCTGTGCCTGCCCCTCCAATGAGGTTGCTGCATGGGAATTCCGTTAAAGGAATTCAGGGGCTTACCATCCTTTCGTCCAAACCCCTGGAATCGGGTTTGGGCCATGTAAGCCCCTAGGAGCATGCGGGGAGAAGCTGAGGGTCTGTGTCGCAGCTCCGCCTATCCCCGAACTTGTTCTTCCACACTGGCTTCCGCTGGAATCCGGGAGCCAGTGCTGTCCCCAAGGCGGGGGGGGGGGGCAGCTAGTCGTAACCAATGCCTAAGCAAGCACTCACAATTTGTATGCTAATAAAGTTGTGGCCAAAATTATGCCAAAAACCTTAAACAAAAATTACGTGTGATGTGTGAGTTATTGGGGTTAAGGGTATTTTGGGGACCTCAGCACGCAAACGTTAATTAAGCATAAGGTGAGAGAAGGAGATGTTGTGTCTCCCCGCACACAAGCCACAGAGACTAGAAGCATTTGATACTTCAGGAAGCTGCTTTCCAAGTCCCTACTCCACAGGGAAGGACCTTGCAAGAAGGGATCCTGCTGGAGTCTGCAGCCTTCCTATCTGATATCCCACCCCGGACAGACCCAGATTGCTCGGGGTGGCCCAACCTGGGTTAATCTGTGTGATGGCCTGGGACTCGGGCTCAGACTCGGAACCAGAGGAGTCTCAGTCCGCACCAGATCCTTTGCCTCAGGCATCATCTGAACCAAATCTGGGGCCTGATCCTGAAGAGTCCCAGTCTGTGCAGGTTCCCCCTGGAACAAACACCAGCTGGGCCAAGTCAGGGGCCTGAGCTTGCCCTGGCTCCAAATGCGGGGATTACCTTGTTGCCTTCAGCTGGGCAATCACTTACAGCTGCTCCACTACCAGTTTGGTCAGAGGAGGCTGAGGCGGCCCCGGGGTCTAGTAACCCACCGACGTCTCCTGAGCTGCAGAGACTAAGGTCTGAGAGAAGGCGAGACCTGAGTACTTGCAGGAGGAGTGCTCACCTCTGGGCGAAACAGGGAGGTGAGTCACCGGGGGATCAGGACCGGCTGTTACCCCGACAAAGATAAAAGGCTGTCGGACCTCGCCCCAGGTTGCGGAAGCAACATTACTCTATGCTAGATCCTGCCTGAGATCCTGTACCTGTCCTTGCCTGGTTTCCTGCCTTGTGTCCTGCCTTGGCCCTGTCAGACTGACTCCTAGCGCAACCTTAGGATTAGGACCGGTCCTGGACCCTGTTTCTTGGGTTATTCCCAGGCCCAGCACAATCTGGGGCTCTCGTGACTCGGCTCAGCACAAGCCTGGATGTCCCTACAATGAGCCTGATTTGGTTCAGGCCTTGGCTGAATCTGGTGCACAGCACATGTGCTTTACATACAGAAGAGTGTTGATATGATAGAGAGGCAGAAGATGGCCTCAAGGCAAATGAGACACAGTGCAATCATGAGTGGTTGCTCAGTGGTAGAGGACATGCTCTGCTGGCAAAAGGTCTCAAGTTTGATGTTGACATTTCAAGGGGGGGGGAAGGTCTCCTGTCTGTAACCCCCTGGAGACGTCTGAATTAGATGTTCCCTGCTGAAAATCCCTAGCCACCACAAGGTCTCCTCTGTAACCCAATGCTAGTCCTACTCAGACCCATTGACATTATTGGAAAGGACTGGCTTAAATTTATTAATGTCCATGGGTCTACTCCGAGAAGGACTAGTATGGGCTGTGTGGTTATATTGGATTTTTATTGCATGTGACTGCGTGTTGTGTTTAGTGCAGCCCTAGGGAAGAATGTGTTCAAGAGACAATGCAAAACGAAGCCTTTCCGCCAAGACTTAGGGCCCCTTCCTGACACATTTGGACAAAAACTGGCCATTTCTATTTTTTATCTTTGTTGCACTTGGGCGTATCCGGATGAGTTCGTTTCAGTGGGTCTTTGGTTGGCGTAATTGTTTTGATAACATAGCGCTCAGAATAGCAGAGCCTTGATTGACTCCAAGAATGACACTGAGGGTTTCATTCATAGAATTAAGAGATCACACACATGTGAAATGTGCATAATTTAAGAACATAATAGCTGTAATCACTAGCACAGTAAAGGTCACTGGGTCCGTCATTACTGCTAGACCATTTCCCTTCATTTCCCGCTTTTTCAAATGTCTATGTTACCACCTCAGTGCTTTGTCCGTGCCTTGTTTTGAACAGCTCTTTTTCTCTTGTAAAAACTTTTCTCTGGCATGCTTCCCCCCCCACCCCAATTGCACCAAGAATCTGTGACTGAAACAAGGCTGACTCCAGGTTTCAGGAGGGCGAGGGAGGGGGCAACAAAAGGCCCTCCAACTGCCCCTCAGAGTGTCTATTTGCTGACAGCAGCGATGCTGCAATCTGCGGTGGCTGGCTACAAGCTGCCTTCCACTTCCATTACCCACAATGCCTTGCTGTAGCATTGCTCCAAAGCACTGTGGGTCAGTAAAATGGCAAGTGCAATACAGTATAAATGTGAAGTGATGAATGTAGGGGCGAAACATCTTATATACACTTGTATGGGGTCTGAACTGGCAGTGATGGACCAAGAATGAGATCTTGGGGTCATACTAGATAGCTGGATAAATATATTGACCCAGTGTGCCACAGCTCTGAAAAAAAAGGCAAACTACATGCTATAGATCATTAGGAAAGGAATTGAAAATAAAACTGCTGATATAATTATGTTGCTACACAGATGTATGGTGTGACTGTGGGAAACCATGAACACAAGAGCACTCTTTCCTCCTGTGATTTCCAGGAACTACTATCCTGAAGCATCACTGCCTCTGTGGAAGCAGAGCATAGTCATCAAATCTAGTCGCCATTTATAGCCTCGTCCTCCCTGAATCTGTCCCATCTTCATTTAAAGCAGCGGTTCTCATCCTGTGGGTCCCCAGATGTTGTTGGACTACAACTCCCATCATCCCTGAGCCCTGGCCTTGCTAGCTAGGGGTGATGGGAGTTGTAGTTCAACAACATCTGGGGACCCACAGGTTGAGAAAGGCCGATCTAAAGCCATCCAAGTTGGTGGCAATCACTGCCTCCTGTGGAAATGAGTTCCATAGGTTAACTGTGCTACTGTTTTTTATGTCTGATTAGCCTCAATCTTCTGCCTACTGAACTTCCAGTTCAAACCACTGACCTCAGAGACTGCCAAAAAGTCACCCCAGCTCTGGACTTTCATGTGACAAATTAGTGCCCCTGTTGGCTGGGGGGTGGAATTTACCCCCCTTATCCTAATGTGGCAAGAGTTGTTTGACAGTGGAACAGGCAATAATATATTTTTTTAACAGTGACTTTTAAAAAAAGTACATTAAATATATCTTAGTAAACCTTGAGGAACAATACCAATAGGTTAACTGGTATGGCATACCCATTAATCACAATAGTAATTATCTGTAGAGCTTTTCTAAAGAAGTAAGATTTTCTAGTAGCATCTTCTATGGTGCCTTTTTCTCCCTCTCCCCCTCTCACTCCCTTGAACACACACGCAAACATAACCCGCCTTTAAATTAAGCTAGTTGACTATAAAAGATTATTCCTTGCTCCTTTCTTGAAAAGATTTATATGCACTATTGTATTCTCCTCTCCCCACCCCCTTTCCCTAGGGGAGCAAACCAAAATGCAGTCATCGTTCGAAATGCGTGCTTCTCTGAATTTTGCAGTGCAGTTCTCTACCCAAGTAATGTGTACAGAAATGCATATACGGCCGTAAAGTTTGCATGAAATGCATACATTAGTGAAAATAATGTAGATAAATGCATCACACTAGGGGAAATATATGCTGCCGAAATGTATACGATAGGCAAAATTGCAGACAAAAAAGTGTCTATTGGAGAAATCAGCACAAAAATGCTGATGAGTTTCCATGAGGATTTTTAAAAAGGAATCACAGACTGATGTGGAAATGTGGAGAATTGAAAATGCAAAACTGAAGGAAACAGAAATGGACAGAGTCTCCGATCCCTATTCATAGAAATATAGAGTGGGAGGGGACTACAATCTTCATCTAGTTCAAACCCCTGCAATGCAGAAATCTTTTTGCCCATTGTGGGGCTTGAACCCATGACCCTGAGATTAAGGACTCAGCTTTGCTGCTGTTGTTGTTGTTGTTTAGTCGTTTAGTCGTGTCCGACTCTTCGTGACCCCATGGACCAGAGCACGCCAGGCACTCCTGTCTTCCACTGCCTCCCGCACTTTGGTCAAACTCATGTTTGTAGCTTCGAGAACACTGTCCAACCATCTCGTCCTCTGTCGTCCCCTTCTCCTTGTGCCCTCCATCTTTCCCAACATCAGGGTCTTTTCCAGGGAGTCTTCTCTTCTCATGAGGTGGCCAAAGTATTGGAGCCTCAGCTTCAGGATCTGTCCTTCCAGTGAGCACTCAGGGCTGATTTCCTTGAGAATGGATACGTTTGATCTTCTTGCAGTCTATGGGACTCTCAAGAGTCTCCTCCAGCACCATAATTCAAAAGCATCCATTCTTCGGCGATCAGCCTTCTTTATGGTCCAGCTCTCACTTCCATACATCACTACTGGGAAAAAGGACTCAGCTACACTGCTGCAAATAAAATGTTTTAAATGTGTTGTAAAGTGCAATATACAAATGTGACACTAGATGGCGAAAGAGAGCTATGCAAAATTCAATGTATTTTTCAAAACGTTTTTTATAAAAGCATTTTCACAGCTAAGAGTCTCATTCCTATAGTTAGAGACCACTCTATATCTATCTATCTATCTATCTATCTATCTATCTATCTATCTATCATCTATCATCTATCATCTATCATCTATCATCTATCATCTATCATCTATCTATCTTAGCAGTCTACAACACTATAAAAACAAAAAAGTTAAAAGCAAAAAGAAATGAAAAAAAACATCAATGGACTGTTGTGGGTGATGTACTTGCTTAGGCCTGGCAAAATAGAAAAGTTTTCAGCAGGTGTTTAAAAGTTGGCATAGAAGTTGCCCACCGGAGGCACTTAGATCAGAGAAACATCGGAAACTGCCTTATGCTTAGTCAGACCAACAGTCTATTTAGCTCAGTATTGCCTACAATAACTGGCAGCTGGCTCTCCAGGTGTTCAGGCAGCAAGTCTCTACCAGCCCTTCCTGCAGATCCCAGGGGTTGATTTTGGGACCTCCTGGATGCGAAGCAGATCCTCTGTCACTGAGCCACAGCCCTTCCCAAGCTCCAGAGCTGAAGCTACACCAGGCCCCTTCAGACCAATCTCTGTGTTCCATCATCAAGTAGTGGCGATGTTGCACATATATATATATATATATAATCTCCCCACAGTTGATTTGGCCTGCAGGCAAATCGGTGGATATGCAAAGCTATTTGATCCTTCAGTCCCGGGGAGATTCTGCATGTCATGCCCATAAGGCAAGATCAGTGCGCTCCTGTTTGCAAGGAAGAGAGAAGCACGTCTATCGCTGAGAATTCAGTGACACAGGTGCCTTTGTTCCTTGATATATTTTAGGATGGTGGGAGTGCCACACTTCGCTGATGCTGACACCTGGGAGTTGCCACTGAATGTTGCCCAAAGCAAAATTCAGAGGCAAATTTAGAGGTACCGTTTCAAGCAAAAGACTGGAGCAATTTTCAGAGAAGGAAAGACGAGTTTTGATTTTGTTTTTTTTTTTTACAAAAGGATTTTAAAAAATAAATAAATCATTGGGGTGGGAGGGAATCAAACTATTCCCATTCCAGCTTCACATTCTAAGTACATTCTATCCCATTTCCTGCAGATTATCTGAAAAAAAGTTTGCGTTTAAATTCCACACGCTATTTGTACACTCTTCCCTCCTAAAATATGAGATTTGGTTGGCAACTGGGAGCTTGTGATACAAATGCTATTTGTATTTCCAGATGGTCAGCTGTTGGCTCATTACTCGATGCCCTTCTAGTGGGCCAGAGGGAGCTACTTTTAAAAAGAGGCAACTGTTTTTAAAAAGAGGTTTCTATTTTAAACTCTATTTTGAATAGAGGCTAAAAAGAGGTGTCAGGGATTCTTTTGCTGTGACTCCCACGTTGCAGGGGGGTTAGACTAGATGACCCTACGGTCCCTTCCTTCTCTACAATTCTGTGTTTCTGTAAATAACTCCAGCAAACCTCCTAATAACCCACATTGTTCATCTAGCACCTTTCTTACTCCCAAGATAAATAGTGCACCCGTTGAGGGTTGTCAAAACCTTTGGAAACATATCTAAAGGATCAAGCAACTACAGTGGTACCTCGGGTTAAGAACTTAATTCGTTCTGGAGGTCCGCTCTTAACCTGAAACTGTTCTTAACCTGAGGTACCACTTTAGCTAATGGGGCCTCGCACCGCTGCAGCACAATTTCTGTTCTCAATCTGAAGCAAAGTTCTTAACCTGAGGTACTATTTCTGGGTTAGCGGAGTCTGTAACCTGAAGCGTCTGTAACCTGAAGCGCCTGTAACCCGAAATACCACTGTACTTCACTGCTACTGAGATAACACCAGATTTGTGCCTTAGGCAATGGAGGTGATGAACCCTTTTTTCAGCCTGCGGGCCACATTCCCTACTGGGTAACCTTCTCAGGGCCACATGCAAGTGGTAGGTGAGGCCAGAGGCAAAGTGGGTGGAGCTATGGATGTAAATTTTACCTCTGTACAGTAGCTGTTTTCAACACACATTCAGCAACCCCTCTCTGACTTCCATTCATGCAGGTGAGAGCATTACCAGAGTTGAACATTTGGGACGTGAAGCAGAGGCAGTGATAGGGCGGCCTGGCAAGGGACAGATAGTGAGGCCCAGAACAGCTGCATTTTGCCCCCACACCTGAGGTTCCTCCCTGGGTCAGAAATTGGCAGGTTACAGTGTGCAGCTCTTGGCAGTGAAATAAAGTCACCATTGTGGCTTTATCGGCGTTATTTTTATTCCTCAGTGGTTACTCATTTTATCCTCCAGTCAATGAATTTTTAGCTCATCATGATGGCAGCCTTTGAGCAGTGTGAGAAGTGTTGTCAGCCTCCCTTTCCCCTCTCTGATCCCAATTAAAAAGTCACAATTGTGACGCAAAAAGATTGTGCCACATGATCTCTGTAAGACGGAGGAGGAAAAGGAGCATTTGATTCTACAGCAAGTTCGCTGAAATGACAGCCAAAGCTGGGTGCCTTTCATGCCACGACTTGCGCCAGGGATGCTAAAATCAGGCCAGAACCCTACTTTCTGGACATCCTAGCTCACAACAGCATTTCTGCAGGATTTGGGACTTTTTAACCTCCAGAGCCCTTCAGCCCCAGCCAGCATAGTCAGTGGCCAGGGATAATGGGATTTGAAGTTCAGAAACATTTGAAGGTCCCCTGACTCTTCCCCGCCCCCAGTTTATGGTTTGTGGGAGATTAGGGGGACACTCCCCTGTGAATAAAGATTGCAGTGTTTAGGACTTGTACGAGTTTAGAGAAAAAGGCAAGCAAGATGTAACATGATAGAAGCAAATATCATGCACAGCATGGAGAACATGGGTAGAGAAATGTTTTTCTCCCTCTCACATAGCAATAGAACTCACAGACATCCAACGAAGCTAATTGTTGGCAGACTCAGGGCAGATAAAATAAATTACTTCATGATGCAGCACAAAATTAAACCAGGGAACTGGCTCCCACAGGAGATGGCCGCCATCTTGGATGACTTTAAAAGTGGGTCGGACAAATTCATGGCGCATAAGGTTATCAATAGCTACAAGGGGTGCAGGTGGCACTGTGGTCTAAACCACTGAGCCTCTTGGGCTTGCTGATCGGAAGGTCGGTGGTTTGAATCCCCACGATGGGGTGAGCTCCCGTTGCTCTGTCCCAGCTCCTGCCAACCTAGTTCAAAAGCACAACAGTGCAAGTAGATAAATAGGTACCACTGCAGTGGGAAGGTAAACGGTGTTTCTGTGCACTCTGGATTCCATCACAGTGTTCTGTTGTGCCAGAAGCGGTTTAGTCATGCTGGCCACATGACCCGGAAAGCTGTCTGTGGACAAACGCTGGTTCCCTTGGCCTGAAAGTGAGATGAAGTGCCACAACCCGATGGTTGCCTTTGACTGGACTTAACCGTCCAGGAGTCCTTTACCTTTACCTTTTTACTAGCCACAACGGCTATGCTCTGCCTCTATGGTCAGAGGCAGAAATGATTCTGAATATCAGTTGCTAGAAACATGCTAGAAACCACAGGAGGGGTGTGTGTTTGTGCGCTTCTTTCCTGCTCTTGTATTCTTGGATGACCACAGTGAGAGCAGGATGCTGGGTCAAAAACTCATCCTTAAATATGTTTTTCTACTGGAGGAGAAGAAAGCAACATACACAACATCTTCCATGTGAATGTCCAGCAACCAATTAGCCTCTCTGTTGAGGATTTACCTTACCAATCTTTCCTTGCTTTTTTTATGACTTTGGTGATCTGCTTGTGGGAGATTCTGCCATTACATCCTGAACCTTTTCACAGGTCACTGCCTTGATGCTTTCTGGAAGTCCCCCAAGTAGCTTTATGGAATCACACAGCCTTCTGATGACCATTAAGCAGTCTTCAGAGAGAACCTGGCGTTGCAGTGGGGAATACCTATTGAAAAATTGTTAATGTTGGCAGATAACAGCAATAAGGGTTTAGCTATAAAATCTTGCTTAGATCTTCTGCCGGTTTGTTAGGCTTCATTAAAAAACAATGGGAACATGAGCTGGAAATCAAACTGGACCCAGATCTGTGGAATAAAATATAGACTAGGCCACCCTTCTGATCCATCTTGGTGAGGAACAGAGAATAGAATCATAGAATCATAGAATCATAGAATCATAGAGTTGGAAGAGACCACAAGGGCCATCGAGTCCAACCCCCTGCCAAGCAGGAAACACCATCAGAGCACTCCTGACATATGGTTGTCAAGCCTCTGCTTAAAGACCTCCAAAGTAGGAGACTCCACCACACTCCTTGGCAGCAAATTCCACTGTCGAACAGCTCTTACTGTCAGGAAGTTCTTCCTAATGTTTAGGTGGAATCTTCTTTCTTGTAGTTTGGATCCATTGCTCCGTGTCCGCTTCTCTGGAGCAGCAGAAAACAACCTTTCTCCCTCCTCTATGTGACATCCTTTTATATATTTGAACATGGCTATCATATCACCCCTTAACCTCCTCTTCTGCAGGCTAAACATGCCCAGCTCCCTTAGCCGTTCCTCATAAGGCATCGTTTCCAGGCCTTTGACCATTTTGGTTGCCCTCCTCTGGACACGTTCCAGTTTGTCAGTGTCCCTCTTGAATTGTGGTGCCCAGAACTGGACACAGTACTCCAGGTGTGGTCTGACCAGAGCAGAATACAGTGGCACTATTACTTCCCTTGATCTAGATGCTATACTCCTATTGATGCAGCCCAGAATTGCATTGGCTTTTTTAGCTGCCGCGTCACACTGTTGGCTCATGTCAAGTTTGTGGTCAACCAAGACTCCTAGATCCTTTTCACATGTACTGCTCTCAAGCCAGGTGTCACCCATCTTGTATTTGTGCCTCTCATTTTTTTTGCCCAAGTGCAATACTTTACATTTCTCCCTGTTAAAATTCATCTTGTTTGTTTTTGCCCAATTCTCTAATCTGTCAAGGTCGTTTTGAAGTGTGATCCTGTCCTCTGGGGTGTTAGCCACCCCTCCCAGTTTGGTGTCATCTGCAAATTTGATCAGGATGCCCTTGAGTCCATCATCCAAGTCGTTGATAAAGATGTTGAATAAGACCGGGCCCAAGACAGAACCCTGTGGCACCCCACTAGTCACTCTTCTCCAGGATGAAGAGGAACCATTGATGAGCACCCTTTGGGTTCGGTCAGTCAGCCAGTTACAAATCCACTGAGTGGTAGCATAGTCAAGACCGCATTTTACCAGCTTCTTTACAAGAATATCATGGGGCACCTTGTCAAATGCCTTGCTGAAATCAAGGTAGGCTACATCCACTGCGTTCCCTTCATCTACCAGGCTTGTAATTCTGTCAAAAAACGAGATCAGGTTAGTCTGACATGACTTATTTTTCAGAAATCCATGCTGACTATTGGTGATCACAGCATTCCTTTCTAGGTGCTCACAGACTGTTTGCTTAATGATCTGCTCCAGAATCTTCCCTGGTATTGATGTCAGACTGACTGGGCGGTAATTATTTGGGTCCTCTCTTTTCCCCTTTTTGAAAATAGGGACAACATTTGCCCTCCTCCAGTCTGCCGGGACTTCGCCTGTTCTCCAGGAATTCTCAGAGATGACTGCCAGTGGTTCTGAGATCATATCTGCCAGTTCTTTTAATACTCTTGGATGCAGTTCATCTGGCCCTGGAGACTTGAATACATCTAAACTAGCCAAATATTCTTGTACTATCTCCTTAGTTATTCTGGGCTGTGTTTCCTTTGCTGAATCATTTGCTCCAAATTCTTCAGGTCGGGCATTGTTTTCTTTATCGGAGAAGACTGAGGCAAAGAAGGCATTGAGTAGTTCAGCCCTTTCTGTGTCCCCTGTTTGCATTTCACCATCTTCTCCTCTGAGTGACCCCACAGTTTCTTTGTTCTTCCTTTTGCTACGAACATACCCATAAAAGCCTTTTTTGTTGCTTTTAACCTCTCTAGCAAGCCTGAGTTCATTCTGTGCTTTAGCTTTTCTGACTTTGTGTCTACACGTGCTGGCTATTTGTTTGAATTCCTCTTTGGTGGTTTCCCCCCTTTTCCATTTTTTGTACACATCCTTTTTTAATCTTAATTCAGTTAAAAGTTCTTTAGATAGCCACCCTGGCTTCTTTAGGCACCTTCCATGTTTCCGTCTCATTGGTATTGCCTGTCGTTGTGCTTTTACTATCTCCCTCTTAACAAACTCCCAGCCATCATGAACTCCCTTTCCATTAAGTATTGCTGTCCATGGGATCTCACCCAGCACTTCCCTAAGTTTTATGAAGTCGGCTTTCTTAAAGTCAAGAAATTGAGTCCTAGTATGCTTGGCTGCTCCTTTCCGCTGTATAGTAAACTTCAGAAGAGCATGATCACTCGCGCCTAATGATCCTTCCACATCTACCCCACTAACCAGGTCATCAACATTGGTTAGGACCAGATCTAAAATGGCTGTTCCTCTTGTTGCTTCTCCCACTTTCTGGACAATGAAGTTGTCTGCAAGGCCAGTGAGGAATCTGTTTGACCTTATGCTCTTGGCTGAGTTTGACGTCCAACAAATATCCGGGTAATTGAAGTCCCCCATTACTACTATCTCCCTTCCTTTTGCATGCTTGGCCATCTGTTCCAGGAAGGCATCATCTATGTCCTCCGTTTGGCTTGGGGATCTATAGTAAACTCCCACAATGAGGTCTCTGTTATTCTTCTCTCCCTTAATTTTGACCCAAATGCTCTCACTTTGGCTTTGAGGTTCAAAATCTTGGATCTCTTCACAGGTATACACATCCCTGACATATAACGCCACTCCTCCTCCTTTCTTGTCTGGTCTGTTTCTCTGAAATAGATTGTATCCCCCCATTATTACATTCCAATCGTGGGACTTATCCCACCAGGTTTCAGTGATGCCTATTATGTCATATTTAGTTTGCTGTACCAAGAGCTCAAGCTCATCTTGTTTATTTCCCATGCTTTGCGCATTAGTGTACAGACATTGAAGTCCATTAATCATTCCCCCGTGTCTCTTATTTAAGGATTTTTTCCTCCCACCACTAGGTCCGCGTGCTGTTTGCTCCATTTGGTCTATGACATTTGGATGATCATCTTCATTAATTGATAGACTCCTACCTTCAGGAGCATTGTCTCCCTCCCCCACATTAGTCAGTTTAAAGCCCTCCTGATGAGGTTTCTGAGATTTTTGGCAAAAACATTTCTCCCAACCGTTGTGAGGTGCAGCCCATCGCTTGCCAGAAGTCCATCTTCAAGAAACTGCAGTCCGTGATCTAAGAATCCAAACCGTTCCTGTTTACACCATTTGCGAAGCCAGCTGTTCACTTCCACTATTTTCCCCTCTCTCCCTGGGCCACGTCGTTCAACTGGGAGGACAGACGAGATGACAATTTGTGCATTTAGTTGCTTCAATTTCCTGCCGAGAGCCTCGTAGTCTCTTTTGATCTTCTGGAGGCTATTGCTTGCAGTGTCATTGGTTCCCACATGAACCAAGAGGAAGGGGTATTCGTCAGTGGGTTTTATGATTCCTTGCAGTCGTTCAGTTACATCTTGGATCTTAGCCCCGGGGAGACAGCACACTTCCCGAGACATCTTGTCAGGCCCACAGATCACTGCTTCTGTTCCCCTCAGTAGGGAATCCCCTATCACCACTACACGCCTCCTCTTGGGTTTGGTCGGGGTTCTTCCGTGAGCTGTCTGTTCCAAGGTCACCTGCACATTCCCTGAGGACTGACTTTGCTGCTCGTCTTCATATACCTGATCGACTGTAATGAGGGAGAGATCCTCAAATGGAGTCTGCTCTTCGTCTTCCATGTTAGGGGAGAGGACCTCAAAGCGATTGTGTATTTCTAGACAATCAGAGTGGACCCTGGGCCTCCTACTTCTTTGAGTCACGTTTCTCCATATATCTGGCTCCTGTGTTGGTGAACAAGCCTCCTTCTCAGGGGAGTCCCCTGTCTCCTCCTTGGTGGGGACGGTGTGCTCTGTTGCTTCCAAGAAGAGCTCCAGCTCTCTAATTCTTTGGAGCGTAGCTACACGTTCCTCCAGTTGCTGGACTTTGTCTTTTAATAGGGCAATCAACATGCAATTGCTGCAGGTAAAGCTGCCTGCAACCTTTGGCAAGATGGCAAACATTGCGCAGGAATCGCAGGCGACTGCAGCTGTTCCCTCCCCTTCCATCATGAGATCGTGTTGTTGGGGGTGGCTACAGAGGTCCTCCATCATAAAAAGCTTGAAGACAGGACAAATAACTTCCCCCACAAAAAAAACCCTAGGTCTCCCCCAACAAATGTTTGAGACTAGCTCCCCTAAATCTAAAAGATGGGTATAACTGTGCGCGCCGCTAGGCGCGCGCCGCTGCCCTACAAACTCTGATAAGCTCCTCCCACAGCTAATCCCCTGCCTCAACAGAAACCCTGCCCCCTCTGACCTTTACACAGGGAAAACAGCTAATCAGCCACCAAGAAACACACACACACAAGAAAACCCTTTTTGCTCCTTCTTCAACTGCTGCCCTACAAACTCTGATAAGCTCCTCCCACAGCTAATCCCCTGCCTCAACAGAAACCCTGCCCCCTCTGACCTTTACACAGGGAAAACAGCTAATCAGCCACCAAGAAACACACACACACAAGAAAACCCTTTTTGCTCCTTCTTCAACTGCTGCCCTACAAACTCTGATCAGCTCCTCCCACAGCTAATCCCCTGCCTCAACAGAAACCCTGCCCCCTCTGACCTTTACACAGGGAAAACAGCTAATCAGCCACCAAGAAACACACACACACAAGAAAACCCTTTTTGCTCCTTCTTCAACTGCTGCCCTACAAACTCTGATAAGCTCCTCCCACAGCTAATCCCCTGCCTCAACAGAAACCCTGCCCCCTCTGACCTTTACACAGGGAAAACAGCTAATCAGCCACCAAGAAACACACACACACAAGAAAACCCTTTTTGCTCCTTCTTCAACTGCTGCCCTACAAACTCTGATAAGCTCCTCCCACAGCTAATCCCCTGCCTCAACAGAAACCCTGCCCCCTCTGACCTTTACACAGGGAAAACAGCTAATCAGCCACCAAGAAACACACACACACAAGAAAACCCTTTTTGCTCCTTCTTCAACTGCTGCCCTACAAACTCTGATAAGCTCCTCCCACAGCTAATCCCTTGCCTCAACAGAAACCCTGCCCCCTCTGACCTTTACACAGGGAAAACAGCTAATCAGCCCCCAAGAAACACACACACACAAGAAAACCCTTTTTGCTCCTTCTTCAACTGCTGCCCTACAAACTCTGATAAGCTCCTCCCACAGCTAATCCCCTGCCTCAACAGAAACCCTGCCCCCTCTGACCTTTACACAGGGAAAACAGCTAATCAGCCACCAAGAAACACACACACACAAGAAAACCCTTTTTGCTCCTTCTTCAACTGCTGCCCTTCAAATAAACTTTGAAATTAAATTAATTTATGGTATTTAAACCCCAGGAGATTGTCTATAATTTATCCTGGTTCATCCGCAAGGTGCTGGAGAGGCTGCACTGAAACTGGAACATACTTACATTTATGGTGGGAAAGCCCCCTCATGGCAAATCTTTGGGTTAAGGATTTTTAGAGAAATATAATTCGATGATTCTGTGCGAATGGCTCTCCAGAACTAGATTAATTTATATAGTATTTATTTTTATGTAGTAAGCAACTTATCAGTTATCTCTTATAGGCAGCAAGACATATCATAACCTGGGCATTTGAAGGATCTTTCTGGTAAGCAACTGGTTTAAACAGTCTGGGAAGGAGCTATATTAGAAAAACTGGCAAATAAACTATGAATGTTGCATGGACAAACAAAACAGAACAAATTTACTCCAGTTTGGCTTGGCTTTATAATGTTTCCCAGTGTCCCAGAATATCAGCAATCTTCTCCAACAGCATATACCACAATCTGGCTAGTTTCTTTCTCTAGCCTTTTACATACTTGTGATACAAAGGAACACAAATATATAATTCAGACAAATTACTACCCTTGAAACTTCACCTTATTTTTTACCTGCTCCAGAAAACTCATGGAATATTTATTACTATTACCAATGTAGTTGCCAAGTCTTGGGGCTCTTTTTAATTTTAATTTTGTTATGTCTGTGGTTAAGACGGCAACTTCATTTTTTCGTCAAACTATCAAAGATGGGTTGTTGTTGTTTTTACAATCAAGCCGATTGAGTTGTGTTTTTTTTACGATCAAGCAGAAGATGAATTTTATGAAACAAGCAAATAAATAAATAAAATTGAGCAGCGCATGTATACATCTCCACCGATTTTGGAAATGAAAAGCAGAACATTCCTTGACTCCTTAACTAGCACCTGCCTGGTACCAATAGGCAGGGAGTTCCAGCATGTAGGTAAAGGTAAAGGAAAAGGTAAAGGAAAAGGTAAAGGGACCCCTGACCATTAGGTCCACTCGTGGCCGACTCTGGGGTTGTGGCGCTCATCTCGCTTTATTGGCCGAGGGAGCCGGCGTACATGTGGCCAGCATGACTGAACTACTTCTGGTGAACCAGAGCAGCGCACGGAAACGCCGTTTACCTTCCCGCCAGAGCGGTACCTATTTATCTACTTGCACTTTGACGTGCTTTCGAACTGCTAGGTTGGCAGGAGCAGGGACCGTGCAACGGGAGCTCACTCCGTTGTGGGGATTTGAAACGCCGACCTTCTGATCGGCAAGTCCTAGTTTCTGTGGTTTAACCCACAGTGCCACCCGTGTCCCCTGGCATGTAGGTACTGCCACACTAAAATATTGATTCCTTACAAATGTAGAATGTGTATTACATGCCACCTGTAACAGAGCCAGTTTTGCACTTGGGAAACTGCCTTAGACTGAGTCAGACCACTGGCTAGTAGCTTAGTATCACTGACACTGCCTGGCAGTAGCTCTTCCAGTCTTATTTGGAGATTCTGGGGATCAAACCTGGGACCTTTGGCATGCCCAGCTTCGCTGACAGCTGCCTAGCTTCATTTCTGCCAGAGGGACAACTCAGTCTGTGCATCTGTACCTCCTCCCCCAAGATCTGCACATGCAAATCTTTCTGTTTCCATCTTCCTGTTTGCTCATTCACACACTGACTGAGCTGCACTTCCCATTCATCAACGTCATGCCGCCCGGCTCGGGCCGGTGGCGTAAGCCACAGCTGCTGCTTTGGGAGCCACCATGCTGCTGTAAATAAATGCCATTCTTGGAAAATGCTTTGCAGAAGTGCAAGACTTAACACATTTCCCTTCCTTGGAAATAGGCCCTTTCAAAGTCAGCTGGTTAGGAAAAAATAATAATAAGAGGATAAAATGTTAGGGGCAGGGAGAAATGAAAGTACCAGCATAACCGTCAGGAAGAAACTGTCACTGGTCTTGATATTACTGGATTTCATGCACACATGGGCAAACCGGTCTATTTTTGCATGTCTTCAGTCAGAAGTGGATCCTGTTTCTGCCTGAATCTGCAATTTGGGAACCAAGCCTTATGAAGATCAGCAGAGGGAGCTGGGTATGTTTGGTCTGGAGGAGCCTGATGTGTGATATATTAAAGGTAAAGGTAAAGGGACCCCTGACCATTAGGTCCAGTCACGGACGACTCTGGGGTTGCGGCGCTCATCCCGCTTTATTGGCTGAGGGAGCTGGTGCACAGCTTCCGGGTCATGTGGCCAGCATGACTAAGCCGCTTCTGGCGAACTAGAACAGCACACAGAAATGCTGTTTACCTTCCTGCTGGAGTGGTACCTATTTATCTACTTGCACTTTGACGTGCTTTCGAACTGCTAGGTTGGCAGGAGCAGGGACCGAGCAACGGGAGCTCACCCCGTCGTAGGGATTTGAACCGCCGGCCTTCTGATCGGCAAGTCCCAGGCTCTGTGGTTTAACCCACAGTGCCACCTGCGTCCCTGGGTGATATGTTAGCTGCCTTCAAATATTAGAAGGGCTGTAACACGGAACAAGTTGGAGCTTGTTTCGTGCTGCTCCAAAGAGTAGGACCCAACCAATGGATTCAAATGACAAGTAAGGAGATTCTGACTAAACATGAGGAAGAACTTGCTGACAGGCTTCTGGAACAGATGACATCAGGAGGTAGTTGTCTCTTCTTTGTATCTGTTGGGAATTCTTTAGCTGTGATTCATACTTTGTGTGTACGGGTTGGACTCAGTGACCCTTGGGGTATCTCCCAGCTCTGCAGTTCTATGATTCTTTGATTCTAATTAAACAACTGAAAAGGCCTGTCAGCATAGAAATATGTTCAAGAGAAGCCTGAAAATCTAATGCAAGGATGATGATGATGATGATGATGATGGATCTGTGTGTATACACACACAAAGAGATACATACACACATTCAAAATGCACATTGTTAAATGCACTTTGATATATTTGCTGAGTGATCTGTGGAGGATTTTTTTATCTCTGGATTTATTGAACTGAGCAAGGGACCAAAATTAGGATGCAGGAACATTGGGGGGGGATTGAACCTACCTAATTCACACTTTCCAGACCAATACACAAACAAAAACATAGCTACCTTTTATAATCCCCACTTCTCTGAATCTTGCAAAGAACGTTCTCCAGCCAAAAATGCAAAAAAGTGGTTATTAGTTTACATAAGCACAAAGGTGCATATAGTGGTTAAAAGAACATACAGATGCACACCGTGTTTAGGAAATGGTTTGTAAAAATGTGTTTAGGGCAAAAGTGTGCACAACATATGCATGAAAATGTTTTTATTTTTATTTTTGAGCAAATGGATTCAGAAATGAGAAACTGAGAGAAGCCACAGTGGAGAGATTTGCCCATTCCTAGTTGGAACTAGACGGCCTATAAGGCACCATTGAAGCCTATGACTCTAATTCAGGCATTCAAGCAACACATGGGGAAAGAATGTGGGGGTTCTGACCTTTCTGTATTGAGTAGGAAAGTCTGAGAGGGACTTCTAAGAATGTTCAGATAAAGACCTCCAAACAATCAGGGAACCTGATAGTACAGGGTCCTTGATAGCAGGGAACCTTCCAACAACATAAAGCTCTCTTCAGACCTTCATGCTCAGTGAGCAAGGATCTCCTGAGGGGCTGGAGCTAGTATATATGATCCCATTGCCCTCTTCACACAAAGGTGAATGTGTGGACCTGAGCAGAGCTCATAGAAGCATCGTTTGCAGAACAACAAGCAATAGTTTTGCTGAGGCCATATGACTGCAGCTTATTTACAAATGGTGTCTGAATACTGAATTGGATAAGGTGGTATGTACTGTTTATGTTTGTCACTGATTTGACACAATAAATAAGAAAAATGACTGAGTGATTCATTCAGGCCAGCGAATGAGCAGCCACAAACATCCAGGAAAATCTACACGTGAAAATTTTGAGGGCGGCAATTTCCTAGGACATTTCGCTTCCCTCTGTGAAAGGTAGTGTGTTTCAAGTTATTGACAACGATTGTGTGTGCCAGCACCATGCTGGAAAAGGAACAGTGATTCACATCTATCAGAAAACACTAAAACAGTTCCTTAAGCACTGTTTAAGGCAGCCATGTAATTACCTGTCAATAAGAATGAAGATGTGAAAAGCTATGGAGCAATTCTAATGATGGGAGTTGTAGTCTAACAACATTTGAAGGGAATATCTAGTCCTAGAACTATAAAATGTTTAGAGTTGGACACCAAAGCCCCGCAATGCAGGAATCTCAGCTAAGTCCATTTCTTCGTATTTGTGCCATGAGCAGAAACTGAAACTCCAACCCAGAATTTTAATGTTTGGGTATTAAAAGGAAAAGAAAACACACAAAACAGCTGCAACTTGAGAATTCTGAGGAAAATTAAAGAGGAGCGGAAATTCCCTGTGTTTGTTTCTTTGCCCTGGAAATCATGTGGCTGGTATTTGCTGTTATTTTCAGTCTACAAATGTTATGTAATTGATGACACCTCACCAGTGTTTGCATCGTGTTTCCTTTGCAGTGAAATGAATGGGATGGGATAACGTGATGATGGCACCATCCATTCATTAGAACATCATCCGTTCATTATGTAAAATTTCACCACAGTGGATAGAGGCAGAGGCAATGAAAGCAGAACAGTACTGCAGATGACGAATATGAGGTGGAACAGAAAGGAATACCTAGCTGCAACCAGAGTATTTTTTTTTTAAGAAGGTAAGAACTTCAGGCCAATGGCCCATCTACTCCAGCATCTTGTTCTCCCAGTGGCCAACCAGATGCCTGTGGAAAACTGGCAAGCAGGATTGGAGCACAAAAACCTACTTCTGTAGTTTCCAGCAATTGGTATTCATGAGCATGGATGCCTCCATCTGTGCCATTGTGGCTTGCAGCCATTGATAGCCTTCTCCTCCATGTATTTGTCTAATCCTCTTTTGAAGTCATCCAAGATGGTGGCCATTACTGCCTCCTGCGGGAGCAACTTCAACTACACACTGCATGAAGGGCTTTATTTTATCTGTCCTGAATCTTCCAATGTTCCGCTTCATTGGATGTCCATGATTTTTTATGTTATGAGAGAGGAAAGAGTGTGCATTTTTTTTAAAAAAAAGACTTCATTAACCTAAAAGCTATCAAATCCCTTTTCAAAATATAATCAAGCACGATCCTTCTTTCATTCTTTCTCTCTCTCTCCCCACACCCCTTCCACAATTTAGGAAACCACTTAATGAAACTGAATATCTTTGCATATTTCACAACTTCAAAAGGACTCTCCAAAACTTCAAAGGGTAACTTTTGAAGTCTCCTCAGGTGCAAGCCATCTGAAAGGGATTTATGTTCTGACTCAAGACCTATTTTGGTATGTACACATACATTCTCTCTCTCTCTCTCTCTCTCTCTCTCTCTCTCTCTCACACACACACACACACACACACACACACACACACACACACACACCAGCTCTATACATCCCTTTTAGTATTTTAATGACTCCCCTTCCCCAACATCCGCAGCTCCTTCTTAATGTGACATGACTACAAAATTTCACATGGCTAAACCTGTATGGATTATAATTATAAAACCCGGTATAGCAGAACTTTCTTCCCTTTCCCTCCCCTCTCCTTTTCTTAATAACTTAGCAACCGAAGTTATTGCTATTTTAAATAAAATGTAGCAGAGAAGAATAAGGAAAGAGCCCACTTCTGCACTGAACATTTAGCATCTCTGTCTCTCGGGTCTACAATCAACCATTATTTCCCCATGGTTATAGCATCTTTCCATGTGAATAGCAATATCCAATGTTATCCTTGCGAAAATCCTGTTAGGTCATGAGGGCCACATTCGCTCCTGGGCAGCCTTACAGGGACAGTATGTCAGTATGGCAGCTGGGTCCCGGTTTCAGCACAGAAACTGCTTTGGTCGCCCTGTATGATGACCTCTGTTGGGAGACAGACAGGAGAAATGTGTCCCTGCTCATTCTCCTCAACCAAGGAACCAACAGTTCAATTCCCTTCAATTTCTTCATCCCCCTGCTCTTTAGGATTGCAGCTTCAAAGGAATATTTTTCTCCTTGTTTGACATTTCCCCCCCTCCCACTTTGTAGGTGTGTGTAACATCCATAATCTGCATTCTATTTCTCTCTCTCTCTCTTCTTGTCAGAAGACAACTGGAGCAGAACCCAAGGCATAAGGGAACAGTGGAATAGTAAGAGAGCAGAACTGGTCAAAGCCCCTCATTCCCAATTCAAACCGTGAACTGTTTTGAGTAACTCAGTCACAGGCTACAGGAAGATAAATGGGAATCTGGGCATCCCAACAGAATATTCAAGGCATCTCCAGCGTGTGAAGTACTGATCAATGGCACTCCCACAATATCGGCTTCCTTTCCCACCAGAGGTTTCCTATATCAAACCGAGCTTTCAAACGGGCTTAATGTGTTATAGGAATGCAGCCTCAAAACTGCACCAAAAGGGCTTAATTCAGGGGCAGCCAACAAGCAGTGTTAGAAATTCAGATATATAAGCAAGGTGCCAAATGGTTCTTTAATCCACGGTTACAGTCACCAAAACAGAATGCCTAGTTGCATTTTGGGGCCAGACAGCTCTAAAGTGGTATTTTTTTCAATACGACTTTTTGGTTGCTGAATTTCATTCTGATTGTGCAGATAAAATATAATGGATAGGATTCTACAGGTTGTGTTGCTAATGTCAGGTTCCAAGGATACCCAGGCATAACACCTCCAGGTGGTGGAGATATCAGGCACCATCCTGGCACCTGGGCATCTTCACTTGGTCACAAGTGGCTGAAAGCTAGGTGCAAAATGTGCCTGGCACCTGGCGAATTTTGAATGCTGCCAACAAGGTGCCCTCCATAAGTTTTGAACTACCTTTCCCATCAGCTCCAGCCAGCCAACATAGATAATTGTTGGGAGTGATGGGAGCTATAGTCCAAATCTGAGGTCATTTCCTCCACAACCAGATTTTCTTTCTTATTTTTGGATTATGGTGGTGCAGAAATGACTAAAGGTATATTTTGCAATGGGAAGGATTCAGCACTCTCCTACCATTGGTACATCTCCCCAGACCACATACTGCTGCCCTGTGGGAAACACTGAGTTGGTATCTGTCCCTTTCCTTTGAAAGGTCAAGTGTGTCCCCCTCCTGTACAGAAGTCACAACGAAGGCAACGGAGACAGCCCCTGACAAAGTCTTCCATAAGCAATTGCAGGACAGCAGCCTGGAAATTTCCCTACTTTTTCAACATCCCCAGTTCAGGCACTGTTCCCGCTTGCTTCCCGATTCAAGTGTGTGGTCCCATAAATACTAATGTGATTGGATCTCCGTGTACATAATAGATGTTATTCAGAGGTAGATCAGATGCCATCTGCAAAATGCCTTTTAATTGCCCTGCGCACATGACACTGTTCCTTCCTCCCTTCCTCCTGAGTTATTTAGAACTCTTGCTTTATAAAATGCATTATTCACAACACAATCTGTCCTACTGATGTACGGGCAGAACATACATTTCAAGACCCACATTCATTTTGTGTTGAGCACTTTCCCCACGTCAAACTATTCTAATCTTCACACACACACACACACACACACACACACACACACACGGGAAAAATTCTTCAGATTGCCTCTCATCAGAATGTTGAAAAAGTGAGATCCGTTGAGTTGTACAAACTCCTCTTAATGAGCAATCAATCCCCTCCTGGCGCCTTTATCAATCGTCTTTAAGAGCAATGGATTCCCCTCACCTGGAAGACATCACTGAGTGATTAAAAGGACCCCTCAACGAATCCCTTGATGCAATGACCCAAATGTTGCTTGTCCTCCATTGAAACCTTTGGAGATGTTCTACAGTCTCCCACACTCTAAATTCTGAACCTTCCCATCAGGGTTGCCCTAGACCAAAAGAGACAGAACTGAGCAAGCCAGAAGAAAAGACTAAAGAATACAGGAATACACCAGAGCTCAAAAGGGTTGTAGCTCAGTGGTAAGCGTGCAGAAGGTCCCTGGTTCAATTCCAAACATCTCCAGTAGGTCTGCCTAAAACCCTGGAGAACTTCTACCAATCTGTGTCAACCATACAGAACTAGATGGGCCAATGGTCTGACGCAGTCTAAGGCAGCTTCCAATGTTCAAAACTTGTTGATCAAGAAAGGCTCATATGGAACAGAAAGCGAGGGCCTGAGGGTACTTCACCGAGAAGTTCCTCCTGCAGTTCAATGTCTCACCACATGGGGCAGCTGTCCGCAAATCCTAGCAGCTCCTGACCCTCATTTCCCATCAGCCCCAGCAAGAATCGCGCTTGCTTTCTAACCCACCAGGAAGGTTACCTTTCCAAACAATGCACAATGAATGCAACTGTTTCCCTATGACTGGGTTGCAATGTTCAGCTATGCCACTAGAGCCAAAGCATTTTCACAAAGATTTAAAATCTACAGCTAAACCCCTCCACATTCAATCTCACTGATGTTATCAGGGGATGCTACCAAAGTTCATGCCAGCGGGTATTTGTTTGAGAATTTTAAAAAAAGTTTTAACTGAGTTCATGATCCAGACCATGTTTCGATCCAGTTCTGATTTATTCTGAACTAATTGGGCTATCTCTGTTTATTACGCGGCATTATCTCTCCTTGTCTCTGTTTCCATCAGTCCCTCCAAGCTGTCAACTGTATTTTTACAGATACTTAAGATGTTATGTGGTCAAACCGTGGGCCATAATTCACCCCCACAGTCAGAGTCACTTTCTCTTCTCAAAGCACCAGCCTCATAAATCACTGCTACCAAAGGGCCATAAATCACCCTGGTTCCTACCAGACAACAGTCCCATTATTGAATTTCAGTCTACCCTTCCTTAAGCAAAATAAAGATTAATGCACTTAGCCATGATAAACAACCAGGATGCATCCGTAATTAAAGGCTGGAAAACATTGTCAGCATGCATGGAATCGGAACGAAGGAGAGAAACGAGATCTTTGAAGGCTCATCTGTGTTATGAGTTTATCACTAGGCTGCGCTGATTTTTAAGTTGATTTAACCGGAGGCTGTCTCGACAGCAATGGCGCAGAAAACCTGGGAGAATCAAATTGTGTTTGTGCAGGTCAGAGTGCAGCAGTCCTCTGGTACGCAAAACAGGAAGATTGATGACCTAACCAGGGAGGGTGGTTGTAAAGATCCACAGAATGAGAACTACTAAAAGTATATTTGCACACTGGCACCGTAATCCTAGATCTTTAAATTGCAGAGATGTTTTAACATCCTTACTTTGTCAATAAGGCTGTGGAGCTGTCTCAGCAAGCCACCCAAATGCTCACCCTTCACTGTTACTGCTGTGGGGGCAGTTGGCTGGTGAGATGGGAAGTGGTGTCTACCACATGGCAGAGAGTAAGAAAGTCTGGAAAATAGCACTGAGGCAAGTCTCAGCTTCCTAGTTTGGAGTGGAGCTCTGGCACTGGATGTAAATGAAGGATGAAGAACTTGGTAGTCCTCCAGATGTCGTTGGACTACAACTCCCATCATCCTGCCTATTGACCATGCTGGGTGGAACTGATGGGATTTGGAGTCCAAGAACTTCTGGGAGGCCAGAGGTTCCCTATTATTTACTCTATTCTGTCTTGGGGTAGCTCTCCGGAGTCTGATGACCCAAAAAAGAGAGGAAATTAAATAAAGCATACAATTTCATTTCTTCCCATTCTTATACATATAAAGAGGTATGGGTTGCATCCAGTGTTAGCCCTATTCAGAATAGACCATTTGAAATTAATGAACACAACTAACTCAGGCCCATTCATTTCATTGGGTGTACCAGGAAATTAGCTGGATGCAATCGTATATTTATTGAATTGAATAGTGTAATTAGTTGTATGGAGTTCCGTACCCCTTTCTGTTGGAAGAAAAGGCTATCAAAAATAAAATTAAAAAGAGGACAAAATGAGCACATAGATTCCTGTAAAATTTGCATATGTTAATCTATGGGTATGGATGCAAATGTAGAAACAATCATTAAAATATAAAGGCAATGCAACTCATCGTAGAGGGAAAAGATGTGCGCCTGCTGCCGAAAGCCACATTCACACCATACGTTTAAATGTCTATGCTGCCACTTTAAACAGTCATGGCTTTCCCCAAATAATTATGGGAGCTGTAGTTTCTTATGGGAGCTGAGAGTTTTTAGGTGGCTCCTATTCCCTCTATTCAGAACAGTTCCCAGAGTTGTTTAACAACCAATCCCTCTTCCTATGGAACTCTGGGAAATGCAGTGAGGGAAAAGGAGGCCTCTTAGGAACTCTCAGCATCTTTAATAAACTACAGCTCCCATAATTCTTTGGGGGGAAGCCATGACGGTTTAAAGTAGCACCACAATGCTTTACAGTGGTACCTCGGGTTAAGAACTTAATTCGTTCTGGAGGTCTGTTCTTAACCTGAAACTGTTCTTAACCTGAAGCACCACTTTAGCTAATGGAGCCTCCTGCTGCCGCTGCACTGCCGGAGCACGATTTCTGTTCTCATCCTGAAGCAAAGTTCTTAACCCAAGGTACTATTTCTGGGTTAGCAGAGTCTGTAACCTGAAGCGTATGAAACCCAAGGTACCACTGTAAATGTGTGGTGTGAATGTAGCCTGAGAAAGCCCTGTCACGGGTCAATACCAACTGGGCAGCTCCCAGTGGCAGCACCACCACCAAGGCCTCACCTGCCAATTGCAGGGTCCAGTGCTGCCCTTTCATGGTCCCATTGGGCGGCCCCATTTATGCAGAGAACAGACAGCCACCACAAGGGGACAACAGAGGAACTGCTGAGTCAGTCCAATGAAAATGAAGGTTCAAGGAAACCCAGCCAGATGGGCGGGGTATAATAATAAAGGTAAAGGGACCCCTGACCATTAGGTCCAGTTGTGACTGACTCTGGGGTTGCGGCGCTCATCTCGCTTTACTGGCCAAGGGAGCCGGTGTACAGCTTCTGGGTCATGTGGCCAGCATAACTAAGCCGCTTCTGGCCAACCAGAGCAGCACATGGAAATGCCGTTTACCTTCCTGCCGGAGCGGTACCTATTTATCTACTTGCACTTTGATGTGCTTTCGAACTGCCAGGTTGGCAGGAGATAAATAATAATAACAGTTAAATATCTCCTGAGCAGGCTCACCAAATGTTGTTGGACTCCATTACCTATCAGTCCCAGCAAGCATCCCAGCCAGGAATGATGTGAGGAGTAGTCAAAAAGAGCTGGAAGGAACTGCACTGGCTGCTCCCTACAAAAGTCTGTGAGCACATCTGAAATGGGTCTCTGGCTTGCAGCCTTGACATGACTATCGCTATACAAAAGCTACTGTGTCCACTCAGCCCCACCTTACAAAACTCAAAGCAAAGAGGCCAGGTGAATCTTCCTTTTTATTCAACAGAATGCGTCATCATTTCCATCGCACTTCAAAGGGGGTTGTTACACAATCACGCCTCTTTATGTAAATGGTGCCTCTTCCCTGCATTTTTATGTAAACAGCCAAGAGTTATGTAAATAAGGAGTCATATAGTGCCACCCTCACTTTCATGTGATAGAGTTGATTAAATATATATATATCCTGAAATTTATCTGCTTCCCAATGCTCCAGCTAAATCATCTGGAATGGTTTGCCACATGGATAAGGATGGGCAAATCTTTCTGTAACCCCCTTCAGTCTGCATCACTTAGATGTGTTTTGCCCATAGCTATTCTCTACCTAGACAAACCTAGACAGCATCTTAAAAAGTAGAGACATCACCTTGCCAACAAAGGTCCGTATAGTTAAAGCCATGGTTTTCCCAGTAGTGATGTATGGAAGTGAGAGCTGGACCATAAAGAAGGCTGATCGCCGAAGAATTGATGCTTTTGAATTATGGTGCTGGAGGAGACTCTTGAGAGTCCCATGGGCTGCAAGAAGATCAAACCTATCCATTCTTAAGGAAATCAGCCCTGAGCGCTCACTGGGAGGACAGATCCTGAAGCTGAGGCTCCAATACTTTGGCCACCTCGTGAGAAGAGAAGACTCCCTGGAAAATACCCTGATGTTGGGAAAGATGGAGGGCACAAGGAGAAGGGGACGACAGAGGAAGAGTTGGACAGTGTTCTCGAAGCTACCAGCATGAGTTTGACCAATCTGCGGGAGGCAGTGGAAGACAGGAGTGCCTGGCGTGCTCTGGTCCATGGGGTCATGAAGAGTCAGGCACAACTAAACGACTAAACAATAACAACATTCTCTACCATTTCTGGATTAATCTGCCAATTTTAATCTTTGTTCATCTCAAAGTACCTATTTACAGGCACATGCTGTAACTTTGGGGACTTAGTTAGATGTCACCTGTGAAGTCATTCCTCTTACAGCTCTGTGATTCTTGACTGGAAGAATAAGGTTTGGGGACACCTGAAGCTGCTTCATGCTAGCTCAGGCCAACAGTCCATCTACTTCAGTATTGTCTACACTGACTGGCAGCAACTTTTCAGAGTTTCGGAAACAGGTGTCTCCTAGTCCTACCTGGGGGACGTGGGTGGCGCTGTAGGTTAAACCACTGAGCCTAGGGCTTGCCTATCAGAAGGTCGGCAGTTCAAATCCCCGCAACGGGGTGAGCTCCCGTTGCTCGGTCCCTGCTCCTGCAGACCTAGCAGTTTGAAAGCACGTCAAGTGCAAATAGATAAATAGGTACCGCTGTGGCAGGAAGGTAAATGGTGTTTCCGTGCACTGCTTTGGTTCGCTAAAAGCAGCTTAGTCATGCTGGCCACATGACCCGGAAGCTGTACACCGGCTCCCTCAGCCAATAAAGCGAGATGAGCACCGCAACCCCAGAGTCAGCCATGACTGGACCTAATGGTCAGGGGTCCCTTTACCTTAGTCCTACCTGGACATGCCGGGGATTGAATTTAGGACCTTCTGTACGCCAAGCAGTTTCCCTGCCTTTGAGTTATGGCCCTTCCCTGAAGTATTTGGTTGGAAGGGGATTGATGGATCCAGTAGGAATGCTGGAGCTTCTCACAATGGTTCTGATAGGTCAACTATCCTGCTTTTCTTATGGATGAGTCTCTCAATGGATGGAAGTCTCCTGGAAGTAGAGAAGTTTGGGAATCAGGGCTTGGTTTTGCTTCTCCCTACAGGAGATACTCAGTGCTATTTTTCTAGAAAAAGAGGTGCTGGAACTCGGTTCTGGTGAGTTCCAGCTGAAAATAAGCTGGGTCATTGAAGTCTCTTTGTGTGGAAGTCAGTTTATAGATTGAAAGTTTTGGAGGCTGAGAGAGGAGAAGCAGAAAGACACATCATTCTCTGCAAGAACAGCAATTTGCTCATCAACCGAATGGGAGATCAGGATCAGTGCTGGCTGGTTCCTATTAGGACTGGCGAGGTGGAGGGCAGGAAGACCAACAGTATGTGGAGCCAGAGCCAATGACTTGCAAAGCAGCCGATGAAAGGCAGAGCCAGCTAATTCTACTTTTGTCCCCATCCTCCTCCCAACTGAGTACTATAAAGGTCAACACAGTGACTGAGGAGGAGGAAGCTGACAGCCCCGTAGACTGGCAGGCAGCAAGAAGGCTGTTCAGTTGGGGATAGCTAAAGGTGGACTGTGGTCAGTGGGGCAGTACCCCACATGCCCCAAAAGACCAACTGTTGGCATAGTACATGCAGTAATGTTTCTAACGGGAAAGAGATTATACACAACCTCAACAGACAGGCTTTTTCTGGAGGCTTCTGATAGCGGGGACGTCAGCTGCTCATGGAAATACAACTCATGATTCAAGCCAGTGAGCTCCACAGCATAAAGGCATCAGCATATACACAAGCTGGACTTCTCTGAACAGTTTTCTAAGGTTTTGTGCAAGCGGAGCAGCATGGCGTTTTCTGCACTCACTTTGAAAGTGATGTCAGTCCTCAATCATTTAAAAGCCTGTTGTGGTAGCATGTGATGTTGGCTGATCCCACTCCCAGCTACACTCCACCTTCAGATTTCTCAGGATTAATAAAGTTCAGTGAATCATTTTGAAAAAAAATAAAGGCTCATGGATACTTAAGGATATTAGCTAAGCAAATTGGTGCTCATTTCACTCCTCAAGTTCCCCAAACACTTAGCAAAATGGTCTATTGATTTGACAGGGGCAAAGGTGGCTTTTTCATCACTCCTTCTTATTGAAGGTCATGGCTCAAAAAGAGAGGAAAATACGGGAAGCAAAGCATTGACTGCCAAGGTGGTATCATCAAGAAAGGTTTGGCTTCTTGGACTGTGGTCTCTGTTTCCTTGAGGAAGGACTCCAGGCAAGAGATGTGTTGCACCTCACAGCAGCTGGCAAGAATATGTTTGCACAAATATATTTGTCTCACAAACCTGATCATGAGGACTTTCAACTAAATCCTGAGGGGGAAGGAGACAATATTGCAGATAACAGGGGATTTAAGGAGGGCATGTATAAGTAATGGAAGAATGAGGAAATCACTAAGAAAAGGTGTACATGAGTAGCCAAATGTTGCAGGGAGAAGGTCGGGCAGGCCAAAACTCAGAATGAGCTCAGGTTTGCAAGAGAGGTTAAAAATAAAAGGTTTCTTTAGCTACGTTTGAAGGAAGAGGAAGAGCAAGCAAGTGGTAGGTCCCGTGCATGGAGAAGATGTAGAAATGCTATTTCAGCGGTTGACTTCGGGGTCTCAAATTTCAGCGGTGCCCAATGTGATGCTAAATTCTGCAACCCCGCCCCCACTCCAGTCTACAGCATTGTTGTGGCGCACCCTTCTCATGGCATTCAGTGTAGCCAAACCAGTTGTGCTACCGTAGAACCACCTCTGGCTACTGGTGACAGAGAGATGGCAGAACTTTTCAGCACCTACTTGTCAGGGAGTGGGCAGAGGAGGAATGGTGGAGACCGCCTCCCCATCCTGAACCCTCCAGGGAGCAGGAAGACAGTATAGATTTACAACAGGGGTTTGAGGGAGGTAGCAGCTCAGAGGCAGATAAGGGGGAAAGTTGGGAAATCATGGGAGAGCCGGAACAACACCCGGCTGACATGTTGTCATTAGAAAGCATTCCTAATCCTCCATCTCCCAGAACCTGGAAGGCCTTAAAAGTAGGAGAGCAAAGAGCTCAAAAACAGAGGGCATGTAGCAGCAGAAGAGTCAATGAGAGTGGTGAATGAGGAAGTGGGAGAGACGAGGGGTGGAGATTCACTCAGGACAATGCCATTATCCAAGAGGCTGGGTTCTATAGCCTCTCTCTCTAAAGATTGAAATAAAAAAGGACGGTAAGAAACTTTTCCTTGTCTTTATACTTTCCTGGGCAACCAGCCGGGAGCTACTGACGGCATCCTGACACTACTTTGCCTTTGTCTTCACCCAAAAGGAAAGCCACGCCCAACCTGGTGATAACAGAATAAATGATGTAAGGAGGGAGCTGCAGCCCTAGATAGGGAACAAGGTGGCAAGAGTACTAAAAGAGCCTTCATCTCAGAGCCTCTGTCTATAATCTTTGAGAATTCTTGGAGAATGGGTAAGGTCCCTGCAGACTGGAGTTGGGCAGATGTCGTCTCCATCTTCAAAAAAGGAAAAAGAAGAAGACCCAGGTAACTATCAGCTGGTCAGCTTGACATTGATATCAGGAAAAGTCCTAGAACAGATAATTTGAACAGTTGGTCTTTGAGCACTTAGAAGAGGATGATGTGATTACAAAGACTCAGAGTGGGTTTCTCAAAAAGAAGTCATGCCACATGAATCTCATTTATTTTATTGATAGAGTTAGCAGCTTGGTGGATCAGAAGAATGCTATGGATGGAGTGTATGCTGATCTCAGTAAGGTATTTGAAAAAGCCCTCATTCTTGCAGAGAAGCTGGTAAAATATGAGCTGGACGAGGTAGCTGTTAAGTGGATTTGTAGCTGGTTGACTGACTGAAGACACAGAGTGCTCACTAATGGTTCCTCATCATCCTGGGGGGAAATGACAAGTGGGAATTCTGCAAGGTACTGTCCTGGGCCTGTTGTGCAACATCTTTACAAAATGACTTGGATGAAGAAATTGAGGGGTTGCTCATCAAATTTGCAGATGTTGGCAAACTGGGAGGGGTAGCTAATGCCGTAGAGGACACAATCAGGATTCAAGATGACCTTAACAGATTGGTGAACTGGGCCCAAACTAACAAAAAGAATTTCAATAGGGTAAAATATAAAGTTCCACACTTAGGCAGGAATAACCAGCTGCACAAATATCAAATGGGGGACACTTGGCTTGCCAGTAGTACATGTGAAAAGGATCTAGGAGTCTTAGTAGACCACAAGCTTAACATGGGTCAACAGTGTGATGAAACAGCAAAAAAGGGGGAAACAAAAGCAAATTCTATTCTAGGCTGCATCAACAGAAGTATAGTGTCCCGATCAAGGGTAGTAATAGTACCACTCTATTCTGCCTTGCTCAGACCACACCTGGAGTTCTGGGCACCACAATTTAAGAAGGATATTGACAAGCTGGAACATGTGCAGAGGAAAGTGACCAAGATGATCAAGCGTCTGGAAACCAAGCATTATGAGGAATGGTTGAACGGTTCGCTGCCTGTTGTATAAGGTTGGCAACAATAGGAAGTGAAATCTAAAACAATTTAAAAACATCTATTTTCCACCCCGGTGTCCCAATGAGATCTGCAGCCATTTTATCCTTCTGTTTTACAGGTGGCAGCCTGTTACTGAAAATTGAACACCATCCAGTGTTAAATGCTTGAAATGGCTAACCGGTGTGCAGGCTGGGAGAGGGTTTAAGAGTGATGATTCTGAAAAGCACTGCAGAAATGAAAGAACTCAGAAAGAGGAAAAGTGAGGGAGGAAGAAAATAATGCGTGCAAGAAACAGTTATCTTGCAAGTATCGTGGTGGTTTGTGTAATTCATTGTTCCAAACCTTTCTCAGCTTGAGGGCTGCATTCCCTTCTGGGGTAACGTGCTAGTGTTGGGCATAACCAGAGGCAAAGAATGTGGGGCAAGAAATGTGAATTTTATTTTTAATAGTAGGCTAGTTACTACACACACACACACAGAGAGAGAGAGAGAGAGAGAGAGAGAGCGCTCTTGACACACATACCCAACTGCTTCCCATCCAGGCAAGCAAGGACTCAACCCAACCAGACAACAAAAACAAAACAAACAACCCTCAAGGAAAGTGTGATGTGGGACTGGGGAGAGGGGTATGAAATATACTCAGAGTCGAGAGTGGATTTCATGCTCTTTATTCGGTTCATAGTGGTGAGGAGGAATGGAAGTTCCCTCAGAATGTCTGCTTTATATACATTATTTACACAATGGGCCCCACATGACTGGCTAATTCCAGGATTCTCCTGTAGGCCAATCAGGTTGTGGATTCATTTCCACCTGGAGCTGGATTGGGTGGCTCCTGCAGACCAATCAGACTGCTGCATTCTGGATCCTATTGTTCTAGGACCATTCAGACTGCTGCATTCTGAAGCCTATTCAACTCAGTATATAACAGGGTGGTTTGGGGAGATGGGTGTGTGGCTGTCTGGTGGTAGTGTGGGGAGAATCCTGAGGGCCAAATAGAGATGTTTGGAGGGCCACAGTTTGCACTGAAGTTTCTCTCCCATGCCTTACAGCAGCGATGCTTACTCAGAAGGAGGAATGGATAAATAAATCTCTTTCTGACCCGTGTCATATTCACATCTGCTCACCCATAGGTCCATTCTGTTCCATTTCTATATCAATCTGTTTAAGTTTTTAAATCTTCATGGTGATTTGCATTTAAATGTGTATTTAAATAGAAATTTTGCATGTATCTTCTCTCATAATATGTATTGTGCAATGCCTGTTCTTTCAAGATAAGTTTCTAGACCCATTTTGCTGCAATCTCCCGTCTCCCCAAGAACTAAGGTCCCACACATTTTGCTTCTTGGTGCAGAGCAGAAAATGGTACCTCTCCCCCGCTCCTACCAAGTACAGACTTGGGTGTGTGGAGAGTGTTGTATGAAGTTAACTGTGCTTAGCTTATTTTTTCCGGTTACTGTTTTGTTAATGTTGCTAACAATGTTTTATAGATTATAAATGCCGAATTGATTTGTTAATCATATAATATGATTTTTGCTGTAATTGTGATGTTCAGCTTATTTTTTAGTTGCTGTTTTGTTAATAGTGTTTTATTGATGATTTGTTAATTATTTTATATGATTCATGCTCTATTTGTGATGTTCTGTTCTGTTTTGTTATTTCTTGATTGTAAGCCGCTTTGAATGAAAAGCGGCATAGAAATACAATATTCCAAATCAAATCAATCTGTATCACAAGATTTGGAGCAGTGTGAATTCCAGTGGACAGCTGCATTCCAACTTTCATGCTAGAGTGGGAGGTGCAGATCCAGTTAATTGATATGTGAATTTACCAAGACTGAACTCTTCAAGCACCCCTACTCAGAAGCAAGTCCTATTTTGTACTGTGGGGTTTACTCTCTAGCACAGGGATGGGGTCCTCCAGATGTTTTTGGACTCCAGCTCCCATCATCCACAGTCCAATGGTCAGGGATGATGGGAGCTGTAATGCAGAACATCTGGAAGACCACAGCAAGTGCACTTAGGTAAGTCCTTTCGGAGACTCCAGCTGCAATGCTGTACTCGTTGCAGCTTACTTTTGAGTAGCCGTGTAAAGGATTGCAGTGCAAATGTGGCCACAGATCAAAATGCAGCTTTATCAATTCATTGGTTTACACAGCACCATCTCCATCATAGCTACCAATAAGCCCCATTGAATTCAACTTACCTACTCAATAGGTAAGTGGGGTTAGGATTGCAGCCTTTGTCCCCTAAAATGTTGGGAAGTCTTTATTTGTCAATGCAAACACAATCACAGAGAGTATAAGGTCAGCCAGCCCAACCTTTGTCCTCCCCACTCAGACATTCTGGAATGGTTCCCATTTCTTTATGTCTACCTTGAGAAGTCATTTTTTCTTATATCCAACTTTTAAGTCTTCCTGAGGATTTCTTCCCCTTTCCCTTCCAGATGCTCTTAACATTTCTGAATGTGCTAAACACATCAGAAAGGATGCCCCAGATTAAAGAACAAATGGCCAGTTTCAAAGCTGTGAGCACAGCGCTTGTGGCACCAAGGGAAATGGTGGCTGTGCTAACACGAGGCCTTTGCTATTAACCAAGGGCACTGCCCTTGTTAAAGGTTAGGGCAGTCTCTCTTTCTCAGCTCAGCCTACTGAAGAGACGGGAAATTGTGCTTCTCTTTGGCTCAGAAGAAGTGTTAATTCAGGTACCGGCTACCCAAATCAGAGCTGCTTAAAAAAGAACCCAACCCACTATATTTTTTTGGAAAACTGCTTTGTATAGCTCCTACTCCTCTTGGAGAAATTTGGTGAAATGGTCCCTGCAATGTCACTGCCCACAAATAAGTGAAGAATAACGACTTGCCATTTGTATGCAGCTCTAACTAGGAATCCTAGAGGAACCTGTGGCCCTCCAGATGTTGTTGGATTCCATCAACCCCAGCCAGCATAGCCTACACCTGGGGATGATGAGAGGTGTAGCTTAGGAACACCTGGTGGGCCAAAGGTTTCTCACCCATGTTCTGGGGAATGAATTGGGGGTCATTTTCACATTGAGCAGGTGTGTTGCCACTGAGCCATAGTCTTCCTTAGGATCTCTTAAAGATCCTTATTTTCTGGGTGGCAGTTCTAGCTGATGGCTAGCACATGCAAAAAAGAGCAAAGGAAGATGCCTTTCTGTGAGTCAGACCATCACACTTACCTGAAACCAAACCCCAGTTAACACAGTACATTCTTGTGAATGAACATTCTTAGGAATGCCATCAGTGAAGTATTCCTATTGCAGATGCCCCGGGCAAGATCCAAGTCTGAGGGGGCTTTGGTAAAAGACTGTGTTGACCACAGCAAACTATGGCAAGTTCTTAAAGAAATGGGAGTGCCTGATCACCTCATCTGTCTCCTGCGAAATCTCTATGTGGGACAAGAAGCTACAGTTAGAACTGGATATGGAACAACTGATTGGTTCCAAATTGGGAAAGGAGTACGGCAAGGCTGTATATTGTCTCCCTGCTTATTTAACTTATATGCAGAATTCATCATGCGAAAGGCTGGGCTGGATGAATCCCAAGCCGGAATTAAGATTGCCGGAAGAAATATCAACAACCTCAGATATGCAGATGACACAACCTTGATGGCAGAAAGTGAAGAGGAATTAAAGAACCTTTTAATGAGGGTGAAAGAGGAGAGCGCAAAATATGGTCTGAAGCTCAACATCAAAAAAACGAAGATCATGGCCACTGGGCCCATCACCTCCTGGCAAATAGATGGGGAAGAAATGGAGGCAGTGAGAGATTTTACTTTCTTGGGCTCCATGATCAGTGCAGATGGTGACAGCAGTCACGAAATTAAAAGACGCCTGCTCCTTGGGAGAAAGGCGATGGCAAACCTAGACAACATCTTAAAAAGCAGAGACATCACCTTGCCAACAAAGGTCCGTATAGTAAAAGCCATGGTTTTCCCAGTAGTGATGTATGGAAGTGAGAGCTGGACCATAAAGAAGGCTGATCGCCGAAGAATTGATGCTTTTGAATTATGGTGCTGGAGGAGACTCTTGAGAGTCCCATGGACTGCAAGAAGATCAAACCTCTCCATTCTGAAGGAAATCAGCCCTGAGTGCTCACTGGAAGGACAGATCGTGAAGCTGAGGCTCCAATACTTTGGCCACCTCATGAGAAGAGAGGACTCCCTGGAAAAGACCCTGATGTTGGGAAAGATGGAGGGCACAAGGAGAAGGGGACGACAGAGAATGAGATGGTTGGATGGTGTTCTTGAAGCTACTAGCATGAGTTTGATCAAACTGCGGGAGGCAGTGGAGGACAGAAGTGCCTGGCGTGCTCTGGTCCATGGGGTCACGAAGAGTCGGACACGTCTAAACGACTAGACAACAAAGTGGGTCGCTGCTGCGTCCTGGTGGACCTTATATGAAACTGGTGTCAGGTAGGTAGTAGGAGTGCTCTAAGCAGCACTTTCTGGTCAGGAAGCTGCCATTTTAATTGCCTCCAATGCCCCAGAGTGATCCTGTGTTGGACATTTGTTAAGAATGTTGTTGTTTAGTCATTTAGTCGTGTCCGACTCTTCGTGACCCCATGGACCAGAGCACACCAGGGACTCCTGTCTTCCACTGCCTCCCGCAGTTTGGTCAAACTAATGTTGGTAACTTCGAGAACACTGTCTCGTCCTTGTGCCCACAATCTTTCCCAGCATCCCTTTTCCAGGGAGTCTTCTCTTCTCATGTGGTGGCCAAAGTATTGGAGCCTCAGCTTCAGGATCTGTCCTTCCAGTGAGCACTCAGTGCTGATTTCCTTCAGAATGGTTTGATCTTCTTGCAGTCCATGGGACTCTCAAGAGTCTCCTCCAGCACCATAATTCAAAAGCATCAATTCTTTGGCGATCAGCCTTCTTTATGGTCCAGCTCTCACTTCCATACATCACTACTGGGAAAACCATAGCTTTAACAATACGGACCTTTGTCGGCAAGGTGATGTCTCTGCTTTATAAGATGCTGTCTGTTAAGAATATAGGAACTGCCTTATACCCTTAGCAGACTAGTTCAGTATTGTCTACACTGACTGGTATCAGATCTCCAGTGTTTCAGGCAGAAGTCTCTCCCAGCCCGATCTGCAGATGCCAGGGGTTGAGCCTGGGAGCTTCTGCATGAGAGGCAAATGTCCTACCACTGAGCCACAGACTGTGCAATGGTGTGCTGTGACCTCAAGATGCTCCCAAGCGCTGGGAAAGGAACACAAAGCAATGCTCTTCAGCAGCAGTACCAAAAGAGCTGCCAATACATATACAGTGGTGCCCCACAAGACGAATGCCTCGCAAGACGGAAAACTCGCTAGACGAAAGAGTTTTCCATTTTGGAGGTGCTTCACAAAACAAATCTCCTATGGGCTTGCTTCGCAAGATGAAAATGTCTTGCGAGTTCCTGCGGGTTTTTTTCCCTTCCCCCCTTTTTCTAAGCCGCTAAGCCGCTTATCAGCTGATCCGATAAACCGATAAGCCGCTAAAAGCCGCTAATATCACTAATATCGCTAATCCGCTAATCCTTCAATGGGCTTGCTTCGCAAGACGAAAAAACCGCTAGACGAAGAGAATCACAGAACGGATTCTTTTCATCTTGCGAGGCACCACTGTAGGTTGCTCTGTCATAGTGAGGAATTGGATGAACTAAAAGGTTCCCCGAAACACTCTGGGAATCAGATATATAGCCTCAGTTGGACTACCAGAAATACCTTTTAATGGCAGAACCACCCAGGTAGGCAATCTAATACAGTCTGCACACTTATTTCCCTGTTGATGAGTTGCCGTTACGGTGCCACCTGGGCAGCCGTAGTTGCAAAAGATTTAAAGCTATGCTGATGAGAACGCTGGGCCTCTCTTCTCCTTCACCTTAGTGGAGATGTCATGCATTTATTAAAATGTATATATTTTGAATCTGGAGGACACGTTGTGCCAAACTGCAAGGTTGATTTAAGATCACCGTGTGAATTTCCCCCAACTCTTGTCTCTTTCGGATTATTCTGCTTGAGTTTTTGCTATGCCGAACGGCAGGTAATGTACCAAAAAAGAGCAAGAAAAAGAAAGCCCACCCCACAACACCCTGCTTAAGCCTTTGCATGTATTTAATTTGTCCTGACAAGGACCTCTAGGCAACTCAGCTCATATTTGGAATGCAATAACCTCGTACTAGTTCAAGGTGTATTCCCCAGGGAGGGATACGCTTTTAAAGTACTCGTGTTTGTTATTTTCCTTCCACGATTCTTTTCTTCCTTTGTCTAAAATTTCTCTGATGAAAATAGGGGTGTTTTAAGGAAAAGCAGCACACCTAGGATCAAATCAGAAAGTAGGAGCGCTTTGGTAAATATGGGATTGCCCTTGGAAAATAGGGACACTTGGAGGGTCTGCAGGTGCCCACCCTTGTTCTTAAATGAAGGCTGATTCCATCACCCTCCTCTTTGTCCTTTCCACTGTTCAGTCTTTAGGGAAATTTTCTCTCTTTCCCCTATGTTCCTCTGGCTGCGGTGGTAGAGTTGATGTTCATTTTTCCTCACTCTGTTGCTTTCCGTTTCTCCTCTCCTGCCCTCTTGCCTGCTCCTGTTCATCCCTTGATTCCCAACTGCTATTTACTTATTTCCCTCCTTTTAACATTTACACAGAGGTTATCAGCAGTCCCCCTGGCCCCCCTGTGTTGTCCCCTCTCTCTGGCTTTGATTCACGACTCTCCCTCTTTCCACCCTCTTTGTCTTCTGCGCTTTTATTCTGGTGGACAAATAATAATGGCAAAGTGCTCTCCTCTTCCCCGAGCAATCATGCATCCAAGGGCAACGCAACTGGATTCACTTTCTTTCTGATGAGACAGCACTGTGGGGACTTCATGGTGCCTTTATGATATTTATTTACAAATACACATGCAGAGCCGAGCCGATATAAACAGATCCTTGCAGGAGGCAGCACAACTGGAAATCCTCTTTTCAACCCCCCCAGATCAACCAAGGCAGTGCTTAGCGTGCTCCCAGACTGTCAGTATTTGGGGGGGAGGGATTCAAGGGCATACCAGAAGTTGAGGTCTGCGCGATTGAAGTGCTCTGTTGCCCTAGTGCCATAAATAGGCTTAAAAATAAAATAAAAACAAACTTTCTGCAGTTAGGAAAGTGATGGGTAAATGCAGTGAAATGTGTTGGATGAACAAATGATCAACAGGAAGAAGAAGAGGAGGAGGAGGAGGAAGAGGAAGGGGAGGAGGAGTTTGGATTTGATATCCCGCTTTATCACTACCCTAAGGAGTCTAAAAGCGGCTAACAATCTCATTTTCCTTCCTCCCCCACAACAAACACTCTGTAAGGTGAGTGGGGCTGAGAGACTTCAGAGAAGTGTGACTAGCCCAAGGTCACCCAGCAGCTGCATGTGGAGGAGCAGGGAATCGAACCCAGTTCACCAGATTACTAATCCACTGCTCTTAACCACTACATCACACTGGCTCTCTTGGAAGACATATAAAGGCCCCACAAGCAAATCAGGATGAATGCTCATTATCGTATAACCTTCTTGCAAGCAAACAAATTCTTAATAACACAGGAAATTGCCTTATACAGAGTCAGACCAATGCTCCATCTAGCTTGGTACTGTCTTTTCTGACTGGCAGCGATTCTCAAGGGTTTCGGGCAAATAATATCCCCAACTGTATGTAGAGATGCTGGAGACAGAGCCTGGGAGCACCTGCAAGTAAATTGTGTGCTGTGTCACTGAGCCATTCCCAGACATAAAACCTGGACAATGTTTAACCTCCGGATAAGACTTATGCCAAAACAACAGGGATGAAGGCTTAACAAACAGGCTATCATGAGGAGCCTGTAGACATCCAGCCTGTTCCTTCCGTTCCCACTAAATTCAAGGCTTTCTTTCCTTCTGTGTCAAAACTGAACCCCTTCCATTAGTTCTGGTCACATTCCAAAGGCGAGGTGGGAGCAATTTCCATGCTAAACACATCCCCAGCCATTAAGGAACATTAACATTATTTTGTCAAGTCCCTGACTGTCCATTAGTCTTGTCAGGCGAAGTCATAGTGATAGACCCATTTGCACTAATCAAGACAGCAAAATTCCTACTCAGTACAGTGGTACCTCGGGTTAAGAACTTAATTCATTCTGGAGGTCTGTTCTTAACCTGAAACTGTTCTTAACCTGAGGTACCACTTTAGCTAATGGGGCCTCCTGCTGCCGCTGCGCTGCCGCCATGCGATTTCTGTTCTCATCCTGAAGCAAAATTCTTAACCCGAGGTAATATTTCTGGCTTAGTGTAGTCTGTAACCTGAAGCACCTGTGACCTGAAGCGTATGTAACCCAAGGTACCACTGTACTTTTCTTGACTTCTCTTTGGCGTCTGATTCTTTCTTTCTTTCTTTCTTTCTTTCTTTCTTTCTTTCTTTCTTTCTTTCTTTCTCTCTCTCTCTCTCTCTCTCTCTCTCTCTCTCTCTCTCTCTCTCTCCCTGCCTCCCTCAGTTCTTTGCATTAGCCACTACACATAGGAACACAAAAAGCTGCCTTTGCAGAATGCCCCCAAAAGTACACACTTCCTACAAATGTGACACAAAACTTTTGATTCCTGAGTATGCTAAAGCTATCCAATATTAGAAGTGCTGGGGAAGGCAGCAGTATGTTTTAATCACAGGGTTTTTTTATGGGAATTTCCTTTCTACACATTGTTTTCCTCCTTTTTTTTCAGACCAAGGGTTTCTCTAGCTCTGAACCGTTTGCACTGGCTGGCAGACAAATCTCCAGGGTTTAACAGACATGGGGCATCCCCGACCCCTACCTAGGGTTGCTGAAGATAGAACCCAGGACTTCCTGCATCCAGAATAGACGCTCTTTCACTGAGTTACAAACCATTCCACTGCTGTGTATTCCCTGTATCTTAGTTTTATCTCCAGGACCTCTGCCCTTCCTTCTCCTCTACTTTTCTGCTCCCTGAGTGGCATAATAAGCTGCCTTATAACAGCACAGAATCTTTGTCCATCAAGGCCAGAACTGCATGTTCTACCAGGTAGCTGTTGTCCATTGTACTAATGCAGGCATGCTCTTCTGTGCATTTGTAAAACATGATGCAAAAGAAAATATCACTGGCCCTGCTGAATTGTAGCCCAACAGCATCTGGAGAGTACCAGGATAGGGAAGGCTGGTGTAATTTAAGGAAAAGGCACTTTGAGGGTTCTGTTCCCAAACACCAGTGTCAAATGCGTCCAAGGCTTAGAAAGGGTATTTGAAGAGAGGAGATGTCTTGTGAAAATAAATGGTTATGAAAGTCGATACCGAACATCTGCTTAGCAGGATAAAGGTGGAGGGAACGGGGAGCAGAAATCACTTTCCTTTTCTGAATCTCAAGATATCAAATTAGAAGAATCGAAAAAATAACATGTGCTGCTAACATATTGTGATTATGCTCAATTAAGGTTTTTCCATACTTCACAGACCATAGTAAGATGAAACAACTTCTATTTTTGCGGCTGTAGACAGCGTGAATTATGTAGTACAGGGAGGGGGAGCTGCTGCTGGTTTTTTGTTTTGTTTTGCCTAGTCATCTGTAAATACGATCTATTAAAATAACTGAATGCATGTATTTTGTTATTTGTGTGGCACTTAATGCAATAATGGGAGGTGGTATCATGGTATAGACAGGCAGACAGACAGACAGATAGATAGACAGATCAGAGGCCTCTCTCTGTGCATTTAAGTGATTAAATGTTATAGTTACAGCTGTCTCTGAATCATAGGAACATAGCAGTGATGACTGGTACACATGGGGACTGGTTGGATGGAAAGCAGGGAGACCACCAGTAGGTGGTGCCAGAGCTAATGACAGGCAGAGCCAACTAATTCTCTTTTTGTCCCCATCCTCCTCTTGCTTGCTGAGTTCTACAAGGTTGGAACTGAGACTAAGCAGGAGGGCATTGGCACAGGCAGTGCCACTCTCTGGAATGGATGTAAATAAGAAGGCAGGCAAGTGAAGGACGGCTGAGGCCAGGCTGAGGATTGGTAGTGCAGTGTACAATTTCCTGTTCAGACCATTCATATAACAGCACGTTAGAAATGCTAGCACTATAATATCTAGTGCTGGCTAAAATAAAGATGGATGCTATAGTTGCCCTTTGGAAGGAAGTAGAATCTCCCCCCCCCCCACTCCTGATCAGGATCCTGAATCTTCCCAGGAGCAGTGGGACAGTATAGATTTGGAACAGTGGTTCACAGAGGGACCTAGTTCAGAAGACAGTAGTTTGGAAGAACTGGGTGGTAAACAGCTAGGAGAAGAACTGGGAAAGAGAGGGTTAACAGACTCTCTCTCACTGGAAAGCATCCATCCGCCCAGCCCAAGGTCAAGGAGAGCGGATAAGGTGGCAGCACAGAAAGCAGAGGGGTTGCGAGATCAGGCTGCAAGACATGAAGTGATGTGGGTGACTGGGGGGAAGTGGGTGGAACCCTTAATTGGGAGCACCTTCATTCCTAGGAATTGATTCTTTGTTCTCTCGCCGTGATCATTAAAATCTCTAAATGGTAAGAGACTCCTTTCGCTTTGTTCTGCTCTACTGCCGAAGGGAGGTTGGGAGGAAACAGAGTCCCTGAAGCTAGATAGGTGAACACATGAGGAAGAGATAAGAATATCAAGAGATGTTGTCGGAAGTTAACATAGGGACATAGGAAGCTGCCTTCTGCTGAGTCCGATCATTGATTTGTCTAGCTCAGTGTCACCTATACTGACTGGTAGTGATGCTCTAGGTAAGTTTCTATCCCAGCTGTACCAGGGATTGAACCTGGGACCTTTTGCATGCAAGTCAGATGCTCTACCACTGAGATACTTCTGGAAGCAGGTCTCTAGGGATGAGAGAAATGGAAGGCGATGCTCAGCCTAATTCTTGGCCCTGATGTGACCTTGAGAAGCTGATGCCAGTTTGACGGACTTTTACCAGATGGTGTGGGATTCCGGGTTTTGATAGATGAGGAGAGAAGACGCAGGAAAATGGTGCACTCAGCTTTCCTCAAGTCACTAAGTTCAGATCCGCCAACATCTGACAAAGAAGAATAGATGCTGCATCTGTTACTTCAAGCAGACAGCAGTCTACAATCAGGCTAACTTGTCAAGGGGGTATCATGCAGCGACCCACGGAACCGGGAAACTTTCTCTCTAGTTGACTTTACGCTGTCCTGACAATTAGGTGCAAAGGAGAATTTCATCTGGTTTGCAAGTTTAAGTGAGGCAGTCTAATTTGCACCTTTCAGACTGTTACAAGATGGGAAGGACATTTCTCACTTCTCGGAATTTTGCAGTACACCTCTATGCTCAAAAAAGTATCAAAGTATGTTAAAAGACAGAACCTTGAAGTGAATCTTTCTAGATAATATTAAGATTAGTATTGAGGTAGATATTAAAATAATACAAGCAGAGGCACACAACAGAATTCTGTGTTGTGTTCCTAGGTATATCCTGCCCAGCTGTTGATGTGTGCATAAGGCATGTGATGTCAATCATGTTTTTGTGCATTGTGTGCGTTCTGTGTGTCTGCTGTGTGTGTTGTGCATGTGTGTCATGTTTGTGTGCACTGTGTACGTGCTGTGTGTTTCTTGTATTGTGTGTGTTATGCATGTATGTTGCATGTGCTGTGCATGTATGTGGTGTGTGTTGTGCACGTGTGTCATGTTTGGCACACATACACAACGTGAGGGTTTTTTCAATACAATTTTTATGAAATAAATGTTTGTGTATGTTGTGCATCTTTTGTTTATGTGATGCACATGTATATGTTGTGTGTGTATGTTTGTATGTGTTGTGCATCAGTGTCATAGCTGTGTATATGTTGTGTGTGTGTGTGTGTTGTATGTGTGTGGATGTGCACACACAGTTTCTTTGCTTACATTCCCTCTCCTTTTGAGTCAAGAACCATATTGCAAAATGTGAGGAAGTGATAAATCAAAGCGGTAGCTGCACTTTGTTCCGAATATTTAGTGCAGGCTAAGTGCAGTTCAGGTCTATTTGTATGGGAAACTGAAAGCACTGAGCATTCTTCAGGGGCAGGAAAGAAATGAAGTTCAGTTTGCATTTTCATGCAAACCTACCTGATTTTCACTGCCTGAAACAACAAGCGAACTGAAGCAGTACTCCAGCTTTTGCAATGCCCTTTTCTGGCTATGACTTGCTTACAAAAATGTGTATATGAGATGAAAGTATGCATTTATAAAGTGTATACACCTGTGATAATAACATACAAAATGGGAAACAGAAAGAAAGCTAAAATGACCAATTCACCCATCCTTAAGCATCCCTGCTTCCCGGTTAGGACCTTCTCTTTGCTCCTACTGCTGCTGCATTGCAGTGTCTGGGGACAGAGATATTGCCTGTCAGTTGTCCTAATTTCAAGCCAGTCTAGAAAATGAGGCAAAAAAGACTCTCTCTCTCTCTCTCTCTCTCTCTCTCTCTCTCTCTCTCTGTGTGTGTGTGTAGAGGAGGAATAAAAACTCTCACACACTTCTGTCTGGCTTGCCTCCCTGAATCTGGGGTTGTCGTTGGCTCTTTGCACAGCGTTTCCCCCAGTGCCAGGAAATTAAGCCCATGGGACACAAAGGTAGACGCCCCTACCTAATTTCTAATGAAAGTTAGATTACCAAATTGCGACTCTCAAAAATTAGCTCCTTGTCTGCCTGCATCTGTCTCCGGCAAAGTCAGCTTTCCAGTCCTGCTACTCCATCCGACAATGCAGCCAATCATATCCCATTCTACGGCTGTTTCCTAGGCAACCGGCATATACTGTATCTATGAGAACTTAACTGCGACACATTAGTTTAAAAAACACGGGAGAACATGGTGCAGGTTCTTCTGCTTTTGCCGCCCCCTTCCCCCCACCCCAAACACACACGAATACTTTGAGAACCTAAAAGTAGTGGAAACATGTCAAGATGAATGGTGATTGGGAAGAAAAGGCCAGAATTTTAGGAACAGATAATTCAGTTTGTGACTCTAATGTCCACTGGTGCTCTTTTCCTTTGTGGAAGTGAGTGTCTAAGGCATGATGTCGTCTAATGACTTAAGACAACGAGTTATACAAGTTTCTGGTGTGCATCGCTCACCTCTGGCATATTGCCTAGGTGGTGTTAGGCAAGATACTTTCTCTCAGCCTTAGCCCCTCCCCCATCTGCAACCTGGGAAGAGAATAAAAGTGGTCCCCAAACTTGGGGGGTACTCCCCACCCATGGTTCCATGCACTCATCCCCAGTGCCCCCTATCCTATAAAAAGCATTATTCAGTATAGCGGTTTGCACAGTCCCCTATGAAGATAGTAACATGATAGAATTCACAACAGTAACAATTAATTGCACATTTATTCAAAATCCAGTTAAGTCTATTTAATTTAATTAACTCAACAAAATTGATGGACTTGATCCAGTGATACCAGCTTTTCAAAATCTGGTAGACATTTTCACTTCTAGCACCCTTTGCCTCCCCGTTGCCTCTTTGCACCCCTACGTAATTCCCCACCAGGGGGCTATACTACCCAAATGGGAACTACTGCTTTACAACAGGGTTGTTGGATTTGGATTTGATATTCCGCTTTATCACTACCCTAAGGAGTCTCAAAGCGGCTAACATTCTCCTTTCCCTTCCTCCCCCACAACAAACACTCTGAGGTGAGTGGGGCTGAGAGACTTCAGAGAAGTGTGACTAGCCCAAGGTCTGCATGTGGAGGAGCAGGGAATCAAACCCGGTTCACCAGATTACGAGTCCACCGCTCTTAACCACTACACCACACTGGCTTGTGTGGTGTAGTGTTGTTGGAAAGCAACCTTCCTCCAAACTGTTGTAAACTTGCTGCACTCCAAACTTGCTGTAAACTTATTGTAAAGCAAGGTTGTTGTAAAGCAACCTTCCTCCAAACTGAATCACCAGTTTCCTATTGTGACCACCCCATAATGGTAAGGTCTGCCCTTGAGGGTGAACCGCTGTGGCTATCATTCTGAAACTGGGCAGGATTCATCCTGTCAGAGGGGGTGGCTGTGCCTGCAAATGGCATTCAATTCTGGCAGGAAAATCAAATGTTTCCACATTTTTCCTTTTCCACTCAACCTGAGAGGAACTTCCTGTATCTTGCTCCTCAGTCCTGCCTTCTGGCCTGTCCAACACTTTCTGATTTGCTCTTGAGTCTGGACTTAAGCGGCTCCTTCATTCTGCCACATGACTTGTTCTTCAGCCTTGATTTGTTCTTCATCCCTGAATTCTGGCTTGTCTTTCAGTCTTGACTTGTTAGTCAGCCTTGACTTCTAATTTCCCCAGTGGCTCTGAGTTGCTTTTGGGTCCTGACAACTGAGTTCCATGGCTCCAAGTTTGTGGCTGTAGTGCACAGCCCAGCTTTGACACAAATATGACTTGGTTTCCTCACTGCTTATTCACCACTACGGTGAGGGATCCTCACAACAGAGCATTTCAGTCAATATAAAGTAAAGGTAAAGGGACGCCTGACCATTAGGTCCAGTCGTGACCGACTCTGGGGTTGCGGCGCTCATCTCGCTTTATTGGCCAAGGGAGTCGGCGTACAGCTTCCGGGTCATGTGGCCAGCATGACTAAGCTGCTTCTGGCGAACCAGAGCAGCGCACGGAAATGCCATTTACCTTCCTGCTGGAGTGGTACCTATTTATCTACTTGCACTTTGACATGCTTTCAAACTGCTAGGTTGGCAGGAGCAGGGACCAAACAATGGGAGCTCACCCCGTTGCGGGGATTCGAACTGCCGACCTTCTGATCGGCAAGTCCTAGGCTCTGTGGTTTAATCCACAGCGCCACCCGCGTCCCAGGGCCACTAAAATCAGGACAATGCCTGCGAATTTGACCTTATTTTGCACCTTCTCCACCACCCCCCAAAAATCAAGGCAGGACCACAAAAGTACAAATTGGCATCTGAATGGTGCAACAAGAATCTTTAAACTATTGGTCCTATTTGGGGGATGAGGGAAGGAAGATTTGGCCTTGAGAATAGCAAAATGTCATGGGTTAACATTGCCAATAGTTGGGGGGGGGGGAATGAGTGATTTCTTAAGAAGGTTAACGTATTTCTACTGAAGCTCATTCAAAAGCAGAACGAGATTTTAAAATGTGCATATATGTAACCTAGGGGCATACGAGGACAGTTAGGTGGGAGATCTGTAGCAACACTTCCCTTAGATCATCGTACTATAGAGTGTAGTACATGGAAGCAGATCTGCTTATGTGTCTACACACACACACACACACACACACACACACACACTTGTGCAATGATTTGGATGAATTCAGAACTGAAGCAGGCTTCTTCTGACAGATTCGAGGCTTGTCTGAATTGAAGCGAGATCTTTCCAACATGCACTTTGGAGATTATGTTGTTTAAAAATGCAAAACGGTATGCCTGCAGAAACTGAAACATTTCTCCCCAAGCTTGTCAGATAAGGAAAACACCAGGGTAGGAGGGGGTGGAGAGAAAGAGAAAGAGAGAGAGAGAGAGAGAGAGAGAGAGAGAGAGAGAGAGAGAGATGAGAGCACGATCTTTTTTGATCAACAGGTCTAACTTCTGCTGAGTGGGAATAATTTTACCAGTGCTCTCTAATCACAACGCTTCAGTGAAGAAGTAACATATCACCTTGTTTTTGTCTGATCTGTCCTCTTTGCTAGGTCTGTATGCTTGGAAAATACTGAACATTTAACACTTTCTGCTTCAGTGTTTTCAAGCTCATGCATTTGCTCTTGTCAAGCCACCTTTTTGTCGTTTCTGTGACTTTTGTTGCCAATTGAGTACAAGGCCACCCTGACGCTGCCCCCTCCCCAATTTTCATAGCCTCCTAGCCCCCACACCCATCCTTCTGAAATTGTATAGGCTACTTTCCTGGGGGATGTGCCTCTATGGCGCATGTCATTTTCATCACAAAATCATTGCCCAGAAAGCCACAGAGAGGGAAGCAAATCAATTTCAGATCCCCACCAAATCAACATTAAAGAGACACTAGGAACCCTGAACCTGTAATTTGGCAGGTTTCTTACCTAGAAGTACCTCTACAATGTCCCCCATTTTCATACAGGTGGCCCATAAATCAGTAGTAGAGATTAGGTGACTTATTTTATAACTACCCCAAAATTATCAAGGTTGGTCCTTGCAGGGAAACCACAGCAGCTATCCTTCTAAAAACAGAAAGCCCATCAGAAGGAGGGAGAGGGAGATATCAATATAATATATCAAAGACTCAAATGCATTGTATCTTCAAATGGTTTCCTTCAGTGGAAGAAAAAGTATAATTTAAAAGCAAAGCCTCTGCTTTTTGTAAAACCCAAAATAAACATTTGTTATGCCATATATTGTATGTGTGTGTGATATTAAGTTACCTCAAGAAGAGAACATGTACATTACTGAATACACACCTAATAAGAAGAGAGTGGGGTCTTCTCCACCTACAGGTTTTATGTTGTATGGCTCAATTTTCTCCAAAGAATCCCCCCCCCCTAAATTTGAGGGTAGTTTTAACCGGCAAATTTCATATATAACTATATGTGAAAATTTGCCCAAAAGCTGACCCATCTCTAAAAGGATTGACTAGAACAGTCACACATTTTTAGCCTCCAGTAATCAATTTTCTCAAGATTTACAAGAGATTTACAAGAGATGTTGGATCCTTTCATGACTTGGAGAGGCCCAGAGGTGAAGCTAAAAGAACTTGGAAAATATAGCAAAAGTATACATGAGAAAATTAAATCTAAAGTTAAGCAGGATGAATAGTTTTGATGCAGAAATCAGGAGAACGTGCCATATAGTGCACACACACACACACATTTATGAAGCCAGTTGATCCAAATACTTTTAAAGCATATGACAGATTGCATCCAGACCACCTTAAAAGGAGTTTACCATACTCCCAAAAATATTGAGGATTTGCAGGAAATGCAGTGATCTAAGGCTGCAAGACAACCCCCCTTTGCTGGGGGTTAGACTGCAGGTTGGTGGATAGGGCAGAGGTGTCCCTCTACCAGCAGGGACCCCCACTAGACGTAGCCCACAGAAAGCCCCCAAATGGGGCATTCAGGACAGTGAGGGGCTGAGCCATCCTGGTATCCACTGGCCCCAAACCTGGCCCCACCACAGTTACTTAACAGCAATGGACCCATTGAGGGCCTGGCCACTCTGCCAGCTCCAGGCTGGTGCAGTGAATTGTTTGTCTCCCACCTTCTGCGCCAACCGGTGGGACTGTGAATGTGGTGAGATGTGATGGGCCAGAGTAATGGAGTCTCCATTGCTGCCTAGCCAGTGTCTGAATTGGCCCACCCAGGACTTTCTTAAACAATCATTGATTCTGATGGAACTCAAACAATGAGGGCACCCCTACAGACTTCTAAAACAATAAATATATAAAGCCAAAGGAACAGGGATTGAGTTGTCAGCAGATACGTGTGGCAAGATGGTCGCAAGGAGTCTCTGGTGAATCAGAACCCTTGAGAGAAAAGGTGGAGACATTTATCAAGAAAGGCAAGTTTAGTTTAAATCCAATTACTAGTGAAAAATGCTTGGTGGAAGGTATCTTATTGTTACTTTCCTCGAACGGATTAATAACTTGGTAAGTGTGTCTACTTGCGGTAGAAACGGTAAAGGTTCCTGGGACCTAATTAGGTTTTTGCTCTCATGTTATCCAGAGGCTCATTATGCACACCTGCTTGTTCTGGAGGAATTCCCTACTGGCAAAAAGTCCTGTTTCAGCCAACATTTCTTCCTCCAGTCCCTTAGCAATGTCACTTACACATTTTGTTCACAGTAAAGCCAAAATAAATCCTCAGTTGTGCACAGAGTTGCAGGTGAACTGGGCTTCTCTAACGCACATTCTGTCCTACAGAGCACAGGTGGACAGAAGGCCAATTTGGATCTATTGGTAGATTTGTGTGGTTTTCAGTAGATCAGTGACAATTTCTGACAAATAACAAAAACTACAGCGCTTTCCCCTCATCTGCACACCCTAAATTTGGCTCCTGAAGCCAAGGAAGTTTGAGGGGCAACCAGGAGTTTAAATGCAGATTAATGCAGAAGTAGGATGCAACAGTTCAGTCCACAGAGCATGAGACTCTTAATCTCCGGGCTGTGGGTTCAAACCCCACGTTGGGCAAAAGATTTTTGCATTGCAGGGAGTTGAACTAGATGACCACTGTGGTCCCTTCCAACTCTACAAATCTATGGTTCTATAACCAGGGATGGAAGAATCTGTCAATTTCTATTTCCTTCAGTTTTGCATTTCCCCCACCTGCAGTTCAGTTCTCCAACATTTCCACATCTGTTTGTGACTCTTTTTTTAAAGTCCTCATCAAAATTCATCAGCATTTTAGTGCTAATTTCTCCTAACAGATACACTTTTTTGTCTGCAATTTTGCCTAACAGATACATTTTGGCAACACATATTTCCCCAGTATGATTTTCACTAATATATGCCTCTTTGTGTACATTTTACTGCAGTATATGCATTTTTCTACACATTACTTGGGTGGAGAACTACGCTGCAAAAACCTGAGAAACATGGATTTCGAACAATGGCTGGGTTTTGGTTCCCATATTCTTTCAGGAGGTGCATATCAGAGAGATTCACCTTTGGATGCAAACTGAATTTCTCCCCTATGAATGAACACATGCAAATCTGACAATGCAATCTCTCCTTGAACCTTCCAGCATACTTCTTTCAAAGTGTGACCACAGCACACATGACCACAGGGACAGGAAAACTTTGTCAGCCTGAAGGCCACACACCCTTCTAGATAACCTTCCAAGGGCCACATGTCAGTGGTCAGCAGGGACACAAAGAAAAGCGGGCAGAACAACAAATGTAAATTTCACTTTTGTACAATAGACTAGCATCTACACACATTCCCACAACCTCTGGGAAAGAAAGAGGCATTGTCAGAGTTCAAGGACATATTCTGGGCAAAAGCACTGAAGGAGGGTGCAGAGCAAGGTGAGTGAGGCATGTGGCCAAGGAGAAGAAGGTGGGGCTGGGGACAAGGTGGGGCTTCGGTGAGTCCCACTGGGCTGGAGGGGAATAATAATAATAATAATAATAATAATAATAATAATAATAATACCCTGCCCATCTGGCTAGGTTTCCCCAGCCACTCTGGGCGGCTCCCAACAGAATATGAAAAACACGATAAAACATCAAACATTGAAAACTTCCCTAAACAGGGCTGCCTTCAGATGTCTTCTAAAAGTCAGATGGTTGTTTCTTTCCTTGACATCTGATGGGAAGGCATTCCACAGGGAGAGTGCCACTACCAAAAAGGCCCTCTGCCTGGTTCCCTGCAACCTCACCTCTTGCAGTAAGGGAACTGCCAGAAGACCCTCGAAACTGTACCTCAGTGTCTGGGTTGAATGATGGGGGTGGAGACGGTCCTTCAGGTATACTGGGTTGAGGCCATTTAGGGCTTTAAAGGTCAGCACCAACACTTTGAATTGTGCTTGAAAACATACGGGGAGCCAATGTAGGTCCTTCAGGATCGGGAACATTTGGTCCTGAGAGTCCCCACCCTCACTCTACCAGGAATACAGCAGAAAAACAAAACCAACTTTGTGTGCATGCACAGAAGAGAAAATATCTCCTTGCATTCCCTCTTTCCTTTTCTCCACCCATCAGTATTCAGAAATTTGATACTGGAAACTCACTCCCCACCTGCTGGCTGAAATGGTCCACTCTCCCACCTCAAGCTTCCGCTGCTGATTCATTTTTCTGTGTGGTTTGGCTTTGATTACCTTTCCCTTTGGTACCCAACCTAGCCCTTTTGTACTGTGGCAATTTCATACTATGTACGCTCTTAAGCGTAACGATAGGTCAGGGGATAATTAAGGAGTTATGGCCGGCAGAAAAACACACACCTCGGTGCTTTTAATGTCTAGACGGTATAAAAATATAAGGTTCACCGTGAATAAGTAGGAGAGGGAGCGTTCGGCAGGACCATCCACTCATCTCCTAAAGAAATGTACAGCCTAATTAGAAGGCAGTTTGGGGGCACAGATCGAGCCCCGGCTAGTGCCTCTGAGAGCTCTGTGGCTGTTTCAGAAATGCAGACGGAGCCCTTGCCAAGTACAGGGCAGGCCCAATCAGGAACACTTGATAATTGTGTGCGGCTTTCAAGGTATTTAGGACCAGACTGGTGCCAGAGTTCATGGCGGGAGCAGACGCCAAGGCTGCATTGCTCTCCTGCCTTTCAACACTGCACATCACTGCCGGTTAGCAACTGAGAGAATGGCAAGTGCTTTCCTGAGCTCCAACATCATGCATGACTGCTTGGGCTGCTTTGGTTTGGCTGATCTGGTTAATCGGTTTCGCAGATCCCCTCATTTGTTATATTTAATAAATCTAACCCTTTCCCCCTACCATAACCATTGCATCTTGCGTCTTCTTTATGGGTGTGATGGCAATAAGCAGACCAAATGTCAAAAATGAGCTCTTTTGTAAGAACTCCAAATACATACCCTCCAACATACCCTCCTGCTCCATAATAATAACTTTACTATTTATACCCTGCCCATCTGACTGGGTTGCCCTAGTCACTCTGGGAGGCTTCCAACATACACAAAAACATAATACAGTGGTACCTCGGGTTAAGAACTTAATTCATTCTGGAGGTCTGTTCTTAACCTAAAACTGTTCTTAACCTGAAGCACCACTTTAGCTAATGGTGCCTCCTGCTGCGCTGCACCGCCGGAGCACGATTTCTGTTCTCATCCTGAAGCAAAGTTCTTAACCCGAGGTAATATTTCTGGGTTAGCGGAGTCTGTAACCTGAAGCATATGTAACCTGAAGCATATGTAACCCGAGGTACCACTGTAAAACATTAAACACCAAACAAAAAACCCCTCCCCCATACAGGGCTGTCTTCAGATGGTTCAGGGGTCAGATAACTACATAACCTCCAAAATTGCTCTGATGAAAATAGGATGTCCTAAGGAAAAGTGGGACATTCTGGGATCAAATCAGAAACTGGGATGACTTCTGTAAATTTGGGGCTGTTCCTGGAAAATAGGGTCACTTGGAGGGTCTGCAAATAGCCAGCTTGCCTGGAACAATGTAAAATAGCATCTAGTTCAGGGGTGCAGAAACTCAGACCTGGGGGCCAAATGCAGCCCCCCCACCCCAGATCTCAAAGTTTGGGGTTTGTTTGTTTTTTGCCTGGCTGGAATGTGTCCTTGAACTCTGACAATGCTTCTTGGCTGCTTGAGTGGAAGATAGGGGGGGAGTGAATGTGTTTTAAATGAGGTTACTGCACAAAGGTAAACTTTATACTCATTGTTCCATCCACTTCTGCCTCTGGCCACACCCACCTTGGGCATGTGGCCCTCAGAAGGCTGTCCAGAAGGGACGGTGGCCCTTGGGATGGAAAAGTTCCCACACTGCCTATCGAGTTGAACATTTTATTCTTCTGATTATGATTCCTAACATCAGTTAGGTAACATCAGGCCTAAATGAACTCTCACGGCTTTTGGTATTTTGCCTGCAACAGAGGATCAGAGAAAGGCCCAGCGATGGGCTTGACAAATTAGACTTTTTAATTCTTTCTTTCCTTCTCCCCCCCCCCCTGCCATCAGCACCAGAATCCTCGGAATTCACATTCAAATGAAGATGGTGCATTAGTGCTTAACTGTAACCAGTGCCTTTAAGCACATTACCCAATCTCACCATGGCAACATATTTCAGCTGATCTTATTTATAGTAAGAGAAAGAAAATAAGCAAAATAAAAATAAGATAAAAAACCTCTCCTGACCCAACCGTAATCACAGTGCCTGTTAAACCAGCATCCCTAGAAATATAGTGCTGGAAGGGGTCTTGGAGCCTGACCACTTTCTCCACGCCACATGTAATTTTATAAACTTCTATCACGTCACCACTTACTCACCTTCTCTCTAAACTAAAAAGTCCCACACTCTGCAGCCTTTCCTCATAGAGGAGATACTCCACCCCTTTGACAATTTTGGCTGCCACTTTCTGAACCTTTTCCAGCTCTACAATATCCTTATTTGAGGTGAGCTCTAGGCAGTATCCCAAATGCAGTCACACTGTCGATTTGTAGAACAGCATTAGGACCTTCTCTCTCCATATGAACCTACCCGGACCCAGAGATCATTCTCTTAGGCCCTTCTTCGTGTGCCTCCTCCACAAGAGGTCCGGAGGGTGGCAACACAAAATGGGCTCTTTTTGCAGTGGCTGCCCATTTATGGAATGGCGCCTGCTTCTTGAGAGAAAAGCAATGACAAACCTAGGCAGCATCTTAAAAAGCAGAGACACCACCTTGCCAACAAAGGTCCGTATAGTTAAAGCTATGGTTTTCCCAGTAGTGATGTATGGAAGTGAGAGCTGGACCATAAAGAAGGCTGATCGCCGAAGAATTGATGCTTTTGAATTATGGTGCTGGAGGAGACTCTTGAGAGTCCCATGGACTGCAAGAAGATCAAACCTCTCCATTCTGAAGGAAATCAGCCCTGAGTGCTCACTGGAAGGACAGATCCTGAAGCTGAGACTCCAATACTTTGGCTACCTGATGAGAAGAGAAGACTCCCTGGAAAAGACCCTGATGTTGGGAAAGATGGAGGGCACAAGGAGAAGGGGATGACAGAGGACGAGATGGTTGGATAGTGTTCTCGAAGCTACCAGCATGAGTTTGACCAAACTGCGGGAGGCAGTGGAAGACAGGAGTGCCTGCCGTGCTCTGGTCCATGGGGTCATGAAGAGTTGGACACGACTAAACGACTAAACAACAACAACTCCCCAGAGAGGTTCATCTGGCGCCTTCATTATACATCTTTAGGTGCCAGGCAAAAATATTCTGCCAGGCCTTTGACTGATTAACATCCAATACCCTTTTAAATGTGTTGAGGGAGGAGGGGCTACTGGGTTGTTTTTATTTTTGCTATGTGTTTTGTTTTTGTTTTTTAATACTGTGGGGGGGTTTTATGTTGCGAACCACCCTGAGATTACTTGGGGGGAAAGACTGCACTGGGGTTGTGCCCTGCCTGATGTGTTGGACCGATGACCATTTGAGAGAGCACCATGGTTGTCATGGAGGCCATGAAGTTTTCAGGAGGTTCCACAGCAGCCTGGAAGGCTGTAGAGAGGCCTGCAAGCCTTCGGGTACCCCATCCCTATGCTGGGGTATTCTGGGAATTTTATATATATATATATAAAAACCAGCTGCTGGGAGGTAGCCCCTGAGAGAATGTGCTGATGTCAGAGCACTGCAACTCTTCTATCCTCCAACGGGTGAATGGGTTATTGGTTTTCAACTGTGGGCTGGTATCTTGTTTGTTTTGCAATAAGTTAAAAGCCCCCACCCCACCCGTGCCATGTCGATTTGAAAAACGAGCCTTTCAACTGCTTCACTTCAGTGCCTGCTTCCCCTCTCAACCATGGGAGCAACTTTTATGGAACAGTTGGAGAACAACAGGAGGTGACTGGTGGGATGGAGTAATGAAAGATTCATGAAAGGGTAAAAATAACTGGAGTTCTTTCCTTTAAAAAGAAAGAAAGAATGGGTTTAATTCAAAACCCCTTCCTATTTCCCCTTTCATTCCCTTCCTCACTTAACACTGAAAATAAACAATGATCTTGGTTTTAAATGCACTAGGGGAACATCTTGAAGGGGTGGAGGCAAAGAAGCAAAGAGGCTGGTCCTTCCCACTTAGACGTCCCACAGAAAGCATCTAAATATATCCGGGGTGTGTGTGTCAGAAATTGTATTCACAACTACTCAAAAGACCAGGAATTATTTTCATTAGTTATTATATGTTTATCCTGCCCATCGTCGAAAGCCACATTCACGTAATGCATTTAAAGTACTATGACACCACAGCCATGGCTTTCCCCAAAGAATCCTGGGAGCTGTAGTTTGCTAAGGGTGCTGAGAGTTGTTAGGAGACTCCTATTCCCCCCACAGAGCTATGATATCTAGATTGGTTTTTTTCTGGGGGTACGCATACCCCTAAGCATTTTGTGAATCTTTGTACTGTTGTCCATTTACTGTATTTATTTTTCCTGATTTGAACTATAACATTGTGATTTTCTTGAGTCAAAATGAGAGTACCCCTAAACATTTTTAGGGGAGAAAAAGAGCTGGGTTTAACAGTCAATCCCTCTTCACAGGTTAGTCTGAAAACTGTAGCTCTGTGGAGGCAACAGGGGCCTCCTAACAGCTCCTGACACCCTTTATGAACTACAGCTTCTATAATTCCTTGCAGGAAGCCAAGTTTAAGAAAGTATCATAGTGCTTTAAATGTATGGTATGGATGTAGCTAAAGAAGCTCAAGGAAGGTTATGTGGTTCTCCCCATCCCCCAATTTCATCCTCACAATAACCCTGTGGAGGAGCTTATGCTGAGAGAGCATAACTTTGATCCTGAACCAGCCAAATCTGAGATAGGTCTGGACTGGATCGAGGCAGTCCCAGACTGCCTTGGGCCAAGCTGGGTCCACCTGGAGCTATCAAGGACTGTCTGCCTATGTATTCCCTCTAATTGCTGCCAACCACATGTTTAACTGGGCTTTAAAACAGCATTTAAACAATGGAATTGTGCAAGGCCACCTGATTCTGTCCGAGCTCCAAATTGGCCTCAGTTTGGGACCAGAGCATGTCTGGGCCTGGTGAGAATTGTCAAATCACACCCCAAACTGAATTGGGGTGCCTTGCACAGCCCTAGTTTAAACACTCCAACAGGGGGCAGCAACAGAGTCACAAAGGTTCATGCTAGGCTTGGGTTGTGGAGCTTTCATACGTAGGTTTACTCAGCGCTCTCACTGGGGACTATTGTGACTGCTATTCAAACAGGTTGGTGAAGTGTGTCGGCAATATTGCTTGTTTTATTTAACTAAATCAGATTGCCAGTCTCACCTGCGGCAGCTTCTAAATGAACGGAGAAGCCCAAAGAAATATGGCAAAGTGTAACAACACAGAAAATTCCCACTGACTTCCTGAGAAGAAATCATTACGATTGTATAACATCTTGCCCTTGCGAAACAAACAGAGAAATCTGATCACATGGGAGCTCTTTTCCAGCAAGACTTCCAAAACCCTCCTCAAATGTTGGAGTTTCAGATTTTCCGGTCTGGGCACCGTAGGAGGTGCTAGCAGGCACACCAGCACACTGAGAGCCAGTGTGGTGTAGTGGTTAAGAGCGGTAGTCTCGTAATCTGGGGAACCGGGTTCGCGTCTCCGCTCCTCCACATGCAGCTGCTGGGTGACCTTGGGCCAGTCACACTTCTCTGAAGTCTCTCAGCCCCACTCACCTCACAGAGTGTTTGTTGTGGGGGAGGAAGGGAAAGGAGAATGTTAGCCGCTTTGAGACTCCTTAAAGGGAGTGAAAGGCGGGATATCAAATCCAAACTCTTCTTCTTCATGGGCACTGTGTTGCCCATCCCTGAAATACCCTCCCTGGGAGCTGACCAGGGTCCTGAAGTCTTGCTGCTAGCCAGTCCAACAGCCCCTGATGATGATGAGGAGGAGTTTGTATTTGATATCCCGCTTTATCACTACCCAAAGGAGTCTCAAAGCGGCTAACATTCTCCTTTCCCTTCCTCTCCCACAACAAACACTCTGTCAAGTGAGTGAGGCTGAGAGACTTCAGAGAAGTGTGACTAGCCGAAGGTCACCCAGCAGCTGCATGTGGAGGAGCGGGGACACAAACCCAGTTCAGATTACGAGTCTACTGCTCTTAACCACTACACCACACTGGCTAGTGTGGGGTCCTAGTCTGAAACAGAATGCAAGTCGACCTAAACAATGTACATGCAGAAGCACATGTGCATTGCAGTCAATGCACAAGCATGCATTTTTGTCGGCCACAGTTTCTAATTGCATGTAATGCAGTGAGAACAATTTTGTGCGAACTGCACAATAATTCTTACACAGAAGTGGGCTCTCTGTAGCAATTATTTCCGAGAGCTGAAGCAATCCCCAAAGAAGCAGACATTAGAAGGAAAGATGAGAGTGGAATGATTTGGAGGGTTTGCAACCTTGGGAGGAAGCTCTCGCTCTCTTCCTCTAGCCCCCTCCCTGCACTCTCTCATGTTTTGCTCCTTTAATTTGCAACATGACCTGTCAGCCTTAAAAGAGTTTGTTTATGCATCCCTTTGGAGAACTGAGTGGGCGAAATAGTGCTACGAAGTGACAGAATCCACCAGAACAGCCCAAGAGAAATTACTATCAATGAGGCAGTTACTCTCCCAAGTGTTTCTACTTAGGGACTGGAGTGAAACAGAGGGATCTTCCTGAAAACAACCAGAGGTTTAGAAAAAAAGCACACCTAGCATTATCTCTTAAATCCTCTCCATTCAGGATTGTTCTGGTTTGGAAACTTCAGCTGGTGCAGAATTCAGTGGCCAGGTTGCTCAGCAGAGCAAGAACAGTCTGAGCATATAACATCAATTGTGGCCTGACTGCACTGGCTGCCAATTAGTTTCCGGGCCCAATTCAAAGTGCTGGTTTTGACTAGAAAGCCTTAAACAGCTCAGGACCGTGGTACCTCAAGGACCGCCTCTCTTCATATGAACCTGCCTGGAACCTGATATCATCATCTAAGGCCTTCTTTGTGTGCTTCCTCCATGAGAGGTCCAGAAGGCTGCAACACGAGTATGGGCCTTTTCTGTGGTGGCCCCCCATTTGTGGAATGCTCTCCCCAGGGAGACTCACCTGGCACCTTCATTACATATCTTTACAAAAGCCATTGGCTACCTGGAAAGTAAGGAAAATATGCAAACACACGAAAAGCAACCCCACACAGCACCCATGAGAATTTCACCTAAATTCTTTCTGTCCTCTTTGATAATGTCCTAATGCAATTTCTTTTCTCATTAATTGATGAAGAATGGTGTTTGCTTTCATTTAAAAATAAAAAAAAATGCACAAGAATGTTTTGACACAGTGCTAATTTGGTTCCCAAAGTGGAACTGATGCATTCTGAGACTTCAATTGTTCAGGGTTTTAAAAGATTTGTTTCCAAGTTTCCTAGAGATTGCTGCCCACAAGCAGTTTGCAAAAGCTTCCCCTTCCATCAGTTCTTTGGTGTCTCAACACAATTGCCTCCATCTGGCATTGATAAAACATTGTAAAACAAATGAGCAAAAGCAATCCTGATGTTATGCATCAATGGTTGCATCCAGATCATTTTTGTGGCACCCCAGCAATGTACAGAAGCACTTGTCTGCATTGCCCAGAAATCACACTGCATTTATTTATTTATTTGATTTCTTAAACGTTCATGGACTTAGAAGAGACAACAATGATATTGATGCACACCGATTCCCATTCCTGACCACAGAGAACATAAAAACTGCAGCTATTTATTTATTTATTTATTTATTGAATTAGAATTAGAATTAGAATTCATATACTGCCCTATACCCAGAGGTCTCAGGGCAATTCACAGAATAAAATCAAAATATAAAACCACAAAATACACAATCTAAATAAAAACAACAACCCAATTTCCATTTCCTTTCCCATTTTTGTTGGAATTCTCAGCCATCCCTGAGGTGTGAATCGTGGCCAGCAGTTATGCATTCTGTCCTGTCTCAGGAGAGTAGACGAGTTAAAAAAAATGCTGAGATAAGCAAACAGAATCCTCTCTAGTTCCTTGCTTTGGACAGGTACCCTATGGCGCTTGTGGCATAATTTATGGCAATAAGAGACTATAAACTTTTGAAAGCTTTATGGTGACCCAAAGCCCTACAACATTTGAAGGGGAAGATGTGACGGAAGAGGGAAATGAATAGACTGAGATTTCAAGCAGAGGGGGGAAGACTGTTGCTTTGAATAAGAATGCCGATCCCTCTTTGATGGATTGCCTTTCACACTGTCTGACAAGCTCATATACAGCTTTGCTATAAGGCAAGGAAGTTGTGTTCATTTTCATGTGAAAGACACACATTCTTCCTGGTGGGGTCAATTGATTGGCTCCAGGGACAGTGGGGGACATGTTAGCACACTTCACACACCCAAAGGACTATCATAATGAAGAAAGGGCAAACATGTTTTCAGTTGCTCTGGAGAACAAGAGGACTAGATCCAATCTGGGTCCAGCTCATTGAATTGATTTTATTTATGACAGCACCGCCGAAGAATAATTAAAGGCAATACTGAAATGTTCCAAGATTGACAGGACAGTGGTAACTAGGTAACCTCTCCAGTTTGGTGTAGTGGAAGAAATCTGGTATGAATTCTATTGAAGATGTCCCTTCCTGAACTCTGCAATTTACCATTGAATAATGTGTGTAAAATACTGCTTCATATGTTCAATTTGCCATCTGGAGGCTCAGAGAGGCAGTGTTTGATGGATGGAGTTTTCTCTAAATATATGTTGCTACTTTGAGAAAACCATCAATCACTGCCAGGGACCAAATTTCAGCAAATGTCTTCAGCGAACCCGTGCTCTTTCTTTACATCAACTACTGATGAGCATTGCAAGTCAAAGACCCACATTTTCCAACCCAAGTTCCGAATGTAACTTCTTCCCAAACAGAAGGATGAAAAGAGCATCAGGTCTAGCCTGACTTATTTAAGTACATTTTTTAATCTGCAAGGCCTATGCTCTAGTTAGCAGTGATGGCTGGTACCCATTGGAAGTAGTGGAGGAGAAGGCAGGGAGACCAATGGCAAGAGAAACGCCAGCCAATGATTGGCAATGACAACCATTTTTGTCCCCCTTCTGCTCCCTGCTGAACTCTAAAAGGACAACACTGAGACTAACGAGGAGGAAAGTGACATACAGCGACACCCCCTGGACCAGTTGTAAGTAAGAAGGCAGGCAGGTGGGGAGATTGGTGAGGCAGTGCCCCATTTGCCTAGAGGGCCGGCCTCCACTCTAGTTGGCACTGAGAAGCGTGGTAACATTGAGAACTGTTCTACAAGGGATTAGGCACTCGGACGGACTTACCTAAACAGCTGTAGACCTATTTTATATAAAGAAGGGTTGATGAACCTGTGGTTCTCCAGATGTTGGTCAACTACCACTCCCAACATCCCTGACCATTGGCCAAATTTCCTATCCCTGGTTTAAACCCACGTCTTCCTCACCCAGGTAACAATAATAATAATAATAATAATAATATAATTTATTATTTGTTCCCCGCCCATCTGGCTGGGTTTCCCCAGCCACTCTGGGCGGCTTCCAACAAAGATGAAAAATACACTAAAATGTCACATATTAAAAACTTCCCTGAACAGGGCTGCCTTCAGATGTCTTCTGAATGTCAGGTAGTTGTTTATCGCTTTGACATCTGATGGGAGGGCGTTCCAAAGGGCGGGCGCCACTACCGAGAAGGCCCTCTGCCTGGTTCCCTGTAACTTGGCCTCTCGCAGTGAGGGAACCGCCAGAAGGCCCTCGGAGCTGGACCTCAGTGTCCGGGCAGAACGATGGGAGTGGAGACGCTCCTTCAGATATACTGGACTGAGGCTGTTTAGGGCTTTAAAGGTCAGCGCCAACACTTTGAATTGTAAAGGTAAAGGGACCCCTGACCGTTAGATCCAGTCGTGGCCGACTCTGGGGTTGCGGTGCTCATCTAGCTTTACTGGCTGAGGGAGCCAGTGTACAGCTTCCGGGTCCTGTGGCCAGCATGACTAAGCCGCTTCTGGCTAACCAGAGCAGCGCACGGAAACTCTGTTTACCTTCCCGCCGGAGTGGTACCTATTGATCAGCTTGCACTTTGATGTGCTTTTTAACTGCTAGGTTGGCAGGAGCAGGGACCGAGCAACGGGAGCTCACCCCGTCACAGGGATTCGAACCGCCGACCTTCTGATTGGCAAGCCCTAGGCTCTGTGGTTTAGACCACAGCGCCACCCACGTCCCTCCTAACAAGAGGGTATTAGGGTCCAATTATAAAGCAACAAGGCTGCATGAGTGAAGAGAACTAAACCCTTCCATACCTTTGAAGCCCTGAAGGAATCTGAAGATTTTTTTCCCCCTCATACAAACCTACTTGTCTATTAGGAGCACTGAACTATAGACGGTTAGACAACCCAAACTGCTTCGTTGCTCCTGTAGGACAAGTATTAGAATGAATGAAAGATTACTAATAAACTAAACATGAAATTAATGTGATTTTAATGAGCCAAACTTGGGGCAAATGAATCTTTCAGGAACAAAAATGAATGCAATCCTGAAATTTGGGGGGGGGATCTTGCGCACCCTTGTATACAATGATTTGTTCATGGGTTGCCTCTGACAAATAAGCCACAGTTTTATCACTTTGGATTTAGATTACCAGGGATTCAATTTTGTTTATATTAAGGTTCATTGAGAATGAATTATAGCCTATCTGGATACTCAAGGTTCTCATTCAAGGGGGGAAATTCATCATATGCTGATGGCAAGAGGCCATTTATTTCTCTTTTTAAAAATATGTTTTAATTAAAATGCAAAATGAGGCATAAAACAGAATCATCACAGAAAACAGGTATGAAATGTTGAAGCAGAGACAAAAAGGAGGCCAAAGACATCAGCAATACATTCCAGACTTTTGATAAAATAGAAATTATAACCAGTCTATAAAAATGAAAACACCATTAACATGGATATCTTCTATTTTCCAGGGGGATGAGCGGCATTTCCAGTGAACCTTAGTTAGTGAGGTTCTGCATATAATCCTATTTTATTGTATTATTCGCAGACATTTGTAGGTGGCAGGAGTGGGGTAGGGATTGGTTATGTTCTGCCATTTCTAAACAATAGCTAGTGTGAATATGATCATTGCAAGAGATGTTGGGAAGTCAGGCTGGGTTGCCTGATGGGTTTATTAAAAACAAAAAATCTTCAGGATTTTGATTCAATCAACTAAAAGCGTTTCAGATGGTCCTTCCCTCCCCCAATGATGTTGGCATAAACCGTAGGGAATGGCTCCTGAAAAATCATGGGCAACCAGGATTGGAACATCTGAAAGCAGCTTTGGTTGGAAACAGACATTTGGCTTGCCTTTGGGAAGGACAGCTTTGGGGCAAAAGGCCAGGCTTTCTGAAGATCAGACATCAGGAGAAGTTACCCACCTCCGCTCTCTAGGCAGAGCTAGAAAATATTTTCGGTTCAATTAAGGTGCATCACACAGTGTGTAAAATAACACATGGGGCCTGTGACAAAAAGTTGCAGTGTGGAATTCTGCTGTCTAAAATTCCATTCCGCTTCATTCCGTTCCACCACATGTCAGCTCTTCTGGCCAATAGAGTGAACATTCTATAGCTACTGAGAACACTAGACTCTCCTTAGAACGGTTTTGATGGGGTGTTATCACTTCTTGGGTTTCCCCCCTACAGTTAAAACAACAACAACAAACTTCTGCAAACCCTGGGGTTTCCTCGAGCCTGCTGGCACCTCTATTTTGTTGGCGGGTGGCACTGTGGGTTAAACCACAGAGCCTAGGACTTGCCGATCAGAAGGCTGGCGGTTCGAATCCCCATGACGGGGTGAGCTCCCATTGCTCAGTCCCTGCTCCTGCCAACCTAGCAGTTCGAAAGCACATCAAAGTGCAAGTAGATAAATAGGTACCGCTCCGACGGGAAGGTAAACAGCGTTTTCGTGCACTGCTCTGGTCCGCCAGAAGCAGCTTAGTCATGCTGGCCACATGACCCGGAAGATGTACGCCGGCTCCCTCGGCCAATAAAGCAAGATGAGCGCCGCAACCCGAGAGTCAGCCACGACTGGACCTAATGGTCAGGGGTCCCTTTACCTTTAATGATATTGTAGCTGCACGTTTGGCAAACCCTCACCGTGATCAGCTCCCACCCAGAAACCTATGTCCCCACAGTGGAAGGACATGTGGATCCAGTATTGGCCTCCTCAGTCACTTACAGACTTACACTTAAGACCATGTTCATGGAAGACAATCTTACTCGGCTACGAGTGATCGCCAAAGAAGAATATAAACAGTATATAAACAATCGTATGCAAATCCTGAATGCTGGGACTAAATTCAGGCCTATGCACCAGACTCAGCCAAAGCCTGGATCCTGAACTGAATTGGCCCAATTTGGACCAATCCAGGCTTTGTCTGCATCAAGTTGAGACAACCCTGGATTGCCATGGGTTGGGTTAACCTGCCCAGAAAGATCCCAAATTGCCGAAAGGTGTTGAGGTGGCAGGACAACAAGGCAGACAACCTCTGCAGGGTCTACTTTGCCAGTACATTCCCTGAGAAATGAACTGGTGAAGCAGCACTCAGCAGCACTGAACTCTCTTCTAACCAGCAGGTGAGAGGAAAGTTCAGTCCTCTTCCCTGTGGTGATCTGTTTAATCAGTGTGAGCCATGGAATGGATTCTGGGGAGATGTCCACATCCTAAAGAAAAGGAATGTTACCGTATTTTTTGCTCTATAAGACTCACTTTTTCCCCTCCTAAAAAGTAAGGGGAAATGTGTGTGTGTCTTATGGAGCGAATGCAGACTGCGCAGCTATCACAGAAGCCAGAACAGCAAGAGGGGTTGCTGCTTTCACTGCGCAGCGATCCCTCTTGCTGTTCTGGCTTCTGAGATTCAGATTATTATTTTTCTTATTTTCCTCCCCCAAAAACTAGGTGCATCTTGTGGTCTGGTACACCTTACAGAGCGAAAAATACAGTATGTCATTAGAAATACTTTGGTCTGTGTGCATGAATCTAGAATATTGTGTGGATACAGAATCCCTCAATTTCCTTCTGAAAGAAGTGACATTCATTCAGACCTTCAAGGTTTTATTTTGTTTCCTCAAATCTAGAATTTTCTAGTTGTCATGGAACAATGGAGTTTGCAAAAATATATTTTAAAGTCTTGCAAGAGATGCCACATAAATAAAGTGCCAGGCAGGAGACTTTGAACAGATGGTCAACATACATCACAAGGCAGCTCCTTGAAAACTCTCATGGTCTTGGAAGGATAACTTGGGAGTTTCAAAAGACAAAAGACACAAAAACGAAAATAGATGAGTGAGCTTTCTGCTCTGGTTTATATATGAAACTCTAACATGTCCCTGAATTTTGGAAACATGGGGAGAAAAATAGGGTGAATTCTGTTTAACATGCCCTTTTGTGAACTCTGCAATAAAGTAATGTGTGTAAGATTCTGCTTTGCATGTTCAGTTTGCATCTGGAGGTTCAGAGATGCAAGGTTTGATGGATGTTCAAGGTCCTGGTATTCATTTGCAAACTGGAAGTTAGGGACAAATTCAGAAGTGCTGGTTCCTTTCATGATGGTCACAGCCATGCCCTCTTACAGTCACACCCCTTCCTAAGACTGAGTCAACTAGATCAACTTTCTTTAACTGTTACCAGTTCCCATGCATCAGTGGTTGTGCATCTCTAAAGGTAAAGGGACCCCTGACCATTAGGTCCAGGCATGGCCGACTCTGGGGTTGCAGCGCTCATCTCGCTTTATTGGCCGAGGGAGCCGGCGTACAGCTTCCAGGTCATGTGGCCAGCATGACTAAGCCGCTACTGGTGAACCAGAGCAGCACACGGAAATGCCCTTTACCTTCCCGCCGGAGCGGTACCTTTTATCTACTTGCAACTCTGACATGCTTTCGAACTGCTAGGTTGGCAGGAGCAGGGACCAAACAATGGGAGCTCACCCCGTCGCAGGGATTCGAACTGCCGACCTTCCTATCGGCAAGTCCTAGGCTCTGTGATTTAACCCACAGGAAGATCCACCCTGATATGCTTGCACAAAGCTTATGCAGACGTTAAACAATGTTCAGTCTCTACTGAGCATTCGTTCTGGGTACATTCAGGGTGGCTATACAACAAGAAGCATATGTCCTGGTTTCATCCTGATTTGCTTGTGCAGTGGTGATACATCGCCATCTTCATCAGTGGCTTAATCCCGTAACTTTTAGTACAATTTTCCTGGCAGCTTCCTATTTGTAGAATGTGTTGTGTTATTTTCACCTGGCTTTGTTGCACTAGAGTGTTTTTAATCCACTGTTAATTGCACAAACGTTAATTTCCAGCATGTGGTTGAATTGCGATCACAAAACACTGGCTGGTAGCCCGTGTGTGTGTGTGTGCGTGTGCGTGTGTGTATATATGCCTGATTCAAGATTTTGAAGCTATTTTAAATTCTTTTCCCAGGATCTATATTTATTCTCTGGGTGATTGAATCATATCTGAATTATTCTTCTCTTTAAAAATAAAATAAAAGTATGTTGAAGCCATACATCTGTCTTTCATTTGTGACCTCCCAGGAGAAAAATGTGATTTCTCTCCAAGCCTTACAGCGTATTGAAAAGTTTCATCCAGCAGGAGTAATTAGGCATATTCCTCCATTTATCTCAATGAAATAAGAACCATCTCTGACAGTCACTGTGTCTTGCATGGTAGCTTAAATCCACTTTATCACTAAAGGAGCTTTAGTCAACCAGGAGATGCTGCAGCTAAATGTCCCGAAAGTAGGTTGATGTATTTAGTTGGTCATGGCCTCTTGACAGGAAACAATGGAAGTCCTTTTGTCCTTCCTTATCACGTTATTTTAATCTATCCTTTTGGCATACATATGTAATTGCACCTAACGAAGCTCTGTGTATCATGGATAGGGATGGGGGAGAGAGGCTGATTGTTTAGAAATCACCTCATTTGCACTTCTCAAACCGATACGTGAACTGAAAGCTATTCTTCAGAACTCACACTTCTCTGAATTCTGTAGTGCAGTTCTCTAATCAAACAACGTTTACAAAAATGCAGGGCGGTGTAGTGGTTAGAGTGTTGGGTCAAAACCTTGGAGACAAGAGTTCAAATCCCCACTGGGCCATGAAGTTCACAGGGTGACCTTGGGCTGGTCACTCATTCTCAGCCTAACTGGCCTCACGAGGGAGGAGGACAACTATGGGAGGAGGACAACTATGTATGCCACCTTGAGATCCTTGGAGGAGAGGTGGAATAAAAAGAAAATAAATAATAAAATAAATATATTAGAGGAAAGCGTTCCTAAAAATGTTGGTGGAAACCATGTGTAAATATTCATTGCCATCACACCCATAAAGAAGACTCAACACAATCACTAAGTTGCAAAAGGTTTATATGTATTTTAAAAAATGTAACACTATAGAGGAACTGCAGAAAAAGCAATTAACCAAGATCAAACCAGATTATCTAAATTGATGTAGTCCGAGCTGGAAAGTTTCCTAATGGGGAGGGATCAACTCCTCTGCAACTCCTAGGCATGTTTCCAGTCGCCATAGCAAGGATTGGAAGGAGTTCTTCCTCCTTGCTATGAGTGCCTTGGGTCTACAGACCCAACAAGAACACCGTGGCCTCACAGGACTGACATTCACTGCAGCATGCATGCTGATCCCTCAGGGCTGTGAGATCCAGAGCACACTCTCTTTGTCTAATAATTCCCAGCATAGCTGAGCCACCAGGAACATGCAGTTTCTGTTCCAAGCCCTGATCTGAATTCAAAACGGAAAGTATCTAGATCATCAGCCTCATCCAGGAATCCCTAGAGTTGCGAAGCCTCCACATGTTCAAACACTTTCCTACAAAATGGCATCTTTGAGGCTGAACCAATCAATGACTGCCATCAAAATTGGCTTCAACAGCTGCCTCACTACTGTCTTGTTCCACATCTGTGGCAAAACCTCTTTGCTCAATGAGGTAATCTGCTTTGAACTACATTGTCAGTTCTCCATCAAAGGCAGAATATCAATTATTATTATCGTTAAATAACAACAGTAAAGTAACTCTGTGGTTACAGCATCTACTTTGCAAATGGAAGGTCCCAGGTTGAAATCCCCAGCCCCCTCCATCTAGGGCTGGGAGACAGCTCCTGTCTGAAGCCTTGGAGAGCAACTGCCAGTCAGAACAGGCAATACTCAGCTCATGCAAGACTGAAACAGAGCAGAAATAGACTGACACATCCATCATTAGCTGGGAGTAGATGTAACCCAGCTGCCCTTTCATATACATTTAAAATCTCATGTTGGTTGTCCCTCATCTTTGTGAATGTGTTTTTGCAAGCACAATAAGAACAGCACAAGGGTGAAAAGGAATTACAGCAACAGATCAAAATACATCGGAACAATCAGTATCGGACAAAGGGTACAACCACACAGAGGCTACGTGTTAAACATTTTCTAACACATTTTCTAGGGACATGTCTTTTGAATTAAAATTGCCAAAGAAATGACGTTGCTGGAGGTGGAAGAGAAATTCACTTAATTTCATATCTGAAGGAGAACTGAACAAATTCAAACTTTCTGGGACAATTTGCAACCTGAAAGACAGCCGTCCTTCATAATTCACACTTCTCCGAATTTTGCAATGCACTACTTCAGCCAAGCACACAACTGCATATCCCCAGGGTAAAGTGTGCATAGAATAATGAAAAGAACATACAGAAATGTGTTGTGTTAGAGGAAATCGTCTTGCAAAATAAAGTGTAGTCAGGCAAAATTTCATTAAAAGGGTATACAGTATATTAGAAGAAATTCACAATAAAATGCTGGTGAATTTTCATGAGGAATTACTTTGTTGAAAATGCAAACAAATGTAGAAATGGGGAGAGATGAACTTAAGTTTTTTTAAAAAGAGAGAGAGAGAGAAATGGAGACTGAAATTGACATATTTGTCCATCTCTAGTTGAGAGCCCAAAGTAATAATTACTGTAGATCTTAAATAATCCGGATTTAAAATGTGATATTGTCATTCTGTTGTTTGAAATCATCCCCCTGCTCTCCACCCCCCCAAAAAACTGGCTGTCAAAAATTTCAGATGTGCTTGTGCTGCACAAAGTCTTTCAAAGTCTTAATATATTGCTCTGGGCTGGGTGAAAACTTATGGGGCGGGGGTGGCGCTTAAAACAGCTTGCGTTTGAAATTGAACGCAAAATGATAATATTGCCTAACGCTCTGAAATACACAGCATCCTGGACTGAAAAAACGGAAATGAGAAACCTCAAAGGACTTGCTAGTCAAATCCAAAAAGCAAAGCAATTATTAAGCCACCGTTTGATCCTACACAGCTCTGGAAATCTAATTCTGGAATAAAGAAAGTGGTATAAATGAAGATGTAATAGAATTAGGGGCTGCTGAAGTCAGGGTATTGATTTCAAGCCATCAATCGTCATGCATAAAGCTTCCTCGCTAAAGACTTCTGTGCTTTTATATTTCTCAAGCCCCTGTCTGACAGTTATTTGACTCTAACTTGTCTACAGGGTTGAATTTAGGCATTTTGCTGCTTGAAGCTTAATTATCACCGCCTCCCAATAGCCAGTGCCTCATTAGAGACACCAGCCAGCCATTCAAAGGAGCTTGCTATACCCTGCATGCATACATTCCACCCTGTGGAACTCACTCCCACAAGAGGCAGCCATAGCCGCCAAATTCGGCGGCTTTAAAAGAGGGTAAGTCCATATTATTGGCACAAAAATGGAAGCAAGAAGAATTACCGACGATAGAAGAATGGTGGATGGAATTGATGGACTATGCAGGATTGGACAAATTAACTGGAAGGATTCGAAACCTGCGGGATCAGAGATTCTTTGAAGACTGGAGTAAATATACAAATTATTTGAAAAGTAATAGTAATGAACAGATTATGCTAGTAGGACTGCAAGAGGTTTTGTAAGGAGAACTATATGAAATATTGCAAGAAAGACTGAGAGAATTTTAGTTGATGATAATTAAGAGTAATAGAAATATTAAGAAATGTAGAATAAGTGATAAAAGATGGAAAATCATCAGAGGTGTTGACGGAAGTCTAAAACAATGTATAAGATAATAATAATAATAATAATAATAATAATAATAATAATAATAATAATAATAATTTATTTATACCCCGCCCTCCCCAGGCAAGACCGGGCTCAGGGCAGCTAACAACCAATAATAAAAACAAGTTGATTAAAATACAATTTAAAATACAACATTAAAACATTAGGATGAAGCCTCTTCACAGGAGGAGAAAGGAAAAAGAAAGAGGGGGAGGGAATCAAACTGATTCTAAGCCAAAGGCCAGGTGGAACAACTCTGTCTTACAGGCCCTGCGGAAAGAAATCAGATCCCGCAGGGCCCTGGTCTCATGAGACAGAGCGTTGTCCATAAGAAGTTATGTTATGTGATGGTTGGAAATGATATGTTAACAAAACCAATAAAAATATAAATAAATAATAAAAAAGAGGATAAGTCCAATTCATGGCTGTGCTCTTCCTTCACAGTTGGAAGCAATGCATTTCTGAACACCAGTTGCTTGAAAGCCCAGAATGGGAGGGCACTCTTGAGCTCACGTCCGGCTTGTGGGCTTCCCACTGACCTCTGGTCGATCACTGTGCTCAAAGCAGTTAGCAGGTTTCTTTCAAGAGAAAGATGCTGGGGGAACTTCCCCTAAGGAAACAGATACTTGCTACCCAGGAAAAATTACCCAAGGAGTAGACTTCAACGGTTGCAAAAGTGCAAAGTTGATTCCATAAATAAAGATAATAGGATAACTCCAACAGAAAACTGAAGCTTCTTCCTCACATTCCAACAGAATGCTACTATGAGATTTGCCCTGGAGTAAAATTATCTAATGAATCTACCAGCCCCTGGGAAAAGACATCTACTTACAGAAAAGGAATGAGTTATTTTCTCAGTGCTGCAGCACTGAGACTTCATTTTTCCCTTTTCCCTTTTCTCTTTTCTTAAAAATGAATAGAAAAAGAGGGCAGGAAAGCCTTTACATCCAGGTAAAAATGAATGAAGCACAGAAGAATATTTGTATACTCTGGCTTTTGAGCAACTAGGTTTTACTCAGAATAAACTCATGTTCATTAGCTTCAATGGGTCTTCTCTGTGTAGGACTAATGTGGGATTCAACCCGATGTCTCCTTATTTCCTCAAAGAGGATTTCAATACTGGATTCCCACCTTGCCATTGACTTGCTGTTACGGCCCATAAATCCACTGTAAATTGAGACATTCAGCTGGATACACACACACAAGCTCTAAAATAATGTCCGTGCTTATATTGTGTTGTGACTCCATGCTTTGACTGAAATATCATTGTCATTGGAAAAGATTAATGCTAATATTAAAGAAAAACCACCTATGGTTTGACTTAAATTAAATAAACCCCAGATTCCATTGCTTTTCCCCAGTACAAGTAGAATTTTATTTTATATCTTCCTCCTTGCACATAGCCACAAGCAGACCAGTTTTCATCATTCCAGCATTCCCCTTGACCCGCAAGTCTAGTTTAAGCCCAGGGCATTTTGGAAATCCTGGCCAGGATCATTGCTAAGGATGGTGGAACAATGTCCCTGCATTCCACTTACTCAGACACAGAAGCAGCGGAAGCTGGTCCCCTACAGCAGCAGCACCAACCCTCAGTCTACCCCTAGTGAGCCCCTATCTGCCTGCCTTCTTATGTATGGGCAACCAGTCCAGACGGTGGCACTGCCTGTTTGCTTCTTTGTCTCATTGTTTCCCTTGTAGAAGTTGGGAGGGAGGAGGATGGGGACAAAACTAGAATTAGTTGGCTCCACCTGTCATTGGCTCTTGACTCTCACTGGCTCTGTTTCCACCTCCCATTGGCTTTTCTGCTTTCCATTCCACTTAGGACTTGTCCATCAGACTCTACCCCTTGAATACCTCTGCCCCTTGCTCTTCCTCCATCTCTTTAAAAGACTTGCACACATATCTCTTCACACCGCAATAGTGAAGCGAAGTCGGTTTAAAGATTTCTCCGAGTTGCTTTTGCCACCTCTGGTTAAAGCAACGGCAGTGACCTGGTTGAAAGATGAAATGATTTTGTGCTACAATGAGATGATTGCGAGAGATGAAACGATCGCTGCAGCTCATTGCTGCGGATTCCCTTTATGTCCTAGATATTCCCCTAACTGTGTTTCTTTTGTGTTAGGGTTAGGATGAGAAGAGGCAATTTCTTCAGACAATTACGACAGTCAGGGGTTCTTGCTTCAAACCAACAAAGCTGCAAGCAGTTCAAGGCAGGCGAGGGCTAGTGGGTTCACTTTGGGACAAGGGGGAGAATATTTATCAGCCCGAGGACCACATTTCTTTCCGAGCAACCTTCCAGGAGCCGTGCACTAGGGTTTGGTGGGGTCAGAAGCGAAAGCAGAGAGCAATTAGTGTGAATTTTGCCTTTGTGCAGTAGGCTGCTTTCTACACACAAACTCCCCTCCCTTCCTTTCATCTAGACAAGCAAGAGGCACTATTAGGGGTGCCAGGGGTGTCCTGGGGGGCGAGCCCTTTTCGGCTCCCTCAATATAAGCAGGGAGCGGCACAGCTGCAGTGGTTGGCTCCTTCTCATCCTCCTCCCATCACAGAGGGGAAGGAGAGTCGAAACAGCCTCCCGCTGGTGACAGAGCCAGGAGGAGAGGATGAGGAGCTGCCGGCCATTGAAGCTGTGTGTGTGATGTCACAGCTGTGGTGTTGGCCCAATCAATCACCCCTTGCAAACTGGCATCTCTGGGTACCATCAGACTTCAAGGTGCTTCCCCATACCTACCCTAAAGGGGTCTATGCCTCTGAATGCCAAGTGGGGAGAATGTTGTTGCCCTGAGGTCCTGGTCCCAGGCTTCCTACAGGTATCAGCTTGGACACTGAGAACAGGATGCTGAACTGAATGGGCCTTTGCCCTGATTCAGATATGGTTTGGAGAGAGTTCTGAGGGCTAGATCCAGAGATCTAGAGGGTTGCTTTTGGCCCCCAAGGCAGAGGTTCCCAACCCTTGCTTTAGGACCTCACAGAAGTACCACCAACATCCTCAGAGCAGATATGAAAGAGCTGTAATAAGAAGTCAGCACCTGATACGACGGGACTTTATGACATTTCCAATAACACGGTGTTTCATTTTCCACTGATATCCTGTCAGATATTTTTTTTCAATTCTTCTCTACCTTGTTCCTGACTTTAGAAAGAAATCCAATGGAAACAGAACAGATCATGAGTTGTCAAGTAAGAAATATGTGCCAGGTTGGCATAGCCAGAGGCAGCATCTGAAAAACACATTCATATTTTTTTTAGCCTGCTGGGCTTATTTTATTTTATTTTTATTTTGCCCCAGACCAAATAAGCCTTTGCTCCAAACAAACATTTGCTCATTCCGTTCATTTGGCTATTATGGGCCAAATCAGGCAATCAGTTTATAGTGCAATAAACGTGCAGTGGTGATTATTCAGTTCTTGCACGGGATCCATATGTTTTGAAGCAAAAGAGTACTTTTGGTGCCCAGCCCACAATATTTCACTTTCAGTGAGAATTTTAGGCTTCGTTAACAGATCTGTAATCTCCAAGTCATCAGAAAGGGATGTTGTTAAGAGTTGCATATGCCCCAGAGGTATGCTTGACATCAACTGGAAACTGGGGCTTTAGTATTATGGCTCCACGTCTGAGGAATCAGCTTCCAAGTGGATAATAGAATGATAGAATTGTAGAATTGGAAGGGATCCCAATGATCATCTAGTCCAAACCCCCTGCAATGCAGGAATCACAGCTACAGAATCCATGACAGATGGCCATCCATCCTCTGCCTAAAAACCTGAAATGAAGGAGAGTCCACTCTACTCCAGCCAGTCTGTTCCACTGTGGAACAGCTCTTACCATCAGAAAGTTCTTCTTAATCTTCAGTTGAAATCTCCTTGCTTGTAACTTGAATCAACTGGTTCAGGTCCTACCCTCTGGAGCATCATAAAACAAGCTTGCGCCATCTTCAGATATTTGAAAATGCTTATCATATCACCTTTCAGTCTTCTCCAGGCTAAACATAGCCAACTCCCTCAACCATTCCTCACAAGGCTTGGTGTCCAAGCCATTGATTATATTTGTTGTTCTCCTCTGCATATGTTCCAGTTTGCCAGCATCCTTCCACACCCTGGTGTTTTCTTTTTTATAGTAAGTTTAGAGACATAATTTCATTCCCCTCCCCCTTAAATGCTTTCCCACAATGTGTGTGTGTCCAAGTCACTTCAGGGGATCCTCACTTCAACTTGATCCACCTCATACAGATCCTGCTTTGCTTCACAGAAGCCATGGGTGACTTGATGGCACCCTACTTTAGCTTGGGGTTTGGGATTTATCCAAAGCCCCATTCATTTCAGCAGTGCATGGGAACCAGAAGGTTGTGTCAAAAGCTTCATGGAACGAGGGGAGTTTGAGGAGGAGGAGTATGAGAACATCTAATCATACATGCAATATAAGGCAGGTGTGGGAAACCTCTGGCTCATCAGATGTTGGACACCAGAGTTCGTCAGCATGAGAGCGCCAGTCCAAGAACATCTGTGTTCTTTTCCACAGTCTTCATATGTCATTTTGATGACACCTCTCCCTACCTTCTAGACCAGCCTTTCTCAGCCTTGGATCCCCAAAAGTTCTTGAACTATAACTCCCATCATCCCTGACCACTGGCCATACTGGCTAGGAATGATGGGAGTTATAATCCAACAGCAAATGGGGACCCAAGGTTGAGGAAGGTTGTTCTAGACCAAGGATGGGGAACCTATGTCCTTCCAGATGTTGTTAGACTTCAACTCCCAGTGACTCCAGCCAGCAAGGGCAATGGCCAGCGATGACAGGACTCAGAGTCCAGCAACATCTGGAGGGCTGCAGTTTCCCCATCCCTGTTCTAGAGAGATGGTAACTAGTAGTCTTTTTTTTATTAATGTTTGTTGGTTCTCTTAGGCAGTGATATCCTTCCCTCCTCCTGGCACAGAACTAGTTAGCTCCCCAGCCCCTGAGTGAAATGTTGTGACAAGATGAGTAAGCTTTAATCATAACCTTTGCGCACATTTTAATTTAAGGGTTTAGCATTAAATTGCCAACTGTTTGCATCCTTGCCCCTTCTTTTTTCTGGTTTTGCTATAAACAAAATCCATTTCTATAGTGGCTACCGTGGCTGCAGTGAAGACTTCCTGCAATTGTTCTGCAAATTGTGCTAAGGGCTTCTTCTGTGAGATCAAAGGTTTATTGAGTGGCTGATTAGCAGAGCCTTTGAAGTTTGGCATTGCTTCAAATTAACGTATCTTTTTTAAAAGAGGAAGAAGAAGGAAAAGACAAATAATGGCCCCACGGCATAATCAACAAGCTGTTTGGGTGGATGTTCATGAATTTCAGATGTTTTACAGCTTGAGCTGTAGGATGCAATGTGGCACAAGCCCTAATCAGGCTTTCTACAACAGGGTACAATCAATAACTAGAAAGAGAATTGGGATGGTTCCTGTTAGTCCCATCCCTGACCCCTCACAAATTGATAGCTCCTTCTGCACAAATCCTGCATGTTGTCATGACTAGGGATGTGAGAATCCCCAGTTGTAAAGGCTCTGTCCAGGCTTTGGGAAAGCTGTTCCTCCCCCGGTTGCAGCAAGAGCAGAGGAAACAAGGTCAAGTCCCTTTTAATGAGGTTTTTTTCAATCTTAATAGCAAGAGACAAAAGAACGCAACAATGGCATTGCTCCAAACTGGGCTCCACCCCTGTCCCTCCTAGAAACAGCACTTTCCCTCACTGTGGCCACCCGTGGTCAAATGTCTCTGATTCCGTTGTTCCTGCACCCTTAACGAATGCCAAGTTCTGGGGGAAGGGGATTCAGAAATACTCTCCAGTGATAGTGTGTCAGCTTGTTCCCCTTCCACATTTCCCCCCTTCTTCTAACACTTCCTAACTCTTCTGTTTGTCTGTCTCTGAGCTGTGACTTCCCTCAAACGCCTCAAAGCCCTTCTATAATTCAATACTGCATTCAACACACCTTCTGCAGTGTCAGGAGAAGGGGTGTGTGTTATCTCCACCATTCCTCCTTCCCTTGAGGAGTCAATCCCTCTTGAGTCAATCCCAGACACAATCTCAGACACTAGTCCACCCTGAATTTGAAGCATGCAGCCCTGTTTCCTTTCCACTGCAGTTTGCCTCCCACCAAAATCTCCATTATCCGCCTTGCTGTCCACCAAGGCCAAATTATGTAATTAATTTACATTATGTTGTTGTTTTGCTTTTACCCACCCCATTCACTTTGATACAAAGGAAGCACAATGCAAGTGACTATGCTCTCCCTCTACTATCAGAGGCATCTGCTTGGCTACTGTGAGAGCAGGATGGTGGACTTGAAGTGGCCTAATCCAGCGGGCTCTCTTGTGTTCTTATGTTCAAAGAGTGTGGGATGGATATAACCCATTATGTATCATTTACAGATTGAAAGTAACAACAGTGTATCCTGATTGCATTCACCAGATTGATTTCCTTTCCAGACATGGGACGACAAAACAACCCTTGGTGATTTCCGATGTTCCCTGGGAAGAGGGATTGATTGTGAAACCGTTTGGGGAACTGGAAATACGGGTCTCCTAAATACTCCTAAATACTCTCAACACCTTTAAAAGACAGGTATCAATCTTTGGGGGAAATCACAGTTGTTTAAAGTGGTATAAGAGTGCTTTAAGTGGATAGTGCAGATGGGGCTGTAAACAGGCACTCAAATGACACAAGAGGGAAGAAGGGTTTTTCTTGAGAGTATTTGCAGTTTCCTGCTAGGGAACTTTTGCTGCAGAAATGAATTTTGCAAAACAGCAACAACCACAAAGCCCCCAACGTATGCAACAGCTTCTTTGTGGGCAAACAGAATCAAATGAGGCAGAAGCTTTAAATGCTGCCTTTTTATGGTGGGTGAGCACACAGCCAACAAAATATTCTTAGAAAATCAAGTAATGGTACCATAAATGAGTGGTCAGAGGGAATGATTAGCCTGCTCTTGTTTCTGAAATTTCCTTTATTTAATTAGCTCTGGTTTCTAGTGCTGAAGTTGCATTCTTTGGGAGAGCTCAGCAACCAGAGACGTGAGTCAAGAAGAGAACAGGAATTCACAAACCAGTCCAGAGTTAAACTTTCTCAGACAAGATTGTGCCTTTTCCCTCACTCCCTCTAGGAAAAAAACCACCACTCTGCAGAATGTTCTCCAAATATTCTCCACCATTTCTTTTGTGGTAGATATCATCCACTCTTACACACACACACACACACACACACACACACTCCTTTGAAAACGCTGGGTGTGGGAAATTGTGGAGAATACATTGGAGGTTGGTCCATTAGGGGAAATGGGGCCCTGCCCCACCAACCTCAGTCTGTGCTCAGCCAGCCCCTCACCTGCCTGCCTTCTTGCAGACAGCCAAGCTACAAGATTAACCTGGCTGTCAGCTTCCTCCTCTGTAGTCTCAGTGTTGCCCTTGTAGAAATTAGCAGAGAGGAAGATGGGGACAAAACTAGAATTAGTTGGCTCTGTCTGTTATTGGCTCTGAACACAACTGTTGTGAGCGTCTTGGCATTCTGCCCCACCAGTCCCCAGAGACACCAGCCACCACTGGGAGGTTGTCAATCTATGACCTGGCTGCCAAACCCTCCCCACACACCAAAAGAACTTTAAAAAATAAATATGCATACTGCCTCTGACCATGGAAGCAAAACATACCCGTGATGGCTAGTTTCCAGTTGTTAGCCTTATGCTCCACAAATCTGTCTAATCCTCTTTTAAAGCCATCCACATTGACAGCCATCACTTCCTCCTGTGGGAGTGAGTTCCTGTCAGGGGCTGGACTGAGGAGGAATGGTGGGAGCTGCCCCCCATCTCTCTGCACCTTCCTGAGAAGACGAGGACAGTATAGATTTAGAACAGCGGTTTGCAGAAGGGCCCAGTTCAGAGGCTGCAGAGGGGGAAAGCTGGGAAATATTGGGGGAGCAGCAGGAAGACGAAGCACCGGGGGAGAGTAAGCTGGCAGACTCAGTGTCTTTGGAGAGCATTCCTGAGCCCCCCCCTCTCAGGACTAGGCGGGCATTGAGAGTGGTAGAACAGAAAACCCAGAGGCAGAAAGCTCAGTTAAGCCGACACAGGACTGAAGTAGAATAAGGGGGGCAGAGGGGGTTGGGCTTTACTTGGAGCAACACCATTACTTAATAAAGACAGGATTCCTTTGTCTCTCTCTGTGAATACTGAATAAATTATGTGGTAAGAACTCTTTTCGGTTATCTACTTTTGACTGCCACCAGGGGAGGGATCGTAATTCCCTGAAGCCTGGTCAGATCCATAGTTTAACAACACGCTGCATGAAGAAGTAACTTCCTTTTATCTGTCTGGAACCTTCTATCTTCATTGGAAGTCCACAAGAAATACTTTTCTCTATTCACTCTCCTCAGGCCATTCCTACTTTCATGGGCTTCAATCATGTCACCTCTTTTTTTTAAATCCCAGGTGTGTTTGCTATCTTGAGCTCCTTTGGGAGGAAAGGTAAGATATAAAATTGAATGAATGAATGAATATTGTCTCCTAGGCATTTTCCCTTGTGGTTATGATGTGGTACAGGCTTAATTTTTTTTTAGCATACTTCTATCAGCACAGGACACACTGCATCATGGGTGTTATAGTCTTAGACCTGCATAAACACCTTGGTTCCCCACCTCCCACCTCACAAATGTCCATTTCATACTTGGCTGTCTTGATATCATGGGACTTGATGCACTTGTGTGTATTGGGCTGGGTGTATTTTCTCTCTCTCTCAATTCTTCATTGGTGAGGCAGCAGCGCCTTCAAAACTATCACTTCCAATCTAAACATCAGGAGCTTAACAAATGTCACTCTGTAAGTGCTTCAATATATTCACCAGCTGTGGAACAGTTTCCACCACGTTCATGCAAGTTTTATGCAAATTAGGTTAATTATTTATAGGTAAGGTAGACAGATGCGTTTCCACCCCATCTGGGAAGCATATGAAGTATCCAGCTCCCACTCTTGTTTGAGATGTTCCATGTTCAAGAACTTCTCTAGCCCCAATTGACCCTAAACATTCAGATTTTCTGATTTGCTGAAAGTCTACAGGATCAGCTCAGGTCCTGCTTCCGTCTAAGATATGCCATTATTACAGTTGTACTTCCTCTGTCGGTTTCCCCTCCTTTTGCGTTCCACCTTCTATTGCACTTGGACAAACCCAGACCTAGCCTAATTCAGCCATTGGTGGGGATCAGGTGGTAGAGGCATGAGATGGTTAGATGGACTGTACCACTTATGGTTCTGAATGCTACCCTATTCTTTTTTTAAGACACCCTTATGGGTTGTAGCCAACTAAGTTCTGCTCAGCATGGATCCATCAAAATTAATGGACCCGAGTTAGTCAAATTGAAAGCACATAACTCAAAGAATCCTGAAAATTGTAGTTTAGCCTCCCCCGCACACAATTCTCAGCACCTTTAACAAACTACAGTTCCCAAAATTCTTCACCTTCAAATATCTGAAGAGCTGTCACAAGGAAGATGCGGCGAGCTTGTTTTTCGCTGCTCCATTCAAATGACCAGAATGGAGATGCTGCCTAAGCATTAGATAGGACTTTCTGACAGAGAGAGCTGTTCAGCAATTGAACAGATGACCTCTGAAGGTGGTGGAATCTCCTTCATTGGAGGTTTCCAAACAGAAGTTGGATGGTCATCTGTTAGGGATTCTTTAGCTGTGATTCTTTGGGGTCCCTTCCAAGACTACAATTCTATGATTCTATGATTCTATCCTGTGAAGTGGAGAGACATGCATGTCGAATGTGCTTTACATGGATGGCATGGATGTCTCCAGTGGAGTTCAAGGAAACTCATAGGCAAGGCTAGTTTCCAAAACTGCAGCATCATCCCAAAGACTGAGGGCTCATCCAGACTTCCTTTTCTGCCGCATTTTCTATGAAAGGCCCATCATTTCCATGGTCAAGTTTGAGAGGGTTTTTATATATTTATTTATTTTGTCCCACTGCTTTCCCCAGGAAAATGTGCTGCTTACCACTGAAATGGAAACAAACATCAACTCTGTGGAAAACTCTTATTGCTGTTTATTCTATTTCAGTGGTAAATAGAGGGTTTTCCCAGAGGGACAAAACAAACAAACAAACAAACAAACAAACCCACCCCCACCACTCAGACCCCTGGCTGAAAAGCACAAACCTTCGCCTACAAATTGCGGTACAAATGGAAGTTTGGATCAGCCCCGAACCTGCTCAGAGCAAAACAACTTATTGCCCAGATATGCTATGCATTTGTCATTACCTTTTGCTAGAACAATAAAATGTATTATTGATTGTTGCTGCCTAGATTCTTTTCTGGCAATGAGCACACACTGCTACTATAAGCTGAAACACATGCAGTAGCTGATCATTTCAGTAATGGCGTCGAATGGATTGCAAGGAAGACTATTCCACCAAAATATTCCCCCCCTTTTTGATCATAAAATATGGAACTGGGGGAATTGTGCTGTTAGAAAGCTGATGATTCGCAGTTTTGAAAGTGGAGGTAAAATTAGACACGTTAAGCGTATGTGTTTATTAAGGTCTTAAATGATGGGCGATGTCAGGGTCACAGAATCATAGAACTGTAGAGTTGAAAAGGACTTGAACAGTCATCTATCCCAATGCAGGAATAGCAGTTAAAGAATCCCAGACCAATGACCATTCAACCTAAAATTGCTCCCTGTTAGCTACCACTAGGCACTAAAGGAATCATCACTCTAGAATAGATAAGAACCACTGACTCTGATGAAGAACTCACCACTGATACAGGGTGCAAGCAATGAGTTTTCATTTCCTTTCCTTTTACTCTGTGGTGTCTGATAGGGAATTCGTGCAGTTGGTATATCTGCTTTTTTATTATTAAAAAAAATCCAGTCCCCCTCCGCTATAATTAGTGGTCATTTAATTAACCTAGGTGACCCTCAGGCTGCAACACTAATCTGGGAATATGCCCCATTGAGCACAGTGGGACTTGCATTATGTGCACAGGGTTGTGGTCCATAAGTTTAACTAGTAAGCCCATTCCAGATCTAGGGAAGAGTTGTGCCCCAAGACCAGAGTTTTATTATTTATTCTAATTATTTCTACCCGAGCTTTAATGAACTTTTAATAACAAGGGGTAGTAATAAGAATAAGAATAATTTATTACGGTCAAAGACCAGCTCAAATTAAAAATACGGCCACATCAAATCCAAGGAGAGCAGTATAAGTAGAGATCAACCACAAAATGCCTTCTGGGATTTAAAAGGAAAGGTTTTCTGTGCCCATCTATAAGAAGGGGAAAAGAGGGCTTGGTAAATCTAGCTGGATCCCACAATGTGGTGCCATTTCTGAAAAGTCTCTGTCCGTGGTTTCCACCTGTTAATAACATTTCTGTTTCTATTAAGAACCTAAGAATATAAGGCGAGCCTACTGGGTCAGGCTGATAGCCCGTCTAGTTCAGCATCCTCTGACCAGATGTCCGTGGGAAGTTCTCAGCAGGCAGTATTCAGTATAATGTCTCTGACCATAGGAGCCAACTCCCAAGAGCTGAAGGGTCTTCGCTCCCCCAATAAAATATTTGAGGGGATGCCCTCCACCGGACTTGATGGGCATTGCCATTGAAATGAATCATAGAATCATAGAGTTGGAAGAGACCACAAGGGCCATCGAGTCCAACCCCCTGCCAAGCAGGAAACACCATCAGAGCACTCCTGACATATGGTTGCCAAGCCTCTGCTTAAAGACCTCCAAAGAAGGAGACTCCACCACACTCCTTGGCGTGCATGCATTGTGTCGTGTGATCAATTATGGGGGTGGGGCTTACCTGGCACCCCCAATATATTATTGAAGTTGGCACCACTGCCTCTGACAGTGAAAGTAGAGCATAGCTGTCGTGGCTGCTAGCCATTGGTAGCCCTGTTCTTCATGCATTTGTCTAAAACCATCTAGGTTGGTGGCTGCCTCCTGTAGGAAAGGGTTCCCTAGTTTAATTATGTGCTGTGCCAAGAAGTGCTTCCTTTTATCTGTCTCAAATCTTCCAGCTTTCAGCTTGCTATTTCTATTATTATTGTCGTGAAAGCCTCTTGTTATCTAGGGTCTTTTCTAGGGCTTTTGGTCCCCAGATTTTGTTGGGCTACAACTGCCATCATTACTGATCATCGACTACAAAGCAAGTAAAGAAAGGGAGTCCCTCACTGCCTTTTCCCACTCTTCTACCAAAACCAGGCATTCTCTAGATGTCCCAAAGCAGACTGCAAGGAGTCCCTTTTCAGCCCTGCGGCCATTCAATTGAGATGTGATTATGTAAACAAGACCCAGCAAAATTGCTCAGTTAAGTGGTCTGTGCACTGCAGGCTTAATAAAAGAGATCATAAATCTTCTCCTGACAGAGAGACAAAGAAGAAGCAAAGATCTGTGAAATCCTCATTTTATACATCCATTAGTTTTCATTCCTGTAAAGTGTTAAGTCCCTCATCCAGCAGATATGTATAGAGATCTGTAACCCTTTAAAAAAAAAAAGTACTCCTCTATGAAATGCGTTTGAGTACAACATGCCTTTACTTTTAAGCACTGTGACCTAAATCCTACCCACATATTCAGAACCATTGAGATCTGCCATTATCTGAGAGGAGGAGGAACGAAAACCACGGTTTTCTCTTGAGACTGCACCTTAGGAGGGAATAAGATTCATTACACTTCATCCAGGCTTTGGAGTCTCCTCTGACATCAATCTCTTTACACGTAGCTCCAGGAAGCTTGTATCTCCCAGAAGGGAACTGCCTAGGATAAGATCTGACAGCTAGTACCTATGTGTGGGAAATGGAAGGTTGTTTGCCTTTGATTCTTGAACAAAACCTTCAAATATCCTTTTGTTTAAATCATCAGTACAAGTTTCAAAAGGATGAGGAGTGCCCTATTTTTCTGCTGCCCTTCCATGGCTAAGAACATTCACAATCAGATCAGCCCAACTCATAATTTGTTCTTCTAGAACTGCTAAGTGCTAGGAATGCTAAAAAGGGGTTCAGTTGTGGCTCATTTGAACCACAGACTTCCTGGCAGCCATGGAAACTGAGGGGAAGTTTACCTATGTGTACAGGTCACTAGAGTACGGTACAATTGTCCCAGGTGCCAAACCTCTTCCAATGACCAGCCAGAACTTCTGGGCTTGGAGCCACTACTGTGGAACAAGACGGCGAAGTGGTGGTCGGCTCAGCAGACAAGTGGAGCAGATGAGACATCAACCCAAGCTGCTGCATCCTCGTTGCTATGATAATGGGAGTGTGATGCCTGTACACACAAGGTCTGCATGTTTTGCAAGAGGTGGGGAAGGAAGACAAGGCAGTAAAACATGGCATGCAAGAGGATGAGGCTGATTGTTTGATGGCTCTGTCAGAGACCATGGAAACAGAACGTGGATAGAAATAATGGCGAATTCTGATGACAATAGGAGTGGAAATGGCCAGTGTGGACATATTTGTCCCATGTCCAGAATGAAAATCAATCCAGTGAATACAATCAATAATCTCTGGGAACTGCCCTGAGATTTGCTGGTATAGAGTGAAATATAAATTTAATTAATAATAACAACATAACAATTCTTATTCTTCTTCTCTTCTTCTTCTCTGGCGATCAATTGTAGCCAAGTAAGATTGTCTTCCATAAACATAGTTTTAACAGTGAGTTTGTAAGTGACTGTGGAGGCCAATTCTGGATCCACACTTCCTTCCACAGTGGAGACATTGGTTTCCGGGCAGGAGTTGATCACAGTGTGGATTTGCCAAGCATGCCTTCCTCTTAGCATGTTTCTCCCTTGCTTCTCCCTTGCTCCCTTGTAAAGGCTGTTCTCCAACTGGAGCACTCGCAGGCCAGTGTTTCCCAGTTGTCAGTGTTTATACTACATTTTTTAAGATTTGCCTTGAGAGAGTCTTTAAACCTCTTTTGTTGACTACCAGCATTACACTTTCCATTTTTAAGTTTGGAATTGAGTAGTTGCTTTGGAAGACAATCATCAGGCATCCGCACAACATGACAAGTCCAACAAAGTTGATGATGAAGAATCATTGCTTTAACACTGGTGATCTTTGCTGCTTCTAGTACACTGATATTAGTTCACCTGTCTTCCCAAGTGACGTGTAAAAAATTTTGGAGACACCGTTAATGGAATCTTTCAAGTTGGAGATGGCATTTATAAGTGGTCTATGTTTCACAAGCATACAGTAAGGTTGGTAGTACAATAACTTTGTAAACAAGCATTTTGGTTTCCCTGCAAATGTCCTGGTCCTCAAACACCCTGCACTTCAATCAGGAGAAAGCGCACTCGCAGAGCTCAGAAGATGCGAACACAATAGAATCAAAATTATAGAAATTTGAAGGGACCATGAGGGTCATCTAGTCCAACCCCCTGCAATGCAGGAATCTTTTGTCCAGTCGTGGACCTCAAACCCGTGACCCTAAGGTTAAGAGTCTCATGGTCCAACCCCACACAATGCAGAAATCACAGCTGAAGAATCCCTGACAGATGGCCATTCAACTTCTGTTTAAAAACATCTCATGAAGTAGAGTCCACCATCTTCCAAGATAGTCCATTTCACTGTCAAACAGCTCTTACCACCATAAAGTTCTTTCTAATGTTTAGTTGGAATCTCCTTTCTTATAAATTTAATCAGCAATGAAATTAAATGGCAATGCAATTTACCTAAGTTTACCAAACTTTGTCACAATGGACAATGAAATGAAAAGCATCAATTTTGGTGGAAGGCAAACTGCAGTGAAACAGAAACAGTGCTGTATGGGACAAAAATAGGACAGGATGAGCAGGGACTCTGGGGAAGTAGCATTAAACTATATAACTCCTGGGAACCGGTTATGGGTGCCATCCAGCCCCTCTCCTCTGAAGGTGGGGGTATCCACAGAAAAGACCAGAAGATTATCTAATTTCCCAGGATACTAGAGGTTTCCAACTCCGTGACTGAGAATTGAAGTGCTGATCAGCCAAAGAAAGAAACGCAGCAGCAATTAACTTTTTCAAAAAGCCATCGTCAAGGACTCTGTTGGTAATTACAGCCGCAAAGTCACTAGCTGGGGTGGAAGAGGAGGAAGAATGACCTTGGGTCCTGTTTTGTGCATGTGTGTATTGAAAGGTTTTTGTGCGCATGTGGCTGTGATTTAAAATGGAATGCACTGTTACAAAGTTCAAGGTGTTCCATGGATTCCTTTCCAAATCCTCTGCCGAGAAGATTCCTAAGCCCGATAAGATGAAGAAGATTGCTTATAAATCCACCTACAATATTTGAATGTTTCTTTTGTGCTCTAGTTACCTCTAAACATCTGGCAAAGTCAAAGAGGTGAAGGCCAATGTATGCACCAAGTTGTTGAAACTCCCTATTGGAAGTGTGGGCTCCTAATAGTGCACCCAGGTTGGAAAACACAGAAAGAGCTCCTTAGAAAGTTGCACACTTTGTCTTGGGGGCAGTGGTGGCTGCTGCTCATTGAGACTGGTAGGCCAAAGGCCACCAGTAGTTGGAGCCAGAGCCAATGACAGGCAAGCCAACTAATTCTAATTTTGCCCCCATCCTCTTCCCTAGTGAGTTCTAACATGATGACTAAGGAGGAGGAGGAGGAAGCTGACAGACAGGTCATACCCTGGACTGGTGTAAGTATGAAGGCAGGCATGTGGGGGCTGACAAATGTTGGTGGGGCAGTGCCCCATGTCCCTCATGGACTAGCATCCACTCCTCAGGGGATCTCACCACAATAAGAGATACAATGTTGGAATATGGAGCTTACCCCTTTTCCAACAAAGCACCAAATATTATAAGTGTGCCAAGGACAATCCTTCCACACAAAGGAAGGAGCTCAGGGTTTCAAACCACAGAGCAGCAAAACAATATAATTAAAATATATTTATACAGTGGTACCTTGATTTGCAACCTCTTTGGATTACAACCATTTTGGATTACAACCATGTCAAACCCGGAAGTGCGTGTCCCTTTTTTTTGGATTACAACCCATTTTTGGATTACAACGAATTTTTGGGGGGACGCCCCATTGGCGAAAGCGCGCCTTGGGTTACAACCTGTTTTGGTTTACAACTGGACCTCCGGAATGGATTATGGTTGTAAAACAAAATACCACTGTAAAGAACATTTAAAAACAGTCACATACCATTAAAGCTAACAGTTTCAAGGTTGTCAGGAACAGTTTCATTCAGCTATTAAATGTCTGGGTGAACAGAAATGACTTGAAGTCCCTCCTTAATGTTACCAGTGAGGAAGATAGCACAGCTCACCAGAGAAGGCACTCCAACAAAAAGGAACCACCGCTGAGAAGGCCCTGTCACAGGGCAGCACCCAGAGAAGAAGAAGAGTTTGGATTTGATATCCCGCCTTTCACTCCCCTTCAGGAGTCTCAAAGCGGCTAACATTCTCCTTTCCCTTCCTCCCCCACAACAAACACTCTGTGAGGTGAGTGGGGCTGAGAGACTTCACAGAAGTGTGACTGGCCCAAGGTCACCCAGCAGCTGCATGTGGAGGAGCGGAGACACGAACCCGGTTTCCCAGATTACGTGACTACCGCTCTTAACCACTACACCACACTGGCCCCAGCCACAGAAAATACAATTTCAGTGCTGGTCCTCCACTACATTTGAGGGCAGCAAGCTAGGGTCCAATCCGCACTATACATTTAAAGCAGTATTATGCCACTCTAAACAGCCGTGCCCCCCACCACCAAAGAATGCTGGGAACTGTAGTTTGTTAATGGTGATGAGGGTTGCTAGAGACCCTATTCCACTCACAGAGTTCCATTTCCCCAAGTTCCCTGGGACTAATTGCTAAACCGCTCTGGGAATTTTAGCAACAACTGCTTAAAGTAGTAAGATACTGCCTTAAATTTATAGTGCAGATGAGGCCACCCCTGTCAACCAACAGCCCAAATAGCCCAGTAGCTCTAGCACCCAGGGTAGGAGGGTGGGAAAACCACAAGGGCAAAATGGCCCTAAGTCCTTATGGGTGAGCCCCTCACAGATGTTGTCCTCTCATGAGAAGCTGACAATGGAAAAGCTACCCAGCCTCCCCCTCCACTTTCCAGGTCCCACACCACTAGGGGAAATCACCCCATGCACAGGTCACACCAGAGCAAGGTTTTTGATGACTTATGCTGAAGTCTCCCTTCTTTTTACTTTATGTCTCACATGATTAAGATGTTTTAAAGTAAAGGATTTCTGAAATCTCACAGTAGTCCCTGAACACCACCTAAAATTCCTATCACATTCCTGCAACTACAGCAGCAGCATCTGACAGGTTGCCATCATCATGCTGTGGGTGCAAACCAGTGTGTTCCATCATTGCAATGATGGAAAGGTGAACTTACCGAATTTGCATTCTCTGAAATTCCTTCAAAATTTGCACTTCTCTGAATTTTGCAGTGCACTTCTGAAGTACTAAGTATGAAAACCTATATAGCAGGGTAAAGTATATATTAGTGGGAATGATGTGCAGAATGCATTATATGGGGGAATTGCTTTGCAACAGTGTGTACAGTTGCAAATAACACTCTGCATAGTAGGAGAAATTTGCACATAAATGCTGGTGAGTTTTCATGGGGACTTTTTCTTTTTTTAAAAAAATAAATAAATTGCAAACTGATCTAGAAATGTGGAGAACTGCATGAGAAACCGAGAAAGCAAAGCTGACATATTTGCCTATCCCTAGTATTTATGGTCCAAGTTTTGGATACATTTTGAGAAGATTGCAGGAAACAATTTGACTCCCTCCACCAGTTGCAGGCTCGTGATGCTTTCTAGCAATGCACCGCATTAGGTCCTAGCTCCCACTGGTTAAGAGGCTGACTCACTCAGCTTGGGAAAAGTTTTACTATTCAAACCATGCTTCCGGCTGGGGAGTCGGAGTGTCAAGCATTCATGATGCAAGACTGCTGCAGATCTCTCCATGCTGTTCTCTTCACATTAGTGTAAAGACAAAGCGTAACTCCTGGCCCTTTATAAGTATTGACAAGAGGCATCACAGCTGGTTAGCAGAGGCCCACATAACCAGCGCAGAGAAGACACTAATTGCTCTTTCCGTTATCAAGAGAATTCAGACTGGAAGGGATTGCCTTGTCAAAGAGCTTCATTGTTTGTATCAGGCTTCATGAATTGTGATCGCAGCCAACATTTCCTTTCTTGTGTTTTCAGAGTCAAAATCCCAGGACTGCCTTTCCCCTGCTCCTTACACATAGCAAACAAAACGCAGTCACGCATGCATCATATCCATGCATTAATTGCACTGGTTGAGGACATAAGAACGTGCATCCATCTAGCCCAGCATTCAGTTCTCACAGTGGCCAACCAGATGTCCATAGGGAGTCCTCTAGCAGGACCTGAGTTCAACAGCATTCTCCCCATTTCTGATTCCCAGCAATTGATATTCAGAGACATACTGCCTCCAACCATGAAGACAGATTATAGCCATGATGGGTAGTAGCCATTGATAGTGTTATCCTGCATGAATTTGTCTAACCCTCTTTTAACGTGTTGGTGCTGACCTTTAAAGCCCTAAACGGCCTCGGCCCAGTATACCTGAAGGAGCATCTCCACCCCCATCGTTCTGCCCGGACCCTGAGGTCCAGCTCCAAGGGCCTTCTGGCGGTTCCCTCATTATGGGAGGTGAGGTTATAGGGAACCAGGCAGAGAGCCTTCTTGGTAGTGGCACCCACCCTGTGGAACGCCCTCCCATCAGATGTCAAGGAAATAAACAACTATCTGACTTCTAGAAGACATCTGAAGGCAGCCCTGTTTAGGGAAGTTTTTAATGTTTGATGTTTTATCTTGTTTTTAATATTCTGTTGGGAGCCGCCCAGAGTGGCTGGGGAAACCCAGCCAGATGGGCTGGGTATAAATAATAAATTATTATTATTATTATTATCAAAGTTATTATTAAAGCCATCCATGTTGGTGGCCATCACCACCATTTGTGCTGTGTGAAGAAGGAATTCATTTTGCCTGTCCTGAGTGTTTCAACACTCCACTTCTTTGGATAGCCCTGACTGTGGATGGTTGCTCTTTTCTGCAATTATGACCCATGAAGAATTTCAAAGAATTGTTGAGTTGGAAGGGAATGACAAGGGTCATCTTGTTCAACCCCCTGCAATGCAGGCATCATAACTACAGAATCCCTGACTGACAGACAGACAGCCAATCTCTGCTTAAAAACCTTGAATAATTAAATGCATGTACACGTATAGATGTGGCTAGTGGGAAGTCCTACCTCTTCCTCCAAATATTGCCTATATAACACAGGGAGATCACTTTTGAAACCCATTTAGATCAGGGATAGGAAATCTTTGTCCCTCCAGATGTTGCTGGATGACAGAACTGTCAGGAGCTCAGCCTACACTCGAGTAGGAGTGTAGAGACACATGCCCGACTAGCATGTTCTCTCCCTCCTGGTCGATTATTCTGGAGCTTCATTTGGTCGGCCAAATGGTGCCAAAGAAGGACAGAACTTTCTTATGTATGCCACAACAGCAGCAAGAATACTTATTGCAAAGTATTGGAAGACGCAAGATCTACCCACCCTGGAAGAATGGCAGATGAAGGTGATGGACTACATGGAACTGGTGGAAATGACTGGCAGAATCCGAGACCAGGGAGAAGAGTTGGTGGAAGAAGATTGGAAGAAATTTAAAGACTATTTACAGAAATATTGTAAAATTAATGAATGTTAAAATGATGTCAGAATGAAGTTAAGTGGTTTAAGCAGCAATGTTTTAAAGGTGTATGAAAAATGGATTATTAACAGGTGAGAACTCAAAGTTATATTATATTAAGTTAAAGGATTAAGATAAAAACAAAGAGGGAAAGAAATTGCTGAATTAACTAACTGAATTGGAATACAAAAAAGGAAGGTGTGAGGAGGTCAGGGAAGCAAGGATATGAATATATGACATGGAAAGATTGATGTGTTTTCTTTTTAAATGTTTTTTATCTTTTTTCTGTATTTTGTATTTTTGTATTTTTTTGTCTTTTCTTCTAATCTTTTTATTTATGTATTTTTTTCCTTTGAAAACTTAATAAATATCATTTAAAAAAACAAAAACAAAAGCTTTCTTCAGCCCGAACATCACAGCGACTGATGCCAACCGACACCGGCACACTTAGGGTTCCGCAGAGTCTTTGCAGTTTGTGTAACAGACCTCAGCAACTCAGCATTTTGGCTAATCTACTTTATTTACATATAAACACACACGGAGCACTGCAACACGGCTCCCTCTCTCTCTAGCATCAGACAGCAAAAAAGAGAAAGAACAAAGGACAATAGTCCCACTTCACGGAACACAGTAACACAAACATCCTGTCTTCGTCACTTCCCACTCCGTGAAGTCAAAACATATACCATCATGTGATAGACAACAATCCCATGACTGCAATCATGGGGCAGGAATTCTCACAGGAACGTGGGCAATTTGTACACAGCAACTTAAGTGTCTTGCAAACCTCTTCAACCTGGAGCACAGAAAGTTGCCTCATACCAAGATTTGTCCATCAGGTCAACCTTTGGGTTGAGGAACCTGGTGCCATCCAGACTCCAACTCCCATCAGCCCCAGCCAGCATTGCCAATGGGCAAGGAAGATGGGAGTTGTAGTACAACACCGTCTGAAGGGCCACAAGTCCCCCACACCTGGCCTAGATTGGCGAGGTACAGCTCTCCCAGGGTTTCAAAATCTGAGACCATCCCAGCCCTACTTTGAGATGCAACTGATTTTATGTGTGGAATTACTAAAGCCATGCTCCATGCAGCTCGGAGAGCAGTATACGCATTCATGCAGCCATTAACGGCAAGCGTAATGCAAAGCAAACACAATTAGCTTCAACTCAATTTATATTTAATGACAATTAAGAAAGCTTCATTCTTCCAATTAAAACTTCACTCAATAAAACAAAGAAAGGCTTTAATCAGCTCTTTGCAGGATACGGGCTTTCCAACAGCACTGTCAATTCTCTCTCATCCCCCACCATTATATTTGCACATCTCAATCAGGACAAAATTTTATGTTGCCTGAGGTTGGATGATAGCGATAGTGTCCTGCCCTGTATTTCAGGGCAGTGGGCTACCTTACGGGGCTCACGGCAGGCCACATAGAAGACACATCTCTTTCCTCCAGGGGGATCAGAGGGATTAGGAGGAAGAGCTGGTAGCTCCTGCTGCTGCCACCACCCTCTCCACACCATCCAGCATCTTCTGCTTGAAGCAGCTGCCTCACTCTGTCTAACGGTAGGGCCAGCCCTGATTCTCAATCTTCTTCATATAATCTCAGGACAAGCATAGGGAGCCTCAGGCCTGGAGGCCAATGTAGCCCTCCAGGACTCTCTATCTGCTCCTTGGGACTCTCCCCAAACCACACCCATCATTGCCCCTGCTTTGCACCCTCCTTGAGTATTTTTGGCTAACTAGAACATGCCCTTAAATTCTGATCATGCTTCTTGCTTGCCTGGATGAAGTACAGAGAGGGCTCTAGTGTGCATACAGGAACTCCCCATTTGTGCAGGGATTGTGCTCTGGGCCTTTATGTGTATTAGCAGTTGCCCCTTCCACCCCCGCCCCGCCCCACCCCCATTCTACCACCCTCCAGGGTTGAAAGCATCGGTCATGTTGGCAGCAACACAAGCCTTGGTCACGTGCAAAATGGCTGTTCCCTGTAATTTAATATTTGTCACTCCACCCACATTTGTTTCTGGCCCCTCCCACCATTGGCAAGTGGTCCCTGAAAAGTTGCCTAAAAGGGAATGTGGACCTCAGGCTGCACAAAGATCCCAGCTTCTGCCATGGGGTAAGAAGGCAGGCAGGTGGAGGTCTAGATGAGGGCAGATTGAGATGGGTGGGGCAATGCCCCATTTCTCCTAATGCACCAGCATGCACTTCTCTTGGTAAAACATATCTGGCTGTATGTCTCATTCACCCTAGTCTCCCTCCTACCACCCATACATTCAAAACCACTAGCCAGTTACAGAAGGGGGGGCGCGGACAGGCTACTGCAAACATTTAAGGATTTTCATCTGTGAATTTCATTTGTGTCAAAGGGTTTGTGTGTTTCTCTCCACCGAATGCAGGCAGGGTTTCCGTAGCAATTTAATTTATTCTAATGAAAAGATATGATTATATATAGCTTTTGATTCATTTCCATGCTGGGCTACTTTGTTGAACGCCACATCCGAGGAGTGGTATTAATTTAACTAATTACTATGCACGGATTGAGGAGGGATTCGAGGCCATTGCAAAAAATAAAATAAAAGGAGCTTCGTTTTAATAACTGGTAGAGAGGGTTTAGCAAGAAGATGAAAGGGGAGGAAACGCCATGTGGCCTTATTCCTCAAATGTATTTATGACCACCAGTGGAAGCCGCTTCCAATCAGTTTAGGCTGATCAAGAAGGCATCAGACTTTGGAGTTAGAATAATGGAACTATAGAACTGGAAAGGATCCCAGGGGTCATATACTCCAACCCCCTGCATAGCTAATGAATCCCTGACAAATGGCCATCTACCCTCTGCTTAAAAACCTCCAATGAAGGAGAGTCCATCACCTTCCAAGGGAGTCTGTTCCACTGTCAAACAGCTTTTGCAGTCAGAACGTTCTTCCTGGTGTTTAGCCGGAATTCCCTTCCTTGTAATTTCAATCCATTGGTTCGGGCCCAATTCTCTGGAGCAACAGAAAACAAGCTTACTCCCTCTTCCACATGACAGCCCTTCAGACATTTGCAGACCCTCCACGTGTCTTTGTTTCCCAGGGATGTTGTAAAGGTGGTAACACACCCGCACAATCAGCGTGATATTTACAGTCTTTATTACATAGATATAAGAACAGCTACAGTTCAGAATTACCCGTCCGGACATGTTGAGTCAGATTCAGGGAGTGGCTTCCTACGATTCCCGCACCAATAAAGTAGGCATGGGAATCGCATTTGATCCATACGTTTCATTTCCCTCCTTGTCTGTGCTGATTTGAAAGCCCCCTCCCTTCCTGAGTCTGAGCTTCCTTCCTGAGCCTCTGGGTGGATGCAGGGCTCTTCAGCATCCCTGAGCCCTTTTTCTCCCTGACTGCTCTCCGCTCCCTGTTCTGCCTCTTCTGTCCATTGCTCCTCAGAGTCCTCCCTGACAGACGTTCCTGATTTAGAGAAGCCACCCAGGTTTCTGATTTGATCCCAGAATGCCCCACTTTTCCTTAGGATGCCCCTATTTTCATTGGAGAAATGTTGGAGGGTATGGAGTTATCCAACCTCCGAGCCGTCTGAAGGCAATCCTGTATAGGGAAGTTTTTTTGAATGTTCTATCATTTTTTTATATATATGTTGGAAGCTGCCCATAGTGGCTAGGGCAACCCAGTAAGATCTGTGGGTTATAAATAGTAAAATTATCATTATAGAATGGGACTTCCCTAATTTCATCAGAGAAATGTTGGAAGGTATGTATTTGAAGAGGAATATCATGACTTCTCTCACTCTTATCCAGGCTAACCGTACTCAATTGTTCTTCATAAGGCTTGGTTTCCAGACCCTTTATCATCTTGGTTTCTCCTGCGTTGTATTGTTGGATATAAAAGACACCCATCAGGAGAGCCCATTAGAACTGGTAAGCCAGTTCCACTGCTTAACATTGTGTACCATCAATGATGTTTTCCACAGTGTTTCATGTGTGTATGTCCCAGCATCTGAGCATCAAGGGCATGCTGCCCCGATGAAAGTATGAGAGTTTCTCTTCTTCTTAGCTTATAGAATATTAATTAAGGATGAAAGGATAGCCATCAAGGCTTGGCCCGAAATGACTGCTGTAGCAGGCATTGATAGGCCTATCCTTGAGGAATACATCTAATCTGTCTCAGTTTTTACTGACTTACCGTAGGTATGTCCAGATAAACAACGCCCTTCTCTCTTCCTCTCTCTAAAATGACAACTAAGAATATAAGAACCTGCTAGTGTCAGGGGCTGGACTGAGGAGGAATGGTGGGGGTCGCCCCCCCATTCTCCTGAACCTTCCTGAGAACAGAAGGACATTATAGATTTAGAACAGTGGTTTGCAGAAGGGCATAGTTCAGAGGCTGCAGGGGGGGGAGCTGGGAAATTGGGAGAGGAACAGCAGGAAGAAGAAACACTGGGGGAGAGACAGTTGACAGATGCAGTGTCTTTGGAGAGCATTCCTGAGCCCCTCTCTCCCAGGACTAGACATGCATTGAGAATAGTAGAATGGAAAACTCAGAAACAGAAAGCCCAGATCAGCCGGCGCAGGGATGACGTAGGATAAGAGAGACGCAGGGGGTTGGGCTTTACACGGAGCAATGCCATCATTGAATAGAGACTACATTCATTTCTCTCTCTCTGTGCATACTGAATAAATTATGTGGTAAGGACTCTTTGTGTTTACAGTGGTACCTCAGGTTACATATGCTTCAGGTTACAGACTCTGCTAACCCAGAAATAGTGCTTCAGGTTAAGAACTTTGCTTCGGGATGAGAACAGAAATCGTGCTCCAGTAGCGTGGCGGCAGCAGGAGGCCCCATTAGCTAAAGTGGTGCTTCAGGTTAAGAACAGTTTCAGGTTAAGAATGGACCTCTGGAATGAATTAAGTACTTAACCTGAGGTACCACTGTATCTGCTTCTTTGGCTGATACCCGGGGAGAGATAGGATTCACTGAACCTTGACAGCTAGTAAAGGTAAAGGTAAAGGTACCCCTGCCCGTACGGGCCAGTCTTGACAGACTCTAGGGTTTTGCACTCATCTCACTCTAGAGGCCGGGAGCCAGCGCTGTCCGCAGACACTTCCAGGTCACGTGGCCAGCATGACGAAGCTACTCTGGCAAGCCAGAGCCGCACACGGAAACTCCGTTTACCTTCCCGCTAGTAAGCGGTCCCTATTTATCTACTTGCACCCGGGGGTACTTTCGAACTGCTAGGTTGGCAGGCGCTGGGACCGAGCAACAGGAGCGCACCCCGCTGCGGGGATTTGAACCGCCGACCATGCGATCGGCAAGTCCTAGGCGCTGAGGTTTACCCACAGCGCCACCCGCGTTCCTAGATTAGACAGCTAGATTAGGCCAAAAGCTAGGCTAAAAGCTCATCTAGTCGAGCACCCAGCTCTCTCAATAGCCAACCAGATTCCCTAATGGGAAGTCTGAAAGGAACAGCAACAGCACCCTCCCCACTTGTGATGTCCACCATTCACAGTCTTACTGCTTCCAACGCTGGAGGTCCAACATACCACTGGTATCCTCCACAAATGTGATTTTGCCTTTCGCTCTGAATATGATTTTGGCCAGATAACTATTGCACCTCCTCTGCTTTCTCTTCTTTAACATAAAACCATTTTCCTGCAAGTTTTTGAATGTCCTGATAAGTTATTTCCAGGAGAGGGAAAGGTATGCCATAACCTTAGCTTTAAAAAGAGAGAGATGGGGGAAACAACAACCAGCTTTGACAGCGATGTCATACCAATTCAGATCGCTGCCAGCTCAGCTAAACTTCTAGCATTACCCTTCAGGACTGTAATTCTAGGATGACAGCCTGGATGCACAATTCAAGGCACGAGCTCCTTTCCATTACACTCTGCAATTAATGGCAACATTAAGGACTCAATAGGGCTAAGAATAACCTCGGTCCACCAGCAAGATAGCAGAGGCATGTTCCCAGCAAAGAGACTACATTAGGAGGATGCTCAAGAAACAGAATCCATAGTCAATGTAGGAAAGTGGTGAGCTATTGGGGGGGGGGAGCCTACAAACATAAGAGCCCTACTAGATTTTGAACCAAATGCTTCTCTAGTTCAGCATCTTGAAACAAACAAAAAATGGCAATATTAACAAAGATTTAAACAGGAATGGGTAAAAAAACAAAACAATCAGGAACTAAGGAACAACAGTGTCTGAACTTATGAGTCAAGGAAAGCCTGGGCAAAAAGATAACTCTTCACAAGGTGTCTGAAGCAACTAATAGATAATGCTCCACATTCAGAAAAGGGAGGGGCATTCCACAGTGCAGGAGCAACAACAGAAAATGCCTGTTTACAGGTCACTGTGATTTTCTGTAGGGTGTGGTGCCATGAGCAAGAAATTTCCCCAGATGATCAAAGTGATGTTGCAGGTCTAGACAGGGGCAAGCAGTCTTTCAGATAACCTGGTCCCAAGTTGTTCAGGGCTTTCTATGTTAGTCACAAGACCTTGACTCTGGCCCAGTAGTTGATATTCAAGCTCTGTAAGGGTAAAGGTCCAGTCGCGGACGACCATTAGGTCCAGTCGCGGACGACTCTGGGGTTGCGGTGCTCATCTCGCTTTACTGGCCAAGGGAGCCAGCGTACAGCTTCCGGGTCATGTGGCCAGCATGACTAAGCCGCTTCTGGCGAATCAGAGCAGTGCACGGAAACGCCATTTACCTTCCCGCCGGAGTGATACCTATTTATCTACTTGCACTTTGACGTGCTTTCAAACTGCTAGGTTGGAAGGAGCTGGGACCAAGCAACGGGAGCTCACCCCGTCGCGGGGATTCAAACTGCCGACCTTGCGATCAGCAAGCCCTAGGCTCTGTGGTTTAACCCAAAGTTCCATCCGTGTCCCTCAAGCTCTGTAGCATCCAGTTTATTTCCTTCAGCACAGGTGTACTATGTGTACATCCAGGTGCTTCATTCAACCTGTAGAACACAGCCAATTGCAAACCTCAGCCAAATTTTTTTCAATGGAACAGAATACATTTCTGTTGACTCCTGGTAGAAGATGAGTGTGGAAGTTCTGAATTAGGGATGGACAAGCCAGCCTATATCTGGTCCCTGTTAGTTTTGCATAGCTTCATTCTTAAGTCCCTGTTAGTTCATTTGTAAGTCTTTTTGCACCCCATTTCCACATCATTATTTGTTGTTGGTTTTTTTTAAAAAAAACCATCTGAAATTTCACATTTTAACATACTCCCCCACCAAAAAACAACAACCCACACCTTTGTGTATGCATTTTCAACTAAATATGTGTTTTCATATGCTTGTGGGGGGGGAGGTACGTTCTTCAATAACTGTATCTCTGCATTTCCAGAAATCTGGAAAAATGATAACTGCATTCTGATTCGCACATTAGACCAGGAAGTATAGATCAGGAGAGTTCACATTAAAATGCGGACCTTATAGAATCATCAAGCATCAGCCCTATTCTGAATAGAGGAGAGAAATAATATATACATCAGTGCCTGGGTAGCTATGAAGACAGCTCTCCATTAATGATTTTTAATTACATATGATAATTGGAGAGATAAGAGATGTCAAATAAGCAGCACTGATTAGTCCAACGTGCTCTGCAAAAGTGATTAAACTCTAGTGACCTTGTCTGAGGCTGCGCACCAAAAAAGTAAATGTGAGTCAATCTCACCGCATCTTGTTCTTACCATGGTTTGCATAATAAGTATTCCAATGCAAGGATTTCCCCTCTTTTTCCTGTACTATGGAGTTGTGCCAGGGCTAATCTGAGGCCAATCTTATCTCCATTAGCGTCTGAGGAGCCAGCCACACTTTAATTGTTGTGTGATTGTATGTCATGGGTATGAGAGGTGCTTATTCGGCAGCGGAATGGAGTCCCTTGGGACTCTCCCTCCTTGGAGGTTGGATGGGCATCTGTCAAGGATGCTTTAGTTGAGATTCCTGCATTGAAGGGGGTTGGACTAGATGACCCTCGTGGTCCCTTCCAACTCTACAATTTTATGATTCTGCTACTTTGTTTTCTGACCCACCACCACTTTCCTCAGAAAAAAACCTGCCGTTTACTGCTGAGTTGGAACAAACGTCAAATCGCAGAAAGCCCAACTGATGTATGTTCTGATTCAGCAGTAAACAAGGGGTTTTCCCCGGGAAAGCCGGGGGGGGGACAGGACAAAAAAGAAATCCTCTCAGACCTGTGACTTGAAATCATGGAACAAAAAAAAGTGTAGATGGACCTTGAAACAGATATGTAGCATATTTAACATCAAAGAACTGTAGAGCTGTAATGGACCCCAAGAGTCATCTAGAGAAATCTACTGCAATGTAGGAATCACAGCTACATTTAATCACTTAGTTTAATCATTCACAGTAAGAATATAAGACCCCTGCAAAGTCCATCCAACAGCCTGCTTCCCATTGTGGCCAGTGTTTTATAAAAGGGTACATAGTAGAGTTTAAGGGAAATTAGGCTGTATACAGTAAGACTAAAGGTCAAATGTGACCGCACACATACACACACAAACACACACACACCCCTGCACAAATTGTTCAGTCTGGTCAAATTATCAGTTTGTCTTTAAATTATGTAAATATGCAACTCAATTATAAAGAAAAAGCTAAGTTTGCATCCTGCACTTACAAAGTAGCATTTACAGGAAAAATTCAGTAGCAAAAGAGCATATACAATTTAAAAAACTGAGCGCCAGACCTTAATATTTTTCTTGCCAAAGGGAAGATAAACAAGACACGGACATAGGAAGACTTTATTGCAACCCCCCCAACCCTGAAATATTGAAATGCATAATAAATTTATCAGAACAAAGAAATTAATATACAAAATATATTTCCTATTTAGTTTTCCTTTATCAAAAGGTGCTTTGCATATCGGTAAAACTGATTACAAAGCCTCTCCTTATTTAAAAAAAATGTATTTCAAGTTTAGCATTAAAACACATTGATATAAACATGATTAGTGCAATGTTTTGTTAATAATAATAATAATAATTTATTTATACCCCGCCCATCTGGCTGGGCTTCCCCAGTCGCTCTGGGTGGCTTCCAAAATAAATAAATAAATAAAAATACTGTAATACATCAAACATTAAAAGCTTCCCTAATCATTTCTCTATTGCCTTTTGTTTAAAAAAAAAGTTATTTAATGCCAGGAGGAGATGCTGAGTTTACACAAACCGGATGATACTGGGCCCCCTCTTTTCTGTGGGGGTAGTACTCTCCAGCTGAAGGGGGAAATGGCACTGACACAAGAAGAAACAGGAGGGTTAAATGAACATTCAACCCTCCCACCACCCAGGAATCAGGGTAAAATTATGCTTAAAGCACTGTGTGCAGCTACTTTGTGTGTTTTTCTTAGTTAAGCACAGTAATAGGGATTGGTATTGGGATCACAGCATGTCAGGAAATGAAATTTATTCCTTCCCTTCCCAACCACGACCCCATTACTTTCTGGCTCATGGTAAAGTATTATGTATTGACAGGGATGCGGGTGGCGCTGTGGTCTAAACCACTGAGCCTCTTGGGCTTGCTGATCAGAAGGTCAGCGGTTTGAATCCATGCGATGGAGTGAGCTCCCGTTGCTCTGTCCCAGCTCCTAGCAGTTCGAAAGCATGTAAGTGCAAGTAGATAAATAGGTACTGCTGCAGTCAGAAGGTAAAGGGCATTTCCATGCACTCTGGCACTCGTCACGGTCCTCCATGCGCCAGCAGCAGTTTAATCATGCTGGCCACATGACTTGGAAAGCTGTCTGTGGACAAACGCCGGCTCCCTCTGCCTGAAAGCGAGATGAGCGCCACAACCCCATAGTCGCCTTTGACTGGACTTAACCTTCCAGAGGGGTCCTTTACCTTTACCTTCATGTATTCACATGCTGGGTTAAAAAACAACAACTTTTAGCGTTCATGTTTGTCACCTGTATTCTTACAAAAGTCTGAAAAAAAGCAATAAATTATGCATTATAAAATTTCTCTACAAGATCCTGTGTGTGTGTGTGTGTGTGTGTGTGTGTGTGTGTGTGTGTAAAATCTTCAACAGCTTGGGATCAGTTCACTTGGGGAATTGTTGTGTCCTGCCCATGCCTACTTGACTGCTCCCTGAATACCGTATTTTTCGCTCTATAACACACACTCGACCATAACACGCACATAGTTTTTAGAGGAGGAAAATCCGGACTTCCGGAGGCGGCGCCAATGGCAATGGCGGTCTCCTTCTGAGTAGGAGGAGAAGCTCCGAGGAATTTTAGGGGTCTCGCCGCTACGGCGCAGCGGAGACCCGAAAAAACTGCAGGTGGGAGAAGCCTGCAGCCGTGGGACCCGGCGGGCGCCAGAAGCGCTCCCCCATTTAGCGAGGGAACCCCACGAGGGGCTCCGGAGCCGAGCGGGGGTAGCACGGCGCTGAGGGGCGATCGCTACTTCCTTGGAGTGAAGCCGTGCAGCTGTTGCCGGAGAGCACTGTACTCTTTCCTTTGAAATTTGGATTACAAACTTCAACCCGTGAGTAAGACTTTTAAATTAAGAGATCAAAGGATTGGATCACCTTTGATCGGAAAAAAAGATTTTGAACTTGGCACTGAAGCGGGAAAGACGCAAAAAGGAAGTCCGTCTTCCGCTCTTGAAGATAGAAACAAAGCAAAGACTTTCAAAGCTAGAGCCACAGAAATTAAATTGAAAAGGTTTGGATTTCAACGTCTGAAGTAAGAACCCCCCCTCTGGAGTGAGGGGAGAGGGGAACTTTGTGGACTTGACTTTGAGATTGAAAAGAAGTGGTAAAAAAGAAACCACTGCCTAACCCCTGATTTTGGACTGCCAGAGACAATAAGAAAGTGTTGCACCGTTTATAAAGATTTGTAACTTTCTGAGGTAACTCTGCTCTTGAACTGGAAGGGACTCTTTGTAACAGCTGGAGTTGGAATTGAAAGAACTCTCTGTAATTGTTGCCTTTATTTGGAAAGTGAATGTAGGACAGGACTGCCTTTGGAAAATTGTTCTGAAAGTAACGTTGTTGCAAAAGTACTCCCCTAGAGGAGGTTTGGAATATAGGCATGCCACCCGTAGGCATTCCCTCCATAACACGCACAGACATTTCCCCATACTTTTTAGGAGGAAAAAAGTGAGTGTTATGGTGCAAAAAATACGGTATTTTGGGAGTTGGTCTTTCAGTGTGACTTTGCAACTCTCTGCCTATTGGCATTGTATTGTTCTATTGTTCTATTGTTTTAGACAGCTGCTGAATTTTTAAAAATTATTATTTCAACAAGCCTACCCAGACATATAATTTAATTACCTGTATATCTGAACAGTTTTACTGACTCTATCCAGGTCTTAATGATAATTATTTTATGCATCCTTGGTTTCAATAGTTTTGTGGATTTTAACTGCGTTTGAGCTACAATTTTATGATGTGCACTGCTCAGAGAGCTCTTTCATTAAACAGTTTACATATCTTTCTAATGAAAATAAAATAAATAACAAGTGGATCTCCTGCAGCTATAATTAAGTTTACAGTAGCAATTAAGAAGAGATGTAGCTGCAGACTATGCGTTAAGTATAAATGTGTAGTTTGACCCTCAGCTTCCATAGAAGATCCTGATACGAAAGCATCAGTAATGTTTTTTGGGGAGATGGCCTTTCAGAATAACCCTCGGGACTCTGCCTGGGACACGCCTCTTCCCTAGCCATGCCCCCCATACCCTCCAGCAATTCTCGGATGAAAATAGGGACATCCTAGCCTACATCAGAAAGCTTCTCCCACATTTCATCTCACTGCACACATAAACATCATATTCACAAATACATTTGTCACCTTGAACCAATTACAACCTCTCTGCTGAACGTACCTCAAAGGATTGTTGTAAAGAAAAATGTTCAAGGGAAGGGATTGTGCACAAGTCCTTTGACAGATAAATGGAATGAAATAACATTTTAGCAAGACGTTGCCCTGAGTCCTTATCAGGGGGAAAGGTGGGATGTAACAACAACAACGACAACCACCACCGAAATTGTGAGAATGATCAGTAACATAAAGGTAAAGGTAAAGGGACCCCTGACCATTAGGTCCAGTCGTGGCCGACTTTGAGGTTGCAGCGCTCATCTCGCTTTATTGGCCGAGGGAGCTGGCGTACAGCTTCCGGGTCATGTGGCCAGCATGACTAAGCCGCTTCTGGCGAACCAGAGCAGCGCACAGAAACGCCTTTTACCTTCCTGCCGGAGCGGTACCTATTTCTCTATTTGCACTTTGATGTGCTTTCGAACTGCTAGGTTGGCAGGAGCAGGGACTAGGCAACGGGAGCTCACCCCATTGCGGGGATTCTAACCGCCGACCTTTTGATCAGCAAGTCCTAGGCTCTGTGGTTTAACCCACAGCACCATCCGTGTCCCAATCAGTAACATACCAGAGAGTAAATTCTATTGAACTCAGTGGGGCTTACTTCTGAGTAAAAATGTTTAGCATTGCAGTGTAAGGCTGCCCAGTCTTTACTCAGTTACCTGGGAGTAAGTTCCATTGAATACAGTGGGACTTACTTCTGAATAGAGATGTAAAGGCTTGCTGTGTAAAGCTCAATTTATAAAAGAGGAATCCACACTCCCTGCATTTTGTAAGAAATGGCTGACTACTGAAGCACTGCAATTAAATAATTTAAAGTGGGTTGGCGACATTTTTCTTCAGAATTATAGGAAGGGCTTCATATGCCAGCCTCGCCATTTCCTTCATTTGGTGCAGGTATTTTACTGTCAGTATAAGCAGGACTCCGTCTTTGCACCAACACACACACACACACACACACACACACACACACACACACACACCACTTTAAATTGTTCTCTGAGACATGGAGGGGAGGAGGAGGAGGAGGAGGAGGAAGAAGAGAAGAAGAAGAGGAGGAGGAGGAGGAGTTTGGATTTGATATCCTGCTTTGTCACTACCCGAAGGAGTCTCAAAGCGGCTAACATTCTCCTTTCCCTTCCTCCCCCACAACAAACACTCTGTGAGGTGAGTGGGGCTGAGAGACTTCAGAGAAGTGTGACTAGCCCAAGGTCACCCAGCAGCTGCATGTGGAGGAGCGGAGACCCGAATCTGGTTCACCAGATTACAAGTCTACCACTCAGCAGAAACCGGGGTGGCTTCTGTAATTCTGGGACTGTCTCTGGAACTCTTGGAGGGCATACACCCCAATGGACTGGCTCCAAGCTGTTGATGGCCTTTTTCTGGTTGGAATGAGTCCTTGCCTCTTGCTTGTTCAGATGAAGGATGGAGAGGTTTGCGGGATATGTGAATGTTTTGTCTGAACCTCTGATTTTTAGTGTATGAAGACAAGACTTGTTGCTGCACCCACTTCTGCCTCTGTCTCTGCCCACCACTGGCATGTGGCAGCCAGAAAATTGCCAGTGAGGAAATGTGGCCCTCAGACTAATAAATCACTCCCTGTCCCTGTTCTAAAGGCTGCAAAGAGTGGGCCCCCCTCTGGGATCTCCTTAAATGTCTTCTGCTTGCTTCTACAACCCAATCAATGCGAGCACAGTGCAGAATCAGATTACTATTAAAGTATTCAATGGGCCGAGGGCTGAGTACCATTCATATTCAGAATCAGAGAAATGACAATGAGAGCACCACCTGAAAGAGAATGATCCAGACAAGGATCAAGTCCTCAAAGGGATTTGAGAAACAAACAGTGGTTTGGTGGGAGACATATAATCAATGGAGCTTCGCACGATTCAAGATGATGCGCTCAGCTGGATAACTGCCCAGCCGTCGCCCTGGCTTTAAGCCAAGGTGTCTTATGCTGTCAAATCCAGTCTTTGGCCTGTGGGGGTAACTAGTTAGTACTTCACCACCTGGCAGGATCTGTAACCAGAGGAAGGAACTCTAGCTTTGAACTCTCAATCTAGCCTCAGGGTCCGCTGAGTCAAAGCTCAGGCCAATTCACTCTCAGCAAACCACCACAACACAGATGCCATGGTTGATCTGGCCATTGAGATGGTTAAGGATGTGCTCTCAAATTGTCATAATTGGGGACATAGAAAGGATCACACCTTTGGGCTCAGGGTTGGGGTGGAGGAGAAATTTGATGCAGTGTGGATGTGAAGCCAAATTGATCAAATTCACACAAAAGAATACTAGAACCGAAACATAGATATCAATTAAAATTCACACCTATCTGAATTTTGCATTGCAGTTCTCTAATGTTTACAAAGATGCATATACTAGGGAAATGTTTGCAATATATATAGCAAACATTCCCCTAATATATCTGATACTTCCTAAAAAAAATAAAAATCCTCATGAACATTCTTCAGCATATTAGTGCAAGGTTCTCCTATTAAACTTCTTTCAATATGCAATTTTGAGTAATGCACACATTTTTGCATGTTTGTGTGTTTAATAGGAGAACTTTGCACTAATATGCTGAAGAATGTTCATGAGAATTTTGTTGGGGGTTTTTTAGGAAGTATCGGAGTGAGACAAGAAATATCTCCTCCCTACCAGCCCCAGAACCTCACTTTCCCAGAATCCCCCTCTGCATCAAGAACCAAGCTGCCTACCACCTCCCTGGACTGAGCAGGTATGTTGTCATCCTTTGAGGATTCCAGACTGGTCTCCCTCACAGTGTTGGAGCCAACAGATGCTGAAGCAGAAAGAGGCTGCTCCCATTGAAATCAGAAGCCATCACCCAGACTTGTCCAAAGTCCAAAGTCTGGGATTATCTGTTGCTAAAGCAACATTTGAATATGCTGGTATGAATCTCCCACCTGAGAAATTGATTTTGCCTTGCCTCAACTTTGCTTTGCCTGAGATGGAACTTCCCTTCCCTGAGCCTGCCTTGCCTTTACTTGATATACTGAAACCTGAACTGTTGCCTAGAGCTCTTGCTGGAGCTCCATTAATGGAGACCACCACCTGAATCACACCAACCAAAACAGAAGAAAGCATCCTCTTGTTAGGCAATGTCCTTCTCTTTGCCCCCAATACAGTAGGATTCTTCAGGGTCCACCATGAAGAACCAAGAGGTCAGTTTTGCAGTCTATGGGTGAAGCTATCAAGTTAGAGCTGGTGTTTCTGATCAATCAGACCATAATAGGGGCAAAGAGAAGAAGATGCTAAGTAAGCCAGAAATGGCTTCAACTATAACCTACATTTTTCCTCTTACTATCTAGTATGGCTGAAATGACCATAATTAATTATATACACTAATTAATGTCAACGTATTTCAATGGGAGGGAAACACCAGAAACAATGCAGAAATTGTTTATGCAACACTTGCTGTTGAACTGGTATAATAGTGCTTTGACTGTATGGTACAGAAGTGTCTTCTATTTGCATAACATCCTCCAGTATCTTCACCATTCTCTCCCTCCCATTCCATTTCCCCACCCCCAATATATCTCCTTCCATCTCAACATCGAAGCCAATGGGGCAGCTGGCCATTTTGAAACAAACTACAACCTGTCACCATCTAAATTTCAAGAGGGTCTGCACTGCCACAAACCTCTAATAATTATCTGATAATATGTCACCATTTGTCAGAACCGAGTCTATTTCACACTTGCTGCCGAATAGCTAAATGGAACAGTGCTCTGTTCCAGTTCTCTCCTTTGCCCGATTAATTAGATTTCAATTGCTCCTATGATAAATGCTCAATATGCCCATAGGATGCTAGCGAACAGTTTCTTCTCCTCTCCTTTTCCTTTTTAATTACACAAAGCATCTGTGACTCACTCCCAATGCTGTGCAACAACTGATAGCAGTTCATAGTCAGTCTACCTCTGGGTCTGATGTTTCTATGTAAGAACAAGGGTTTGACCGTGGTTCTTTCACAATGAACTAGAAAGATTGCTTCCCAATCCTGCACTTAGGTAATGCTGTACTCTGGACTTCACAGTCTTACTGCGGGCAGGGAGGACCCTTAAGATGGTAATGTGCAGCCCATTACAGTGGTACCTCAGATTAAGAACTTAATTCGTTCCAGAGGTCCGTTCTTAACCTGAAACTGTTCTTAACCTGAGGTACCACTTTAGCTAATGGGGCCTCCTGCTGCCGTTGCGCTGCCGCCACACGATTTCTGTTCTCATCCTGAAGCAAAGTTCTTAACCCGAGGTACTATTTCTGGGGTAGCAGAGTCTGTAACCTGAAGCATCTGTAACCTGAAGCGTATGTAACCCGGTGTACCACTGTACATTCAAATTATATTGTGGGGAGGATATTTTCATTACTTCACTTACTTTAAATCGGGGTGGGGAACCTCAGGGGCTGAATGCAGTGGTGTAGCTAGCTGCTCGGGTGCCTGGCGCGTTGCATGGGTCCTGCAGCCGGGGGCGGAGTGAGCTGCCCATGGGGGCGGGGCGAGCCAAGGCAGGGCACGCTGCGCGGAGCCTCTCCGCAGCCTCCCCCTCAGCTGTAGGGCGGCTGAGGCAGTGGGCAGACACAAGCAGTGCAAAACCTGCAGGCAGTCCGCTCGCTGCCTCCCCCTCAGGAGAGACACGTGGCTCAGGCACGCTCCAAGCCCTGTGGTGTGGCGCCTTGTGCCCCCAGCCTCACCTAGCTACCAGTGGCGTAGGAAGGGTGTGTGGTGGGTGCAGGAGTTTTTTGGGGGGGAAGTGTCATGAGCCCCAGTTTTTAAATTTTATTTAAAAACACATATTTTTGCCATTCTGTCACTCCCCTCAGTGATGGCACCCAGGCAGGACAGACCACACACCCCGCACTCCCCTTCCTTCGCCACTGGCTGAAGGCAACCCTCCCAAGTCCCAGGCCTTTCTATTTAACCCTTAGGACTCTCCCAGTGCCACACCTTCTCACTTGGCCACACCCTTCAGCGATCCTGCTTTGCACATTCCAGCCAGGCTAAAACACTAAAGGGAAGCCCAATTATAATCACTATCCCAGGATCATGTCTGCACACAGAAGTATCTCATGGGGTTGGGCAGAGAAACTAGGCTAGCTTTTCCAACAAGTGGGCCACCTTTGCTCACCAGGACAGAAAGGGACTCTTTTATAAGTATAGGCTTCATTCACAAGTTTTGCTTGTATGAAAATAAGATTTCATTTCGTTAAAAAATAAAATAAAATAAAATAGCGGGAAATAAAATGCTCTTTTCAAATCTGTTTTTTTTTTTTAAATAAGCACCCATATTTAAACAACAGTCCTTTTATTGAAACAACATTTACAAAATTAAACAAAAAGACTCCATTAAATTAGGTAGTTTAAAAACAAATCTTCTGCCTTCTTCATTTGTTTGGCTATGGCCGAGTGAGCAGGGACTGAAATGCATTTATGTATTTATTTATTTATTTATGGCATTTTTATGTCATCCAATGATGGCATCAGTATTTTGTGGGAGGGTTTCAAGAGCATTCCAGAAATTTATGCTTGCTCAGTTGGGTTTGTCCTGGGCCCTTTCAGGAGAAACGGTGGAATATGCATTGAGGGAAGATAAATAAAAATAATGAAGTGGATTAAAGCTCTCTGTCACAACATACACACACAAACACATGGTTCCTCTTAATTTAAAAATGGACTGTATGCAGTTAGGAGAGGAAAGGGAAAATGCACCAAAAGGTGTGGGATAAACAAGCAATTTATGGGAAGACACACAAACACCATACAAGCAAACTAGAATGAATGCTCATTGTTTTGTAAGAAATAAAAACAGATGAAAAACAGATGTGTTCTAACCTCTCACAAGCTTTGGGCAAGCAAGTCAAGGCAAATGTTAAATAAAAAGGTTCTCTAGAGGAGCCCTGGATGGTACACAATTAACCAGAGGCATCTTTTAAAATCAGATTTTAAAAGAAACAGTTAATCAAATCAGTGACTCATCTGAATATTGCAGCCCTACTCATTTTCATTTGAGGCCATGTGCCATTCATGACGCAACTGCTGTCCGAGAGGTCTGCCACGCACCAGCACCAGTGTCACAAAGCTTGTGGAAAGGTGCTAAATCAGGGTCTGGAGGCAAACAACCATTTCACAACACTCATATTCAATTCAGGCTGACACCGTGGATTGAAAACGAGCCCCCCAATCACTTAAACTGTCAGCCCTCAGAATTATGACTTCTCTTGGGAGCCTGATATCGGGGGGGGGGATTATAAACACATTATAAAAATAGGGTATTTCCTCCCCTTCTGCTCCAATTGTTCTTGGCATTCTGATTTTACAAAATGACATGGCATGCTAACCTAGGCAGTTTTCTTTCATTTATACAGCATTAATTTAATTATCTCGGGTGCTTATTTTACATGTGTAAATATTTGAATACTCTTGTTCAAATCCATTGGAGTCGTTAGAAATCCCCAACTTGCTTTCTGCTTTTCCCACAGAAGGCAGTTCCGAATGAAAAAGAAAACTTATTTACAATCCTAAAAAGCTTTTGCTGTTGCCCCGACCCTTCTGGGAATTAGAAACTCGGTATACCATGTTTCGACAGAGCATCATAAACTCATGGCCTTGTTCAGCTAAAGTTTCTGGTTGTTCTGATTTTAAGAACATAAGTCCCTCCTGGGTCAGGTTAAAGGTCCATCTATTCCACCATCCTGTTTTCAAGCATGACTGGAGTGCAGCAATGATTCAATTGGTTATCAGAGGGATAACCTCCTCTGATTGTGGAGGAAGAACATGGCCCACATTGCTAGCAGCCACTGAAAGCCATCTCCTCCATGAATTTGCTTAGGTAAAGGTAAAGGGACCCCTGACCATTAGGTCCAGTCGTGGCCGACACGGGTTGTGGCACTCATCTCGCTTTATTGGGTGAGGGAGTCGGCGTACAGCTTCCGGGTCATGTGGCCAGCATAACTAAGCCACTTCTGGCGAACCAGAGCAGCGCACGGAAACGCCGTTTACCTTCCCGCCAGAGCGGTACCTATTTATCTATTTGCGCTTTGACGTGCTTTCGAACTGCTAGGTTGGCAGGAGCAGGGACCGAGCAACGGGAGCTCACCCCGTCACGGGGATTCAAACCGCGACCTTCTGATCGGCAAGCCCTAGGCTCTGTGGTTTAATCCACAGCGCCACCCGCGTCCCATGAATTTGCTTAATCCTCCTTTAATTTTATATTTTTAATTTTATTAAGTACACATTAGAAAACATACATATTTACAACAAAAGAAAATACAAAAGAAAAAGTAAATATCCCTTTAAAGCCATCCAAGTTGAGGGCCACCCCTCCGTCATGCCAGAGTGAATTCTGTAATTTAATGATATGCCGTGTGCACCTCCTTTCTTTGTCTTGAATCTTCCAACATTCAGCTTCATTGAATGGCTCTGAGTTGTAGCATTATATGAGAGAGGAAGGAGAAACCTCTCCCTACTAGGGATGTAAGAAGACACTGTTTTCTCTTCCACCCCGTATTTGTCACCAGCAGAACTGTTTCCATTCTGCTGCAATTTGTTTCCCACCCAAAGCTATGTTTATCCATCTCACCGTCTGCTGCAGCACAATTCTGTGACTCATGTTATTTGTGAAAGTAATCACAATAAATGGCCTTGTTATTCCATCCCATTCGATTCAGTTCAAAGGAAACACAATGCAAAGGGGGAGCAAACAACCACATGATCATTTGCAGGCTGAAACAGTGAATGCCAATAGTATTCGCTGAGTTGATTTCCATTCTGGTACATGGGGTGAATAAGGGAACACCTGCAATTTAAGAATATAAGAGCACAAGCCTGCTGGATGAGGCCAGGAGCTCATCTAGTCCAGCATACAGTGGCCTAATAGGTGCCCGTGGAAAACTCACAAGCAGAATTTGAGCATGAGAGCACTCTGTCAGGTGTGCGTGCAGGAGCCAGGCCCTGTGACCAATAGGACTCTGCAGGATTGGGGCCTTCCTAAGTTTCTTCTGAAGAGGCAAGGCACGGCCTCACAGGTGAGGCCGATTGGTAACTCACAGCACCTGGTGGCAAGAGCTGGGAAGGGATATAAGGTCAGCATTTCCCTTCAGCTCTTTGCCACAGCAACACGCTCCCTGCCTTGCTGCACTTGGCTTCTTGCTTCCTGATCCTTGAACCTCGGCTTCTTGACTCCTTGCTTCCTGACCCTCGGCTTCTTGACTCCCAGCTCTCTGACCCTCGGACTCTTGGCTTCCTGACTCCTGGCTTCTGGACTCCCGTTCCTGCTCCCACCCTGCCATCTTGCCCCTGGTCTTGACGTTCCCAGCCAGGACTTCGATCACCCGTGAACAGGACCGTGACACACTCTGCCCTCCTGTGGTTTCTAGCAGCTGGTATTCAGAAGAACTGCTGCCTCCATCGTGACCAGTAGCCATCAATAGCCCTCTTTTCCGTGCATTTGTATAATCCTCTTTTAAAATCATTCAGGTTGGTGGCCATCCCTGCCTCCTATTTAACCACGTGCTATGTGAATAAGTCGTTTCTTTTATTTCCTCTCCCACTTCTGTTTTTGCTTGAATTCTCTGACAGTCCTAGTCTCCATGCACTTTCTCGGCACCATAATTTCACACACCTCTATCATTTCCCCTCTTACTTGCCTTTTCTCCAAACTCAAAATTCCCCAAACACGGCTGGGGTCACACAGCCTCTGCCTATCGCTGAAGAGCTTGGATCGAGCCCCATCGACTCCTTGCTGCCAAAGAGAGACCTCATAATTGCTCTCATTCTGCTGATTCAGGAATGTAAGAACTTTCCCTGCCAGTTCAGCGTGTGCACCAGAAGGTTTGGGAGGCAAGTTGTGACATTTAAAAGGTGAAGAAACATCCTTGCTGAAGTCTTCTGAAATGGAAGCGTTAAAGTGTGTGGGGGGGTGGGTGCTGTGGAGTTCTTTTTGTTTCCCTCCCCACTGCAAAGAAGAAGAAAACCATCGTGAATTAATTGCATCATTCCTAAGAACATCCGGTGACCAGACAACCACAGTGTGGAGAGAATATGGCCATTAAGGCATCAAGCTTGGAAATATTAATTAAACTCAGCATCTTATTTATCCAGCAGCAGCCAGCTCCCTTATAAAGCCCAGGAGAGGCTCGGAGAACAGACAATGAATGACACTCTGAGTCCTAAGGGAAAATGACTTATGCTACTTGGCAAGCCTCTTCCTGATGTCGAGCTCAGTGCCGAGAGCATTAAATGAGCATCATTTACATGCCCGGGAAGGAAGGGCAGGCACACTACCTAAGGGTGGGAAGTGGGTTAAGAAGGGTAAGCAAGCATAAATGTTGGCTGAAAATAAATCCATCTGTTATTCTCAAATATGAGGCATTGACATCGCCTTTAGGATGCATTCGATTTCTCTCTCTCTCTCTCCTGGAAAAATGTTCTTAGTTGGACACTTCTTAGTTGGAGGGATGGGGGAGATATTTGATCCAGTTCATGTTTAAAGGCAAGCCTAGCTAATTTGCCCTTTCTCAAATGCTTTGTGAAACGTAGCACACCCATCCCCTGGAATCCACACTTCTCTGAATTTCACAACGCAGCTCTCCAGCCAAGTAAAGTGTACCAAAATGCATATATACTAGTGCACAGTATGCATAAAATGTTTGGTTCATAGAATCGTAGAGTTGGTTTCCTCCATTCCCAGGATCTATGCTGATCAGTGCCGGATTTACGTATAATCTAAACAAACTATAGTTTAGAGGCCCACTCTCTTGGGGGGCCCCAAAAAAATTAAAAGGAAAACAAACTGGATGTACATTTCCAAAATATAAGATAAAAAAACCAAATAAAATAAAACCTATATGCAGCAACAGTGTTTTGTGTTGTGCAGGCTCCTGTTTGTTATGTGCAAATGGCTTTAGATACCTATTAGGTCCATAAATTACCATATAGCATATATTCAACACAAAAAACAGCGACAATTTGTTGTTGGCAAAGGACAGCTGGACATATAAAGGGTCCCATTACCTTCAGTAGCTTAGAGCCTCATCAAACCTAAATCCAGCCCTGATGCTGATTAACAATGGTCCGCTCGTTCAAAATGAATGCAGATTATTACAAGAGTTAGCCTAAAGGAGTGCTAAAGTGCTAAAGGACAGACTTGTGCAGAGATTCTCCAGAGGATAACTAGTAAGTCCATTAAATGTGCTCTGATTTTTCTCCATTCCATGGGTAGGGAGAGCTCATCCGCTCATGCCAACTGGGTCAACTCCAGTAGATTTGACTCTGCTTGTCAAAGTTCTTCCGCGGGATGCGTTGGAAGAGAAAACAGGAATAATAAAACACAGGAGCCCAAATCGAAACACACACATGATACAAGTGTTAAAATGACATGAGCAAAGTAATTGGTTGTATATGCAAATGATCTTGCTGGTGGCGGTGGGAAATGCCAAGAGCTCCTTCTAATTAAGGAAGGCTTTTAACAGTAATTTAGTTAGCAAAGTGTGGCTGGAATTGTTAAGAGGCATTCAGAGTGAAATGCTGGTCAGGTTACTGATGGCAGAGGAGGTATGTTTTGTGAGAGGTGTCTTGAATATTAAAACTTGCTTGCATTTAGAAATCAGTTTTAAGAAGGATCTTAGAAATACACAAAGGCTACAATTCCAGCCCCTTTAAACAAGTTTTTTGGGAGGTTTCAGGGGAGTTGAATGAACACATCCTTCTGCTTGATTCTACCAGCTCAGCCAGCCTCCTGCTGACCAGCAAACGTTGGCGGTATTCCTGCCAATGAAGCCTTGCAGAAAACCCTGAAACAGGACATTCCAAGGGTGAGGGTGGGGTTGGGGTTGGGCCCATTGAATCCTGTACATTTTCTGGGACTCAGTTGGGGTGGGGAATCTGCAATGCAAATGCCATATTCTGCAGTCCAGCAATGTGCCTGCTTATATTTTGCCCTTGGTACACTAGGTGTACTTCTTATCAAGGAAGAACTATTTTGCGATTATATCCCGGGCAGTTTGTCATTCCAGGAAAAGACAAGTCTGTGCTATTTCTAGAAATGGGTATGGGCAGGTGAGAGCAAGCGGCAAACAACAAAAGATAATGTTTCTGGGTCAGTAGATGGTAGGGAACATTAATCATCTTGCATGTGGGAAAAGATTGTGTGGGACCAAAATAAACAGAGAGATCTTGACCAGTTCAACGGAGATAAACTGAGATGCGCCTGTGTTAATGGTGTCTGGAAGCAGCCCAGTCTGTTACAGAGTCACTCTGCATTGCTCCAGATCAATTCATTATTTGGGTATGAATCTGATCTATGAAATAGGAAGCTTTGTTTTGCCACCGATGGCCATAATGGGATTGGAGTACATTGACAAAGTAATTCACCATGATTAAGAATTTGAGCTGTCTGTCAGCAGGAAAGATCCTGCACTTCTCCATCCCCTCCCCTCTCCTCTCCTATACATAGAATTGTAGAATAATAGAGTTGGAATAGATATCAAAGACCATCTAGTCCAACCCCCTGCAATGAAGGAATCACAGCTAAAGAATCCCTGACAGGTGGCCATCCAACCTCTGTTTAAAAAGCTTTCAGCACCTTCCAAGGTAGTCTGTTCCACTGTCGAACAACTCTTACAGCCCTCACTCCTGCTGAGCAGTGGATGTTCCTCTGAGCAGCTTTATTTCATTCCTCAGGAAATAAGAGAGAGGTTGTGTGTTCAACGTTTTGAGAAAATGGAGGTGACAGAGCTAGTCAGAAACTTAGAGAGTCCATGATGGTCATGCTAATGGTGCAACTCGGGGGCATAGTTAATGGGGCAACTCAGGAGTATGAGAGTCCCTAAGCCCACTCTGTTTGGGGTCCACACAGACCAATGCACACCCTTAGGATCTCATCACCCCTTTCCATAGTGCTGCAGAATGAAGCTAGGCTGGAGGCATTGTGGGATGGGCAAACTGTCAGTTTTGGTTTTTCTTAGTTTCTTGTTTTCCAAGTTTTGTTTGCCACCACCCCTTTCTTTCTTTTTTTTTAAAAAAAGAACAAATTCTGGTTAAAAAACAGCAGCATTTTTGTGTTAATTTCTCCTAACACAGTGGTATCTCGGGTTACATGCGCTTCAGGTTACAGACTCCGCTAACCCAGAAATAGTGCTTCAGGTTAAGAACTTTGCTTCAAGATGAGGACAGAAATCACGCTCCAGCAGCGCTGCAGCAGCAGGAGGCCCCATTAGCTAAAGTGGTGCTTCAGGTTAAGAACAGTTTCAGGTTAAGTACGGACCTCTGGAACGAATTAAGTACTTAACCTAAGGTACCACTGTATGCAGTTTGTTGTATGCAATTTTTCTTCATATACACATTTTTGCAAAGTGATCTCCCCTTATATAATGCTCTTCTTTCTGTTTTTTTCCCCCAGTCATATATGCAGTTTATACATGCTACTGGGCAGGAGAACAGCATTGCAAAATTCAAAGAAGTGCAAATTTCAAAGGATGGCTATCTTTCGATCCATGTGTTATTTCAGAAAGTGCAAATTAGGAAGCTTCAATTATAAATGCAAACTGGATCAAATTACCCCTCACGCCCCAAGTCTCAGATCTATGGGTCCCAATCTCAAAGCTGATTCATCTTTGTATTGGGATAGTTTTCCAGGGCAAACATAATTCCCGTTTCCGAAGGAGAGAGCGAGCTTCAAAACCTTTTTAAACATGCTAAACACTCACCTTTCGCCGGGTTCTTTTAATCCATCTGTGGCATATTTACAAGCCTGCATCATATTTTAGCAGATGCTGGATAAAGCAAGGAAGCCTGACTGCATACATTAGGAAGTTTACGAATGCCTAGCCTAGTAGCTCCTAGACAATTGTTAAATACTAATGTAGGCTTTCCCTCCTGGACCTTTCCTTCCACAGATTGAACTTCAAGTGGTGTTTCTGCTCCTTTGATCCCTTTAATCTGTGTTTTGCTGCTTTATAACACGATTCACTTAGAAATACCATCACCATGCCAGTCCCATTATTATCAAGCAAAGCCAAGAAAGGATCTGAGTGTGTTTATTATTTATGCAATGGCTACCTTGTTGAAGCGGATAAAGCAAAATGCAGTAGGACAAATCTCTAGAGATGTGGCACCAAGTTACAACTGTCAACATTCAAGACAACAGAAATATGGGGAAACAGGTTGTATTCATTAAAATATAACAACTTGAGGATCTGCAAATCAACCTAATTCAACCAATGTAACCAAGTCAAGTATATGTCTGCTGGGATAGCTCAGTAGGTAGTGCATGAGATTCTTAATCTCAGGGTTGTGGGTTTGAGCCCCATGTTGGGCAAAAGATTCCTGCATCACAGGGGGTTGGACTAGATGACCCTCATGGTCCCTTCCCACTCTACAATTCTATGATTCTATGTCTAGGCAGGCAAGTTGTAATAAATGGGGCATAACCGACCCCACTCATCACTGAACAAGTTTACTGCTGCCACAAACTGCCCCCATAAAAGGGGGAATGGCCCTGTAATCACTCACAGATTATCACAATATTGCTTTTGATGTACAACCAAGTGTTTTAGTATGCTTCTTAAGAACTGCTGAAAGAACTGTTTTAGCTGTTGATAACTGGGCAAGCTCCTGCCTCAGCCTTTAGGAACTCAAGTAAAGAACAAAAATAAAAGTTTACTTAAAGAAAAAAAATCAAAGGCCTTTGATAGTGGTGTCGTATTCCAAGACTAGACAAATTTCCTTTCCTGGTGACAAATCTTTAATGATAGGGGTAAAAGGTCTACAGATGATGGATCAAGTAATTTATTCATTTGGACAGTGGGGTTTGGTTATCAGATGTAGGGATGGGAAAATTCCTTTCAGTGCAGTTAAGAATTTGACTTGGCGACTGGAACTCCAGGATACTGGGGAAATAGCTTGATTTCCTCATTCATCCAAGCTCAGTTCTACAATTTGGAAGCCTGTTATGCTCTTGATTAAATCTTAAGAAGTACAATAAGGCACAAATGCCTTTCTTAAGCCTCCTACCCATGGGCCCCTTGTGTTATACCCTGCTGTCTCCTTCCCTCAAACTTTTCTGGTAGCAGTAGCAGTGAGGACTATCTCCTCCATTGAGTCAGGGACCCTAACATAGCAGCATCCCAGCTACCAGGAGCCCTGGGACTCAGGTGCCCAGGAAAACTACACACACCAGTGTTCCTTGTTGAGTTCTGCATACCCAAGAGGTCATCTTACTTTCCAAGTTGAAGAATGATTTCATGGGGCTATAACACTCAATACACAATGCACTCAAGATGCAGAAGCCCGTGTCTGAATTGCTAGAGTTGCAAACAACTGTGTTTTACCCACTGAAATTAGTGAACCTAAATTAGTCATGTCCATTAATTTAAATAGGCCTACTCTAAACATGGGATATAAACCATAGTGTGAAGGGCTGTAACTCAGCAAGAGAGCATCTGCTTTGCATGCAGAATGTCCTGGGTTCAATCTCTAGCATTTCCAGGAAAGGGCGGAGAGCCACTGCCATCAATGTACTGAGCTAGACTGAACAGTGTTGTGACACAGTCTAAGGCCATGTGTTCCTACTATAGGGCAATTTAAAAGCTATGCATTTCATGTGGAGGAGAATAATCCGTAGGGTGTCTCCTCTTCCTCCTCTACAGTGTTCCTTTTCTTTTCCAAAGCAGGAAGGCAAAATGTGTGAGAACTGTCTGGCGCTAAGTACCTGAGAGAGGAAATAACGCTTTTAATAACAAGTGAAAGAGTGATCCCTTATGATGCTGGAAATGTCCACTTACAGTGAAAAATGTGTATTACTAAAAAGGTTTCATGTTGTTCCAGTCCTAGTGTGATGCCCAAGAAGAGAATGTGCTCTTGAACCAGGAACTACCCATTGTGACATGGTGTGACTTGGCCACATTAGGAATGTCCCCAACAATGCTACATAAAAGGAACTGTGGGAAATTCAGATGGCAGCTCACAACTACCCATTGGTGATTGGTGTGTTGCCTCTGCCTCTTGCTACCACCAGCCAATCAGCCCACTGGAGTCAACTGGTGTAGAAGAGGACCCAAGCAGGAGTGGCCATCATTTGTGAGCCAGTGGTCCCCTTGAGTTTTTTCTATTAAGACATGTGTGTCAGTCACAAAATGGCTACCATGGGGGCATGGCATGGCACAAGATGGCTTCAAAAGTGGAAAAAGAGACAGGGCCACAAAATGGTGTGAGCGTGCTGCTTCCCACATCAAACACCCCATAAGGGGGAAAGGTAAGTGACCCACCATCATGCTCACTCACAGAGACAAGCTCATTGCACCTCTTCTGTATTCAGAACAGATGGGAGGGCGTGTGTCCAGTCCTAGCATCCAATGAAATGAGTCCATGTTTACCGGGAGGTGTTGCATGTAGGAGAGGTGAAGCTTCTGAGCAGGAAATTCAAACTGTGTCTTGTCCACTGCAGATTTTTGAGGCAACGCTTACAGAGACTTTCTGCAGTCCCACAGAAGGAACTAAGCAAGCACAGCGGTGCCCAGGGGCACCATTCTGGCAACCCTTGCAAAAAGAGGCATGCTGTCAAGAGCTCACTCAAACCAGGAACCAGCTGTGTTCTGGTTTCATCCCAACTTTTACGCCTTTACCATTCTGGAGCTTAAGCTCAAGCCAGTCCTCAGAGTCTTTAACAGAATGTGGATCGAGTACTAAATGAAAGCGACAAACTCTGCTGAACAGCGGCACATGCAAGATCCCTTTCACTGATTTCCCAGGGAGTCGAACTGATAAATCATGTCTGACAAGAGCCATTTTAGCATCCAGACAAGATCTACTGAAGTTACAAAAAAGACTCCCCCCGCCCTCAGCCGCCTGTGGTACATTACACTGAACTTAGCCAAGGACAAATGCCTGTGGTCCACACATGCTGAATTAGGCCCTGGGCTTGCAGGGGGGAGGTGAGCTTACATATATTTAATTTTCTAAACTCATTACTTCCTCCCTTCCTCCTGCGCCATGCAGCATAAGAAAGAATCAGTCCCCTACATCGTCCTGCAGTTATCTAACCAAACGTGCTATGAGCCTCCACATTTGCTCCATGCCACCGATACATCTTTCGACTTGAGCTGTAATGTGCACAAACAAACAAAGCAGTGCGCTCTGTGTTTCAAATTAACAATTACCCATTTCCACGGCAGGCTCTTCACATTGTATTCCGTGCTAGCCTCGCAGATCCGTATTTTATGAAATGTAAATTAATTATATTTTACATTAAACGGCTTGCGGAAAGTGGTTAAATACAAACTCAGGACTAATTAATCAGCACTGGTAGATTACAGAGGCTGAGTAATTCATGTAGGCAATCAACGAGATGTACAATTGCTGTCTGAGGGGGCTTACAGTGCCTGCTGGGAGTTCAGACTTCTGTGTATCAGGCTGAGGAGGCCTCTTTAGCACAGGTGGTGGGAGCTAAATCCAGGCCTCCAGGCCTACCTGCCCCTTGGAACTAAGCCTAGGCCATGCCCCTCGTTGGCTCTGCTTCAGCACCCTAAATATTGCTGCATGGCTTGAATGTGTCCATCAATCCTGACAATGCCTCTTGCTCCCCTGGATGGAGGGCAGTGAGGGACGTGTGACTGAGCATAGAAAATGGTCTGCTGCACAAAGGTGAAATTTACATATGTTGCACCACCCACATTTAGAGCTCAAAGGAATCAAAGAACCAAGCTTGTCCAATCCTCCCTGCCCACTGCAGGAATCTTGCAACTGGAGCAGGTGGCTGTCCACCAGGCTCTTCTTATCTCCTGCAAATAGGGATGGTTGAATCTGTCAGTTTCAGTTTCTCTCCATTTCACTCTTTTCCCAGTCTTCAGGTCAGTTCTCCTGAAGTTTTCGCATCAGTATGCAATAACAATAATAAAGTCCTCGTAATAATAAAGCATATGACTGTGAATTTCTAATAGACACATCTTTGTGTCCAGTTTCACCTAAAAGACACATTTTTACAAAGTGGAAATTCCCTTACACGATGCATTTTTGTATGGCATGTTGACCAATATATGCACTTATAGGCACACTTTACACCAGTCTTATGCATTTTTGTACACATTACTTGGCTGGAGACCTGCTCTGCGAAAATTTGGATTTTGAAGGATGGCTGTGTTTCAATTTGCTTAGTATTTCAGAGAACTGGGTAAATCCACCTTTTAATATGAATGGAACTGAATTTCTCCTTCATCTCTAGCTGCAAAGGAGGGCCAGGAGTAGCCAGGGTGGTGCTACAGAGCTCCCTTCCAACACTGGCACTGCGATGTGGGGATGGGGAAGGACGGTGCAGAGGCCAGATTTCACTGGCAATTTACGAAATTGGCTCTGCTAGTGTGCCCATGCAGCACCTGACCTCTGCCATCCTGTTCCACTTCAAACAGGTAAGCAACAGTGACACCTGTGTTGGGAGAGCAGCTCCACAACATCACACTGGCCACTCCTGAGGAGGACCCAGCTGTATCCCATTATCAAATCACTCTTGATGTTTAGCCCCAAACCCGCTTCCTTTCCATTTCTCCTCATAAGTTCCAGGCCTGCCCTCTGGAGCAACAGAGAAAGACTTTGATACTTCTCAATGAATCCAGTCCATTCATCCAGCTGGAGAGGCAGCATTGTGCAGTGATCAGAACTGGACCCGGGACACCAGGGTTCAAATCCCCACACAGCCATGAAACTTATTGAGTGACCTTGGACTAGTTACCAACTCTCAGCCTACTTCTCAGGGCTATTGTGAGAATAATCTGGAATTTGGGGTAAGACATGTATGTCCCCTTAAGCTCCTTTGGATGATAGTGGTGATACAAATGCAATAATAAATAAAGTAGATGAATAACAATTATCCAGTGCAAGAAACTGAATTAGTCTGCTGTTAGAACCACTTGCATAGACTATTGCTTGTGTTGCAATGTGTACAGCCATTGGGTTATCCTATCTTCCCAAAACCGGTTTTAAGAAAATGGACACTTTTAGGGAACAATGTCCAATGTGAAGATCATCCACTGGACTCCTCCCAAATTTGGTCCATAAAGAGCATCACTGAAATCACACTCTAACCGGCAGCGGCCAACGGTATTGACTTCCCCGTGCAGCTGCTACCTAGCTAAGAGCAAAACAATACTATTGACATGCAGAGAAGTATCATGGCATGGGGAAATAAAATGTCCTGTACCAACAGCCATTTCTTATTCCTCTCATTTAGGAAGCGTGACAGCCACCGGGTGATGATTCCACTGATATCGAGCAGCAATCATTAGGAACTGAGGGGAAAATTACTAAAGGCATCATTCTGAGGGCTGCTTCAGGTGTAATGAGTTTTCAGCTCAAGAAAATCCTTCCATATGGAAACAGGCAAGTCCCTGTGTGCTGTACTGAGCTGGGGTGGGGAGCCTTTTACAGCCCATGGGCCACATTCCCTTCTGGGACAGCCTTCAGGGGGCCACATGTCCATAGTAGGCAGGGCCAGATGCAAAAGTGGGTGGAGCAAGTAATGTAAATTTTACCTTTGTGCAGCAGGCTCATTTCTAGACACACCTCCCAATACTCCATCCAAAGAAGCAAGAGGCCAAGGGGGTTTTTCCAGCCAGGCAAAAACTCTTGAGGGAGGACGAATAAGAGAAAGGCCCACCTTTCCAGTCAAGACCCACTCATGGCCAGAACCAGCACTGGATGAGATGTTTCCAAAGGAGGACCGCCCTATTGCCAGCCCAGTGTGAAGAAGGACAAAGTAGAGACAAAGCACCCTGCCAAATTACCCACCTCCACAACCCTGGAAGATCCAAGAAGTCTGTAGACCAGGTGTAGGGAAATGTTTGCCCCTCCAGATGTTGCTGAACCAGAACTCTCATCATCCCTGGCCATTGTCATGCTTGCTGGAGCTGATGGGAGATGTAGTCCAGCAACATCTGGAGTTTCCCACAACTGCTGTAGACTCAGGGGGCCTGTGGCTCCCTGACTGGTCACAAATCCTAACTCCAGATCTTTATAATCATCTCTGTAATGCCAGGATCAGAAACGACAGTGAATCTCAACCCAGATCAGAAGTTGCTGTGTACATACGGCAGAATGTGACCACACATCTCTAAGCTGCTGACCCATTCAGCATAGTATTCCCCAAGCTGCAGCCCTACTGAAGCAACCAGGAAGGGATGAAGTAACAAAACCAACCATTAAGCTCTTCACATGCAGCCTGGCAGTCACTAGTTCAGCACCACATTCTGATCATCCCCTAATTGTATGTGCTAGTTTTGACTCCTTGGATGGACAACTCCACTGAGGCTTCAGCACTCTTCCTGCTGGACAGCTCCTCATCCTTGCTCCAAATCTGAGAAATCCAAGCCTCAGCAGTGGTGGCAAAAATGAGACACCGAAGGGTCACTTTCATATGTTTAAAAGCAACTTTTGAAGCAACCTACTGGGGAAATTGAAAAGCCAGCCTTTGTCTTTATCGCGGGTTTCCTGCAATGCATTAGAGAGGTGGCCATTTCACGTAAGGTGAGTCAGGGCTTGAGGACATGGGAAATTAGATGTGCTCAGTCATTAACTCAGCAGTGTGAGGCCAGCAGGTAAAACACAAATCCTAATGCTGCCTTCCTGTCACAGAACGGGGGACGTGGGAGTGTGGAGGCATATTTCACTAATCAGGCAGGTAGGTTAAAATGTTTCCTGGTAGGCAGTGCTGCTCATATTTCAGCTTCTTTTGTTTATTTATTTTGAGGCTGTCCATTTCAGCCGGAGACAGATTTGTGGTGGCTACCCCAAAAGAAAAGGGGAAGGGAATGTTTGTTGAGGTTTACTTGCAAAGATGCAATCAGAGATACAGGGCACAGCTTTTCATTCATTTCATCAGTTGGATGGGAAAGCCGTGTTTATTTGGAATTCTTTGTATGCCATGGATGCTGTACAAAGTGTATATCCAATGGAAGGGTGTGCATAGCATTTGTAAGCATATAAGAGCCCTCCTGGATCAGGGCAAAGGCTCTGCTGGTTCAGCAACCAGTCTCACAGTGTCCAAGCAGATGCCAATGGGAGGCCTTCAATCAGGACCTGAGTGCAATAACATTTGCCCCACCTGGCAGTCAGAGGCATATATACACCTTTAGACCAGAGGTGGGGAAACTCAGACCCAGGAGCCGAAAGTCCCCCTACCCCCTGTCCTCTCCATCTGGCCCTGAAGGTTTCCCCAGACCCCACCCCTTACTGGCCCTCTTTGCCCCCCAAATATTTTGCTTTGCTTGGGTGTGTTCTTGAGCTCTGCTCATGGCTATTGGTTGCCTAGATAGAGGGGTGATGCATAGAACCCAGCTTACTGTACAAAAGTAAAATTGGCATGTGTTGCTCTGCCCATTTTTGCCTCAGGCTCCAACCACCACTGGCATGAGACCCTCAAATATTTGCCAAAAAGAGAATGTGGTCCCCAAGCAGAAAACTTGAATGCCTGACTTCTGGTTGAAGCTAGTTAGGAATCTGTAACGCAGGGTACAACTGCCCCAGCCAATGATCTCAGTAACTGAGCTGGGGGAATAAGGACTCAGCCAGTCCTCCAGGTATCATGGACCCAAATGGTTCAGGGCTTTGTATATTAATATACACCTGTGTGCCAATTCTGTGACAGTCAATTAATAGTAGTTTTTTAATAACAGCAATAATGGTCATGATGATGATGATGGGAAGTAGAAGAACAAAAATGAAGACCAAAGCATAATGTTTGAAAAACAGATATCTCATCCCTTTGGTGTTATACATCTATCTGGAAGAGGTTTCTAAAGTTTAGATTGTATCTTATTGTCTTGCTCTTGCAGCCTTGTGCTTTCAGACAGATAAGTAGGGAGATAAGGAACAAGGAGACAGAAGGAAGGAAAAGGAGGAAGAGGGGATGCTGATAAGTTATGTGTGTTTACAGAACAAGGGGTCCAAGTCCCATGTTACAGCAGTTGTTCTTTTGGGACAATGTGGCAGTAATCGAGGCACCCCTATGCCATTAGCTGTGTACAAGACAGTCCCTCAAATATATCTCACTCATTCTGAAAATGCTAGTTCTGCTACCTAGTTCTGGCATATGAGACACAGCATTATTTCCTAGGCCATTAAACTAAGGTAGTTGTGGAAGTTGCTCCAGATATGCACAACTGTCTGAGATGTTCTGAGAACTCTGTTTCATCAAAACCTGCAATGGGGTTCAGGGAGTGGTTCTTCTACCTGAAGCACGCAGCAGTGAAAGTTCTTGTCGTAGCACTTGCAAAACACAAGTGGAAAACTTAGCAATAAATTGCAGTCCTTGCAGCTGTTATGTGCAGCAAATCAAAGGAAAGCTGAAAACATCCCAAGGATTGCAACTCAAGAGAAGCTCAAGAAAAACTTTGCATTTTTCCTAGGCTTCCCCTGAGGTTCTGCAAGTGTTGTCCAATCATTTCCAAAACCCAACCCAATGCCTAATAGACAATTGCTTGGGTGGATAGTATCTTTTGGTACATGATACAAACAAGCTATATTGCTGACAAGTTATGGGTGTGCACTTGTGGAAGGAAAGACTATTACTCTGGTGTGACATGACATTCTTATCAGCTCTGAACATTAAAGAAATATTTACAGGCACATAGTAAAACAAATTCTGCAGTGTATCTTTATTGCATTCAAATGTCAATTATGCAAGCACATGAGAGAAACCCGGTTGGATCAGACACTCCACTGGTTGCCCTAGGCAACTGCAGAAAGAAAGGGATGCAGGCACTAGCCTTGTCCATTAGCCACGTGACTAAAGGGTGCTGTGTTGTGTGCATGTAAGCCTGCAAGTTTGGGTTTCTTTGTTGCTTGCAAGCCGCCTTAGAGTCATTTGAATGAAAGGTGGTTCATGAATGTTCAAAATAAACACACACTATCAAATCCTGGAGGCTCTACATGACAGTCAGAACTGTAAACCACTTGACAGATTTCTCTTCTACGAATTTTGACTAAAGGAATCTAATCAAGCGACCATCACTATGTAGGAAGTAGACTTCTACCAAGTCAGACTATTGGCACATCTAGCTTAGTGTAGCCTGCACCAGCTGGCAGCAGCTCTGTTGGGTTTCAGACAGGGGTCTGTGTAAGCCCACTCTGAAGATACCAAGGACTGAACTTGGGTTTTGCCTGCAAGGGAGATAATCTATAAAACTGAGCTACAGTAGCACATTCCTTACATTGATTATGCATTCCCTGTGATGGTGCAATGTTGCATTTATAGGTTGTGGCTTTCTTTGGTCTGTCCCAAAAGAATATCACAAGCTAAGCCCCATCCTCTCTTAATTTGATTAAAGGCATCTAAGCTGGTGGTCATTGTTAGATCTTGTGGCAGTGAATTCCATAAACTGATTATGCACTGTGTGATTATGCAGTGATGTGTTTATGAGATTATGTGTTGTGACTTCCTTTGATCTGCCCTGAATCTGCCACCAGTCACTTTCATAGCCTGACCCTGAATATGATGAGAGAGGGAGGAAAACTTATCTTTCTACTTCCTTCACACCACCCATAATTTATCCATTTCAGCCATGTCTTCCCTTACTCACCAAATTTCTTTCTGCAAATATATTTTATTGCACTTTCCTGACATAACAATAAACTTAATAAGCATAGATTTGTGTACAATGAATTTGAGTCATAAGCGTCTTAAATGCATCAGAATTTTATGCACTCAGCTTACATAACAGACTTTTCCCTTCAACAATTCCTCCTTTTTGCTGTATTACAATACAGACCTCCCCCCCCCCCGGCAAAAAAAATATCTGGGATTTCAGTGGGTGAAAATTACAGGGGGCCTCCTTTACGGATGATCTGAAAGGAAACTAGATATCTATAAATTGATCTTCTTTTCCTGCATCCTCTGTCTAGTCTACTACAGTGTGTTAACCTCTCAAACAATGCCAGCTGTCACATTCTGTCAAAACCTGAACTGTATATCCTGATCTGGTTTTCTGATCCCGTGAGCTGCGATTGATAAAGAAAGAGAGCCCTGAGTGCTTTGAGGAAGATGGTTCAAATCCCTGAGAATTTTGGGTTGCTCTTTTCTTAAGCTTTCCCCAGCTTTCTAGTATCCTTTTTGAGAAGGGAGGGCACTATCAGAATTGTGCACGGTATTCAAAATGTGCCTATAGCACAGATTGGTAGGAAGACTTCACAATACTGTATGTAGGTTTGTCCACATGTTACACAGGTGTTCCCTACAAATGTACATACAAGTGTTTGTGTGAAAGAGTCTACACCTTTTTATGTGTACAGCTCATCTGTCATGTACAAAGGGACATAGACTGTACACTCACTGAATGCAATGTATGAAGACCCCTCGTTTTACTTTCAACCCACTTCTTAATCAGCCCTAGCCTGGAATTTGCCTTCCTCCATTCCACAAATAAAGTGGATACTTTCATTGTTCTATCTACCTGTGATGCCAAATTTCTTTCCTGGTTAGCAAACACATGCTCAGCCCACATCAGTGTATGTATGAAGTTAGGTTTTCCACCTTTTCTACCACTTATTTCCTTATGTTGAACCTCACTTGCCATTCTTCTGACAATGCACCAAGTTTGGGGATAGCTTTTGAGAAAGAACTCTGCGCAGACTCATAATATTGTGCCTGCCACATTAAACAAAGTCAAAGTTGCATGCTAATAGTGTATTTTGTTGTATACTAAATAACTGGAGAATTACGGAAGTGCAAGAAATACACAAACAAATAAATGTGGGGATGAAGCTGCAGCCCTGTGCACACTTTCCTGGGAGTAAGCCCCACTGGACATAATGAGGATTACTTCTGAGTAGGCATGCTTAGGATGAACCACACTCTTAACATGAGTAACATCACAATATTACAACTGGATTAAGGAACGATGGGAGAAAATCAGTTGGTTTAGGATAGATGGAAAGGGGAATAAAAATTGTAAGAATAATGAATGGGTTAATGACAGATATGACTGCAATAAGTAGGAGCCGTTTTTCTTTAATTTACAATACATCATTATTTGTGACTTGAGGCTCTTGCATATTAGCCTTATACCTTCTTTTATTATCATTTACTGTTTTAACAGTGATTACTGGAAACAGAATAGGTGCGAAGTTTAAAACGTGCCTGTTGACTACTGTTCTTAATTATTCACTGATAAGTCTTGTTTGAGGGAGTGTTCAGATTTGCAAACTAAATAGTTGCATTCCAAAGATCCAATATAAGTTTGCAAAAGAAAATTGGAGATATTACTGGTTGGAAATGGGGCCCTATAGACTAGAGATGGGTGAGCTTCCCAAACATACTCCCTCAAGTAATAATTCCTCCATTATTTTGGGGGGGGGCAGGAAAAAGTAGTGAATGAGGAAAGTCAGAGGAGAAGATTTCACCTATGTGGGGTTTTTCTCTGACCTGAGACGTTCCATTATCTCTTAGAGAACAGTGGGAAGCCTAATTAGGGTCAAAACAGCAAAACTTCTCTGGTTTGAAATTCAATCTGAGCCAGAGAAGAATTAGGAAGGGTTGGCACTGGCCTCACTTCTCCACTAAGATGGACTTCATTAAGCCCCTGAAGGTCGTAGTCGTCGTCTTCTTCTTCTTCTTCTTCTTCTTCTCCTCCTCCTCCTCCTCCTCCTCCCAGGTCTGGCTCAGGAGACCTTCCCTAGCATCTCTAAAGAAGGTAAATATTGAAAGCTAAAGAATGAAAGGTCAAGGCAATAAATATATTGTCTGTTTGGATTAAGTTGTCCATAGAATGACACTCTGCCCTTTGCTAGACCCACCACGGACATTTCAGAGAAGAAAAGGGCAACACAGAAAGCAAAGCAGGATCCCTTTGGCTATCAGGACATCAGGAAAACTTTTGCACTTGTGCATTTGGGGACTTCATATTGTGGTGTACAACAGGTTTCATATGGCATAAAGGGTCATCATCATTGGGCATCCTAGGAAGGGGCCCACTAGCAATGAGCAAAACCCTCTGGCCTTCCTGCTCCTTGTTGCTGTCACCACCAGTTTCCTTGCCAAGACTGAGTGAACAAGGAGGGACAGGAGGGTGAAGAAGTCACAGCAGCCTCCCATCACCTCACTCTTTCCTTCCAGATATCCATGGTAACAGTGGTGAGGAGGGGCAGCCACAGGGGGCAATCTACCAAATGTTGCCCCCTCTTCCAAGCAAAACCCCCCTTGCAACCTGATACAGAGCTGATTCTCTCAAGCCAATTTGGCAAACAATGGTTTGTATTTATGCATGGCAGAGTGGGGAACTGAGGGCCACATTCCTTCTGTGCAGCATTCCAAGGGCCACATGCCAGTGGAGGGCAGAGCCAAAGGCAAAAGTGGGAGGCGGGGACAAATGTAAACTCTATCTTTGTGCAGTGGATTAGTTTCTGCACACACTCACATATTCCAGTCCAGCTAGGCAAAAAACTCAGGAGGTGTGAAATGGGATCAGTGAGGGGTGTGGCAGAGAGTTTCAGGGGCCAGATAGAGAGGATAGGAGGGCCACATTTGGCCCCCAGCCCTGAGGTTCCCCACCTCTGGTGCATGAAAACCAGGTGGTCAAACAATTACATTTCTTGGTCCACTTAAAAATTGGGACTATTTGATTGATGGTATGGTTTAAACATTTGCCTTCTGCCTTTTTGGTCTCAAAGGACGGGCCTCGTAGGTTGTTCAAGGTTGCTGACAAGGTAAATTAGAGTTCTTGGCGAAGTCCAATATGAACCGACTAAACTGCATGTCCTGGATGTACATGTGCAAAGCTTATTGTGATGAATATAGGTCAGAATGGAAATCTCTGCCTTCTGACAATCTCTAGACAATACTGAGCTACAGTACATGCACCAAGGAGCTACATTCAACTGCATTATACACACAGGCACATAAAAATCAAAAGGCCTAACTTTGTCATGGTCCTTAATTTCAGTGGGCCTACTTTGAGTAAACTTAGTCAAATGTCACCCCAGTGGTCAGCCTGAGGATAAGACAGCTTGCTGTGTACCTATTCCAGCATTAAGCAGGGGGTTGAACTAAAAAGGCACATTTATGGGATGCATTCAAACTTTTAACCCATCATGCTGGGTGTGGGGTGCTGGATAGGGTGGAAGTATCCCACTGCCCAGCACAGCTCTGCCAGCCCTTGTCCACAGAGTGAAATTAGTATTGCTCCACATGCATGAAATTCCCTCTTCCACCTTCTGAAAGGGCAGGTGGCTGGAAGTCACTAGAAAAAAAACCAGAAGTGGGATTTTCTTATTTTCTCATCACTTTCATTATTCTATTCTGATGCATTTTCAAATCATGGTTAGGATTCTGTTCAACTTTCAATAACTTAATATGCATTCTTTCCCCTCCCCTTTCCATTTTCAGTTCAGTTCAGTTCATATTGACTCCTTGGCAAGACTGCAGGTATATTGCAGTGTCAACATTTTGCCTTGCTTTGTTTTGTTTCTAGACTATATGCATGTCCAAAAACCACACCTTTGATCTGCTTCCTGATGTACCAGTATGACAATAAAATAAAATAAGGATGCTTTAGAAATTCAGCTTCTGCAAATTCTGGGTCGAAACCACCCAATGCACTGCATTGCCTCTATTTCAGGGAACCAAGGGTTCCTGTGGCCTCTTCATCTACCTGTGCATCCCTCTCCTCAATTCATGGCCTAATTAGGCTTGAAAACAGCCTGTTATTTGGTTCTGAAGGGAGACTATTTCAAACCTAATTATTGTGGAAGGTAGTGGCTGTTTATTGGGGGGGTGAGGGTTTCAACTAGGTAGGGAGATTTTATCATGATGATGATTTAAAAAACAATAATTTGCAATTTAATAAGGGATGCAGTTAAAAGTACATGAACATCTGCAAATATCAAGGATTTCAACAATACAAAATTTAAGCAAGTAGCAGCTTCAAACCAAACGGAATACATCACTGAACAACCCCCCCATCATATGCCTCAAAGAGGCACCCTTAGCATTACACCTCCAACATCTATCTGTATTCAACAGAGGCTTCCTACACAAATTCTGTGGAATCCAATATACTCCAAATAATAATTGGATCAATCTCAATTTCAGGTACTAGGAAACATTCCATATGGATTCTAAAGCAATTTTCCATTGTTTAGGCTGTATAATTCCTTGTTCCACACATCCCTGTTGTACAGGTTCCTGAACTCCCACCAAAATCCATAAAGCATTTATAAACAATGGTTATGGGTTTAGTTTTCTGTAAAAAAAAATAATCCAATAATCCCCCCCACAGTTTTGAAGATGCCAACAGCACTGAAAACTGATAGGCCACAGGCAGTGCTTGTTTTAAAGGGGAGGGTGTGTGTGCCAGTACCCACTATGAAGTTGTTACAGTGAGTGCCAGACTTTTAACCTTTTTAAAAAAGGGGTGGGGTGCTAGTATTGCATACCCTTGAATACCCCCAGGAAAAAAAGCACTGTAGAGGAAGGGTTAATCTATTGCAGTGTGCTGTGAATCTTGTTTCCACCACCAGTGGCAATTAGATCTGCAAAGAGCCTCCTAGCAATATTCACACCTAATAGCAGGGGGCAGGAGGAGTGAGAGTCTGGGGTTGTGTGGGTGAGAGAAAAATAATGAATGAATTGCTGTGTGTTTTATGTGACAATGGATATATGAGAGAGAGAGAGAGAGAGAGAGAGAGAGAGAGAGAGAGAGAGAGAGAGAGCCCTCCAGATATAATTAAACTCCCACTCCTATTGGCTATTCTGGCGCAGAATAGCCTATTGGCTATTGGCTATTGTGGCCCAGGTCAGGGATGATGGGAATAAAAGCCCAGCAATATCATTAGAGGGCACCATGTTGGCTACCCCTAATGTGCATGGATGTGCGCAAAGGAGAATGTGAGTGCAGCCTCACTACTTTTTGCATTGTACCTGCACACTTCTGCACTGGCCCCAACTACCACTGACATGTGGTCCCCTGAAAGCTTCCCAGCTCTGCTTTACTGATTTTGGAACTTTGCCATCTGCTGGATTACTAAATGCAGTAATGTAAAAAAATAAAATGCAGGTTTTCATTCAAGGCAAATGTAAAAAGTTGTACTGCTTCCATCTCTGTCCACATAGAAAACCATGCTTGTGTAGATGCAAGGACATACACAACCAACCACACCCTGAAAACTGAACACGCATAATTCCCATCTCAACTGGCTAAACCAGTTTGGCATGGAAGAGAGTAATACTTCTACCAGTGTCCTGGGATTTAGAGCAAGCTAGGCTTTCAAATACAAATAAATATTTCTTTGAGGACAGCGGGTGGGGGAGGGGAGGGGAGGGGAGGGGAGGGGAGGGGAGGGGAGGGAAGGGAAGGGAAGGGAAGGGAAGGGAAGGGAAGGGAAGGGAAGGGAAGGGAAGGGAAGGGAAGGGAAGGGAAGGGAAGGGAAAGGGTTGTGTGGTGAGAGACGTGTTATGATCTGGGAGGAAAGATCTAATTATTGAGTGGGTAGGAAAAGAGAAGAATCGGACAGTGGGCAGAGGTTAGGGAGGAAAGGAATATGAATGGAAAAGGTATAAAGTGAAGCCTGAGCACAATCCATCCCAACTGCATGTAAGGTGAAAACAAAAGCACGATATTATGCATCAGTGGTAGCCAATGTGTTGTCCTGCAGATGTTGTTGGACTACTGTTCCCATCAGGCCCTGTCAGTGTGGCCAATGGCCAGGGATGATGTGAGATGTAGTCCAAAGCACCTGGATGACACCATGTCGGCTACTCCTATTCTACCTGTCATCATCAGTGGAACCATACATGCAGTATGTAAGAAAAACCCACCAAACAGAGCAAAAGAGGCAGTTTTCTGAGCAGGGGGGACAACCAAGGTTGCAGTCATTTCTCATGTCATAAGACGTACCTCTTCAATAAGCGTGTATCTCCATGTTCCAAAATGGCCTTTAGCTATTATGCAATTCCATCTCCAATACTGCCTGTCCATCATCTTGTGACTCAATTGCACATTCCACATACGTTTTAACCAACAGGCACCTACTGTCATCCAACTTAAGACAGATGCGGATACAGCCTAAGGTCAATGGCTTCAAGCAGGGAGCTGCATCACATCTGCAGAACCCACTCTCACAACATCACAACCCACCTTCATCGCAAACTTTGACAAAATCGCCAATTCCAACCACAAGGACTTGTATGGGAAAGTGTTCATATTACACTTCAAAGACTGACACCATTCGAGATTTCTTATTCTGGGGTGGAGGGGAGTATTTGTTAAGAAACTGCTTGAAACAACTTTGACATTATCAGCAAAAGAACCCTCCCCTCCCCCAACATAAAACATTTCAAAAGGTCCCGAAAAGCTAATGAATAAATTGCCCAAATAAGCATTTTGCCACTTGCCATTTGCCATAAATACATTAAAGAGCAATTTCCAATTTTAAAAAAGAACTCCGTGCACTGAGGGTCTAAACACTCATGTCAAATTTTTGATCTCATGACCTTCCATTTACATTCTTGCCTGAGATATTCTTGGAAGTTGAATAACACCAAGTGGGCTGGAGCAGTCATCGCCAGCTACCATTCTTTTGTACTGCTCCATCTTCTCTCCAAATATAATTATATAAAATGTTTTCCCCTACCAAACGCATTTTCTTGCTTGCATTTGCTGATAGGAAAAGAAATGGCATGGAAACTTTTGTTTGATGAAACTGAAACCTGGCTATTAGAAACTTTCTCCTACTTTAGGCATAAATACATTCAAGCATCATTGCTGAACTGTCAAAAAAATGCAGTCTTCTAAGACATTTCAAAGTGTTAGCTTTACGTAATCATGTAAATACTTTTCTCCAGCAGATGTTTTGCCCAAACGTGGCAACAGCAAGCATACAAACATATAAAAGGGATGGTCTGGATCCTTCAAAGGGTTTAATGCAAGCCTAAATCCCACTTCCCTCTCCTCCCACTGCTTAAAGTACTTACCTATGAGTAAATCTTACTGAATTTGGCCAGACTTACTTCTGAGTAGGCATGCATACGATTGCCCTGCCAGACACATTTTTCATCCTTATAGTGAGGGACAGAGAATATCCCCCAACAATCTGGCAGAGAAAGCAGCAGCAAGATCTGTCCACATGAAGATCCAAGTGTATAATATCCTCATTTTAAAGTGCGATTTATACACTGAAGATGCACAGCAGCACATCATAAACCTTTCCACTGCCTGAGGGATATCTCTACATTACTTCAGCTCTGGCCTCCCAGCAAATATCCTTCTTTGAGCCAAAATCCATAATCCTTCTTTTGACAACTTTGCAAAGTGTCGAGTCCTCTGTTAATTCTGGCTTTGGCAGCAGCTGACTCCTTGGGAGTCGGTCCCATCAACTATGTCCTACTCAGAGTAGACCAACTGAAATGAATGGGCCCATTGGTCATGTCTGCTGATTTCAGTGGGCCTACTCAGAGTAGGACTAGCAGTGGGCACAACCTACTGAGACCTACTTCCAAATGAATATGGGGTTCCCCCATCCCCCTTTTGTCCTTCTGAGGTGAAGCATAAAACCAAGAACAAACTATTGCATAAATGTTTCGAGATAACTCTTTCAGAAGAGGATGAAAATATTGGGGGCAGAGGAACAACAGCCAAACAAACAAAAAGTGAAATCCAGACTCTGAAAGCATTTGCTGACTGCCAAGGCATAGCCTTTACTGCTATTGAATTCAGTGACAAGGCAATAAAAGATCCTTTCTCCTTGGCAAGAACCCGTTGACTGGCTCCCACAGCTGTAAACATCTCTGACCGTGACCAAGCAAAAACCAAGACAATGCAACTCACGCAAGTTGTTTGCAGGAGGTCTCGTTTCCATGTTCTCATAGTGCTGCACGTGGACCACAATGTTGAGATCTCGTTCCATGTGATCTGTTGTGCAGGGAGCTTCTGGTCTCATAACATCAGCAAGAGCCCTAAAGAATGGTGGGAAAGGGAAAAGAGTTAGATGCAACCTTCCATAAAAACTTTGGTGCTCTCTCCCCCTCTCTCCAGTGTGGTGTAGTGGTTAAGAGCGGTAGACTCATAATCTGGTGAACCAGGTTCGATTCCCTGCTCCTCCAAATGCAGCTGCTGGGTGACCTTGGGCTAGTCAGCCCCACTCACCTCACAGAGTGTTTGTTGTGGGGGAGGAAGGGAAAGGAGAATGTTAGCCGCTTTGAGACTCCTTCGGGTAGTGATAAAGCAGGATATCAAATCCAAACTCTTCTCTCTCCCTCTCTCTCCTGCCCTGGAAATAGACTCTCAAATTTTAATTTTGGTAGATCCCTTCCCACTAACAGCAAACTTTGTGAGCCCATGCCAACAGGACAGAAGCCCAAACTAAACTACTAAAAACAAAATGGAGGTATCAACCAACTTGGGTGCCTCCTGAGATACGAGAAATAAAAAAACCACACACAAAAGGGTTTTTTGAAATTCCTTTTTAAAAAAAGACACACAATGAAGACTGAGGGTGCTCCGTCAACTCCAGGAGATATGGAATGATGGGAAAGAAAACCAGAGAAACAGTAGAATGTCATGCTTGAGGAGTTCACACATGGCTGGCTGGAACCCTGGACAGGAGTATTCATATTTGAGTGGGAAGATGTTCTGCAACAGTTTGTGGTGGCTACAACTTGTTATCAGAGCAGCGGAAGCTTCTTTTTAGAATGTTCATTTCCGAAGTGAGGACTCAGGGGAAGAGTCCATGAACACAAACACACACACACTTTTCAAATGCTACTTCTGTCTGTTTTGTGGTTTTGCTGGAGGTGTAGACACTTTTGGATGAGGCCAGCTCCCAAGACTCCCAAGCAAATATACCACCTTCACGCTGATTTGATTTCATGATGTCATCTGAAGCTATATTTTTCCCACATTCTGGATTCTTGTGGGTTTGTTTATAAAGCACCCAGAAGCATACTCCACCCCACTTTGTGCTCCATACTCCACCCCACTTTGTGCTCACAGAAATGGGTGAGATGTTCTGCAACTTCACCATCTGCAGCAACTTTGACACAGCTGGCAAAGTTGGGCAAACTCTACAGGCACAAGGATGGGCAAATCTGTCCATTTCAGTTTCTCTCGGCTTCACATTTCCTCTGTTCAGTTCTCCACAAATCTGCATCAATTTGCTCCCCCCCCCAAAAAAAAAAAAATCCTCAAGAAAATTCATCAGCATTTTTGTGCAAATTTCTCCTGATGTACACATTTTTGTTTGCCGTTTTGCCTAATACAGTGGTACCTCGGGTTAAGTACTTAATTCGTTCCAGAAGTCCGTACTTAACCTGAAACTGTTCTTAACCTCAAGCACGACTTTAGCTAATGGGGCCTCCTGCTGCTGTCACGCCGCCGGAGCACATTTTCTGTTCTCATTCTGAAGCAAAGTTCTTAACCTGAAGCAATATTTCTGGGTTAGCGGAGTCTGTAACCTGAAGTGTATGTAACCCGAGGTACCACTGTATACACATATTTGCAAAGCAACTTTCCCTAACATGATCCTTCTGAGTATGGTATTTTCAGTATCGTACACTTTGCCCTGGTGTATACCTAGCTGTACATATTGCTTGCAACATCTGCAGAAGTGTGAATTTCCAAAGATGGCTGTGTTTGAGCCCGTGTATTGTTTCAGAAAGAAAGTGCTAGTTAGGTTAGGTTTGCCTTTAAAATCAAATTTCTTCCCCATTCCTAGTTGGGAATAAATCACTTTGGGCAGCCTAGTTTTTATGAGGTCCCCCCAAGTGTTTCCTGCTTGGCAGGGGGTTGGACTCGATGGCCCTTGTGGTCTATTCCAACTCTATGATTCTATGATTCTAAGATTACTACTAAATGAAAACCAGTCCTGCAATATGGCAGGGGAAAGGAATGAGTATGTGGTTTCCCAGAAATATATATCTATTTTTAAAATGGCTCAGGTCTTTCTCCTGCCATACTCCAGCACTCATAGAAATTGATAAAATGAGCGTCTCGTCAGAACGTGTCCTGGTCCTGTAGTGCTCCTTTGGTCTGACCAGCCTAAGATGGAATCCAAGATGTTGGCAACTGCTTTGCTGAGACCCATCTGATGCGGCCTCACAACGCACCTGTGGGTCCTGACCCACTGACTGGAGACCTAGGATTTAAACCAGTGGATCCCAAGAAATTACCAGGTCCACTAAGAGGCAAGCAGGTAGCAAGAGGGCCCTGGAGATGGAAATAACTATCAGACTTTGAAAAGCTGTTATCACTGGATCAAGTTCATCAGGTTTGTTGAATTAATTGCATGAAATAGTTTTAATTGGACTTTGAATAAATGTGAATTGATTATGACTGTTTTGAATTTTATTGTGTTATTATCTCCCTCAGGGACGCGGGTGGCGCTGTGGGTTAAACCACAGAGCCTAGGACTTGCCAATCAGAAGGTCGGCAGTTCGAATCCCCGCAGCAGAGTAAGCTCCCATTGCTTGGTCCCTGGCTCCTGCCAACCTAGCAGTTCAAAAGCATGTCAAAGTGCAAGTAGATAAATAGGTACCGCTCCAGCAGGAAGGTAAACGATGTTTCCCTGCACTGCTCTGGTTCGCCAGAAGCGGTTTAGTCATGCTGGCCACACGACCCGGAAGCTGTACTCCAGCTCCCTCGGCCAATAAAGCGAGATGAGCGCCACAACCCCAGAGTCGGTCATGACTGGACCTAGTAATCAGGGGTCCCTTTACCTTTACCTTTATCTCCCTTAGTGGGTCATCCAGACTGCTGTTCTGGTTATGCTTTTTATAGGGTAGGGGGCACTGGGGATGGATTTATAGAACCAAGGGGCAATGACCCCCCTCCCCAAAAAAAGCTTTAGGAACCACTGATTTAAACCATGCCAGGTCTGGCTGGGCCCTTTTAGGTAGCATAGATTATATAACCACTAACCAAGTCTGGATGCTACTGACAGAAACGTGCAGCAAAAAGGGGAGGAGAAAATTAATCCAGATTCTTTTCTTTTTACTCTCAGACTGTTGGAAGTCTCTTTTAATGTGCATGGCAAGCTAATTACACATGATACTCAGTGATTCTTGACTGTGGGGCAGTATTATGTCATTTAAATGTCAGATGGATTTCTGATCACCAGGTTCTTTTTATTTAAAAAAAAATATAGAGAGGAGAGGGTTGTGCTTGCTTGATCCAGTTAAAAAAGGAGGAGGAGAAAGATTTGTAAGAGCAGGTAGCCAGAATGAGTTTGGGCATTTTGAAATGACACTTCAATAAGAAGCAAATCTTCAAGACCCGCCACTGCAGAGCTGGCCTACATAGCAGAGGAAAAACTCGCAGCTAGCAAAGATCCCAAAGAGCTGTGTACATTAATAGGCTCCTAAGAGGGGAATATTATCCCAATACAGCCTCAAGTTATAGACTGATCCTGAATAATCCACAAAAAGCACACACACACAGCACACAGATCCAGTCGGTTCAGAGAGGATTTTTGATACAGGGAAAATGGCCAAAGCTTAAGGTAGCTGCATATATTTTACAAAAATGCTGGAGACGGCTGCGTGCTGGGACAGGGAGGCAGGAAGCCGAAATGTGGCAAATCTAATGACCTGTTTATTGAGCATTCATCCTGGTTCACTTAAGCGGAGGTTAGACTGTGTTTGACTATTGAGCATTCCTCTTGATTCTTTGCTTCCAAGGCTGTCATATGGTGAGCAACATTTCCTCCTGAATTTCTCTTGGTTTGTTTGCGTGATGGTTATACACCTTCCCATTAACCATTTGCCCCACGCTTTATTATTTATTGCATTTACATCCTACCCTTTTTCTCCAATGAACTCAAGGCAGTGTACATGGTTCTCCCCCTTCCTCATTTAATCCCCACAACAAGGTAGGTTGTGCTAAGTGGCAGTGACTGGCCCAAGTTCACCCAGTGAGCTTCATGGCCAACGTGGCGATCTGAGCCACTACTCCGTACCTGCTCTGTTTGGGATGCATTTGGGTGCATTTCCCCATCATGTTTCTAAGCAGAAGATGGGCAGGTGTTGTTTTTTGAGTTGATTTATTGCACTGGGACAACAGAGAGACTTAATTCATTTTAATGGTGCAAACCTCTTCAGCTTTGGAAACCTTAGTAACAATAACTGCATTACTCAGTTTTGGAGAAACAAAAAACCTCCAACAGCGGGAGAATGGCTGAGGAAAACTTGGATGAATGTCTTGTTCGTTGAGCTAACATACAATAGGAATCCAATATAAGCAATATGTTTTGGCTACATTAGCAACAGCACTCCCAGCTTGAAGACTGGAAACAGAACACACTTGCAAATTGGGGAGCTGAGACAAGGAGGCCATCACAGCCTAGCAGAAGACCACTTGCACAATACAATTACTGCAAGAAACCAAATAGCATGGCCATCATCAAAATGTGTGCCTGCTTCTTGAAACCCAGACACATGCATATGAGTGGCCAGAGACTCCCAGCCAAGTGTGACATGTGTGGAACATCCACATTTTAGATGCCGTCTGTGGATGCAATTCCTGAAACAATATCTCAACTTGTTCCTGGGGAATTAATTCATGGGCTTTCAAACTAGGAGCTTTGTTGTTTCCTGCTAATATTCATAGTCACTGTGCTACACTGGATTGCAATCTGGTTAGAGAATCTATAGCGGCAATGGGAAACTTCCTGTTTTTGTTGGATTACAACTCTCATCATCACTGGCAATTGGACAACAGCAAAAGGACCACAAGCTCCCCATCCCTGATTTACATAAGTTGCCAGTGGGGTCTCATGTGAATGAATACTCCTCCCTACGTATCTACATGCAAACTAGGGGCTGAAGTCAACTCATGTTTTTCACTAGCCAAAACCAATACAAGGACTCTTGCTTATGCAATGGGGCTTTCCTACCTCTCCCAACTCCACATGGCACCCCACGCCTCACCCATATCAGCTCTGTGGGGGGTGAGGAGTGCCCCCAGAACAGTACATGGGGGGAGGGGAACACTCACTTCCAGGTTTGTAGAGTTGAGGAGCAGATTTGTTCGGGAGCCAAGCCGTTTGAATACCAAGGTATCACTGTAGTGGACTTATTTAGATTTAGGTGGTAAATCTTATGCAAGTTTTATATTACCCCAAACCAACTTTCCTCCCTCTCATCAGGGATGGGGCAAGACATTGCTCCTTCTTAGGCAGCAAACTCTGCTGTTGCTACACCCCACTCCTGTTATCATTGATTGATTGATTGATTGATTGATTGATTGATATACCAAATGGGTTTCTATGTGGTCTTCAAAACATAAAAACCATTTCCACTAACATTAAAACCAACAAGGGTAATTTAAAAACACCATAAAACAAACCTATTAAAATATAAGCATCCACAATTAAAATATGCAATAAAGCAATGTAATTTTTAAAAGCCCAGCCATTAAAACAGGAGACTCAGGTCAAGGGAATGCTTGTGTAAATGTGTGCCTCTTCCAAAGCCAGCAGAATACCAATGCAGATTCTCTCACCACTGTCACTTTCGCTCGTCCCCTCCTCGTACCACCACCACCACCCCTGTGCTTACTTTTGAACCATTTTGCTGGCAGCAGCCCTGGTGGCCTCTCTGCCTGCACTGAGGAAGGGGGTCCCATCAGCCCATTCAGTAGCCGTGCCTAAGTAGAAGGGCAGCAGCAGCAGCAATGACCAGTGAGTTAAGTGAGCAGGAGCCCAGGGGATGCTAATCACACACATTGACGCAGGAGACAATGGTGGCAACCAACCTGGATGGCATTAAAAGAGGATTAGACAAATTCATGGAGAACAAGGCTTGCTGGTTCGTAGCCACCATGGCTATGTTCTGTTGGAGGAAGTTGGAGGCAGTATGCCCCTGAATACCAGCTGGTGCTGTTGTGCTCATGTCCCTGCTTGTGGGTTTCCCATCTGGTTGGCCACTGTGGAAACAGGATTCTGGAAGAGTTGGCCATTGGCCTGATCCAGCAGGTTCGTATTCTGTTCTTACGAATGAGGCCATTGCCTTGGTTTGCTGCATGAAAGTGCAGTACCTATGCCTGAGTTTTGCTTAACATCCCACCTGATGAATAGTTTTGGAGAATTCAAAAGTTTGGTCCCTATTTTGGGACAGTTTGACTGGTCCCAATAAAGGTATTGTCTGACTATTGATTGGGGTGGAGTTATGGTGGAGAGAGTGAACGATTCTTAAACACATTTGCAACTCTGGTGTACAGATTGATCCATGCACCAGCCATCCCATTCCCCATCTGTTGTGTTTATTTCGCAAGAGCTTTAGCTTCCCTTCCAATCTCCTGAAACACTTCATTGCTTCTGTCATGTCCAAATGGACTTCCTCATTCTCTTATCGCAGATCGCCACTAAGACAATCTTTCAGCTGCTGCAAGGAAGAAAGTGCCACTGAAGTCAACTTCTGAGTAAGCATGCACATGACTGAGCTAAAAGGATCGCTTATCGCAGTTCACAGCTAAAGTTCCATTATTAAATTCCTGTTATTAAAGTTTCTTTTTTTTAATGCTACTTTTCTGAGCAAGGGTAAACATTGATTTCAAATCAACCATAGGCCAATCTTGGACGTTGATTGATTTTATTCCTGCTGCTTACTGGGAGGAAATATAAGCAGAGCCTGTTTGATCAGGTCAAAGCCTCATTTAGTCCAGCAATTTATTCTCCCAGGGGCTAGTTATATGCCTCCCCTGGCCCACCCAGCTAAGGAAGGCATATGTCTGATAGTTCAGTCTTCATTGACAAAACAAGCACTTACAGCAACTCCCACAGTGCTCCAGATGTATGCGTGCATGCGTGCGTACGTGCATACACACACACACACTTCTGGCAACAAGACGGCTGTCCCTCAGATCTGCACCAAAAGGTTGCCCTCCTCTCTGCCAATTTATATACCCTGCCCTGACAGGTTGCACACCTGCAACCCGAGACTTTTTTGGCATGGAATTTGTCCCACTTCAAGCCCCTTCTGGTTCTAGGAGACAGTAGGGCAGGGAAAGGCAAGCAATCTACTGACCCGTCTGTCACTGGAACAGCCTCTGCATCTTCCACCACATTCCACGTGCCTTCCTCCTCCCCCTGCCCTTGCTTCTGCCTTGTGACAGACGCCAAACCCCATAAATCACTGGTCCCCTCTGCTGGGTCAATCTCCTGGCCCCTTGCCTCTGTCACACACTCTGTGGAGCCTCTGAGAATTGTAGCTTTGTGAAGGCAATAGGTGTCTCTTGGGAACTCTCCGAACCCTTAACAAACTACAGTTCCCAAGATTCTTTTGGTGGAACCATGACTGTTTAAAGTGGTAGCAGAGTGCTTTAAATGTGACCTAGTTCAGTGGGACAAGCCAGAGTATTTCACTTCTATCCCCCAAAGTCTTTGGGCCACACAAAATGAATGGGGCAAAGTAGATGGAAGAGTCAGATAGAACAGCAAAGGGAATGTTAACATAGCCATGGATAGAATATTTTTGTCCCCAACAGTGGAGTTAGGTACTTTTACAATCTTGACTTAATGGTCAAATGGGAACTCCTCTTTAGAAGATAATGTGTGTTGCTTAATTTCTTTCTCCTTGTGGTACACCAGCACTGCTCATTCTGCTGAGCATTGCCCTGGGACATCTGCCCCAAAGTGCTGCCTTGATGACACCAGTATTTGTCCCTCTCCTGTATTGAAAATGTGTAACATTCCTGTTTTACTTAATTACAATGAATTCCTGGTGGCAAGTGTCCTATGCCTTCCTAAGTGACTTGGATAATTGTCCCCTGAATTCACTCCCCACCCCCACCAGAAATCTTTAAAGTCTTCCCACCTGGTTATTTTTCATGAATATATACCAAGCAGGCATTTGATTCTGCTCCTTCCCTTCCCTTCCCTTCCTTTCCCTTCCGTCATATCATTCTCTTTTCATCAGCTGCTTCTGGTCCTAAGTTTGGAGACCAGGTAACAAAAGAGCACTGTGGAGTTCAAATATCATGAACTAATCTGCAGCAATTGAGGACCTTGTTGAGGACTAGCCATTTAATCTTGACAGATGCTGGCCAGAAGGGGTTTGAAACATGTCCCCCTTATGAATCTCATCCGTTAGCTTTAGTAGCAAGATCTCACCAGAAACTTTCGTACCACTGTTAGATTAGCAACAGGGAGTTGAGGGATTATGATTTCTCTTAGTGAACACCGTACAGCTTCCCTCCTTCAACAGCATTTGAAACAGGTAAGACGTTTAATTTTGGATGAGGATCAATGAGAAAGGTAATTATAAGCACCTTCACTAAGGAATGAGGAATATTGGGAGCTACTGTGGATCCCTTTGCAGCCCAGCGATGACTCCTGGAGTAATTCCAGCAGTTGTAAGTGCGTAGAGATGTGCCGGGAAAACTTGTCAATAGAGGACCCCAGTTGCTTTGCAGAAGTTTCAGCCCAGAGAATTGCTCCTGAGCAAACATTAATGAACATTAAAAGCTGCCTTATACTAGGTCAGACAATTTGTACATATAGGCTATAACTGTGTATGCTGACCAGTAGCAGCTTTCTAGGTCTCAGGCAAAAAAGGACATGTGATCCTGTTTAAAGAAACAGCCTGGGGTCCCTTTCAGCTAGATATACTAAGGTTCAAACACAGAACCTTCTGCATGCATTCCATGTGCTCTCCTATGAGCTATTGGCTCATCCAAAAATGGTACATTCATTGGACACGTTTTCCTATGTATCTTCGTCCTTGAGAATCACTCCGGCAACCATCTCACTGCTGAAGTGTCCTCAATCCCAGCTGCTCTGTTGCATGAATAAACTAGCAGTTTAGGGTATGCAATATTTGTCATATGTATGACAACTTTATAGAATAAGCACATACACAAAAAGGCAGCTGTCCCCAATGAAGCTTTGCTAGTAGGAAGAAGATAGGTGAGAAGGGAAAGAGAAGTGTGGCAAAAGCAATAAAGGGAAAAATGGGGCAAATGCATGGAATTCTAGAGTTAGAAGAGACCTCAGAGTTTATCTGTAGAAAATCCATGAGTTCAGCATCACCGATAATTCTGCAAAAAAAAAAAGAGCACCTTTCATGAAGGAGAAACCCTCACCTCCTGAAATACTCAATTCCAATGCTGAACAGCTTTTATCACCAGGACATATTTCCTAATGTTTAGTTGCCATTCGCTTTGCTGGGATGTGAAGGTTTGAGTCCTATACTCTAGATTAACGGGGGATGAATTAGCCCCATCTCTCTCAGATATTTGAAGACCGCTATTTATAATGCCTAATCTTCCCCTTTCTGGGATATTTAGACTTCCTTGAGGTTGGGGAAAGATGTTGGAGGAAGGCAGGCAGAAATTAAGCATGAGAAGATTTGCATAAATGATGGGTTTTAAGGAGGGAGTTGAAGAGGAACATAGGAAGGTGCCTTATACCTAGTCAGACTGTTGGTCCATCTAACTCAGCGCCATCTGCACTGACTGACAGCAGCTTTTGGGGATTTCGGGAAGGGGATTTTCCCCAGCCTTACCTGGAGATGCTGGGGATTGAACCTGTGTCCTTTTGCATGCAAAGGCACTGAACTATGGTCCTTCCATGCATAGCTCCATCTAAAGAACCTGAGAGAGTTCCAAGCAAAGAAGACCCACAAGGGGAAACAGGTGGAGTTGCTGAGAGGCTCCTACTTCTCTGCAAGACAATCTTTGCATGGAACTGAACCTCTGAACGATGAGCACAGGCACTTGCCACAAATTAACCAGAGGCAAACAATCACTTCCCCTTCCTAGCTCAGAGGTTGTCCTGCTCATTGTCGCCGTGTCACCTTTTCAACATACCTGTCCACGTAGACACTATAGAAGCAGAGGCAGGGAGGCAGTAGGGTGCCCAAACCTCTGCCAAGATTCGAGGGGCAGAGGACAGAATGGAACCTCACTCTCCACCTGCTCTTGGTCTTCATTTAGTGGCTGAGCCGTCTCAAGGCCAGGAGGTTGTTTTTGGATAACCCTCCACTTGTAACCCTGGATTCACAGCATGCTGGGTTGCCTGCGAATTCCTGTGCTCTGCTGCTCTCCTCCTTGGTAGTAAAAATGATCACCCATCAGCCAGTTTATAAATAGCAAATAATTGCTAGTGAAAGAACGGGTGATGCATTCTGAATCCTATTTTGGGTGTCTCGTTGCAGGGGGAGGCTGTTAATCACAAAGCAATAGCAAGATCTTGGACAAGGAGATGCTCCAGGTGCAGAGTCCATGGGAGGGGAAAGGAGGAGACCGGGAAGAGATGAGGAACCAGACTACCTTTGAGTTATACCTTTCCAGAGCAAAACAGCCCTGTCCATCTGAAGGCATTCTGGCAACTCCAGCCTTCATTTTGAAAGTTCCCTTGGCTATGCTGGGATCGGTTTAATAGAGCTATTTGCTGCTGCTTCTCCTCTCTTTTTTGTAATTGTTTTTATTTTATCTGCAAATGTCTTTCCCCATCTGTTTTGCTTTCATGTGTTGGGGATTAGCATAATGAATCAGACAGACCGAATGATTTGACAAACGGGTTGGGTCTTTGATTCTCTACTGTTGACACAATTTGGGGGGAGTGTGTGTGCGCGTGTGTGTATTTAGAATGGCAGGGAGAGGCAGCCAAAAGTGGGATTGTGCCCACTTGCCTGATCGCCAGCTTGTGCTTAGAGCAGCACCCATCAGCTTAATTTGCCATTTTGTGTGTGTGTGTGTGTGTGTGTTATATTTGATCTGAAACAGCCAGTTACTTGATAGATGCAAAGCGCACAACACAACACAGAGACGCCAGTCCACCTCCTCATTGGCCTCATTGTAAAGTGAGGTATTATATGAACTTCTGTCTCATCAGGACCCTCAGTCTGGGGTCCTTCTCTGCAATCTCCCTACTGTGCTTCATCCTTTCCTTTCAATGTTAGGGAGCAGGTTCTGTTTCTCAGGTGTGGAGGCTCAAGCACCCGCGAGTTGAGATTGTGCCCGCTTTGTACCTGGAAACCAAGGAGATGCTCAAATGAAGGGGTGGGTGTGTGAGAGAAAGAGACAGTGTTTACAAGCCACTGCGGAGAAGTTTGCCCCGTAAGCGCAACAGTTGGAAAGCGGTGTGGGGAGAGAGAGAGAGAGAGAGTTACCGGCAGACCTCGCAAGCAGAGTTTAACGCCACATTTGTTATTTTTTTTTGCTGTTGCTGCGCTTCTCCATCATGAGTGAGCTTCTGTGCGCGCGCGCCCCTCACCCAATCTTTTCACTATCTGGAGCTGCTCGGCCGCCGCTGCGCCAAGACATGTGCGTTAATCCCCGTGCAAGCATCTGGCTAACACACCAGGGGGTGGCTACTGGTTCTTACATGCCCCATCGAGGGGGAGAGAGCGCACCCTGAAGAAAGTGGGGAGGCGGGGGACTCCAGCGACGGTGGTTTTGTAGTCATGGCTTTTAAGGCCAGCGGGAGTTCTTTCTTAGGCTCAACACGCGCACAGAGACTGGGGCAGGTGGCCGCCTCTGTGCTCGTGTTGAGTTCGGGGGTCGTCAGCCCCCACTACACAACATCCGAAAAAAAGGTGATTAAGCCTCGCCTTACCTGGACATGTGTTCCCTCTGAGGTCGATGCGCTTTCTCCAGCCCCAGTTTGGTGAAGATGCCCACCAATACCATGACAGCCACCACCCCGCAGATGATGTAGACGATGAGGTTGGTTTTGTCTCGGGTGGGGTCGTGGGAAGGGTCGACGGGGCGGTTGGGCGTCTTGCGCCCGTTCAGCCAGGGGGGCTTGATGTAGTTGGTGCAGATATCCTGATCCAAGCGGCCCTTCCGGTACTTGCAGCAGAAGCGAAAGCCACAAGTGCCGCAACAGAAAGGGTATTCCCGGACGCTGCAATTGAACGACGGGTCCCACTGGCCCATCACGTCGTAGTAGCCCCTGCATTCCTCCGGGGTCGGGGGCGGCTCCGAGGCGTCGACGTGCTGCTCCCCTTCTCGGCTCTGGTTCCCCCCGGAGAGCATCACGATGCTGCCCAAGTGCTGCCCGGCTTTTTCCTGCGCCCGGCACAAAAGGGTGAGGAGGTCCGCCACCAAGTAGCTCAAGAACAGCCGGAGGAAGCCCTTCATCCTTCTCAGCGCCAGCCCGGGCGAGCTGAGGCTGTCTCCGCCGCCGCCGCAACTCAAGCCGCTCGACGCTGCTGCGATGCGCCAAGAACTGCACATAAAGGGGGCTCTCGGGCAACCGCGGGGAGCCCGCTCGCCTGGCAGCCCGCGCGGGGTTTCAGCACCGTGGACAGCTCCGTGGCTTTCAGCGCGCTGGGAAGCTCCTAGCTGCCGCGCAGCTTTGCAGGGCCGCCTCTGCCGAGCATGCGGAGCTGGGGGCGGGGGTGCCAGTCCCACCTCTTCTCTCTCTCTCTCTCAATCTCTCTCTCGTGTTCTTTCTCTCTCCCACCCCCCCACCTTCCGAAGCCTCAGAGCGCGGGGAGTGAACTGCGCGCGGCACTTGTGGAGCGTGGAGACTGGCAGGAAAAGCGAGCGTGGATGAGTGAGGGTCCAAAAGCACGGAGGAGGGTGGTCGGCGAGGGGGGCGGCGGAAGGGGCAAGAAGCCTCTGGGGAAATCGGAGCGCGGGGTGGTGGCGGCGGCAGCGGCTGCAGAGCGGTTTTGCAGCGGTAGGTGGTTGCGAGGGGCGGGGAGATGGAGAAGCGATGGTGTCTCTAGAGGGAGGGGAGGACGCGACTCAACTGGCTTCGCTCTCCAGCAGCCATCCAGCTCGCACACCAACGGGCAGAGGAGACCTCGCCAAGTTCTCCAGCAGGGAAACTCTCTTGCTAGAAGACGCGCGCCCTCCCCGGCCTCTCCTGTAAGGAGGAGAGGGGAGGAGACTGCAGCTTCTTCCTGGCATGGGAGCCAGGAACAGTTCGCGTGTGCCCCACCTCACCGGTGGGAAAGCAGTCGGGCAGAGAATTAGGTCGGAACCAAAGGCTCTGAGCGGGTGGGGCAAGCAACTTGGAGAAACAGGGAGAGCACATCCATAACAGATTTTGGGCCAGTTTGCTTTTGGGGGGAAGGGGTGACACAGCCAACCGCCCACTTCCTCCAGCATCTTTCAGAACCAGTTTATTCCAGGAGTGGGCAAACTCCAGACTTGAGGGATGGGGGTCTACTGTGGGGTATTTTTTTTTACTAGAAACCCAGGGACTGGAGCTCTGATAATGCTCATTATCAGATTATTAAAGTAATGACTTTGGCTAGCTAGTTAGGCACCACAGTTAGCATAACCAAAGCTGCTCTGTGCCATAGAACAAATAGGTAGGCCTAGCCCTTCCATTTCACCTACCTGTTGTGTAGGAGAACAAGAATCAGAGGGGTGTATGGTTGTGTGTGTGTGTGTGAGAGAGAGAGAGAGAGAGAGAGAGAGAGATCTGGAAGCAGGCTGGAAGGGGGGGTGAGAAACCTGTTCTGTTCAGTGCTAAGCCTAAGCTGCACTTTGGCGGGAGGGTTCAAGAAACCTAAAGGGAAACCAAGATCTAAGGGAATGTTAATGCTGTCAGCAGTTCCATCCTATGCTTAGCTTGTATATGTGTGGAAAGAAAACCATACATCCTAAAGACACCACAGTCTCTGCTGACCTTCATTCTCTAGAAACTGAGAATGCAACCCCTCTCTGCAGCCCCTGGAATCAGAGATTGGGTTGGTGTGTAATAGTGCTCTGCTCCTGTTCTCCCAGCAACTGATTTTCAGAAGCATGTTGCCTCTGTTTCTGGAGGTGGCAAATACATATAGCTATCATGACAAGTAACCATGGATAACCGTTTCGGGAAGGGCCATAGGGCAAGTAGCAGAGCATCTGCTGTGCATGTAGAAGGTCCCAGCTGCAATTCCTGGTGTCTGCAGGTAGTGCTAGCCAAGACCTCCATCTGAAATCTTGGAGAGTCACTGCTGAGACAATAAACGGACCAAAGGTCTAACTTGGTACAAGACTTATGGTCCTGTTCTCCATGAACTTGTCTAATCCTTCTTTAAGTCCATCCAAGCTGGCTGCCATCACCACATATTGGGGCGGCCAATTCCATAGTATAACTGCACCGTGTGAATAGTTTTTTCTGATCCTATATCCTGAATCTCCCGGCACTGAGTTTCATTACATGAATCTGGTTTCTAGTATTGTGAAAGGAGGAAAAACATCTCCCTATCCACTTTCTCTACACCATGCATAATTTAATACAGACCTTTATCATTACCCCCTCCACACACACACTTTTTTCCCCAAAGGTAAAATTTGATTATCTTTCGTCGTAGGAGAGTTGTTCCAGCCCCTTGATCATTTTGGATGCCCTTTTCCGCAGATGTTTTGCAAAACTCTGCACACATGGGGGAGGGATCCAAGACTGCCGCACATGTGTTATGGTATGAGCATTATTTCATGTGCCACTTTTTCCAGTGTGTCTAATGTTCCGCCTTGTTTACCATGCTTCCCTGCAGAATAAGCCCTGTTATATTCACAGTTGAGAAGGGCAGTGAAAAATGATGGCCTGATATGATGATCTAAGATGATCCACTACATCCATAGATGAGGTGGAGTCCAGGTTCCATGATGCCATCACACTAGTCAGAAGACAGTATTGACTTCCACTTATATTTGTAGCACAGCATGAGGACTTTTTGGGGAAGATGCACATAACTGAATGCCTTTCCTCCACCTCTCTTTTTCCTCCATAGCCTCCCCATATCACATATTAGATTGTAAGCTCCTTGGAATAGGGATCTGTCATACTTTGTAAAGTGCCACATACGTTTATGGTGATCTATAAATTCATATACGCAAAGCTCAAGTTAGTATTTGTGCTCTGTGGTGGCAATGCTGTATTGATAAGGTGGGTGAGGTGGCAGACATGGAGTGGACTGTTTTGCTCTCTTCTGTCCCTGCTATGCTCCCTCTTTACACCTATATCTGCTGCAAGACATGGTATCACTGTGCTGTTGGTATGAAGGTCTGTAGCTCAGCGGCAAAGCATCTGCCTTCTGTGCAGGAGGTTCAATCCCTGGCCTCTCTAGGTCAGGCTAAGAGAGGCTTCCTGTCTGAAACCCTGGAATGCTGCTGCCAGTCACTGTGTCTTGAACCCCTGGCCTACCTGGCAGCAAGTCAAGTCCAAAGCCCAAGTCCAGGAGTCAAGCCACACAAGCAAAGGAATAAAGTCCAACAGCCAGGAAATGCAATTCAGGGTCAATCCAAGTAGCCAAGTCTGAAATCCAGCAGTCAGGGTACAGTCCAGAGTCAAACCCAAAGCACAGATCCAGGAGCATCCAAACCAAGGTCCACAAACATGGACAGTTGAGTAGACCCAACACCTCAGCTCTGTGTCCCTTTTTATACTTTGCATGCTGATTGCAGCATCTGGGCTTGATGAAGCATGTGACCCTCACCTGTTCCAAGCCAAATCCAGCTAAGGAATCACACACCTCCTCCCAGAGCTAGCAAGCCCCACCTGGCCAGCTAGGGAGCTGGGCTGTGGGCCCTTGCCTAGAGCACCACTCCTGCTGCTCCCTATGCCTCAATGTTCATGGGGACAGGGGCTCCTCTGGCTCTGGTGATGGGTCCTGCTGCTTTGATTCCTGAGCACTGACCCACCCCCCACCCCCTTGTGATCCTCCGTCACCCTGTGAGTACTTCCTTCCCCATCCCGTTTGCCCTGGTTTGTCCCAGTCCCAGTTACATCCCTCACCGGGATCCTCTTCCTCCTCCCTGTTGTCCTGCCAGTTCATGACACACTGTAGACAGCACTAAACCAGATAGACCAATGGTTTGACTTGGTATTGCACAGTTTCCTGGCTTCTTGAGGTCCTAGGATGTAACCTGAAGCACATTATGTTAGAGGGGTTTTTTTCCACTGATTGCAGATGACAGAAGCTATGACACCACGGGACCGGTGTAAAACCAAATCAAATAAAGGTTTTATTATAAAACAACAAAGCTTGTGGGTGTTTTCCCTTGCAGGCAAAGTCAAACTGCAACTTTTTCTCCTTTTATAATCATGACCAGCTGTAACCAATCTGCCCAGAGCTCACAGAAACTGTTCTTAAAGGTACAAACATCCTTACTGTTTCTTTGCAGAATGATTCCCAACACATTATGCAGAAAACTGGACTAAAACTAAGGAGATGTCAGTGACTGGATAAGAGACCTCATGTATTTGACCATGAATTCCATAATGGAAAAAAGCTGTGTACAGATGTTGAAAATTGGGAGTTGAGGACTGTTATCGGCCCGAGGGCCACATTGCTTTCCAGGCAGCCTTCCAAGGGCCACATGTCGATGGTGGGTGGGAACACCAGCAGAAGTGGGCAGAGTAATGAATGTACATTTTATGTTTGTCCTGTAGGCTAGTTTCTTTATCATCCATCTAGACAAGCAAGAGGCATTACCAGGGTACATCCCAGTCAGGCAAAAACATTCTGGTTATGAAGCACAACCAGTGAGGGTTGCGACATGGTAGTTCAGAGGGCCTGTGGTTCCCCATTCATGTCATCAAAGTAATGCAACATTCTACCGTGGTCCAACACTACAACATACAACATTGCACTGAGAGAAGACCTGTTCCTCAGCATCTTCTCTAATGTCTGCCTCTCACAGCCAGCCATAGATCAGAAGCTCAGACTGTGTATTTAGCCCAAGGCAGCTGGTACCAGGCTAAACCTTGGCACAAGCTGGTTGCTCTCGCCACCCTTTTCTCTTGCATCTCAGATTTTGAACTGCTGACGTGTCTGGATCTCTCCAGCCAACTTCCTCCCCGAAATCATGAAGGTGCAGTAAATAAACAATAAGGTGATTCAGAGGACAAAGCAGATGTCTGAAATTGGAGAGAGCTGTAGTTAGCTAATTGCCATTCTTGGTCTCCTCTTAAAAATAGGACTGGAGAGTACAGTGATGATTCCACTAAACATTTTGACAGCCAGCCTGACATTATTGGCCAGTGGGTGAGAAGCAAAGCCCAGGGACTCTAAAGCAAAAGAAAAACAATCCATTCCGTCTCAGCCCCAGCCCTCCCTGGCTTTAATATTTAATTCTTAAAACTGTTACCTCTTTCCAGCTCTCCTTGGAACACCTGTCTTTGTTCCCTTGCCAATACCTTTGCTTCTCTGCCATTATTTATTATTTAACCGTGTAAAGCTCTTTGGGAGAAGGTTAGCACTAAATATACTGAAAAGAATGAAGTAACAGCATGAAGATGGAAACTCCAGTCTTGCAGAGCACTTAGATCTGAAGCCCAGAAAAGTTCTTGCACAATATCACAGTGCTGCATTCCTAAGATGGAGGTTGCTGGTTATAACTTTGGGAAATTTCCAACCCTTTCCTTACATACCGTATTTTTCGCTCTATAAGACGCACCAGACCATAAGATGCACCTAGTTTTTGGAGGAGGAAAAAAAAGAAAAAAAATATTCTGAATCTCAGAAGCCAGAACAGCAAGAGGGATCGCTGCGCAGTGAAAGCAGCAATCCCTCTTGCTGTTCTGGCTTCTGTGATAGCTGCACAGCCTGCACTCGCTCCATAAGACGCACACACATTTCCCCTTACTTTTTAGGAGGGAAAAGGTGAGTCTTATAGAGCAAAAAATACGGTACTCCCTGTTCTCTTTCCATTCCTTGAAAAGTGTTGGATGAATTTTGTAAGTAGGATAGAATATATTATTTTACCATTTATCCTCCCTTTTACTCACGTGTGTGAGCAGAATGTTTAGAGTAATCAGTTTAATGCTTAGAATTCATTCGCCTCGTTAGCAGAGTTTAAAACACTATGCTTTGCAGCCTTAAATGGAAAACTTTGAGACTAGACTGTATAGCCTTCTTGGTATTTATCCATGCTGTGGTAGCAGACTGGGTTTCCCCCCTCTCCCTCTCTTAATAAAAGAATCACACAACAGGCTGTAAAGCAAGCATAAAAACAGCATTTGCTTACATAAAGTCCTGCACTGGGTTCCAGCAGTAACAGTAACAAAAACAAGGCAGGGAAATTCTACTTCTAGATTACAGAATACATAGTTGAGTTCAAAATGGAGTCTCTGCTGGACTGGAGACCAGACAGACATCTGTCTGCCTCAGAAGCATGGTGGGAAAGAGGATGAGTTCTGAGGCAGGAAGAAGTAGAAAAGATTAAAAATAATAATAAAAATAAAATTAAATCTCATTCTCTCAGTTTTCCAGGTTGCCAAGCTTCCTGGGTTGCCAAGAGCAGTATATTTCAGCCATCAGATGCCTTGGTAAACAGGAATGTTTTGAAATTCCTCCTAAAAGTCAGTAATGAGAGAAATGGATCCATCTCGCCAGTGAGGGCATTCCACAAAAGGGGAACCGCAACTGAGAAAGCCCAACAGAGGTCACTACCAACTGGGCAGCGCCCAATGGTGGCACCACCACCAACGAGGCCGTGTCTTCCTATTGCAGGTGTTCTTGTACCCCCCCCCCTCCCAACCAGGATCTTTTATTTATTTACTCATTTACATTCTTTCTATGGTAAGTATTGTAGTATATTCGTGCATTTGTGTGTTTTCTTCCATTAATGCCTCCAGAGCATAAATAAATCATCTTTACATTTCTACCATTTTGCAGCTTTTCATTTCTTCAAAGAACTTCGTTTACAGTGTGTTCGAGGAAATGGGTGTTTTGCTTAGCAAAGAACATTCTGCTACAAGGGAAGATGCAACAGGCAATGTCAGCTTCATCACACAGCTTGAAAATTGGCCAAGGATGCACTTCAAAGCCTGAGATGCTTCCTCTCCTTGGAATGGCAATGCACATGGTGTTCTTCTCTCTCCCCCACATAAACAAGTCACACCGGATTGTAAACAACTAAGTCCTACTCATTTCAATCAATGAATATGTTTGCCGTGCCTATTACATTGAACGGGTCTATTATGAGTAGGACTAGCATTGCATACAACCTACTAGGATCGTTGTTGTTGTTGTTGTTTTAAAAGGGTCTTATGTTCAACATCCCCAGTAGTGATGTATGGAAGTGAGAGCTGGACCATCAAGAAGGCTGATCGCCGAAGAATTGATGCTTTTGAATTCTGGTGCTGGAGGAGACTCTTGAGAGTCCCATGGACTGCAAGAAGATCAAACGTATCCATTCTGAAGGAAATCAGCCCTGAGTGCTCACTGGAAGGACAGATCCTGAAGCTGAGGCTCCAATACTTTGGCCACCTCATGAGAAGAGAAGACTCCCTGGAAAAGACCCTGATGTTGGGAAAGATTGAGGGCACAAGGAGAAGGGGACAACAGAGGACGAGATGGTTGGATAGTGTTCTCGAAGCTACCAGCATGAGCCTGACCAAACTCCGGGAGGCAGTGGAAGACAGAAGTGCCTGGCGTGCTCTGGTCCATGGGGTCATGAAGAGTCGGACACGACTAAACGACTAAACAACAACAAATGTTCAACATCATGATACACCATACCTTCACAACCAGGAATAATTTTGCAGAACTTTCTGACTTAGAATTAATATTCCTCCAGGAAAGAAGGTCGTGGGGGGCAGAGAGGGAGGTGAAACCAAAGCTACTTGCATGAGCTAATTGGTTTTACATTCGTTGTTGATGATTTATTACCAGCTCTTCACCATGAGGTCTCAGGTGAGGTCACAACGGTGTAAAATACAACATTAGTTAAAAACAAATTACAATCACGGCTAGCGTGGACTCTGAAATATATCCCTCAAGTGCCAAAGTGTCAAGTGTAAAGACATGCATATTCAGCATATGAAAACAGCTGTATAAGGAAGGTGCCAGACACACCTCTGTGTGAAGGGAAACCCACAACCTAAGGACTGTCATGGAGAAGGCCCTTTAATGGGCCCAAGTTTGCAGAGAAACAACCAAGAGGTCCCCCTCTGTCAATCTTGACACCCATGAAGCTCTGTAAGGAAGGAGGTGGTATCTCAGATATTTGTTGATTGCAATGAAAAATAGGTATATAAAAGGAGAATTCCCTGGATGCCAAGTTCCAGGTTTGGAGCAATTACTCTTTAGTGAGAGGACCCCAATAGAGTTTTAAAATCACAAAATATGCAACAAAGTAAAGCATGGCAACAAAGGCCGTTAAACCTTTAAAACATGCCCTTCTACATTGCATCCAAAGTACTCTTCTTCCCCTAGCATAGAAAAAAAGACCACACATCCGGTAAGTTAAAATTGGCTTACTTACAAACAAAGGGTCAGGTTCGTGTGCTTCTACATACATGAGCCAGAAAACACAGGGAGTAAAACCTAGCATAGTTACCGTGGTGAAAGTTCCTAAATATTGGAATAGGAACCCAAGAAAGCCTTGTTAGAGTCATGCAATCTAAGCTTGGAGCAACCAGCTCAGATCTCTTTATACCTGAGCTTATCAGGTAGACTGAAGGGGAACAATAGGCCTGATTACCTTCCTCCCAAGGTGAGGGAGAGTGACCTAGCTAAGCCCAGTATACCGGACAGCTTACTCTGTGGCATTAACCCCTTCATGCATGTTGGTTATATGAGGCCAGCTATCCCACAGAAATGAACAAAAAGCTGACACAGCCGGGTTAGGGAGCCTCAGTCTTGCGGGCTGAATGCAGGCCTCTCTATCTGGCTCTTGAGACTCTTGACGGGCCACACCTCTGACCTGATTTGTGCTTTCCCCTGGCTGGTATCTCTCTCTCTCTCTCTCTCTCAATGCTTTTTATTGAACTTTCTTTAACACCAGCAAAACAAAATAAATACACTAATGTTCTAAAATCTTATATACACTTATTTTCTCACGCTCTATCGAGCACGGACTTCCCTCCCTCCCTTCAACAGGTTTTCATATTAATCTTTCATTTATCACAGATTCTTAATAACATCCTAATCACATCACAAGATTTATTTTAGCCCTACTACAGTCTTTCAACTTCTGCAGTATATACTCCACAAATTTACTCCATTCATTCCTGAACTTTGTTTCTCCTTGGTTACGGGTTCTGTGGGCCAGTTTTGCTAATTCCACATATTCAACCATTTTTGCCTGCCACTCCACTAATGTTGGTATTTCCTGGGATTTCCACTTTGGGGCTACTAGGATTCTGGCCTCAGTCGTATGGTATGTGTCTTTCTCACTTGCCTGGATGGAAGAGGGAAGTGAGAGAGACAACTAGCCTATGGTACAAGATTCACATGTATTGCCATGCCTGCTTTTGCACCCAGCCCCACCTACCACTGGCATGTGGTTATGTAGCAGGTTGCCCTGAAAGGAATGAGGCCCTCAGACTAAAACGTATTCCCTATCCCTGAGATGGAGGTTGTCCAGTTTTTGGAAACCATGGGAGGGGGGGGACTCTTTTGTTTTCAGATCCTGCCTGTGGGTTTTCCCACAGACATCTCAATGGCCACAGTGAGAACAGGATGCTGGACTCGGCAGGCCACTGACCTGATGCAGCAATTTTGGCCTTCCACCTAACCATAGCTGTCAACTTACAGATTTGAAAATAAGGGACCAGCAGCCTCGAAAATAAGGGATCAGCAGCCCAAATAAGGGATCAACAATTACTTTTATAAAATACATATTTTGCTGCGTGCAAATGGCTTTAGATACCTATTAGGTCCATAAATTACCATATAGCATATATTCAACACAAAAAAACAGCAACAATTTGTTGTTGACAAAGCAAGCTGGACATAGAAAGGGCCCCATTACCTTCAGTAGCTTATTTAAGAGACATCATCAATAAGGGACAGCAGCGGGACATGGCGCTGGAATAAGGGACTGTCCCGCCAAATAAGGGACGCTTGAAAGCTATGCACCTAACAAAGGTCTAATTTCCCTGTAAATTTGGATAAAGGATGAGACTCACATAAATAACAGCTTGGCAATATCAGGTCCCCACAGCTGACTTAAAGCACTGGAATGAATTACTAGTGCTTCTCAGTATGGGCAGCAGAGACGGTTACAGCAAGAGGAGTGTGTGGAGGGGAATCAATTAAGAAATAATAATTATGAGCCAAACTGAATGCTGTGTGGAATGTAATGGGCTACACACAAGACATTCGTTCTCCAGGGAAGCCCTGCATGCTAAGAGCAATCACCATTTCAAACATCTATATTTCAATTTGCTTCAGTTCATGATAGCGCTCCTGACTTCAGGGCAATCCCCTGGAGATTAATGACCATGCCAGGGTGAAATCCAAAACCCATAATTCCCTCTTGGGCAACTGTTATTTCCCCAAAGAGCAGAGAACATCTCAATCTTGAATAATAAATGTACATACTAGTGACACAGCCATTGCTACTATAACAAGCCTGACCCCAGATAATGTTTTTACATAGATCACATGCATGTATAGCACATCCCAGGTAAAGCTAAGCATGCCTGCATCACATTGGTTGTTCTGGTTTAAGGCAGGGGTGCGGAAACTCAGGCCGAGAGGCCAAAATGCAGCACTCTAGCCCTCTCTGTCTGGCCCACAGGACTCTCCCCTTGCCATATGACCCCCTCTCCAAGTTACACAACCTCAATGCAGGACACACACCCCAGTGTCTTTGCCTGGCAGAAATGTGTCCTTGAACTCTGCTAATGCCTCTTGCTTGCCTGGAGAAAGATGGGTGTGTGAGCATGTGGAGAAACTAGCCTATTGTAGAAAGGTAAACACAGCCCCTGGAAAGCTGTTCAGAAGGGAATGTGGACCTCTGGCTGAGAAAGACTCCCCAGGCCAGCTTTACTGGTATCGGCCTTGAGCTGGGAGTCAGAGGAAGGGGTCAAGCTGGTTCAGTGCAAGACTGGCAAGGGGCCCACATCAGACAACAGTCCTTGAGCCTGAGGTTGATGATCAGCAGCCAACAAGGCCAGAGACTAGTGCTCAAGATCCCACAAAGCCCTTGCAAGCACCTTCTCCTGAGTATTCAGAGAACTGAATACTTCCCACACTAATGGCAAAGGGAATGTGCAAGGCAAGATGTCCCAGAGAAGAGGAGGAAAGGGGTCGTCTACAGGGCAGAGGGTGGTCCCTTTAAAAATCACAATCTTTCCAGCAAGGTAGTGGAGTTGAGGAGCAGTGGAATGGAGGCAGAGGCTCAAAGCGGTCCTTGGAGAAGGTTCTCACCAGGAGCTGTCCCTTGTGCTGTAGCCACAGGCCTGCATCGCTGCTTCATCTGCCACGATTTCATGCATAGTGAGCAGCAGCTATAGATGGATCAGTGTAGTGTGTGTGTGTGTTACAGTTAATGTGCAGTTTGAATGGAGGACAGAATTCTAGAACTGTGGCGGTGCCACCACTGGGAAGGCTCTGCAAAGCAGCACTTTACACACCTTTTATCCTGGCCTTTGACACCTGAGCTGTGTTTCCAGAGCCCACCCTACTGTGATTGTGATCTGTTTTAACTGTTCTTCATTTTGAGCTTTAAATGGTTGCAACTTACCCTGGGACCTGCTGGTGAAGGGCAGGTAATAAACAAATCTTCTCATTTCGAGGCAGTTTAGCATTTTATGAATCTTTTATTTATTTAAACTATTCAAGATGCAATTCTATCCACACCTGGCAATGAGGGCGGTTTGCAGATATGTAATCCTTCTCTCGCATTAAAGCAAACAGCAATATGACTCTTCCCTTTATGTGTCCCATCCTTTACATATCAGCTGAATACAAATATTGTCATGGAAAATTGCCGATTTGGCTGCTAAACCTTTCTGCAGTTTCTCTGCCTGAATTACAGGCATGCATGTTTTCCAGGCTAAGATTCCTAAATCTGTGTGTGTGGACAATGCCATTATATAGTTCAGCCACTAGTTGGCGCTGGACCTAATGGAATCTGGGTAGAGTCAGACACTTATTGTGTCTGTCCTGTTGTTATTTAAGAAACAGAATAAAGTCCTTGTCTGGTTTCCTGAGCGATGTGTCCTCTAAGCCTCCCATGGCACTGAACAACTAAAGCAGGCTCATAGCCAGAAATGATGTGGCGAGACAACTTAAGGGCACATTGGGGGAGAAATTGGAATTAAACCAGAACAGGCAGAGGCTGTCAGGTTTTGTTTTTTAAATAGACTGTTGGGTTTTTCCATACATTACAACTGCTCCTGTTTACCAGGGATAGTTCCTACATTCTGGTGCTTTTGCTTAGTAAATCACTATCCCTGCTTTTGCCTTTTCACTGCAGCTAAGTGGCTCCATCGGGGTAGGACTTGGGGCCAGAGGTCCAGGGCGCTAATCAGCAGAACCAGCAAGAGGGCACCTAAGCACTGCAAGGCTGACTACAGTGGTACCTCTGGTTGCAAACGGGATCCGTTCCGGAGGCCCGTTCGCAACATGAAAAGAGCGCAACCCGCAGCGGCGCGTCTGCACACGCACGGGTTGCGATTCACCGCTTCTGTGCATGTGCGTGGTGTCATTTTTGCGCTTCTGCGCATGTGTGAGCGACGAAACCCAGAATTAACCCTTTCCAGTACTTCCTGATTGCCACGGGATGTAACATGAAAGAATGTAACATGAAGCGGACATAACATGAGGTATGACTATACTACCTTTTGAAACAAGGATTATGCATGATGTTCTAAAGAGGGGTCACCCAATAAGACCATCTGAAATAAGTGAGGAAAAAGCAAGGCCACCTAAAGGGATATTGTCTGGATATATGTATGTATTTACATTACATACCATTCTTCATCCGAGGATCACCAGGCACTTTCCAATATAAAAAATACATAACATAGTAACAAACAACAGTAACCCCACACACAGTTCTAAAGGTCATAGACTTTATTTATTTATTTATTTATTTATTTATTTATTTATTTTCTTGTGTCCATGTATTAACATAATGAAGTCCAGGGTCTAGGTCAGGGATGGGGAACCACAGACCCAGGGGTCAAATGTGCCCCTCCAAGGACCCTCTATCTAGCCAACTGGGACTCCTTGTAGGCTACATACCCCCCCAAACCACACTCCTCACTGAAGCTGCTTTGCACCCTCTTCCAGTACTTTTTCCTGGCTGGAATATGTCCTTCGTCATCATAGATCTGTAGATTTTTGTGGTGAGGCGACCAGAACTGTACGCAATATTCCAAACGGAGTTGAACCATAGATTTGTATACAGGAATTATATCGGCCGTTTTAGTTTCAGTTCCTTTCCTTATGATCCCTAGCCTGGAATTTGACTTTTTCACAGATGCTGTCCACTGGGCTGACTGTTTAACGAGCATTTCTTCTGATCAGTTTGCAGCGAGCTTAGATGATGTTGCATCAAACCAAGCGTTATCCCTCACTTTCCAGTGCATTTTCTTACGACTCTCCTTATTACAAAACAAAAACACAAAACACAAAACCCTGAACTTTTATGGAAGTGAATTTGTTGTGCAAGATTTCCCCACCGACTATAATTACACAACCTGAATCTGCTGGTAGGTGATTGAATCCTACCCCAAAATAGCCGCAGCCTCAAAGCGACCAAGGTGTGCAGCGTGTATTATTTATTTATGTATTTCTTTTTTTTACTTCCAGCTTTTGGCTATATGGGTCTACAACAGGGTGGAAGGAATCATTTTCAGTCTGAGAATTCTGATCTGGGCAACATTTCTGGGGCCACATTTGGCCCTGGAGCAGAGACCCCTTTAGCCCTGATCTATGTAGCAGATAAGGGACGCGGGTGGCGCTGTGGTCTGGGACTTGCTGATCAGAAGGTTGGCGGTTCGAATCCCCGCGATGGGGTAAGCTCCTGTTGCTCGGTCCCTGCTCCTGCCAACCTAGCAGTTCGAAAGCACATCAAAGTGCAAGTAGATAAATAGGTACCACTCCGGCGGGAAGGTAAACGGCATTTCCGTGCGCTGCTCTGGTTCGCCAGAAGCGGCTTAGTCATGCTGGCCACATGACCTGGAAGCTGTACACCGGCTCCCTCAGCCAATAAAGCGAGATGAGTGCTGCAACCCCAGAATCGTCCGCGACTAGACCTAACGGTCAGGGGTCCCTTTACAAAGCAGATAAACAGCACATGCTACATTTACTCAGAAGTAAATCTCACTGAGTGCAATGTTGTTTACTCCCAAGTGAGTTGGGTATAGGACAACAGCCTTCAAAAAGACATTATCTTCCCATTGTTGTTGGGGGTTGTTGTTTTTTTAAGGGAAATACCTCATTTTTAAATATCCAGTAATTAAGCCAAATGAGGAGAAGAAAAGGCCAAGGAGTAAACCCTACTCAAATCCAGAGTGGAGTCCCTAAGATAGTTGGGTGGTACCTTGCATACCTCCTTCTGGAAACTCCTTCAGTCAAGCAGGTAAACAACAACAACAATAATTATAATAATAATCTTTTTATTTGTATCCCGTCCTCCCTGGTCGAAGCCAGGCTCAGAGCAGCTAACATCATAAAAACAACACAATATGCATAAAAACAGACATCAGTTAATTAAAATACATCTTAAAATTAATTCAGCCAAGTTGAAATCTGGGCAGGTGGCAATTATCAGGTTGGAATTGAGAGTGCTTAATACTTGCCAGGACCAACTTGGTCCAGTATACCTGAAGGAGCGTCTCCACCTCCATCGTTCTGCCCGGACACTGAGGTCCAGCACCGAGGGCCTTCTGGCAGTTCCCTCACTGTGAGAAGCCAAGTTACAGGGAACCAGGCAGAGGGCCTTCTCGGTAGTGGCACCTTCCCTGTGGAACACCCTCCCACCAGATGTCAAAGAGAACAACAACTACCAGGCTTTTAGAAGACATCTGAAGGCAGCCCTGTTTCGGGAAGCTTTTAATGTTTGATGTATTATAGTATTTTAATATTCTTTTGGAAGCCGCCCAGAGTGGCTGGGGAAACCCAGCCAGATGGGCGGGGTATAAATAATAAGTTGTTGTTGTTGTTGTTATTGTTATTGTTATTGTTGTTATTATTATTATTATTATTATTATTATTATTATTATTATTATTTCCACCGATCATACAAGGACCTGTGAGTGGGTTGGGGGCCTCCTTCAGGCTTGTTTTATACAAAGGAAAGTAAGTCAAACTGCATCCTGCCCAAAGGCCTGGCGGAACAGCTCCGTCTTGCAGGTCTTGCGGAAAGATATCAAATGCAACAATAACAATACCCTGCCCATCTGAGTGGGTTGCCCCAGCCATTTGGGGTGGCAAATATATTGTTCTGCTTTCCTCTGGATCATATCAGCGAGACCAAGATTCTTGTCATCTGGGCATCCCAGGACCTTCATATACACTGCCCAGATTTGCACCACAGACAGGTCCCTTCGGTGCTGCTAACACAGCAAAACAATGTGGGAAGCAGCAGTTATGCGTTACCAGTCTCTGCAGCCACAGCAGGTGCTGTGATTCTTCATCAGTTTGGTTTTCCCCCCAGAGGAGCACTCCATTGTCTCTTGAGACAGACAGATGCCAACAACAAATTAACCCAATAAATCAGAGGTGGGCCAACTTCAAACCTCATTGGCTCCAAGCAGGATAGCTAATGGTCTTGGATGATGGGAGTTGATGTAACACAATAGATGGAGGTCTATCAAGGGAGGGAGACAACACAAAATGGCACAATGAAAAGAGCAGAAAAGGAAACAGGATTATACCGTATTTTTCGTGCACCGACCCCTCTCGCGCTCCAAGCTTCAGCGAAAGCCTGTATTCGCCCCATAGGACGCACACAGACTTCCCCTTCATTTTTGGAGGGGGAAAAGTGCGTCCTATAGGGCGAAAAATACGGTAGTCCGGTGTTGTCATGCCACTGGCATCTCTCCAATAGATAGGAGGTGCTGGTAGGTAGACTTGGAACTGTAGGACACTACATTGCCGCCCCCTCTACTAGGCCATTGGGTAGAACCCTACCTTTGTTCTTTCCTTATAGATTTGCAAGGAAAATGAAAGCTGACCGTTCAATGGAAAGCTTGGAATACACACTATGTGTGAGAGAGGACCCTAAAGCACACACAACCCTGAACTACTGTATATTAGTTTTGATTTCCCTCCCACCGCCACGCACAGATATTCTGCGAAAACACAGGTGCCCTTCTACTGAGACATAGCCCCACCTTTATGCTACTTAGCATTCAGTCAATTCTGTCAACATTATTTGAATTAACTCTCAAAGAGATTTCTTTCAGCTGGTCTCCCAGGTGATAACTGGCCTTGGAAAGGAAAATCACTAGCTACAAGTCATATTCATGGAGAGGCAGGGGAGATGATGCAGAGGACACGAGAGTCTGGGAAGCAGGGGTTCGAAAGCTGCTTCTAACTGAGGGCCATGTTCCCTTCTGGGCAACCTCTCAGGGGCCAGATGCCAGTGGATGGGGCCAGAAGCAAAAGTGGGGAGAGCAATGAATGCCAGTTTTGCCACATAAATGAGGCTCATTCATAAACACACTCTATCCTCCATTCAGGGAAGCAAGAAGCATTGTCAGAGTCCAAGGACATATACAGGCAGACAGAAACAAGGCCAGTAAGAGATGTGGGGAGAGGATGTTCCCTGGGAAGAGTCCCAGGGGCCACACAGAGAGGCTTGGGGGTGGGGGGCACTTAGCCCCTGGGCCTGAGGTTCCGTACCGCTGATGAAAAGCAAAAGCAGCTTTGCAGAACTCTTTTTGGGGGAGAACTTGAGCAAATCCACCCAGAGGTTTTCCTGCTGCAACAACAGTGTTGGGGTGAATGGGAGCATCACAAAGGCCAGGCCATTGAATTCAATGGGAGTTAACAACACAAAGGTTAGTTTTTTGGGAAGTGGGGGGGGAATCCATGTGAAAATGAAAAACAATTGCCCAAAATGCACTTAAAAGTAAAGGGACCCCTGACCATTAGGTCCAGTCATGGCTAACTCTGGGGTTGCGGCGCTCATCTCGCTTTATTGGCCGAGGGAGCCGGCGTACAGCTTCCAGGTCATGTGGCCAGCATGACTAAGCCGCTTCTGGCAAACCAGAGCAGCGCACGGAAACGCCGTTTACCTTCCCACCGGAGCAGTACCTATTTCTCTACTTGCACTTTGACATGCTTTCGAACTGCTAGGTTGGCAGGAGCAGGGACCGAGCAACGGGAGCTCACCCCGTTGCGGGGATTAGAACCACTGACCTTCCAATTGGCAAGCCCTAGGCTCAGTGGTTTAAACCACAGCACCACCCGCATCCCCCAAATGCACTTATGCACCAGGAAAAAATAAAATAAAATAAAAGCCAGAATAGCACACTAATCGTTATAGAAGTTGCACACACAACCTTATGTGTATAGATTAACATTGAGAAAGAATCACTGTAGCTTAAATAGAGAGACTATACAGTGGTACCTCAGGTTAAGTACTTAATTCGTTCCGGAGATCCGTACTTAATCTGAAACTGTTCTTAACCTGAAGCACCACTTTAGCTAATGGGGCCTCCTGCTGCTGCCGCACTGCCGGAGCCCGATTTCTGTTCTCATCCTGAAGCAAAGTTCTTAACCTGAAGCACTATTTCTGGGTTAGTGGAGTCTGTAACCTGAAGCGTATGTAACCTGAGGTACCACTGTAGTGGAGAGGACTGGCGTGCCTGCAGTGGTCAGTCTGCTGCTACCCAGATGTTAATTGTTAATGGGCAATTTCCAAGGAAAAGCCTTAGCCCAGAACCAGAGCATTTACCTTGCATGCACCTTGCAAGCCCTGGCACCTCCAGGTAGGACTAGGAGAAACCCTTCCCTGAAACCCTGCCAGCCAGTGTAGGCAATACTGAGCTATACAGACCCGTGGTATGACTCAGTATAAGACACCTTCCTCTGTGCTGAAAGAGTTTCCCTCCAGATCCGATTGCAGCATCTGCAGGTTGGGAGGAGCTGTCCAAAAAGATGCTGAGAGCAGGTCCTGGAGGTACTTTGTTGCTACATCACCTTCAATCAGCATATTCTCCCTGACCTGTTAAACATCATCTAATTTTAATAACCTGGGGAGGAGAGGAACTTGTGTCTGCGCAGGAGGCAAAATTGCCCATGACTGCAAATTGGCCAAGTCCCCCAGGCAGCAGAAGCTTATCCACCGGTGTCTTTTTAACCTTATTTATTTGTGTCGGTTTAAGAGTCTGTATGCAGCCCTTTCCGTGGCAAAGGCCTCTGGGAGACACACAAGTGTGGCACCTTCAGCTTCCTTTTAAACTGAGGCTGCCCCAACAGAGGGGAAATCTTGCTGGCGTCAGATTTGCAAACCTATCCGGCGGGGTTAATATTGAAAGACCTACATTGGCTCCCAGTACGTTTCTGAGCACAATTCAAAGTGTTGGTGTTGACCTTTAAAGCCCTAAATGGCCTCGGCCCAGTATACCTGAAGGAGTGTCTCCACCCCCATCGTTCTACCTGGACACTGAGGTCCAGCGCCGAGGGCCTTCTGGCGGTTCCCTCACTGCAAGAAGTGAAGCTACAGGGAACCAGGCAGAGGGCCTTCTCGGTAGTGGCGCCCACCCTGTGGAACGCCCTCCCATCAGATGTCAAAGAGAAAAACAACTACCTGACATTTAGAAGACATCTGAAGGCAGCCCTGTTCAGGGAAGTTTTTAATGGGTGACATTTTAATGTACAGTGGTACCTCGGGTTACATACACTTCAGGTTACATACGCTTCAGGTTACAGACTCCGCTAACCCAGAAATAGTGCTTCAGGTTAAGAACTTTGCTTCAGGATGAGAACAGAAATCATGCTCCGGCGGCGCGGCAGCAGCAGGAGGCCCCATTAGCTAAAGTGGTGCTTCAGGTTAAGAACAGTTTCAGGTTAAGTATGGACTTCCAGAATGAATTAAGTACTTAACCTGAGGTACCACTGTATTTTTAATCTTTGTTGGAAGCCGCCCAGAGTGGCTGGGGAAACCCAGCCAGATGGGTGGGGTACAAATAATAAATTATTATTATTATTATTATTATTATTATTATTATTATTATTATTATTATTAGTCTACAACCTGCTGGGCCTCCCACAGCCCCCCATGATGCCCTTTGCATCCTTGCTGGGGTGGAATGCTCCCATTTACCTCAGGAACCTTGCTAGGATGGCAAGAAAAAGGAGCCGTCTTCTGTTTCTAATAAGGGTGTAGAAGCAGGTAATGGGAAAGCGTGTTCTCATTAAAAGGAGAGCACGTGTTGCGGATGGGGCCGAACAAAACTCCACTTGGTTGCCAGGTAGTATTAGATTCAAGGGGCCTGGAGCAGATTGGAGGATGGTGTTACTGGGGTAAATTTGATGTTGCCAAATTAGGGGTGGGATCAGTGGTTATTTAAGCAAGGTCCACAGCTTTCCCTTTCTCTTTCGCTGTGGACACCGGATCTCCCGCCCGCCCTCCCTTGATTGGGCTTGCGCTTTGACCTTGCTCTGCCTGTCATGGGGTCGTCCGCATTGGTGCAGGGGCCCAGTAGGAATTTTCCCAATTGGCTGATTAGTGTGTGCCTTTTGGGTTTTGCCTACTGCTTAGCAAATCATCACAACTTGTAAGGTTGGCGGTTAGGCATTAGTTAAATTGGTTGGTGGAGGGGTATGGATTGGCTGTGCCTGCCCCTCCAATGCTGCTGCTGACGGGTATTCCGTTAAAGGAATTCTGAAGCTTACCATCCCCTTCGTCCAAACCCTGACGGCAGGGTGAGGGCCGCGTAAGCTTCAAGGAACATGCGCGGAGTAGCTGAGGGCCTGTGACGCAGCTCCAGCTGACTCTGTCCCTTGTTCCTCCGGGACTGACTAGGGAGTCAGTGCTGTCCCCCAAGGCGGGGGGTGACAGCTAGTCATAACCAATGCCTAAGCAACCACTCTCAATTTGTATGAAAATAAAGTTGTGGCCAAAATTATGCCAAAAACCTTAAACAAAAATTATGTGTGATGTGTGAGTTATTGGGGTAGGGGTTTGGGGGGACCTCAGCACGCAAAGACATTTGTCTAAGAAGAGCCACTGCTGTTCAGAGCAGGCAATTGTGGACTCCATGCGCAAATAGTCTGTCTATGGACTCATCAGCCCTCCACACTGAAAGCACTATCATACCTCTTTAAACAGTCATGGCTTCTCTCAAAGAATCCTGGGGGTCGTTGCTTGTTAACAGTGCTGAGACTCTTCTGCAACTCAGAGCAGCGCTGGCTGCGGCTGATGGGAGTTGTAGTTTAAAACGTCAGGAGACCGCTTGGTTGGGGAAAGCCGGCCCAACAGAAGATGAGGAGCAGTGAAGTGTGTGTGTGTGTGTGTGATGAAACATTTCCCTCCCCAAGTGCTAAAATTTATGCGCCTCATTCTCTATTTTGGTACGCAGCGAGGGCCAGGTATGAATAATATATCCGCCGCTCGACGTGTAAAGTATGGAAGGAATATTTTAAAACGTTTAATTATTCAAATGAAGGAATTAAGTTACTGTGCCTCTCTTGCAGTTCTGCCGGTGATTCCAAACTTACAGAGGAAAGGTGTAGTGTAATAATAATTTTAAAAAGGAAGAGATTAATAATGGGGAAATTTACAGCAAGAAAGGAAACAAAAAATCCTAAAATTCAGAAAGAAAAGGATTTTAATGTGTTATATTCACCACCTATAATGGTGGCATAATTATTCTTCCTACAAACCCCTGCTTAAAATCACAACGACCCTTTGAGGTTGGTTAGGCTGAGAGAGAGGGCCAAAATATATGAGTAGTATTCAACTACGTTTTACTCACAGGAGACCCGTATGAAATAAATGGACATGATCATCCTGCGTCTACTGCTTTCAACAGGTGTACTTTGACCACTCTGTGTTATATTAATTGCACCTTGTTTTTTAAAAAATGCGCTTAGGGCTGCCACTTTTATTCTGAAGGAAAAGCAACTGTGCAAGGCCCTAATCATAGAATCATAGAATCATAGAGTTGGAAGAGACCACAAGGGCCATCGAGTCCAACCCCCTGCCAAGCAGGAAACACCATCAGAGCACTCCTGACATATGGTTGTCAAGCCTCTGCTTAAAGACCTCCAAAGTAGGAGACTCCACCACACTCCTTGGCAGCAAATTCCACTGTCGAACAGCTCTTACTGTCAGGAAGTTCTTCCTAATGTTTAGGTGGAATCTTCTTTCTTGTAGTTTGGATCCATTGCTCCGTGTCCGCTTCTCCGGAGCAGCAGAAAACAACCTTTCTCCCTCCTCTATGTGACATCCTTTTATATATTTGAACATGGCTATCATATCACCCCTTAACCTCCTCTTCTCCAGGCTAAACATGCCCAGCTCCCTTAGCCGTTCCTCATAAGGCATCGTTTCCAGGCCTTTGACCATTTTGGTTGCCCTCCTCTGGACACGTTCTGTGTCCCTAATTCAGATCTTGTCCCTGTTGCTAGTTTTCTAACCCAAACCCCCACCATACTTGTCCCCCCCCCCATGAGGGCACCTGTTTATATGAGGATTTGAAGCTGATTTTTCCTGGCCCTTGTCCAACCGTACAGCAGGGATAGCCAACCTGCTGCTCTGCAGATGCTGTTGGCCTACAGCTCCCATCACCTGTGACTATTGGCCATGCTGCCTGGGGCTGCTGGGAGTTGAAGTCCAAGAACATCAGGAAGGCACCCTGTTGAAGTGGCACAGCGTGGGTTGCCGGTGCCCAGGACTGCATAGGTGGGGTGGGAAGGAGAGGAACGGACACATGCACATTCAATGACCTAACAGCATCAGCATCACCCAGGAGATTGCAGCTGCAGAGATAAGAAAAGAAGAATTGTTCCGTTGTCTGGAGGGTTAATGAAATATACTCGGAGTCCTTTAGTGATTTCATGCTCTTTATTGCAGCTTGTAAAACAGTGATTGAATCTCCCCCCAAACCTCAGGCTTTTATATACAGTGGTACCTCGGGTTACATATGCTTCAGGTTACATACGCTTCAGGTTACAGATTCCGCTAACCCAGAAATAGTGCTTCAGGTTAAGAACTTTGCTTCAGGATGAGAACAGAAATCGTGCTCCAGCAGTGTGGCAGCAGCAGAAGGCCCCATTAGCTGAAGTGGTGCTTCAGGTTAAGAACAGTTTCAGGTTAAGTACGGACCTCCGGAACGAATTAAGTACTTAACCCGAGGTACCACTGTACTTTATTTACACAATGAGTCCCGTCTGATTGGCTGATTCTGCTTCCCTCCTGGAGCCTGATTGGTCTTTTCCTGCAAGCCAATCAGTTGTTACATTCCAGGATCCTACTTACCTATTGTTCTAGGATCCAAGCTTAGTACGTAACTGGTCACTTCCTGGTTTGCATAGAGAAGACATTTTCAACGGTAATGCACAGCTGTATTGAGGCAGCCCCGGGTGTCAAAATTCTGAGTCCTTAACAACTTTGCGCCTGGGGCAACTTCCCCTATGCTACGCCACTGCCTTCTTGGCTATTTTCTTAGCTGAAAAAGCCACTAAAGCAGGGGTGGCTAAGCTTTTTGAGGGACCAAGGGCCGCTTTCAGCTTTGGCCCACCCTCCAGGGGCTGCTTATCTATGGTGGGTGAGATCACCCCTACACTCCCGCATGCACGCACTAACATACAAGACACACAGGCTGTCCCTTCTCGAGGGATCCGTGCAATTGTTACCAGCCGCCTCTGTAGACACGTCCCCGTCACCCAGATCTAGCACTTGCACACCGGAGCCTGACGAAATGCGAAAGCTTTATTTGATGATTTGTAGCTCAACAGCCAGGGAGTCGAGACTGTGCTGCCAGACGCCTCGGTGGCACCGATGGCAATGCGCCATGCGTGGTTGCACCTCAGCGCTTTCCAAGGTGAGCCTCACCTGACACCCTCTGCTGGGAACTGAGGATGGAGAAGGAATAACTGCGCTTGCCGGAGGGGCCGGATGGGGGGGAGGGGGGGAGAGAAATTGGACTCTCATGTAACTGAAAGGGAAACCAAATTAAATTGGAAATTGGATTGCAAAAAGCTTGTTTAATTTAGAAATGCATTTTGAGATGGAATGTTGGCACAGAAAGGAGGCAGTGGGTTGCCCAGTGTGGGGTGAGTTATGCAAGAAGAGAACGTCGAAAGCTAGACCGCACTTCCATTGAAGAAAAGGGCTCGCTTGTTTCAAGGACACTGGGTTCCCCCACCAATAAAATTTTTATTAGCTTTTGTTTAACAAGCTGGAAAACCTCAGTGCTCCATTCAAACAAGTCAAACGTCCAGTCGCAGCATGCAATAGCTGGAGGGGCGGGAATCCAGGTACATTTACTCAAAGACTGGACTACTGTAATGCACTCTATGTGGGGCTTCCCCTGTGTCAGATCTGGAAGGTGCAGTTAGTGCAGAACGCTGCAGCACAATTGCTGACAGGAGTCAGAATTTGTCAGCATATAATATTTGTGCTCACAGATCTGAACAGGTCAAGGCGTTACTATGAGTATACAAAGCCCTTAATAACTTTGGAACAGTCTACCTGCAAGATTGCTTTACACCGTATATGCCGTATCGACCGCTTCAATTTGTGGAACTGGCACTGCTACAGGTGTCACATAATATCTCTTCTGCATTTGTAAGATATTTTCGTGTGGCAGCACTTGGAACTGCCTGCCTCTTGACACCGGGCAGGAGCCTTCGCTGTACTCTTCTTGGCGCCTGCTAAAACATTTTTGTTTATACAAACCTACCCAGATATCTAGAAGGCTAGTGTGGTTTTAGTTTATTGCTGGTTTTAATTTTCCGAATGCTTCAAATGCTTTTACTATTAATCTTACTGTTTTATTCTTTTTTGTAAATCGCCTTGATGTTTTCTACCACCAAGCAGTGTATAAATTTTACAAAACAAATAAATAGTGCATTTTGACACTGCACATATTTATTTAAGATTTCAGTACAGGGGATTACTTGGGAACAACATAGCCCTTCCACATGGTGGTCTGAAAAGAGGGAAGAGTAAATAGAAATTGCCACTTATTGACATACACCAGGGTGGGGTGGGAGGAAACCAGGTACCATCAAACCTGCCTTTCCAAATTACACCCTTTACACCCTCCAAATTACACCTCTCCTATGCTGAGTTAGGCATCCCCAAAGCACTATGTACCATACATTGCATACTTTCCAACATTCCGCAGATGAAATTAGATACATTTCTTGCTCCCCCGCCACTGACCCTCCTTGACCCTCCATTTTTTGTCCCCGTCCCCCCGTACTGCAGAGCAGATCTGCCATCACCACACCAAGAGCACACACATCCCGAGAAAACTCCTTAATCCCTATTTTATTTTATTTTATTTTTTAGTTTAGTTTAGTTTATTCTTTGGTAGATTTACAAGAAGAGAAAACCCACACAAATAAATTTTAGAAAGGGGCATGATTAGACGCGGATGCTCGGAGCATTTTTATTTTATTTTTAATCAAGACTCCTTGCACTCCCCTCCCCCTTTCTTTCCGCCCAGGGTGACCCTGCCCTCTGTCTACCCCTCGGAGCCGGCATGTCACACAGAGCAGGGTCTCAGTGGTGGCAGCCTCTCCTTCTCCTCCATGACTGGTCTCCAGCAGCTGCTATGAGCTACCCAAGGAAGAAGGCCGGCATGGCAGCTATGGAGAAGCCACAGAGAGGCAATGGGATGCAAGGGCAGAGGAAGGTGGTGCGGTAGGGTGGACCGCCCTGGGTGTCACCACTGAGGGGGGTGGCAAAATGCCAGGCGGCACTCACCATGGGGCCTGCAGCACGCCTGAGCCTCACGTCTCTCCTAGGAGCGATGTGGTGGCTTGGGCGCTCACAGGCTCCATGCTACCCCAAACTGTCCGTCCGCCACCTCCCCCTAAGCTGTAGGGCGGCTGAGTGGGAAGAGGCAGACAGACTCCTTGGAGGCCCCTGGAGCATCCTGCCCTGGCTGGCCCCACCCCTGGGCGCAGGGCACGATCAGCTTGCACCGCAACTGACAGAATGCCCCTTTGCACCTGCCACTGTTACAGCCGCTGTGCAAGACAGGCACCAGCATCTCTTCTTCCTTGATCTCGGTGGCAGGGGAAATAGGAATGTTACAGGATCAAATCAGAAACCGGGGTGGCTTTTGTAATTCTGGGACTGTCCCTGGAAAACAGGAACACTTGGGAGACACGACCTTGCAAGCCCAAGTCTTCAAAGGGAGTAGTTGCCTTCCAACACTGCACAATTGTCCGTTTTGCTGCAGTTGGTGTAAAGACTGCTGCAGGTCTTTGCAGGGCAAAGCTGGATTCATGTCACTTCTAACAAGATCAAAGCCAAAGAGGGGTCAAGATTTATCAAGTGGCCGGCAACTCCTGAGACAATGTTGAAAACCTTTATCCAAAACTTGCACACAATACTACATTTCTGCAGCGCTACAGGCCCATGGAGGGGTGATATCAGAGCTACAATTCCCAATGCCCTTAAAAAAACACAGATCCCAGAGTTCTCTGGGGAAATCATGTGCTTTGAATGTATGATGCATTTGCAGATAGATAAGGGAAGTCTGCAAGCCTCTGGTTTTCTCTGAGCATGCTCATACCTCCCTACGGTTTCTCGGTAGCTCCAATTTGGTTCCATTCTTGTTGGCACTCACTACCCAAGCTGGCTATTACAGGGGGTGATTTGCATCATTGAATCAAGTCGTAGAACCCAAGCTGTCCTTGACTCAGAATTTGGCTGACCTTGACATACTGTTATGTGTTTTGTTTTGCTTTGTTTTAAGTGCACACCTCACAGAGCCCTGTGTGTCGCTGGTGCAACACCGTGTCTGCCCTTCTGCCCTAATACAGACTCTGATGAAGGAAGGAATGCAAGGCTGGGAGCTACTGACTGCCCGGGCCATGCATCTGCTGCAGAAATGTCTGCAAGCAGAAGCTGCAGCCTTCCAATCCAGCTATGTAAGAAGGGAACCCGGGATCACGCTAGGAGAACGTGCCATTCTCTGCAGCCTTTTGTTGAACAGAGCACACTGCCTTTGTCTGCGCACTGCTATGCTCCATATGCCTGCCACCATTTGACGACAATGAAAACGTCCCCGAATGCTATGAGCCCATCTGGAGAAGTGGCACTCAGACTAATTTCCTGGCTTACAGTGCAAGGAGGGCTCCGTTTTTGTTTTTGTTTAAATCGATTATCCCCCCGGCAATGATAGGAACATTACCGCAGCAAGCCGAGCAATATTTCCCGTGATTCAAACCATAAATTCCTCTTGTGTACTCAAACTAAGAAAAGGACAAAAAGAAGACAGGGGTTTGAGCAACAGGGGAAGAAGCCTGATTGCCTTCCTAAAGATTCATAGGAACCTAATCATGAGTCAGACCATTGGGTCAGCTAGGCTAGCATTGTCTACACCAAATATAGCCGTCTTTTGAAATACACCCTTCTTCTAACTTTGCAATGGAGTTCTCTGGCCAAGTAATGTGTACAAAAATGCATGTGCTCAGGTAGAAGTGCACCTACAAATGCATGTGTTGGTAAAAATAATATGGAAATGTGAAGATCTGAATTTAAGATTTGAGGGGGAAAGAGAAACCAAAACAGACAGATTTGCCCATCCAATAAGCTTCCTTAGGGAGGGCACCATTACCTAAAAGGCTGTCTCTCCAGGAGGTAACAGGAAGTGTGACCTTGGCTGATAATCTAAGAGGTTCCTCTACCACACAGGCAGAATTAGAGCCAGCATAGGTCGCAACTTGGAGGCTTCCCCCAAACCGCTTCCCCCAAACCACGTCCACCTGTCCCACATCTGATGCCATAGGTTATGCCATGTATGTGGCATAGCAGACCCATGCGCAAGCTGATGGGGAACTCAGCTGACAGGCAGAAACTCCAAGCTTATTGAATCAGCTGTGCAATGTGTTAAGCAGCTGATCCCTGCAGAAAGCAGACTTGGGAGTCCCCACCTATCAGCTGATTTTATTTTACAGTGTGGCCTGCCATGTTCCAACTGAAAAATTGGGCCACCCACCATCACAGTGATGCCAGGTAAGTGGAAGGTTGGTAGGACCCATCCACCTGTCAAAGTGGCCCACTCAGGTTAGGGGAACCCAAAATCTGGCCCTCAAGTTCCCCATCCCCAATCCAAAGCCATGGGAAGGATGCGACAGGACAAGGAATTACCTCATCCATCTCTGTCCCAAGCTCATTTAGGGATTGAATCAATGTCAGCACTTTGAATTGGGCTGAAGAGTGAACAGGCAGCCATTGGAGGCCCTTCAAGTTGGGTGAGATGGGATACCAGTAAACTATACCCAACAAAATCCAAGCATCTAGATTCAGGAAGGTAGCCATGTTGGTCTGATGCAGTCGAAATAAATTACTCTGTGCTAACTGAATCTTCTGGGCCATCTTCAAGGGCAGCCCCACGTGCATCAGATTACAGTAGCCTAATCAAGAGGTCACCATGGCACAGAGCTATAGCACACGGGAACAAGTCTGTGAAAAATAGAGAAGATACATTAATGGGCTAGCTCCATTACATCACCTTCCCCCTTTCTTGCATAGTCACAGCGAACCAAAGAATGCATTATAGGTTTCTTGAACAAATGGAGCCTGCCCACACGGTATGACTCAGATGAAAATCAATTAGTGTGGATTAGCTGTGGAAACAATCAATGCCACTTAAGTCCACACCCTAGCAACAAAAAGATCAGTTGTGACAAACTAACCAACTTTCGAGTGTTCAGATCCCTGCCCTTTTAAATGTGCCTGGCAACATCCATAATGACAGGTTTATGTCATTGGAGCTTTCGGGGAATGGGATTCTTCCCCAAATCAAAGAACAATTATCTCTCCCTTGTTTCTGCGTACGCCTGCATGCAAAAGAGTGAGCATTCGACTTATTGTGATCGTCCACCTCATTGTAATAATGACTCATTCACACTTAAGAGCATCTGCAGGCACTACGCTCTCCTGGTATTGGAGGAAAGTTTTGCTTCTGCTGCCAATACAGTTTAATTAAGGGCAAAACCCTGCCAACACAGTAGAAAGCATCTCCTTGGTTAGTGAACATCTGGGACAGACACACAGGGCCCAGCAGTATTCAAAGAGGTAACTGTCAGCTGCCCAAGCATGTTCTTTCTGTCTTTGAGCTCTGGGCACTTACACACAGACATTTCCATCAGACATAAGGCAAAAGGTTTCATCACAGGTTTTAAAGACTTGCTGGGATCTCTGCAGCAACTATCATCATGCACAGCCCCCCTGCAGCAACTATCATCATGCACAGCCCCCCTCCCCATGACCTGATCCTGGGCCCCAGGTTGTCCTTCAACATAATCTGGCCCCAAAATCAATTTAGAGGTAGGGGTGTGTCCCCCCCCAGAACAGGGGGGCCAATCCTGATGGTTGCTGTTCCACCAGCATGTTGCCTGCAGGGAGCACACTGGCAAAGCGGACCCCAGCAGCCAGCAGGACCAAATCCTCCACTCACTAGCTGGTGAGTGGATGGGTCAATCCTGCTCAGTTTCCCTGCATGTGTGTGTATCCTGCTGCTGCAAACAGGCTCACACAGAGAAGTCTCCTTATTCCTGTCCAATATCCAGAGGCGGGTTTAGCGCATCTCGACTGGTTCCCCCACACAGGGCACCGAGTCAAGACCTAGTAAAGTGCTTGCTAAGGGAAGGAGGCGTGAGGGCTCTGACAGGGTCATGGAGGAGAAGGAGGAAGAGGAAGAGGAGGAGGAGGAAGAGGAGGAAGAGGAAGAGTTTGGATTTGATATCCCTCTTTATCATTACCTGAAGGAGTCTCAAAGTGGCTAACATTCTCCTTTCCCTTCCTCCCCCACAACAGACACTCTGTGAGGTGAGTGGGGCTGAGAGACTTCAAAGAAGTGTGTCGAGCCCAAGGTCACCCAGCAGCTGCATGTGGAGGAGCGGAGACGCGAACCCGGTTCCCCAGATTACGAGTCTACCACTCTTAACCACTACACCACACTGGCTCTCCTCCCTCCTTCTCCAATCCTAGTTAGCACTCACCCAGCTTTGGGAAGGAGATGGGAGGGCTCTAGGACTCTGTCAGGGTGCCACATTACCAAAGCCCACTCCAGTAATACTCTGGACAGCTCTTTTTCATCCTATGAGGACTCCGTGCCCAATATCAGGTCAGGGCTGGGCTTGCCAGGCAACTGAAAAGTGGCACCATTTAGAGGGGGGCTAAAGTCTGTTCGTTTTCCAGAGAGCAGGGAGCTTGACATTAGGACAGAGGTGGGAAAGGGATTCTTCTTGTCACTTTCCTTTAATCAAAAGGCAGCAGTCCAGGAGCAAGGAAATACAGTGGTACCTCGGGTTACAGATGCTTCGGGTTACAGACTCTGCTAACCCAGAAATAGTACCTCGGGTTAAGAACTTTGCTTCAGGGTGAGAACAGAAATCGTGCAGTGGCAGCAGGAGGCCTCATTAGCTAAAGTGGTGCTTCAGGTTAAGAACGGACCTCCAGAACGAATTAAGTTCTTTACCCGAGGTACCACTGTATACTCTTTCAAAATGGTCCTGTGGGGACAACAGTGTCCCATCATGATGTTGCATCAGGGCCAGCCCATCCCGTTTTGCCGATTAGGGTGAAATGGAAAGGTACCTTCCCCTGCTGAAACTTCACTTCCCTGGATCAAGAAGTTGGGGCTTCCAGGTTCTCTCACAAGAGGTCCCTGAGATCTCGCTGGAACCCACACCTGCCTCTCCTTGCTTCTCCGGAGACAGCTTGGAGACAAGATCTCACAACAACTCAACGGAAGCCACCGCTTCTCCTTGCTTCTCTGGTGGTGGCAGGGGCAGGCAGAATGCCCATAGGGGCATCAGCCCTTAGTATCAGTGGCGTAGCGTGGGTTGTCAGCACCCGGGGCAAGGCAAGTAATTTGCGCCCCCTAACCCGTGGATTTGCGCCCCCTAACCTGTGGATTTGCGCCCCCTAACCCTAACCCCCAGATGTTGCGCCCGGTGTGGCCGGGCCCCCCTGCACCCCCACGCTACGCAACTGCTTAGTATTCTGCTGCCCAAGGCAGCTTTCTCAGTCTGCCTCCTGGGTGGGCCAGCTCTGTGCAGTGTTGTCCCTAAAGGTAAAGGAACCCCTGACCAATAGGTCCAGTCATGACTGACTCTGGGGTTGCGGCGCTCATCTTGCTTTACTGGCCGAGGGAGCCGGCGTACAGCTTCCAGGTCATGTGGTCAGCATGACTTAGCCGCTTCTGGCAAACCAGAGCAGCGCACGGAAACGCCGTTTACCTTCCCGCTGGAGCGGTACCTATTTATCTACTTGCACTTTGATGTGCTTTCGAACTGCTATGTTGGCAGGAGCAGGGACCGAGCAACGGGAGCTCACCCCATCATGTGGATTTGAACCGCCGACCTTCTGATCGGCAAGCCCAAGGCTCAGTAGTTTAGACCACAGCGCCACCCGCGTCCCTAGCGTTGTCCCTAGGGGAGGATTATTAGGGAAAAGACTGTGATGCCTAGGACTTGAGTGGGAAGTGAGATTGCACTTGCAAGCCATGGCCTTCCAGTGTCAGTGCTCCCAGCTCCCCCCGCCCCAGCCTCCAGTGGCTACACTTTCAGCATTAGTGTGAAAGGAGAACTGTGTGTGTATGTACAGATAAGGCTTGCAGGTCCTCCCCTCCCCAGATACAGACCGATGAGCTAAACCACTAGTCCAATCAGTGAAAAACTGAGCTTTTGCTTGGCAACCATAGTTGGAAACTAAATGGCTCTTATCTTCTGCGGTGACACAATTACAGCCGTCTTAGCTACAAACCTATTTAATTGATCGCCAGAATGATCATTGGGAATTTTATAGCGTGTTCTCTTTTACGGTTGTTTCTTTTCATTGGTGAGATAAGGGCTATTATGTACGATTTGTCAGAATAAGCCTTTTAATATCTGTATATGATGCTCGTTTTTTTAAATGTCCCATGGCGAAGACGCTGGCAGCACAATCCGAAACCTATCTGCTCAGTCCCAGAGTGTTCCAAGGTCTCAGGTAGAGAGATAAATAAAGTGCTATAGCATTGCTTCAACTTAGGGGTGGGGATCTGAATCTGCTTGGTGGGCTGAATCCTTTTCTCTGCCCCTTGAACCAGGGGGTAGAGTTTGACAGGTGGACAGGGGCTTTCACATGCCCATCACATGAAGTCACCTGATGTCACATTGACACCATTTTTGCATAGCACTCTGCATGGGGCTTTGCAAGTCTGGAGGATCAATGAATGAGTTTTTCAATAATAATAATAATAATAGAAGATTTGTTACAAAAAGAAAAGTGCAAACATAACACAAATAAATTTTAAAAGAATAAAAAAATGTAAACATCACCACCTGGAGGAACAAGGGTGCAAAGATATAGTGCAGCTCCAAAGACAATAAAGTTTTCCTTTACAAATTATATGTGTGTGCATGAATGTGTATTCTCCACCTGTGAGTTCCATCATCACTGAGAATAAAGGTTCGATATAGTCACTGAGTGATCAGGTGCCTCACATGATTTTATAAGAAATAAAATCACATTTTATAAGAAATAAAATTATATCACAAAAGAATCCTGGAAATTATTTCTTAAAGGTGCTGGGAATTGTAGATCTGTGATGAGTAAACTTCAGTTTCCAGGATTCATGGGGTGTGTGTGTGTGATGTGATTTAAATGTACATTGTGCATGCAGTCAGCATTATTATTATTATTATTATTATTATTATTATTATTATATCTTAAACCATGCTTCATCCAAGGATCACAGGGCGATTTACAATAAAACACAAAAATACATCATAGTAACCAACAGAAACAATACCCCCAGCCACCCACAAACAGTTTATAAGGCCACACAGAGGTTGTTTAATTAGCCAAAGGCCTGGGAGAAGAGGGATGGTTTTGCCTCACACCTAAAGATGTGCGCCAGGTGAGCCTCTCCGCTCCTCCACTTGCATGGGCCTTGTTTCCATGATTCTTTGAGGGAAGGCATGTGCTTGAAATGTGTGTTGAATGTTTTTGAAATGTATGGTGTAAAGCTGGGATGGGGCAATTTTGGAGCAATTTTGGCCACAAGCCCCCCACCTCTGCTTTAAAGCGCCACAAATCCTGTATTTCCTTTGTCGTTCTTTTGACCAAGCTCTTAACACACGCTATTTTAAAGGGCTCTTGTCAGTTTCACATCCGCCAGTTTCCTTTGTCCATGTTCTTTTCTCTTTTAACTATTCAGAAAGAGTGAAATGCTTCTCTAAACAAACACACACACATTGTGGGTTTTAAGATGCTCTCTTACTGTTTAAGATGCCAGCTCTACTCTGAAGCTTTTTCCAGGCATAATGTCTGTTTATAAAAAGTTCTGGTGTGCTTGGCAAAGCAAAACATGGTGAGATTTTGTGCATTATTTTTTTTAAAGACCTTACAGCAGAGAGATGGAACAGGTAATACAGCAAAACAGCAACATTAAAGAGTCTTCCTGAATTAGATTTTAGAAAAGAATTGGGATACTGGTTATTTCATTGAGATTTATGTTTTTAAATAGCACATTCAGAAGTTCGGAGCAAGTAACAGAACACATAAAACAGCAAAATCCAACAGGAAGATTTTTCCTCAAATCCCCACATTTACAGCAACCTAATATCAACAGCCCAACACTTTAGCTGTTCCCACATGTTAATTTTAAAATCTAAAACCCAAAGGCAGACAATAGGCAGTTGTTTGTTTGTATTGTTATAGGAATTCAAAGGTCTTATATATATTTCATAAACGTTCATAAATGTAAAGGTAAACACATACCTACGCATATGAAACCATAAAAAAGCTTTGGTCGGCCCTCACAGCCCTTCACTTCATCAAATCTGGCCCTCTTTGAAAAAGGTTTGGACACCACTGCTTGTCTCTATGCTCACAGATCCTGTGACCTGGATCCAGGAACTAAGTATTTACCATCACAAAAAAATGGCCAGGCTGTCCAGGTAGAGCAAAGATTGACCATTATCAGGTATCTTGACAGACATGTTTTCTGCTGTAGATGTATTTCTACTGGGGACCACCTCTTTCCGTGATGTATTTATGATGTTTTGGGGGGTGGTCTTGAGCTACAGCATGGGTGTCAAACACAAGGCCCATGGGCCGAATCCGGCCCGCCAGACCTCATCATGTGGCCCGTGTAGCCACCGCCGGCCGCCAGCCTTCACCTTTTATTCTCGCTTTTTTTTTTTTTACACAAGAAAGCCGCCTCTTCAGCGCATGCGCGACAGCCTAAAAGCCAGAGAACGTCTGCCCTCTAGCAGCGCCGGCCGTTCTACACAGGAAACCTCCACTTTACATGCATTCATGTAAAGTCCTACAAATACAACCGGCCCTTTGAGGGTGACCAAACTGCTGATGCGGCCCCCGATAAATTTGAGTTTGACACCCCTGAGCTACAGAGTAGGCAATTTCAAAAGTCTGTATAAGGGACTGCACACCATTGTTCTGGGTTCCTCCTCCCTCCTGCATGTGGTGAGTGAGACCCTGTTGCAACAGTTTAATAAAGATCATGCTTACTAGCTGCTTTGCTTCTCAATACAGTCATACCTTGGGTTACAGACGCTTTGGGTTGCGCGATTTAGGGTTGTGCACCGCGTCGAACCTGGAAGTACCAGGACGGGTTAATTCCAGGTTACGGCACTTGTACATGCACAAAAGCGCCGAATCGTGACCTGTACGTGCACAGACGCGGCACTGTGGGTTGCGAACGCTGCAGGTTGCAAACGTGCTTCCTGCACAGATCACGTTCACAACCCAAGCGTCCAATATATTCTCTGGTTGGCCTCGTGTTATTTTCTCCTACCAATAGAGAACCTACATTAAGAACTGTATACGGGCTCTTCATAGATACCCCAAAGGATATAGGAGCAGTTTTCTCTTATACAGTGGTACCTCTGGTACTTAATTCATTTCGGAAGTCCGTTCTTAACCTGAAACTATTCTTAACCTGAAGCACCACTTTAGCTAATGGGACCTCCTGCTGTTGCCGTGCCACAGCAGTGCGGTTTCTCTTCTCATCCTGAAGCAAAATTCTTAACCCGAGGTAATATTTCTGGGTTAGCAGAGTCTGTAACCTGAAGCGTATGTAACCCGAGGTACCACCGTAACAGTATTATGTAAGCCACCACCTTGCCAATCCTTTTTGTACCTTGCACCTTGAACAATGCTGCACCCACTTTACTTGGAAGCAAGCCCCCACTGAGCGCGGTGGGATTTACTTCTGAGTAAATGCACACACACACACACACACACACACAGGATCAGGACCTCCGCAAATAACGCCCTCCCCTTTCACCCCGCTTCCTCAAGGCAGCCACCACTTTGAAAAGATCTTTTATAGTACTGTCTTCTGCAGAGCGCGGGGATCTTTCCCTGCTGCAAACTGCGAAACCTGTTTTCTGCTGCGATCGAAGGTCAACGGTGGTGCAAGCGTTTGCTCTCTGAGCCTGGGCAGAGTGCCCTTTCCATGCCGACTGAGCGACCGCAGACACAGCTCATTCACAGCTGGGATCTGGCATTTCCAGATCCTAGGCATGGTGTAAGCCTGAGGAGCTGCTTTTGTGACATATGATTAAGCTTTTCTCGCAACCTTTGCACGTCGGAACGCTCTCCGCCCTGCGGGGGGCGGGGATCACGGCTCCATCACTCACTTCGGGCCACGCCCCGGCCCCTAATACCACGCCCCTTCTCCATAGACCACGCCTCTCCTCTCTCCTGCTCCCGAGTTTGCTCCTTCCCGTTCCCACCAGTGGGAGGAGTATCGGGCAGTCCTGTTTGGTGGTCTGGTTTTGCTCTAGGGTGGTTGAGCAGGCACGCCATGGCCGGCAAAGAGCAGGATGAACTCCTAAAAGCCCGGAACCGTACTCTGAGCGCTTTCCGCGAAGGTATATTTACTTAATTTTAGAATCTCCCTGTCCCCCAAGGTTTTTTCGGTACGGAAAGTGAGAGCGGAACTCTTCCGCCGGGCGAGTCGGTTCCGCCCGGATACTTATCAGCGACGTACGGTTGGGCTATGGGGGACTGGAATAGGCGGCGCGCCGAAGCGGTGGAAGAAAACGGGGACTAGCAAAGGAAGGGCACGACGCGATGCTTATTATTTTCGTCTAGCTTTACTACGAGGGCTCTCCTTAGGCGGGGCGGGGGCAGTTAAGGGAGAGGGGAGAGGCTAAAGAAGTGAGGCAGCGTTGTGTAGTGGCTAGACCCACCAGGGTGGGGAGCCTAGTGCCCTCCAAATGTTGACTTGCTGGTTTAATTGTCTCTAGCTTTGGGGAAATGGCGGGGGTGTCCTAAAACATGTGGAGGCCATAAGTGGGCTAGAGCAGGCATAGGCAAACTCAGCCCTCCAGATGTTTTGGGATTACAACTCCCATCACCCCTAGCTATTAGGACCAGCTAACAGGAATGATGGGAGTTGTAGTCCCAAAACATCTGGAGGGCCGAGTTTGCCTATGCCTGGGCTAGAGTGTTAATCTAACGGCAGTCCCCACCCCCCAGGCTTCGGTGATCTTGAGCTAGTTTCTCTCTGTATTACCTACACACGTCTTACTTTAAATGTAGTTTGCTGGGGTGTTGCAAGGATAAAACATGGTACTAAGGCAAACTCGCCCAGTGTTCGCTTTTTGAGCTTGGAGGAAAGATAGGAGATAAATCGAGGTGCTGAGGATGTTTTTCAGGTCACATGGATTTTGAAGTGAAGGTTTTGGAATTGTATGACCATCTTTTCAGGGCAGGAGCTTTCACAGTCAAAATATGTGAGTCAGGTAGGGAGAAGGACAACAGCTCAGTGAGAGAGCTTATACTTGGCATGCAGAAGACCCCAGTCTCATCACCAGTTAAAAAGATTTCAAGCAGCAAGTGATGGATGGGACCCTCAGCCTAACCTTCTGGGGAGCTGTTGCTAGTTGAGAGCTAACTTGTTATTTCCTTTCCTATGGGTTTAATAAGACTGTCCACTTGATTGATTGATTGGTTGATTGATTGCATTTGTATCCCACCTTTTCTCCAATGAGCTCCAAGTGGTGTCCATGGTTCTACCCATCCTCATTTAATCTCCACAACAACCCTGTGTTGTAACAAATGCAAGACCAGACTATTGCCATCTTGTTGCAGGCTGACACCATAATCCCATACCCTCCAGCATTTGCTCTGATGAAAATAGGGATGTCCTATTCAATAATAATAATATTGTGCACCTTCCAACATATATAAAAACATAATCAAACATTAAGCATTAAAATACTTCCCTATACATGGCTGCCTTCAGATGTCTTCCAAAGGTTGTGTAGTTACTTATCTCCTTGACTCGGGGGTCGCATAACTCCATACCCTCCAACAGTGCTTTGGGGGGGGCGCAGGGGTACACATACCCCTAAACATTTTGTGAATCTTCGTACTTTTGTTCATTTACTGTATTTATTTTCCCCTGTTTGAACTATAAAATGGTGATTTTCTTGAGTCAAAATGAGAGTACCCCCTAAACATTTTTTTAAGAAAAAAAAGCACTGCCCTCCAACATTTCTTCAGTGCAAATAGGGATGTCCTACCATACGCTCAATGGGATGCGGGTGGCGCTGTGGGTTAAACCATAGAGCCTAGGACTTGCCAATCAGAAGGTCAGCGGTTCAAATCCCCGCGACAGGGTGAGCTCCCGTTGCTCGATCCCTGCTCCTGCCAACCTAGCAGTTTGAAAGCACGTCAAAGTACAAGTAGATAAATAGGTACCACTCCAGCGGGAAGGTAAAGGGCGTTTCTGTGCGCTGCTCTGGTTCTCCAGAAGTGGCTTAGTCATGCTGGCCACATGACCTGTGGGAGCTGCACGCCAGCTCCCTCAGCCAATAAAGCGAGATGAGCGCCGCACCCCAGAGTTGGTCACGACTGGATCTAATGGTCAGGGGTCCCTTTACTTTTACCATACCCTCCAACATTTCTTCGATGAAAGTAGGGACATCCTAAGGAAAAGTGGGACATTCCAGGATCAAATCAGAAACCAGGACAACTTCTGTAAATCTGGGATTGTCCCTGGAAAATAGGGGCACTAGGAGTGTCTGTAATCCTGTATTCCCATTGAAATGATGCTGAAATGCAAGCTTAAGAGAGGAAGAACAAGCCACAAGAGGGTGTGTAAAGGGAAGTTTTGGAAGCATGCTAGGCCATGACCTTTAAACAGAGTAAATGAAAATGCTTAGTTAGCTGAGGTGTGGATACATCTGTCTTTGCAGTTAAGGTGGAGGTAGGTTGGTGTCTTGCATGACTAACCTATATCACTATAAAAACTGAGTAAACAGGGATCAGGGTTTAGCTTCTGATCCCTTCACTTTCCTGCTTGAGCAAGAAATAAAACTTTGCTTTTAGAGAATTTCTGGGTGTCACATGAGTGAGTAAAGGACTCAGTTGTGCAATGGACCTTAGGTGGGGTTTTCCCACATCAGTTTTAAGATAGGGAAGGCTGAGAGGCAGTGATTGGCCCAAGGTCACCCAGTGAGCTTGGATTTGATCCCTGGTCTCCCAGGTCTTCATCCAATACAATACTCTAACCCAGCCTTTGTCAACCTTGGGTCCCTGGATCTTGTTGGACTACAACTCCCATCATTTCTTGCCAGTCGTCAGGGATTATGGGGGTTGTAGTTGAGAACATCTGGGGATCCAAGGTTTGAAAAGGCTTCTCTAACCACCATACCAACACCTCTCTCTCTTCCTCAGAAGGTACACAAGTCACAGGTATATTCTGTGCTGTAACTAATACTGGACTTTCCTTGGGAAATCACTTCTAGCTGGAGTTGCCGACAAAGGGAATGGATTTTTGAGGTGTTCCTAGTGTATACTAAATTTTGCTGGACTGGAGAAAGCTTAGAATAACAAGGAGTGAATAGTGTGTCCTTGTTTAGTCGTGTCCGACTCTTCATGACCCCATGGACCAGAGCACGCCGGGCACTCCTATCTTCCACTGCCTCCCGCAGTTTGGTCAGACTCATGTTTGTAGCTTCGAGAACGCTGTCTAGCCATCTTGTCCTCTGTCGTCCCCTTCTTCTTGTGCCCTCCATCTTTCCCAACATCAGGGTCTTTTCCAGGGAGTCTTCTCTTCTCATGAGGTGGCCAAAGTATTGGAGGTGAATAGTGTAGTTGCTTCATAAAAGTTCTCAGGTGGCAGGGCTGGCCATGAGGCAAGGTTCCCTCGATAGTTTTGTAAAAGAAAGACTTTAAAAGGTGCTTATTTTAACCATCTCTGCAGCACCATTTCCTTATTTTTGTTGGGTTTTTAAACCACTCCTAAAGGCTTAAGGTGAAAAATGGCACTTGAAATGATGACAGTAAGAACAGTTCTATATGAAATAGACTCAAAAATTGCCTGGAAACTATTTTCACCCACTGCAATTCAATGTTTACTCTTTCTCTTTAAAAGAGACTTTTGCCCTGATCTCTGAAGGAAGGGAGTTCCAAGGCCAAAAAGAGTCTCACTGTGCCTCTCTTCCAATGGCCCACAAACAATTGGCTGATTTTGGAAACAAAACAAAAATGTTGGGGCACCACAACCATTCCTCTCCCCTTTCAGATCAACCAGTGCAGAGCCACACCATACATTATAATCAGTGCAAATTGCATGACTCCCCCCAAATAATCCTGGGAACTCTAGTTTCCCTGTCATAGAGACCTGAAAGCCTGGCACCTCATCCTTGGAGGCAGCCACAGCAGCTGAAGATCATGATTTTCTAGCCACTGATGAATTTAGAGCATAAGAAGAACCTGTGGAATCGACAATGGCCCATCTAGGCTAATATCCTGCACTTGCAGTGGCCAACCAGATGCCTATGGGAAGCCTGCATTCAGGACCTGAGTTCAACAACCCTATCCTTGCCTTTGGTTTTTAGAAGCTGGTACAGTGGTACCTCGGGTTAAGTACTTAATTCGTTCCGGAGGTCCGTACTTAACCTGAAACTGTTCTTAACCTGAAGCACCACTTTAGCTAATGGGGCCTCCTGCTGCTGCTGCTGCTGCCGCGCCCCCGGAGCACAATTTCTGTTCTCACCCTGAAGCAAAGTTCTTAACCTGAAGCACTATTTCTGGGTTAGCGGAGTCTGTAACCTGAAGCATATGTAACCTGAAGCGTATGTAACCTAGGTACCACTGTATTTAGAAGCCTACTGCTCCAACAGTGGAGGAGAATATAGGCATTGGGGTTGATAGCTTTATGTTCAAGGAACTTGTCTAATTTGTATATCACATATTGTGATAGCAAATTCCATAGTTCAGCTTTATTCTGTTACAAATCTCCTGCTGTTCGGCTTCATTGGATGAATCTGGAGTCTAATATTATGAGGGGGAAAGTGTCTCTGTTCCCCTTGTCCATACCACGTATAATTTGCATGGTTCCCCCACATTACTTGTTTTCCTTTTGTATGTGAAAAAGCACCAAGAAATTGCCGGTGGGGTTCAAAGAAGGAGAAAGTTACATGCAGCCCAAACTTTTTAAGGCAGAAGTAGCCATTCTGGGATTGCGATTACTTTTGCCTGTCGTTTCTTGTATTGTTATTTTTTCAGGGGTTTAGCTAACCATGGCCTTGATTAACCCTTTGTGAATGTCTTCATTCTGTTTCTGTGGGAAATGTATTTAATCTCTGGAAAACAAAATCCAAATCTCCTGATCCAGAATGGTGTATGAGTTACTGCCACATTCCCATTCTGGCAAAGAGCTGCCTGCAGATGGTTTTGTCAGTTTGGAACAGAGCACCTTCCATTCTGCAGAAGACCTGATGACAGATGGAGTCACCTAGTTACACAAAAGTCTACAGTGAAATGTTATCACAAGGGATGTCCAGACACAATGTAAATGTCACTGAACGAAACTTGGAGGCTTATGCTCTGGCAAAGCATGCATTCATTGGGGTTTTTTTAAGTGAGGTCTGCGGGAACTTGAATGAAATTTGCTGGCTCGTTCTTAAAACTGTTTCATAAAGTGCTTGGGCAGGCTATCGGGTTGCCCCAACAGAGGAATGTCAACTTGAACGTACAGAAAAGTTAAGGTTAATCTTGAATATCTGTTGTGCTTTTCTGTTGCCTGTTTCTCTGTTGCCTGGATCACTGGAGGGTGGGGAGAAGATGTGTGTGTTGTACATTGATACAGTTATGAAATTTTATACATAATGAACACAGTAAAGATATTAATGCAAAAAAGGAAAACTTAGCATTAAGTTTAGTAAAAGCTATGGTTTTCCCAGTAGTGATGTATGGAAGTGAAAGCTGGACCATAAAGAAGGCTGATCGCCAAAGAATTGATGCTTTTGAATTATGGTGCTGGAGGAGACTCTTGAGAGTCCCATGGACTGCAAGAAGATCAAACCTATCCATTCTGAAGGAAACCAGCCCTGAGTGCTCACTGGAGGGACAGATCCTGAAGCTGAGGCTCCAATACTTTGGCCACCTCATGAGAAGAGAAGACTCCCTGGAAAAGACCCTGATGCTGGGAAAGATGGAGGGCACAAGGAGAAGGGGACGACAGAGGACGAGATGGTTGGACAGTGTTCTCGAAGCTACAAACATGAGTCTGACCAAACTGCGGGAGGCAGTGGAAGACAGAAGTGCCTGGCGTGCTCTGGTCCATGGGGTCACGAAGAGCTGGACACGACTAAACAACAACAACAACAAAGCATTAAAAACTCTTCACACAATAAAAACATCACAAATGTATTAGGATTGTACTAATACATACTGCAGGAGAGGGCATCCTTCACATATCTTCCTATGAGGAGGTCCATTCTACCTGATATTGGCATTGGGCTTTTAGTGTGGTGACACCTGCCCATTAGAACCCCCTCCCATTATACATTATTTACTAAAGTATTACTTATTAATACATCACATAGGCACATTTTCTATTGTCTCCAGCACTTGCTAAATACAGTCCTCTTTCAACAAGCCCCCTCAATGCAAATCCTTATTCCAGTTGGTGTCTATATGGGATTCAAATTGATTTTAGTGTCATCACTAGTGACCCTTAGATACCAGGTGGCGATGATATTATTTGCCCAGAGATTTTGGTCTTAATTGTTGTTGATCTTTTAGTTGGGTGGGTTAAGTTGTGTCTTTTTAAAGTTATTTTAGTGTAAGCATTTTTAGTTAATGGTTATTTTTTTTAAAAAAATGTATTGTCTCAAAAAAAACAAAAACAAACCACACAACCAGCTTTGAGACCATTTTTTTGTGGTAGGCAAAAAATTAAATATAATAAATAATAATATAACTTCCCTGCTCATTAAATAGACAATGTAATCTGAACTCCCAGAAAACAAATCAGGATGAATGATCAATAAACATGATGTCTGGAAGTACCCACAAAAAAGGATTTGGGGCGGGGGAATGAGGAAGCAAATTTGGCTGATACTTCTTGAAACAAATAAGATAATGATAAAACATTATACTGTTCGCTCTCTATGGTCTGTGGCTTCTAGAAGTTTGCGCTTAGCTCACTTCTGATGCTGTACCCTGAGGAAATGGGCAGTTTGGGTAACTGACCATGGGAAGAGATTTAGCTTCACCTTTGCTCATCTGTGTGCCCTTTTGAAATTAAAATCAAGGCACACCCCTATCCCTGCCCTGCATTATATGGGGCAGACACATAATTAAGTGATCTTGCACTTGTCTACCCAAATGTAAGTCTCACAGAATTCATTGGAGGTTACTCCCCAGTAAATGGATGTAGGATTGCCGCCTAAATCTCTATTTTAGTTTTTCCTTCATTGCTGCCTCTGTAAATCACCTTTCTGCCAAAAAGTTGATGGTGGTACATGTGTATATTTCATGTGAGGCTGCCACTGTTGTGTCTAGTTTGTCACTAACTCAGGAAATAGCAAAACGTTGATACCGTTCAACTGATGTAACTTGGATATGCAAGCCTCTCTGTTCCTACATCTACATTTCTCTGAACAACGCAGCTCATCACCAGTGGATTATCACAGTGTGAAGCAATCGTGTTCAGCATATGGAACAAAAGCAGTCAACACAGTTTACGGAATCGGAACGATAAATCACCTTGACAGTTAAGTTAATTTCAGTGGTCTCTTTTCTGTGCTCAGACTGCCACAGTAAAAAAAAAAAAGAGAGCCTGGTTTGGTAATATATTTGTCAGTATTTTCCATGAGTTACTGACCCTTCTCCTGAGGTCACACTACATATGTTAATGATAATTATCACTGGTCAGTGAAGTAGCAGCAGGGGTCAGGAGGGCTGGTGAGGTGCAGGACAGACAGAAACAGGATTTGGACTTTGACATGTCCGGAAGGAGAAGGGCGCTCTCTCTCTCACACAAACAAACAAACACAAACACACACACTGTCTTCTTGCTCTAAGTCACTCCCTGAGAAACTGTTTGCCTCAAAGGTGCAGTTTGCTCTAAATAGCAGCATACAGAGAAAACAACCCAAATAGCAGCACACAGAGAAAACAATCAGGAAACTGGGAGTAGGAGGGAGAAGAGAACGTGTCAACTGTGTCATACTACAGTGGTACCTCGGGTTACAGACGCTTCAGGTTACAGATTCCATTAACCCAGAAATAGTACCTCGAGTTAAGAACTTTGCTTCAGGATGAGAACAGAAATCGTGCTCCGGCAGCAGCGGGAGGCCCCATTAGCTAAAGTGGTGCTTCAGGTTAAGAACAGTTTCAGGTTAAGAACGGACCTCCGGAACGAATTAAGTACTTAACCCGAGGTACCACTGTATTTATTAATGAGCTCCCTCAGGACATTATCCACTCCATAATTCTGATTCCATGGAGAGAGTGGGGCCTGCCTGCTGGCCTCACCCTCACCATTGCACCCCCTTTTTGACTCACCACTGCACTATCAATACATTGAGGTAATGTCCACTGTAATGTCCATTCCAGGAGGAATGAACACTGCAAGAGGCAGTTCTGGGAGGGGAGAAGCCAAATGGTAGCTGGTTTCTATTGGCCTCTCCATTCCTCCTCTGCATCTGAGGTGGGTAAAGGTAAAGGACCCCTGGATGGTTAAGTCCAGTCAAAAGTGACTATGGGGTTGCGGTGCTCATCTCACTTTCAGGCCGGCACTTTCCAGGTCATGTGGCCAGCATGACTAAATCACATCTGGTGCAACAGAACACCATGACGGAAGCTAGAGCGCATTGAAATGCAGTTTACCTTCCCGCCACAGCGGTACCTATTTATCTACTTGCACCGGTGTGCTTTCAAACTGTTAGGTTGGCAGGAGCTGGGACAGCAACAGGAGCTCACCCCGTTGTGGGGATTTGAACTGCCGACCTGATCGGCAAGCCCAAGAGGCTCAGGGGTTTAGACCACAGCGCCACCCAGGCCAAGCTGTCCCACCTCTGTGCCTGTAGCAGACAGTGCTCTAGAGAGGGCCACCCTGTCTCGCCTGCTCCTCTGAAGGGGCCTGGTTTGTGGAGAGCGCCATCCTGTATTGCCTTTCTGCCTGAAGCAGCCCGGTGGGCAGAGCAGGCCGCAGTGTCTCACCTCATTCTTTAAGGCAGCCTTGTATTAGGGGGTTCTTTGTTTTGTTTTGTTTTTATAAAAATTTTATTGGTTTTTCACCTTTTATACAGACAAAACACACACAAAAAAGACAAAAGACAAAAACATGTATAATTTCAGAAAATCCTACTTTCCTAACCCTGTTCCCTGACTTCCCCCCACCCCCCCTCGTGCATCCCAATTCCCAAAATTGTGTCAGCAAATTGGTATTTCTCCTCTTAGCCATCTTAATATTACCTCTTTTATAAAGAAATATAAATTTTTCCTAAGTTGGACTCAAATTCCCTTCCATCGATTTATCATTTTGTCTTAGTTAAAGGTCATATTAACCAAACCCAAAGGTCTTGAGTGTTTTTAAAATTCTATTCTTCCCTCCCTCCCATCCCCGGTTTTCGTCCCTTCCCAATAGATGTCCAGAATAGCAGTTCTTAGCCTGGGTTCCTCATGTCCGAGGCTTTCAAGTCTCTTTCAGTCCCTCTCCGCCGGTCTTGTTGGTAGTCCTTTATGTCGGTCATCAAATCTGAAAAGAGTTCTATTTCCATCAAATCATATTCTCTTCCCACAAGGACATTTGAAAGCAGCTGCTGGAAAATTTCCACAAAGCCTGCATCTTCAGAGCCAGAGTCAGAGTGGAGGTCCCAATCATATTTCTTTATTTTAAGTTCCTGTATTCCATAAACTCCCGGGACCTCCTCCTTCGTCTTTTGCATCTTTCACAGATTTGTGGTAGATATAATCCAAAAGTCTCCTTGCTTGTATTCCACAGATGTCAGCTTCTGGTTGGTACTTTCCAACTTTACTTTCTCTTTTTCTTGTTTAGTCTCTTCCACTTCTTTAGATATCATTTCCGATTCAGCTGTGGAGTCTTTCTCATTCAAGTCCTCAATACATTCAGCAGAGCTGCTTATTCCAGAAGTCAAGGTCATGAGTTGTTTGTTCATAGCCAGACTCTGCTCTTGTAAGATTCCCACCAAATGAAACATTCTTTCGATTTCCACTAGTAACTTTCCATCCACAGCCATTGTAGTTTCACAGAGTTCCCCCTAGAGGGAATCTGGTTACTTATTAGTCTTTTCTCCAACAATCCTCTAACTTATTGTTATTACTTTGTTTACAACAATTTTAGTTCAATTATAACTCATCTTAGTCCAGAGGGATCTTAAATGACTATTTTTCCGCTCTAAACTGTCCGTTTGACAGCTTTGACAGCTGTCAAACTCCGCACCTCTTACACAAGCTCAAAAACAGGACGCTCCCGGGCCCGGGAGGGGGGGTTGTTTGCAACAAAAAGAAAAGCTTCCAAAACTCCACTCTCCAGCTCAAAATTTCTTTTTGCCAAATCTTGGAAGTTAATGTCTTTTTTAACTCACCCCTCAAGGGGTAGGCTCTCCAGCTTAGCTCTTATATCATTGCTTTAAATCGTCTGCAAGGGGGGGGTGGGGACTTCCTTTTAGCACACACCCCGGTCGTCTCAAATTCACGGGATAATATTCTTAAAGTCCAATTCCGTCTTACTCACGGGTTATTCTTTTCAGTCCAAATTTCAAGGAAGGAAGTCAGCGCTCTCCAGTCATGGCTCGCGGCTTTGCTCCACCGAGGTAGCGATCAACTCTCAGTGCCACGCCACCCTCCGTATCCTCTCCGCAGCCTTTAAAAAGGCTCTTCGTGGATCAGGGGGGGCGCTTAAGGCACCCGCCGAGTCTTCAGTCCGCAGGCTTCAGCGCCTGCGGTTTTTAAGGGTCCCCGCGTCGCCGGCGCGGCAAGACCCGTCCTCGGTTGAGCCGATTCCCTCCACAGCTCGGAGGGAATCCGCCATTTCCAGATCGCACCAACCCGGAAGTCCCCTGTATTAGGGGGTTCTTTGCTTTGACTTGAGACCCCTTCAAACACTGTGTTCATATTTCTCTGTCCAATTACGCATTAGGTAAGCTGTTCCAGTGAGAGTTTTGCGGGTCTTTTGGTCTTCATTACAGGTGAGTCAGCTTGGCGCGATGTGGCAGAAAGGGAAAAATTCTGCACTTCTTCGTGCACAATTGGGGCAGCGCCATTAGCTGACAAGGTGATTAATCTCGCTGCCAGAAGATTTGCATTGCAAAGTGGCTCTTAATTGAGGTTCGGTCCAATTGTCTGTTGACCTGGGGGACTTGGCTATGATGAAGTATTAGAACCTCTGTTAGTGGAGCAGTGACCCCAATCCTATGGGGTGTTTCAGGGTGGGTGTGTCTTGTTTTCCTTAGGAAAATATCTCTAAAAAGTGTATCTTCGGGTGAGGAAGGCACCGTGTCCAGACCCCACCTACCTTTAGTAATACTGTGTTTCTTGTCTGTTTGTTGTAGTTGAACAATATCAATACAAAATGACTTTGGAGAACAGATTTGCCAGTGTAGTCAAGTCATTCAAATCAAAAGTGGGGTGATATAGTGCCTTTTCTTGTCTTGCGATGTCACACTAAGCTGTGACAGACTCCATCACTAGTGAGGGGAGCGGGGTAACGTGATAATGCCTAAAAGTGTCTTTAAAATCTATAACTCTTGCTGTTATTAATGCAGAAAAGGTGTGGAATCAACTGACTGCGGTAGCATTTGTTTTTATCTTTATGTGTTTCTGTTTTTTATGTATTTAGATGCGGAACAGGAATGGAGAGCCCCTTTCTACTTCATTCAAGGAGCGGATCCTCAGTTTGGATTGATGAAAGCGTATTCAATTGGCGACTGCGACCATGGAGGCGACGAATGGGAAGAGGAGCTCAAACTGACACAGCAAGCAGTGAAAGCGATTAACCAGCTGAACCCCAAACCGAAATTCTTCGTACTCTGCGGAGATCTCATCCATGGCATGCCAGGTAGGATAGTTTTAAAAGAGATAGAAACTGTTCCTGCTGGCACATTCCTCCAGAATCTGCAGGACTACTACAACTCCCATAATTCCAGATAGTTGCCCTTTTTTGATGGGGTTGTCAGGAACTAGAGTCCAGCAAGAACTCCCTGCAAGTAGAGGTTGGGCAGGAGTCAGCCCTGCTTCTAAAAACTGTGTTTATTCAAACAGGCCTTTCAAAGCTGGGATTCTCTGCCACCCAGCTCTCCCTAATGTGCTTGATGCTTTTGTTGTGACGGTGTGTTTTGGCTCGTGACATTTTGTATGGAAGTGTAATTTATAAATAGTTTAAATAAACACAAGATCTGGAGAACCACAGGCTTCGCACCCCTGCTGTAGTCTAATGAAATGCAGGATGCTGCCTTATACTGAATCAGACCCATTGGGCCATAGCTTGTTCAATATCGTCTACACTGGCTGTCAGCAGCTCTCCAGGATTGCAGGCAGGGGTTTCTCCCAGCCCTCCCTGGAGATGCTGGGAAGGGAACCAGGGACCTCCTGATCTATAGTTGTTCCCTAAGAAAGGAAGCTCTTCCTTCTGAATGTCTCCTTGTACTGTGATGGGTAGCAGGTGGCCTGTGGGCTTTACCCGTCTTCCAACCCCACATCTAGGTGAAGTAATCTTGTTAGCGAAATCAAAAGCCCGGCTTCTGTTGAAAAATGAAATGCTAAGCTTCTCTCTCCCTCTCATGCTTATCGTAATAGATTTAGAAAGTATAACAATCAAAGACTAGCAACAAAGGCATTAGGTGAGAAGAAGCTTTGAATTTGTACTGGAGCAATGTTGGTTCTGTTTCACAAGAACTTCTTTTTTCTGTTTAATGCCTCCTCCCCCGCCCCCGCCCCCCGGCCAACTCTTCAAAATATGCTGAGTGCTATTACCTCTGGTTTGGCACCTCTCAAATCTTCAGGTCTTTTTTAATTTTTTAATCTGCACCTCTTTTTTAGTGCTGGGAAATAATGATGACAAACCAGAGATCTGCAACCAATATATTTATTTCTGAGGTGCGTCTCTATACCTCTCTTTAACTTATATATATATATATGCTTTCGTAGATTTTCACGGGTACAGGAATGCAGGTTTTGGTGTCTTCGGGTGTCTTCCCGTGTAAGAGTCGGGGTGTCTGTGCGACGTTTCGACGAGGTCGAAACGTCGCACAGACACCCCGACTCTTACACGGGAAGACACCCGAAGACACCAAAACCTGCATATATAATATATATATGCAGGTTTTGGTGTCTTCGGGTGTCTTCCCGTGTAAGAGTCGGGGTGTCTGTGCGACGTTTCGACGAGGTCTCACTCGTCATCTTCAGGCTGGTGCTTTCGGCTTCTTGTTACTGGAACAGAGCAGAATCTGGTGTTTGAGTTCCTATAAATACTGTTGAGGGGTGTGGTGTATAGCCTCCAACGTTCTGGGCAGAGAGGAAGTTCCTAGATTAGTGTGCCTTTTCTTCTTTTGTTCCTTAATTACTTGAGGGATATCTTGGGTGATTTAATCACCCTTGGGTGATTTAAACACTAATCTAGGAACTTCCTCTCTGCCCAGAACGTTGGAGGCTATACACCACACCCCTCAACAGTATTTATAGGAACTCAAACACCAGATTCTGCTCTGTTCCAGTAACAAGAAGCCGAAAGCACCAGCCTGAAGATGACGAGTGAGACCTCGTCGAAACGTCGCACAGACACCCCGACTCTTACACGGGAAGACACCCGAAGACACCAAAACCTGCATTCCTGTACCCGTGAAAATCTACGAAAGCAAATATATATATATATATATATATATATATATATATTTAAAATAAATACATTTATGAGAAAACAGATGTACATACAAGTCAACAAACATACAATCAAACAAACAAATAAAAGAAAAATCAAACAAACCACCACACTATAAGATACAAGAAGATTAATATAATTATCATCATATATACTCCTGATACGGAACACAATTATAAAATTTATAGAGAAGAAATTTAAAATTGACTTCCAATTAATCTCACTGTACTTTATCCGTTACTTTATACCGCACAGTTACATATTTCTTATATAGTTTCTTTTTACCTCCCTGCGAACTTATATTTCTACAATACTGCTCTTTAACTTATAAAAATTCAAAGCCCAGTTTCCCAGCATGCCTACAACTGGCAGACTGCTTTGAAGGGAGGCCTCATAGCAAGGGTGGAGAACCTTTGGGCTAGATGCCCCTTCAGGGCTGACCATTGGCCATGATAATGGAGGCTGATGAGAACTGAAGTCCAACCACCTCTGGAAGGCTGCAGGTGCCCCTTCTCTCCCTTGTAACCAGGACGCCTTCGCTGAAGGGAGGCAGGACTGAGATGGTTTGGAGACAGCATGCCTGTACATGGCTCACTCTAGGTCTGATAAACCATGAGTTACTGGACCAAGGTGGCTTTGTCTGAGCCAGCCCTTTTGTATCACCTTGTGCAAATATCTGTCTCTTGGCTTTAGGTTCTACCCTGGGTGGTGTGCAGAGAGCTCCCTGGAGATGTGGGAGCAGGATAAAAACATGATGCGGAAATAGTCTTTTTCTCCAGTTACCTTGCCACTGGTCTTCCTTTTCCTTGACCTCCTTCCTTCCTTCCTTCCTTCCTTCCTTCCTTCCTTCCTAACTTACCTTCCCATTGGGCTTCTCAGCTTTCTGGCTTACCCAACACCCCTTCTCTCTCTTACCTCTTTATTTCTTGACAGCACCACTAAGTAATTTATGTCTCTGTCTCCAAACTGATCTTCCTCTTTCCCACAAGAGCTGCTCACCCACTCCCCCTCGGCATCTGATATGCTCATGAACTTTCCATGACATGAGTAGCAGTTCAGCCCAGAGGCTTTGTCTCACAGGCGTTCGGCTGTCTCGTACAATGGCAGTCCTCGATTTTCACTGCGTCTCTCTCTCTCTCTCTCTCTCTCTCTCTCTCTCTCCCTCTCCCTCTCCCTCTCCCTCTCCCTCTCCCCGCTCCTTTCCATAATAATCTTCCATATGGCTCACCTGTTGCTTACAACGGGACATAAAAAATATATTAATATAATGATTCCTTGTAGCAAATGGTTCTGTTTCCATATGTGGGCAAATTGCCTTCAACCTCTCTGTCTTATTGAAACGTCACCCCAGCACCTTACAAATTGCTCATGTTCCGTGACGAGATCTACACAGAGATGCATTGTTACGAGTTTCCAAAGTGTCACTTGCTTATTCCATCCAGAAAATAAGGAGTCGTCACTGTATGGAACTGGCATTAGGGGTGTGGGAGGTGTTCGATTCAGTTCACATTTAAAGGCGAGCTCAAATAATTTGCACTTTGAAACACGACGCAAACTGAAACGCAGCCTTCTTTGAAATTTGCATGTCTCTGAATTTTTCAGTGCTGTTCTGCAGCCAAGTAATGTGTACAGAAAAGCATATATATTAGTGCAAATAACCTAGAAACATGCATTATATTGGAGAAAACTGCTTTGCAAAAATATACATATGAGGGAAAACTCAACACAAAATGCAGTTAGGACAAACGAGCACTAAAATGCTGATGAATTTCCACACTGGCTTTTTAAAAAATCACAACTGATGTGGAGAAGTGAACATAAGAGTGAAAAAAATGAGAAACTGAAATGGACAGATTCTCCTGTTCTTAACTGACATGCCTGGGGTGTATTCCCAGGGTTCCTTTGGAAGAAGGGTTTGATTGTTAAGCCACTGGGGATTACAGCTCTGTGAAGGGAACAGGGGTCTCCTCACATCTCTCAGAATCCTTAAGAAACTACAGTTCCCAGGATTCTTTGTGGGGAAGGCCATGCTCATTTAAAGTGCTCTGATGCAAGTGGGGCATTTGATATTGCGCCTGTGGTACCAAGTTCTTCATTGTCAGAGGAAAAAAGTTTCTGGATGAGATGGCGGAGGGTGAGGAGGATTTTAGGCTGATCCAGCAGCGGCAATTATTATGTTCTTTCTAGCCATGGTGATTGAATAGAGCTTCCAGGTTTAGAGACAATGTACCTTTGGATACCTGTTGATGGAGAACAAACCTAGGAAAGAGGGTCGCTTGTCTTTATGTCCTCGTTGTGGGCTTCCCAGAAGCAACTGGTGAGTTGTTGTCAGGAATGCGATGGTGGATCCGAGATGGACCTCTGTTACGGTACAGTAGGGCTCAATTAATGCTCTTAATGTTACCGTTTCCCAGCCTAACCTCTCCTTACAGGGCTGTTATGGTGAAAATGGGAGCATGGGGACAATGTGTGCCGCCTTAAGCTCCTTGGCAGAAAACTGGAATATGAATTTAATAACTTGAGGGATTGCCTTAGGATATGCCCTCTTGACCGCTTTGATCTGTGAAAATGGCACTGTTACAGGCGTCGCATAATATTCATTGGTTGCTTGTAAGAAATCAACCCTTTAGCATGGCAGCATCTACAGTTTTAGCATATTGTAGATTTGAGTTATTATTCCCTTTTATTCTTGTTTATAACTGTATCTTTTACTAATAACTTTAAAATTTCATTATCCGTCACTCTTAATGAAAATAATAAGAAGCAAAATGTATAAGGAGATTAATATAACTAACAGTACAGTGTTACTGTTAAGAACTTAATTCGTTCTGGAGGTCCGTTCTTAACCTGAAACTGTTCTTAACCTGAAGCACCACTATAGCTAATGGGGCCTCCTGCTGCTGCCACGCTGCTGCTGTGCGATTTCTGTTTTCATCCTGAAGCAAAGTTCTTAACCCGAGGTTCTATTTCAGGGTTAGCAGAGTCTGTAACCTGAAGCATCTGTAACCTGAGATACCACTGTAGTTGTAAATGAATATAGACAGACAACAACAATTGTACAAACAGGAGGATTTATTTGTTTGTGGATATAATATGGAAAATGAATAACAATATACAAAATGGATGAAAATAATGCGATAAAATTACCGTATATGTGATATAAAAAAACAGAAGAAGGAAGGAGGGAAGTCAGCGCTTAGGAGCAAGTATAAATGTAAAATGCAACACATTATGTGTATGTGGAATATGCAACTGGAAAACTAATAAAGATTATTTGGACAACTTTAAATTTTGTTTTTGTAAACTGCTTAGAGGTTTTATTTACAACCAAGCAGCAAATAAGATGAGTCATATGCTAACTACACAGGTTAAGAGCATTTTGAAGCAGGAAGAAGGTAAAGCGAGCCTCCTGGATCAGACCCCATCTAGTTCAGCATCCTCTTCTCACTGTGGCTGGTGAGTGGGAACCTTGCAGGTGGACATGAGCACAACACCACTCTGCCTACCTGCAGTTCCCTGCAGGTGGTAATCAGAGGCTTAATGTCTCTGATAGTGGAGGTAGAACATAGCCATAAGGCTAGTGGCTGTTGAAAGCCTTCTCTTCCGTACGAAGAGGCACTTAGGAAGCTGGCTTAGATTCAGACCATGGGGCCATCCATCTCAGTACAGTGGTACCTCGGGTTACATATGCTTCAGGTTACAAACGCTGCAGGTTACAGACTCCGCTAACCCAGAAATATTACCTTGGGTTAAGAACTTTGCTTCAGGATGAGAAGAGAAATCGTGCTCTGGCGGCAGCAGGAGGCCCCATTAGCTAAAGTGGTGCTTCAGATTAAGAACAGTTTCAGGTTAAGAACAGACCTCCAGAATGAATTAAGTTCTTAACCCACGGTACCACTGTACTGTCGACACAATACTATCACCCAGCCTTACCTGGAGATACCGGGGACTGAACCCAGGAACTTCTGATTGCAAGGCAGACACTCTACCACTGAGCTATGACGACGCAATGCTTATAGAGAACGAGAATACAGTGTAACACTTCCCATAATATTTCAAAAGGGCTGCTCTCTCCTCTCCTCCTTCTCCCCTCGGTTTGCCAAATGTTACCAAATATACATTTTAGTCGCACAACTTATAAAACATTTAAACGGAACATATTGAACACAGCCAAGATCGCTTCTGCGCCGCTTGCCGTGTTTGCTCTGCGCTTGTGTAAACATTGACAGCAGCCCCCTGCGCTGTTTTCGAGCCCTAGCTAGGAAGCGAAAGAGCAACCGCTTCTTCCTCTGGAGGTCTTTTCGCGCCTACTTCTTCAAACAGTCTTCTGTGCCATCCGGATTACTTTGGGGATAAATGGCTTTGCACACGGCCATGCATTATTAAAAAGTGTCTTTTTTAAAAAAAGAAAAGGGGGGAGGAGGAAAACTAGCGCTAATGGCTAGCTAAGTTGTGTCCAAGGATGTGAAAGCAAGCGGTTAAGTACAGAGTGTCTCAGTTGACTGCAAATGCCATCAGTTGCGGAGGATGACGCAAGACTCAACCCAAGTGGTGTGAATCCCCAAGATCTCAGCAAGGACTTATCAGGGACAGTGACTGGTTCCCTGCATAGGAACATAGGAAGCTGCCTTACACTGAATCTGACCGGTGCTCCATCTAGTTCAGCATTGTCTATGCCACGATTTCCCATACGAGGGTCTCCAGCTGTTTTTGGGCTACAACTCCCATCATCCCTAGCCAGCAGAACCAGTGGTCAGGGGTGATGGGAACTGTAGTCCAAAAGCAGCTGTAGTTTGGGGAACCCTGGTCTACACTGACATACAGAACCTCTCCAGGGTTTAAGGTGAGGGGTGTTGCCAACCCAACCCTGGAAATCAGACCTGAGACATTAACAGAGCTAGTCCTTCCCATTTCTGTTAGAAGGCCTGCCCAGGGCTTAGTGGGAAAATATATGCTTGATCTTATCTTATTCATTCATTCATTTATTTCCTATATCACCCTTCATCCAAAGATGACAGGGAGGTTTTCAATATGAAAACACAAAAAATGCATACTATAATAACAAACGGAAACACTAGCCTCACATACCCACAGTTTAAAAGGCTGTAGATTGTTTAATTAGCCAAAGGCCTGGGAGAATAGTATTTTTTGCTCCATAACACTCACTTTTTTCCTCCTAGAAAGTAAGGGGAAATGTCTGTGCGTGTTATGGAGGGAATGCCTGTGGGTGGCGGGGGGGGGATCTGCTGCAGTCGTGAGCAGAGGATCCATGGTTCCCCTTCCTTCCCTCCTCCGTGGCTCACTTTGCTCGCTTTGAAACAGCAAAGTGGGAGAAGAGCCACTGAGTAGGGAGGAGAGAGGGACAGAGAGCCTGGTTACAAAGCACAGATCCACATGGATCCTCAGGATTTTTGCACTGGGTCACCCCAAATTCACCATTAGATCACATAGCATGTCCATGGCTACAGCTTGCACCAAAAAAATCACGCACCCACTGTTGCCTGGGGCCGCAATGGTGCAAAAACATGGTTACAAAGCATGGATCCACATGGATCCTCAGGATTTTTGCATTGGGCTACCCCAAACTCACTGTCAGATCACATGTCTGTGCCCACAGCATGAACCACAAAAATCATACATCCACTGTTTCGTTTAGAATATTTTTTTTCTTCTTTTCCTCCTCTAAAAACTATGTGCGTGTTATGGTCGGGTGCGTGTTATAGAGCGAAAAATACGGTAGTTTTGCCTGACACCTAAAGATGTGTAACGAAGGGGCCAGGCGAGCTTTTCTGGGGAGAGCATTCCACAAGTGGGGAGCCACCACAGAAAAGGCCCGTTCTCATTTTGCCACCACCCAGACCTCTCGTGGAGGAAGCCCATGAAGAAGTGCCTCTAATGATGATTGCAGGGTCTGAGTCAGTTCATATGGGGAAAGGTGATCCTTGATGTATTGCAATCCTGTGCCGTTTAAGCCTTTATAGGTCAAATCAGCACTTTGAATAAGGCCCAGAAACTAATTGGCAGGCAAGTGCAGCCAGGCTGGGATTGGCATTACAGTGGTACCTCGGGTTAAGAATTTAATTTGTTCTGGAGGTCCGTTCTTAACCTGAAACTGTTCTTAACCTGAGGTAACACTTTAGCTAATGGGGCATCCTGCTGCTGCGCCGCCACCGCGCGATTTCTGTTCTCATCCTGAAGCAAAGTTTCTGGGTTAGCAGAGTCTGTAACCTGAAGCGTCTGTAACCTGAAGCGTCTGTAACCTGAGGTACCACTGTATATGCTCAAAGTGGCTTGCCTGGTGAGCAACCTGGCTGATAAATTCTGCACCAGCTGAAGTTGCTGCACTGTCTTCAGAGGCAGCCCTGTTTGCCTCCTTGCTACAAACAGTAGTGCCATGTATATGGGGAGTTAAACTAACTCTACTCTCCCGCTTGCTAGTGGGTTAGATCAGAGTTTAGTATTTACACAACTTTCCGTGTGTGTGTGTGTCTTGGTTTAGAATCTCTAGCTTTTTTAAAAAAAAAAATTAAAAATATTTAGTATTATTTTAAATAGTGTTCTTTGTTCAAGGGCTTCCAGAATTAGAACGAAGCAATGATGGGATGCAAAAATAATTCTGCTGCTGATTGCAATGAAGAAAATGACCTGATTAAGGAAATTGTCACAGGAAAGCGGGAATTAAGTCTGTTGTTCTTCTAAGGATTTGAATAAATCTTTTCTCCTGTTTCTTAATATAATATTTGAGGTTGTGGGGGGGAGGGAGGAGAGACACTGACTTTTGGTAATCCTAAAACACAACCTGCCCCCGCACAATCATTTTTACAAGATGCATCCAGTCGTGGATTCAGGCTACAAAATTGATGGCCTCTGATCTGCAGGCGTTTTGGTTGCTGTCTCCTTGGAGCCAATGAATATACGAAACAAATTTATGTGGTGATAAATTCATGCAGCTACAAGACTGGTGCCCAGGTTTTTGGAGTTTGATTGTTTTTAAAGAGAGATGGACTAATTTAGCGTTATTGTTTTTTAAATTGCTGTGGTTGTGTAGTGTGCCGAGTTGTTAAGTTCATAATACTAGAACTCGTGGAAAACCAACAGAGCTCAGTGTTGGAAAATTCAGGAGGACATATAAAAAGAAAATACCTCTTCACACAGTGCATAGTTAAACTATGGAACTCTTTCACACGGGAGGCAGTGATGACCACCAACTTGGATGGCTTTAAAAGAGGACTAGACAAATTCATAAGGGACGCAGGTGGCACTGTGTGTTAAACCACAGAGCCTAGGACTTGCCGATCAGAAGTTCGGCGGTTCGAATCCCTGCGATGGGGTGAGCTCCCGTTGCTTGGTACCTGCTCCTGCCAACCTAGCAGTTCGAAAGCACGTCAGAGTGCAAGTAGATAAATAGGTACCGCTCTGGCGGGAAGGTAAATAGCGTTTCTGTGCGCTGCTCTGGTTCGCCAGAAACAGCTTGGTCATGCTGGCCACATGACCCGGAAGCTATATGCCAGCTCCCTCGGCCAATAAAGCGAGATGAGCGCTGCAACCCCAGAGTCGGTCACAACTGGACCTAATAGTCAGGGGTCCCTTTACCTTTACCTTTTAGACAAATTCATAGATGAAAAGGTTGTCAATGGCCACTAGCCATGATGGCTGTGCTCTGTCTTTACAGTAAAGAGGCAATATTTCCTCTGAATAGCATAGAATTGTGGAGTTGGAAGCGACCCCTCAAGGATCATCTAGTCCAACCCCTTGCAATGCCGGAATCAAAGCTACAGCACCCAAGACAGATGGCCATCCGACCTCCAGTGAAGGCGCATGGTACAAGAAAACCAGGAATCAGAGACCTGTGTTGCTTCCAGAAACAGGAATGCTCAAGAGGGAGACCTTAACTACTGCAACCTCCTAGGCTACTGGTCATCAACGGTTGGATCGGGACCCACCAATGTGTCATGCCTTGCTCCAAAGTGGGTTACAACAGGAGCACTTCCGGTATGCAAATATATGGCTAAAGCTTGAGAAACAGGGGCCCCAGTGTGTGCTAGGGCAAAAAAAGGGGTACTGGGTATGATAAGGTTGAAGGGGTTTGTCCGAGACCACACCCCAACTCTGGCTGCTGGTAGTAAAGGAATTTCAGGGGTTGCTTACTCACAAGCAGCCTGGCAATTCTGGGTCTGTAGACTAATAATAATAATAATAATAATAATAATAATAATAATAATAATAATTTTTTATTTATACCCCGCCCATCTGGCTGGGCTTCCCCAGCCACTCTGGGCGGCTTCCAACAAAATATTAAAAAACAGTAATCCATCAAACATTAAAAGCTTCCCTAAGCAGGGCTGCCTTCAGATGTCTTCTAAAAGTCTGGTAGTTGTTGTTCTCTTTGACATCTGGTGGGGGGGGCGTTCCACAGGGCAGGTTCACTGTAACTTGGCTTCTCGCAGTGAGGGAACCGCCAGAAGGCCCTCAGAGCTGGACCTCAGCTGAACCCATGCTATGATGTTGCTCTTTGACCTGGTCCTGGACCTTTTGGCACCTTTGTCCTTGCCCCGTAGAATGTCTGGTCTACCCTCTGAGGACTCAGTGGCTGGTTCACCCTCCAAGGCCTCTGGCCCCAGAGATGGCCAGGGGTTGAGCCTGAGGCTTTCTGTATTCAAAGCGTGTGGTCTGCCTCTGAGTAGTGGTGCCTCCTCTTCGGAAAAGAATGGCCAAAGCACAGCTGCTGTTGAGCTGCTCTGGTGTCGAGGCCGAGGCACATGGCGACTTCCTAGGATTCCAAGAGCCTGGGGGCAATAAATAGCATCCTTATCAGCTAAACTAGGATGCAATCAAGCAGAACACTTGGGAGCGCATTATGAGCCATTAAAAGGAAGTAAGTAATCAGTGGCAATGTCTTCAGTTATGTAGAGGGTGATTAAAATTGGTTTGTACTTGGGATCATTATTAGTAGTAGTGTGAGAAGCTTTCTTTTTTATTGTGTGACCATGTATAGCACTACCAAGAACTGTGGAGTTTAATCATGCATTTCATCAGATAGATATTTGCAGTGTAGAGACTTTGCCAGAAATACGGAGGTGCATGCGTCACCCCCACTCCAGCAAATTATAGTTTTGTTGTTAGGAGGCCATGCTGTTGTTCTGTATCAAATGGACTGTATTACATCAGCAGAAGTCATAACTGCCATGTACATAATTTCAACGGGTCAGTCTGCTTCAAAATGCATTTGTTGCATTTTGGATACAGGTGCCATTTTTTCCTTCTTCTTCCTGCCCTGCCCTGCAGTGAACTTGGGAAAAACATTTTCCTCTGGTTTTCAGAAGCCAGATTAGCACAGCACTGATTGGGCAGCTCTTTTGTCAGTCACAGAGTCGCATCCCCTTCCTCAAGGCCAGCAAACATTTTCAGCAGTGGGGCCGGTCCACTGTCCCTCAGACCTTGTGCGGGGCCGGACTATGTTTTGAAGGGGAAAATGAATGAATTCCTATGCCCCACAAATAACCCAGAGATGCATTTTAAATAAAAGCACACTCTAGTCATGTAAAAACACGCTGATTCCCAGACCGACCGCGGACCCTATTTAGAAGGCGATTGGGCTGGATCCGGTCCCCGGGCCTTAGTTTGCCTACCCATGCTCAAGGCAATGGCTGACCATTGTCCCTCCCCTCCCCTACCAGTTTCTATTATAAAATTGAGTGGGCGGGTGGAGAAATTTTGGTGCCAATCATAAAACATGCAAGGCATTACAAAACAAAAGAAGACCGCTCACCTGATTTTTTTTTGGGGGGGGTGTATGATGGAATCCCGGAGATGGTGTGTTAGGGCTGCAAAAACATTTTGAGCCTGAACATTGCATTGCTTTCCAGGAACATAATGCCAGTAACATCCAGAGCAAGTGATGTAGATTTTTCCTTTGTATATTAGGCACACACTCAGCCCTCTGTTCTCCATCCATCCAAGCAAAAGGCATTATCAGAGGATACATTCCAACCAGGAAAGAACACTCAAGGAGGATGCAAAACAAAGCCTGTGTTTGGGGGTGTATAGCCTGGAAAGAGTGCTCACTGGAAGGACAGATCCTGAAGCTGAGGGTCCAATACTTTGGCCACCTCATGAGAAGAGAAGACTCCCTGGAAAAGACCCTGATGTTGGGAAAGATGGAGGGCACAAGGAGAAGGGGACGACAGAGGATGAGATGGCTGGCCAGTGTTTTCGAAGATACCAACTTGAGTTTGACCAAACTGCGGGAGGCAGTGGAAGACAGGAGGGCCTGGTATGCTCTGGTCCATGGGGTCACGAAGAGTCGGACATGACTAAACGACTAAACAACAACAACAGCCTGGAAAGAAGAGGTGTGACCTGCAGAAAGTCCTGAAGGCCAGATAGAGAGGCCATGTCTCATGTCATCAATGAATGTGGGTAAAGCAGAGTTCAACCTGATCCTGTTGCTCTTTCAAGATAACGTATGTAAATAACCTAGACCAGAAAGCAGCTATCTCCATTGAGCGCTATAGGTTCCAACCACTTTAATGCCAAAGTCTGTCACCTGGTTAGGCAGGGTCACATGATGTGGTTCCAATACTTCTTTGTCATCGTTCAGCAGCTGCTTGGCAAAAAAAGAACAATAATTGAAGATGGGCTATCATATCACCACTTAGTCTTCTCCAGGCTAAACATACCCAACTCCCTTAACCATTCCTCATAAGGCTTGGTTTCCAGACCCTTTTTGTAGTGTAGATTGCTGATGTCAGCATGCCTTCTAGCTTGTCAATATACTTCTTAAACTGTGGTGCCCAGATGTAGACACAGTATTCCGGGTGAAGTCTGTTGACAGATTATGATATGGTGGTACATAAGTACTTCAAGAAAGAAAGACAAGCAACAGAGGACCTTGCGGTAAGCAGTAGGGGGGGGTCTTAACACAGAGGGTTGTTGCCCTGGCACTGACTGACGTGGCAGCACTTTCCGTGGCTTGCTGTGTACCACTTAGTGGGCAGAAAGACAGATTAGGAATATTTAAATTGCCCAATCTTTCTCCCAAAGAGCCCACTACAAGGCATGCTGCATGGGGCAGATAACTAAATTACCTTCCACAAGTTGCTCCAAATGTTGACAGATTTTTAAGTAGATGCTACAAGTGCATGCCACAACCTCCTTCACGCTTCATTTATTGCCCAGTGAACTATGCTGTAGCCATTAATGACCAGGCAAAGTGGTTTTGCCTGCAATTTATTTATTTTTTTAAATGTCCAGCAGACAGAACCACACTGAACTTGATATGTACCTGATATGATAATGGATGGGTGAAGCCAAGGCCTACATCGCTTAACAGTTCCTTTTAGACACAAGCTTCTGGAGCGCATTGTCGGCAAATGGAAAAGGCCGCGGCATAATCACAGCACATTATTGATTGTGTTGCCGTTGAAGCGTTGGAGGGTACGAGGAATGCAAGGCTTGTGAACGCCTGAGGAGATGTTAACACCACATTGCCACCTGCTTTGGGAACACCCATTGTTTTAATTATTGGAACTCAGTTGGAGCTGGTATGGTATACGGTAGTAGTAGATAACATTGCATTGGGTTATTTTAAAAAAATATGTTTTGGATAGCAATTTATGTTATGGAAATAATGTTTGTATCAGGACCAGAATTCACATCTCGTGTCAGCCAAGATGTTTGGTGGGTGCTGGAGTTGGTGTCCGTTTTTTTGGCCTGAGGGTTGTTGTGAGGAGTTTTGTATGGAGCCTCAAGTTGTTTGGAGCAAGAGCAGGATAAACATGTCTCATGGACAGTCATACCTCAGGTTACAGACGCTTCAGGTTGCATTTTTTCGGGTTACGTACTGCTGAAACCTGGAAATACCAGAATGGGTTCCTTCCGGGTTTCGCACTACGGCGGTCACACATGCGCAGAAACGCTAAATAGCGCTTTGCGCGTGCGCAGACGCAGGTTGCAAACGTGCATCCCACACAGATCACATTCGCGACCCGAGCGTCCACTGTACTACTTCTGTACGCAACCCTTTCTCCTGTTCATTCCCCCCCCACACGTACACACGCTTTTAGATCAGGAGTAGGGCGACTTTTTCATCCTGAGGGCCACATTCCCTTCTAGGCTATTTTCTGAGGGCCACATGTTAGTCATGGAGGTGGCCAGAGGCAAAAGGGAGCAGAGCAACGTATGCACATTTTACCCCTGTACAGTTGGCTACTTTCTACACACACTTACACACCCCTCTTTGTCACCCGTCCAGGCAAGCAGGAAGTATTATCAAAGTTTGATAAGTGCCCAAGGAGGGTGCAAAGCCGGGCTGGTGAGGGATATGGCTTGCGGAGGGGGCCAGGTTGAGAGGCCTGGGGGCCACATTTGGCCCCTGGGCCTACATGTGCACAAGTCCTCTTCAGCTCTGCGGGGCTTTCTTCTGAGTGGACATATGTTGTGTTGTATAGAATTGCTCTGATAGAAAAAGAAGAAAAGGACGTAATTCATCTTCTGCAGGTGTATGTAGTATAGTTCTGGCACTTGCTTGACTTCCATTTCTACTAGTGATTGGAGGGGCGGGGAACTGCCGTTTCTAAAAATGCATTGTTTCATAAAATATTAGTGACATAATAAAATGGATACAATACTTGTCAAAATTGTAAGGTTTAAAGCTTGTAATTAATTTCCCCCACCCACCCACTATCCTTTGGGTGGCCATCCTTGGGAAGCACGCATGTCAGTGTAATAAATATACATTTGCAGTTCTCTAGGTTGGCTAAAATTAGCATTTTTCAGCACCTTCATTCCCACCTTCCCTTTCAAAGCTTAAAAGAAAATGTTAAGGGGAATGTATTTGAAGCATGTACACACACACACAAATAAATATTTCAGTAAAAATGATTTAAAAATAAACTTTGAGTTTATTGGAAAGTAACTTTTAAGCCACCTTTAAGCACACACACATATGTGTCGACTTTGGTGTCAGGCCCATTGAATTCAATGGCACTTACTCCCAGGTTGGGTGTATGGTTGCAGCCTAAGTGTGCCTTGATTGAATTTCTTTTACTTTCAATGAATGTTTTAGTTCAAATACTCCTGGCTTCTAGACTGAGATGTTTTATTGTGGTTTTATAATTGTTGGAAGCCATCCAGAGTGGTTGGGGCAACCCAGTCAGATGGGTGGAACAACAACAACAACAGCAATTGCTGCACACTAATATTAAAATTGCATACCCCATATCTGCATTAAGTATTCGTATTGATTTTAATAATATGTTATTGCTTCTTTTATTCCTTATATTGTATCTTATCGTTCTACAATTTGAATTCTATGGCATGCAAATCGTAGTAGGAGAAAACAAAATGCAAGGAACAGAATGAGCAGTAAAAATTCAGTTGAAATTGTACAGCATCTAGCACAACACATTAGAATTTCTACAACAGACAGAAAATTCAACCAGTGATCTGCCAAGACCCTCAGTAATTTCCAAGTGGTCTGGGAAGGGGGGTGGAGTTAAGAAACGGCTGGTTTAGGGCATTGTGTTATTCCACCCAGGAAATGCCCTCCGAACCCCAGTCCTGTATCCTATATTTCAGCTACTTTGGGAGGCCATCGCTCAGGGGTAGAGCACATATTGTGATGCAGAAGGTCCCAAGGTTTGAGACCTCCTGCCTGAGAGATAGCTTTCCACCATAAAATGAGAAATAAGTGGCTACCAATTATCCACAGATGTGAAATGACCTGACAGAATTAAGTGTGGGATCCATTCTCTTTATTTCAGGATTGAAAGGTCAAATGGATGAATGAATCAAAAGTCAATAATCCATGCTAATATAATTCATTCATTCGTTTCCCTTTGCTTAATACCAGTCATAATATTAAAGCAGGCAATCAAGAACACAAAGAGAATAATGATTTTGTCCCTCTTCTCATCTCAGTCTCTTTTATCATCCCATCTCTGTCCCCTGCTCTTTGGCTTGTAATCATGGTTACTATCACAGTTCCACTATCAAGAACTCAAAGTTTGCTTAGCGAGTTTCACCACTGCCCCACTCCCTCACTAGCAGAAGTGTTAGAAACTCAGATATCACCAAATGGCACCTTAAACTTAGGTTACGGTTGTCACAATGGCATGTCTAGGCACCTTCTTTTGCAGTGAAATTTGTTGTTGTTATTCATTTCGTTTCTGTACCACTCTATAGTTTAAAGGACAAATCTCAAAACGGTTTACAACGCATTAAAACATCAAATCAAACTATTCAAGGGAAATATGTCATATCCTTCTCTAAGTGACATTTTGCTTTCCCCAGTCACCAACCTGGTATCCAGAGATGTCCAAAATGGTCACAATTGGACCCAAGCCAGTTGCAAAACGCACCTGGCTCCTGGCTAATTTCTAACACTGACTAGTAGTGGTGCTCCTTTGGATAGCTGCCATTTTAATTTCCCATAATGCTACAGACTGGTGCTAAGTTAGGAACATTGTGTGGGAATTAAAATGGCAGCTGCCTTGCTTTAAAAAAAATAATCAAGTGACTCAGTACATTGCGTATTTTATTATTGTAAGCTGTTTCGGGACGTACCTGATGAAGATCAGGATATGGATTGTTAAAGATATAAAGATTCGTCTGCAGTGTTGACAGATCTGCTTGCTGAGCGTATATAAGCCACCCAAGAAGCCTTGTTAGCAATAGGCACATTACAATTTACGCCTTTATCAAGGTGTGGCAGATTCCCGCGCGGTTAGATTTTGCACGGCTCCCATTGTCCACGTGCTAAGAGCAAAGAAAATACCTTTTTAATTATGATTGCCACATTCCTTTAGCAAAGTTGACTGTCTGCGGAAAACACACATTTGTTGAAATCGGTTGCCACCGAGCGTTGCTCTGTCCGCGTCTTCCACTTACAAAACCTGCCAAGATAACTTTCAAGTCCTTAATTTGCTAACTATAATGAGTATGATACGGCTCGGTGGAAATGACACAAATTGATATTTTTTAAGACATAAAAACTAGTTAAAGGAACAGAAGGCAGACGGGGGGAATTATGCCGGAGCTGTCAGATTTAAACAAAGCTGCCCGGCCCTGGACAGTCTCCTAACGGAAAACATGAGCGATTGTTATCGAGCATGACACATTATTAGAGCTTCCACGGGTGGGATGCAGCTCTCCGTTCGGAGGAGCAACGGGCGCTTTTCAGCTAACTTGAATGTTACAACCAAATATTCTTGAACCAAAGGATTGGTCTATCGGGGGCAACTAGCCATGATGGCTGTACCTCGGCTGCAAAGTCAGAGGCTGCAATGTTTCTGAATACCACCTGCTGGAATCTTGTGTTCAGATTCTGCTTGCTGGTCTACTGCATGTACCGTATTTTTCACTCTATAGGACGCACCGGACCATAGGAGGGGGAGAATGGGGGGGGGGAATTCTCCCCCTCTCTGCTCAGTGCCCCTTCAGCGAAGTGGCAGGAGAAACGGAGAGGGAAAACTGTGCAGCGCCTCTCCAGCGAAGCGAAGCCTGGAGAGCAAGAGGGATCGGTGTGCACTGACCCCTCTTTCTCTCCAGGCTTCAGGCGGCTATCTGCAAGCCTTCGGAGCGCAGCAGGAACTCCTGCTGCGCTCCGAAGGCTTGCGGATACCAGCCTGAAGCCTCCGGAGCGCAGCGGGACTTCCCGCTGCGCTCCAGGGGCTTCAGCAAAAGCAATGCAAAGCCTCCGGAGCGCGGGGGGAGCTCTCCCTCTGCGCTTCGGAGGCTTTGCGTTGCTATCGCTGAAGCCAAGGAACCTGCATTCGCTCCATAAGACGCACACACATTTCCCCTTAATTTTTGAAGGGGGAAAAGTGTGTCTTATAGAGCGAAAAATACGGTATCTGGTTGGCCACCACAGGATGCTGGACTCGGTGGGCCATTGGCCTGATCCAGCAGGACTCCTCCTTTGTTCTTAACTGTCTGCTGGAACTGGCAGCCTCTCCCTTCCTTAACATATCTTAGTCTGTTGGTTTACATGCAGGGCTTCATTGCTTCACAGTGCCTTAAGCCTCTAGCTTCCTTTCCTGCCAAGACCGGACAAGCAGGGCTGAAAAACACACTGATTGTGCCTGCCTGCTTCAGAGGGTTGAAGTTAGAAGCCCATAATCCAGTGGTTCCCATGGAATTTACTCTCTCATAGATTACTTGACCCCTGTCTCCCCTCACAGAGCTACAGTTCCCACAGTGGTTTAACAATCAATCTCTCTTCACAAGGAACTCTGGGAATTGTGGCTGGGGGGGGCGGGTAGGGACCTCTCCTACACAAAATAAGCCTATATGTAGCTCCAGTGAGGTATGCGGGTGGCGCTGTGGGTTAAACCACAGAGCCTAGGGCTTGGCGATCAGAAGGTCTGTGGTGCGAATCCCCACGACAGGGTGAGCTCCCGTTGCTCAGTCCCTGCTCCTGCCAACCTAGCAGTTCGAAAGCATGTCAAAGTGCAAGAAGATTAATAGGTGCCGCTCTGGTGGGAAGGTAAACGGCGTTTCCGTGTGCTGCTCTGGTTCGCCAGAAGCGGCTTAGTCACACTGGCCACATGACCCAGAAGCTGTACGCCGGCTCCCTCGGCCAATAAAGTGAGATGAGCGCCGCAACCCCAGAGTCAGCCACGACTGTACCTAATGGTCAGGGGTCCCTTTACCTTTACAGCTCCAGTAAATCCATATTTCCCATCTCACCAACACCACCACTCCTTTGTTGTCTCTCGTGCTGAATTTTAGATTGTAAGCTCACTGGGGCAAAAATCTCTCATAATGCAGAATGCACCACAGGCAGTGATTGTACTATATAAATAACGGGGGGGGGGGGCGTTGCCTGATAGGTGGGATATATGTAACACAACTGCATCACCACTCTTCTGTTTATAAATTCATAAACTGAATAATGCATAGAGCATTTATAGTGTTGTTTTATACATTTAAATGACCCACTTGCTTGATAGATTAAACGCTGCACTCCTGGGGGTCGTTTCCACTTCACCTTGTAAATTGTCAGCACCCGTCTCCCACCAAATTATCCCCTTTGGGGCTATTACCGTTTGTTAATCTTGTATTATTAAAGCAAAACAGTGTTTTCCGAAAAATGCAGGCTGCGGAATTTTTTGCAGCTCAAAGGGGAGCTGGATGACCAAAGGTCAGACTTAATAGAGAGGAACTTTCTTCTTGAATAATCCCAAGAGTTGAACTGTTTCTCTTTGAATCCCCATAGCGCACGCACACACGCACGCACGCACACACACACACACACACTTTTTTAAAAGGAAGGCTTTCCCTGTAATAATTGCCTGTCATTTGATGCACCGTGACTGCTCCCCTCCCCTTCCTGGGGTTGTAGACAGCTCTAGCCCTACCCAGAGTAGACCCACTGACGTTACTGGACATGACTAGCTGAGACTTGTTCATCTCAGTGGGTCAGCTCTGAACACAACTTAGCTGGGGGCAGTCCTTCTGTCTCCAGCGTCGATCTGCTTAGCTTACTCACATCAGCATGCTTGCTTTAGCTTTAAAAGGTTTTATTGCTCTGTGCACGCCACATCCACAGAGGATCCAGCTGTATTTGATTCTGTCTCCTGCATCTTCAGCAAAATTGCCAGCTAAATTGAGATCCCCGGATCTTCCTGTGTGATGGTTTGTGATGGAACGCTGTATTGGAAGAGCACAGCACGGCTTCTCTCCCTTCCCCACCCCATCCCCAGCAAAAAAAGAAGTTACGGCAGATACCGTATTTTTCGCTCTATGAGACGCACCAGACCATAAGATGCACCCAGTTTTTGGAGGAAGAAAACAAGTAAAAATATATTCTGAATCTCAGAAGCCAGAACAGCAAGAGGGATTGCTGTGCAGCGAAAGCAGCGATCCCTCTTGCTGTTCTGGCTTCTGGCATAGCTGCGCAGCCTGCATTCGCTCCATAAGACGCACACACACATTCCCCCTTACTTTTTAGGAGGGGAAAAGTGAGTCTTATAGAGCAAAAAAATATGGTATTTTCGTTCAGGTGTTTTTAAGCTGATCAAATTTTCACACACAAGTTACTGGGGGCAAAGTATCATGTGATTATTCTAAGCTAAGCAACTGATTCTGGGTGGCTTCTGTTTATAATATAGTTAGAGACATTTCTGAACTGTTTAATGTTTATAATCTGGGCATTATTAGTGACCCCGCTTGCTGGAGATTGAGTGAGAGAGGCGACATAATAGTAAGACTCTCAGAGGCTACTAGCCACGATGGTTGTGCTTTGCCTTCACAGGCATCAATGCTTCTGAATACCAGTTGCTGGAAACTGCAGGAGGGAGAGGGCTCTTGTTTTCGAGTCCTGCATGCAGGTTTCCCACAGCTATCTGGGTGGCCACTGTGGGACTGGATGCCCAGCTGGCCTGATCCAACAGTCTCTTTTTATGTTCTCAGATGCTTAAGGATGCCACCTGAAGTGTATGCAAAGGGGCTGAGAAGTCCACTTTTGATTTATGAGGGAGGCAGATGAATGGCCTTCTCGGCCACAAGCTACAGGGAACCAGGCAGAGGGCCTTCTCAGTATTGGCACCCACCCTGTGGAACACCCTCCCACCAGACGTCAAAGAGAACAACAACTACCAGACTTTTAGAAGACATCTGAAGGCAGCCCTGTTTAGGGAAACTTTTAATGTTTGATGCATTAGTGTATTTTAATGTTTTGTTGGAAGCTGCCCAGAGTGGCTGGGGACGCCCAGCCAGATGGGCGGGGGAAAAAAATAAATTATTATTATTATCATTATTATTATTATTATTATTATTATTATTATTATTATTATTATTTGGCCTGACTTGCTGTAAAGGAAGCTTCCTCCATTTCTGTTGAGGGCCGCATGACTGGGAGCCAGTGCTATGCAAGTTTACTCATGAGGAATTCCCCTGGCCTAAGTCAGAGCCGTCTGCTCCATCTGGGCTGTGTAAAAGGGTCTTGTCTCTCAAGCGGTTTGCAAGCTTCCATATGCAAACAGATTCCACCTGCAATAAGCAGCTGGCAGACGGAAGTAAAATATTTAGTATTTTGCATATTGGTTAGATGTCTTGCAGGCTGTACCACGTAAAGGCAGCAGACACTTTTTTCATTTATTTTTCTCACATTTATCTTCCTGCTTTTTGTTTGTTTGTTCGTGCAACCCAAGGTGGTCTGCCATGAAACTGTGGTAGATCAGTCCATTAGTTTAGCTTTTAGGTATTTACATCCCTGCTTTTTATTTATTGTCTGATTAATTCAAGATCTTCCCAAATTCAGTCTCTTTTCTCTCGATCCATTTCATTTGCCATCAGAATCCTCCCCAGATCCATAGGTTGTCTCCAACAGACTTCTACTCAGAGTAGACACATTTAAATTAATGAACCTAAGTTGTCCGTGTCCATTAATTTCAATGGGTTTACTCTGAGTAGAACTAGTATAGAATACAACCCCAACTCTCTTCAGTTGACACTCCCCCATTTTATTTATAACTGTCCAAATCATCCCCCAATTAATTGCACCAAATGAGACTCCTGTAGAGTGGCAACCCTGATAATCACATTGCTTTCGTTACCTAACTGAAATTGCTGTTTTGTTTTATTTTCCACTTATGGCTAGTATTTTGATTCGTAAGAGTACAGAATGGCCACTGCCAAGAACCTTTAGAAATCTTCCCACATAGCAGGCTCATCTCACCCAGCCTTCTATCAGAACATCCTGTGTTTTTCAGCCTCATTTATGTGATAAACCACAAACTCTCCACCTCTGACTCTGTCCGACATCGAAGCTCCATGTTAGCAGTGAAAGTACATTGTCGGGTTGTTACTTTGTGCTTTACAGTGTGTAACATACGCACTTTGCTCTCATCTCAGTGGCATTTTGTTACTACTATGTGCCCCCCTGCAATTATAGTCTTAACTACAGATGCAGTTATTGATTGATATATGGCTATGTTATAAGCCGTGGTTTTTTTTCCAGGAGGTACTCAACAGTACACAATACCGGCCTCTCTCTCTTTCTCTCTTTCACTCTCTTTGTTAAAATGTGTGGCACTTACTGTAACAGCTTCATGGTGAATACCGGCACCTTTTTTTCTAGAAAAAGAAGCACTGGTTATAAGTGAGTAGTAAACTATTTGGCCAATTTCCAGTTACAAATCTGGGGGAGCAGAGGAACTGCAGAAACTATCCAACAATCCCTGTTGGTGGTAGAAATGACATTTCTAGGCTTTTATATTATTCATTTCACTTACACTTTTTGCAAAGCCTCCCAAAGAGATTTCCCAACAGGCACACATGAAAACAATTTCAAATCTACTCCAGATAACGGACTGGGATTAAAGAACTCCACTTCGAAGGCGCGTTGAAAAAGGCAAGTCTTCAACAAATGCTGAAAACACAAGACGGTGTCTGTCTGATATGTAACGGGGAGGGAGTTCCAAAGACTAGGTGTCGCCACACTAAAGACCGGCTTTTGACGTTGTGTGGAATGGACCCCCTGAAGAGATCATTTCTGCGGGAGGCCCTCACCTGCGGAGCGTGGTGATCATTTTGGAATATAAGTGATGAAACTCTCTTTTAGGTGTCTACATGGACACATACTCTGGGAGCCAGGATCGACTGCACTCACTTGCTCAGGTTGCTGCTGCAAGGGAGAATAATTGCTGGCTTGGGCGAAGCAGCACACTCCATCTTTCCCAACTGCAAGTGGGCAGCCAGGCAAGCACGTCCTCTGAGCCTGACCCAACACAAACATAGGCATGAAGTGAAACCTGATGGGACAATGGCTGCTGCTCTTTTGCAGTTCTCTGCTCCATCACTAGCTCCTCCTCCTGTGCCTTTTCGTCTCCTGGCCGTCTCCAGTGATGGGTAACTAGTTCTGCCACTTTCATTAACACCAGCAGGAAGGAAGCAGCAGCACAGCAGTCAGGCATCGTTCTCCCACCACCACATATACAATCCGAAAGAGCAAAAGCTACCCCACTGTGACAGATTATGGGCTTTGGTCACCTCTAGACTGTTGCAATTTTGCGGGAGAGATTCAGTCACATGCAGGAAGTTTAGGTTTCCTCTGTTAAAGTGGATTAAAGCACCCTGGGCATGACAAATCCACGTCTTCTATCTTAAAAAAAACCCCAGATTCTTTGCAGTTAGGAAGACGACAGGGAAATGCAGTAAAACGTGCTGGATAATGAAAGATTGACAGGAAGTCGCATAAACAAGCAATTCAAGATGAATGTTCATTAAATAGCGGGGGGGTTTTGCAGGCAGGACAAAATCGCAACCCAGATATTTGGGCATTCTGGTCTCATGCAAGGGAAGGATGCAGGTTGCAGCGTATCTTAGTGAGTTGGTGGCCAATGTGGCAGAGCCATGTCTGTCAAGGTCGTGTTTCAGTAGGTAACACAAAGCTAAGGTTGGACCAATTGAAGCCTCCATCGGCAACATCCAGAGCCAGCAGGTAGATGAGCAGGAATAGGCTAAACTAGGCAGAGCCGATCAGGACCTTGGACAGCTCACTGTTGAAGGAAGACCTGATGTTTCAGCAAGATGCAAAGCCTTTCTGAAAATTGGGAAAATTGGCCAGGCAGTTAAGTGTTACAGTGGTACCTCCGGTTGCGGACGGATCCATTCCGGAGCTCCGGTTGGATCCCGGGGTTTCTGCAACCGGAGGGACCGCTTCTGCACATGCACACACGGCAGCAGACCGCTTGTGCGCACTTCCAGGTTTGCTGCTTTTGCAACCCGAAGTTTATGTTACCCAAGGGTAACATAAGCAGAGGTGCTACTGTATTGACTCGGTCCCTGCTGGGATGGTAAAAAGGTAAAGGGACCCCTGACCATTAGGTCCAGTCGTGGTCGACTCTGGGGTTGCGGTGCTCATCTCGATTTATTGGCCGAGCTGTGATGGACTGCAATTGATAAAGTCAGCCACAAATGGGCTGAGGTGCCAATATCAATTGGAAGAGCTGAGCTGTGCTTAAATGAAGCATGGTGATTATTTTCACAGCGGTGGGTAGAATAATAATCTTTGCGGGGGGCGGGGCGGGGAAGGTAGTTAAGTGGATGCCTATGTCATTGCTGTCTAAGGAGATGCACTAAATTCACAATCGCTCCTGTAATATAGTAGATTAAAATTCTGGGAATAGTTAAGCTGCTCAAAGGTCAGCATGCCAAAAAATAAATGGACTGTTGGTGAAGCTCACAGTCACTTAAGAATTTTAGCATAAGAATTTGTTGCTGCTTACCTTTTGTAGTTGTATTTCCACGGTGTTTACCTCACTGTGAAAAGCTTTGAGTGAGGCAAGCTGATACAATTAATTTGTGGGTCAATTGTGTTTCCATGCTGCAAAATGCTTTTAAAATAAGGGTTCTTGTACATTTGCCTAATTTGATCCAATCTGCTATTGTTACTGTACACAGTATATATAGAGAGGGGGAATATGAGTTAGGTTTTTTAAAAGGTGCTAGGAAGCTGCGTTATACTGACTGAGACCGTTGGTCCATCTGCCTCAGTATTATCTACATTGAGTCACCTTGTTTTGCTTATTGCACTCAGCTGTGGAGTTTGCCTATGTGAGTGGTGCCCAGGAACAGTTCACTGTGGGAGCACCAACAAATTTTATGTATTCACAGGTGACTCCCCACTTTTCGGGGTTACATTTTGGGCCCCCATGCACATAAGTGCAATCACGTAAACTGGGGAGCACCCTTTAAACGCCCTCTCTGTCGCTTTGCCTGTAATGCATACTAAAAATACTGTATCCAAAAATGTCCACAACTAGAATTGAAGCTCTGGGCCTGGCAGGAGGCTGGAGGATGCTCAGGAAAGCAACAGCAGTTGCTGCTGCTGCTGTGCTACCCCGCGTGACAGCTGTTAGGTGGAGAGGCTGAGCAGCACAAACAAATCCCACTCCAGTCTCTTTGGAGCTTCCTCCACCCTCACTGATGTCCTCTTCAGGCTCTGGGGAGGATTTCCTCACGAGCCACAAGGACTCTCCAGCTCTCTCCCACCATTTCCGGGTTTGAACTGAATTATCTAACTATTTTCCGGTGCCCCGCATATACGTGGTTGTGCACAAGTAGAACAAGTGTAAATGGGGAATGCCTGTATTTATTTTGATCTGTATCTGGCATTTTGATCAAGAAAAGATTTCCCCACAGACTCACACACATATACACCAGGAGGCTTTTTAAAAAAAATAAAAAAAAATGCTTTGTTTTATTTTTTGACAAAGTAATACTCTTAAATAAATAAGAATAAAAATCTGCACCCCCACCACTGAGACCATTCCATTGTAACTATCAAACCTCCCAAAATTTCAACACCTCTTGCAATGGTTTGACTCCTTTCAATTTTAACAGTACAAATTCTACAGACACCCTCCATATCTCCTCAAAATCATTTCTCCTGCATATTCCCTGTCTTACCTTAATGGCAAATGCTAATTTATCATTAATAGCTATATCCCCCACCTCTTTATACCATTCTTCCATTTTATATTCTGCTTGCCCCTTCCACTTCCCAGCTATAATAATTCGTGCAGCTGTCAATAAATTTGTGAGCAAGTCCTTCATAGCCTGTGAACCTTCCACCCCATCGTAAAGTGATAATAATGCTACCTCTGGATTTTTAGTCAGCTTTAACCCAGTGACCAGGAGGCTTTTGCAAAAACGAAATGAAAAGACAAGTGAGACCTTCAACAAAATGTTGCAGCATGAAGTGCTCTTGTACAGTGTTGCCAGTCCAGCCTGCCCTCTTCTGGGCCCTGAACAATAGCCCTTCACACTGCAACATTTTGTATACAGTGGACGTTCAGGTTGCGATCGTGATCCGTGCAGGAGGCATGTTCGCAACCCGCAGCGCTGCATCTGTGCACACGCGGGTCGCGATTTGGCGCTTCTGTACATGTGCGAGTGCCGAAACCCGGAAGTCACCCATTCCGGTACTTCCGGGTTCGGCGCAGTGCGCAACCTGAAAACACGCAACCTGAAGCATCTGTAACCCGAGGTATGACTGTATTCTAAAACTGTGTGAATTTTCTCCACTGCTTCTCGTCTTTTCCTTTTTCTAGATGGACATTTTTATTCCACTTAAAGCATAAGAAACCTCCCATGATACCGTTTTTGTTCTAGGATATCCCCTCTTGTTTCACATCTCACGGTGATAAATCAGTTTGTGGAAAGCAACAACTTCATATTATACTGCAGTTTGGCACAGCCTAATCATTTGCCTGTATGGGAGTCGGGCAGCCACTTCACCTAGTTTTCTCTGCTCAGGAAATGCTGAAGGCAGGGAAGCACTCCATCAGGCAACCCACTGACGCACCACCTGCAGTCTGAAGGGAGGAGCTGAGGCACAGGTATACTCACCTCCGGGAAAAGTAGGTCAAAGTCAGAACAAAAACAAAGCACCACTGGGTATCTCCTTCTAGGCCAGAGGTGGGGAACCTGTGGCCCTCCAGATGTTTCTGAACTACCACTTCCCATCAGCCCCAGCAAGGATGACGGACGTCATCGTTCAGCAATTGCTGGAGGGCTGAAGCTTCCCCGACTGACAAGGGAAAATGCCATGGAGGCTCACAAATTTGTAACGTAGGTAACATCCACACTGCCATGGCAGTGTGATCTGGTCCGGGGTGAAGGAGGTGGATTGGGTGCTACTGGTAGATTTGCAGTAAGAACATAAGAAGAGATCGTCCAAAAGCTCATCTAGTCCAGCATCCTGTTCTCACAGTCAGGTGCCAAAGCAAGCAGGATCCAAGCACAGCAACATTATCTCCTCTAGTGATTCCCAATGACTGGTATTCTTAGGCCTGCTGTCTCCAGAAATGGAGGCAGAGCATAACAATTGTGGCTAGTAGTCATTGATAGCCTTCATTCTTGGCAAAGGTGTCCCACAACAACAGCACCTAAAAAAGTTCTCCACTCCACCACCACCCTAAACTATTTTGAATGCTTAGGGGAAAACTAGAAGTGGATTTTTGTGTAAAAGGACTTGTGATCTTTATTCAGGTATTGGTTACAAATTTCTGCACTCAGCATGTGCTCAGATAGATACAGTCGTACCTCAGGATGCGAACGGGATCTGTTCCAGAGCCCCGTTCGCATCCTGAAGCTAATACAACCCGCGTCTGCATGTGTGCGGGTTGCGTTTCACCGCTTCCACGCATGTGTGTGACGTCATTTTTACCATCTGCGCATGCGCGCGCGACGAAACACAGAAGTAATACGCTCCGTTACTTCTGGGTCACCATGGAGCGCAATGCAAAAATACTTAACTTGAAGCGCATTTATCCCGAGGTATGACTGTACTTATTCTTACCCGGAAGCCACCCACCTGAGCCCATAACTTCCACCAGTCACTGGACGTCAGGGTCCCAGTTCAAACAAACAAATAAACAGTGTAGCTCCCATAAGTCTCAGCACCCCTCGTGTAGTATTTGACCAAGGAGACCTGGTTTTGAATTCCTACTCAGCCATATGAAGCACAGCTGGGTGAACTTGGGCAAGCAGTTATCTCCCTGTCTGATCGTCTGATCCGCCTTACAGGGTTGCTGTGAGGATAAAACGCAGGGAGCCATGTACCTTGCCTTGAGCTGCTTGCAGAAAAGGGAGGGTATAACTGAAGTATATATTGTTTTTATTGATAGTCCGCCTCGCATCTAGAGAACATTGAGTGGCATGCATGGTTTGCACATGTGGCATTTAACTGTGAGGTAGATCAGGCTGAAAGATTGTGACTGGCTTGAGGTCACCCAGTGAGCATTGCACCTGATGCAGAGAATTGAACTTCAGTCTGACCCTCTCCAGCAGCTACATCAGGGAGTAGGGACCTAAGGCCCTCCAGATGCTGTTGAACTCCAGCTCCTCTCAGCCACAGCCAGCATGCCTAGTGGTCAGGGTTGATATAAGCTGCATTCCAAGAGTTTCTGGAGAGGGCTAAGGGCTCCCCACCCCTACGGTGCACCGTGCTGGCTCCTTGACAGCCTTGCTTCTCTCTTAGAACAAGTTTGCAGTGGTTTCTTCCCCCTAGAGATGAGAGGGTACTTGTCCATTCAGGACCAGTTCCACTTTGCTAAAACTCTAGCTGATACCCACCTGCCCCCACAGAGACTAGCAGAGCTGCAGGAGGGATCTGTCAACTGATAAATGGCTCCTCTTTCTGTACTTGCGTCCTCTGCAGCAGGCACGGCCAAGGTCAGTTAAACACTGGATTTATTAGCAAATGGATTAGCACTTTGAGAGAATAGTCTGCCAATGTCGCCTCTGCTGACCACAGCAAGCTGGGGTGAAGGCAGCCTGGCTCCGCTCCTAGTGTGGAAGCAGGATCTTCAGCGGGAGACGGGGATTTTGTTTTTTAAAAGGCCCTCTGTGTTCCTGGCCACTTTATAAAGAAGGGGAGGAGAGTTTTCTGCCCCAAAGGCTGGTTCGTTAAGGCAAATGGAGAACTGCTCAGTCTGCCCTCAGCCAGCTCCTCTTCTCCCCACCTTCTACATTATAACAAGTCCGGGGACTGGCACTGCCTATGAGTACCTTAGTCTCCGGGTAGAACACGGCAAGGAGGAGGAGGGACTTAGAAGTGACTGGTTCTGCCTGTCATTGGCTCTGGCTCTTAATCGGCTCCCTGCCTTCTCCCCCACCAGTCCCAATGGGCACCAGCCAGCACTCCCCAAGGGGTTTGCCGTCTAAGAAGAGATGCTCTGTAGACAGCAGAGGAAAGGAAATGGAAATGAAGGCAGGGCTTAAAATTATTAGTTGCATTATTACTTGGCGCAGTGGTTACAGTGCTGGATTAGGACGTGGGAGACCAGGGTTCAAATCCCCATTGAGCCACGAAGCCCCCTGAGTGACTGAGGGGCAGTCACTGTCTCTCAGCTTAACCTACCTGTGAAGTTAAAATGGAGAGGGAGAGGAGTGTGTGCACCACCTTGCGCTCTTTGGAGAAAAAAGGTGGGATGCAGATGTAGTTTATATAATTGTAGAGTTGGAAGGGACCCTGAGGATCATCTAGTCCAAACCCCTGTAATGCAGGCACGTGCATAATAATAATAATAATAATAATAATAATAATAAATTATTCATACCCCACCGTCCATCTGGCTGGGTTTCCCCATCTACTCTGAGCGGCTTCCAACAAAATATTAAAATACAGTAGTCCATCAAACATTAAAAGCTTCTCTAAACAGGGCTGCCTTCAGATGTCTTCTAAAGGTCTGGTAGTTGTTGTTCTCTTTGACATCTGGTGGGAGGGCATTCCACAGGGCGGGTGCCACTACCGAGAAGGCCCTCTGCCTGGTTCCCTGCAACTTGGCTTCTCACAGTGAGGGAACCACCAGAAGGCCCTTGGCGCTGGACCTCAGTGTCCGGGCAGAACAATGGTGGTGGAGACGCTCCTTCAGCACCACTCTCTAACCGACTAAGCTATACGCAATAATAGATACCATCATCATCATCATTGTTACTTTTTTTAATTTGTTAGTTGCTTTTCTTACAAAGTAACTCAAAGCAACTTACATTAGAGCCTATTGAAAGTAACAATAAAAGCCTTAAAGTACAGCAATACAAGTGAAGGCCTTAAAGCTAAACAAATGGAAGGCTAAAAACACAGATAACAAAAAAAAAAAAAGGGCAGGACTACAGGTCCTCTCCACTAAAAGAGGTCACAGTGCTAGCCTTCAAATTAAGGGTTAAAAGCCCAGGAAATAAGAAAAATCTGCCTGGCGCTTAAAGCGAAAAACAAGGGTTGCATTGAACCGAGTTCTACTCAGTTAAATAACTACTAAGTCATGTTATTTAATTTCAGTGGGTCTGCTCTGAGTATGACTAACATGTGGTTTACGTGTGCTTAGGCTTAGTTAGAGCAGCATCACTAGCAGATTGTTCTCAGAAGATCTGAGAAGATTTGCAGCCAGCACTGCAAGCCAACAGACACCGTAAGGTATCCATCCTTGTCCATGCCAGCTATTCCTTCCCTGTGGTCTCCCACCACTTCCTTACCGAAGGAGATGGCCCTGCATTATCCTTCAATCTATGTCTGCAGAAATATGTGCTACGTCCCCTTCAGATGTGGCTGAACTCCACCTTCCACCATCCCTATCCATTGGTCATGCTGGCTGCGGTTGATGGGCCTTGGAGTCCAACATATAGAGAGGGTCACAGGCTCTGCACATCCTGATGTACTGCAAAACTATACACCTCTCCAGCTTAGACTCTCTTCTAAGAGAGGGAGAATACTGAGTTTTCTCATTATATAAAGCCTGTTATTTAGTGTTGTGTGCTTTTCCTCCAACACATCTGCAAGGAGGAACTCAGAGGCTTTCATTTTTGTTTTCAACTAACTGTGGCTTGTTGTTATGTCTGAACCAGGTTAGTCTTCAAATGCTTTCGAGATGCAAGCTAGCTTTGAATTGTGATTTTTGATCCTGTCTTATGACCCGCATGTGGGTCTCAGCCCATGAACTGAAGACCGACAGGTTTTCGTGCAAATGCCATTACATATTGATGGATCCTTTCCTGAATCACTCCTGCCAAGCCTGGGCATGTCAAATAAAATAATCTTTTTTTTTTTAACGGCAGATCAAATGCTCCGATGGTTTGCTCAGCTTTTCACGGTTTGTTGAATTGTACCTTTCCAGATCATTGTATTTTTTAATTGGTATTTTTTTGGGTTTGGGCTTTTGATAATCAAGTTCTTTGCATAATGAGAGTGGCAGATGTCGAAAGGTTAGGAGGGAGCCAGAACTGGTAAAAATCCTGCAGAAATAACGTCTAATCCTTTTGGTTTGTAGGGACACCCTGGCGGGAGGCACAAATACAAGACTTGAAAAGCACCCTGAAGGGTGTCAGCAGCGACATCCCCCTGGTCTTCGTCAGTGGGAACCACGACCTTGGGAACACGCCAACTCCTGAAACAATTGAAGATTATTGCCAAAAGTGGGGTGACGATTACTTCAGCTTCTGGGTCGGAGGGGTCTTCTTCCTTGTGCTGAACTCTCAGCTGTACTTTGATGCTTCCAAGTGCTTGGAATTAAAGCGGGCCCAGGATGAGTGGCTCCAGCAGCAGCTTGCAATGGCCGAAGCGAGAAAGTGCCGCCACGCTGTCGTCTTCCAGCACATCCCTCTGTTCCTGAGAGAACCCGATGAAGACCACGACTACTTCAACCTGGAGAAGTCCATTCGGCACGAGCTCTTGGAGAAGTTCCGCAAAGCAGGTACGGGGTTCCTTCATAGAGGCCTGGTCCGCGGCGAGGCAGTCGGTTAGACCAGTTCTGGGCTTAGAGGACCACTTCAGTCTGCAGGGGGAAGATGGGGGTGAGCCAATATGCAGCTGCAGCTGATGGGGCGGCAGCGCTTACCTCCCATCAACAGCATCGCTGCAAACACACCAGCAGAACCAATCTGGTTGCAGCAGAACCCTTCTTGTAAGCTGCAGTGATACCAATGACAGAAGCTCAGATAAACGTCAGTACTCTGCCCCAGCACTCTGCCCTACTTTGTTAGAAAAGCTGCTAACATGTTTGTTGTTGCTGTTGTTGCTGCTGCTGCAGCAGCAGCTGCTATTATTATTTACCGTATTTTTTGCTCTATAAGACACACTTTTCCCCTCCTAAAAAGTAAGGGGAAATGTGTGTGCGTCTTATGGAGCGAATGCAGGCTTCGTGGGCTGAGCCAGAAGCCAGAACAGCGAGAGGGAGCGCTGCGCAGCTCTCCCCCTGGCTATTCTAGCTTCTGGCTTAGCCGCACGAAGCCTCTGCAGGGGAGCCTTTGTCCCACTGCCCTGCAGAGGCTTCGTGCAGCTATCCCTGGCTTTTGTGGGAGGGAGGGGAAGGGACAGAGCACACGGCTCTGTCCCTTCCCCCACCTCCCAGAAAAGCCCCGAAGAGCCACGCTCCCTTTAAAGAGCGTGCGTCTCTTGCGGGAGGTCGGGGGAAAGCCAGGAGGCTTGCTTTTGCTGAAGCCAGGAGACCAAGCGGGATCCTGGCTTCAGGGATAGCCCCACAAAGCCTCCTGAGCGAAGAGGGAGGAGCGCTCCCTCTTCGCTCATTAGGCTTCTTATTTCTTGTTTTTCTCCCCTAAAAACTAGGTGTGTCTTATGGTCGGGTGCGTCTTATAGAGCGAAAAAATATGGTAAAACCCTATCTCCATTTCCATTCCCCTTCTTCTGCCATCTCCCATGCACCTATTCTTAGTTTGATTGTAACTCCCTTGGGCAGTGGTGACTGGTGCGGCAGAAGGCAGGGAGCCCATAACTGGGTGGAGCCAGAGCCAATGATACTGCCTGCTGGGGTCACTGGGGCGGGGCTTATGTGTGCGCCCACTTAACACCCCCTCCACACGGAATGCGGACATGCATTCTTCCAAACACCTGAAAGGGGCTTCACTTGGTCTGCATATGACCTCCATCTGCATGCATGTAATACATTTGTAAACAGGACTGCTTGGTACAGAACAAGTAGCTAGCAGAATAGGATATCTTTTTCCCATTCAGTTAAGTATTCTTATTAATTAAGCCGAACAGAGAGAGGGCTGCTAGGCAGCTCACCGTACAATAGCGTAACTAAGTTTGCTATGAAATAATCCCTGATTCAGAAACTGTGAGCTCTGCATAGCTCAGTTTCCTTAGTAACAGAGCTGTTCTGTTTCCTTCAAAAAAACAACGTGAAGAACCTTCTTTGCAGGATGTTGTCAGTCAGGTATAATACACTCTTTCTTTCTTTCTTTCTTTCTTTCTCTCTCTCTCTCTCTCTCTCTCTCTCTCTCTCTTCTCCTCCACCACCCTCTCATCTCATACTTTGACCACAAATAATCAATTTGAACACATCCTTCATTATGATAGTCAGATGATAAATAATGAAATCAGCCTATTCCTGCATGTTTTGTATTAATCATCATCATCATCATCACGTTTGGCTTTTGCAGTCTAAGAAGGTTAACCTTCTAATCACTTAATATTAATTCCAATTTTTCATATCCAAACTGGAGAAAATTAGACTGGTTATTTTATTTTTAAAAATGAAATATTATTCTTTCCCCTCCTATTTGCTTATTTCTGTCTTCTCCCCTGCAGTGCAAGGGCATTTGGAATTATTGGCAGGGGTGGGGGTGGCGTGGAACACAACCCTCTGCTACAACAATAATTTTAATAAGGGTTGGCAAGGCATCTTGTATTTGGACAAGCAGTTATTTTTTAGTCAACGCTGAATTTCTGCAACTCCATTAAAGCCCATATAGTGACAAAGCAAAATTATGCCTTTTTTAAACCAATAAGTAATTGAAAATATTACAGCTAAGTAGTCCCATTCAACATATTTCAAACAAAGATGTTGTTAGGCCTAGATCTTCAGAGCAGAACTCTTACTTTGTTCTTCGCGAACACAAAATAAGAACCTATTGTAATTTTGGAAAAGCTCGTTGCTTATAGCAAGTGCTGAATTCAAAAGTCCTTGAGTCCTTGGAGAGATCAAGAGAGCCAGGGTTCTGTAGTACAGTGGTACCCCGTGTTACAGACGCTTCAGGTTACAGACTCCACTAACCCAGAAATAGTGCTTCAGGTTAAGAACTTTGCTTCAGGATGAGAACAGAAATCGTGCTCTGGTGGCGCGGCGGCAGCGGGAGGCCCCATTAGCTAAAGTGGTGCTTCAGGTTAAGAACAGTTTCAGGTTAAGTACTGACCTCCGGAATGAATTAAGTACTTAACCTGAGGTACCACTGTAACTGAAGTGTCAAACTAAGACCTGGGAGGCCAGAATTCAAATAACACCATGAAGTCCACTGAGTGATCTTGGGCCACCTCTCACCCTAACCTACCTCCACAGGGTTGTTTTGGGGATTAAAGGGGGGGGAGAACTGTGTATGCTGCCTTAAGCTCCTTTCAAGGCAGGGGGAGGTGATATATAAATGCAATAAATAAATAAACTTGCTTCTGCAAGTTCTTGCCGTATAGAATGCCTTTAGAAGACAGTCATTTCCAGGTAAGCTGATCTGTTCAGATGCTTCCTCTACACACACACACACACACACACACACACACACACCAAAATAAACAGTTATTCCCAGCTGGAGGCAGCATAATTTTGTTTTGCTTGGCTCAAGATCCTTACTCCTGTCCATGATGAAAAATGTTCAACCCCTCATTATTACATTTCTAGAATGACAAACACCTGCTTGCTTTATATGTTCCAACTCTTCTCTGTTCACCAGGAACAGTCACTATTTTCTGTTTCTTGTCCCTGTATTTTGCTTTTTGGAGAGAAACAGGATTCTAGTTCCTAAAAGATGATTAGTCTCTCGTCATCTCCTCAGAGCAGGATCTCACACAGTCTTGTGGTTCCTCTACAAAAGCACTGCCCACATTAATGTCACTGCGGAAATGAGAGGATTGTTTTAGGGAATGCCTAGGTTATTTGGTGCCCCAACTCAGAATCCTACACAGAGCGAGGGTGTTCGACATGATGGCCTCCCATGCCCCTTCCAATATTGTGGGCAGGATTCTCAGTCCTTGAGTGATTTTCCCTGGCTGGAGTACGTCTTTGAACTCTGATTGTTGTTGTTGTTTAGTCGTTTAGTCGTGTCCGACTCTTTGTGACCCCCTGGACTAGAGCACGCCAGGCACTTCTGTCTTCCACTGCCTCCCGGAGTTTGGTCAGGCTCATGCTGGTATCTTCGAGAACACTGTCCAGCCATCTCGTCCTCTGTCATCCCCTTCTCCTTGTGCCCTCAATCTTTCCCAACATCAGGGTCTTTTCCAGGGAGTCTTCTCTTCTCATGAGGTGGCCAAAGTATTGGAGCCTCAGCTTCACGATCTGTCCTTCCAGTGAGCACTCAGGGCTGATTTCCTTCAGAATGGAGAGGTTTGATCTTCTTGCAGTCCATGGGACTCTCAAGAGTCTCCTCCAGCACCATAATTCAAAAGCATCAATTCTTCGGCGATCAGCCTTCTTTATGGTCCAGCTCCCACTTCCATACATCACTACTGGGAAAACCATAGCTTTTACTATATGGACCTTTGTGAACTCTGATTACACTTCCTTAAATGGAGGACATTGGGGTGAGTTTGTGTAGAAACTACTGTACAAAGGCCCTCCACAACTTTGAAACTCCCTTCCTATTGATATCAGACAGGCAACTTCATTGCTTTTTTCCCCGAGGCCTGCTAAAAACATTTTTGTTTAGGCAAGCCTAATCAGATATCTAGAAAGTTGATGTGTTTTTGGTTTATTGCTGGTTTTAATTTTTTGAACGTGTTGGTTTTTTGTTTGTTTTTTACTAATAGTGTCATTGTTTTATTCTTTTTTGCAATCAAGCAGTATATAGATTTTATGAAATAAAATGGTTCCTCACCACTGTTTGAGCCAGTGTGTGGGGAAAGAAGCCGTTTTTCATTTGTGCCTTCCTCTGCTGCGTCATTAGCCTTTATTATAAGTCTGTTTTAGAGTATTATTTGTTGGTTGGTTGGTCAAATGTTTGATCCCAGCCTTCCATCCAAAGGAGCCCAGGGTAGCCAACGCACAAGCGATAAAATATCTTAAACCTCTAAGAAAAACAGTTCTGATACAGGTGCAAACTGGGAATGATCTCTACTTTGAAAGGCCGGTTGAAAGAGGTAGATGTTCAGCAGGTGTCGAAAAAGACAACAGAGGCGGGAGCCAGTCTAATATGCAGCAGCAGTGAGTTCCAAAGGTTAGGTGTCACCATGATAGAGACCCAGATTCCTCCATAGTGCAGATCAGACCTTCTGATAGATGGTACCTGCAAGAGGCCGTCCGACCGAACGCATTGACCAATTGGATATATTAGGTAGGACTCAAGCCAATAGGAGAGCCAGTTTATAGCTGAACAAATCAATAATCCAGTGTTGCTTCTTTCCATTGCATTGTCATTCCCTTCCTGAAATACAGTGATACCTTGGTTTAAGAACAGCTTAGTTTAAGAACAACTTGAGTTAAGAACGCTGCAAACCCAGAAGTAGGTGTTTTGGTTTGTGAACTTTGCCTTGGAAGCGGAACATGTTCCGCTTCCTCTTGAGTGTGTTCCATTTGTAAATTGAGTCCCCCGCTGCTATGGGAAAGCACGCCTTGGTTTAAGAACGTTTTGGTTTAAGAACAGACTTCCAGAACGGATTAAGTTCGTAAACCAAGGTACCACTGTACTACATAACTCAGAAGACGATACCTCTTCCTTTCTAATCCAGAAACCATTGTGTATTACATCAGCCTTTTTATTCTTTCATTCACATTTGGAAGAACAAGAACAACTTGAGTTAAGAACGCTGCAAACCCAAAAGTAGGTGTTTTGGTTTGTGAACTTTGCCTTGGAAGCGGAACATGTTCCGCTTCCTCTTGAGTGTGTTCCATTTGTAAATTGAGTCCCCCACTGCTATGGGAAAGCACACCTTGGTTTAAGAACGCTTTGGTTTAAGAACAGACTTCCAGAACAGATTAAGTTCGTAAACCAAGGTACCACTGTACTACATAACTCAGAAGACGATACCTCTTCCTTTCTAATCCAGAAATCATTGTGTATTTTTGTTCTTTTTATTCTTTCATTCACATTTGGAAACTTTCTTTTCCATTCCGCCCCACCCCCTTAAGATTTGTTTGGTGTTACTCTGTTTTAGCAGTTCCATGTGAGCAACATGTGCGCTTGCTTGTTTGTTTTGATTTGATTTCGGTATTCCGTTCATTGTAAGCCATCGGGCTAAAACTTGAGTCCCAGAAGCTGCATCTGGTGTTAAGCGCTGAATTCAATTTCTCACTTCAGAAGTGTCCTTAACAGTTGGGCTAATTAAAGATAAAATGGTGTCCTTATCATAAATATTTATGAATTGAAAATCTGGCACTTTTTTAATTTCACCAAGTTAAGCCATGACGATAAGCTTGCGTTACCAAATGAAAATGTCAACTTCATTGTAGTTTTACGAGCAGGGTGGAGGAAATCTGTTGAAGAAGCCAGTCCCCTTTGTTGTTTTGACTCAGGTGCTTTTTAGAGCAAAACCAAGCCTTGTGTTTAAATCATATCGAACACATAAAGCTCACGACTTCCCTCAAAGAATCCTGAGAACTGTAGTTTGTTAAGAGTGCTGGGAACTGTAGTTCTAGGTGGGGAAACTCTGGTTCCCAGGATTCTTGGGGGGGGGTGTCATGTGCTTTAAATGTGCATTGGATGTGGATCTGCCAACATGGAAACCCTAAGATCAGGGGCTGAGAACCTCTTTTTTGTGTCAAGGGCCACTTTAGCTCATGGACAGTCTGTTAAGGGCCACATGCCAGCATGGGGTGGATGATGGAGAGATCCAGAGACTAGGAGTTGGATCCAGCTCTGATCAAGTAGCGTTCTCCTTCTGCAACAGGACTTACCCTTCCTTTCCTCTCCCTGTGGACCCCCAAATCAGGCAGAAGTGCCAAAGTATCGCCTGAACCCCCGGAGCAAATTTTAAGGGGGCAAGAGAGGAAAGAAGTATGTTGTCCAATGGCAGCATGGGAAACAGCCCAAAGTTTTTAATGTTTAACGCTGTATTGTGTTTTTAAGATTCAGTTGGGAGCCGCCCAGAGTGGCTGGGGAAACCCAGTTAGATGGGCGTGGTATAAATAATAAATTATTATTATTATTATTATTATTATTATTATTATTATTATTATTATTATTATTATTATTTGTTGTTGTTGTTGTTGTTGTTGTTTGAAGTAATTAAACCATGGTTTAGGTTGTTGCCTGAATTGAGCTTTTGCCTTTGAAATGCCTCTACATTGGGCAGAATTTATAGCTTTAGCCTTCAAGTAAGCTCACTTAGTACCCTTGAATGCTGCAGAGACAGAGAGAGAGCCAAAGAGACACCAGTCTCTTATCTCACAGCAGATGCAAAAGCCACCTGGGCTGTATGGCCAGTGGTTTCAGATGATGCCCCCAGGTTGTCCTTGAGGCCCTGATTAGTTGCAAAACAATGCTTTTAATCATCATAGCAACCAGGCAAAATGTATCCTTTTATTCGGGAAACATGAATTTCTACGAGGAAAACTTCAGTGAAACCCTTGGCTTATATTGGTGGTTTTGAAATGGATGGCTTAAATTGCCACTATTTAAATCGAACCACCATAGTCATCCTAGTGTGGTAAACAACTGGTGTCAGGTGCGGTGTGATTGTTATTTGCCATCAATAGGCCCGTGGCCCGTTCCTCTATGAGGGAAGGTTGCAACAGTTAGGTCTTTTCACTTTAGTAATAGAGGCACGACAGAGGCATCTAAGATTATGCATGCTGTAGAGGAAGCGGATAGATAGATTTTTTTCTCCCCTCCATCGTAGTAACTAGAATTCGGGGCCACCCAGTGAAGCGGAATGTGAAAAATTCAGGCCAAGGCGGAAGAAAACAGTTTTCCATGCAGTGCATAGTTCATCTTTCAAACTCGCTCCCACACAAGGCAGTGATAGCCACAAACATGGACGCATTGAAAACGGATTAGACAAAGTTGTGCATGATAAGACTATGAAAGAGAGAGCGGTGTTGCGCTCAGGTGCTGCTAGCGGGCTTGCCGTGCCTCTTGGCTGCTTAGAGGGAGGGTAGAATCATAGAAACAAGCCTACTGCGAAAGGTAAATTTTTAAAAATTACATTTGTTGCTTCACCTGCTTTTGCCTGTGACCCTGCCTTCCACTGGCATGTGGCCCCCAGAAGGTTTCCCAGATGGAAATGTGGGCCTCGGTCTGGGAAGAAAATGGTCCTCATCCTCCCCCCCTGCAAGTGTGAGCCAGTGTGGTGTAGTGGTTAAGAGCAGTAGACTTGTAATCTGGGGAACCGGGTTCATGTCTCCGCTCCTCCACATGCAGCTGCTGGGTGACCCTGGGCCAGTCACACTTCTCTGAAGTCTCTCAGCCCCACTCACCTCACAGAGTGTTTGTTGTGGGGGAGGAAGGGAAAGGAGAATGTGAGCCGCTTTGAGACTCCTTAAGGGGAGTGAAAGGCAGGATATCAAATCCAAACTCTTCTGATGATGATGATGACTGCCACATCAAAATGGATGGAGTATGGATGGATGCATCTAGACAAAGGCACGATGTTGGTCTCTGAGCATGTGAAGGCCGGGGGCCTTCTGGCGGTTCCCTCATTGCGAGAAGCAAAGCTACAGGGAACCAGACAGAGGGCCTTCTCGGTAGTGGCACCCGCCCTGTGGAACGTCCTCCCATCCGATGTCAAAGAGATAAACTACCTAACATTTAGAAGACATCTGAAGGCAGCCCTGTTCAGGGAAGTTTTTAATGTGTGACATTCTAATGTATTTTTAATCTTTGTTGGAAGCTGCCCAGAGTGGCTGGGGAAACCCAGCCAGATGGGCGGGGTACAAATAATAAATTATTATTTATTTATTTATTTATTTATTTATTTAGCTCTTCTCTCAGAACACTGCCCTGACTCTCCCCTCCACCCCTCATCAAGTCTGCAGGAACTACCTTGGCACTGTGCTCGTTTTCCCCTCACGCAGCTACCTTTTTACATCTGCCGCTCGTTACCTCAGCGCAGGCTTAGCAGATTGCTGGTTTGGGCCCTGCAGGGAGGGAGGCAAAGTGTTCTCACTTCTCACTGGCAACGAGAGAGAAATCAATTTCATTCTACAGAAGGTAGAATATGGAGGGCCAGATCTGCTCAGCGCCATCGGTTACCCCACTGCTCTGAAATAGCAGCAGAGGATCACAGCAGGCTGTTGCTGTGGACTTTCCTGGATAAACCCTGAAAAAAAGGGGGGGGGTTCCTGCCTGCCAGTGGAACATTCTGAGCTGGTGCGATATTTATCTATGTGAGATTCCGCCCCCCACCAGAGTTGTTTTGTTCCTGAATTTCCATTCCATTTAGAAAGGTAAGCATCAATAGATTCTGTAGGCACAACCAAGCCAGTTCATTTATTATTCTTGTTATTTCAAAGTATACCCCACCCTCTCTCCCAAAGGAGCCCAGGGCAGCAGACACATCAGTAATAAAGCAGGCTTTTATTCTAAGTCGTCTCCCCCACCCCTCATTCCCTTTATTAACCTTTCTCAAAAATACAGATTAAAAATAAATCATACAAAACAGATGCAAAGGGTGAATTATTAACACAACAGGCTTAAGGTATCTCAATAACTACATATAAAACGTTTCACTTTATGGGACTAACAAAGATCTACATTGGCTCCTAGTACACAATTCAAAGTGTTGGTGCTGACCTTTAGAGCCCTAAACAGCCTTGGTCCTGTATACCTGAAGGAGCGTCTCCATCCCCATTGTTCAGCCCGGACACTGAGATCCAGCTCTGAGGGCCTTCTAGCAGTTCCCTCACTGTGGGAAGTGAAGCTACAATGCACCAGGCAGAGGCCTTCTCAGTAATGACGCCCATCCTGTAGAATTCCCTCCCATCGGATGTCAAGGAAGTAGACAACTCGACCTTCTGTAGACATCTGAAGGCAGCCCTGTACTGGGAAGTTTTTAATGTTTTGACATTTTACTGCGTTTGATGTTTTATTTTGTTAAGGCGCCACCCTGAGTGGCTGGGGCGACCCAGACAGATGGGTGGCATAGTTGAATGAATGAATGAATGAATGAATGAATGAATGAATGAATGAATGATTATTGACTGCAACCTTATGTATGCTGTACATCCTCCCCCCACCCTACACACACACATACTGAAGAGAGTAGGTGAGTTCAGTCCTGTAGGGTTTCTTTCCCTTTCCTAGCAGACCACAGGTTTGAAATCTCCCATCAGCTGGTGAGCAGGGGATTCAGTCCTGCAGGGTGCTGCTTATAAGTGCCTTCCCTGCAGGGACTGTGCTTGTGGAGGAGCATCATGCTGGGCCCTCCAGCCTTCGCATCCCCTGACAACCTGGATAACTCTGGGCAGCTTGGTCTATGGTGATCTGGGTCTGTCTCAGCCCATGTGCGGGTGCCCCCAATTCAAAACTGGCCTGATTCAGATCGAGATCTGGGCTTCCCCTAAATCTGGTGCACAGCACTATTCCTGAGCTCCTTAAAAAGGTGGGAAAGCTACATATAACAGAAATTATAATCAGATACAGTTTCCTGTGCATTTCTGCCATTATAACCTTGGTTACTATGCTGAAAAGCGTTGATCTAACTTGGATCCAAGCTTTGAACCAATTCCCATTTTAATTGCTGCCCTGCCAAAGCACAGATCTCTGCTGCATCTAAGCCAGGAGTGGGGGGGTGGGGGGAGCTTGAAACAAGAACCCGAGAGATTTCAATCTGTCCGTCTGAAGATAACCTCAAAAGGCAATGGAGGCTATGAGGAACCAGGTCATCCAGGACTGCTATATCTGCCTGTCTTGATAGAGGATCTCGTTTTTCAAACTCCAAGTCCCCATCTTCAATTACTTCTTTAATCAGCCTTTCAAGATAGCGCTTGCCAATGTATTTTGCATGCTGGTTTTAAGCCATTGGGCTCCTTTTCCTGTCACAACCATTTAGGCTTCCTCTGAGAATTTGCTTTTGCTTAATGACGCCTTTATTAATTTATGCTAAAGAAAAGAGTCATTGATGTTTGATTCGTAATTCGATCTATAGTTGGAGGGTTTTTTATTAATTAAGGCAGAAATAAGATATCTACCAAGAGTAGGAGGAGAGACTAGCATAAAAGGAACCCTCTGAAATGGGGCAGCAGCTCTGGATGGTTGATTTCCCCCCAAAAAAACCCTTTGGAGTTAGGCTTCAGAGGATTGTGTCATGGCCCCCATATCCAGCAGTCATTGAGACCACTTTTCGCTATGATGAACTACTGTGAGTAAGAATAATAACAATGAATAATGAACGACTAAGTAAATAAAATTTATATGCCACTTAATTGCCAAGGTGACTTATAAACAGTTTACAAGCATAAAACCAATTACAAAACACACAAACGTGGTTAAAATACACCACAGAATTCCATTTAAACATTAAAATAAACACCCCACGATTAAAATGTGTAATAAACCAGGCACGTTAAAACAGCACAGCACCCCCTCCTTTGGTAATCCTCACAGAACTCTAGCCCAATGGTTGCCATTAATTTGATTTTGAATTGATTTTAAAATGAATTGATTTTAGAATGTTTTGTTACTTTTATTGTTGTTAGCTGCTCTGAGCCCGGCTACGGCTGGGGAGGGCGGGATATAAATAAAAAAAATTATTATTATTTATTAACAATTAAAACAGTTAAGGACATATGGGGAGCTCTGCTGGATCAGGCCAATGGTCCATCTACTCTGCCATTTTGTTCTCACAGTGACCAACCAGATGCCTATGGGAAGTCCACAAGCGGCCTGAACACAAGAGGCCTCTCCCTTCCTATGCTCCCCATCAACTAATTAAGAGGTCAAGGGCACATTCCAGCAAGGCAAAAACATTTTGGGTGCAAAGCAGGGCCCGTAAAGGAGGTGGGCTCAGAGGAGGGTGTGTGTGGTGTGGGAAGACACCAAGGGCCAGATAGTGCAGCCGGGGCTGGGGTGGGGGCCTCTGGACCTGAGGTTTCCCCTCCCCAGAGATCTGCATCTCCTCCAGCAGAATCTCCCTTCCCTAACCCCAGCTTTGGGAAACAGTTCACAACAATACACTAAAACAATTTAAATGGCCTTCGCGTTCTTAAAAGCAATGAGAGGCCTTTCTGAAATTATTTATCCTGGGACCAATCATGTTTACTCAGGAACAATCCCCGCTAATTTCAGGGGGGGGCTTAAATCCAAGGGCTTGTCGTTTCCAGCATGTACATTTGATAAATGTGTTTGAAATGAACTGTTGGCATGATGTGCTTAAATAAATAAATAAATAAATAAGGCATTTTTGAGCCAAGAGAGTCTTGATTTGACTTTCTGATGCCACATAGCTATTCACTCCGCGAGATTCTCTCTAACCTTCCTCAATGTATCTGTCAGAACTGCCAACAGATCTAAAGCAACTTTTGCATATTAAGTAGAGCCCACGATAATTCACTAGCGGGTTTGATTCTGCAGCGACACGTCCGTATCGATATTTGGAGATGCATTCCTTTCCTTTTGTCACCATGTAAGGATACACTTCTTCTGTTGCCTATTGAATAGAGGTGTCACAAGGTAGAGCTGTTGAGAAGGCAGGGGTGGACGACCGGTGCCCCTCCCTGCGTTCCTGGATTGCAGCTCCTCTCATCCCTGACCATTGGTCATGCTGGCTGGGGCTGATAGGAGTTGGAGCGCAGCAGTAACTGGAGGGCCATAGATTGCCCAGCCCTATTATGAGGTGTGTTTTTTTCTCCTTCTCAGCCATCCAGTGAGACCAAATGTTGGAAGATTCAGGAGATACAGAACAAAGTACCTCTTAATGCAAAAAGTATGGACAATAAGAAGGACGCGGGTGGCGCTGTGGGTTAAACCACAGAGCCTAGGACTTGCCGATCAGAAGGTTGGCAGTTTGAATCCCCATGATGGGGTGAGCTCCCATTCCTCGGACCCAATTGCACAGCTGATTGGAATGTTGTTTGGCTCTGAGCATACATTAGAACAGGGCTGGGAAACCTCTGGCCCATGGGCAAATACTGCCCCACAACTTCCATTTTCTACAACCACATACCTGTCATTCAACTGGGTGACATCAGCAGAAGGACAGGATCCAACCTTTGTTGGGTGCTGCTTTGCCAACACATTCCCTGAGTGTGAAGCTAGTGTGAAGCAAGCCCCTGCAGAGATCAGGATTGAACCCTTCACTCAGCAGCTGATGAATGGAGAGTTCAGTGCTGTTTCACCGGTGTGTTTCCCTCCTCCTACCCTCACAGGTCAATTTTGACAGGTGGGCAGGACTGACCACCTACCAGTCACTTGATGCCATTGTGACGCCAGGTGATTGGCAGGTGGGGCGGGGAGATAAAGATCTGGCCCACTTAGCCAAAAGGCTTCCCCACCCCTGCTACAAAAGTGGAGGGGGAAAGGCGGCTTCTCCACCTAACAATATTGAGAGGGCTTTCTGAAATCATAATTTGGCAGCACTACCTTGGGAGAACATTTCTAAGTGAATAAATTGCATCTGAGTACACGGCACATTTTTATGAGATTCTTTTTATGTTTGAGATAAAAAAAGGGGGAGAAAAAAGAGAAAAATCTAGACCAAAGTAAATTGCTAGCTTGTCATCTTTGCATTATTGCACTGATTGGATCGTGTTGACTTTCTTTTTCTTTCTTTTTTTATGGTAATGAACAAAATAAGTTGAGTAAATAACTGAGGTAGCAGGGCAGAAAGGGGAAGCCTGTGTTTATTATGTTAGCAAAGCTAGCTGCATCTTCTGTTAGATGTAGCCACGACCTGCTTCCCTCTCTGTTGCGCAACAAGCATTAACGGTGGCCCCTGTGAGTTTTCAGAGACAATGTAAAATAATCAGCCTAGATTTTCAGATGCCAGCAGCCTACAGCCGACGTCTGAATATGTTGGTTTCTCCGCAAAGTTGTTTCCAAATCAACGTGCGTAAGGCTGGGGTTGTTAGGCCAAGAACACAACCCAGTGGGGACTCTGAGTACGCATGCACAGGCTGCAAACATAAATAAATGGATGTGGGAATGTGGGAATGTGGGAAGCAGAATTGAGAAAGAGCTGGTATTACACAGGTGCAGGCATTGGCAGAGTAGGACCCCAGTTGCAAACTTGAGTGTGGTGATGTGGAGTGGCCTTCAGCTTGGAAAATCCTGGCCTTGAATTCCTTAAACCTTTTTCTGTCACATAGATCTCACAGAGTATGGGAAAGTGTTCATGAATATGTTTGTCCCCAAGGAAGAAGAAGAGTAGAAGAAGAGTTTGGATTTGATATCCTGTTTTATCACTACCTGAGGGAGTCTCAAAGCAGCTAACATTCTCCTTTCCCTTCCTCCCCCACAACAAACACTCTGTGAGGTGAGTGGGGCTGGGAGACTTCAGAGAAGTGTGACTAGCCCAAGGTCACCCAGCAGCTGCATGTGGAGGAGCGGGGAAGCGAACCCTGTTCACCAGATTGCGAGTCCATCACTCTTAACCACTACACAACACTGGCTCTACACCACACTGGAAGATGCAAATACACTTCAAAAGAGGATTAGACAGAGTCATGCAGTCATGTGACTGTTGGCGGCTGCTCCACTGCTAGAGATATTATGACTGATTACCAGTTGCTGGAAATCACAAGAATGTTGTTGCACTCGCGTCCAGCTTGCAGACTTCTGGTCAGCCACCGTGAGGTTAGGATGGTGGACTAGATGGGCCATTGGTCTCATCCAGCAGGGCTCCTTTTAGGTTCCTATTGGTCAGAGGACAAAAGCATTTGGAGAGTCACAGGTCCCCTAACCCTTGCATGATACACACTGAATTTGTTTATTTGGGAATGAGCTCTCCCTGGTGCTGAATTCTGTGCTATTATCAGCTTTCATTCAGGAACCCCTGAACCTGCTGCAATTCCATCGTTAACATTGCAGAAGTTCCGTGCATTTTGTAGCACAGCTACCTCAGAGAACACAAGCAGAGGAATGTGGCTTCCAGGGGAGAAGGTTTTAAGTCACTTTTATGGCATTTTTCATCGCAAATAAAACATTTGTGTCTTTTGTATACAGTGGTATACCTCGGATTAAGTACTTAATTCGTTCTGGAGGTCCGTACTTAACCTGAAACTGTTCTTAACCTGAAGCACCACTTTAGCTAATGGGTGCCGCCGGAGCACAATTTCTGTTCTCATCATGAAGCAAAGTTCTTAACCTGAAGCACTATTTCTGGGTTAGCAGAGTCTGTAACCTGAAGCATATGTAACCTGAAGCGTATGTAATCCGAGGTACCACTGTATACAGTAACAGACTACGAGGCAATGGGCAGTGTAGAAAGTCGGTTGCAAGTCCAGATATGCTCAATATATATATATAGGAATATTTGCAGGAAGACCCAGGAGGCAGAGGATTATTCAATGAGAAAGAAACAAATTGAAAGAAAATGCTTTCTTTTATAGGAAGGACTCTCACCCAGTAAAAGCTATCCCCTCCACCACTTCGTCTCTCGGGCCCAAGCTTGTCATGTAGGGAAATTGTTCTTTATAGCTGGCTGAGACAAGACTAATGTTGCCTGTCAGACCACTTCTCCTTGCACTAGTTATGCAGCTTTTATATATTCTGTCCCTGTGTCTTGCAATTACAAAAGCACAGCAACATGAGGCTCTCTCCTGAATCCAGTGAACTTTTCTACGGCTTTTCAAAGCCGTCAGTTTGCCGGCGGCACCAAGATGTCAAGGAACGCCAGAGGTGTGCCCTCGGCAGGAGAATTTTCCACTGAGCAAGGTGTGCAGTGGGAATGATGCAGTTGGAAGGGATCCCAAGAGTCATTGCGTCCTCTGTAATACAGGAACCTATACTGGCCATTGGGAAGGAAGATGTCTAGAATAACCTCTTTCATTTGAGCCTTCCTGAAGCAGCAAGATCTTCCTGTGCTCTGGCATGTCCCTATGTCCTTGGTTATCAAGTGATCTTGACTCTGCCTCCTAGTTCACCCTATGATCCTGACTTGCTCTTTAGACCTGGTCACTGGTGAGTGCTAGGTTTCCTGGTTCCTGCTGCTTCTTGCTATCCTTGGCCCGCCCAATCAGGGGCCAGGAGGTCAGGATCAGGGGTCAGCAAACTTTTTCAGCATGGGGCCGGTCCACTGTCCCTCAGGCCTTTTGGGGGGGGCTGGACTATATTTGGGGCGGCGGGTGAACGAATTCCTATGCCCCACAAATAACCCAGAGATGCATTTTAAATAAAAGCACACATTCTACTCATGTAAAAATACCAGGCAGGTCCCACAAATAACCCAAATATTCATTTTAAATAAAAGGACACATTCTACCCATGTAAAAACACACAGAAAGATTGAGGGCACAAGAAGAAGGGGACGACAGAGGACGAGATGGTTGGACAGTGTTCTCGAAGCTACAAACATGAGTCTGACCAAACTGCGGGAGGCAGTGGAAGACAGGAGTGCCTGGCGTGCTTTGGTCCATGGGGTCACAAAGAGTCGGACACGACTAAACAACAACAACAAAAAACACACGCTGATTCCCGGACCATCCGCAGGCCAGATTTAAAAGGCGATTGGGCCAGATCCGGCCCCCGGGCCTTAGCTTGCCTACCCATGGTCAAGTCTCATGACATGCAGCTAACAAAAGGCAAGATACCACACTGCTGCCTGCCTGTCACTGTCATACAGTTTTTGCCAGGCAGCATTAAAGAGCCAATTCACAGATTAAAGACCCAAGGCGCTGGTTTCCAAGCTTAAAAAATAGTTGTGCATCTTTTTTTCTCAGTTTGTGGAGGAAGCTCAATTTACTGAACCGAATATTATTCCACCAGAGAAGCGTTCACTTGTCACCAGGCAACCATAAAAACATCTTGGGTTGTAGTTGTATTCAGAGTAAACTCATTAACAGTCACTACTAACTTAGACCTATGGATTTCTGCGGGGAAGTTAGTTGGATGCAATCCTTTACCAGTTATCGTAGCTACTTTCAACTTTTCAGTGTGCTTTCTTCATTAGGACCTACTTTTATATTTGCTGGAATATAATTTTAAAATATTCTGAACGTTCCTGCCAAAGATTTTGATTTTCCTGCTTAACTTGGAAGCGCAGCACTGAGTCAGTGAATCCACTTTTTGAAGTTTATTACACTGAATTATAGATGCAACTTTCATCCCAGGTAGGCAAAGTTTGAGGAGCTATACTAAATAAAGAATATTTCATTTTGATCAGGAAGCAAAATAGGGCAAGCCGCTTCAGCAGCAAGGACTCCACCGGAGTTTGAAAACCAAGTGGATCTTTCGCTCACAGCTTCAGCTGATTGTCTTTTCCTCCTTTTCTTTTCTGCTGCTTTGTGCTTCCTCTGTTTGAATCATTGGCAGTGTCTCTCTTTTGCCCAGGCAAGCCTGAAAAATATGCCACAGAGTAGGGAAGTGAAAAATAGGTCATGTGTCGGGGGGGGGGACCCCAAGTGGCAGTTGAGTTCCCTTGGGATATATAAGAAAATGAGACTTCCCTGTACATGCCATCAAAGGTGAAGGGGGGAACTACCAATAATTAATATAAATTTATTATTTGTCGTCATTGAATTTACATCCCGCCCTTCATCGCCAAGGAGCCCATTCACAGCAAACTTTAAAAAAAAACTTTTAACACATTTTGGAAATAGTTACCATTTGCTATGGAACTTACCTGGCAAACCTTTGTATCTCATTGAGATTAAGAATGATGCAGAGCAGTTTGCCCTTTTTATTGCCCTCCAAGGTGATCAGACACAAGCCTGGCCTTAGCATTTGCTTATAGTTGCAATAGTGTGGGCTTGAGTCCTGAAAGAGATAACTGTGTTGAACTCAGCACTTACTATGGGAATGCATAGTACAGTGGTACCTCGGGTTAAGAACGTAATTCATTCCGGATGTCCATTCTTAACCTGAAATTGTTCTTAACCTGAAGCACCACTTTAGCTAATGGGGCCTCCTGCTGCCACTGCACCACCAGAGCACAATTTCTGTTCTCATCCTGAAGCAAAGTTCTTAACCTGAGGTACTATTTCTGGGTTAGTGGAGTCTGTAACCTGAAGCGTCTGTAACACGAGGTACCACTGTAGACCCCTGGTTAACAGGCAGTTATCTCGTAGACACTAGCTGAGTGACATCTCACGCTGTGACCTTGAGATACAGAGTCAAGAGACCTGCCACTGCAGTTTCATGATTCGTGCCTTTGGTTGTTATGGGAGGGTTCTAGGACTAGGGCTGGGTGATGTATCAATACATAATCCAAAACTAGATTGAAGCCCACCATTGTGGTAATGGAAGTATATTAATAGTGAATTACAATTAAGAAGAAGTATATTAATAATGAAATAATTACACTGGGCAACAATTTTTTACTTTTTGAATGTTGTCTAGATTTCTACAACTGATTTAAGGTATTTTTGCACTGCTGAATTAGGAAATGGCATCCGTTTCGCTCCATCAGGTCAGGTTTTTGTGCTATGTTGATTTGAAAAAATCAGATCTTGTGACAAAATCGATTACATTTTTGTGGCATTATCAGCTGATTTTTGTCAACACATATCATCCTAAATATGTTTTTAAGAGAAAAAAATGTTTTTCCAACAACATATATTGATTACCTGATAGAAGCATTGATTACTGTAAACTGAATGGTGGGCATTGATAAAGGTAAGTACACGTAAATTGCATGTTGCTTCACCATTTTTCAAACTTCAGGGCTAGAACTTCCGTTTCTTGGAACTCCTGGAATGCTCAGCGGCAGGGAGGTCTCTCTTCAGAGTCCAACAGTAGTCAGCCATCATGACTGCGTCCCAGCGACCCTGATACCTGGTCTCCATCTCTTTCATGTCCTGATGGAATCTCTCCCCCTGCTCGTCACTCATTGAACCCAGGTTCTAAGGAAACCGGTCCATATGTGAAAATAGGTAGTGTATTTTGACGCTCATGTTGCAGCCCAGGTTTCTGAAAGCAGTCAGCATGTTGTTGACAAGTTCTGTGTAGTTTCTGGCCTTATTGTTGCCAAGAAAGTTCTTCACTACCAGAACAAATGCCTTCCACGCTTCCACTTCCACTTCGTTCATTGAGTTTCCGAACTCTGGATCTCTGATGAGCTGACGGATCTGAGAACCGTCAAAGATGCCACTTTCAACTTCTCCATGGTCAATCCTGGAAAAGCCTGGCACAAGTATTCAAGAAGCCTGGCACCACAATTTAAGAAGGACACTGACAAACTGGAACGTGTCCAGAGGAGGGCAACCAAAATGGTCAAAGGCCTGGAAACGATGCCTTATGAGGAACGGCTAAGGGAGCTGGGCATGTTTAGCCTGGAGAAGAGGAGGTTAAGGGGTGATATGATAGCCATGTTCAAATATATAAAAGGATGTCACATAGAGGAGGGAGAAAGGTTGTTTTCTGCTGCTCCAGAGAAGCGGACACGGAGCAATGGATCCAAACTACAAGAAAGAAGATTCCACCTAAACATTAGGAAGAACTTCCTGACAGTAAGAGCTGTTCGACAGTGGAATTTGCTGCCAAGGAGTGTGGTGGAGTCTCCTACTTTGGAGGTCTTTAAGCAGAGGCTTGACAACCATATGTCAGGAGTGCTCTGATGGTGTTTCCTGCTTGGCAGGGGGTTGGACTCGATGGCCCTTGTGGTCTCTTCCAACTCTATGATTCTATGATTCTATAATTCTATGAAGTAAGTGAAGCAGTCACCATCCTTGTCCAGAGCATTGGTGAACTGCTTGGTTAAGCCAAGCTTGATGTGCAGCGGTGGGAAGAGTATTCGGTCTCTGTCCACCAGAGGGTCGTTGATGATGTTCCTTTTTCTGCAAGGCACCAATTCCTCCCGCACAGGCCAGTCCTTCTTCGTGTAATGCTGAGCACGGTCCCTACTATCCCACATGCACAGAAAACATGGGTACTTGGTAAAGCCAGACTGTTGTCCCAACAAAAAGTTCACCCTCTTCAGGTCAACACAAATAAACCACTTATGCTGATCATAACCAATTTTCTCCAGCACATACTTCACCCCATCATAGTTCTCCTTCAGTGTACTCGAGTGAGCCAGGGGTTTTGATCCCCTAACTTTATGCTTTGCCGCACCAATTTATGGAAGATTTCGAGGTTTTATGACTTCAAACTGATCCCTTTTCGACATAATCACCCAGAACTATCGGACCTGAATACTTCTTGTCATTAAAACAATCCTTTCCAATCAAAACAATTATTCGACATGGCATTTTACCCCCACCAACTTCTTCTAAAATGCTCCATACAAGCATGTTGTTTAGTCGTTTAGTCGTGTCCGACTCTTCGTGACCCCATGGACCAGAGCACGCCAGGCACTCCTGTCTTCCACTGCCTCCCGCAGTTTGGTCAGACTCATGCTGGTAGCTTCGAGAACACTATCCAACCATCTCGTCCTCTGTTGTCCCCTTCTCCTTGTGCCCTCCATCTTTCCCAACATCAGGGTCTTTTCCAGGGAGTCTTCTCTTCTCATGAGGTGGCCAAAGTATTGGAGCCTCAGCTTCACGATCTGTCCTTCCAGTGACCACTCAGTGACCATACAAGCGTACATGTGAACAAAAACGTAAAAAAATGACATGTGGCCATAGCTCAAAAACTTGACCTGATTGAGCAAAACCAATGTGATTTTTGGATTCAGCACATCAGATTCGTCGTAAATCAGCTGAAAAACCACAGACAACAAATTTGTTGTTGACCAGTGTTATTAAGCTCTAAGCCATATGTAGGTTTTATTTTACAGTGGTACCTCAGGCTAAGTACTTAATTCGTTCCGGAGGTCCGTTCTTAACCTGAAACTGTTCTTAACCTGAAGCACCACTTTAGCTAATGGGGCCTCCTGCTGCTGCCGGAGCATGATTTCTGTTCTCATCCTGAAGCAAAGTTCTTAACCCGAGGCACTATTTCTGGGTTAGCAGAGTCTGTAACCTGAAGCATATGTAACCTGAAGCGTATGTAACCCGAGGTACCATTGTATTTTATCTTATATTTTGGAAATGTACATCCAGTGGTTTCCCCCCCCCCTTTAATTTTTTTTGGGGGGGCTCAAGAGAGTGGGGCCCTAAGCTATAGCTTGTTTAGCTTATACGTATATCCAGCACTGTGTGACATATATGAACATGAGCAATACGCCAGTAAGCTGACTCGACAGGATACAGACTATAAATATGGGCGCTGAAGACACTGTCAGGCAGAACTCAGAATAGACAAGGAGATCTCAAGAGGATGCTCTGCATCAGTCAGCTCCCAGAAGGATCATTTGCTGTCATGTCTAAGGGTTCTCTGGAAGAGGTCTGGCCTCTCCACGAGGCGCAGTGAAGCAGTCACCTCACGCAGCAGGCTGAGGTCAGCTGGGAGGGGGAGCAGATGCAGCTCTGAGGAGGAGTGTGCCGCTCGCTGGATCCTGCACTTGTAATAATAATAATAATTATTATTTATTTATTATTTATACCCTGCCCATCTGGCTGGGTTTCCTCAGCCACTCTGGGCGGCTTCCAACAGAAGATTAAAATACAATATTAATACCTATTAAACATTAAAAGCTTCCCTAAACAGGGCTGCCTTCAGATGTCTTCTAAAAGTCTGGTAGTTGTTGTTCTCTTTGACATCTGGTGGGAGGGCATTCCACAGGGCGGGTGCCACTACCGAGAAGGCCCTCTGCCTGGTTCCCTGTAACTTGGCTTCTCGCAGCGAGGGAACTTCCAGAAGGCCCTCAATGCTGGACCTCAGTGTCCGGGCAGAACGATGGAGGTGGAGACGCTCCTTCAGGTATACTGGACCGAGGCCGTTTAGGGCTTTAAAGGTCAGCACCAACACTTTGAATTGTGCTCGGAAACGTATTGGGAGCCAGTGTAGGTCTTTCAAGACCACGTTATATGTTCTCGGCAGCCACTCCCAGTCACCTGTCTAGCTGCCACATTCTGGATTAGTTGTAGTTTCTGGGTCACTTTCAAAGGTAGCCCCACATAGAGCGCATTGCAGTAGTCCAAGCGGGAGATAACTAGAGCATGCACCACTCTGGCGAGACAGTCCGCGGGCAGGTAGGGTCTCAGCCTGCGTACCAGATGAAGCTGATAAACAGCTGCCCTGGACACAGAATTGACCTGCGCCTCCATGGACAGCTGTGAGTCCAGAATGACTCCCAGGCTGCGCACCTGGTCCTTCAGGGGCACAGTTACCCCATTCAAGACCAGCTTTGCCTCTGCCGTCCTGTTCCCTCTCCAGCCTCCTTTTCTCTAACCCACTGCTTTCAGTGCACCAGGGTTTCTCCGGCCTCCAGTTGCCTCAGGTGGAGGAGCAGGCGGAGGCAGGTTTTGCCTCAAATGGTAAAATGGCCTTGGCCAGCCCTGCTCCAACAGCAAATGGAACATAAGATTGAAGCAGTCTGGAATGGGTTTCATTCTAGTTGGATGCAAGGATGAGTAGTTTTCTTTGTCTAGTCTAAGTAGACTGTGTGTGTGTGTGTGTGCGCGCGCGCGCGCGCTGCATGTCAATGTCTAATGCTTGCTGTGTAACCAATGAAACCCACAGCCTTCACCCATAAGTGTTCTTATTGTTCTCTAATCCAAGAGAACCACTGCCTTCGGCAAACAAAACCTTTGGCAGAACACCATTAAGACATTCTGAAAATGGTTTGAAATATGCTCTCATTCGCCAGTCCCAGAGTTGAGCTGTTCTGTGGCCATGAAATGCCTGAGTAAACAGGAATGCTTTCAAAAAATTCTCCTGAAAATCAGTTAATGATGGAGACAGATGCACCTCACAGTGAATAAGTTATTGTGCTCTGAAGAAGGCTCTGCAAGCTCCTTTCCTCTAAGTGGAGGGCACTGACAACAATGACCAGTGCTGCACTTTTGTAATTTTACACTCAAACAGGGGTCATCATCCTGGCACTCACATGTGTCATTATGCCTACCAGTACCTCCTAAGTCACCCAGAAAAGGTCTCAGTAAATATCCCCTTGAAAAGCCACATTAGATTGTTTGTTGTCCCTGCTGAGTTTCTGTTTGCACTGACTTGGCCTCTCTCACATTGAACGCCCCCCTTTAAGCATGCAGACATTTCGTTGGATGCCAGGATTGGACACCCATCCTCCCATTGTGAACAGAGGAGAGGTACACAGAGATTCTCCCTGTGAACAAGTGGAGGTGTCCGATTCAGGTGCCTTTTTTCCATTGATGGAGGGCATGCCAGCACCATTTTGTGATCCTGTCATTTTTAGATATGGCAGCCATTTTGTTTTTTACCTCACGCTCATGGCAGAATTTTTATGATTGGCATCCACAGATGCTTTCTGAAAATTACAGATGTGCAGACCGGCAACACCCACTCGAGACTTAATGGTCTTTTTGTGGAGAGGGGAAGCAGTATTTCAACATGTAATAAGTCAGGCTTTCCCTGACCCGTAAAACTGAACCCTGTTATTACTAGATTTCTGTTTTTCTCTCTGCTTTTTTGCTACCGTTTTACCCTGTTAATGTTTGTTGTTCCATACACTGCCAATATATTTAAATGTTAAGCAGTTTGGAAATGCTTTTAAATAAATAAATTGGAGGGGAAGTCACTTTGATGTCGGGATGTGAACGTTCGGTTGTCTGGCAGTCATTCTGTCTTTCTCTCCCACACACAATTAAACCATCAGGAAATGAAAGTGATTCTACACACACACACACACACACACACACACACACCTCTTTTGTCAAACGGCATCATTATGAGAGGCCTGTCTCGCTCAGTCTTCAGTAAGTGGAGTCACTAATAATTAAGAAGCCGTTGCAATAAAAGTGAGCTCGTTAGGGGAGTTGACAGTGTTATTGGGAACCTGAAGGAAATGTGGCATTTGGCAAAAATTGAATTGGACATTAGATTGGCAGCAAGCAAAGTGTTGACTGAGATCAGCTTTATGGCGCATATGAGTCCAGTGGTGGTGTTTTTAGCTGCAATGGCTTTTGTGTTGTTTCCAGGCTCAGTTCAAAGAGCCCGTTACTACCTATAAGCACTAAATTAGGGTTGCCATATTTCAAGAGGTGAAGATCTTTTTTAAGGCAAAATTGGAGCTTTTTTAAAAATAATATTTTTTATTAGTTTTCAGTTACAATCAAATAATAGCCTCATTATAACAATACCAGTTTATAATACAATTAATAATACCAATCGTTCAAATACAGAATTATATCATTTAGGTGGCCCTCCACATCATAGGATTAATGGTTTTATGGTTTTCTTTATTTCTGTGTTCCAAAATACGGTAGTATTCATTTCAATTACATTCCAGTCATCATCATCTCTTATACAACAACTGCAATATTAATAACTTCACCAAAATCTACACTACTGACACAGGTTGCCATGCATCCAGATTTTCCCAGACATTTCAACAATTTTTGTCCAGACACCATTTCCTGGAAAATTCCTACCTAAATGGCAACCCTACCTAAATGACTTGGATTGGGCAGGACTGCCTCCCTTCATTAATCCCAGTCTTAAACCAAGGCTCCATCTGAACCATACATTTAAAGTACTCTTGTCCCACTTCAAATCGTGTGGCTTCACCCAAAAAATCCTGGGAATTGTAATATGTCGAGGCTGCTGAGGCCCCTATTCCCCTTCACAGAGTTCACTGGTTTAACCCCTCTGGGAATTGTAGCTCTGTGAGGGGAATAGAGGTGTCTTTTAGCAACTCTCCTACTTTTGATTGGTGGTGGCTCTCCAGGGCAAGAATCTGTCCCCATCATAGCTCTGCTCCAGGGTGTGTCCTTGGGGTTGGGGCTTTTGGTCCAAAGAGGTAAAAGCCTTTTACTGAAACATTTCATCTAGAACAGGCATAGGCAAACTCCGGCCCTCCAGATGTTTGGGACTACAGTTCCCATCATCCCTGACCACTGGTCCTGTTAGCTAGGGATGATGGGAATTGTAGTCCCAAACATCTGGAGGGCCGGAGTTTGCCTATGCCTGATCTAGAAAGCCAGGGTCAAAGTTCAGCATAGTCCAAGCAAGCCAAGGTCAAGCTTGGGGAGCAAGGAGGGGGAACTAGAGGAAGCAGAGACCTGTGGTTTTTTTTATCAATTGGAAGCCTCAAGAGGGAGACCTCATATGCTGTGGCTTCCTAGCTGCTTGCTCATGAGTTGCCAGACAATTGTAGGTCTGTAGACTCATGCTAATGGAAACCCATTGCACAGCACAGTGGCCAATCTGTCGTGCAACGTCACCCAAATGCTTCTTATGTATTTTTATTCATTCATTTGTTCATAATTTTTTTTGTATACCACTTTTCCACACACACACAAAATGCTCAAAGCAGAGAACAGGACTATGTTCCAAAAAAAAGTACAAAAACCATTCCATAATAATCTAGCAAAACAGTAGCAGATATAATAACCTGCAAAGGAAACTCACATCAATCCTGTGGATATAAGATTACCGCACTTAAGCAACATACAGCATCCAACAGCAAAAATAACAAGGGAGCTTCGCAGTTTCACCTTAGTCCTAGAAACACCATTCCCATGGTGTATGTAAATTATCATGAACCATGTTATGATGTAGCTCACTGTCCATATCTCCCTTTTGTAGATAAGCCACTCTGTGCATTGTGATTTTCGGGGCTGAGGATGATGAATAGTGGCATACAACAGCTCTCCAATACAAGCTTCAAGAGCTATTGCCTTATTTGGTTTTTATTGATGAAATACAATATTGGGGGCAGATCTCCACTCATAATTCTTGTGGAACGGTGTTCCTTTGGCACAAAACGTTTTGCAAGTGGAGCAGGTATGCCGCTAAGAGACTTGAACTTAGTTCTGTATTGGATAGGACTCTCAATAATAACAAAAACAAGAAGAATGACCTTGCTGAACATCTGATAAAGGTACCGCTGCCTTCCAGCCTCTTGGAAGAGCATAGGATTGAAATCGAGGCCAAGGAAATTTGTTACAGCCTCACAGCCAAAAGCTTTTGTTTCAGGAGCTCAGCCTGTTTATGAGATGCTGCTGTTTTTTCCCTTAATTCCCTATCTCAAAATGGCAATGCATCCCAAGCAATTTCTATTAAACTGAAATCAGTTTGCATTAGTAACAATTAACTGTAAAAAAAGAGAGAGTGTATTCATGCTTAAATTACATGCCGCTTTTATTGGCACTCGTAAACAAAGCCATAAGGATATTGCCTAAATTGACATAATGCATATTATCTTGTGCAACACTTCTCTCTGAATTAACGTATTCTTTTCAACCTTTCTTTGGTCAACAAATGAAATTAAGGGAATAATCTTACTTGTAAAAAAATTTAAAAGGCCTTAAAGTAAAACCCTAAATCAGGGGTTGCCAGTTCAGCGCCTGCGGAAGCCAGCATAAATGCCAGGGACACCTATGGTGCTTTCGAAAGGTTTCAGTAAATATCCCCTCAGAAATCTGCAATACATCAGAGACTGTTTCCTCTTCCTGCCCAGTTTCTGGTTTCACTGCTTATTGCCACCTTAAGTATGACCATATTTCATGCCAGGATTGGATGCCCACAAAGGAGACTTTGTGGGACTGAATACACTGGCCTTTTCCTCCATTGATGTGAGGCAGGCCTGTAGTATTTTGTGGTCCCATCCCTTTTCCTGCTTTTTTAGGTGTAGCAGCCATTCTGCCATGTCCCCACAGCAGCTCTTTTTCGTTAGGCCACGCCCCTAGGGAAGCCACTTTGTGACTGGCACTCACGTCACTTTCTCAGCATTGCAAATGTGCCCACTGACCCAGTAAAGTATGAGTCAGCTGCCCTAAATGGGGTTTTTTTTGGGGGGGGTATCATAAGATAACATTCATTTGTGAATCTGCCCGGTTATTAAGATTATCTGTGGAGGCCCATCCCTTCAGAAACTTTAGATGGAAAAGGAGGCTTTGTAGTGGTTGCTTTGATACTGATTTTTTTGTAAGATCTAAATTCAAAACTTTGAAACTCCCTGACTCTCGATAGCACGCACACACCTTCACGCACGCACGCACACACCTTTTGGCACCTGCTAAAAACATTTTTGAGATAAATAAGTAAATAAATAAATACAACTTCTTATATTTTACTTAATATTTTTTCTTGTGCTTCCCTCTATAGTCGATGTTTCGAATTCTGTTGGTTGGTTGTTGTTGTTGACTGTGTTTTTTCTTCCCCCTTTTAAACAGGTGTCAAAGCAGTGTTTTCCGGGCACTACCACCGAAATGCTGGCGGCTCCTACAAAAATATTGAAATGGTTATTTCGTCTGCCATAGGGTGCCAGCTGGGAGAAGACACACATGGGGTAAGGGTGGTGGCTGTCACCCCTGAGAAGATTGTTCACAAATACTACAGTTTGAATGAACTGAGCAATCGAGAGGTCGAGAAAGACATTGCAGCTTTGCTTAACCAAAACTAGCCATTTCTTTCCTCTGCCAAAATATTGGGGGGGGGGGCGCCTCTCCAGCTCAGGGTGAGGTATCAGAACTGTGCATTGTGTGATTTCCTTTGGTTTTTTTTAAAAAAAGTTGGCCATGGCAAAGATTTCTCATCATAATCAGAAAGCAGCTGAACGTCGCAAAGTCAAACAGGCAGTCAGAGGGATTATATTCACTTGTCAAGGGTGCGTATAAATTTAACTTGTGCTATAAAAGTAGTGACAGTGCTATTGATTTTGTAATTAAGGAGATATTCTGAGAATGCACTGTTCTTAGAATAAACCACTTTTATAGCAGCGCTTAAATGCACTCGCGAACAAACACACGGCACAACCGTCTACATGACAGCCCAATAAACAACAGGAGGCTGCAGGGAACCAAAATGCCACGTTAATGGAAGAATGAAAGGGGTTTGCCCTCAGTTCAAAGCAAATACTAGGTACATGTATGCAATTACAGGGCAGCTGTAAGAAGCTGGGAAATATTCTATACCTGTTTCTAATAAGGAAAGACACCTCTGACATGTGCAATTTGCCACAGGTCTATCATGCCTCACAGAGGCTCCATCTCTCCTATACGTTTATAGCAGCATCAGGCCACTTAGCAGTCATGGCTTGCCCCAAAGAATCCTGGGAGCTGTAGTTTGTTCAGGGTGCTGGGAGTTGTCAGGAGACACCACCCCCAAATTCCTCTAACAGAGCTATGGTTCCCAGAGTTCCCTGGGAAGAGGGATCGGTTGTTAAACCACTCTGAGAATTGTATCTCCCTGCTAGGGAGGGGGTGTCTCCTCTAAGCACCCTTTACAAACTACAGTTCCCAGGAATCTTTGGGGGGAGCCATGACTGTTTAAAGTAGAACAGAGAGCAGGGTTGTTTCCGAGTATTGAGGGGTTCCTGGCCTAGTGCCCTTGGGTGGCTTTCTTTGACATCAGTGGGCTCCCCCTGGAAGTTATAGCAGCAGCGACTTCCCACGCTTCACCAGTGTACCATCACAGCAGTGGATTGTGGGCAATATAAAATGGTGGCTTGCCCAGGTGAGCTGTTCTGACCCCCAGGACCTTACGAGAGAGGGCATTTCCTGGGTCTGGGGAATCATGTCTCAAGAGACAATGCTCCACAGCCTTCCATTTTAAATGCTCACTTTATGGCATTTTTGCGTTGATCGCTTGAGTAGGCCCTGCACGTGTGTGCAGTGCTCAACTGTAGGCACGATTTGACACTGATTTACCACCCATGAATCAGTCCTCTGAAAGGAAATCATTTAGAGCTTGCCATTTCCACCTCACTACAAACAAACCTAAATCAGCGGTGAGCTAATTTAACTGTTTGCAGCTTCAGCCAAGAAATTCCGGGAATTTTCGTTTGGTGAGAGTACTTAGAATTCCATTAGAGAGCCCTAAGTCATTTTCAGAAATACAATTCATGGCGCTCTGCCCTTTAAACCAATGGAACAATCAGTTTAAACCATTTTTTATTTTTATTTTTTGCTGGTTTCTCCTCCTCTTACACATTTTGATTTCTTAAAAGAATGAAATTGAACTCACACTCTGTGCTGGGGGCGGGGGAGTATTTACTCAATGAAGTAATGGGGTTAATTGAGGTCTTTTGAGTCCAGGGTTATTTGTAGATGGCTTAATACTACCAAACTGGTGTGTGTGTGTGTGTGGTTTTTTTCTTCACTTTTATGGTTTAATAGGTTTCTTGTGTTCCTATGTGGGACCAGTCCACATTTTAAAGGATGGGTATATTCCTTATTAAGGAATATAATGTGTTGTGTCAGCACAAACCATGTGTCTTTTGGGGCTCCCAGGCTTTCAAAATGTGTGTATGTAGGGAATTCACAGACGAACGGTATTACAAATTGGTGTGAAATCACTTTTCAATGAATAACAAATCACCTTCCTGTGTTTTATAACAACCTACATTTGGTGTGTGGTTATATAAGTGCAGTTATAAACCTGGATGATATGTTATCAAGTGAAATGGCAACATTAAAAAAGAAGAAGACGTATTTTTGAAATGTATACACGGCTACTTCAAGTGATCATTCCAAACTAATTGTACCGTTTTAAATTGAATCCCTCAGAACACAAATTGAATAAATGGAATCACTAGCTCCGCCCAGATGTTAAAGGCTTCCTAAATTGAAGGGAGAGTGGGATCTGTTCCTACAATCCTGTCACTAAGACCAGGTGTTCTCCATGGCGAAGACCTGTAGAAGGAGTTCTGAAATGCACAGGGAAGCAATTCTCGCTGCAGACCTTATCCGCTGTGGAGCAGAGACAGAGGACTTGGGGCCTTCCAAAGCTTGTTGGACTCTTATTCCCATCAGCCCCAGCCAGCTTGGCCAACAGTGAGGGATGATGAGAGTTGGAGTTCAATGATGCCTGGAGGGTCCAAGGTTTCCTCCATGCTTGGTGGTCTTCAGCTGGTGGGTTGGGACTCCATATTGGTTTGGGTCCTGATGGAAGGGTGGGTTGAAACAGCCGCATGATCAAGATAAAAATAGCGATGGGGAGGAGAGAGAATGGAGGGGATAAATGGTCCCCAAATACATATTTTGATTAAAAGTGTGTCCCAGGTCTGAAAAGATCACTGATATAGAGGGGATTGGGATGGGGCAGAGGGGGTGGTATAACCCAGCAAATCCCTCCTCTCCCCATAGATATTTCTAACATACAGGAGAGTTTTAGCCACTCAAATGGGGTACTGTTTGATCTTTTTTTTAATGTGAATGATAAGAAATGTTCTTGTTTCTTTAGTTTCTTTCCCCTTTTCAGGGGGATTTAGAATGGTTATGATTGTTTGCCTGTTGACCTTAAACCTGTTTGACCCCCTGAGTGGAAAACCAATTAAAAAAAATGAGGTGAGAAATCTCCTGACTTTGATCTTTTTTTTATACAGGCACTCTTAAAAAGTAATAAAAATCTCCATTTGCAATATATGTGGTCTAGTCAGTATGATAAAAGTGCAAAGGCATAATGAGCGCTCTTGATTTACGAAGAGGGAACGTGTAAAAATTCTTTTGTAGTAAAAGGCACCACACCCCTGGTGCATGAAAGGTCTTTTAGGATCCCAAATCACACCTAGAAGCTTCTAGAAATTTAATGAGCAGGACACTGCTACTGACACCCACTGCCACACTCAAATAGAATCATAGAATCGGAAGGTACACTAAGGGTCATCTAGTCCAACCCTCTGCATGAATCGCAACATGTGGTCCCCCATCCAATTGGAAACCATACTGAGCCCTGCTTAGCTTTGCAAATGTGCTACCTGTTTTATCGCTGCACCATGGAGCTACGTTAGCCACTTGTTTTCAGAGGGATACTATCTACATGTTTGGGACGACGCGGGTGGCGCTGTGGGTTAAACCACAGAGCCTAGGACTTGCCAATCAGAAGGTCGGTGGTTCGAATCCCCACGACGGGGTGAGCTCATGTTGCTTGGTCCCTGCTCCTGCCCACCTAGCAGTTCAAAAGCACGTCAAAGTGCAAGTAGATAAATAGGTACCACTGCGGCAGGAAGGTAAACGGCGTTTCCGTGCGCTGCTCTGGTTCTCCAGAAGCGGCTTAGTCATGCTGGCCACATGACCCAGAAGCTGTACGCCGGCTCGGCCAATAAAGCGAGATGAGCGTCGCAACCCCAGACTCGGCCATGACTGGACCTAATGGTCAGGGGTCCCATTACCTTTTATCTACAAGTCTGGAGGTTCTATTATTTCAAATTGTCTTTTATTTTAAAACACTATTGTCCGAATGAAGATGACTGCTGGCACTGCTCCTGTGGCGACTGGTTCCTCAGGGTGAACTGGGCACTGCCCCCAACAACCTCCATCTGCTCTCAGCCAATCTCCCCCCCCCCCCACCTACCCTATTTCTTTGTTGTAGCCCATCCTGGGGGTGGCACAGGCTGTCACTTTCCTCCTCCTTCATCTCTCTGTTTCCCTTGCAGAACTCAGCAGGGGGACATAATTGGCATTAGTTGGTCCTGCCTGTCATAGGCTCTGGCGCCACCTACTGTTGGACTTCCTGCCTTGATGCCCTACCAATGCCTCTGATCAACAGCCACGGCTATTGCGCTGCCCATTGGACTGGTTCACCGGCAAGAGTGCTGATAACCTTCGTTGGTGGGCAAATCCACTAGGCTCTTTCCCATTGCTTCTTGAACTTGATGGCATAAATCGGAGCAGAAGGGGGGCTTTGCAGGATCAGGCCAAAGGTTCATCTAATCCAGCATCCTTTTACCATAAACGCCAACCAGAAGTGTGTGTCTTCCTTTTAAAGGTATCATTGCGAACATGATAGGCAAAGCCCAGCCTTTGCTCTCATACACAAAAGGTCACCTTGGCTTACGCATAAAATTTTTAATACATATTTTTTTTCATGTTCCCAAAGCATTCATCACAGTTGTAACCTTTTAAGGCCCTTTAAGAGCAGTGAAAAAAGTCCCTATTGGGGAGAGTGAGCAAGCACTTTACTCATTTGTCACTCATTGACAGTCCTAATAACTGCTAGGTTGTTTGGAGGGTGGAGGGGTGAGGGAGGGTGAAGTTCCAACTGATTTTATGAAAAATGAGCAACTTCTCATTCGAAAAAAGGAAGCTTTGAGCTCTCAGGAGCCTCTAAACGAGATGCTGAGGTGTTACGATACAATACGATAATCTTTATTGTCATTGTCCCATACAGAACAACGAAATTGAAAAAATATACATCAGACATTCAAAAACCAACAAGCCTGCTATCCCAGCCTGGTTAACCCCCTAAAAACTCTGATACCCCATAATTAAATGCAATATACTCCCATAGAGACTACCTTACACTGCGTTTAAAACCAAAATCACATTTGGATAAAAACTGTTTCTCAGGCGGCTAGTCCTAGTCTTTATAACCCTGTACCTTCTTCCAGAAGACAGAAGCTGAAAGAGATCACTTCCGGGGTGCGCGCTATCCTGCACTATCTCTTCAGCTTTCTTATGACACCTGGAAGCATAGATTTTCTCCAAAATGGGAAGAGTGCACCCATATGAGGAGCCTTGAAGGATTAAGTGGCAGGTCTTGAAGCGCCAACATCCCATTTCTAAGAGTAACCAATCAGAGGCCCGTGGGAAGCCAGAGGTCAGGGCATAGGGGCCATAGCCCTCCCTAGCAACTGGAGCTCTGTGGTACACTGGTCCATTTAGCTGCCTCACTTAGTGCCATGGATAGACACATGAAGAGCACATTGATTCAGAGCAAGATGGGGGCCCTCTTCCAGCTTGAGGGCCACATTCCGTTCTTGACAATCTCCCAGGGGCCACACATCACTGGTGGGCAGGGCCAGAGGCAAAAATGGGCAGAGCCATCGGTGTAAATTTTATCTCTGTACAGTTGGCTAGTTTTAAGGCACATGCATGCGCCTCTGTCCAGAGAAGCAGCTGAAGGACACCTTCCAGTCGGGCAAAAACACTTCAGTGAAACACTCAGGTTGAGGTTCTTTGCCCCAGTTTCAGGGGATTTGTTTCCACTGAGTGCAGCAGCTTACATGCAATCAATCAAAAAGAAAGAGAATTCCTGTCTGCACAATTACAATCTAAAAGACATGACATGAAAGGAAAAGTCAGGGAGGAGGGAGGAGGGGAAAGCAAACCCAGGCACCAATTCTTGAAGTTGAATGGTAGCTCTTATCATGGCCAGCTGGAAAAGACACCGTTTGTGGAGAGGAGGAGTCTGGTGAAGGCTGTCTTAGAACGGAGCTGATGGAAGGGGCTCTGCTTCGCAACTGTTTGTCCTTTCCACCAAAAATCTTCCAGTTATTGCAGAGTGGATAAGTGGGGGGATAACGCCAGTGACCAAGCTGACGTAAAAAGAAAGCTGTTAGTAACAGCCATCAAAATAAATTAATGGAAAGATGAGACTTATTTATACAATTTGGGAATGAAATAAAGAAATAGCCAATGTCTGTCCTTGCAAGTCTCCTTTAATATAAGAGTCTATTCATACGTAAATTCTTCAACACACACACACCTTTTCCCTCTCTCCCTTTGCATGTATACACATTTGTTTTCCCTTTCCCCCTTTTTAAAATTTAAAATACAGAATTTAAAATTTAAAAACAGAGGAATAAGAGCTGATTCACAGGCAACAGGAACTGAAAGTTGCACCAGGGCATTGGAAACAAGGGACAAAGCCATAAGGAGGGACGAAAGACTCAACCAAAGGACGAGGCAGAAGACAGGAGGAGGAGCAAACCAAAACTCAGAAGGTCAAAGTCTGGAGGCAGGACTGAAAGGCAAGCAAGAAGTCAGGACTGAAGGTCAACCAAAATACAAAAGTAGCACACCAAGGCTTGTTGCTTAGGCAGGGTTAAATTTAACAGGAAGCACTGTTATAGTATGTTGTGGACAAGAGAAGTCAATGCCCAGCCTAAAGGACTGAGTTCAGCCTGGGGCCTAAGGATACAGTGGTACCTCGGGTTACATACGCTTCAGGTTACATACACTTCAGGTTACAGACTCCGCTAACCCAGAAATAGTACCTCGGGTTAAGAACTTTGCTTCAGAATGAGAACAGAAATCGCGCACCAGCGGCATGGCGGTAGTGGGAGGCCCCATTAGCTAAAGTGTTACCTCAGGTTAAGAACAGCTTCAGGTTAAGAAAGGACCTCCGAAACAAATTAAGTACTTAACCCGAGGTACCACTGTACTATGTTAATCACAACCCACAATTCTGTGGCTCCCCGCACAAACCAATTGCACCTAAATTTTGGGGACTCTTCACCAGAGCCACAGCAGCTCACAGCATTAAGCTAGACATGCAAGTCATCAGACCCGGTGTAAGACCACTTCCTATGCTTAGCCATAATTTCTGCTGTTTGCCTAGTACGTTGAGAAAAACAACAACAACAACAACAACAACAACTCTCTTTGTATGTTGGGGAAAAGACTATAGGTTTGCACTCAGTGGGAGTGACAGTTTCTTAACCCTAGTCACAGCTGCAGACACCTTTCCGACCCCCAAGCTCTGTTTCCATCAGCCCAAGTCAAAACAAAGAAGTTTGGTTGGCTCCATTTACTTTGCCGGGCATAATTAGCTAGTGGAATTAATACTGATGCCTCAACTAATCAGAAGTGGCAGAGACCCTCGTGGTCACACAGCACCTCTTCGCGTTTGTTTATGTAGAACAAAATCGCTCATGCTGAGTAAAGTTAGGAAACAGACCACCCACAGAGATGCTCTAATTATCATCTAAGGAAACGAGCCTTTGATGTTGTGGAGATGATATTTCCACCGTTCCAACAGGGCCCATAATTGTAACTACCTCTTAATGTATGAAAGGCGCTTTCTCTTTTTTTCTTTTTTCTTTTTTCTTTTGCTTTTTAGTACTTTGGGGAAAACAAATAAGGAAGTCCTTAAGAGGAAGTCCTTAAATTATTATTATTATTATTATTATTATTATTAAGAGGGGTCATATGTGCCAGCCATGTCCCTCACTCACAGAATGCTGATATTCCCACCAACCATCCCCCCACCCAGTAACCCAGGCTTGACATTTCTGAAAAAGAGGCGTGACCTGACTATGGCTCCATCCTGGAACTGTAGCCAATCAGGAATCCACAGTCATTAGGGGACTCCCTATTCCAGGGGTCAGCAAACCTTTTCAGCAGGGGGCTGATGCACTGTCCCTCAGACCTTGTGGGGGGGGGCTGGACTATTTTTTTTTTGTGGGGGGAATTGAATAAATTCCTATGCCCCACAAATAACCCAAAGATGCATTTTAAATAAAAGCACACATTCTTCTCATTCAAAAACACCAAGCAGGCCCCACAAATAACCCAGAGATAAATTTTAAATAAAAGGACACATTCTACTCATGTAAAAACATGCTGATTCCTGGACCATCCACAGGCCGGATTCAGAAGGCGATTGGGCCAGATCCGGCCCCCGGGCCTTAGTTTGCCTACTCATGCCCTATTCCCTTCCCAGAGCTGCAACACCCAGAGCAGTTTAATGATCAATCCTTCTTCACGGAGCTGGGAATTGTAGCTCTGGAAAGGAAGTTACAACGCTCAGTGCCTTTAACAAATTCTTTGGGGGAAGCCATTATGGTTTAAAGTAATATTGTGGCACTTGCAGTGTATGGTGTGAATGTGGCCTTTGAAACAGGCCTCATTTGCCGATGAACATGATCGATCGACATCAGTGTGCATGACACTTATACAAGTTGCAGGAATAGGGATGGGGGAAAGCAAGATTTGGTTTGTATTTAAAGGTGAACCTTCCTATTTTACACTAAATTCGTGAACCGAAACACAGCGAAATTCACACTTTTCTGAATTTTGCAATTCAGATCTCCAGCCAATTAATGTGCACGGAAATGCACACATTAGTGAAAATTACACAGAGTGCATTAAATTAGTGGAAAGTGCTTCACAAAATGTGTGTATTAGGAGAAACCTGCACCCAAATGCTGGTGAATTGTCAGCAGAACTTTTTTTCCTTTTAAGCCAATGGATATAGCAATGTGCTGAACTGAACTGAAAATTGGAAAAACGGGGAAGTGAAGGAACCAAAATTGACAGATTCAGCCATCCCTATACAGGAGGACAGGTCACTTGCAATCCAAGATTTGACATGGGAGGCAACAGAGGGAGGAAACAGAAGCAGGTGCAACCAGGGGAAGAGTATGCCTTTAATTCCATTACATGGCTTAATTTCCGTGGCTTGGTGGTAGAGCATCCGCTTTGCACACAGAAGGTCCCAGGTTCAATCCCAGAGGAACCCATTCCTGAAACACTGGAGAGCTGCTGCCTCTCAGTGAGAACAATGCTAGATGGATTGATGGTATACGATGGCCACTTCCTGCATTTCTTTACAGAGGGGTCTGGGGAATACGCCGTGTTGGGCAAATCAAGGGTTGTATCCAATTATGTCAGAGAAGATCTGCTGAAATTAATGCACCTAAGTTAGTCGAGTCCATTAATTTCAGTGGGCCTATTCTGAGTAGGACTATGTAGGAGCATCAATACAATCCTAGCAGGGGGTGCATCGACGGTGACAAGATTTCAACAGCCTATTTTGGCACAAGGCGGTAGCCCAGAGCTAATTGCTCCCTTCCGGCAGCGGCATGCATCCTCTGCTCTGATCAGCCGCCTTCCCTTGTTGGCTGTTTTGCAACAGACCTTGTCCCTTTGGGGTCCCTAATTTTAAAGCTATGCTCAAGCAGCTGCCTTTATCAAACCAAGAGCAGGCGCCGCCGGGTGCCCCTAAACGCAAGCTGATGTAACTCAAGGCAGAAACAGCAAAGGCTGTTTCCTGTAGGGACCTTTCAATCAGTATGTTTTCCTTTTGTCTGAACCACTGAAGGGGAGACGGGCTTTGTTTCGGGCAGGGGGGAAGCGCGAACGCAATCAATAAGCTGCTTTGGATAACACCGGCACTAAGCTGGCTTTACATTTGCTGCTTGAATGCTGTAATGCAATATCAGGAGTGTCTCCGTTTCAAGAGGGCCAGGGTGGTAATTACGACTGCCGAGCGCAGGGCGAAAAGGAGCTTGAAAGATACACGCATTCAATTACGCATTGTTGACAAAGCCTCCAGACTGTGCTGTTTATGGAGCCTTCGGGATCAGTTGGGGGAACTTGCATCAATAAATAGCAATTAAAATAGTGCAGGGCGTGGCTGGGGGCAAAATGCTGGCTGCGATGGTGGTGAGGGCGGGGAATGCAAAAACGGAGCATATTGCAATGGAGTATCCAGGGAGGAAGGGACGCGGGTGGTGCTGTGGGTTAAACTGCAGAGCCTAGGGCTTGCCAATCAGAGCGTCGGCGGTTCGAATCCCCGCGTCAGGGTGAACTCCCTTTGCTCGGTCCCTGCTCCTACCAACCTAGCAGTTCGAAAGAACATCAAAGTGCAAGTAGATAAATAGGTACCACTCTGGCGGGAAGGTAAACGGCATTTCTGTGCACTGCTCTGGTTCGCCAGAAGCAGCTTAGTCTTGCTGGCCACATGACCCCGAAGCTGTACTCCAGCTCCCTCGGCCAATAAAGCGAGATGAGTGCCGCAACCCCAGAGTCGGTCACGACTGGACCTAATGGTCAGGGGTCCCTTTACCTTTACCTTTATCCAGGGAGGAGGCGCAAGTGGGACTCTGAACAAGGACACTCCGTGCTGCAACAAATTGTTGCAGGCCCCACTGCTTGAATAGAACTAAAGCAAGGAACTGAGGCAGGCACAAGCATATGCTGAGCACACTATGGCTCCACTCAACACCCACCTTGTCTGCACACCAAGTGTTTCTCTTCAGTTGATCCTTAGCTTAGCACAGACTGCCGTGCCTGAGCCATTCATCTGAGAGGGGAGGGGGGTCTTTTTCTCTAGATCTTCCCTAATAGGAGCTGATAGGTTTCAACTGCATCCTGTGGGTACATTTGTTCCTCAGCAGGAAACTTCGGTGGCATTTCTTCTGCCTCTTACATAGATCCTGCGCTCATTACTTTAATGTTCTCAATGAAATATCGGTTGCTGCATTCCCACTCAGCGGGAGCTTAAAAGCACACCCCCCAACTGAGTTTCCCTTCTGCCCCAGCCTTCCTTCAAGCAGAGTGTGGCACAATGGCAATTCAGTGATGCTCCTCCCTGACGAATTGTCCCACGGGGTGCACGACTGGTTCAAGAAAAGTGTGTCAAAGGAACAATGAATGGAAGCGGAACTTCTTAGGATTCATACCATACAGATATTCTTAGGAAAGGAAAAGCAGGGAGAAAAACTGGTGCAATTCTAAACTACATCAGCAGAGGTATAGTGTCCTGATCAAGGGAAGTAATAGTACCACTCTATTCTGCCTTGGTCAAACCACACTTGGAATACTGTTTCCAGTTCTGGGCACCAGAATTGAAGAAGGATATTGACCAGCTGAAACGTGTGCAGGCAAAGGTGACCAAGATGCTAAAGGGCCCAGAAACTGAGGAACGGTTGATGGAGTTGGGTATGTTTAGTTTGGAGAAGAGAAGAATGGAGAGGTGATATGAGAGCCATCTTCAAATATCTGGAGGGATGTCAGGCTTGTCCTCTGCTGCTCTAGAGGGTAGGACCCAAACCAGTGAGTTCAAATTTGGCGTTTTGTATGAATGCAATCTGTATATTGCTGACTCCAAGCTACAGTTTCTCTAATCCATGTATCAGAAAAGGCGTGGCCCTCTAGATGCAGTGGTAGCTGGTGCCCACTGGGACTGGTGGGGTGAAGGCAGGGAGCCCAAACATAGGTGGAGCCAGAGCCAATGAGACGTAGAGCCAACTCATTCTGTTTTTGTCCCCATCCTCTTTCTCCCACTTGAGTTCTCCAAGGGCAACACCAAGACTAAGGGAGAAACTAACAGCCAGTGCCACCCCATGGACTGGTTTTACATAAGGAAGCAGGCATGTGGGGGCTGACTGAGGTTGGTGGGGCAGTGCCTCATTTTCCCAAATGGCCCTGCCTCCTAAGACAAATTCAACAACAGCATCAGAGCCTTCATCCCTTTGGGACAACGACCCAGTTATCTGGGGGTTCAGTAAGACTCAAATGACCTCCCCGGCCTGCCTTCTTACTTACAATAGCGCTGGCTATCAGCTCCCTCCTCCTTAGCCTCAGGATTGCCCTTGCAGGGAGGATGGGGGGGGGACTAGCATTCATTGGCTCTGCCTGACATTGGCTCTAGCGCCACCTACTGCTGGGCTGCCTGCCTTCCATTCTACCAGTCTTAATGAGCTCCAACCACCCCGGTAGCTCATTTGATTTGGTGAGCTTTATTCTTTCTTCAATGCAATGCACATTTTCCTGGCCTTGCAACGACCCTGCACAGACAGGATTCCTCACAGAAGTCCTGAACAATGCCAGCTGCCTACCAACCATCTTACGTCATGGTTTCCCCCCTTAGCGAGTCCTTCCTTTTCTTGTTTTCTGTATGCCGTTTCCACGCCACGTTAAGAATAAGGTCCCCCGACAGGTGTGCTTCACAATGATTACCGCACTCCTTGCGTGTGTTCTGGCTTCCTAGCATCACCAGAGGCATAATCACTTCCTATTGCCTGTCTCCTCTTGCTGCTTGGTGGGGACAGACGCAAGTACACGCTGGGTGCGATGTTGCTCAGAAACATTTTGTCATTGAACATGTCAGAATGCGAGGGCTGGAGGAGGTTTTTTGGATGGAAAAGTCTGAACCGTTTTTAAAAGCCAGCTTGCTTGTTTTGCAGGGGGGGGAGTGTCACTGAATTTAAGCTGCTTTTCCACTTCAGCATCGACAAGAAGGAAATAGTAGAGTCATTCATTTAGAATAGGGATATCATGCAGCCAAATGCAGTCTTTCTATCAAGCCCACAGAACTCTCACCAGGACACACACTCCTCCCAAGCCAGACCTTCCCTCTCCAGACCACACCCCTCCCAGGCCACACCTTTCCTCTCTAAGCCACACCCCTCCCAAGCCAGACCTTCCCTCTCCAGGCCACACCCCTCCCAGGCCACACCTTCCCTCTCCAGGCCACACCCCTCCCAGGCCACACCTTTCCTCTCTAAGCCACACCCCTCCCAGGCCACACCTTCCCTCTCCAGGCCACACCCCTCCCAGGCCACACCTTTCCTCTCTAAGCCACACCCCTCCCAGGCCACACCTTCCTTCTCCAGGCCACATCCCTCCCAGGCCACACCTCTCCTCTCTAAGCCACACCCCTCCCAAGCCAGACCTTCCCTCTCCAGGCCACACCCCTCCCAGGTCACACCTTTCATCTCTAAGCCACACCCCTCCCAGACCACACCTTCCCTCTCCAGGCCACACCCCTCCCAGGCCACACCTTTCCTTTCTAAGCCACACCCCTCCCAAGCCACACCTTCCTTCTCCAGGCCACATCCCTCCCAGGCCACACTTTCCTCTCTAAGCCACACCCCTCCCAAGCCACATCTTCCCTTTCCAGGGAACACCTTAATCTTGCCCTGCTTTGCCCCGCCCCTTTGGGTGTTTCTGCCTCGTAGGGATGTGTCTGTGTATTCTGATAATGCCTCTGGTTTGCCTGGATGGAGTGGAGTATGTGAGAAACTAGCCCCCTACTGTACAAGGGTAGATTTTGCACCTGCTCTGCCCACCTTTGTTTCTGGCCTTGCCTGCCACTGGGTTGCAGCCCCTGGACTGTTGCTCAGAAAGGAGTGGGCTCTCAGTCTGAAAAAGGTCTCTCAGCCCGGGTGAGGGCTTCCGAAACAGCCAGTAATTTCTCTCTCTTAAGTGTCTGCCTCATTGTGAAATCTCCTTTCATTACATGCGGCTGAATTTCTCTTTGACACAAGATGAGCCAGGCATCAAAATTTAATTCCCCAATGAGAGCGCAATGAATCTAAACCTCCTTCCATCTCATCTCTCCCAAGTAGCCCCATCTGATATATTGCCTTTGTGGAAGATCTAATGGACTCCCTCTTTTGTTACAACGATAGCAAAGCCATGATCAAAAGTTCTGAGAAGAACAAGGAAAGGTTTCTGCAATTCTCCCTTGCAGAGTGTGACAATTCTAGGAAGCCGTTTCCCGGGTTCTTTTTCTAGATATAAGCTACCAATGCATTTGTCACAATGACAGGCTTTACAGATGTGGAGAAGCCATCTTTTGTTAGGCTGATGGCTTCCTAGTAGACCGGGACAATCAACTGATGTTGAATCAACCAATGAGAAATAGCTAGATGGGGAACCAGTGGTCCTTCAGATGTTGCTGGACTACAAATCCCATAATTCTTGGTGCTTGGCCATGCTGGCTGAAGCTTATGGGAGTTGGAGTCCAACAATGTCAGTAAAGCTACAGATTCCCCATCCCTAGTTGAGAATATAACACCTATCAAATTTGGGGAACAGGATGCTCTCCAGCTAGGGTGAGGGGGCAGAGAAACAGCCATCTATTTCTCCCAAGACTGTTGTGAGCAAGGCAGCGTCATTGTTCCCTGGTGGTTTTGTACCCATTTTCAAAACAGAACCGCTTTTTTGATTATATGGGGGAATAATATAATAGCAATACAGCGGTACCTCAGGTTAAGAACTTAATTCGTTACGGAGGTCCGTTCTTAACCTGAAACTGTTCTTAACCTGAAGCACCCCTTTAGCTAATGAGGCCTCCCGCTGCCACTGCGCGATTTCTGTTCTCATCCTGAGGCAAAGTTCTTAACCCGAGGTACTATTTCTGGGTTAGCGGAGTCTGTAACCTGAAGCATCTGTAACCTGAAGCGCCTGGAACCGGAGGTACCACTGTAATAAATGGCCACCCTATGCTTGAGGAATCTTACAAAAGATTGAGAATCGTACAGTAAGGTGCACCCATAAAAATATTATTATTCTTTCTTTGTTATTATTTATTACATGGATATGCCACCTTTTCCTCTCAGGAACTCATGGTTGTGTACATGGGTTTTCTCCTTCCCATCTCATCCTCACAAGAACCCTGTGAAGTAGGTTAGGCTGAGGGATGGTAACTGGCCCAAGGTCATCCTGTGCAGTGGCGTAGCGTGGGGGGTGCAAGGCGGCCGGCCGCACAGGGCGCAACATCTGGGGGGCGCGCGCTCGCTGCCTCCGGAGTCGCCGAAGAGCCTCGGGCGCAGGCTGTAGCAGAGCCGCATGTCTCGCGGAACCGACGGGCTGTGCGCGCGTCCGGGCTGAAGGCGTCCGGCAGGCAGTGGCTCTCAGCGCTCGTCGCGGTCCCCACGCGTCAGGGCCGCGGAGTACGCGCCAGGCAGCTCCTCCTCACAGCCCCGTCTCCGCCGCTGCTGCTGCAGCTGCTGGGCCATGTTGCATTTTCTCGCCTCTCTGCCCCCCTCCTCCTCCGGGCAAGCGGCGTCGTTTGGGTGCCAGCGCCAGTGGCAACTCACCTCAGATCACCTGACGCGGCAGGTTAGGGGTTGGGGGGCGCAAGTTACTTGCCTTGCCCTGGGTTAGGGGGCGCAAATTACTTGCCTTGCCCCGGGTGCTGACAACTCACGCTACGCCGCTGATCCTGTGAGCTTCATGGCTGAGTGGGGGATTCGAACCCCTAGCCTACCTCAAAAGATAAAATGAGGGAGGAAGACAACTAAGTACATTGTCGGAAAGGTGAGCTATAACTGTAAAGTTGAATAGAGAGAACATTATTTATTTATTTATTTATTTATTTATTTATTTATCTGTTTGTTGGATACCTCACATAATTCCTTTATTTTTACAATCAGAAACACCACTCCGTTTCTCCTGTTTTATTTTCGTTGACTAGATGTTTCCTACACATTGATTGAATTTTCTCTCATTGCCTACAACATGCTTAATTTGTTTTGGATCTGGCAGAGGGGAGACGTGGTTCTTCCACCTACTTGCATCCCATTTGTCACGGCTAATGTCTCAGATGGCTGGAAAGATTCATCCTTTTTTTCACTCTTTTATTTTGCCAAGACGCTTCCCAAGATGTCAACACTGCAGTGACAGGTTTTTCTCATGAAAACATAACAGATGAACGCTGCAGGCTGCAGGGAAGGGGACAGCAAAGAAGAGGAAAAGATGAGCTTGAGAAAGTGTGATGATCAGGAGCCCTGGGTTGGATTATCGCTCCCTCCTGATCCAGCAGCTGGCTGCCTGCACTTGCGAAATTGAAGAGTCTGTGTTCTTAATTCATCATGAAATGTTTCATGGAAGAGAAAAATTGTGCCTGATCATCGGAACCCCTTTATCCTCCGCTTCAGGGTGACTGGGGTGGGATAGAGTGGATGACATACCTGCTCAATTCTCACAAATAAAAAATAGGAGAGAAATTCAATTTGGTTTGCATTGCCAGATCTTTACCTCTTGAATTAAACCATGAACCAAAATTTGCATTAACTGATATAGACTTCTCAGAACAATGCATGAACCAAAACATAGCTAGCCTTCAAAATTCTCACTTTTCCAGTATACAAAAATATGTATACTGTGCATTAAAATGCACACATTTCCTTAAAATAACATACAGGAATGCATTATATTGAGGAAAATTGCTTGCAGTCATGTGTATATATTAGAAGAAATGGCAGATTTGCCATTCCCTACTCACAGATGCATTACACTCACAGTTTGCATGTGTGACAAACACCTAGGGGTCCTAGTAGACCACAAGCTTAACATGAAACAACAGTGTGAGGCAGCAGCTGAGATCAGGGTAGCTCAGGCCATTCTAGGCTGTTTCAACAAAAGTATAGTGTCCAGATGAAGGGAAGTAATAGTATCTCTCTATTCTGCCTTTGTAAGACTCCATCTGGAGTTCTGTGTCCAGTTCTGGGCACCACAATTTAAGAAGGCTATTGACAGGATGGAGTGTGCTGTGTGTGTGCAAACAGAAAGACAGGGCTATTGCTATTGCCATGTTCTTGTGAGCTTCTGGTGGAAACAGAAGGATGGTCTTAGCCACCAAGGCTCTTCTTATATTATTAAAATGGGCAAATTTAAGGAAGAAAACTCTGGCTCCTAAGCCATGATGGCTACATGCAGTTTTCTTGTGGGCTTCCTGAAGGTAGCAAGAAGGATGCTAGACATAGAATCATAGAATCATAGAATCATAGAGTTGGAAGAGACCACAAGGGCCATCGAGTCCAACCCCCTGCCAAGCAGAGGCGCCATCTTCTCAAGTTGATTGAGGGGGCCCAACGCTGATGTCATGCACGTGATGTTGCCAGGAGCCGGGGGCAGAGCCAAATGCCCTCTGAGCATTGAGGGGGACTGGCCCACTCAAGAGAAACATGGGGAGGGACTGTTGGGTGAAACCCTCTTTTCCTACATGTCTGTTGAGATTGCAAACTATGATTGTATGTATATAAAAGAACAAACTGCCTTGAGAGCTTAGGTGGGATATAGACGTAGCCTCTGGCACTCTCTCAACCAAACATGAAACTCATAATTACAGGACACCTAATAGTATTCCGATGCACTCTGCATGTTATGAAGAGCAATCTGAACTCCACTGTTGGAACCGGCATGCCTCTGAATGCCAGTTGCTGCGAATCACAAGGGGGGAGAGTGCTGTCGTGCTCGGGTCATGTTTGTGGGTTCCCAGAGGCCACTGTGAGAACAGGAAGCCAGACTAGATGGGCCTTTGGCCTGATCCTCTTGCATTCTTAGGCAGGGTTACGACTGCAGCCTTAGCAGAGCATATTTCCATGGTGTGAGCTGCAGATTTGTATGTTTGTTCTGTTATCATTCATATATTCTTGGAGACAATGTTTTTGAAACTTTTTCTGTTCTAGCATGCTTATTATGTGGAACGCCTTCCCATCAGATGTCAAGGAGATGAGTAACTATATAACCTTTAGAAGACATCTGAAGGCAGCCCTGTATCAGGAAGTTTTTAACATTTGATGCTTTGTTATGTTTCAGTATATGCTGGAAGCCTCCCAGAGTGGCTGGGGCAACCCAGTCAAATGGGTGGGGTACAAATAATAAAATATTATCATTATTATTATTATTATTATGGCTGTGGCACTATGGCTAAAGTTAACTTAGAAGTATTTAATGCCATCCCAACGTCTGATTGCGGGTGGCACTGTGGGTTAAACCACAGAGCCTAGGACTTGCCGATCAGAAGGTCGGCGGTTTGCATCCCCGCGACGGGGTGAGCTCCTGTTGCTCAGTCCCCGCTCCTGCCAACCTAGCAGTTCGAAAGCAAGTCAAAGCGCAAGTAGATAAATAGGCACCACTCCGGTGGGAAGGTAAACGGCATTTCCGTGCACTGCTCTGGTTCGCCAGAAGCAGCTTAGTCATTCTGGCCACGTGATCTGGAAGCTGTACGTCGGCTCCCTCGGCCAATAAAGCGAGATGAGCGCCGCAGCCCCAGAGTCGGCCACGACTGGACCTAATGGTCAGGGGTCCCTTTACCTTTAATGCCTGCTCACACACAAAAAACCACAATTGAGTCCAGCGGATTGCCGCCTTTGCATTAGTATTTTTATTCCATTGTTACTCCGTAGCAGCTGGCAGGGCAGAGCAAGGTGGCGTATCTTACTTGGCTTCCCCATTCAGGGGTAACTGAGAAGAGGGAGAGGCAAGGTGACAGGGAGGCTGGTGTGGTGCAGGCACAGCAGCGGAACCAATCCAACACTTTTGATGCTGCATGCACCACCACCTCCCTCCACTCCCTCTCGAGTAACCAGAGGGGATCTCTGCTTTGGGAAATCGAGTAAGCAGTACCACTCCACCTGCCCTCTGTCCTGTCCTGCCCTGCTGGCTGTTACTCTTGTTTGCATTAAGTTAAAGTAACCTTAGGATGGGGTGAAGAGACAGTTCCTCCATTCCTCTAAAGAAACAAGCCGAGCCTTGTGCAGAGCTGCAAAAAAAATTTTTTTTAATTAATAAATAAAAAATAAAAAATTCCTTTCATTTGCCATGTCACCTATTACAATTCACCCCTCCTTTGAGTGTTTTAAAGGCATTATCCCAAAGTCAATAGTGTTTGCATTATTCAGATGACTCGCTTTGGGCTGCCAAGAAGGTTAAAGTGACAAAGCTTAGGAATAATCTCTCTCTATTCTTCATGCTCTCCTCCCATCATCCTCCATTAAACAGGGCTTTGTAAGATCAATAACGCAAAGATCTTGCCTGTTTAAAAGCAATATATTTGGCCTGCTTGTTCCCCCTACACACACACACACACACAGAGAGAGAGAGAGAGAGAGAGAGAGAGAGAGAGAGAGAGTTAGGAAAAAGGGAGAGAATTTGAGATGTTTTATTTGAACAGGAATGATATTCAATCAGAAGGGGCTCACCAGGCAGAGTGGGGGGGTGCTATAATAGCTTGCTGTCTGCTTGTGGGATACTTGTGGGCTGCTGCTATTTGCCAGGAAGAGGAGGGCCCCAAAAACTGGTGCTCCTGCCTTTGCACTCTGCAAACCCTTCCCCACCACCTAAAATCTCTCAGTAAACAACATCAATCCACTTGCCAGGAATCGAATGCTATGGCTCCACCCCTTCTAGAGAGCTGCTTCTGTGTGCAGTTGACTTCTTTCCATCCTCGGGTGATCTCTGTTTTTTGTCTTATTGAATTTCATTGGGAAAGAACCCCATTTTAGTGGCAAGAATGTGCTCTGTGGGGAAAGGAACCCTGGCATATCTGCAGAAAGGTGGTAGGTGGGAGGAAGGACGTCTTCAGCCTGAGATTAGGGATGGATGTTTCTGGTTATTTCTGGACAATGTCAATTTCAGACGTGTTCACTCAGAAGTCCATTTCACCCTAGTAGTGTTTGCAATAAATAAACGAATTTGTGCAAAACCGTATTTAAGTTGTACTCATTTTGTACTAAAATATGCATTTCTGTACATATATTGCCCAAAATACACTTTTGCATGCCAAGAGCAGCATTGTGAACATTGAAGCAGTGTGAAACCTGAAGGCTGCTGGCCTTGCAATCCATGAATTGGTCTGGTCAGTGCAAATTAGGTTGCTTAAAAATTCAAGCTGAACAAAATTCTCCCCCTTCCATACAAGCAGGGCTGCCTGTTGCAGTTCAGTGGAGGAATCTGTCAGCTTCAGTTTCTCTTTGTTCTTATTTTTCCAATCTCGGTTTCAATTCTACATGTCTCTACACTCATTTGCATTTTTTTTTAAAAAAAAGAGGCACCATGAGAAAACCGTACAGTTAGGAGTAGAACCACCGCAACAAAATTCCCCATGCACAGAGCAGTAGGATGTGTAGAGAGCCAGCGTGGTGTATTGGTTAAGAGCGGTGGACTTGTAATCTGGTGAACCGGGTTCGCTTCCCCACTCCTCCACATGCAGCTGCTGGGTGACCTTGGGCTAGTTACACTTCTCTGAAGTCTCTCAGTCCCACTCACCTCACAGAGTGTTTGTGGTGGAGGAGGAAGGGAAAGGAGATTGTTAGCTGCTTTGAGACTCCTTAATGGGAGTGAAAGGCGGGATATCAAGTCCAAATTCCTCCTCTTCCTCCTCTTCTTCTTTTTCTATGTGGTCAATGGTGTCGAATGCCACCAAGAGACGACAGGGATCCAACAGATTTTTAGAAAGGATCTTGATGCAAAAACAAAAAGGTTAACTGCATGGGGATACTTGGAGGGTGAGTTCCTTGCTATTATTGTTCATGGCTTTTTTGTTTTATGAATGCAAATTTACAGGAACAAAACTTCCTCAAAAATGTGAAGAAAGAGAGAGAAAGCCCAAGAAGCAACTGAAAACGAACTCACTGTATTTTAGAAGGTTATTGAAAGAGTTGTACAGAATTACAGCAACAAAATTTAAGTTAAATCTAAAGAAATCATCATGGTTGTGATCTGTTGTTGTTGCTAGTGTTGTTGTTGTTGTTGTTGTTGTTACTATAGCACCATACACCCTGAATTCATGCCAATCAAGAGCAGGAATGGGCAAATGTGTTGATTCAACTTTCTCATTTTTCCATCCTCAAGTTTAGTTTTCCACATTTCCATGTGAATTTGCGATTTGTTTATTTTTAAAGTCCTCATGAAAATTCATCAGCATTAAAAGCCTTGTTGTTGTTGTTTAGTTGTTTAGTTGTGTCTGACTCTTCATGACCTGTAGTGGTTGGGAGTTACTCGTGCGTAATCCTGCCCCGTTTGAGCATCGGATTGCCTGGTTAAACCCTCCGGACTGCACAGCCCAACTCAGCGTGGCCGCCCTTAGTCACTCGTAGTATCTGTCTGTGGGCGTTTCTTAAAGCGCTGCCAACATAAGAGTTGTTTGACGCCTAAGCGTCTCCGCCTCTCACTGCGCGGGAGTCTCCTGCGCAGGGTGGGCGTGGGCAGCGGGGTGCTTGGGCTCTCCTCACTAACTTCCAACGAAGAGTCCTGGAGCTCTTGCACCTCCCTGTCCCGTTGCTCTCCTGGATCCCTGGTGTTACACTCATTCTCTTCCCCTCTTTCCCAGCTGAGTCTCCCCCTAGTGCTGGGACCTTCTCCTGCAGAATCAGAGACCCTCTCCTTCTCCCGTGCCTCTGATGTCAGTTCCCTGACATGACCCCATGGACCAGAGCACGCCAGGCACGCCTGTCTTCCACTGCCTCCCGCAGTTTGGTCAGACTCATGTTTGTAGCTTCGAGAACACTGTCCAACCATCTCGGCCTCTGTTGTCCCCTTCTCCTTGTGCCCTCAATCTTTCCCAACATCAGGGTCCTTTCCAGGGAGTCTTCTCTTCTCATGAGGTGGCCAAAGTATTGGAGCCTCAGCTTCAGGATCTTCCCTTCTAGTGAGCACTCCGGGCTGATTTCCTTCAGAATGGAGAGGTTGGCCCTGCACGGCATAGCTCATAGCTTCTCTGAGTTATTCAAGCCCCCTCGCCACAGAAAGGCAGCAATCCATGAAGGAGGCATTAAACACACATCTTTTCCCCCAAGCAATTTTCCCTAACGTGTTGCAGTATTAAAGTTATTTTCACCAATATATGCATTTTAATGCACATTGTACCTTACTAAATGCAGTCATATACGCATTGCTGGAGTGGAATGAGCTACTGTAAAAACCAGGGAAGTGCAAATTTTGAAGGGTAGTTGTGCTCCAGTTTGCATATTATTTTGGAAAGTAGAAATTAGGATGGTTACATTTCAGTACACATACTGTTTCAGGAAGTGCAAAGCGCATATCATTCCTTCCTCATCCTTAACCAAGGGTAACAGGTCTCATCCCCCATCCCTCACATTGCCCTGAAAATCAATCCCCCTCCTAATTCCTTTTCTTGGGGGGGGGGGTGACACTGTTCAGCACCCATGTAGTTTACACATTTCATAAAAACCAGAAAGCTAGTTGACAAATTCCCATGGGCCTGACTAGACTTGCGGATACAGAGGGGGCATTGCTCATTTTGCAGCCTTCCCTGTCCCTGAGCAGCTGTTGACATCTTCACAAAATCACTGGGCAACAAAGCGGAAGCTGTTAAAAATCCATTACATAACACCGGCCTGGTTGTTTTTTTCCAAACCTGCAAAGTGCCCAAGAGGCTGAATGATATAAGAAAAAAAAGGGGGGGAATGTGCAAAACCTTAAAACCTTTGGAAGGGTGTACAACAGTAAGTGTAAGAAAGAGCACTGCTGGATCAGGCCAGTGGCCCATTGAGGGCAGCATCCTGTTCTCACAGTGGCCAACAGGGTGTTTATGGGAAGCCTATAAACAGGACCCGAATCCCTGCATTGTAGCCTTATGAGAAAGGGAGGAAAGCTTCTCCCTACAAACTTATTACATATAATTTTATATGCCTCTACCAGAAATCCTCTTACCTTTTCTCCCAAAGGTAACAGGACATCACCTTGCCAACAAAAGTCCGTATAGTAAAAGCTATGGTTTTCCCAGTAGTGGTGTATGGAAGTGAAAGCTGGACCATAAAGAAGGCTGATCGCCGAAGAATTGATGCTTTTGAATCATGGTGCTGGAGGAGACTCTTGAGAGTCCCACGGACTGCAAGAAGATCAAACCTATCCATTCTGAAGGAAATCAGCCCTGAGTGCTCACTGGAAGGACAGAACCTGAAGCTGAGGCTCCAATACTTTGGCCACCTCATGAGAAGAGAAGACTCCCTGGAAAAGACCCTGATGTTGGGAAAGATGGAGGGCACAAGGAGAAGGGGGCGACAGAGGACAAGATGGTTGGACAGTGTTCTCGAAGCTACCAACATGAGTCTGACCAAACTGCGGGAGGCAGTGGAAGACAGAAGTGCCTGGCGTGCTCTGGTCCATGGGGTCACGAAGAGTCGGACACGACTAAACGACTAAACAACAACAACAAACCGGAAATCCTCTTACCTTTTCTACAAAAGATAACAAGGTCACCTAGCCAACCACTGGTCTTCCTGAGCATCAGTACACAAGCTTCCAAAAGTCAAGAGTGGGGGGGGGGGAGATGTCAAAAAAAACACCCAGAAGCCTTTTTGTCAGGTATTTTAGGTCAAGACATACCAAAGGAAATGAGGATTTTATTTACGTATGCCACTACAGCAGCAAGAAAGTTGATTGCACAAAATTGGAAGACCGGAGAAATACCAACTAAAGAACAATGGCAAGAGAAGTTGATGAACTATGCAGAACTGGCCAAAATGACAGGTAGACTAAGAGAAAAAGACAACAGAGACTTTGGAAAAGATTGGAAACCATTCATATCATATTTGCAGAAACAAAGAAAGTCAATAGACTTGATGGCAGGATTTAAATAAACATTTGCATTATTAGCATTAGAAAATGTTTAGAAGATAGTGAAATATGATGGTGTATTTGCTGTTATTTTTATGTCTTTAGGCTTGAAGTTATGTTATTAATAACTTTTCCTGTTAAGAGAAAGCAAAGTGGGTGAAAATGGAAACAAACCAGAAGCAGAAGTTGGGGGAAGCCTTGGGGGGGGGATATATGGTAAATTTTAAGAATTTGAGATGTCTGTAATGAATGAAAAATAAAAATGAATAAAAATTACAAAAAAAACCACAAAAACCAGTGGCAGGTAGTCCATCTGAAGCAAGGAAAAGCACAAGGTTTGGGGTAACGGTTTGGAAGCAATGCAAGAGGCACGACAACCCCAGAGAGGAGAACTGCCGCTGCAATGAATAAGTAGACGGCGTACACAGCATGATTTGTCACTGGTTCATGAGCCTGAATGCAATGTTTGGTGGTAGCGCAGCCACAATCCATCCACTCCGCCTCGGAGGAAGACCGGCTATGATCTCTAATGTGGCGCACTTTATCACTCCAGTGGTGTCAGTTTATCATTCTAATATCCGCTCCTTCCTTCCTTCTCTCCCTCCCCACACCTCCTTTTCTTCCTAACCTCTGTTATGCAGTCAGCATAAGAATCCAGCAATGAGGCATGTCTTGGGATAAGCAGCGAGGGATGGGCAGATCTGTCCATTTTGCTCTATCTCAGTTTGCCATTTTTCCATTCTTAAATTCAGCTCTCCACATTTCCACATCAGTTTCCTGTTGTTGTTGTTGTTGTTGTTGTTGTTTTAAAAAACAAACCTCATGAAAATTCACCAGCATTTTAGTGCAGGTTTCACTTGATATATAATCATTTTTGTCTGACACCTTTTTGCAAAGTAGCTTCCATTTATGTAATGCATTTTAATGTTCGTTTCACCAGTATATATACTTTTTAACCCACACTTCATCCTACCTTATACGCATTTTTGTACACATTGCTCAACTGGAAAAAATGCACTGTAAAATTCAGAGAACTGCAAATTTCAAAGAATGGCTGTGTTTCAATTCATGTACTGTTTTGCAAAGTGCGAATTGTGTTTTTTCATCTTTAGATGCAAACTGAATATGATTCTTTCCCCCACCTCGATCAACAGCTCAGTTTAGACATCATAATGTCCTCCTTCACACAAGACATCCTTCTGCAAGCAAGCAGTGGTTCTCAGAATCTACCTTTCGGGAAGGTGCAAAATGAGACTTGATCCCCTGAATGCTGCTTATGCACAGGAGAGAGAGAGAGAGAGAGAGAGAGAGAGAGAGAGAGAGAGAGAGAGAGAGCAGCAACATGTATAACTTAAGGAGAATGTAAGCAGAGTGGTTAATATGCATAGCAACCAGCCATTGTTCACATTCACCAGGGCTCAAGGAGAATGTGTACATCATCTGTACATGAAGAATAATTTTTTCACATTTCCCTGGCAATGAACATAATCTCCAACAGGTCTTGGGTGACAAGATTGCTATATATTTTATATCATAAACCAAGCATACAATGCTTCTTAGGCATTTGGGGTAGTCCACACACACACCCATTCTATTTTTATTAGCCTGGCTTCATTGACTTCTTTTTTTTCTAAAGCAATCACTCCCTCCAGGAATATGCCATTGCAAAAAACAGGGGAGGAACACCTCCTGCGTTTCCTCAGGTATGGCTTCTTCCCGCCACTCTCACCCGTTTTGTGGCATAGCTCCTTTTTAATATACCAGAATGCAAAAACACCTCCACCTCTACTGGTGATGGAACCTTAATGATCTACAGCTCTCCCAAGTAATGAGTAAAAATGCATCTCATCAGTATCAACGGGCAAAATATGGTCTATGACTGTTTCGGCTCCCTGATTCATAATGAATGAATTATACACCCACACTCCTCAAGGGCAACAGAGAATAATATTGTGTTGACTGTGTTTTAAAACAAAATATGTAGGTTATGTCCAAAAAAAAGTGCTCTTCTAAGTGCAGTTTCACCCTGGCTCCTAGGTTTGATTGCTTTTCGTGTTTATGTAACACACACACACACACACACACACACACACACACCACCGCCTCATTCCCTGTCTCCTAACATATGGTGAGAAATGTTAAGACAATGCTTGGGAAGGGGAAATGTGACCTGCAGCAAAATGCGACAATGTGGAGTGTTCCTCTAGAACAGTGCTTCTCAACCTGTGGGCCCCCAGATGTTGTTGGACTACAACTCCCATCATCCCTGACCACTGGTCATTCTGGCTAGGAATGATGGGAGTTGTAGTCCAACAACATCTGGGGACCCACAGGTTGAGAAGCACTGCTCTAGAACAGTGTTCCCCAACCTTGGGCCTCCAGCTGTTTTTGGACTACAACTCCCATAATCCCTAGCTAGCAAGACCAGTGGTCAGGGATGATGGGAACTGTAGTCCAAAAACAGCTGGAGGCCCAAGGTTGGGGAACACTGCTCTAGAAGGAACCAGACACACCCTTTTCCAGGAAAGCTCCATTCTGTTCTAACAGTTTTCCATCCCTCTGCCTCCCCAGTTCATCCACTATCCAAGGCCATTCAGCAAGCTCAGTCCTCACTGGGTGGTTCTGACTATCTCCTTTATTTGTCCCCCCCCCTTTAAAAAAATTGTACTTCTGCAAACCTTGAGGTTTTCTCAAGCTTCCTCATGCCTTCATCTGGTGCGTGGATGGTGCTGTTTTGACTATAAGACGATTCACACACGGAGAATCAGTTTCTACCTTAGATATCTACAGCTGGACTGGGGAGCTGGTGGCCCTTCAGATGTTTTTGTACTCCAGTGCCCACTCAGCATGGATCAGTAGTTAATGGGTGATTTGTAATTTAGCAACATCTGGACCACTTGAAAACAATAAGCGGTGCTATATTTTTAAAAAAGAAAGAATCTGAAGAGCTCAGTGCTAAAAACGTAAAGACCAACAACAAACCAACATATTGTTTAGCTGGAGAATTGTGTTGCAAAATTCAGAGAAATGTGCATTTCTATGGGGAGCTGCATTTTGATGGGCAAATTGGGTAATCAAAATGCAAACAAAATCAAATGTCTCCTCCGTCCCTTGGAAGGGATTCTGCCATGTGTCTTCCCCAGGTTGTTGGGGGTTTGTTCTTGTTAATGATTCCTCCCCTTCCTCATATCAGGTTCTGCAAGAATGTCCAGCTGAAGTTCGGGAGGTGAAGGCCTCCTTGGAAAGGCAGTTAACATGGAATAATGAAAAAGTGACTCAGAATAAATATTTGAACTATTTGAAAAGCAATTGTAATAAACAAATTACGCTAATAGGACTGCAAGAAGTTTTGTAAGGAGGATTATGTGAAATATTGCAAGGAAGACTATGAAGAGAATTCTTAGTTAAGGACAATTAAAAGTAATAGAGAAATTAAGAAATGCAGATTAAGTGATAAAGAATGGAAAATCGTCAGAGGTAGTTGACGGAAGTCTAAAATATTGTATAAGATAAGAATGTATGTTAAATGATTGTTGGAAATGATATGTTAAAAAATTAATAAAAATGTATAAAAAGGAAAGAAAAGGTGACTCTTAAACCATGTGCTTGGTGGAAACAAAACAGAGGGGGGAGGCTGTGGGACCCAGTACTGAGAGACAACAAACTGCATCCCATAACCACTGCCAGGAAAGAAGAGACAACGTTTGCATTGTTCCTGTTCAAAGGTTGTTTATTGTTTTATGCATGCACACACACACACCCCATAGAACTCAAGTAGGCACCAACTTGGATGACTATAAAAACGATTCGACTAGTTCATGAAGCAGCTACTAGCCCTGATGCACACATTCTTCCTCCACTGTTGGAGGCCGTATGCTTCTGAATCCCAGTGTTGTGGAAACTTCCACTATCCCGGGGACCACATGGTAAGAGCATTGATGTGACAAGAAAGGAAGTTCCAACTAAGCCTTAGGAACAACTTTCTGATAGGAAGATTGGTTCAACGGTGGAACGGACTGCCTTGGAAGGTAGCGGGCTCTCGTTCATTGGAGGTTTCTAAACAGAGGTTGGACGGCCATCTGCCAAGGATTCTTTAGCCGTGATTCCTGCTTTGTAGGGGGTTGGATGAGTTAACCCTTTGGGTTGCTTCCAACACTACGATTCTATGACTTTTGGCAAAGAGCACTGGCTGTTGCGGAGTCCACCTGGGTAGAGTCCAAAGGCAACTTTGTATGGGTTATAATTTTTTTTTACAACCAAACACATGCTTAGTCTGTTTATCACATACACAGCAAAGAGATTGGCAGGAAATGGGTCATGGTTGCGCAACTTGCTTATCAGCATCAGAACATTCCAACAGACCATGTTCTGCTCCTCCTGATATCCGAGGCTATATTTTTCCACGACACCAGTTTGCTGCAGGAGAGGAGAGCACTCGTGTGCTCATGTATGGCTTATGGACTTCCCAAATGCATCTAGTTGGCCACTGTGAGAATGGGATGCTGCACTAGATGGCCCACCGGCCTGATCCAGCACAGCTCTTCTTATGTTCTCAAAAGGCTAGCCCAATACTTTTTCTTGCCCCCCTTTTCAGGTGCCTCATGTACCTGATGCCATTGTGATGTCAGGTGATTGACAGATGGCCCTGCCCATCTGTCAAAATTGGCTCTGATAAGAATCTGGCCCATGGAGCCCCCAAAGATTCTCCACCCATATTCTATAAGCAAAGCATATGCTCTACCACTGAAATATGGTCCTGCCTCTCAGGAGTAGAACTTTCATATCCCTGCTTCATCCCCTAGAATTCATAAGCCACTACGATGTCTTCCAGTCCATTTTTACCCTTACTGGCCTTCCCAAAACATCTGCTTCTTTGCTATGTTCAGGAGCACTTAGTGAGTTATTTTCCCCACCCCTGTGGCCTTACTGGAGAGCCAGTGTGGTGTAGTGGTTAAGAGTGGTAGACTCGTAATCTGGTGAACCGGGTTTGCGTCTCCGCTCCTCCATATGCAGTTGTTGGGTGACCTTGGGCTAGTGACACTTCTTTGAAGTCTCTCAGCCCCACTCACCTCGCAGAGTGTTTGTTGTGGGGGAGGAAGGGAAAGGAGAATGTTAGCCACTTTGAGACTCCTTTGGGTAGTGATAGCAAATCCAAATTATTCTTCTTCTCTTCTTACTGGGTGGGATGGAGTGGAGGGAAGTTCCTATTCAGGCATATCTCACTCAGGTAAGAAAGTTCTGCTAGCTCCTCCTGTAACAGAGGGAAGTTGTCCACAGCTTGGTGCTGAGTTTCTAATAATGGTAAGAGAAGAAAGGGAATGGAAGGAGGGCTTGGAGCCCAAGGACAGATCAGTGTGCTTCTCCAAGACTCTCTTATGACAGAACGAGGCAGAGTAGGTTTGAAGCCACCCACATACGATGCATATTTCATTTGTCTTGTAAAAAAAAATGAAGAAGGGAGGGGGAAAACACCCTAAGGTATATAAAAGGAGCCGGTGAAAGAAGCCCCTATGGCATTTCCAGGGTTGTGTAAAATATGATTCAGAGCTATAATTAAGTATAACAAAGAGATGTACTATCTGCAGCTAAGGGAAGTTACATAATGAGAGACACCGGGGCCTGTTTTATTTGTGGCCTTTTCCATTTATAACATGAAAAATACATGACATGACATCTGAAGTCCAAAAGTCATGGGCAATGCTGCCATCAAGCTAGACTCAACATCCTGAGCTTTTATTTATTCAGGAAAGGCAGTACAAGGCAGACATTTTGAATTATATCAGGCCTGCTCCGCATGTTACATTTTGTAGAAGTACACCCAAAGGCCAAACTACACAATTACATGAAGTTGTGTATTTTCTTCCTGTAGCTTTAAAGAAAACAAAACTGAAAAGAAGCTTTGTAGGCTTCCTGCTGTTGCTCCCACCCTGAAACTTGGAAGCAGAAGCTCACCCTTGCAAGTAAGAAAGGATATCTTTATTCAGTCCAGTAATGGTACAGGCTCAGCAGCAGACACAGAGCTCAGAGGGCCATGGTTCAGGAGCTCATCAGGAGGGCAAGATCTTCAGAACTGGACCAAAGCAATGAAGATGTCCCAACAAGTTCCCACACTCAACCCACCAAGCTTTTTAAAGACAAGGTATGGCATACTTACCAAACTTACTTGTCTTGTGGAAATATCAGGATTGCAAATGTGCACTCTATTGAGGTTCATGGGTCTGCTCCCATCTGCAAATGCAGCACTTGTTTCTAGGTGGAAATACTGCACTGAATGGAAGATAGAGGCATGTGTGTAGACAGTCACCTAACATACAAAGGTAAAATAATTACGTTTGTTGCTCCACCCACCTCTGCCTCTGGACCTGCTTGCCACTTGCATGTGACCCTGAGAGGGTTGCCCAGAAGACTGAGAAAGCTTTCCCACCCTTGGCTTCATAATTTTAACATTTACCATTATCACTTATGACTTACCATTCACTATTTCTCCTGGTTGCTGGTAGATCGCTACAAGAGCATATAGAGCATTTAAAACTCTTTATTTTTGTCATCTTCAGTGATGTCCGGCTTGAACGTTTTGTTTATCTGAGGAGAGAAAGTTAAGGCACTCTTGAAGCTCAACATCATATTCTAGCCCCACCCCAGACAAAATGTGCTACCTGACCTTCATGGCAAACCCACTTCTATCTACAAAACCCTGATGAGATAGCTTCACTCACAGCGCAGCCGTGTAGATTGGGAAAATCATGTTCCCATTTTATACAAGGGGAAACTGAGGTTTTGCTCACCTAATATAATTCCATGCCTGGGCCAGAGAATCTAATTCAGTAGAACAGCCGGAATTCTTAATACACCACAGTTAGTTACTTCTCCAGCAGTTTGTACAGCCTGTTCCCTTTCCCATGTTACAATTTTCCATTTAGGACAAGCAACTTCCATGAGAGCAGGTGATGTCCAGAGAGTCTCATGTGTTGCCTGCTCAGTATTCATTCAGGCACCGAGCAAATAATTTTTTTAAAAAATAATAATAATCCAAAGCTTTGAAATTGATTTTGTGGTTTCTGTGCACACACACATCTCGGAAAGCATGAGGCATTACTGCAATTCAAGGACACAATTCAGCCAGGCAAAAGCTCTTGAGGAGGACACAAAGCAGGACTTGGGATTGGCTAGGAGAGGGGGTGTGGCCTAGGGGCCAGTTATAGAAGCCTGGCAGGCTATCTGAAGGTAAACTTTTGATCAAGGGGAGATTCTGAGCATGCAAAAGTATTAATAATAATAATAATAATAATAATAATAATAATAATAATATTTTCATTGCAAGTTTTTCCCCCCCACAGCACCATCTCCAACTTTGTCCACCGAAAAGAGCAGCCATATTTTTCACACTGCAGTCAGCTCCTTCTCTCCAAGAGAAGTGTTAGCTGGCCAGTTTGTGACGACGAAAAGAACCACCTGCCGTTTGAGGAACGCCTGCCATTTGAGTGGGATCCAGATGCAAACATTTCAAGAGGCCTGCTTAATCATGCACTTTCCACGCAGGTGGTGAAATATTGATCTGAGGCCGCTTTGTAGCATCAAGGAAGAGACGTTTTCACGGAGCTCTCTGCCAATCTGTTACTGTTGTACATGTCTATCAGAAAACACCCTGTGATTCTTCGAGCGGCACATTGGGGAAGCAGAAATATAGATGGTAGATATTGCGACGTACTTTCCTGCAGTTGTCATAAACACAACTTTTGTCAAGGGGAAAGGAAATGAGAAACCATGCAGGGAGATTTTTATGTATATAAAAGATATCCCCGTTGCTAAAACCAAGACTCAATCATTCCAACAGCCATGTCCCATGAACTGGCATGAGAAGCCATCAACAGAGCTCCCTAGCTGCCTTCAGGAAGTCCTCAAATCCCTCTGTGCCTTCTTAATTACAACCAGATCTGAGCTTGTTTCAGTGTTGCCCTTGTAGAATACAGCTGGGAAGGAAGAGGGGGACAAAATTAGCTGGCTCTGCCTGTCGTTCATAATGGCGCCACCTGCTGTTTGGCCTCCATGCCTTTTACCCTACCAGTCCCCGTGGGTACCAGACACCACTGCTCCAGACAACCCCCTCCCATTAAAAATAAGCCTATAAGCACAGCAACTTGAGCTGTGGAGGGTTGCCCATTTGGGTATATGGGACAGTGTTGAACCAACCTCAGCCAACCCCCACTTGTCTGCCTTCCTCACAACCAGCTCAGGAGATTGCACTGTCAGTCAATCTCCATCTCTCTGTTGCCCTTGCAGATCTAAGCAGCAAGGCAGAAGGATGGGGGTAAAACTAGGAGGAGAAGATGGTTCCACTTGTCATGGGCTCTGGCGCCACCTACTGTTGGGCTCCCACCCTACCAACTCCAATGGGCACCAGACACCCCTGACCGCCATAGCACAAACAACAGCAGGTGCATTAAAACTGTGTCTGATGCTGATTAAAATCTGCAAATGAACAGAGAGTGCTGCCTCCTACAGGTAAGGTTATTTGCCCATTGAGCTCAGGGGGTTTGTTCCTACTCTGATCAGTGGCAGCTCTTCCAAGTCAGGCAGACGTCTTTCCCAGTGCCAGACACCTGATCCTTAACAAACTGATGAGATTGGTCTCAACTATGGCTAGGGCCTTTTCAGTACTGGCCCTGACTTGTTGGAACGCTCTGTCACAAGAGACTAGGGCCCTGCGGGACTCGACATCTTTCCACAGGGCCTGCAAGACAGAGCTGTTCCTCCTGGCTTTTGGTTTGGACTCAGTCTGACCCTTATGTTTCCCTCCCCTAATGGTTTTGATCTATGGGCTACTTTTAAAATGAGGCTGCATTTTAAATTGAATTTTAACCTGTATTTTAAATTGGGTCCCCCCCCCCCATTATGTTTTTACTGTAATTTTACTGGTGTTAGCTGCCCTGAACCCATCTCTGGCCGGGGAGGGCGGGGTATAATAATAATAATAATAATAATAATAATAATAATAATAATAATAATAATTATTATTATTATTATTATTATTATTATTATTATTATTATTATTAACCTGTGACCTTCTGCATGCCAAGAATGTGCTCTAGTACAGAGCCACAACCCTTCTTTGAACAAGTTAACCTCCTTCCGATGGCTATTTTCCATAGTGGCTGATATTTACTGGGCAGAATGGTGCAAACACCCGCAAGGTGCCTTTAATACAAGAGTGAACTTCACCCATTGATGCAACACATTTAAATGGCACCTGTCGGTTTTGCCAATAGGTGAGCGTGCCCCACTTGTGCAAAGAGCAAGTAAACCACCTTTATAGGAAGACCTAATTGCCCACCCCCAATTTTGTTTTCTTATTCCCCCACCCCCATCTGCTAAAATGCAAATATAGCTACATCAAGGTCCTGTGGGTGTCCTTTAATAATAATAATAATAATAATAATAATAATAATAATAATAATAATAATTTTTATTTATATCCTGCCCTCCCCAGCCAAAGCCGGGCTCAGAGCGGCTAACAACAGTAAAAATAACACAGTTTACATAAAATCACAATCAATTACCGGTAATTGAAATACATTCTAAAATCAATTCATTCTAAAATCAATTCAGAATCAAATGAATGGCAACCATTGGGCTAGAGTGCTATGAGGATTACAGAAGGAGGGGGTCAGACTGCACCTTGGCCAAAGGCCTGGTGGAACAGCTCCGTCTTGCAGGCCCTGCGGAATTTTAGATTTTTCCCTGGCACCCACCCAATCTCTGAGCCTCACTCCTAACTACCCACTTAGTCACTTCCCACTTGGCGAGGGTGTCTATCTTTTCCTCCTTTGAAAAACTCATAGAGGTGAAGGACGAAGCTGGAAAAGTGACACTCTTTTCCCCATTTCTGCATGCTTTTCAGGGTTCAGATCTGGCTCCGACGTTTTCCCAGATCTTCTCAAAAAGTGAAATGCAGGTGCCTATATTTTCTCCCTTTTTCTCGGAGTGGGGTGTGGGTGTGGATCTTGGGCAAAAAGTGACCGCAGCACTCATTCAAAACTCCAGAAATACCGTATTTTTCCGTGTGTAAGACCACAGGTTTTTTTTACCCAAAAATTAGGTTTGAAATTGGGGCTCATCTTAAACACAGGTAGTGCTGAGGGATGTTTTCTTAATTTGGAGTCGCCAAAAGTAGAGAGCGTCTTATACATGGGGGCGTCTTATACATGAAAAAATATGGTAGTTGAAAAAGAAAAATGCATTTATTATTTAAGATGGGAAAGGGCTGCATCTCAGTAGTAAAGCATCTATCCTGTATGCCGGAAGCCCTAGTTTTAGTCCCTGGCATCTCTTTTTTTTTTAATTTTTATTGGTTTTACAAAACTTTTTTATAACATACAAACATATAAAGAGACAAACAAACAAGCATTATTTCATAATGTTCTTTCATAAACTTCTTTCCTCGGACTTCCCCATACCTCCCCTTTCTGCATCCTCATGTCCATAATTTAAAAGCAACTTATAAATATTTTTTCATCCCTAATTCATCATAGTCCTCTTTTTTTTCTAATCTTATATTGCTGCAGCCCTTTCTTTCTATAAAACCTCGACAATCTAACATTCAGTAAGTTTATAATAGTCCTTAAGATAAGTTTTAAATTTCTTCCAGTCTTCTTCCGCAGTCTCCTTTCCCTGGTCACGAATTCTGCTAGTCATTTCCGCCAGTGTCATATAGTCGATCACTTTCATCTGCCATTCTTCCAAGGTGGGTAGATCTTGTGTCTTCCAATACTTTGCAATCAGTATTCTTGCTGCTGCTGTTGCGTACATAAAGAAAGTTCTATCCTTCTTTAGCACCAATTGGCCGACGATGCCCAAGAGAAAGGCCTCTGGTTTCTTAGGAAAAGTATATTTAAATACCTTTTTCATTTCATTATATATCATTTCCCAGAAAGCCTTAATCTTCGGGCATGTCCACCAAAGATGGTAAAAAGTACCTTCAGTTTCCTTACATTTCCAACATTTGTTATCAGGCAAGTGATAAATTTTTGCTAGCTTGACTGGGGTCATGTACCACCTATAGATCATTTTCATAATATTTTCCTTTAAGGCATTACATGCCGTAAATTTAATACCGGTGTTCCACAACCTTTCCCAGTCAGCAAACATAATGTTATGACCAATATCTTGTGCCCACTTAATCATAGCCGATTTAACTGTTTCATCTTGTGTATTCCATTTCAACAGCAAGTTATACATTCTTGAGAGATTCTTAGTATTGGGTTCTAACAGTTCTGTCTCAAGTTTTGATTTTTCCACCTGGAAGCCAATTTTCCTGTCTTGTTTGTAAACCTCCATTATTTGATAATAGTGGAGCCAATCTTGTACTTTGGGTTTTAGTTTCTCATGGCTCTTTAGTTTCAAATTCTCCCCATCCTGTTCCCTGGCATCTCTAGGTAGGGCTGGGGGATAATCTTGCCTGAAACCTTGGAGAGCTGCCGTCACTCAGTACTGAGACAGTATTGAGCAAGCTGGACCAGTGGTCTAACTCACCATAAGATTCTTTCGGAGCCTGATGCAATGGCTTTTGTTTGGACACAGGAAGGAGGGAGGATCTGGGCTGTTCACTTTTGAACATTACAAATTGGAGCCTGCTGGGAACCACAATCTGATGTGCGTCTACTAGTAGAGAGATCCACTGCACAGAAGATTGGCACCCTTGCTGTCCACGGGAGACTTTGCCATCTGCAGTGAATAAGGTCTCTATAATTTAAAAATCTCAATGTATTTTTTAAAAGATTTTTTTTGAAAGCTTGCTTCTTTTTTAAAGAGAGAGAGAGACCTCAACAGAAATAAACAGGCTCAACCACTTTTGTGAAGCAACAGAAGACCTTGGCAACTACTTGATTACCTAGCAACTCTCATAGAGCAAAATAGCCCCCAGGGTGGAGGTGGGGAGAATTTGCATGGTTCTAGGGCTTGAAAACACTGAAGCGAGAATTGTTTTGTTTTGATTCTCACCATTGCTGGGCATCATCTGGCAATACAAGCATACATCAAAAGAGATCTCAGTTGCAGTTTCCTTTCCCTGTTTGCTAGTAATGGTGATGCACTGGCAATGGCTTCATAATCAATCAGTTTGATTGAGGGTTTTTTTTAAAAACCCCGCCAGCGGAGGATAGGGTTTCCTTGATGTCACTGGCTTTGAGTTCCAGGATCTGTGTTAATGGATGGCACCTCGACTAGGGTAGCCAAGTGCCCTAATTTACATGGAACAGTCCTCTACTTAGAGGCACTGTCTGGACAAAATCTGGTTTAAAGGTTTTAAAAAAGTAAGAGATGTCCCTCAAGGATTAGCAGCTGAGCAAAAGCAAGTGGCTCACCTGCTCTCACTATTGGTATGATCAACTTAATTAGAACCATAATGCCAATGGGTAAAGGTAAAGGGACCCCTGACCATTAGGTCCAGTCGTGTCCGACTCTGGGGTTGCGGCGCTCATCTCGCTTTATTGGCCGAGGGAGTCGGCGTACAGCTTCCGGGTCATGTGGCCAGCAGGACTAAGCCGCTTCTGGCGAACCAGAGCAGCGCTTGGAAATGCCATTTACCTTCCCGCCGGAGTGGTACCTATTTATCTACTTGCACTTTGACGTGCTTGCGAACTGCTAGGTTGGCAGGAGCAGGGACCGAGCAATGGGAGCTCACCCCATTGCGGGGATTAGAACCACCGACCTTCTGATCGGCAAGCCCTAGGCTCTGTGGTTTAACCCACAACGCCACCTGCATCCCACACAATGCCAGTAGTTGTTTCTAAATCTGCACCTCTGCATATATGTTGTTGTTGTTTAGTCTTTTAGTCGTGTCCGACTCTTTGTGACCCCATGGACCAGAGCACGCCAGGCACTCCTGTCTTCCACTGCCTCCCGCAGTTTGGTCAGACTCATGTTTGTAGCTTCGAGAACAGTGTCCAACCATCTCGTCCTCTGTCGTCCCCTCCTCCTTGTTCCCTCAATCTTTCCCAACATCAGGGTCTTCTCTTCTCATGAGGTGGCCAAAGTATTGGAGCCTCAGCTTCACGATCTGTCCTTCCAGTGAGCACTCAGGGCTGATTTCCTTAAGAATGGATACGTTTGATCTTCTTGCAGTCCATGGGACTCTCAAGAGTCTCCTCCAGCACCATAATTCAAATGCATCAATTCTTCGGCGATCAGTCTTCTTTATGGTCCAGCTCTCACTTCCATACATCACTACTGGGAAAACCATGGCTTTTACTATATGTTTGTTGGCAAGGTGATGTCTCTGCTTTTTAAGATGTTGTCTAGGTTTGCCATCGCCTTTCTCCCAAAGAGCAGGCGTCTTTTAATTTCGTGACTGCTGTCACCATCTGCAGTGATCATGGAGCCCAAGAAAGTAAAATCTCTCACTGCCTCCATTTCTTCCCCTTCTATTTGCCAGGAGGTGATGGGCCCAGTGGTCATGATCTTCGTATATATACTTAGCATATATACTTAGCCCCATTCCAGATGCAACTGCCATCAGCCCCAGTCAGCACAGCCAATGGTCAAGGAATTATGGGAGTTGTAGTCCAGCAATATCCAAAGGGTCACATGTTGCCCATCCCTGGAGTAGACAATACGGAGCTGGGTGGACCAATGGTCTGACTCTGTATAAGGAAATTTCCTATGATCCAGTATTTGTCCCCTTGAACTACAGTGGTACCTTGAGTTAAGTACTTAATCCGTTCTGGAGGTATACTGATTGGTAGTGACTACAGGGTTTCAGACTGGGGACCTTCCCAAGCATATTTGGAAGTGCCGGGGATTGAACTTGGGACCTTCTGCATACAAAGCAGATGCTCTTCCACTGTGTTACAGCTTTATATTGTGTTGAATCCATTGCATTCTCAGGACTTAGGTTTATCAAGCTTCTGGAATATATTAGGAACAAAGGTGCGTTCCCACTAATAAATCAAAGAGTAAGAGAAGATGGGGCATGCAATTAAACAGTTATTGGACGCATGCACTGTCAGGGCAGAGATGAAGACGTATCTGATTTTGCATTTACATCGTTTGATTGCTTTGTGACACTATACTGCTCCTATGCATCCAAGCTATCTCCATAATCAGAGGGGGGGGGGTTTCCTCACTGTAAAAGCTGCCAACTGTATTAAGAGGGCTATAACTTCTCTGAAACACTTCCCCCCCCCCAGTCCAGCCAGCATAACGAGGCCATATTTCAGGACTTCACATTCTCTCGATGCCTTCATGATGGTTGGAAATCTCAATTTATATGGATGATCTCCCGCTTCCATCCACCCACCCACCCGTTATGGTGAAAGTCTCCAAAGTAAGATATTAAACTCCGATGTTAGCACTTTCTTTCGTGAGTTCCTGCACAAAGATTGATTGAGATTTTGACGGATAGGCTACAATGCTCAACTTGGCGCCAAGGAAAGAAATGTGATTTTGAGATGGGCAGCAAAGGGGAGCTAGAGGAAGCTGACAGCACTTCTCCTGCATGAAGATCCTTCTGAATCAGGCCAGGGGCCCATCGATTCCAGCATCCTTTTCTCCCCTCGGCCAACCAGATGCCTAAGGGAAACTCCCAAGCAAGACCTGAGATCAACAGTGCTCTGCCCAGCTGTGATTCCCAGCAACTTGTATTCAGAGGTGTATAGCATTCCCCCTTCAGGGTTAGTAGCCACCGATAGCCTCTCCTCCATTAATTTGTCCAGTTCTCTTCTGAAGTCACCCACGTTGGTGGTTGTCAGGCTTCAGGGAATTTGATCGCTCCCACGGTGAGCAGCCAAGAAGCAGATAACAAGAAGAGCTCTTACCAAGTCCTTTATTCAGTATTCACAGAGAGAGGCTTTGAAAAGTGCCTATCCATTCCAGCAAAGTCCCACCCCCTCCATCTCTCCCTGCGCCAGCTGATCTGTGCTTTCTGCCTCTGAGCTTTCTGTTCTACTACTCTCAATGCATGCCGGGTCCTAGGAGAAGGGGTCTCAGGAATGCTTTCTAATGATAATGTGTCAGCCAGCTGCTCTGGCTTTGCTGCTCCCCCCTCCTCTTCCATTATCTCCCAGCTTCTGTCTCAGAGTCAGGACCTTCTGCAAACTACAACTTTAAATCTATACTGCCTTCCTCTTCTCAGGAAGGTTCAGGAGAAGGGGAGGGGGATGTCTCCACCATTCTTCCTCCAATGTCCAGTCCCTGACAATGGTCACCACTGCCTCTTGTGGGATGAATTCCATAGTTTATATGTGCACTGTGTGAATAAGTACTTTTATGCTCTACGTCTCTTTTCTGAATTAAGGTCTATATTGGAGAGGGACCACAAAGCTGTGGGGAATGCACATGTCTTGAATGCAGAAGGTCTTAGGTTCAATCCATGGCATCTCTAGTAACAACAACAACAACAACAATTTATTATTTGTACCCCACCCATCTGGCTGGGTTTCCCCAGCCACTCTGGGCGGCTTCCAACAAAGATTAAAAATGCATCAAAATATCACACATTAAAAACTTCCCTGAACAGGGCTGCCTTCAGATGTTTTCTAAATGTCAGGTAGTTGTTTATCTCTTTGACATCTGATGGGAGGGCATTCCACAGGGCGGGCGCCACTACCAAAAAGGCCCTCTGCCTGGTTCCCTGTAACTTGGCTTCTTGCAGCGAGGGAACCGCCAGAAGGCCCTCAGCGCTGGACCTCAACGTCCAGGTGGAATGATGGGGGTGGAGATGCTCCTTCAGGTATACTGGGCTGAGGCTGTTTAGGGCTTTAAAGGTCAGCACCAACACTTTGAATTGTGCTCAGAAACGTACTGGGAGCCAATGTACGTCTTTCTCGAGGAATTGCATGAAAGGGAGTGGAAGGAAGTTCCATTACTCAAGCGTAAATCCTTGCACTAATGGAACAAGTTACTTAATGCTACATTGGATGCAACCCAAGAATTCTGTCTTTGCATGGGCAGGGGTGAAGCCAGCCTTCTCACAAACTGCTACCCTCCAGATGCATTTGGATTTCAACTCCTTATCAGCCTCGGCCAACATGACATGATCAGGGTTGGTGGAAGTTGCAGTGAGAGAACATTCAGAAGGCATAAATGTGGGTAGGGGAGGTTGGTTTCATCCCATAACCAGGTACAAAAATAAAGACAAGATGGGTCTGCTATGAGTAGGACCAGCATTCAGGTGTACCCCAAAATGTCTGGGGCTCAGTATAAGGAAAGTGCCAGGAGAGTTGCTTGGAGTCTGCTAGGCACTTAAGGAGGAGATGGCATATTTTCTATCTGCAATCACTGACGCTGGAGGCAGGGAACCAAGTGAATATTCGGTGTCTCACCAGGCAGATTCAGAATTGTAAACTGTTTATGCTTCCATATACTTTCATTCCAGTTTGTGTACATTTTACGTATTTTCACTTGTGTTGATACAAAGGAGAGTGCTGTGTTTTTGCCAGATTTTGTGCTACTCTTTATTTATTAAAGTTCTACCCCCTCCTTCCTCCCACAGGAGCCCAGGCAAACAACCAAACAGCCAAAAACAGCAAGACAAAAACAAGACAGAAGTGTTTTTTTCATTATTAAAAAAAAAACATTTAAAAACTATCAAATAACCTCCTGGCTAAATAATTTCACGGTTGTCAGGAACAGTATCTTTCATCCTTGAAATACCGGGGTTGCGTATTAAAATTCTGCTGAAATGTTAATAATTTAGGAGACAGATGCACCTTACCAGGGAGGGCATTCCATAAGTGGGGAAACAATACTACTACTACTACTACTACTACTACTACTACTACTACTACTGTTATTATTTGTACCCCAGCCATCTGACTGGGTTGCCCCAGCCACCCTGGATGGATCAGCTGGAACCACCTCTTCTTCCAATCGTCGTCTGAGGTGGTTGATCCTGGGGGAGATGCTCTTTTAGGTAATTGGGTGCTAAGCAATTTAGGGCTTTGTGCACTAGCATTAACACCCTGGATTGGACCCAGGAGTTGGCATCCAGGACAATGCTTTCAGGATCAGTGACACATAGCTCCATTGAACTGCCACAACTTACTAACCTAGCAGCTGAGTTCTGCACCAGCCGCAGTTTCCAGAACATTGTCAACCTGAGCTGGGCATAAACACTCCTGGACACAGAGGCCGTTTGTGTCCCTAGTGATAGGCTGGAATACAGAATCAGGTTGGCATTTCTGCTTTCTATAATTTCTGTATTTTTCTATGTTACTTTTATAACAGATATTTATTTGATTTTTATGCTGCCTTTCTGCCCCAAGACGATTCCCAGGGCAGTTCTGACACCTTCCCAGGCATGCTTGGTGGAGACACAGGAGAGGGCCTTCTCAGTGGCTGCTCCCAAACTCTGGAAGTCCCTCCCTAGAGAAGCCAGACTGACTCCCTCCTTCTTGTCCTTTCGCCAGCAGGTGAAGACTTTCTTGTTCCAACAGGCTTTGGGGAGCTGACTGCTTTTAATGAAAGGACCAGTGCCTTGCTGCTTTTGTTGTAATTATTGGTATAGTGTTAATAGATGTTAATATGCATGCCTAGTTTTAATTCTATCAGTGTTTAATTAATTCTTAATTATTGTTCTTTCCTATGTTTTTAGCAGTTCTTAAGACTCCCTGGAAAAGACCCTGATGCTGGGAAAGATGGAGGGCACAAGGAGAAGGGGACGACAGAGGACGAGATGGTTGGACAGTGTTCTCGAAGCAACCAGCATGAGTTTGACCAAACTGCGGGAGGCAGTGGAGGACAGGAGTGCCTGGCGTGCTCTGGTCCATGGGGTCACGAAGAGTTGGACACGACTAAACAACAACAAACATTTTTATCTGTAAACTGCTTAGAGTTCCATCTACAATAGTGTCTTATTTATTTTATAGTACAGTACCTTGATTATTGCTTTCATTTTATGGACCAATGGTCTGGTTAGATAGTAAAATTCATGTGAAATTGCTGTTTTAGGAGTTGTTTTTAAAAGTCTGGAACGGATTAATTTATTTTGCATTACTTTCTATGGGAAAGTTCACCTTGGTTTCGGAACGCTTTGGATTTGGAACTGACTTCCGGAACAGATTAAGTCTGAGAACCAAGGTACCACTGTACCAGTTGCTGGAAACCACGGCAGGGGAGAGAGCTCTTGTGTTCAGGTCCTGCTTGCAGGCTTTCCACAGGCATCTCACACCCCACAAGTGTCCTGGGAAGACCAGGACATATTGTTTTTTCCTGCAAGACTTCGTCCCCAAATAAGTGTGTTTTTTGGGCTCTGTTGTCCTGTGCAGGCAGGTCATATGACTAGTGCGGGAGCATGGATGGGAAGACACGTGTTCTGGTTTGGGGGCTCAACATGTTGGAGGGTATGGCATCTTGGTTGGCCCTTCTTATGTTCTCAGTTAGGTCCTTGGTTCTCCACCATCCCCAGGACCTTTCAAGGATGGAAGAGTAACTGCATTACTCCTCCTTGTTTTTAGTTTCCTCGTTCTCGGACAAATGAATTAGCTTCCAGTTCACCTGCTTCTGCTTACACACCAGACTACATGCAAAGGATGCCAGTTTCATTTCATTGCCTGATTTTGTGTGTGTAATACACACAAAACACAAGTGCTTTAGTGTAGTGCTACCTCCCTAAAGCTCAGAGAAAAGGAGAGGGAGGGTGTGCTTTATCAAGTGAGAAAAGCTTTATCAAGTGAGAAAAGCCTTAAGAAGAGATTTAAGTAGCATCAAAGACATTTCCAGGAGATATTGGCTGAAGGATTCACTTGTATCTCACGTCTAGATCTGGTAAGAAGATCTGTCAACAGCTCTCCCGCTTTACCGTACTGTGTGGCACTGAAGGGCCCTATCGATTCATTTTGTTAATCTTATATTTAAGGCACAGGCTTGCTTGAGTAGCTACATCAATGGAGTCAAACAAGACCAGGCTCTTGAGTTATGTGCTATCGAGTGTCCTAAGTAAAGTGTATACAATTTATAGGTTTTCCCAAAACAAAATATCATAACAGACACTGCAGTTGGACAGCCCGGACTTGTGTCAATAGACAGCTATTTGTCACCTGCCAGGAACTGAGAAGATCACCAGATGAGACACGTCCTCTGGGTGAAGGCAGCTGATAGTTTGATCCAAAGTGCCAGCCCCAGAGATGTGCCAAGACATGTCTGGAGCATAAAATGCCCATTCCGGAGATGGTGGTGAAGACTCCAAAACAAACCAACAGCAAAAAAAAAAAGCTTTCAGAATGGCCAACAATATGACAGAACTTGGCTTCAGCAGCAGAGATGAATTCTGGGATTTGATGTCATAGCCATGGGAACCAGAGACTACTGAGGGACCCAGCTGGGCCTACAATTGCCGGGATCTAAGCCTTCAAGGTGACAGAAAATCATGCAAGCTCCTGGAAGTAAGATCAACTGGAAAAGGGCATGGAAGGTAGTCAAGAGTTATGGATGAACAGCACCTTTGATGGAGCCTGGACCCGACAGCTGTGGGAAGCCTGGCTTGAGTTGGCTTGGAAGAATGAAGCTAAACTGCCTGGGATGAGCGAGTGAGGATAGCCCTATTCCAGTGTTAGGTCTAGCCATGTTTGAAGAACACATGGAGAGGGTGCCCCACCTGCTGTCCATGTCTAACCTTGACATGTTAAGTTTGAAGGTCCAAAAGGAAACTCTAAGTTAGTTCAGAATCCTCCCAGTTGCAAACTCAACACAGAGTTCCATTTCATGGGAGGTATTCTAAGCACATCCAGCTCCCTTCAGACCATCAGTCTGGAAGTGGACTTGGCAGGGTTGGGGGTGTTGGGGGGCAGGAAGGGCACACATGGCACAGCTCCCTTCTATGTGTTCATCAAACATGATTAGACCAAACATCTGACTAGGGCTACCCTCACTCACTCTGTAGGATCATATAATTGTAGAGTTGGAAGGGATCCCAACAATCATCTAGTCCCAAGTCTCTGCAGTGCTGGAATCATCCCTATGTCCACAGTGTGCTTAATGGCACATTCTTCCTCTTCTCTTGGTCCCTGTTTTTTTGGCTTCCCAATCCCAGCTAGGCATCCGGTTGGCCACTGTGAGAAGAGGATGCTGGAGGAGATCTGCCACTGGCCTGAATCACCAGGTGTTTTTATATAACCCCTCCCCAAATGCAGTACTGGACGCGGGTGGCGCTGTGGGTTAAACCACAGAGCCTAGGACTTGCCGATCAGAAGGTCAGCGGTTCAAATCCGAATGACGGGGTGAGCTCCCGTTGCTCGGTCCCTGCTCCTGCCAACCTAGCAGTTCAAGAGCACGTCAAAGTGCAAGTAGATAAATAGGTACCACTCCGGTGGGAAGGTAAACGGCGTTTCCGTGCGCTGTTCTGGTTCGTCAGAAGCGGCTTAGTCATGCTGGCCACACGACCCGGAAGCTGTATGCTGGCTCCCTCGGCCAATAAAGCGAGATGAGCACCACAACTCCAGAGTCAGCCACGACTGGACCTAATCGTCAGGGGTCCCTTTAACTTTACAATGAAGTATAATTTAATAACACATATATAATTTCTAATGCACTTCCAAATTCCAGACATAGCAAAGATGCACATGTTGAAGAACTGAAATGATTGGCGATTCTCTTGCCTTTTCCATTTCAGCATTCTCTTCATGCAACTGAAATCCCAATGGATTCTTAGGCAGCCACGCTCTTAGTAAACAATGGGCTGGAATTGATGGTCATAAGTGGCACTGACAGTCGCAAGTGTCTCTTGATTAAATTAGCTGGATAATTTGTGTGATTGGTGCACAAGTGTGTCATAATTAGCTGGCTGGCTTGTTTGCTGCAGTCTTAGGCACTATATTTTTAAAAAATGCAAACATTGCACTACATGAAAATACACACAACCAACTAGGTTTTCACTTCCAGGTAGAGACAACCTTTGGCCTTCCAGATTTTGCTGGACTATAGCTCAATCAGCCCGAACCAGTGTTGGCTGGGGTTGGTGGGAGTTGGTCCATTATCTGGTGAGTTGCAAGTTCCCCATCCCTGCCACGTTTGGGGCCTATAGTTTTTGCTGGTACTGGAAGTGCTTTTCCTCTGAATCCAAGGGAACAGAATGTCTACTTTTCAACCTTTCATCCCATGGGCAGATGGGTTTGCTCTGGATTGTAATACTACCCTCTCTTAGGAAGTAAATTTTTCAATCCTTGTGAATGGTTGACACAAAAGTATCAGCTTTTCAGACTTTTCTAGCATCCAGTGACTTGTGTGACATGCCAATTTTCTGGGTGGTCTGGAAGTCTCAGAATCATTTGGAGTAGCCTTTGAACTTGTTTCTAGGTAGGAGTCCACCAATACCTCTCACTCAAGACTTTTCTAATAATCACAGCAAAATGGAGTTAGGATGTACTGAATTTCAGCTTCAGGAAGCTTTCTTATATTTGTCCACCTAGACCAATATTTTCTACTGCACTCTTGGCTGGCAGATGCTCTCCAGTTTCTCCAAGAAGAAGGGTGCCTTTTGGATCATCTGATCCCTTTTAACTGGAGAAGCCAGGGATTGAATTAGGGACCTTTTCAAACAGCTATCCTGTACAAATGTCTAATTTTTCAGGGGGGGGGGTGTCTCTTAAAAATGCAATCATTCGCAACACATGTAAGCCAGAATTCTGAGCTGTAGCTCCTTGGGAAGTGCCCAAACCATTCTGACACGAACACACATTGGTGAATCAGGGATTATATTAGAAACCTGAATGCTGAATGACAAATAATTACATTTTGTTTCTGTTTTCCCCTCTTCACTCTTGGAAGGCTCCTTAAATCATCCCCCCCCCTTTTTTTTGTTTGCTTGGGAAATGGTCCATGATACACATCAACAAAGCATTTTCAAATCTCTTCTTGAATGGACAAAGACATAGGTATGTTTCAAGTGTTATATTCCTAAATAGAAAGCCAAGGCCTACAGAAGTGGCAGGCAGGCTAGTGATGGAAGCATTAACGCTTCTGAAAATCAGTTCTGGAAACTACAGGAAGGGTGCTCTGAGGTTTGAGTCGTGCTTACGGGTTTCCCACAGGCATCTGTTTGGCCACTGTGAGAACAGGATGCTGAGCTATTGGCCTAATCCAGCAGGCTGTTATGTTGTTTTTTTAAATCCCATTGTTTTGGACTAGGATCATACCCTGAGCCTAGAATTCTAAACTCACCTGTTGTCAGGCTTTGGGGAATTGAATCCCTCCCCAGGTGGCAGTAAATAAGCAGATCAAATGAAAGTAGCATTCTTACCAGTTCGTTTCTTTAATAATCACAGTGAGAGACAAAGGATATCTCTCTAGAAATGGCGTTGCTCCCAGTAAAGGTTTACCCCCTCTGTCCCCATTAATCTGCATCACTCCTATGTTGGGAAATCTGAGCTTGTTGCCACTGTGCTCCCTGTTCTATCTTTTTAAAAAATTGATTTATTATGCAAATACAAAACAAAGGCAAAGCATACATACATCTGGCAAAAATACAGACAAAAAAGAAAAAAGAAACACACACACCCCTACATACAAACAAAAACAAAATAGGTACAAAAATAAAAATGATACGAAAATGGAACAAATTCAAAGAATATAAAAAGTAAAGCAAGTAACTAAGAAAGACATCCCAGGGTGCCATTTCTCTGCTGAGGTACTGACTTTTCTGGGATTTTTGGTTTGGACTTCTGTCAATCACACAGCAGTTCATTTCCTGTGGCTAAAACAGATTCTCTATATTTCATTATATTCCTCACCTTGGTATGAGGAGTCATATTCTCACTTACTGGTTTATTCTAAACCCAGCCAAATCCTGATTGTTGAACCTTGATTCGATAAATAAGTATTTAGGCATTCCCATTCCTTCTGGATAGTTTTGTTAGACTTATTCCTTAAGGCTTTGGTTAGCTTAGCAAGTTCCAAGTACTTGCTTAACTTCTGTAGCCATTCTTCTTTAGTTGGTATATAATTACCCTTCCAATTTTTGGCTATTATAATACCCTAGCCGCAGTTATCGCATAGAAAAAATGGTCTTATTTTTTTCTTTCGGAATTCTACTATTATCCCAAGAAGGAATGTTTCTGGCTTTTTATGAAATGTAATTTTTAATAGTTTTTTTCATTTCATTGTAGATCATGTCCCAGAATTTTTGTGCTCTCTGTTCTATCACTCTCAAAGCCTGTCTAGTCTTAGGTGAAGTGGGGTCAGGAATGCTTTCCAAGGACACTGAATCTGCCATCTGTCTCTCTCCTGGCGTTTCCTCTTCTAGCTGTTCCTCATCCAGTATTTCCCAGCTTTTCCCCTCTGGACTACGCCCCTCTGCAAACCACTGTTCTAAATCAATACTGTCCTCCTGCCCTTGGGAAGATTCAGAACAAAAGGGGGTGGGCTCCCACCATTCCTCCTCAGTCTAGCCTCTGACACCTGTGTCGAAGACCCAGCGATCTCAGTGGGATTTACCTCTGAGCAGACATGTATAGGATCCTGCTGTTAAAAGCAATCCTAACTCACACACTGACTTATGCAAACAATATACAGTGGTACCTCGGGTTAAGTACTTAATTCGTTCCGGAGGTCCATTCTTAACCTGAAACTGTTCTTAACCTGCAGCACCACTTTAGCTAATGGGGCCTCCTGCTGCTGCCGCACCGCCGGAGCACAATTTCTGTTCTCACCCTGAAGCAAAGTTCTTAACTTGAAGCACTATTTCTGGGTTAGCGGAGTATGTAACCTGAAGCGTATGTAACCTGAGGTATCACTGTAATACAATAATCACGCTGGCAATCTCTCTCTTAAACATACAAAATGTTGTTTTATTTCCTCAGTTCCAAATTAGCACATTTTCTGGCCAGGTTATAACAAAATTGTCACTGAATATTTCCGCAACGAAAGAAATATTAATACAAATAAGTGGTTGTTTTTTTTAAAAAAAAATTATATATACATAAGATTCGAAATAATATAATAGAAGATGGGTTAAAATAACACTATTAGTTTATAGAACCAGATTTGGCTACCATATATACAGATACAATATCAGACTTAATACCCTATTTCTTACGCTCAAAAGTTAAATGAAGCAAAAATCCAAATTGCTTCTTCTATCCATTACTTTCAGTATGAGAGGTTTTACAAAAGTGTAGGCAAGTTGTGTCTTAGAGTTTTCGGTTTTCCGTCATTTAATTATATTTAGAACCATCTGGATATCTACCATTTCAGATCATTCAATATTCACTGGAGAAAAAAGTAATGCATGCCAGCAAATTGTCACTGTGCAATCGGAGTTACATGTATCCCAGCAGCAAAATGCTCAGAAGAATTGATTATACGCAGGCTGAGACATCTATTGAAGAAGCCACTTTATGGAAATGCAGAGAAGAGTGATTTCTCCTTCAGTGGTATCATGGAGAATGTTTCAGTCAACTGACATTGGTAGAGAACAGCCGGGGGAAGGAAAACAGGCCTTGTAAATATAGAAATGCAGCAATATATTATTTTTTCAGAGCTTCCCTAAAGCTCTAGATCCCCAGGTTAGCTACAAGTATGGTAGTATTCTCAACTAGAATCAGTTATCATGTGGTCAGTCATCCAAGATCACATGCCTTGTTATGGCTGCCTTTCTCATATGCTATCCACCTGTCACTGGAAACTATAGGGCTGGGATAAAGGGAGGTCAATTTGCTTTGAACTCTGGAGTTGTGTCAGCCTCTGGATGGTGTATGACCACCCCAAGTTTCCAGGGATGAAGGAGGGGCTGGCAGCAGCAGCACCTGCCATTAGATGTGGTATAGCAGGATCCAATTTTGCAGCTCACAGCTTAGGAAGAGTGACAGTCTATTACGGGTAGTTTTGAAGAATTCAGGAACAATGACTGTTTATAGCATAAGGAAAACAAAAACAGGAAATGAAAGGGGGAAGATGGATATATTGAGTTCTTTGCTCCTAGTTCACATCTTTTCATTTCCCCAAAGGACCGAGGTAGCGCTAACATAATCTTGCTCTGAGTGGTGCACCGGCACTAAAAAAGGTGGGGGTATGAAACTCTCCGCAAAGAAACAAAGAATAATGCACCCCCTAGGAATGTGGTAGGTAGGATCAGCTAACTGTATTTTTTGCTCTATAAGACGCACCCAACCATGAGACGCATCTAGTTTTTAGAGGAGGAAAACAAGAAACAAGAAGGCAATGTAAAGCCTCTTGAGCAAAGAGGGAGGAGCGCTCCGGCTGTGCTCAAAAGGCTTTGCGTGGCTATCCCTGAAGCCAGAAGAGCAAGAGGGATTGGTGTGCACCGATCCCTCTTGCTCTTCTGGCTTCTGGGATAGCTGCGAAGCCTGCATTCACTCCATAAGACGCACACACACACTTCCCCTTACTTTTTAGGAGGGGGAAAGTGTGTCTTATAGAGCGAAAAATATGGTACCTGGACCCAACCGGAAACAAGGCCCTACCTGGGCTTTCCCAAAGCCCAGCTGTAAAAGGGGGAAATCAGCCTAAGGAATGCAGATCGCTACAGGAGGAGCCTCTCGTATACAAGGGCTGTGGGCCACAGGTAGCACATGCCCAAGCTCACCCAGGGTATACAAAAACAGGAACTGTAAATTAACTGTTTGTAAAGTGCATGTATGCCACAGATGAGTTTCAAAGCGCCAGGTTGCGGTAATAAACAACAGCACACAAATACAGTCCCCAAATTGCGTTCTTTCATTAAAATGTAACATAGTGGTGGGGAACCTCTGGCGTGTGGGCCAAATCTGGCCCACCAGGTCTCCCAGTTTGTCTCGCAAGGCTCTTCTCCTCACCCCAAATCATATCCACCAAACCCACACCTGATGTCATATGTAACGTCAGGTGTACAGGTAGATCCCTGCAGAAAGCAGGATTGAACTCTCCAAGCATCAGCTGATGCAAAAGGAGTTAAATCCTGCTTGGTCACTATCCGCCCTCCCCTCAGAGGTCAACACTGAATGGTGGGCCATACAACTCACCCAGTTGTCCCAAGCTGGCCCACAGGGTGGGAAGAAGATAAAAGCTTCCCCACCCCCTGGTAGATTTCTTTTCAAATTTCTTGGTTTTTCTCTCAACACATTAAAGTGATATATTAGGTACCGCACATCTTCTGTGCCTGCAAAAAGGGCATTACTGAATAGCTACTGAATTAATACTGAGAAAGGTGGGAAGGGCCGAAAGGAAGGCAGTGTGAAAATGCAATAGGAGTAAACAAGTTCAATTCTCTTTCATACAGAAACAACGAAGCTCAGATGTGTTCTCAAGAGTGATTTACTCCAAAGGCCAACGGGGACGCAAGTTTCATATTTCACTAAAGAACACAGAGCTCCTGACTGATTAACCCGGTGAATGGCAGCAGCATGGTTTAGATCCCCCCCTCATGATAACTGGGCAGCATGACATCAGTGGGACAAAAAAAGGAAAAGTGAGTTCCACTCAGGGTGGTGTTTTAGCTGCTATGGAAGACGTCCAGAGGGGTGGCCGTGTCAACCTTGAGCCTAACAAATTCTTTGTGGCACAAGCTCTCATGGGCAGTAAAGTCCATGTCAACAGGTTGTTGGGAAATAAGAGGATGGTATTAGGAGGGTCCAGAAATCCTACAGATGGCATTGGAAGCACATGCAAAGAAGGGGTGGTATCCAATGTCCTTTTCCCATTAGCACAAGGATATCAGGGGGAGGAGGGGGTGAGTTCTGTTACACAAGCAGAAATTTCTGCACTGATGGGATAAGTGACTTAGCAATATTTTGGATATGAGACAAGGATGGCCCTCTACCACCAAAGGCATTAGCTGGAGCCAGGAAACCCATGGGCAGCATATTTGGCTGCCTTGCAGCAGGGATCTATGCATATGCATCTGTATGTATGGAGGGCTTCTCCATGTGGGGGGACCCTGGTCCAGATCAGCCCCCCCCCACCATGGAAGTGATATATATGCAGCTAGAGGCAGCTGAATGTCCAGATTGTGGGAGGGGAGCATAGTGTTTCTTGCATGTAGGGGCAGGGATAGCCCCTCATACATTCTTTCGACATCAGAGTCCTAGTAGCATTAAGTGAAAATGCTGTACTTTTTTTTTGCAGTTCGCTGTCATCGGGTCCTGTTTTGACATTTCCCCCTAGACAGCATCTTGACAAACCTAGACAGCATCTTGACAAACCTAGACAGCATCTTGACAAACCTAGACAGCATCTTAAAAAGCAGAGACATCACCTTGCCAACAAAGGTCCGTATAGTTAAAGCTATGGTTTTCCCATTAGTGATGTATGGAAGTGAGAGCTGGACCATAAAGAAGGCTGATCGCCAAAGAATTGATGCTTTTGAATTATGGTGCTGGAGGAGACTCTTGAGAGTCCCATGGACTGCAAGAAGATCAAACCTATCCATTCTGAAGGAAATCAGCCCTGAGTGCTCACTGGAAGGACAGATCGTGAAGCTGAGGCTCCAATACTTTGGCCACCTCATGAGAAGAGAAGACTCCCTGGAAAAGACCCTGATGCTGGGAAAGATTGAGGGCACAAGGAGAAGGGGACAACAGAGGACAAGATGGTTGGACAGTGTTCTCGAAGCTACCAGCATGAGTTTGATCAAACTGCAGGAGGCAGTGGAAGACAGGAGTGCCTGGTGTGCTCTGGTCCATGGGGTCACGAAGAGTCAGAAATGACTAAACAAGAACAACAACCCTTTCTCTCTATTTGCACCCAAACTCCAAAAGTTTGCAACCAAACAAAGAGTTCATGAAAGTAACTCTTAATAATGAAGGGTTGCATCCAATGTTAGCCCATGAAATGAATGGACATGGATAACTTAGGTGAAGCTGAGTTGGTTAAGTAAAAAGGGGATACTCATCGTCTACTGAAGGCCATGGAGGGAGCATTTTTGGTTCTTACCGGTAATTCCATTCGCCTTCGGCAGTCGCTGCTCTTGAGTTTCCTGTGGGCATCGCTCTGAATGTTCAAAGGTGGCATCCTGAATACGGGATTGTGAGCAGAGCAAAGTGGGGACATCAAGGGGAGACTCTGGAGTATCCAGAAGAAACATAATAAATAGAGCATCTTGGACTGAAGGGGAAATTGGGATAAGGGGACTCTTGAGTAGGCTGGGATCTTTGAAGACAAGCTGCCAAATTTCTATGGGCTCTACAACAAAGGCCAGCAATTCACAAGGACTCTCTCTTTTACTGCAGCTGAAACATTAGATGCGCTGAATGAAATATGCTTTCGTCTTCTATACACATGCGCACAGAGACCCCTTTCTCAAAAAGGCCCCTTTCCGGAATTTCTGGGTTTGCTTCGCTTGAGTTTTCAGATCTGAAATGCTTACAAGTTGGTGCCACTTTCTTCACCGTTAATACGACATGACAAGTGACTTCTCCTTAGCACCTTAGCCGTTCCAAGCCCCATTCATTACTGCCGCATGAAGCCAGTGGAAGCTAGTCCTTAATACATTCCTATTCATTTCATTTGACAGCTAACAACTAAACATGTTTTCTCTCTCCCCACCTTATACAATGAAGCATTCATTTCAGGATGGCAAATTGAACCTCTGCATATGGCTTTCCTCCGTGAGCCAAATTCCAAATTTACTGCCATTGTGCCTTATCTCTCAACGGCTTGCTGCACTAAACTCTGTCACCGTGTTTTACGGCTGGAGGCCTGTTTCCTCAAATTGAGGCAGATTTGTTTATTGCCGCTCCCTGAGCAATGTCCTGTGCAAATAGGAGAGGCTTTAAAATGATTAATCCTTTTTTAACAAGTTGTGATATAATGGACATATTTTGTGGAGGTCTTCTGAATTATTTCAAAACACACACACACACACTTTGATTTATTTAACTTAATGGGAAGCTTGGTTTAATAAAAAAAGTTAAGCCTATTTGTACACAAATGGGGTGTGTGTTTGTGAAATGTGGGAATGTGAGGAGATTCTGGGGCTGGGTTTTCTCAATGATAGCAACTATTCCTCAACAACATTTGCCTCCAGATCTCTCTGTGGCCCTTCTTTCTTTAGAGAATGCCATCAATCCTCCTAATGCTTATAAAAATCTGGTGTTTATGTTACTATTAGCAGCCAGATTGGTAATGGCCCAATCCTCAAAAAGTTCCTTTGCAAGAGGAATAATTTACTAATGAATGGGACATTGTTTTATCTGATCAACTGGTCAGACATAGACGTGTAGTCCAGGTGAAGCCAAATCAGATAGTTTTGATGCACACTGATTCCCTTTTTTTAATCATATAAATAGGGCTAGTTGTATAGTCATGTTCTGCCCATGGACATCAGCTGAAACAAGGACAAGGGGTGGTGTTGTGGTTAAGCGCGGTAGACTCGTAATCTGGTGAACCAGGTTCGCGTCTCCGCTCCTCCACATGCAGCTGCTGAGTGACCTTGGGCCAGTCACACTTCTCTGAAGTCTCTCAGCCCCACTCCCCTCACAGAGTGTTTGTTGTGGGGGAGGAAGGGAAAAGGAGGCTGTTTGCCGCTTTGAGACTCCTTAGGGTAGTGATAAAGCGGGATATCAAATCCAAACTCTTCTGCTTTGGCCATCCAGATGTTGCCGGACTCCAACTCCCATCATTCCCAGCCATTAGCCACACTGGCTGGGGCTGATGGGAGCTGGTGTCCGACAGCATCCCGAAGGCCACAGGTCCCCCGGCATCCCTGACCTAAAACCCTTCCTGCGGGTTTGCAATCTAAAACAAAACAAAAGGCTGCAAATGCATCCAAACAACATCTTGTTGTGTTGCAAATCTCAAAACTAACAGTACCGGGCACCCAGATCTTCTCTGTTACCCCCAAAGTCAGGGGACTTTTGTCCCAAGGACAGCACTGTCTACAAGCTGAACACTTCAGCGACAAGAGCACACTCTTTTCTTTTCTCCATTGGGAGGATTTGCAAACACTTCCTGTTAAATAGTCCCGATGCAGGATGGGACCTGTGCATTTGGGGAATCTGTGGTGCAGAGGGGAACCAGCTCCATGGAATTCATGTACCGCGTAAGAGAAAATTGGGGTGGGGGGTTGAGCACCTATAGTAACAGAACAGATGCATCTCCAGAAAAGTAATGTTAGATCTGTGGAAGAAAGAGGGCGCTTGGGAAAGATGGGAGCACAGTGATCACAAAATAGGACACAAAATCCGGGACCAGGGAGAGGAGTTGGTGGAAGAAGATTGGAAAAAGTTTAAAGAATATCTACAGAAATACTGAAAAATTTATGAATGTTAAATGGACGTTGGATGGAAAATAAGCGGTGTTGGTAAAAAGATTAATAAGAATATGTAAATATAGATTGATAATGAGGGAAAATGTATTTTTAATATAGGTTAAGATCTTGAGTAAAGTTAAGGATAGAGGGTAAGGATTTGCTGAACCAAATATCAGCACTGGAATACAAAAAGGGAGTTGTGAGGAGGTCAAGAAACTAGTGATGAAGTATAGGATATGAAAACTCTAATCTTTTTTGTGTTCTGTTTGTTGGTGTTCTTTGTTCTTTTTCTTTTATTTTGTTAAATGTTTTTATTTTATTTTATTCTGTACCTTTATTAATTGTTCAATAAATATTACTTTTTTAAAAAGGACTGTGGCTCTACCGTTGGGTGGAATGAGGCACCTGCCTTCAACGGCACATGCTGTGTGTGCGCCAGACAGCTTGCCCTCCATCCCTTAAGCTAGCTTGCTGCCCTCAGGTGCAGGAGAGGACACAGTCCCATCACCAGTGTTGTAATAGGACTCAACCACGGACCGGTTGGTTTCTGTAAACATAATGTGAGAGATGCCGTCCTGTCCTGCCTTGGTTGCAAAATGAGCCTAACATGATGCAACAGACCTGCTGTGCTGGTGCAAAGGGGTGAAAAGAACAGTTTAGCCTTTAAAAACAAACAAACACAACACTCACAGAGATGTAGTATTGGGTGAAGCTTATTATGGAAAGTAAAAAAAAAAGAAGCTACGGTGTCATTTGCTATCTATGGCAGTGCAAAGTGTGGGTGTAGCGAACCGCACTCCAGTTAAATCGTATTAGGATTCCGATCAGTCTTCACAACAGCTTCCCTTTCAGCTGTCCATGCCACATCCTTACCCGAAAACATTTCAGCGAAAAGTGACAAGCAACAGAGGCGCTTGCATTTGGAAGCCCTCAGCAGCGTCGCTTCATGTGCCTTAAGCAGGAAGCGGTGGAAAGAATAGCCTCAAGCGCCTACTTATTTTGGCACCGAGATTATTACTACTTTTAATAATAACATGCCACCAAGAAACCAATAATGGGAGTTCAGGCAAATCGCTGGGAAACTCTCTCGTCTTCTGTAAAAATGCCCTCCCCACCACACTCGTCTGTTGCCCTTGATCTCACCCACTGCCACTAGCAGATTCCTAGTTTCAGTGCGGCCCACCTCCCCTTAAATCATAGATATTTTGCTTGAGGAATCAATGGTGCCACACGTTCATTTGTCATATGCCAGAGGATCTGACCAGAAACATCAACCGGGTTCCAACACTCCAGTTCCATTTTTGCCCAAGGAACAGTTGCTTGATTGGGGGGGAGGGGGTAGAAATGAGGCAGAAAATAAAATAAATACCCCAATAGTTCCAGCTGCAATTGTACTGCTGGAAAATGGCATCCCAGTGAATCCACAAGCCTTATGACATTCCTTTGAGGATCTGAATGCAGAGCGATCGCATCAAAACTACATAAACACCAATATATGAAAGGGGCTAGTGTGTGACTCTTGAGAAGCCAAAGAAAATATGAACCAATCCTATTCATTTATTTTTAGTCCTGGGCCAAAAGGCCTCCGATTGTTTTGGAAAATGGCGGCCACCTCAACTGTGACCTGTTTAATCAGAATAGGGACCCTTACGGCAGATGGTTCCCCTTCTGGCTATAAATTCAGTGCTGTTGTCTTTTCTTTCTGCCCACAGGCTTGTGTCGTCAACTGCACAGGACAGAACCAAATCAAAAGGCAGCTTAAAGTACACGGTGCTAGTTGGTCCTAATTATCCAAAAAGTCAAAGGTCACCACTCTGAGGCTCTGGGTTCCGTGGGTCTCTTTGATGGCTCCGAGACAGCCTTGGAAACCGGGTCGTCCCGCGTGGCCTGTTGCTTTTGCTTGCAGAATCTCCCGTGGGTTGGAAATCACTAGAACAGGAAAGGGGGGGGGGACAAGCCACGGACAAGTTCATACTGTGCATTAAACAAACCTGTATTCCCACCCACCCCGGTACGTGGGGAAAGCAGATATCAGAACACAAATGTATGTGCTGATGTGTGTATTATCCATATCTACAATTAGTTTACTGGATCTGTACACTACTCACATAGTGACCTAGGGAATGGATTAATCAAGTACACCATTATGTTCTTGCAAACACAATAATACAAAAAAATGCAAAACTCCATGGCCTGGAATTTGGAGGCCACACTAAACCACCAGAAGTGATAGACAATACAAGAAACTGATGGTGCTCTGATGAACGTTGTGCTAATGATGGACCGATGTATTGATGCACAATGATACATGTTAGTAATACTTGAGGAGCTTCACAGTCTATTCTGACCTGCAATAGACCGACTTTCATGAATGAATTGCTTGAAAGGAACTTACTTGTCTACTACAAACAATTATTGGAAAAAATATTGCTTACCCAGCAGTCACTCACAGGCTACAGACTCCTCCGAAAACTACAGTATAAAAGGAATAAGGTTGTACTTTTCTTTGTTTTCTCAGTGGGCTCCACAAGAGTATTTTATGCCTCATGAGCACGCACAGACGCATGCACGCATGCACGGACATCATTTTGAACCCTACCAAACTCCCCAAAGGTTATGTGGGGTGGAGCGCAACTTAAAATGCAGCCACACATCAGCACCCTTCTCCAGGTGCTGCCACACCCACATTAAAATGGAGGTGACCAACCCTTTTTGGCCTTGGGGCTCTGTTGCCTGGTTACAGCTCCTCTGAAGATGGCATGTTGATGATGGGTTTGGCTCAAAGGTGGGCATGGCTCAAAAGCTGGCGGAGCTTCCTCTCTGCCCAGCCCTATAATGGGGAGGAGAACCTTTCAGACAATTAATCCAAAGAATGGAGACAGTGCAACGTTGCCTGGCACTGGTGCCTTGGCTTGAAGGCCAGTGCAATCCGTGAGCCAGCAGTTTGCCACCACTGCGTTAAATTAATGACCACAGCAATCTATCTAGAATCAATGCAAAAAACCCCCACAAAACTTTTTAAATGGTACATTGATCCAACGCCAAGCAGACAGTTAACAGCGTCACAACGATGACTCGAAAAGTGGTGGTAATCAAGAGCAATCAAAGGCTTGCAGGGTGGCAGGAAGCTTTCACCTAATGCCTCAAACTAAGAGACGTTAAAGGGAAGGCATACAAGGTGAAGTGTGTGGCTCTGAAAGCCCTGATCTCTTTGCTTAGAGACCAGGTCTTTAGGAGCTGTTTCATCCTCAGTACAGCAAGCCTAGTTCAGGGTGATACATACTGTTGACTGAGGTTTGGCACAAGACATGACGTGATGCCAGGCGCTGCAAAGTCAGCATCACTGGCAGATGTGCCAAGCACAAATCTTTAGAAGTTGGGGTGGCAGCACTCTGATGCAATTCCATCTAGGGACATGGGTGGCGCTGTGGTCTAAACCACTGAGCCTTTTGGGCTTGCCGGTCGCAAGGTCGGCGGTTCTAATCCCCGCGATGGGGTGAGCTCCTGTTGCTGTCCCAGCTCCTGCCAACCTAGCAGTTTGAAAACATGCCAGTGCAAGTAGATAAATAGGTACCACTGTGGCGGGAAGGTAAACAGCATTTCAGTGCACTCTGGCTTCTGTCACGGTGTTCCGTTGCGCCAGAAGTGGTTTAGTCATGCTGGCCACATGACCCGGAAAGCTGTCTGTGGACAAATGCCAGCTCCCTTGGCCTGAAAGCGAGATGAGCACCACACCCCATAGTCACCTTTGACTGGACTTAACCATCCAGGGGTCCAATACCTTTTTTTACTTGTAATCTCATCTACACTTATCATTGAAAATTTCCATCTCTGCTTCCAAAAGAATACACAATAAAAACCACTCAGGGTTAAAAGAAAGAAAGAAAGATCAGAATTAACGTTCTATGGGAACACCTTAATCATACCGTATTTTTAACTAGCAACCACTAAAGCACCGAGTGTTTTCCTCCTGAACAACCAGGAAGCACATAAACATCAAAGAAAAATACAGGAAATTCACATCCATCACAATACTTTTAAGTAGAAACCAGTCCCTCTTGTGTAATAGCAAGCTTTACAAATTACCACTTTTATTGCTTTGCTTGCCTTTCAATAAAAATCAGGCTGGGGGGAGGAAATTGCACCCTGCCTGGCAGTTGCTTAAGGCAAATGAATCTCTGCTCTCAGACTTCCAGGGCTTGGTGAGTCTCCCACCCATCACCAATTCTGAAATGCAGCAGTGCTACCAACCTGACTCTGCAGGATCCCAGTAAATAATGTTGGGGCACAAACTATGTGCGCTGCAGCTGCTGCTATAAAAATAATTTTGTGATGGCGGGGGGGGGGAGGAGTGTAGCTTGCTCTGCTGTGACATCTCATCAGAAAGCATAGACTTCACACTGCACGGAACACTTGACAGGATGCCCTCTTTAAGAGTCTGCCCCAGCTCTCAGTGGACCAAGGAACACTTTACTGCTAATTGCATGATTTGCAAGGATTTTCTCCCCACGAACAGCCAGTGCCAGGGTAGTGGTGATGGAGGAGCAACTCTGAATCGTGACCTTGGGGGAGGTTTTGAGGGGGTGTTAACCCTTTGCCCCGTGCTATGGTTCTGAGATAGACCATCAACAGCCCTGCACCTGCTATTTGCATGGGTGGATGGAGTTCCAGTTGAATTAAAAAATAAAACAGAATCTTGCACTCAACGCAAAACAATGTAATGTGTAGTCTGGCGCTTTCCCACAGCTGATTTCAATATGCGCTTTGATAGCCCCCATTCCATCCTCCCATACATTTCATGGATGAAAACAGGGGCATCCTTGGAATACTCTTGGGATATGCTTATGCTAAGTGAAGACCACTGCATGAACCCAAGGGCCATCCCATCCCATGAGGCAAGGTGAAGTGACCACCTTAGGCAGCAGGATCCACTGTGTGGAGGGCAGCAGATCTGGCCTCCAAAGAACAGCACCAGTAGCGGATGCAGAACACTTACTGGGGCCAGATCTGCTGCTTCCTCAGCACCCTGCCTCAGTGCTGCCTGCACAGCAGCCTTCTGGTGAACTGGAGAAACTACTGGTCTCCCAGCAGCAGCTGTTTTCCTACCCCCTAAGGAAGAAATGGCAGGGGCTGCCCTCCTGGGTTTCCTGGGCTCTGCATCTGCCTTCAATTCCCAGTTCAAGCATCGGGTAAAGTTGATTTGATTGCCCCTTCTTCCCAGTGGTTCGCCTCAGGTGCCAAAATATCATGGTCTCGCCCTGGATCAGGCTTGGGTTGGCAGGCTCTGATGCATGAGTAGGAAGGAAAAGGGTGATGGTGGGAATCTGGGTTGGAGGGGGGGCATCTTCCCCTTCCACACTGATTTCTGGCGCTTGGGAAGGGGGAGCGGAGATGCCTGCTCTCCCCTCTGACCTTCTTGTAGACCAAAGAGCCTCAGCAGAGGCTGGGGAGGGCTTTAATCAGCCTGGGGCAAGGAGGCTGAGCAGAATAATGCAGCAACTAAGCCAACGGCCTTCTTTTCTAGAATGAGGTGTGGCTCTTGCAGATGGGACCCGACGGAGCTTCTGCTTACAGTACAGTGGTACCTCAGGTTAAGAACTTAATTCATTCTGGAGGTCCGTTCTTAACCTGAAACTGTTCTTAACCTGAGGTACCACTTTAGCTAATGGGGCCTCCCACTGCCGCTGCGCCACCGCCGCACAATTTCTGTTCTCATCCTGAAGCAAAGTTCTTAACCCGAGATACTATCTCTGGGTTAGTACAGTCTGTAACCTGAAGCGTCTGTAACCTGAAGCATCTGTAACCCGAGGTACCACTGTATTAATATTCCCACAAAGCGAGAGTGTTTCAAAAATGCCACCTTAAAAGCTTGGCAGGAGGGGTAAGGAAACTTGTTGAGACATTTTCATCACTTCTGCCAGTTCTGAACTTCTTACCCTGCTCCAGGACTCCTGCCTCATGCCTCCTGAGCACGGTGTCTCCTGCCCTGTCTATACTATTACTTCTCTGAATAAAGACCTCCTTCTTACTTACAAATTAGAGTTGGGTAGGAATTAGGACCCTCCTCACCTGTTATGCTTGGCTGATGGCTCTGCTCTGACTACAATATTAATTTACTCTGCAATGCTTTGACTTCACCTGAACCGTAGTTTAGATCAGCCTTTTCCCAACATGGTGCTCTCTAGATTTTTGGACTACATCTCCCCACAATCCTGACCATTGTTCCTGCTAGCTGGGGCTGATGGGAGTTGTAGTCCAAAGCATCTGGAGCGTCCAAGATGGGGGAAGGCTGGTTCAGGTGATCAGGAATGGACCACACAAAGTCTAGGGCTTGTGTATTCCCCATGAATGAGGAGTGTGAGAAAAGAACAGATCACAGTTCTGTGTTACATTGCGAACCCAGAGAAGTATAGCTTGTTCTAACCTACGCTAACCAGAATCTGAAACCATGGTTTCTTTTAGTAAACTTTTGATAGAACAAACCATGCTTCCCTGAGTTTCTTGCAATGCAGAACGGTGGCCTGTTCTTAAAGTTGAAGCTTCACTCTCATGTGCAAAGCTTCACTCTCATGTGAGGTGCACCACACTTCATTCCCTATCACCTGAACTCATGGTCCATCTTTGAAGTGACTCCAAATGAAAAAGGGGAGGTCAGTTCTGCAGCTGCTGAATGAGACTGCAAAGGTAGGGCTTGTGTTAAAACTCTGCATTCGTATTAATTATGCAGTTGCGGGCCTACTTTTCAGTTGTGGCCAGGTATACCCTCTGTCAGGTATAATGGAAAGACAGAGGCCAGGAACCCTGATGTAAAACTAATTATCTCTCTCCCCCCTTCTTTTCTTTTTCCTTTTAAAAGAGCAAGAACTCAACGTTCACATGTGCCCTCATCTCTCCCTTTAGCTTTTATCCCTGAGCATTTCATCAGTATAGTAGCTCCTCCTGCTGGTAAATTCATAAAACAACCTCAACAGTGGCCTAGGGAGAAGCCACTTGCCCGTTCTTTGGAATAAAACCAGTCTTTAAAAATCTGTCCTCCTGCCCCTTGAAGATAGAAAGGTAGGAAAAGCAACACGGAATTTCTAAAGGGGAAAACCAGCGTCCCAATAAGAGCCAGACACAAGCTTTGTGAAACCGGATTACTAGCAGAGGTGTGCTGATGTGCAGAGTGGGTTCCTACTTCCTTTGTCAACATGAAACCAACATTGCTTTCTGTAAATAGTCTTCACTGCAGACCAATACACTGGCAGAACAACCCCATGGACACTCAACTCAGAAGAGCATCCCAGTTTGTTCAGTTGAGCTTACCCACAGTTACACATGCAGTTCCAAGCTTTAGGTTGCGATCCTAAGCTAACTCACCAGGAAGAAAATGAAGGCACATGCTGCACAATAGACCCTTCAGACAACAGGGTCTTTTAAGGGGGGGCAGCTGCTTTCTGGGGTGCAGCTCCCCATAAGGGACAACTGCATATTCCTGCATTGCAGGGGGTTGGACTAGATGATCCTCAGGGTCCCTTCCAACTCTCTGATTCTACAAATTCCATTAATGGTAGCCATCCCAACGCATGCCTTCACAACAGTCTCTGCTCATGCCGACAGCAACAGCTCTTGATGAGGAGACATCCAAAGTTTTGGAAAACCAAAGTAGGATTCTGCCTTGGACCGAAGCAAGCAAGGTCTTGCTCAAAGTGGGTTCGAAGCAGGTTTTATTTTCTATGCAAAATATCACATCTGTGATTCGGCATCCTGTTAGACATGAGCATTATCGTTTTAAGCTAACTTCTAGGAACAAGCTGGCTGTCCTATGAGTGCTGTCCTGCAGAGATCTGCACTGCTCCCATCACTGCTCAAAGGAGACCAAATGTGGCGATGTGGGCAGGAGACATTCAGAGCAGGAGGAGATTCAAAAGATTTATTCTATCAGTGAGCCTGTACTGGCATGAATTGACTTATTTTCCAATATTTTGGTGCTAACTGAGCTGCTTCCTGTTTTGGGGTTTCACCACTTTGGGATTCCCTTTGGGCAGGAAAATTGGGATGCATGCCAGGAATGAAATGGAACTGAAGAATTGAGGTCAAGTATCTGAAGATACTCAAAATGACCCCATTTATCCAAGACTCTTTTTCTACATTGTTTTTCACGTGATAGTTCACTCCAGCTCTGTCCTTCATACCCCCTCTCTCCCATTATACAATACAGTCTCCACAGAAGAAGAAGAAGAGGAGGAGGTGGAAGAGGAGGAGGAGGAGTTTGGACTTGATATCCCGCCTTTCACTCCCCTTAAGGAGTCCCAAAGCGGCTAACAATCTCCTTTCCCTTCCTCCCCCACAACAAACACTCTGTGAGGTGAGTGAGGCTGAGAGACTTCAGAGAAGTGTGACTAGCCCAAGGTCACCCAGCAGCTGCATGTGGAGGAGCGGAGACGCGAACACGGTTCCCCAGATTACGAGTCTATCGCTCTTAACCACTACACCACACTGGCTCAGAGAAAAGAACATAGCATTAAGTTTATGGCATTATTTTACATGGTCTTAAAACATTGGGAGTCCATATAGGTTCTCCACAGACATGTTTGTGAGACATGGTGGGAGAGCTTTACTTTCTTTTTCTCCTGCGTATGAAAAGAATAACCAGGGGTTATAAAGGAAAATACCTTTGATGAAACCTGGTCTCCCTTCATACTCACTTAAAAGAAAATGTTGGTGATTGGCATTCAATGCTAGTCCTATATAGAGGAGACCCATTGAAGTTAATGGACATTACTATTGAACTCCCCATCACGGTTCATCTGGCCCCCTCACTATACAGCTTCTGAAGAATGCTGAGGATACATTTTTTCACCCTGGCTTTTGACACCTGAGGTGTATGATTTTAGGACCCACCTTATTTTTATGATTGTAAGTTGTCTTAAATTGTTTTTAATCAGAGAAATCTTTTGTCCGACGTGGGGCTCAAACCCATAACCTGGAGATTAAGGGTCTCATACTTTACTAACTGAGCTATCCCAGCTCGTCCACTATAAAGAACATATTGTGCTTTAATACTGTAACCCACACTGGGACCTAAGGGCAAAGGGTGGATAATAAAATGCCAATAGCAACAAAGGTTCGTTAATTTCAATGGATCTCCTCTGAGCAGGACTCAAGTTGAGCACAACCTGCTGAAATTAAGAAAATGCGCACAATGCACTCGACAGAAATTAGATTTACTGCCAACCAGAATTGTCACCCCCCATTTTCTCTTTCTCCCCCCAGCCCCCCTCCCCAATGGGAGCAGTTACAAGCAGCTGAATAGCATTCGCACTGTTAGTGGCCAGATCTGCTTCCATGGAAACAAATGTTATATGGGGGAAAAAATAAGTAAAAAGCTTTAAAATGAATATGTTCTTCTTTTGTGTTTCATTTTTTTAAAAAGAAACCCTGTGTTTTATCTATCAAATCACACTACTACCATATGGTCTAGGAAGCAGGAGGGGGGAACCTGTCAACATCCAACCCTGAGCCCTCCAACTCCCCCCCCCCAAAAAAAAATGCAAGAGAAGGAAAAGGAGGAGAAGGAGGAGGAGAAAGAAACCTCAGTGTATTTCCCTTCTGGACTTTTCTCTCTTGGACAGATGCAAGGCTTTCATGGAGGATAATAATGGCTACTAGCCACAAGGGAAATGTTCTGCCTCCACTGTCAGGGGCAGCGGCTGGGAATCATAAGTGGGTTTTCTTTATTTCTTTCATGAAATCTACAGACTGCTGATTGCAAGAAAGAAAAATAACCTGAAATCAGTTTACAAAGAGAATAAAACAATAAAATTAGCAATAAAATAGTGAAAAACAGCTATTGAAACCATTCAGAGAGTAATTTTTAACCTCTCCCTTTCCCAGCAGGTGAGTCACTGCTGCTTACTGGGAGGAGGAGAGGTGAGCTAGCGGGAAGATCAGTGCAGTGCAAACACACCAAAAAAGCCAATCCGCTGCTCCCTGCTGTTGCATCTGCACTGTGCTGCCCTCCCTGCACCTGATGTTAGGGAGCATCCAAACATTAATGCTTAAGCAAACCTGAGACATTATTCTCCTGAATAATCCCATGTGCAATTTATTATGGCGATATCCTAATTGTTGCCTTTCCTGGCTTTCTTCGTTTTACAATGGAGCTGTTAATTTGTTTATTGGATTTGCTTTTATGGATTCTGCAATTGTTTGTACATTTGCATTATCATTTTATTTCATTGTTCCCCACTCCGATATCGAAATATTCAATGAAGAGCGATTTATAAAATAAAATAAATAAAACAAACTGTAGGTTTTAACAACCTCAAAATGGATGCACAATTGGCTCCCCTTCATCACATACACAGCCCAACAAGACAACGACAAGAATCCACCAACAGCATATGGATCAATATGGCTAACCTGATTCAAAAACACCCACCCACCCCGCTCACACACGAAAACAAAGCTCAACACAACCAATCACAAACAAGCAACCGCACCCAAGGCCAACCACAATTTCTCTCACCACCAAAGGAACACAAGTGAATAGCAAAGAGAACCCGCACAAACGACGCCGACACTAAACCCCACACCTACATTAAGCAAAATAGAAATATCACCTCCTGGCCCCACCCCCACCCACCATGGCCCCCTCCACCTCTTCCCCCTTTTTGCTTCCTAATGTCTCAACAAATGAAACTGACCTATGGAAAATGGAACTTGAAAAAAGAGACATTGTGCATACCTTTGTAAACCAAGAAAACTTTAGTTTTTGGTTTTTTTTTAATGGATGCACAAATAGAAAATACATGGGTTTAAAGGCCGCATCTAACATGAGAAGAGTCCTGCTGGGTCAGGAAGCGGCCATGTTCAGTGTCCACTGTCAGAGGTGGTATGACTTCTGAATGCCAATTGTTGGGAATCCCAGGTGGGGTGAGTGCTGCTGCTTGCTGGTTACTCCTGGGGACCTGGTTGGCCACGGTGAGAGTAGAATGCTGGACTAGGTGGGTCTCTTTGGCTGAGACCCTACCTGCCCGCAGACTGTCTTGCCAGAGTGGTGCATGCGCTAGTTATCTCCCGCTTGGACTACTGCAATGCGCTCTACGTGGGGCTACCTTTGAAGGTGACCTGGAAACTACAACTAATCCAGAATGCGGCAGCTAGACTGGTGACTGGGGGCGGCCGCCGAGACCACATAACACCGGTCTTGAAAGACCTACATTGGCTCCCAGTACGTTTCGAAGCACAATCCAAAGTGTTGGTGCTGACCTTTCAAGCCCTAAATGGCCTTGGCCCAGTATACCTGAAGGAGTGTCTCCACCCCCATCGTTCTGCCCGGACGCTGAGGTCCAGCGCCGAGGGCCTTCTGGCGGTTCCCTCATTGCGAGAAGCAAAGCTACAGGGAACCAGGCAGAGGGCCTTCTCGGTAGTGGCGCCCGCCCTGTGGAACGCCCTCCCATCAGATGTCAAAGAGATAAACAACTACCTGACATTCAGAAGACATCTTAAGGCAGCCCTGTTCAGGGAAGTTTTTAATGTGTGACATCTTAGTGTATTTTTGGTCTTTGTGGAAGCCGCCCAGAGTGGCTGGGGAAACCCAGCCAGATGGGAGGGGTACAACTAATTATTATTATTATTATTATTATTATTATTATTATTATTATTATTATTATTATTATTAAGCAGGGCTCTTCTTAGATTCAGGGTCTTCTTGATTTGTACCTTCTCTCTTAAACAGCTGTGCACAAGCTTTTTTATAGACCTCAAGTGGGATGGAAGGCAGCAAACAGGTTTAACAGGGCAATAATCCAAAGCTCCTCTTCTCCAGCACTAGTTAGCAGTTGTCACCAGTTCAGAGAGGAAGGCAGCAAAGACCTCCTGCCACGGCAATCAATTCCTTCCTCCCACCAGGCCATTGTTTTGGCTCATAAGCGCCCTTGATTATTATGGGGCCCAGCCTTTGATTGCCAATTCTGTTCCTTCCTCTTTTATCATGGTGCCACGTTCTGCCTGAGGTGCATCTGCAAGGTAACTGCTTTAAGAAGATGGCTTCCCCCCCATCTCACTCCCCATTCCATCCTGGACCCATGTTGTGCTTTCAGGGCCCTGGGCTTGCTCTTCAAGCTGTGATGTTCAGCACAGTAGTGCTTCTCCAGGGAAGACTTCAGTAGGGAAAGTAAATCAAAGGCCAAAGATTTTAAGGAAGACAGAAATCTGCCTTCTATCAGGTCAGACTTTTGTCCATCCAGCCCAGTATTGGGTTGTATTCAGCTAAATTAAATTCATGGGCCTGAGTTAGCCATGTCTATTATTTCAGTGGGTCTTCTATGGGCTGAACTACTATTGGATACAAACCAGTTTCTCATCCCTGCCAGTGGCTTCCCCGGGTTTCAGGGAGACAGCAGCTCTTATTACCTGCTACTCATTACCTCCCGAAAGGAACCACCCCAGACACTGTGGTATTCGTCAGAGCCCCTCACTGGGTGCCCCACCCAAGGAAGGCATGAAAAGGGGCCACACAAGAACAGGTCTTTTCAGTGATGCTCCCTACCTGCAGAATGCTCTCTCCAGGGAAACGCACCAGGGGGCATCATTATTGGTGCTTACACACCAAGAAAAGACACTGCTATTCACTCAGACCTTTGGTAACTTAAGCTGGCCTCTACAGTGCTGCTGGTCTTTGAGTTGGGTGGAGTGGGACCTGTCCGTATTGTGCTATCAGATGAGCATTTTAGGTATTTTGTATCATATTTTGTGCTTTCAAAAAAAAAAGAGTTTTAAATTGAATTATATCTGTTTGTTTTATCTTGTTAAGTCACATTGAGACTTTTTGGTATTAAAGAACTAGCAAATGTTAAAACTTCTTTAAACTGTAAATGCCAGGGATTGAACCCTAGGACGTTCTGTGTACAAAGCAGGCACTCTTCCGTTACGGTCTCTTCTAACTCCTCTAATTGTGGTGGCGTACTTGTGTTCAACGACGCTGATGGACCTTTGCCATTCACGTTAGGCAGGGATGGATTAAGCTGCTGGTATTCAGAAGCGTAGTGGCTGGGTGGGAGCCCCAGTGGCCAGATAAAGAGGTTGGGGAGCATGTCCAACTCCTGGGCCTGAACTTCTCCAGGCCTGATCTACATGGTGCATGTACACTTCATGGTGCATTACTTCATCTTTCCCAACTCTCCCCATTTGTTCTAAAACGGTGATGGCCTAATGCCAACACCAACAGCCCAGAGTAATACAGTGGTACCTCGGGTTACATACACTTCAGGTTACATACGCTTCAGGTTACAGACTCCGCTAACCTAGAAATAGTGCTTCAGGTTAAGAACTTTGCTTCAGGATAAGAACAGAAATCGGGCTCCGGCGGCGCGGCCGCAGCAGGAGGCCCCATTAGCTAAAGTAGTGCTTCAGGTTAAGAACAGTTTCAGGTACAGACCTCCGGAATGAATTAAGTACTTAACCCGAGGTACCACTGTACACTCGGGAGGTCAAATTCACTCCAAGGTGTGCACTTGATGAGGCAGTTGCCATAACACAAAGGCCCTGCTCTCTAGGTAAAGGTCAAGGACCCCTGGACGGTTAAGTCCAGTCAAAGGCGACTATGGGGTTGCGGCGCTCATCTCGCTTTCAGGCTGAGGGAGTCGGTGTTCGTCCGCAGACAGCTTTCCGGGTCATGTGGCCAGCAAGACTAAGCCGCTTCTGGTGCAACAGGACACTGTGACAGAAGCCAGAGTGCATGGAAACGCTGTTTACCTTCCCACTGCCACGGTACCTATTTATCTACTTGCTCTGGTGTGCTTTTGAACTGCTAGGTTGGCAGGAGCCTGCTCTCTACCACATCTTATATATCTCCCCCATCGGAGCTGGATGCAAGCAGGTGTAGACCCAGTCTGCATGTAACCTGTTTCTGCTCCTCCCACATCACTCCTCTTTTGGTTCTGGGAGACAGTGAAGGCAGCAGAAGGAGGAGGGGGTGTGGAAGCCCTTGACTCTACACCAGGCATAGGCAAACTCTGGCCCTCCAGATGTTTGGGACTACAATTCCCATCATCCCTAGCTAACAGGACCAGTGGTCAGGGATGATGGGAACTGTAGTCCCAAACATCTGGAGGGCCGGAGTTTGCCTATGCCTGCTCTACACCAGCCTGACGTATCTCTCCCACCTCCTGCACCTGTTCTTCACTAATTCAGCAGCTTCCCCTGACTCTGACTCTCACCTCCTGGCTGTTACAGGCTCCCCCGGGTCACTGATACCTTCTTCCAAGTCCATCTCCAACCCCGCTTCTCCTGTATCCAGCCACCACTGCTCCCTGACACGGGCTAAGGTTCTGGAAGGTTCCTAAGCTTCCCTCTTATGAAGGCACAGATACCGTATGTCATCGAGCTGCTTTTACAGAAACTATCTGGAGACCCCTTCCCCTCTGTGTTTGCACGGCGCCTGCATACAAAGACAGACGGAGCGTGCCCGCCTTAATTACCTATTTAACTTTTAAACAGTCCATAGCCAATCTGTCTGGTATTAAGGGAAAACAGAAGGAACACGATGAGACAGAGAGACAGAGAGAGACACAAAGCCGTTAAAAATGTTTTTAGAAGCTTCTCTCCAGAAAGAATTACTACTCTAAAAAAAAAAAGAATATAAAAAGATACCATCAAGTACAGAATAGGAAACGCTGCAGATGCAATGCTTCACAACACATGAGAAAGCGAAGCGCCTACCTATGGTGCTCCAGGGGCAGGCGGGGAAAGGAAGATGTTTGACGTCTTTACTGATGCTATGTATCTTCACAGAGTATCCTACTCGCTCTATGGGGTTCTATAGAATTCAAATGGTCATACTATTTTTAAAAAAGAAACCAAAGAAGCCATAAAATTAAAATTAAACATTCTACAGCATCTAGGGCAGCACATTGCCATTGCTGCAGTGGGCAGAAATACCATTCAGTGGTCTGGCAAGACCCTCAGCAATTTTCAAGTGGGCTAAGGGGAGGGGTTGGACGCGGGTGGCGCTGTGGGTTAAACCACAGAGCCTAGGACTTGCTGATCAGAAGGTCAGCGGTTCGAATACCCATGGCAGGGTGAGCTCCTGTTGGTCGGTCCCTGCTCCTGCCAACCTAGCAGTTCGAAAGCACGTCAAAGTGCAAGTAGATAAATAGGTACTGCTCCGATGTTTCCGTGCGCTGCTCTGGTTTGCCAGAAGCAGCTTAGTCATGCTGGCCATGTGACCCGGAAGCTGTACGCCGGCTACCTCGGCCAATAAAGCAAGATGAGCACCGCAACCCCAGAGTCGGTCACGACTGGACCTAATGGTCAGGGGTCCCTTTACCTTTAAGGGGAGGGGAGGAGTTTGGGAACCACTAGCCTATTCTGATTGGCTTTGGGCAGTCCTAGAGGGAAAATGGAGCTCTTAGAGACTGAGTCAACAACATATGGAGAGGGCCAGTTGGGGTGGGCTGGAGTAGACAGGTTGATGGTCTCCAGCAGAAGTCTTCTCCATGCCTGAATCTTGAGAACATCTCCCTCAGCCCTGCCAACTACTAAGAAGCAAGGGATGGAACCTTCAGCCCCAGGAAAGAAGCACTTGTTTAACTGAGAGAGTCACATTGCAAATTTAAGCATATGTCAGTATAAATATCCATCACTAAAGATGCTTTCTCACACACAGTTAAAAATGCTCATGTTCTAAAACAATCCTAGGGAAAAGGCAGGGCAAACTGTTCCACTTCATCGCTCCCCCTTCTCAGAATACACTGTTGTTTGTTTGTTTGTTTGTTTGTTTGTTTGTCAATTTTTGTTTCGCCCTTCCTCCCAAAGGAACACAGGGCAGCAAGCAAGAGGTGACAGAACAATAAAAACACATTAAAAAACAATTCCAGTGCAGATGCAGACTGGGAAATATCTCTACCTAAAATACTTGTTGAAAGAGGAAGGTCTTCAGAAAACACAACAGAGATGGGGGAGGGAATTCCAAATGCTAAGTTCCACAATGCTAAAGACCGAATTTCTAGATTGTGTGGAACGGACCTCCTGATAAGATGGCATCTACAGGATATAAGCAGTGAGATGATCTTTCAGGTATCCTGCTCCCAAGCTGTTGAAGACTTTATACACCAAAACCAGCACCTTGAACTAACCGGCAGCCACAAAGCACTCACATTGTGTTGGCATCCACAATTATTAGGCAGCTCAGCCTGTAGATCAGGGATGTGGAACCTCTGGTTCTTCAGATGTTATTGGACTCCCACCAGGCCCAGCCAGTATGACACAATAGTCAAAAATGAAGGGAGCTTTAGTTCCAACAACATCTGGAGGGCCACAGTTTCCTCATTTCTTCTGTAGATCTTCCAGATGGGAGGGCTCAGGACTCATGCTTGAAACAAGAGTTCTTTTTCTAGTTGCCTGATCTGTTACAGCTCTTGCAAATTTGTTGGTGGTTATGCCAACCACAATAGAGTTCTGTTTCGGGCAGTGGGGAAAGCTTCACTTAAGAGAGGCTGGGACTCTCCAAAACAGCAGACTGAATGTTTCCCATAGTAAGTTGTTTCCAATGTTAGGCCTACACAGAGTAGACCCACTGAAGGTAATAAGCATGACTACAGAACTCTGAGCAGGACTTAGCTGGAGACATCTCAGTATTTCTGAAGACACTGGATGTGGTGCTCATCCTTAACAAGAGCTTTCTCCACCAGCATCCCAGAATTGACCCTGTGAAAGATCTGATGTGTACAGAAACATGTATTGCTAGGATATAATACCAGAAAACAAGCTGAGGCAAATGTTCTCCTCCTATTAATCTCCCCACAAAGGAAGCACTTCTGTCACTACATAAATCAAAGCATGACTCCATGTAAGACAAGTCATTAAATCCAAGAGACAGTGACCTAGCCAACCACCTTCCATCACCACTTCAGGCACTGAAATAACCTTCCCAGCCTTTGCAAACTTGATGTTTTGGACTATAACTCTTATCAGTTCCAGCCAGCATGGCTCTGCTTGCCTGGGGCCGATGGGAGCTTCAGTATGAAACATACAGAGGTGCCAGGCTGACCTACAAGAAGAAGGTGAGAGCATCTTTTCAGGTACAGAACATTTTCTTTCCTGACGCTATCTAATATGCTTGAACATCTGCGTCTGGTGTCATTTGGAAGCTCTCAAACTCTATTTTGAACGTTGGCTGGTCCTGACAACAGTCTTTTCATGCATCCTGTGATTATTATTATTATTTTGCCACCGAGTGTCTGTTCTGTTTTGCACACTGGAAAACAACGGGCGCAAAGAGGTTAACATTACAAACACGCATCACGCCGGCCCCATTTGACATTATGGTGCAGACCATTCAATTGTCTCTTGTGAAAGCAGCCTCAGGGCTCATTACACATTATAGTTCTGCCTAGAAAATTATTATATCCCACTGACTTCCCCCGCTGTTTGATATTGCAGAGCAGATGCTCTATCTATCAAAGTTTCCCCTAAGAAAAGTTCATGCCCTTCGCCAACCAAGGTTGTGGTAGGAACCAGCCAGTGTTACTCCCTGCAGAGTTATATAGGAACCTGCTGTGAACTGGACCCAAATGCTCTCTGATCACTGGCCTAATTCTTAGCAAATGGTTCTGTACATCAGAGGAAGCTCTGAGTTCTCCACAATGCAGGGCAAGCACTGAAATTGGTGAACTACAAGGTCTCCTATTTTAGGCTGAAGCACATAGGGGTGGCACCAGCAAAGCATGGCAAGAGTACAAGATAACCAGTGTGTCATTAGGACCATGGACAGTTCATTGAGGGTCTGGATGCAAGCTAAATTAAGAAGATGATAATTCAAGACTGTGGCTTCAGGACAGGCTAGAGCCAATTGGAAGCTTAAGCAGATATGTGGCAAGATGGATATGACCTCAGAGCAAAATTGCTCGGGTTGAAAATTGCTCGGATGCCCTTCTATTCTGAAGGCATCTCCAACCAATCACATTCATCTTGTCAAATGGCTCCTCCACAGATAGGCTCTTATCAGGGGTGGGGAACCTGTGGAGCTTCAGATGTTGCTGGACTCCAACTCCCATCAACCCAAGCCAACATGGCCAATGATTAAGGACGATGGGAACGGGCAGCATCTGGATGGTCCCCAACTCTTTTGCTTAAGTCCTGGCAATGACACAAATCAGTTCCTGAAATGCTTGAAGGTCTCCTGTGTAAAACAAAAAGAAACCCTCTACAGGGTGAGTTAAACTATTTAACTAAAAAAATGCTTCAAGCAGGGTCCTAACACAAAAAGTATGCAACACCTTCTAGTGGCAAAGTTATTACAAAGAGCTGAAACAAGGAAAAGCAGCCTATTTTATTTCCTGTTGAGCTCAATGGATGAAATTTTCATAGGATGGACATACCCCCCCCTCTCTCTCTCTCATATCAAATTAGTCCAGCAAATGCTAGTAAAAGAAAATCATAAGAGAAAAGAGCTACATAGGTACAACTGCAATGTCCATGTGTGGACAAAGCCTAGCATAAGTTCAAGTCACATGTGTCCAGAGAAACAAATTAGAGTCTTCAATTTTAATCACAAAGCTTAGGTTTTTATGAAAGTCACACGTGAGGAGCCTACTAAAAGGTGATCAAAACGTGCTTTGATCATCCAGCACGTCCTTGAGGTCAAGCCAGTCCTTCAAATAAAAGTTGTTTCAGCTGTTTTAGTGCACTAACCTCACAATGTGAATGGGCCTGGCATCAGAAAATACGTCAGACACTGGCAGAAAGCTATGTAAAAAGAGATCAGATCTCTATTGTATTCCAAGCTGAAAGCAGAAATGGAGGGGCGGCAGAAAGAGGGGAGAAGCTGGACTCTGTCCTGGTTGTAAGGAAAAAGAGAGAATCACATTTTGACAATGCCATTCTGTTAAGCACAACTAGTATTCAGGGACATTGACCTAAAGAGGCCCTAGAAAAACAGTGCTACTCATGGGCTTCTATTTGCCCTTCTAGCATCATTCTGTCCTTCTAACAGCCCCCTAGCCAAGGCTTAAGTCTCCTGGCTTTCCCCCTAGGTTCTGGTGCCCACCTTCTCATGAGCAGGTGATCTTTCATTTTGTCTCTAAGCAAAGAAAGTGGAGAGTGGGTGGGTGATGGACTGGCAGTGGAACAGGACAAGGGATGCTGTGCTTGTCAGAAGTGAAAAGTTGCTCCAGGTTTGAGACCTGGAAGTCAAATTAAGCAGATATAACTGGTCCCACTTGTCTGAGTCTACCACTGCTGCTCTGCAGATAGAAGGAGGGGGAGAGAGCTGTGTCAGTTGCAATGCTGATGCTAAAAGCAGCATAGTGCCTGCATGAGATGACAAGAAGGCAGGCTTTGGAGCCAGGTCTTTCTTGCAGTGAAACCAGCTGCTCTCGCCATCCTGTCATTTCCAATTTAAAGAGCCAGAAGAGAACATATACGACTGAAACACTCTTGTGTTCTCTGTCTCCCCACTCCCCAGTCCTTTAAGTCCAGGAGAAAATGTGAGTGCATAGCCTTTCATTGCTATAAAGCAGGGATGGGCCACCTCTCGCCCTATGGGTGTTGCTGGAACACAATGCCCATCACCATTAATTATCATCATCATCATGACTGGTCATCCACCATAGTAGCTAGGGAGGATGGGAGTTGGAGTCCAGCAAGCTTCCTGGGCCATGCTATAAATAGCAGTATAAAGGTAAAGGGACCCCTGACCATTAGGTCCAGTCGTGGCCGACTCTGGGGATGCGGCGCTCATCTCGCTTTATTGGCCGAGGGAACCGGCGTACAGCTTCCGGGTCACATGGCCAGCATGACTAAACCGCTTCTGGCGAAACCAGAGCAGTGCATGGAAATGCCGTTTACCTTCCCACCGGAGTGGTACCTATTTATCTACTTGCACTTTGATGTGCTTTTGAACTGCTAGGTTAGCAGGAGCAGGGACCGAGCAACTGGAGCTCACCCCATCGCGGGGCTTCGAACCGCCAACCTTCTGATCTGCAAGTCCTAGGCTCTGTGGTTTAACCCACACCACCACCTGCGTCAAAATAGCAGTATAATTGGGCATTAAATGGTAGGAAGAGGCAGCAATGACAACACCCTGTAGTGGCAAAACTGAACAGGCAAGTATTACAGCTGGTGAGCACAGGGTTTTATGGGTAAAGTCTGACTCTCTACCCTTTCAAGGCTTCTGCTTCCATCACAAGGGAATCCTGCATCTTCTTACAGGGCCAGAAAAATACAGCTGATAATGGGATGTTCAAGATAATCCATATATAAATGGGACTACAGAGGAAAGGGAAGTGGGTCGCGGGTGGCGCTGTGGGCTAAAGCCTCAGCGCCTAGGGCTTGCCGATCGAAAGGTCGGCGGTTCGAATCCCCGCGGCGGGGTGCGCTCCCGCTGCTCGGTCCCAGCGCCTGCCAACCTAGCAGTTCGAAAGCACCCCCGGGGGCAAGTAGATAAATAGGTACCGCTTACCAGCGGGAAGGTAAACGGCGTTCCGTGTGCGGCTCTGGCTCGCCAGAGCAGCGTTGTCACGCTGGCCACGTGACCCGGAAGTGTCTCCGGACAGCGCTGGCCCCCGGCCAATAGATGTGAGATGGGCGCACAAACCCCAGAGTCTGTCAAGACTGGCCCGTTCGGGCAGGGGTACCTTTACCTTTACCTTTACAGAGGAAAGGGAAGTGATATCCATCAACTGTTCACTTGGGAATATACAAAGCATCTAATCCAGTACTGTCCAGTCTTCAGGGTCTGTCCAAGACTGAAGCCTTAGGCATCACCTGCAACCTGATTCTTTTAACTAGGAAGTGCTAAGAGCTGAACCGGGGAGATTTTGCAGCCAAAGTATATGCTCTGTCACTGGGAACTCCTATACCACTTGGACAGCCATGGTATAGCAGTGCTTTAAAGAGATGAGTGTGGATGTTACCTACATTTCAAGGTAGGAAGAGATTGACTAATCAAGCATTCTGGCTTAGATTGCACAAGGGTCCAACATGGGGTATTTGCCAAGAGAGAGAGATAAATGCTGCTTTAAGACACATCACAATTAACACACACCTGCAAAATATCAGTCCTGAAACAGCCCACGGAAGAAATACCAACAGCAAATTCCTGCCTTTATGTTTTGCTTTTATTACCAGAGAAGATGGAATGTGTGCTGAAATAATGTTGTTTATTTTATTAGGGAAAGTAAAGAATAGAGCAGTCATCAATAGCAAGGCAGAGCATCAGGCATTCCATTATCCTGGAGAAACACAGCTCCAGTTTTCAAACTTGCAAATATCAAACTAGAAACGAGTTTCATTATGTGGTACAGTATTTCTTTGTCGGCTTGCCCAAAAGTAATAAATCAGTGCAAGTGTGATTGCATCTATTTGTTTTCAGAGCATGTTGCCTTGTGCACTGGAACAATGTGACAACCAAGCTTATTAACTCTGCAGCCTGAAGGGCAGACAAGGTGACCATACGAGGCCAGGGCAAAGGGCCACAAGCTAATATTGTGTGAGTTATTTAATGTTGCAGGTAACTATTTAGACTTGCAATATTGCTTGAGACACCCTAGGGAAATGAAGATGAGAGGCAGTTTCCCTATACATATCTGGCAAGGAGCCTCGATTGTAACTTGATCCACACACATAGAATTATTGAGCAGAGAAGCTTTCAGGGGTTTCTCCATGATAAATTATTGCTGATGCGACTGCAAGAGAAGTTTCATGTAACCCCCAAACGAAGGGTAGGGTTTTGAAATACTGGGAAAGAGTAATCCTTCTTCCATTTCAATGTCTTGCCAAGACACAGAGGTTTGTTTTTGTGTGTGTTTTTTGCAAAGTTTGTGTCTTTTCAGCTGAAATATCAACTGAATCATCTCTTTTCACAAGCGATGGCAACAAAATTTGTATTCAAGCTGCGGAAACTGGGGTGGTGGTGAGGAAGTTTCTGCCTATGCTGTTTGGCATCTTTGACAGCATCTTGTTCTTCCCACGGGTGAGTCTGCAACAGCAACGGAAGACTGAGCAAATAGGAATCAAGATGAACTAATCTGGAGTATAAGAAACAGGTGTGTGCAGAATCACTCTCCTCCATGTTGACTACAGAAATGTGGGCTCTTGGGCAGAAGAGCGTTTGGTGAAGGTCCTGCCCTTCCTGAGGAAAACTCGTGTTGAATCATAATGTTGCCAAATACTGATAGATCGCGGGTACAGAACCAAGGAATTGAATCCAACCAGGTTTTACTCAGAGTAAACCTAATTAAATCAATGGACCTACATTAGTCCTGCTAATTAATTCAATGTGTCTACTATGAGTAAAGGAAGCATGGATGCAACCCAGAGCCACACATCTACAGCTGTGGGGTGGATGATATCCACTTGTATAAGTGAAGGAATTTTCTGTGTGCTGGTTGAATAGGAATATGGAGATATGCCCCAGACAAGTCCACAACCTTAGAAGATGGTTCTTGTTGCTTGATTCCAAGGCTGATAATGCTAACATCCAGAAATTCTATTTTTTCATTCTCTGGTTTAGCCGCTTGAGATCTCACATCTTCCGTTCTTCCTTTGTTGTTGTTTAGTCATTTAGTCGTGTCCAACTCTTCGTGACCCCATGGACCAGAGCACGCCAGGCACTCCTGTCTTCCACTGCCTCTGGCAGTCTGGTCAAACTCATGTTCGTAGCTTCGAGAACACTATCCAACCATCTCGTCCTCTGTCATCCCCTTCTCCTTGTGCCCTCCATCTTTCCCAACATCAGGGTCTTTCCCAGGGAGTCTTCTCTTCTCATGAGGTGGCCAAAGTATTGGAGCCTCAGCTTCAGGATCTGTCCTTCCAGTGAGCACTCAGGGCTGATTTCCTTCAGAATGGATAGGTTTGATCTTCTTGCAGTCCATGGGACTCTCAAGAGTCTCCTCCAGCACCATAATTCAAAAGCATCAATTCTTCAGCAATCAGCCTTCTTTATGGTCCAGCTCTCACTTCCATACATCACTACTGGGAAAACCATAGCTTTAACAATGTGGACCTTTGTCAGCAAGGTGATATATCTGCTTTTTAAGATGCTGTCTGGGTTTGTCACTGCTTTTCTCCCAAGAAGCAGGCGTCTTTTAATTTTGTGACTGCTGTCACCATCTGCTGTGATCATGGAGCCCAAGAAAGTAAAATCTCTCACTGCCTCCATTTCTTCCCCTTCTATTTGCCAGGAGGTGATGGGACCAGTGGCCATGATCTTCATTTTTTTGATGTTGAGCTTCAGAGCATATTTTGCCCTCTCCTCTTTCACACTCATTAAAAGGGTCTTTAATTCCTCCTAACTCTTCCTTTAATCAGCCCAATCAGAAACTGTTTTTGAAAAATCTCCCCAGAATCTAAAGTAAGGAAATTCCCTTATGCAAAGCCAGGACACTAAGCCAGAGCATTGGCCCACACAGATCAGGTAATGGTTTGCAAGTATCTAGGAAATGCCAGAGTTTGAACCCAGCACCTTCTGCATGCAGTGTGCGATCTCCCTTTGATCTATGGTTCTTGTGATTTGATATCTGTCAGTTAAAGGAATAGCCTATTTAAAAACAGAAACCCAAAGCCCTCTTGGACACATCTGACTTGTGCAGTTCTTTGGATCCTGGCTAATAGAGGTGGATGCATTGGTTAACTAATAAATAAAAAGTGCCAATCAAATATATCCTGTATTACATCTGTTTGGGCCCTCAGTCCAAAGAGAAGACCACTTGGGAGGTGTGGCTGCTAATCTGGTACCCAGTCCCTAAATGACACAACCCACCCACCCCCCGTTATACTGCAATATGTTATTCTTCCAGTTTTATTACGTAATAGAAAAAGTAAATGTTTCACATTCTTTGAAGGACAATAAACTAGACGTTCAAATTATGTTAGAGCACAAGAAGCTTGAGCTTGTGCAGTGGAGATTGTGATAAAGTATTTGATGTTATTTGGAATCACGATACGTGAACATTGTTTAACATATTAAAGAGCACTTATTAATTTTGAAAGTGTCTTGTGTTTCCATTAAGAGTGTTTGAAATCTTGCTGCTACGAATGTATTTAATGGACTCTGAAGGGCACCATAATGCAAAATGCCAGCTCTATTAAAATGTACTGCAGAATTAGGAAGCGAAAGGCCACAGATGCTTGTAGCAGGCAGATTAAGAACACCCATCACTGAGTGATGGATTCTGAAATTTTATTGGTGGCTGCCCAGAGTGAATAACATGCTGCTTTCAATATCAGAGACTGACAGCAGCCGGAAGATTTTCTTATAAAAGCTCAAATGAAAAGAAGTGAAGGGGGTTCCCCCACCTTTTTTCTTCTTTTTTTTTAACCAAAGGAAGAGCAAAATGGAGTATAGTCACACATCACTTCTTCCACATCAAAAGTTGAGGAAGGCAAATGACATCTCCCTCATCGGAAGCCACCTGATACCTCATGGCAGATTTATGTCACCTTAACATTTGGAAGGATGCATAAATATTCAAGACCTAATCCAGAGGGCGGCATTCCTAAATTAACAAGACAGTACTTAAGCAAAAGTGCATAACCATCTTGATTACTGTGCCAGCCTTGATTGTCTTATTTAAAAAAACACCATCGCATTTTCTGCAGGCTCTTTGCTTTCCAGGAAAGCTCCCTTCTTCATCTGCCCTAAAAAGTAATTTGAAAGGGACACAAATGTTTCTGCTCCATCCCTTTAAAAAAAAATTAAAAAATCACCTGCATTTATTTTGCTTTACCAGGTAAGATGCCTGCCTCTCTCTCTCTCTCTCTCTCTCTCTCTCTCTCTCTCTCTCTCATCTTACCCAGTCTTACTCTAGTCTTACACAATCCTTTAAAAGCACCCTTCAAATTCCTAATAATGCTACTTCCAGTCCCCATAGAACAAAGCAGGAAACAGCTTGCTGCGAAAAGCACCACATTGCTTCCAAGAAATGTCCATGCTATGTATCCGTTAATCAGGCATAGCAGCAGTGCAGAGGCTGGGGGAATGTGGATTCCTATCAGCCTTAGAAAAAAATGGCCAATGGTCAAGGATTACTGGCGTTGTAGTTCAGCAACACCTGGGGGAGGCCAAAGCTTCCCCACCCCTGACATATGAGGTGGTCCAAAGGCATTGCCTATGTCCACATTTTATTTTTGTTAAAGAAGCCCCCCCCCCCCCGCTTGCAGCTGCTTCAGGCTGTAGGAAGCTGTGATGGGCCTGTGTGGGTTGCTGGTCCTTTGCTATTGTGCTTTGTCCTTTAGGAAGAGCCTGATCCACACCACCAAGCAGGGACGCTGGTGGCGCTGTGGTCTAAACCACTGAGCCTCTTGGGCTTGCCGATCAGAAGGTCAGCGGTTCAAATCCTCGCGATGGGGTGAGCTCCCATTGCTCTGTCCCAGCTCTTGCCAACCTAGCAGTCAAAAGCACACCAGCGCAAGCAGATGAATAGGTACCTCTGTGGCAGGAAGGAAAACGGTGTTTCCGTGCACTCTGGTTTCAGTCAGTGTATTCCGCTGTGCCAGAAGTGGTTTGTCCTGCTGGCCACATGACCCGGAAAGTTGTCTGCGGACAAAATGCTGACTCCCTTGGCCTGAAAGCGAGATGAGCGCCACAACCCCACAGTTGCCTTTTGGCTGCACTTAACCATCCAGGGGTCCTTTACCTTTCTTTACCACCAAGCCTCTTATTGTTGCTACAACATCAGGCTTCTACTTTAGTGAGAGCCACGATTTATATACCTATAGCAGGCACGTCCCACAGGTAGATCATGATCTATTGGTAGATCACTGGACATTTGTGATCCCCCCCTTCCAAAAAAGCTCAACAACTTTGCCTGTCAATAACGATGGGTAGATCACAGCCAGTATTTTTATAATGTGAGTAGATCACAGTCTCTTGGGAGTTGGACATGGCTGACCTATAGGAATGTGCCATTTATGTTTCATCTGTGACAAAAAGAAAATTTATTTCCAACATGACAAAAATCGGAGAACTCCACCTATTCCCATAGCTCACATGAACTTTGTCAAGTATTCCGTACCGCACTTCCTTCCACAATTTGGCAGGAGTGACGTTTTGTCCAAACCATGCTACAGCCTAAGGTTCTCCCAATAGACAATTGATATGGGGGGTGGGGGGTGACCTTTTACATCTTCCCCATAACAAAGCCAATTTTAAGATGCTGGGCTACCTCACAGCATATGTGAGGCAGCTGTGTGTGTTTGTGTACGCATAGAAATATCAAGTTAAAGCACAAGCTCATTCCAAGCAACAGTGTACACGAAGCACTTAACTCATTTTGAACTTCTTCAATTAAATTTCCTCATTATAGCAAACTCCATAAACACATTCCTCAAGGGCAACTGAACTGATAGTGACATTTTAAGAGGTTTATTATAGCAAGAAGTATGCCTGTACAAGAGAAGTGCCTGGGTTATTGTTGAAAATGGATTACATAATTACACAGTGGCAAATTTGCTTGTGAATTCCAAATTCAATCCACAGGGATGCTTGGTTGTATTGGACAGTGACCAGAAGAGACACTTTGAAAGTACCCCATTGGGATTGTTTACGTTTTGCTTAAGCTGAAAGGAAGCCCACTCGAAGTGGAGGTGCCATAGATCAGTGGCAGAGCACATTCTCTGCAAGCAAAAGAAGTCCAATCCACTGTCCAACCTCTCCAGTTAAAAGCATGCAGGTAGCAGGCGTAGGAAAGTCCCACATGAGACCATGGGAAGCTACTGCCAATCAAAGTATTCACATCAGAGCAATACTGTGACCAGGCTGTGTACAGCAGCCAGGAGCAGCCTAACCACGAGGCGAGGCAAGGCAACCACTTCAGGCAGCAGAAACCAGAGAGGCAGCAGATTCCAATGTAGATCTTTATATCCCCACCCCTTGTTCCTGATGTAGTTCTTCACTCACCCCTTCTTTCCTGAAGAGGAGGGGGGAGACACCATTTTGTGGTTTGCCTCAGGTGCCAAAATGACTTGGGCCAATTAGAGGGGATATCTAGCTCCCCCAGTATCTGGATGCTACGACAAGATCTACACACTGTACTTGCAGCCACATTATCCTTACCCAAGGATTCCGGAAGGGTTTCAGCCACACAAATCTACTGAAAGGTGAGCATTCTGCAGCACATGTCAAGATCTAGAAGGTTTTAGCCTATGATTTAATCAATGGATCAGTTGCTGTGCCTTGAAGAAGAAGTGTTAATACAAAATTGGAAGGCTCAGGTCCCTAGCACCCCTGACCCCACCCAAGTAGACCTCAAGTTTCCTGTGATGAATACAGAAGGTCTGGAGGAGGCTTCTACCTGTGTTTCCTCAAATGTGGGTAGAAAGCTCTGCGCAATCAGGAACTCTGCTTTCTCAAGGTTCTTGATCCTGCAGGGGTTCTAGATAAAGGTAAAGGGACCCCTGACCATTAGGTCCAGTTGTGGCCGACTCTGGCGTTGCTGCGCTCATCTCACTTTGTTGGCCGAGGGAGCCGGCGTACAGCTTCTGGGTCATGTGGCCAGCATGACTAAGCCGCTTCTGGTGAACCAGAGCAGTGCACGGAAACGCCGTTTACCTTCCCACCGGAGCGGTACCTATTTATCTACTTGCACTTTGATGTGCTTTCGAACTGCTAGGTTGGCAGGAGCAGGGACCGAGCAACGGGAGCTCACCCCTTCGCGGGCATTCAAACCGCCAACCTTCTGATAGGCAAGTCCTAGGCTCTGTGGTTTAACCCACAGTGCCACCCTTCTACTCCCGCGGGGGTTCTACTCATGTTAAAATGAACATGTTTGGGTGGTTCTCTTCAGACTTCGCGACTCCTGGAACCTTAAGAAGGGGATGAGTAGCTGTTTGGATGTCCCATGTTCAAAGTTCAGGTCATTGCCTGGCCCTGGTCAAGCCACTCAGCCTCAAACCCCTATCTCTTTCACGTGGTCAACCTTACAGGGTATTCTAAGGTTTACTAAGTGTCATGTACAGATGGGAGAAGCGCTGCAAAAAAATGCTTATATAACAACAAACAGTTGTCATTCTAGGTACAGCAGCAAGTTACTGGGGGAAAGCGGATTAAATTCTGTTCAAAATCAGTATTGCTTTATTTTATTTTTTTGCTTCCGCTTTTTTTTTTTTTTTGGTAAAATGCTAACAGCAGCATTCTCGATACTTTCTTAAGGCACTCTCCTGTGAGACTATTTCTAACTGTGACTTTTTCTTCCCTAAAATAACAGATGCCTTCCAGGTCTGTTGTAGTTCTTGAAACTAAATTTGACATCTTCTACGCAATAAGGTAAAAGTTGGCAAGTAATGCCAATTCTCTCTTGTGCTCCATAGTCCCAGCCAGTGTTAAAATTATTCTTGGCTGGTATTTGTTCGACAATTCCAGATTAGTTACTCAGGGTGAAAAAATATATATTAAGGTAACAGGGTTATCTTAGGCCTCAGCTAATGAAGATACTAGGCTATTCTGGAAGGCATTTATAATAATTAAAACCTCAATATTCTCTAGGAACTAATTTACTGTAATAACCATTCCCTTTCCCCCTTGGTTAAATGTGCTTGGCTTTATTGTTAACTTAAGGGCTCCCCTGAAGTTTTGGGGAGAATATTCAATAACTTTAATGGACTTTGGATTAACTTTCTAATTAACCCTAAAGGAGAAAGTTCATTTTGCATGTTTTGGTTTTTATAAACTGAGGAATCTTACTGTGAGAAATCAGGAATCCTCAAAAGATTGACTCTGCTGTACTTTCACTCAACGCAGCGGGAGCCACTGCTAAAGTGAATGCAAAGAGCAGTTTGGTCCTTGTTCTTGGAAATCTTATTTCAAAACCATTGCATCTGTTGTTGTTGTTGTTGTTTTAAAAAAAGATTTACAGCAGTATTTGCAATTAAGTCCTATGTAGAAGGTCCTAGTATCAATATAACTGGATCAATTATTTACACGGCACATAGCTTAGCTATGGAACTCGCTCCCACAAGAGGAAGGAATGTCCCACTTTTCCTTGTTGTTGTTTGTTGTTTAGTCGTTTAGTCGTGTCCGACTCTTCGTGACCCCTGGACCAGAGCATGCCAGGCACTCCTGTCTTCCACTGCCTCCCGCAGTTTGGTCAGACTCATGTTTGTAGCTTTGAGAACACTGTCCAGCCATCTCGTCCTCTGTCGTCCCCTTCTCCTTGTGCCCTCCATCTTTCCCAACATCAGGGTCTTTTCCAGGGAGTCTTCTCTTCTCATGAGGTGGCCAAAGTACTGGAGCCTCAACTTTAGAATCTGTCCTTCCAGTGAGCACTCAGGGCTGATTTCCTTCAGAATGGATAGGTTTGATCTTCTTGCAGTCCATGGGACTCTCAAGAGTCTCCTCCAGCACCATAATTCAAAAGGCCACCACCAACTAGGTTAGCTTTAAAAGAGGATTAGGCAATCTCAAGGAGGACGAGGCTTTCAATGGCCACTAACCAAGATGGCTGTGTTCTACCTCCACTGCCAGAGGCATTACGCCTCTGAATACCAGTTGCTGAGAATTGCATGTGGGGAGAGCACTGTTGCACTCAGTCTTCCCCAGACATCTGGTTGGTCAAGTGAGAACTAGACAGGCAGTTGTCCTGATCCAGCAGGTCCCCTCTCTCCACTGAAATTAGTTTTGAAAGAAGCAGTCTATTGTATCTTACAGCGTGCGCTTGGGTTGAAGTGAAGCGCCCAGGGCAGTTTCACCAGTCGGCCAATATGCTTGCAGACTCCAAAAGGTCTGGCAGGGCTCTTACTGTGTTCTTAATTATCAGTCCTTTCCACAACTAAGAATAGGCAAAAAAATTAACACACACACACACACACACACACACACACTTGGCTTTATAAAGCATACTGTGCACGCAGGCTGGTCACTCCTGCTTTGCTTCCCCACTCCCGCCATGTAAGGTGGTGCACCAACAGGCATAGCACGATGTCTGAACCTAGGGTGGCGGGGGGGGGGGTTCTACCAAGTCAAGACCACCAGCCCGACTTAAGTCAAACTTTACTGGTGGCTCTGGAATCCTAGTTGGTCAGGGAGAAACAGAGCACAGGTTCAGGTTCAGGCTTCATGCTAAGTGGGCAGTGGGAGAAATGAGTACACCGTATGCTTTATGAAGCAAAATTTATTGGCTTATTGCTACGTGCAAACATAGCAGCCACTCCACAGGAAAGACAATTTGTCACTCCACCAAGTATAATATTTTGCTCCCTTAGGATGCTGCCTTAAATTGAGTCCATCTTGCTGGATATTGCATACAGAGACTGGCAGTAACTGACCCGGGTTTCAGGCTGGGTTCCCTCCCAGCCCCACCTAGAGATTCTGGGGCCTGAACCTAGGACCTGCATGCAAAGTGGATGCGCTATCAATTCATGGCCATGGGGAATTATGATGCACAGCAAAAGTTTGCACCGGAGCACGTAGATCTATGTGTTCGTCTCCCTCTCAATTTTTAAATGACCAGTGGCTTCCATTTCACATTTATTCTAACAGCAGGAGCACATCAAACTTGTGTGAAATGCCCACAAGCTGAGGTCGATGATTAAAGTAAGCTGGCTTCCACTATTGATGCTACCTGAATGTAGCCTTCATGGTACTCAGACTATGTAAAGGGGCATACTATACTCTATATTCTGGATTAATTAACTGAGAGCGCAATCCTATGTATGTCTACACAGAAGTAAGCCTCACTGCAGAATCTGTTCCTTAGGCAAGTGTCCATGGGACTGCTGGCCATTTTTATTGGCCAGGGAATTCAAAAACTAGACGCACAGAAATTTGCCTTATATCCAGTCAAAACATTGGTCCTTACCATTAAGCTCTGTATTGTCTATTGCAGATATTAATATTGTGCAGCTTGAAGCAACTGGATGCATACAAATGGATACCTTTTGGAATAAAAATTGTCCAGACCCATAATTATTATTCAGAGCTTTACTAACCAGAATTTCTTCAAAGAAAAACTGGTAGAAAAACAATGAACGATACATCCAAATAATTCCATACAATCGTGTGCGTGTCCAGCACAGGCTCAGCTTCTTATAAAATATGAAATACTCCAAACAAATCTAAAATCAGAGCGCTCTCCCTCCCCCCCCCCTCTCTCCAGCCTCCATTAGAGCTTGGAGACTGTTTTCCCTTTAGGAGAGACCTCATTATCGCATCCTTTGGCTGCTTGAGAACAAAGACTCCAACTCACACAAAATGGAGGCAACCATATGCATAGAATGCAATCCTATCTGAAGAAGTGTGCATGCACACGAAAGCTCATACCAAGAGCAAATTTAGTTGATCTCGAAGGTGCTACTGGAATTTATTAGTAGTAGTAGTAGTAGTAGTAGTAGTAGTAGTAATTATTATTTCTACTATTTATTTCATCTGATCTAAGTCAGGCACATGGCAGAGAAGAGAACATTCACAGTTAATCACCAACCTGCTACACACTTGGAGAGCTCTTCTTTAGCTTCGATGGAAATTCCCAGTTTAACCCTTAGTAACCTACATACAGGCATTCTCCATTACAGTGCCGATTAAACCACTATACTTAACATTGTCTATACTGACTCGCAGTGTCTCTTTGGGGAATCTCCAGGCAGGATGAGAAATGCCCCTGTCTGAAACCCTGGAGAACCAATGCCTGTCAGCATAGATAATACTGACCTGGATGGACCAAAAGTCTGACTCGGTATAAGGAAGCTTCCTATGTTTCTATGTAGGCAGCAGGTATTTATTTTAACAGATGGGGCTGAGCTGGTAGAGGTTAATTTTAGTTCCGATGTTGTGCTTCTAATATCCTGCGGATATTCTGGAGTTGCATTTTAGCTGTTAGTTACTACCACCCTGAGCTCTCGAGGCGGGTTCAGCTACGGGTGCTAGTAAATCAGTATCAGGATAAAGAAGGGTTTGTGCTCAACATGCACCTTCACAGCATCCTTCACCTTCTTTATCCTCCACTGAGACAAGCAATGCATTATCAGGGTTCAGGAACACATTCTAACAATGCAACAACATGAAGCAAGGCCCAAGAGGAGTGTGGCTGGGGAGGGTTCCAAGGGCCAGAGGGAGGAGGCTGGGTGGCCCCCACCCCTTTCTCTAAAGCCTTAGCACCCCTTTGGTGACGTAGAGATAATAATAGCGGTCTACCTTATAAGATTGTCCTCGAGCTTCAGAAAAGCCTTCCTACTAGCTGTTAATCACTACCCTTTAGTCTATCACACAGAGAACAAAAATAAAAAAATAATCTAACAGCAGAAATGTGCAGATCACCTTTCAAGGAAGGAAGGAAAACTCTCAGGTAGATAAATGTAAAAATGTAAAAGGGGGGAGGGACGACACAAACAACAAACAGACAGAGCAGCCCCTTCCAGGGCATTCCAGGTCTTAATCAAATCATGTGAAAAACAGAAGAGGAGCCTGCGACCACTTTTCTCTCCCTCTTGTCATCGGAAATGAACACCTGCCCCCCCCCATTATTGGCTAGGGAGCCCATTCCTTGCTAATAGATTTCAAGGGCCACCTGTTACCATAGCAGACCAGCAGCATGTCAGAAGCGTTCCATTTTAAAACAGGGAAGACAGAAGAGGAGAGCATGGCCGCTGCTCGTTGCCAAGGAAACGAGATCACTGCAGGAAGGACCCCAAACTTCAAGTGGTTTACATGTTCTACTTTTGAGAGAAACGTTAACCTGTTCCTTGGCTGCTGCTGCTGCTGCTGGCGGCGGGGGGTGGGGTGGAGAGGTTACATTTGCTACAGAGAGACAGCCTGTGTCCTTTAAAAAAATCTTGCCCCCACTACTACCAAAGCAGGGAAGTGGAGACTGCAGATGCTTTTAAGACAACCAGGACAACCACAAAAGCAATTTGGGGTTTGAGGGGATGTATAATGTTATACACAAGTGCTATTTTTCTAGAAAAAGAGGTGCCAGAACTCCCCATGAAAGCCTCCCTTGCTATAATGGCAATGGCGCCTAGCTGAGAGGGGCCGCAACTGAGTTTTGGTGAGTCCTGGTTGGAAAAAAGCCCTGATTATATTATTATAAACCCTTCCCAGTTGTAGTTTCCATTAGACAACTGGTTGGCCACTGTGAGAACAGGGTGCTGGATTTGATGGGCATGTTTGGTCCCTCGGGAGCTGGTCTGGGGAGAGGAGGGCCTGTCCCTTTTTGGTAAAAACTTTTTTGTACTTTTGTATACCTTGGAATTCACCCAAGCCACACATACTGGTATGTTCTTCACTGTCAGCTCCCAGTCTTGTCTGCATGAGATTATTATTACTGATGGCTGCATTGCATTTACACACTGCTTTTCTGCCAAGTTTTACAGTTTTAAGATACTGAAACAACTACATGAACAAATGAAACACGGGCCCTGTGAGAGGAAAGGGGCAGACCATTTGCCTTCCTTCCTTCCTTTTCCCCCACAGGGCAGTTTTAGTTCATTCTTAGAGGGAGCGATCCTGCTGCCTGCCATAGACCATGGCCAGATTCTGCTGGTCCTGACCTCAAACTATTTCTTTCAGCAAAGTTGTCAGCTGCAGAGCCTGTAAGGGCTGCTATAATTTCAGGAGTTCCACAGAAAGGAAAACCCACCGGTGTGGATGGGATGAAAGATCACCCTGGAAAAATTCTGCTTTCTATGCAACACTTAAAACCAAAGCTCTATAGCTGGGAGCTCCAGCTGTAACAATCCTGCTGTTATTTATTTCTTATCTCTCTCCAGAGGAATGAAAAGCCACCATCAATACTCCAGATATATTTCTAAACAAAACCTGCCTTCCACTGTCTCAGTTTTGCGCCAATAGTTGTAAATTCAGAAAATGTCAGCGTGGCCTGGCTTTTATTTATTTATTTTTGCCTAAGAGGATGCTCAGCGAGTATTTCTCGCCTAAATGGCAACTGTAAACTCTGATAAGACCCTCTATGCAGCTGACTCTATGCAGCACTCACTTCAAATACTGTAAAGCGCTAAATTATTCCACCTCATGAGCCTCGATAAAGGTAGCTTTGCATTACAAAGGAGTACTGGTGGAATTTGCTTCCTGGTAATAGATTCATAAATACCCATGATTTATCTATTTGCAAGGATTGCTGAACAATTCTCAGCAATTAACTCCACTGAGCAATGCCTTATTGCTCTTATTTAGATGTTAATCTCATTTAAGAGGCATGCCATTGGAAAGCTAAGCCGATTTCAGCTTTATAGGCAAGATTTAATATCAAGTTGGGATTTCATAATACCCCGCAATCTTACAAAGCGGCAATATGGCACGCCTGTTCTATGGAACGCCACCAAGATCCTGATATTCTCTTACAGACCCTGTCATCAAGGCATTTCAAACACGGAATAAAGGACATACCCCGGGGGAAAACAATTGCACAAAATAAAGGTAAAACAACTTGTTTCAGTCTTATTTATTTTTGGACTCTAGCACAGCAGTGGCTTGAATAAATTTGGGGGACAAGCTCTGTGGATTCATTTCCAAATACATTCTGCACTCTATGATTTGCTACAAATGAAAGCTGTCAAGCTGATGCCGCGTAAACTCTGCAGAGGCAGCGGAGAAGGCAAACACACATTCCCTACGCCTAGCAGATTGAAGGGCCCTAGACTACCACCGAAAAGTCCAGCAATCAGAACCTCAGAGCTGAATAGCTGCCACCACTTTTTAAATTATCAATACATCTGTTTTGCTCTATTGTGATCTGCATACATTGTACATCACCCTGGAAACCGACTTGCATAGAAATGCCTTAAATAAATAAAAGCACATTTCCTCCCCATAGTTTGCATGTCCTCTGCCTGAAACACCTTGACAGCCGACATAGACAACACTGAGCTAGATCAGGTGTGGGGAATCTTTGCCCCTCCAGATGCTGGTGAAGTACAACTCACATCAGTTCGTTAGAGCGTGGTGCTGATAAACAGCCAGGTTTGATCCCTGTATGGGGCAGCTGCACATTCCTGCGTTGCAGGGGGTTGGAAAACATTATCCTCAGGCTCCCTTCCAAATCTACAATTACAGTGGTACCTCGGGTTAAGAACTTAATGCATTCCGGAGGTCTGTTCTTCACCTGAAACTGTTCTTTGTTTCTGTTAGAGCATTTATTAATTTTCCAACAAAAAACATCCAATTAACATATCAAATCACAATGCGAAAACCCTAAAAAAAACAACACCCCAATTGTCTTCCAAATTATAATCTTAATTTTGCGACTTCCCACGGTATGAATTCCAAAGCATTTCCAAATCTCAGTCCTGCCTCTCATCTCTCATCAATGTTTTCATAATTCCATATCACGATTTTATCAACCTGAAACTGTTCTTAACCTGAAGCACCACTTTAGCTAATGGGGCCTCCGGCTGCCTTTGCGCCGCCGCCGCACGATTTCTGTTCTCATCCTGAAGCAAAGTTCTTAACCCAAGGTACTATTTCTGGGTTAGCGGAGTCTGTAACATGAAGCGTATGTAACCTGAAGCGTATATAACCCGAGGTACCACTGTATATGACTCCATGACTTTATCATCCGTGGCCATTGTCCATTGCTGGGGCTGATGCGAGTTGTATTTCACCAACATCTGGAGGGCCAAACATTCTCTACCTCTGTGCTAAGTGGACCAATAGTCTGACTCAGCAGCATCCTAGGTTCCTAACCAATTATCTAGAGGAATGTGTGGGGTCTCCCTCACCAAAAGTCTTCAAGCCAAGCCTCAGTCATCTGTCAGAAATGTTAGGGCTCCAGCTTTCTTGCATCAAGCAGAAGGTTAGACACTAGACAACCAGTCAGACCCCCTCCAACTCCAAAGGACTCCCTACGAAATCCAGAAAGCACCAGAGAAGAATGGATGGGAAAGAAAATGGACTATGCAGAACTGGCAAAGCTAACAGGAAAAAATTAAGGGAATCTAATGATGAGTGTTTTAGGCAAGAATGGATGCTTTTGAGGAGGCTACTTAAAGAAATGTTATAGTATGCTGAATTCGCAAGCAGGATTTGAGCAATGAGCAACAGAGGTGATTAGATTATAATATTGTGGTTATGACTGAACATTTAACAGACAGAAGATAGGGTGAGGCAGAAGGGGAGAAACAGCAACTCCATGGAAAATGGGATGGGAAGTCAACAAAAATGAGAGAGAAAATGTAATTGTGTATTGATTGCATATGTTAAAAAATGTTGGAATTTAACTAAATAAAATTTTTAATAAAGAAATCCAGAAAGCAGCACAGAAGGAGGGGGATGAGCAGAACCGGAGGTCTCTAAGGTGGCACTCGCAAGCTTACCGTAAGCCCTGGAAACAATTGCTCTACTGTATAGATAATGATGGGACGCGGGTGGCGCTGTGGGCTAAAGCCTCAACGCCTAGGGCTTGCCGATCGAAAGGTCGGCGGTTCGAATCCCCGCGGCGGGGTGCGCTCCCGCTGCTCGGTCCCAGCGCCTGCCCACCTAGCAGTTCGAAAGCACCCCCGGGTGCAAGTAGATAAATAGGTACCGCTTACCAGCGGGAAGGTAAACGGCGTTCCGTGTGCGGCTCTGGCTCGCCAGATGCAGCTTTGTCACGCTGGCCACGTGACCCGGAAGTGTCCCCGGACAGCGCTGGCCCCCGGCCAATAAATGTGAGATGGGCGCACAAACCCCACAGTCTGTCAAGACTGGCCCTTTCGGGCAGGGGTACCTTTACCTTTACCTTTATAGATAATGATAATGATGCGGGACGCAGGTGGCGCTCTGGGTTAAACCACAGAGCCTAGGACTTGCCGATCAGAACGTCGGCGGTTCGAATCCCTGTGACGGGGTGAGCTCCCGTTGCTTGGTCCCTGCTCCTGCCAACCTAGTAGTTCGAAAGCACCTCAAAGTGCAAGTAGATAAATAGGAACCACTCTGGCGGGAAGGTAAACGGCGTTTCCGTGTGCTGTTCTGGTTCACCAGAAGCGGCTTAGTCATGCTGGCCACATGACCCAGAAGCTGTCTGCGGACAAACGCCGGCTCCCTCGGCCCATAGAGCGAGATGAGCGCCGCAACCCCAGAGTCAGTCACAACTAGATCTATTGGTCAGGGGTCCCTTTACCTTTACCTTTTATAGATGATAATAAAGTTCTCACCATTGGCTATGCAACAAGTTCAAAGGGGACAAATGTCTAGTAGCCACTGATAGCCCTCTGCTCCGTGCTTTGCAAATTCCCAAGCCTGAGACCATGCTTTTTCTCCTTTCAAAAGATGGGGTGCATTAAGGAATTGGGAGAAGAGCAGGAGACTCAACAAAAAAATATCACACTTGGCAGCTCAAGCACTTCCCCTGCAGTGTTCACAGTCTCCTGCCAGCATGAGAAGGAAGAAAAACACACCCCACCCGTGACATTCAGTAGCATTACCAAACATAAGTTTAGATGCCCTGCAGCAATCCATTCTTTCTTTTTTTAAATGCTTCTTCCAGCAGCTCCTGGAATCAAGACTGCCCTGAAGGCTTGGAGAATTCACCAGAACAAGCATAAGGCTGTAGCAGCAGCTACGAAAACTGGGCCTTCCCATTGTGTCTTGGAAGCAGATGGTGGAGCTCCTTAACTGCCTGCACTGGTGCCAGAATCCACCCACACCCATGTTGAAACATGGAGACATTTCCCCCCCCTTACCCCCCCCGTCAAGTGCTGTTTAATAAGCTGGCAAAAAAAAAATATTAAAATATTTTTAAAGTTTAAAAATATACTTACGATTTAGCAATACTATATCTATATCTCCATCTCTATCTCTATATATGGCTCTGTCCCTGTGGAGAGGAGGTGATAGAATATTTGGCTGATGTGCTTTTTGCCTGTAATTTCTATAAAAATGACCAATTCAGACTGCTGAATCCGATCAACGTTTCCAAGGCAGGACTTCCAAATGGTATCTGGCCTACGCTTTGGCAGATTCAAGGAATTTTTTAACCAAGACTGTGGCTAGATTTCTCTTTCTGGCTGCACAAATCTTCCCTGAAGAAGCCTATCCTGTCTGGCTGCTGTTCTCCCACACTGTGATTTCTAATATGGTTATGGTATTCCCCGCCCCCTATCCCCGACTCACTCTTAACTTTCCCATTTTAAGGTGCTGTGTTGTATATCTTATTTGATACATGTTTTAGATATTCCTGATACTTTATATAGTGGTACCTAGGGTTAAGAACTTAATTCGTTCTGGAGGTACTATTTCTGGGTTAGCGGAGTCTGTAACCCGAAGTGTCTGTAACCTGAAGCATCTGTAACCCAAGGTACCACTATATATTACAGCCCACTTTGATGTACAGTGGTGCCCCGCAAGACGAATGCCTCGCAAGACGGAAAACTCGCTAGACGAAAGAGTTTCCTGTTTTGGAGGTGCTTCGCAAAACGAATTTCCTATGGGCTTGCTTCGCAAGACGACAATGTCTTGCGAGTTCCTGCTGGTTTTTTCCCCTCCCCCCCTTTTTCTAAGCCGCTAAGCCGCTTATCAGCTGATCCGATCAGCAGATAAGCCGCTAAAAGCCGCTAAAAGCCGCTAATAGCGCTAATCCACTAATCCGTCAATGGGCTTGCTTCGCAAGATGAAAAAAACGCTAGACGAAGAGAATACAGAACGGATTCTTTTCGTCTTGCGAGGCACCACTGTATTTTGTATGTTACGATATTGTTGGCTTTATTTTGTTCAAGTCTATGACTGCATAATGATTTAAAGAATCATGGGGTTATGGAATTGTAGAGTTGGAAGGGACCCCGAGGGTCATCTAGTCCAACCCTCTGCAATGCAACTAAATCTCAACTAAAGCATCCACGACAGATGATCCTTCAACTTCTACTTTAAAACCTCCAATGAAGTCCATTGAGTCCGCCACCTTCTGAGGGAGTCCAGGCCACTATCAAACAACTCTTACCATCAGGAACTTCTTCCTGATGTTTAGTTGGAATCTCCTTGTAACTTGAATGCACTGGGAGAAAACAAACTTTCTCCATCTTCCAAGTGACAGCTCTTTAGGTATCTGAAGATGGCTATCATATCTCCTCTTACTTAGGCTAAACATACCCAGCTCCCTCAACTGTTCCTCACAAGGCTCATAAGACCACTGAACATTTTTGTTGCTTTCCTCTGCACACATCCCAGCTTATCAATATCCTTCTTAAATTGTGGTGCCAAAAAGTGGACCCAGTACTCCAAATGTGATCTGACCAAGGCAGAATAGAAGTATTATTACTTATCTGGATCTGGACACTATACTTCTGTTGACGCTACCTAGAATTGCCTTAAGCTTTTTTTGCTGCTGCATCACACTGTAAGCTTATGTTCTACTAAGCGATTTTTTTTAAAAAAAAGCAAAGACTTTTAGCTGTTCTTTGTTTGCTTGTTTTTAAAAGTATAGATGCCACTTCAAATTGCTTAATTTGTGTCATTAAAATCTATTATATTCACCTTCAGAGCACTTTTGTTACAAACCAACTGCTGTGTGGGGGGAGCGAAACAATAATAATAAAAAAAGAATGTTAGAGAAAGTTACTGGCAATGTTCCTTCAGAATGCAGCTGTGCAAATGGGAGCAATATTTATTTAAGGGCTGTGGATGCTCTGACAAAGTGTTATGGCGCTGGGCAAATCATTATGCTAGACATCGCAGCCGTATGCATTATCGTGGTTGTGGTGCTCAGGCCTATTCAGCATAACAAATTTAACAACCGTGTTTGTAATCCCAAGTCGTTTCAGAGCATTTGGGATTCTGAATCTCATTGTTAGTCAGACATGCCCCCAACAGGGGAATCTTGGCATCATCTCGGCTAAATATGATAAACACAGGCAAACAAGCCTCTCTCATTATCCACTGCCCCAGGAACTTTTGGCTACGGCTCCAAACCCGACAAGAGCTCTGGGAGAGTGGAAGGCCAAGAATCAGTGCTGTTCTTTCTGTGACTACTCTGGCAAACGGAGGCAGCATGAACGTGATGGTGACTCATGAGACGAAAGCAGGTGAATCAATCACACTTTAGAATCGAACAGCAAACTGCAACTTATATGAAACAGAAGAGCCTCTTGCGTGGCAAAGTCCAGACAAGGACTGGAGAGTTTCTGCGTGAGCCGAATCGGGCTCACGGGGCCCTCAAGCGAATATAGGAAAACAGGTTCCCGTGGGTTGAAGAAAATGAGGCATTCCTTGGGCAAACAAGTTTGAAAATGCCTAGAGCAACCCATCTGTCTTCATGGGGTTTTGAGACAGGGATGAGGAACCTTTGGCCCTCCAGATACAGTTGGGTTACAGCTCTCATCATTCCTGACCACTCGCCGTGTGGGTTGGGGCTGGTGAAAGGGGGGGGGGTGTCCAACAGTGTCTGGAGGGCTGTTGGCTCCATAGTGCTACCACTTCCCAAACCAAGCACCTCAGGGTGTTGGGGAAACAGTGGTGCTGGCAGCTAACGTTATAGGAAGCTGTTTGTATTGTTGTTGTTGACATCCATCCGTCTTGAGAGATAATGGGCGGTGAAGTCTAACCGCTGGAGAATCATAGCTTATGCCTCCTGTGTTGTTGTTGTCGGTGTGTTAGCAGCACCCAAGTGACCTTCCCAGGGTGCAAGCCTGAACAGTGTATACGGAGGTCCCGGGATGTCCAGACGACAAGACCATCCTCTTGGCCTCGCTGATGTGGTCCAAAGAAAAGCAGAGCAGTATGTTTGGCACCAGCTTGGCTGCAGAAGGAGGCGTACAAGGTGCCATCCAATCGTCTAAGGGACTCCACTCCAGATTTGTATAGGGTTTACTCCTTAGCCTTTTCTTCCCCCAAAGATATTGTCAGGAGTGCGTGCAGGAGCCAGGCCCTGTGACTGGTAGGGCTCCGCACGACTGGGGCTTTCCTAAGTTTGTTCTGGAGAGGCAAGGCGCGGCCAAACAGGTGAGGCCGATTGGTAAATCACAGCACTTGGTTGCAAGAGCCGGGAAGGGATATAAGCTCAGCATTTCCCTTTGGCTCTTTGCCACAGCAACACGCTTCCTGCCTTGCTGCGTTTGGCTTCTTGGCTCCTTGCTTCCTGATCCTCGGACCCTTGGCTCCTTGACTCCTGGTTTCTCTGACCCTCAGACCCCTGGCTTCCGGACTCCTGGCTTCCGGACTCACGTTCCTGCTCCCAACCCATCGTCTTGCCCCCAGTCCCGACGTCCTCAGCCAGGACTTTGATCACCCGTAAACTGGACCGTGACAGATATCCCGCAAGGCAGCAGAGGCTTAGGACCAGAGTTTTCCTTCTCCTAGATGGGATGCCTTCCCAGGTTGACAAGTCCCATCTGCTCCTCAATCCTCTCTCTACAGCAGGTGCAGAAAGCGTTTTATTGATCCTTGGAACAACTACAGTGGTGCCTCGCAAGACGAAAAGAATTCGTTCCGCGACTCTTTTCGTCTTGCGATGTTTTTCGTCTTGCGAAGCACGGGCCGTCGCAACTGCGCCTCTTCAAGCGGCTTTAAAAAAAAAAGCGCAAGACGTTTTCGTCTTGCGAAGCAAGCCCATAGGGAAATTCGTCTAGCAAAGCAACGCAAAAACGGAAAACCCTTTCATCTAGCGAGTTTTTCGTCTTGCGAGGCATTCGTCTTGCGGGGCACCACTGTAATGGTCTCATTCTCTCAATCTGCTATAGCCTCTCTTCACATGCAGGGGGAGTCCCTAACTCACCAAGGGTTTGAGACCCATCGACTACTCTCACCTGGTTTAGCCGGCCAATCAAAGCCGTTTCCTGGCATGCGGCTGCTGCTGACAGCTACTGGGAGCCGCAGGTGAGAGCTGAGTGCAGGGTGGGGACCAAAGTTGGGTAAACAACCCCAAAAGGAGCATGATATGTTCCCCACTAGAGGCACTACTCCTCACCTAACACTCTATACACCATTGGGTATGTATTACAATGGTACCTCGGGTTAAGTACTTAATTCGTTCCGGAGGTCTGTTCTTAACCTGAAACTGTTCTTAACCTGAAGCACCACTTTAGCGAATGGGGCCTCCCACTGCCGCCGTGCCGCCGGAGCCCGATTTCTGTTCTTATCCTGAAACCAAGTTCTTAACTTGAAGCACTATTTCTAGGTTAGCGGAGTCTGTGACCTGAAGCGTATGTAACCCGAGGTACCACTGTATTACTACTTTTAGTATTTTTATCCACTCCACCCTAAGATCCCAGTGTGGGTTACCACAATTTTAAATACAATCTTAAAAGCAGCTTTAAAAATTTACAAAAAATGCAATCACAAAAAAATGAGGGTCCTGATCAGGCCAGCCTAATCCAATCCACCACTGTGTTCAGACACCAATCCAGAATCTTCAGCGTCTCTCCTGATTCAGATGTTATAGAGAGGTAGAGTTGTGTATCATCAGCATTCTGATGACACCTTGCTCCGAAACTCCTAATAACCATTCCCAATGGCTTCATATAGATATTAAATTGCTCCTGCCGTATTTTTTCCCCACACTTTTGGAACAGCTTAGGTTTCAGCTTACAATGAAGAGGAGAAGGAGTTTGCATCCTGATTTCAAATGTAATTTACATATTGCTGTAATGGATAGGTAAAATGTTTGTTTGTGGTATTACTATTTTTTTAAAAATCCCACCCGATTCTAAAGCACCCCACACTGTTTTGCAATGCTAATCTTCCTGTTCCAGAAATCTAGCCTTTGGAGAGCAAAAAAACAACAACAAAACATTTACATGCTGTCTATAAAGGAAGGGCATTTTAATTAGATTTTATTGCAATATCGAGATGTTAATATTTTACAAGAAGTGGTTTAAACAAACAACAACAACAAACACAGCGGGGAATGGGAATCTGAGGCCCTCCAGATGTTGTTGGACTCCATCTCTGTAATAATCTTAAATCTGCAAACTGTAATAATTTTAAGATGGAATGGGAAGGGGGTGTTAACACAGACATAATTCGCTTAGACTGTGCAGAGATTTGGAGTTGCACTGGAGAGTACAGAAGCAAAGCAACATATTTGCTCTCCCATTAGAAACATGAGCAGCTAGTTGGTTCTCTTTGATTGCATTTCCCCCCTCTAATTGATGAGTACCTGTTTTTTTGTTTACATCAAGAAGCCATAGTTTTCACATGGACAGGAAACACAAGAGAGATGCCCTCCATTGAGCTGTGACAATGAAGGATATCAATGAGATGGACTTCCCTCCCCAATTCTAATGGCTTCTGTCTATCTTTTCCGGGCCTGCCTGAAATGAATTTTGCATAGTCCATGCAGGAGGCAGCAAAAAAAAAAAGGGACGCTGAGATCAGGCGATGATTGTTTCCCCTCCTAGCTCCGAGGGCAGGGAAGGGGGAACCTGTGACCCTCCCATTATTGCTGTGCTACAACTCCCATCACTGAAAAACAAAGGGGAAGAAGGGTAGACGCTAGTATGGCCCTACACTGAGCAAGACAGTAACCCACTTTTGTGGGTGCTGAAAAATGGGCGGTTTTCACTACAAAAAGGTTGCAAAACTACTGCAAAACTTTGCTACCGCTTTGGAGTAAATCAGAGAGTGCTGGTGATGCCTATGACTCACACTTTGAGTCTCAATTACTCAGTTTTAGAGGAGCCACAAAACATGGTGCTTCCACTGTAGAATGATCACAGAACTTTGGCACCAGTTTGGAGTTAATCAGACCATGTTGGAGTTTGGGGCGCTACCTACGACCCCCAGTGTATCAATTACTCAGTTTGGGGGGGGGTGCGTGGTGCAAAATGCAGGGTGTGCGCTACAAAACTATTACAAAACTTTGGCACCGGTTTGGAGGGGATCCCCAATTTTGGTGTTTGTAGTTAATGAAGTTCCAAAGGTCTATAGCTTTTTAGATACTAAACCTGCTATATCCTAGAACTGGTCATATGCGGTGCAGCTGATTGGAGTGTTGAATGGGACACAGCTGAGGGAAGACCAAGGAAGCTCCAGCAACCTTGGCCCTTGCCTGTAAAAGCAAGTCTAGAGGGAGAGACTAGACTGATGTCAGCAGGTTCCAGGAACCCTCTTGTGGTGAGATTTTGAGGGATGATCTGTGAGTTTGCTTAGGTCTGGGTAGAGAGCCAAGCTTGATAGAAGGAGTCCTGGGTGGGAGACAGGAGTCTGAGGTGTGTTGAGTGGAGAAGGGTTTCAGAATTTATCAGTACAGTGGTACCTCGGGTTAAGTACTTAATTCGTTCTGGAGCTCCGTACTTAACCTGAAAATGTTCTTAACCTGAAGCACCACTTTAGCTAATGGAGCCTCCTGCTGCCGCTGCGCCGCCAGAGCACGATTTCTGTTCTTATCCTGAAGCAAAGTTCTTAACCTGAACCATTATTTCTGGGTTAGCGGAGTCTGTAACCTGAAGCGTATGTAAGCTGAAGCGTATGTAACCCGAGGTACCACTGTATTTAATAGCAATTTCTGTATCAATGCTTCTATTGCCTATTTTTGTAATATTCGTTGTTGTTGTTTGCTGTACAGTGGTGCCCCGCAAGACGAATGCCTCGCAAGACGGAAAACCCGCTAGACGAAAGGGTTTTCTGTTTTGGAGGTGCTTCACAAAACGAATTTCCTATGGGCTTGCTTCGCAAGACGAAAATGTCTTGCGAGTTCCTGCAGGGGTTTTTTCCTCCCCCCCCCCTTTTCCCAAGCCGCTAAGCCGCTTAACAGCTGATCCGCTAAGCCGCTTATCAGCTGATCCGCTAAGCCCCTAAACCGCTTATCAGCTGATCCGCTAAGCCGCTAATAGCACTAATCCGCTAAGCCGCTAATGGGCTTGCTTCGCAAGACAAAAAAACCGCAAGACGAAGAGACTCGCGGAACGGATTCTTTTTGTCTTGCGAGGCACCACTGTATACTGCTTAGAGAAAAGTTTCTATATTAAGTGGTACAGAAATTGACTAACTAAAAAATTAAATAATGCCCTGAATATGCTGGGCTATGCGTGGTCCATACAGTATGTATCAGGAGGGTATGTATGTATTAGATTCTGCATAATCTGTATGTACCAGATTCTGCATAAAGGACAGATGGTGCTACAAAGAATATCAGAAACATGATATTTAGTTGGAAGCTGACATGCCTATCTTTTGTTTTCAAGTAAAGATTGCTCCTGGCATAAAAGGGTAAAGAAGCCCCACTGAGATTTGAGAGGGAATCAGCAAGTTTTTGTTTTTCACAGAATCAATATGTCAGATGCAGCATGAGATATAGAGAGCAGGCTCATTAAAACTTGAAGACGTTCATATATTTTTTATTTTATTTTGCTTTAAAATGAAAGCCCTCTGGAATATTGTATATGAACATCTTGAAAATTATGGAAATTTCCCTGTCAAAAAATGACAAGCTGACTAATACTAAGGAGCATGTTTTAAACACAAATCTCTCTTCTCTTTCCTGCCCCGCCCCTTCACCCTTAGTAAAAAATCCTACTTCTACAGATCTCGTACTAGAAAAATATTACATTCTGCAGACTAATCTCACCTACTTTTAATAGATTTGGTACCACACACAGCCCAACTGAGCACTCATAAACAGTGAAGTTTTCTCCTTGCTATGTTTTAATTAGCTAGAACATGGTATTTATGAACATATCCTGACTGATTGATCCCATTGCATGCGCCAATATCAGCTCCAGGTTCTTTCGTGGTTTGGTGGGGGCTTGGCAGTCCCCAGTTTCGGCACCCAGCCTAATAGGACATCTATTGGGGTACACATGTCCCAGCGAGGTCACTGATGGGTAAACACCAGGGAGAGAGGGCCTTTTCCAAAGTGGCACCCTGGTTGTGGCTCAGCTTTCCTAGGGAAACTGGCCTGGTACCACCTGTGTGAAAAAGATCCTTTCTGTTTACCAAGGCCTTCTAAGCTATTTACGTTTACAGTGGTGCCCCGCAAGACGAATGCCTCGCAAGACGAAAAACTCGCTAGACGAAAGGGTTTTCAGTTTTTGCGTTGCTTCGCTAGACGAATTTCCCTATGGGCTTGCTTCGCAAGACGAAAACGTCTTGCGCTTTTTTTTTTAAAGCCGCTTGAAGAGGCGCAGTTGCAACGGACCGTGCTTCGCAAGACAAAAAAATCACAAGACGAAAAGACTCACGGAACGAATTCTTTTCGTCTTGCGAGGCATCACTGTACTGGGCACCTCCATTTTAAAATCTATGCTTTTAATCTTGATGATGTTGTGCTCTCATTTTTTCAGCTTTATCGATTTTATGCTGGGTACTTTTAGTACAGGGCTCAGCAAACTTTTGCAGCAGGGGGCCACTCCACTGTCCCTCAGACCTTGTGGGGGGCCGGAATATACTTTGAAAAGAAAAAAAAATGAATGAATTCCTATGCCCCACAAATAATCCAGAGATGCATATAAAATAAAAAGACACATTCTACTCATGTAAAAACATGCTGATTCCTGGACTGCCCACGCGCCAGATTTAGAAGGCGATTGGGCTGGATCCGGCCCCCGGGCCTTAGTTTATCTACCCATGTTTTAGTAGATAACAGCAGCAACAATTTTATTACTACTAATACTTCTGCTACTGTTACTGTTGGCGTAAGTGCACAGTCATGCTGGGATTATCATCCAACCAGTGTTGCATAATGGTTACTCTTGGACCATGACCAGGAGACCAGGATTCAAATCCCCACTCAGCCATAAAGCTCACTGGGTGACATTGGGCCAGTCACCATCTCTTGGCCTGTTTCATTTATCATTTCATTATTTCATAATGGGTGGTAGAGTTGAAACGGGACATCTGCATCCCAGTGGTGCGCTGGGAAATGTCGAAGTCCAGGAACTCGCAGTGGCAGCCCCCAGAGACAACCCCCCCCCAAGGAAAGCCCAATATATAGTGAGCTCCGTTATAGAATAGTGAGCCAAAAAAGGGTGGTGGGGCAGCTGGAAGTTTGGTTCCATCCACACCCAATGTTTAAAGCACAAGCCTTCTTCTAAATGGTCCTGGAGACTGAAGTTTGCCCCTCTCAGAGCTACAATTCCCAGCATCTTACGGTTCCCAGGATGCTTTCAATTCATGGTGTAGATGTGACTTCTGACTGGAGGGCGGGGAGACCTGAGTTTACAGCCATGACCAGCAATGACGTTCACCAAATCACCTTGGACCCAGCTTACCTAACAACAGGGTCATGAGCCAGGTCTTTCCTCCAAAACCCCCCAGTCTTGCAGCGCTGGCAAAAACTGCTCCGGCAGTAAATAAAGAACCAGAGCTGTTCTCTCCTATGTCCCTGCTCCACTCCTCCAACGTTTATGCCACTATGTTGTGGAACAGCAGTAACCACTCGCCATCATCCAATAAATGGACAGCCAACTGCATTTTTCTCCCTCTTTCATTTCGATCTATGAATGGCCACAAAGTTGTCCATTTTCGATTTTTAAAAGAGTGATTTCATAATTCAGTTTTCTAAAAATAAATAAAAATCAACCAAGCCTTTTGAATTTAATGGTCAATTCTTACTAACACACACAGTTATTGCAAAAATTTCAGGACAGCCGCTGTTAATATTTTTCAAGTTACAGGAGAAAGAAAATACAGTATATGTATTTAATAGCATATAGAGGCGTATCTATCCATTTGAAAGCTACTTACATAAAAAAGGGCATCAGTTGGATAAGTGTCTCTTTTTTAGGGTTGGAAGCGAATTCTGGCAGAGTCTGGATTACTTTGTTCATAACATTCCTTAAGTAATTCTGCAACTGTTTCCGCCTTTCTTCTACAAACTTTGCATCCTAAGGGGAGTGGGAGGGAGGAGAAAATGGAATTAGGCCACAGGCTTTAATTTTTGTGCCAAGCAAAAATATAAAATGTAATTATCGAGTTTCCATCCTAAAAAAAATATAATAATAATAAATCAAGCTGTACTGCAGAAGGACAAGATAACCCAAAGTATGGAAACATCACAAAAAGGTCCAGAATCCAACCACCAACGTAGTATCAAACCTCAAAGCTGAACCCTTGATGTGAAAATGGAAATTGGTCCTTAAAGTGAATTTCTGTTTGAATTGTAGACTGGAGGACATTCAAGATGTCATAGACTAGCTGATCTTATATCTAGTATCAGTTTAAATGTATTTGCAAATAAAATATATTTTGCCTCGAAACAACATTTTGGTACAAATAACGCAGTGGAATTCAGAAGCTGCCTTCAGGATTACTAGCAAACATCCTATTGATTGGTTATTAAAACCACGACCTTTCCTTTAAAAATATGGATGTTCAAGGGAGCTTACAACATTCTAATACAAGAACACACACGCATCGCAGGGAAAAATATTAGAAGAGATTTCAGAGACATATGACAGCACATCAAATGAAAATGAAATCCAAGAAATCAATACAAAAAACATTCCTTCGATACAAAGGTCATTTTTTCAGCTCATCAAAATGAAGATCTGCCTAAGAAACATCTCAATGAAGAGACCAGAGGCAGAGGGATGAGCTTCCTCAGGTAAGGAGCGTCACAGCCTAGGTGCAGCTGTCTCAGACATTCCTCCAAGCCACACCTCAGTGACTGAAGGGCTGGGGGGAAAGGGGAGGGGAGAACGAGAGAGCCTTTCCAATGGATCTCACAGTTGGGTAAGTTCATACAGGAGGAGCTGGCCCTTTAGATATCCTGAACCTGAAGCCATTCAGAGCCCTGTAAAGCTAACAGACAGCACTCTGAATTGCTCCCAGTGGAAGCCAGTGGAAGTGTTCTATTAATGGCATCACTTGGTTCCAAGAGTCAGATTCTGCCATTATCCTAGATGTCCCATTCTGGACCAGTGGAAGATTCTGGATACTTTTCAAAGGAAGCTCCACATAAAGCACATTGCAATACATCCAGACACAATGTAAACTAAAGCAAGGGTAGCTAAACTTTTCTGGGGCAAGGGCCTTATTGACACATGCTCTCCACCTTGTGTGTTTGTGTGTGTGTGTGTGTGTGTGTGAGAGAGAGAGAGAGAGAGAGGGGGGGGGAGGGGGAGAGAGAGCATGGCCAAACTTTTACTTTTAAAACAGTTATGGGGTGTCTTGGGGGTCCACAAAAAACCCTTTACACATCACAGTATCATGCTGGGGGACCTATGTGAGCAGCAGATTCTTTTTTTTTTTTAAGGAGGGCACAAAAAACCTATTGGGATGCTGGATAATGTGGTCCACAGTTTAGCCACACCTAAAGAAAGACATGTGCAACTATGACTAGGATGCAGTTGGGATGGTTGCCACTTGATCCTATATTAAGGCCACAATAGACTCCTCTGCCTACAACAGTCAGGAAAGGAGAAGAGGGAGCAGACTTCATTGCATTTTTTGGTCAGGTGCGGAGAGACCCAGAACCTGTGATTCTGGATTTAGAGTGGGAAAGCACAGTCAAGAAACATTGAACAAGGCCCTTTAGACAACCCTCCCCCCCCCTTTCTCTCTTGAAAATCAGTTTTCACCATTATTATTTTTTGTAAGAACCAAGAGAACCAGCCAAGGATTATATTTACATCTGCACAAACAGCAGCAGCAGCAGCATCATAGCTCATTTGGGTCTCTTCCAATTCAGCACCTAGGGTCTCCCAGTCAACAACACATTAGAAACAAACAAATCTGGATGGAAGCCTGGAATGGAAAACGCCAAAGAGATTTGGTAGTCACTTAATGGAGTTTAGCAGTTCATAATCTGACTCTCCACCTGCTACTGCGCGCGCGCGCACACACACACACACACACACACACACACACGAATGAGAGACTTGCCAATTATATAGTCACCTACTCCAGAGGAAGGTGGGTGGACAGGAAACATTCAATAAGCATTGACCAGCACTCCCCACCAGTAGAAATAAATGAAAGAATTAAAACATTAAATGCTCATTTCAACCTAGCAGTCTGCTTTTCCCCCACAGCCTATTCAGTTCCACTGAAGTACTATTGGGATGTCCAAGTGTGAGAATGGGCAATTCATTTTGGACAGCAGAGATTGCTACTCCCTTCCTTAGAACTACATTACATTCAAGTAGACTCACTGCCTCAACCAAAATATGGTACTTCAACGAAGGCTGTGCATTTGCATTAGACCCACAGAGTCCTTGCAAGAGTTTAAATCTCACAAGACTACATATTTATCCCACTAAAGAGATGTCTATGTGTGCTCTCAGAAATCCTTACAGCAACCTTGTCAGGCTGACCCCAGGATCCACCACTGCTCCAACTGTTCTTCCCCCAGCAATAGCCATTAAGAGTCCTGACTGCTTATTATTTAGGTATTTTTATTAGTCAGTATTTAGTTTTAATTTTTGGTTCATAGCAGAACCAATATTTGAATCAGAGACTTCTTTGCCACCACGTCTCTGAACAAACAAACAAAATGGCATCTTATGACTGGAGACAAAGCAGGATTTGCAGGATCCATGTGAAATAGACAAGGTTCTAGAAAATGGCTCAACATCCCATCCCGTGCTCTTCACTCAGCCATCACAGGTAAATTCAGACCTGGTTAATTCAAGCAGTCTTGTAATTTGGGTAGCAGAAATACAGATAATGGTAGCGCTACCCAAATATTTACACTATGGGTATTTTTTATGGCTGCCCTTTTGAAGCAAAATTTGATTGTCTGAACACAGACAATGCCAGAAAGTCATTAGGACTGTGTGCAAGACATCCTGGCGTGGAGAAAGAGGATAGAAGCAAATATTTTTCCCTCATCTCAGAACACTAGAACTCATGGAGGTTCAGTGAAAAGTGAATGATGGAAAATTGAGCACAGATACAAGAAAATGCTTATTCATGCAGTGCATAACTGAACTATGGAATTTGCTCCCCAAAGAGTGCTTGCTTGTTTCCCAGAGGCATCTGGTTGGCCACTCTGAGAACAGAATACTGGACTAGATCCATCAGGACTCCTTTTATGTTCTTAATCCTTAATTGGGGTCCTCGCTGCGAGATCACATTCACCTAGTGCTATACCAGCTGCGCTGGCTCCCGGTGGAGTACAGGATCAGGTTTAAGGTGCTGGTTTAAACCTTTAAAGCCCTATACAGCCTAGGACCCTCGTACCTACGGGACCGCCTCTCCTGGTATGTCCCACAGGGAAACTTACGGTCTTCAAACAAAAACATCTTGGAGGTCCTAGGCCACAGAGAGGTTAGGCTGGCCTCAACCAGAGCCAGGGCTTTTTCAGCTGTGGCTCCGATCTGGTGGGACGCTCTGCCACAAGAGACTAGGGCCCTGCAGGACTTGACATCTTTCCGCAGGGCCTGCAAGACAGAGCTGTTCCACCAGACCTTTGGCCAGGGCACAGCCTGACTCCCTCCTTTGGCAATCCTCACAGAACTCTAGCCCAATGGTTGCCATTAATCTGATTTGAATAAATTTTATAATGAAATGATTTTAGAATGTTTTATCATTTTACTGTTGTTAGCCGCTCTGAGCCCGGCTTCGGCTGGGGAGGGCGGGATATAAATAAAAGTTGTTTATTATTATTATTATTATTATTATTATTATTATTATTATTATTATTCTGACCCATCACATTCCCTTTTTCACCCAGGTATCCAACTCCCTTTGCTTGTGTTTGCTGATGAGGTCAGGGTTTTTAATAATGTAACCCTAACACACAACACTATGCATTTCTTTATTAGTGCAAGAGCTCGGAGCAGAAATTGCCCCAAAGAAAGTTCCATTTCATCCAAAGCAACTCAGTCAGTTCACGACACAAATCTCTGGAGCTTAGTGCTGCTTAACCGATCTCTTCTTTCACTGCAACACTTAAGACTGCAAAAAAATAAAAATAGGCAAGTCAGAAAATACTGTATAGCCAAGTAGGTTTGCACCTATGATTGTATTTTGGAAAAAACATCCATGTCTCAGATTTGAAGAATCAAACTGGTAATTGTTCTAAAGAGACCAATAAGTACTGACTAATTGGTAAAATACATTACACACTCTTGTTTTTGTCGGCTTAAAAACTCTCACAGGAGATGTGGATGCTCAATGAAGAGGAAACCTTTATGGACCTACTTAATGATCTTGCAAAAATCGCTATTTGGGGATTCTTATGCAAATTCATCAGAAAGTTAACAGGAACCATGGCTTGAAAAGATCTTCACCTGGGAAATTATTTTTAAAATTCATTATTTGCACCGTAATCTGAGAACAAATTATCTGAAACACCTTTGTTTAGCTACAGTTTCTAAACTTGCATTGATGGCAAATGGGCAAAGGTCCTTGGGGAATGTGTTCCACAGGCAGTATGGCACCATCATGAAGACACTTCCATCTGCAGCTTCTCTTTTCAGAGGGTGGAAAGCTGCAGCTCCATCCAAGGAGACTACTCCATCTATAGCAAGAGTCAGCAAACTTTTTCAGCAGGGGGCCGGTCCACTGTCCCTCAGACCTTGTGGGGGGCCGGACCATATTTTGAAAATAAAAAAAAGAACGAATTCTTATGCCCCACAAATAACCCAGAGATGCATTTTAAATAAAAGGACACATTCTACTCATGTAAAAACACGCTGATTCCCAGACTGTCCGCGGGCCGGATTGAGAAGGCGATTGGGCCGGATCCGGGCCCTGGGCCTTAGTTTGCCTACCCATGATCTATAGCTACTACTTCTGAGCACTACAACATCATTCAGCTACAAGAGCACACCAAACCTTTATCTGTGGATACAGATATTTTCTTTGTGGCACATTTTTCCTTTTTTTGCAAGTTGTGGGAAAGGAAGCCCAAGTAACTGGAGATTGGCAAATTCTGATTGATAAACTCAAAACCAAAACAGGAGAGCAAAGTTCCACCAGGAATTCGAGGTTTTGCAAATCACAGCTGGTCTTAAACCGACATTATTGCCTAACAGATGGTTAACACGGGCTGAGGTGTTTCATCGAAGACGTTCCTAATACTGTCCCTTCCACAGGCTACTATAAGCAGCATGATTCTCTGTGTTATCCAGCCAGCTAAATAGATCATTAAAAAGACATTTTTATTATTATTTTGCAACATGGACACCCTGATTACTGCATGCCGCTGAGGACCAAAAACTACACTCTGCTCTAATGCAATCATTTGCTCCTCAGCCTGGCAAAACAAGCCGCTAAGGAGGGCAGTCTTAGGGAACAAGAGCTAAGGGAGCACTTTCATTTTTTTATACCAGAAGATGGAGCAGGACTCAAACTCAGTGAAGTCAGAGCATACTGTGGAAACATGTCTAGTCCATTCTTTTTTTTCTTTTTTAAAAAATACAACCGAAGAGGGCTGCTCTGGCTTTAAATTTATCAAGTTAGCTCTATGAGCATAATTTAACACATCTCCACCTTGCGTTCAGCTCTCAACGGTGGCTCCTAGAAGCTGTCAAAATGTGACAGAAGCCACCCCCTGGAACGGCTTCCACTGGCCAGCTAAACCAAGTGTGGGTAGCCAATGGGTCTCAAACTATCAGTGAGCTTGGGACACGCCCTGCATGTGAAGACAGTCTCCGATACATTGAGCGGACAAGACCAATAGTGGGTTCAGCGGTCAAGAAGGCAGTTTCTGTACATGCTGTAGAGCAGGCCCTCCAGATGTTTTGGGACTACAACTCCCATCATCCCTAGCTAACAGGACCGGTGGTCAGGGATGTTGGGAGTTGTAGTCCTAAAACATATGGAGGGCTGCGTTTGCCTATGCCTGCTGTAGAGGGAAGTGAGAGGCAGGTGGGGCTCCTCAACCTGGGAAGGTAGCCCATCTAGGAGAAGGAAAACCCTGTGTTGTGAAATGATGCATGACCAAAAAGTGTTGTCACCAACACGGAAAGTTTGGAAAGTTCTGGAGCAAACTCTACACAAATCTGGAGTGGAGTCCCTAAGACGGTTGGACGGTGCTATGTACGCCGTCTCCTTCCAGCAACTCCTGAAGCCAAGCAGGTGCCAAATGTATTGCTCTGCTTTTCCTTTGAATCAGTGTCCCGTGGGCCAGGGGTCAGCTTCGCCTGCTCAACAGCAGCCTGAAGGGGGAGAAGGCAGAGTGAGTCCACCTGCAGCTGATCAGCCTTCAAGGACACAGAGGAGGAGGCACTGATGAGAACCACCTGGCTTCAGCCTTCTCCCCCTTCAGGCTGCTGTTCAGCAGGTGAAGCAGATTCATGGCCCATGACACACATCCGTGAAGTCAAGAGGGAGGTCTTTTCGTCTGGGAAGCCCAGGACCACCATACACACTGCCGAGACTTGCGCCTTGGGGAGGTCACTTTGGTGCTAATTATTATTATTATTATTATTATTATTATTATTATTATTATTATTATTATTTTACTATTTATACCCCGCCCATCTGGCTGAGTTTCCCCAGCCACTCTGGGCAGCTCCCAATCGAGTGTTAAAAACAATACAGCATTAAATATTAAAAACTTGCCTAAACAGGGCTGCCTTCAGATGTCTTTTAAAGATAAGATAGCTGCTTATTTCCTTCACATCTGATGGGAGGGCGTTCCACAGGGCGGGCGCCACTACCTAGAAGGCCCTCTGTCTGGTTCCCTGTAACCTCATTTCTCGTAATGAGGGAACTGCCGGAAGGCCCTCAGTGCTGGATCTCAGTGTCTGGGCTGAACGATGGGGGTGGAGACGCTCCTTCAGATATACAGGACCGAGGCCGTTTGGGGCTTTAAAGGTCAGCACCAATGTCGTGGTTTGACTTCACCCTCTTGAGACGCACTCCATTGTTTCTCGAGACAGATGCATGCCAACAACAAGCAACTTTACTTACCTACCACAACGGGTCAGCTATTTGCTGTCGTTTCCTATCCAAGCAAGTGAACAATGACAAGAGTTGGGAGATGGAAGCGTCACCATTTGCTTGCCTTTCACTCTCCCTTTGGGTGGCTGCGTAGACTGGACCCAGAAGAAGAGGGCAAGCAAATAAGGCAGGAATGGGGAAGCCACTGAGGGTCACTGATGAATGGGAGTCCTACAGGAACAGCTCTTTCTGCCCCTTCCTAGGAACTAGGAATATAGGAACCTATGAAAATGCCTTATACCACATCAAACCTTTGGTCCGTCTAGCTCAGTACACTGACTGGTAGTGCCTCTTCAGGTTTTCAGATACGGGATTTTCCCAGCCGTACCTGGAAATGCTGGGAACTGAACCTGGGACACCCAGCATCCAAGATGAATCATCTACCACTGAGCTAAGAAGACCAATGCGCTCAGGCAGACAGAAGCTTAATTACAGTGCATGTGTGTGTGTCCTTTTAAAGTAAAGAGTATCTTAAGTGCCTTTGTAGAAAGGCAGCATATAAAAAGGCAGAGAATCTTAATTTGTAATTTTCAGAAAATTGCAGAAACATATAGGAATTCCCTGCCCCTCTGTGCTTCAAAAGCTCAAGGTGATTTCAGCTGCCCTTTGAAAACATCTCACTCATTTTCTTGTTCTCAAGTGACTGCTACAACAGCAACAGTGAGCATACTATCCCACCTCGAATTTCTTTTTATCAACGCTATAAATACTTCACACAATGTACTTCAACTTGCCTTCCTCGCTTAAGCTTTGACCTGAATTCATAACCTTCCTGTCTCCAGGCCCCGTGCCCCAGTGATTTCACATGTCCTTAAAAATACCCATGGCAAACCCAAATCCCGCTAACCCAAGTTGTGGTCTGACACAGCAGAGGCAGAGAGGGCAGCGCTGTTAACCATAGTACAGTGGTACCTCGGGTTAAGAACTTAATTCGTTATGAAGGTCCGTTCTTAACCTGAAACTGTTCTTAACCTGAGGTACCACTTTAACTAATGGGGTCTCCTGCTGCCGCTGAGCCACGGCTGTGCAATTTCTGTTCTCATCCTGAAGCAAAGTTCTTAACCTGAGGTACTATTTCTGGGTTAGCGGAGTCTGTAACCTGAAGTGTCTGTAACCTGAGGTACCACTGTATTACACTTTTGCACCAGCCTTGGGTGCTACTGCCCTGTAGTTTGAGGTCAATAAATAAATAAACACACACACACACCAGCTTGAAGCCTGCATGTCCCTCTGACACAAGAACATGGGAAGAGCCTATTGAATCAGGCCAGTGACTCATCTAGCCCAGTGTCCTGTTCTCACAGTGGCCAACCAGATGCCTGTGGAAAATTTGCAAGCAGTACCCAAACCTAACAACACTCTCTCCTCCTATGGTTTCCAGCAACTGGTATTCGGAAGCATTGCTGACTCTGACTATGGGGGAAAAGCATCGTCATTGTGGCTGGTAACCACTGACAGCCTTATCCTCCATGAATTTGTTTAATCCTCTTTTAAAGGCATCCAAGCTGACATAAAGCTCAAAGTGTGTGTTCCAAAGTAAGCCCAAAGTTTGCTTTCGGCTAAAGCTATTCTGCTCAGTGTCATGTTCAAATAAACAACTGGAAGGTGGGCACAAAAACAGAGGTTCCAGATTTGGTTTGCCTGAAAAATTATCACTATTGTTAAATTTATTACCTTTCACCAGCAGCTCCCAGGACAGGTTACAACCATTTTAAAAATTAAGAACAGTTAAGTGGAGAATGTAATGGACCTAACTTAGTCTTGTTCATTTTCTTGCGAGGGAAAAAGGCAAGGTATAAATAAATATATTGTTGTTGTTGCTGCTGCTGTTGTTGTTGTTCAGTGGGTTTACTCTGAGTAAAGATTAAATATCATCCTTAGTGGTTTAATTGCGCAGCTTAAAATCTTCCAACCATGATTTTAGGACAGACCAAAAAATATTCTTAAAATCCTTTCACAACTTGTGTTTCATTTGACCTCTGACAATTACAGAAGTTATTTTTCACAAGCTAACAGAGCTATGAACTACATGAAGGCCACTGGATTATGACATGCCAGTGTCTAATGCAGAAACCCTTCCCAACAGAAGGAGTGTCTTCCCAACACTGGCTCCCTAAGCAGGTGAGAAGGAATGAACATTCCATTTAGCTTTCTATCTTAATGTCCAACCAGTGACATATGTACTCAGTTGTTAGACTGTGTTTTTTATTTGAATGATATGCTCTCAGTGTAGTTAATGCTTAATGCATCATACTTAATTACACCACCAGACCCTTCAAGTGTCCCTATTTTCCAGGGATGTCCCTGATTTAGAGAAGCCGTCCCGATTTCTGATTTGATCCTGGAATGTCCCCCTTTTCCTTAAACTGTCTCTATTTTCATTGGACAAATGTTGGGAGGGTATAGAGTTATCCAAGCCGTCTGAAGGCAATCTTGTATAGGGAAGGTTTTTTAAATGTTTTATTATGTTTCTATATATGTTGAAAGCTGCCCAGAGTAGCTGGGACAACCCAGAAAGATGTGTGGGGTATAAATAGTAAAATTATCATTATGGAATGAAACGTCCCTATTTTCATCAGAGATATTGTCGGAGGGTATGCACTACTGGGGGCCATTTCTAGGTCTCAGGTTTCGGTCCTGAAATCTTAAGAGTGTGGGATGCTCCTGACCTGGAAAACCTCTCCACCACTGGCTGGGTATGGTGGAGCCGCCATTTTTATTTCCCACAATGCCCTGTACTGACAAGACAACCTTGTAGCACTTCACAAACTTATGTATTTTAGCAAACATTTTACTTCCAAACAGAATATTCAGACAACCACATCAGCAACAAACTTCACTTGAAAGAGTTATGAAGTGTCTCAAAGCAGGCTTAACATTTATTTATTTTATTCTTCTTGCCTTGTGAACACAAGAAGATTCTAGGAGAAAGTAACTAAGTCAATAAATGTGACAAGATTTTCAAGTACTTCGCTGCTCTTATTTAAACAGGTATGCAAGCCAAAGCTAAATTGCATTCAGAATGACATGTTTAAAAAATATCACTGCACGTTATTTGGAATGCACTTTTGGGAAATCGTCTCCAAGCTATATATTTAAAAATTTATTAGAATCATTTTGCTCCCATTAGTTTCAGAGATTTAAGTCACTGATGCATTTTCCTAACAAAAGAAGGCTTAAGCATTAAGGCTGAGAGATAACCAACACTGTGTAACTGGAGTCAATTTGTTCTTGAGTTTGCAAATTGCTATGTAATCTACAAAAACATGCATCACATAACAACTCAAATCAGTGTATCATAATCATATTAACCCTATCTAGACAGAAGTGGGGGGTGGAGTTATTGTGTGTGTCACTTCACGAAGAATGAGGCCCAATCTACATTAAAGCACTTTATTACCACTTAAAATGGTCACTTGCTTTGCCCAAAGAATACTGGGGTCTATAGTTTGTTAAGGGTGTTGAGAGTTGCTAAGAGACCCCTATTCCTCTCACAGAGCTACAAATCCCAGAGTTTTTCAAAAGATGGGCTTATTATTAAGCCCCGCTGGGAATTTCTTCAATTTGTAAAATTTATTTATTGCATTTACTGTATTTTTCGCTCTATAGGACACACTTTTCCCCCTCCGAAAATGAAGGGGAAATGTTTGTGCGTCCTATGGAGCGAATGCAGGCTTCAGGCAGCTATCCGCAAGCCTTCGGAGCGCGGCGGGAATTCCCGCCAAGCTCCGAAGGCTTGCGGATAGTAGCCTGAAGCCTGAAGCCCGGGGAGTGCAGCGCCAACTCCCACTGTGCACCCCGGGCTTCAGGCAGGTATCCGCAAGCCTTCGGAGCTTCTGGGGGCTGGGGTCAGGGGAAGCTCGGGCTTCCCCCACCCCAGCCCTGCGGCTAAAAACGAAGCCAAAACAGCTAGCGGGATCCATCCCGCTCTGTCTTGGCTTCTGCCAAAGCCGCACGCAGCCTCTCCTGGCTGGAGGTTGTGCCCGGCTAAAGAGGAAGCCAAGACAGCCAGCGGGATGGATCCAGCTCGCTGTCTTGGCTTCTTTGCTCTTTGGGGCTGGGAGGGGGGAATATATTATTTTTTCTTTATTCCCCCCCCCCTAAAAACTAGGTGCACCCTATGGTCCGGTGCGCCCTATGGAGCAAAAAATATGGTATATCCCATCTCTCCCCCCCCCCCCGCCACGCCAAACGAGGTGATATACATGGTTCTCCCCCTCTTTATTTAATCCCCACAGCAATGCTGTGAGGTTGGTTAGGCTGAAAGGCAGTTATGTTAACCCAGCAAGTTTCTTGGCTGAGTGGGGATTCGAACCCTGGTCTGCCAGGTTCTAGTCCAACACTAAGCACTACACCACCCTGTCTCTGAATTGTAGCCCTGAAACTCTGAAGTGTAGCTCTGTGAGAATAGGGGTCTCCTAACAACTCTCGGCACCCTTAAACTACAGTTCCCAGAATTCTTTGGGGGCAACCATGAATATTTAAAGTGATATGATACTGCTTTAAACATATAGTGCAGATGGGGCCTAAAATGGAACAGAATCATTCAAGAAATATATCATCTACCCATAGTCTATTCCCCCCCCCCCAAGAAGGAGTATCTAACAACCCAATCTTAATAAGAGTCAAGGAAGATTATCACATTCACAGTTTCTGCAGTCATCATTGATGACACCCAAGCCTGCTGTTCTACATCTTTCAATCCAATTCCAGAAGTCTTGTCTTGCTGACAAGATGTCTGTCTCCACTGAGATATGCTAGACGGAGCTGTTAATCTTGCCAGCAAATTTGCTCTCACTTCCGAAACTATCCATTGCTGGGGGGAAATGCTTCTGTCATTTCCCCACACAACCTTGGAGTCACCTTTGACTACACCCTCCCTTCCATCTTCCATTACACCTCCGTCCATGCTCTCTCTTCTGTACACAATGATCCGATTACCTGCTCCTTTTTCAATGTACTCACTGAGCTGCTTCACTCCTCCTCAACCATGTCAAGGTCCTCTTCATGGACTGCTTGCCCAGAAGTCTCCTTCCATTCCTGCCTTGCAAGTTGCATCTCTCAGGCCTGATTCACACATGCCAACGGCAGGAGACTGTTTCAAATGCTACCTAGGGAAGTGACCCTGGAGCACACGAAGTCTGGTGATTTTTCAGTACACCGCAGCAAGCTTCCCCTCCCCCTTTATTTTTTAAAGGCAATAATTGAAGTGATGAGAACTACATGGAGGGGCAAAACAGTGTTAGAGCACATGCTTTATATCAGGCATAGGCAAACCTGGCCCTCCATAAGTTTTGGGACTACAATTCCCATCTTCCCTGACCACTGGTCCTATTAGCTAGGGATGATGGGAGTTGTAGTCCCAAAACATCTGGAGGACCAAGTTTGCCTGTGCCTGCTTTATATGCAGAAGGTCCCACGTTTGATCGCCAGCATCTCCGGACAGAAGAATCTGAGAAGGTGCTGCCAGTCAGAGATGGCATAGGAACACAAGAAGCTGTCTTATGCTAAGTCAGTCCACTGGTCTATCTTGCTCAGTATTTATAGTGACTGTCAGAGACTCTCCGGAGTTTCAGATGGGGGTCTCTCCCTGGAAACGTTGGGGACTGAAGCTGGGATGTCCTTCATCCAAAGCAGATGCTCTGCCACAGAGCTACAGTGGTACCTCTGGTTACAGACTCCGTTAACCCAGAAATCATGCTTCGGGTTAAGAACTTTGCTTCAGGATGAGAAGAGAAATCGTGCTCCGGCGGTGCAGCGACAGCAGGAGGCCCCATTAGCTAAAGTGGGCTTCAGTTTAAGAACATTTTCAGGTTAAGAACAGACCTCTGGAACGAAATAAGTACTTAACTCAAGGTACCACTGTACTGCTTTTCCCTGTAGCAACAATACTACGCTAGGTAGACCAATGGTCAGACGCACTATAAGCCAACATCAAAGTATTCATTGAAGGGTGGGGGCAGGAGACAGAGTCAGGAGTAGGCTCCTCCCACAGTTCCTTCCCCAGCAACCTGAGGCTCCTTCGGCTTGCCTCTCATTGCTCTGCCGTCTTCACTTCTTTGTTCTGGGAGGCCGGAGGTAGGGGAGCTGATCGAAGCAGGAGGGCGAGACTCATCTCTGTCTCTTGGCCCCACTCCCCTCCAGCCTCCAAATCTGCACTGCTCTCTGCCACAGCCTCTTCCTTCTCACTAAACCCTGTTGCCTCTTCAGCTTCTGACACCTCCTCCTCCTCCCAGTCTGCTCTCTCTTCTTCCCCTGACCACTCATCGTCGTCCCCCCACCAGTCCCCTGGCTCTGAGCTTTCTTCCCCTGGGGGTCTCCTTGGGGGTCCCCCTTGGGGGTTCCTCCCCACCACTCCCTCTGCATCCAGCTAGTCCATGTCATGGGATATAAATTCTGCAAAAACAGTTCACCCCAGTTGCATTTAATCAGTGGCGTAGCGGGGGGGGTGCGGGGGGGCCGGCCGCACCGGGCGCAACATCTGGGGGTTAGGGTTAGGGGGCGCAAATGCATGGGTTAGGGGGCACAAATGCACGGGTTAGGGGGCGCAAATGCACGGGTTAGGGGGCGCAAATTACTTGCCTTGCCCCGGGTGCTGACAACCCACGCTACGCCACTGCATTTAATACCTTTGGTTACTACAGTGGACCCTCCAGATATGAACTTAATTCGTTCCAGGGGTCCGGACGTACCCCGAAAAGTCTGCAACATGAGGCGCCGCTTCTGCACACGCGCATGGCATGACAGAGGACTTCTGCACATGCACGCCATGTTCGCAGCCCAAAAGTTACTTTACCCGAAGGTAACGCAACCCGAGGGTCCACTGTATTATGAGCTGGGACTTTGATATCTGACTTCTTAGGCAGCGCCTCTAAAAATAACCTCCTTCTGGTGCCCATATCCTTTCCTCTTACTTTTAAATACTAATAAACAAATAGGCACACACTCAATAAGTGAAAATGTCCTCTCCAATGTAGAATTGCCTCCTTAAAATATCAGATCATTCTTAAGCCTAAATTGCTTCCATTAATACTCGTTAACTGTGACTTGATAGGACATGAAATATAATGGCTATTTTATGTCTTTCTTAAAGAGTCCGCAACTAATCGATTCACGTCTTCGGCGCTGATGGGCCAGACATGACACCTGCGGAAATGTGAATGGGGCTATTTGTGCAGTTATGTGGCAGAACTGGCCACATAAATTTTGATACCGTTCTCTGCAAATGGCATACATTTGGCAAACGATTGGATGCATTAATTTGAAAATATGTTAACGAGATTTAGATGAGGCATGAATTTTAGAGGGATGCAATAATAAAGACTATTTCACCCGCATGAAAAACTGTTACATAGATGCACTCTGAGGGCCAACTGAAGTTGTGCATCTTGCTTGGCTATCCTTCAACTTACATCTCTGTTTTTTGAATCAATTCAGAATGCCTCTGCTAAAACAGCAGCAATGCCTTTCCCAGATCTCTATATTTATTTATTTTATGTTGTGAACTGCCATGTGACAAAGGGTGGCCTACAAATTTAACGAATAGCAATTAGATAGATAGATATTGATAGATATAGATAGATATAGATCTAGATAGATATAAAGAACCTCTAGTCATTGAAAGCTTTCCCTTCTACATACCTAGATTGTTTCACTCACCCCCCTCCCCTGTATTTATTTAAAAGTTTTCTACCCCACAATCATGCAAAACTAGGAAGGGAAAACCAAATTGAAATATAGCACAGATAGAGAAAGCAGGCATAGCTTCAATCATGCAGGCTAGACTACGGAGATGCTCCCTTCGCGAGACTGCCTTTGAAGAGGGTTCCAAAGCAAATGCGGACGTGAACCAATTACACGTTTTAAGATGCTTTGATAAAGTGTAAGTGAATGTTTCATATTTTAAATTTATTAAAATTGATTTGTCCCCCACTCCAGGTTTAAGTATATAAAGTAAGATTTTTTTCCTACTATTAACTGAAGAATTAAATTTATAAAATTAGGGGGGGGGGGTAGGAAAGAAGAAGAGGACTTGTATAGTCCCACCTAATATTTATTTATTTTTAAATGATATTTATTATTATTTCATAAACAATAAAACAATAAAAACAAGTTCCAACAAATTCAAAAAGCAAAACAGAACAAAGATACACGATAAAAGAAAAACAATTGATAGAAAAAGATGAAATAAAAAGATAAAGAATAAAAACAGAGAAAAAAGCCAAAAGTCAAAACTAAAAAATAGATTAATATTTTTAAATCTTATATTTTCTTCACTAGTTTCTCGACCTCCTCACACCTCCCATTTTGTATTCCAGTTCAGATATTTAATTCAGCAAATCCTTACCCTTTAACTTTCAACCTTACTTCATATGTTAACCTATTATTATCAATATCCATTTTCAATTATCAATCCCTGTTTACATTCTCTTTAGCATCTCTTTACCAATACCACTTATTTTCATTCAAACGTCAATTCAACATTCCTTAATTTTACAGTGCTTCTGCAAATAATCTTTGAACTTCTTCCAATCTTCCTCCACCGACTCTTCTCCCTGGTCACGGATTCTGCCAGTCATCTCTGCCAATTCCATGTAGTCCACGACCTTCATCTGCCGTTCTTCCAGTGTTGGTAGCTCCTGTGTCTTCCAATATTTCGCGATGAGTAGTCTTGCTGCTGCTGTTGCGTACATAAAGAAAGTTCTATCCTTCTTTAATACCGATTGGCCGACAATGCCCAGGAGAAAGGCCTCTGGTTTCTTAAGAAAGGTATATTTAAATACCTTTTTCGATTCATTGTATATCATTTCCCAGAAAGCCTTAATCCTTGGGCATGTCCACCAAAGGTGAAAGAATGTACCTTCAGTCTCTTTACATTTCCAACATTTATTATCGGGCAAATGATAGATTTTTGCAAGCTTAACTGGGGTCATGAACCACCTGTAGATCATTTTCATAATATTCTCTCTTAGGGCATTGCATGCCGTGAATTTCATACCGGTTGTCCACAACTGTTCCCAGTCAGCAAACATAATATTATGACCAACATCCTGTGCCCATTTAATCATTGCAGATTTAACCGTTCCATTTCAACAGCAAGTTATATATTCTTGAAAGTATCTTAGTATTGGGATCTAACAATTCTGTTTCCAACTTTGATTTTTCCACCTGGAAGCCAATCTTTTTGTCTAAATTGTATACCTCTCTTATTTGGAAATAATGAAGCCAATCTCACACTCTGTCTTTTAATTTCTCAAAACTCTGCAATTTCAATTTATCTAGTCCCACCTAATATTTAAAGCAATATGCCAATTTAAACATTCATGGTTTCCTCCAGAGAATCTTGGGAACTGTAGTTTGTTAAGAGTGCTGAGACTTATTAGGAGACCCTTATTATTCTCCCAGAGCTACAATTCCCAGAGTTCTGTGGGAAAATGGAGGGATTGTTAAACCACTCTGGGAACTGTAGCTCTGTGAGGGGAATAAGAGTCTCCTAAGAAATCTCAGCACCCCGAAAAAATTATGCACACACATACGAGATTAACAAATAAATAAAAATAAACAGAACCCCAAAATTTCAGTTAGCACAGAATGAAGCTACCCAAGTACTTGTTGAGGCTAGATGGTCAGAACCTATTACACACACACACAAGCCAGACAGCTGGATTATGGAGCAAAAATGAGAGACATGGTCTATTCTGCCAAGGAAATGTTTTCTGGATAGGGGAATAACCTTAGCTCTCTGCAATTCTCTCACTTGGAAGCTCTGAGCCAAAGAGAAGTCACTCTCTTTTTTCGCTTGAAAACCGTGTCTACCTGAAATCCTGAAAGTCGGACCAGAGAGCAAACAGATGTCCTGCATGTAGGCCAACATTTGGTCTAACTCTGATTTTATTCTCTTTCTACAGAATCAAATACACACCATCATTAAAAGATGAAGATCCGCTTCTGTTTTGACACATCCTTAAAGCAGAGCGACACAGCTCTCAACTCTGCTTGTGCAGTCTAGATAGGTTCTATCAGCAGCTACTAAAGAACAAGCCACTCACTTGTAATTCAGATAATATGACGGCAGCAACTATCGACACTCTTTCTTAGCTTTCTTAGCCAAATACAGGATTTCATATCTCTCCCACACACAAACGCTCAGGTTGCATGATCTGGGATTTAAAACTCTACTGGCATTCCTGGAAGAAATGATAGGAGAGAAGAGAACCGGCAATATCAGAAACAAAAGTATATTCATCCCTGTTTACCTCATGGATTTTAAAAGCACAGTGTGCCTAGCTTCCAGGCCAGCTTAATTTAACTGGAACAGTCTGTGCCACAGCTACCTGTATAATTCACCCCAGCTCTGGAGCAGAGTCTGACGAGGATTTACAATCTGCTGTTACGAGAGCAAAAAGGTGCCATCTAATTAAATGGGGAAGGACTAGAGCTCAGTGGAATGGGCCTTGCTTTGCAAGCCACACTTCCTCTGAGAAATCCCTGGCATCTGCAGTTAAAAGGATCAGGAGGTAGCAAGCAGGTAATGAGAAAGAGGCTCTGCTTGAGGCCCTGGAGAGCAGCTGCCAGACACACTACAAGATGGTATTGGGCTAGAGCAGGGGTCAGCAAACTTTTTCAGCAAGGGGCCGGTCCACTGTCCCTTAGACCTTGTGGGGGGCCAGACTATAATGGGGGGGGGGGAATGAACGAATTCCTATGCCCCACAAATAACTCAGAGATGCATTTTAAATAAAAGCACACATTCTACTCATGTAAAAACACCAGGCAGGTTCCACAAATAACCCAGAGGTACATTTTAAATAAAAGGACACATTCTACTTATGAAAAAACACGCTGATTCTGGGCCAGATTTAGAAGGCGATTGAACCAGATCCGGCCCCCAGGCCTTAGGGGCATCAATAGCCTGACCTAGTATATAAGGTAGCTTCCTAAGTTCCTATATGCAAGGTGTGGGGTACCTTTGAACCCCCCCCCCCATGTTGCTGAACTGTTAACTCCCATCATCCATGGTCATTGGCTCTGCTTGCTTATACCCACAACATTTTTCAACATTTAAAATAATATTGAGGATTTATTTTTATTATTATTATTATTATTATTATTATTATTATTATTATATATTCCGTCCTTTCCTTGAGAGCACAAGGAGGCTTACGACGCAGCATGTAATATGAACAGAAATATAATGTAATATAAACATTAAACAAAATGAAATAAAAATAAAAATTAGAGATGCATTATTTCATTTTGTTTAATGTTTATATTTCTGTTCATATTACATGCTTCGTTGTCATTTTGAAGTGAAGGAACTCATCACGACAGTTCCCAAGCCACTCACTTGACCAAGGAATTATTATTATTTTAATGCATGCAGCTGTGTTGACTATATATGACTATTTTCCTGATTTTGTGATTTCTTCCATGCTAATCTGTCACAAACACACACACATACACACCTATCTCATTCTCTTCTCTGTCTACACACACACAACCCACACCTTAAGGATTGGGAGTACATAGCACAATCCCCCATTTATTAGGATCAGGGTAACTGCAATCCTATGCATAGCTTCCTGGGAGTAAGACTTGTAAAACACACCAAGCTTTAAACAAAAGATATCCAGGCACCTGAAGTGCAACCTTTGACTTTTAATTGGAAGTGTAAATAGTCTTACAAAGAAGTGTTACTGTTTAATTTGCTAGGGGTGGGGAACAGGAAACCCCATCAAAGAAAAAAAATGCATCTAGGCTCTGCCCGATTATTCCCTCCCTCTTTCTCCTATGCTAATCTGTTACAAACAAACTTGAAAGCCTTCTTATTCACTCACCAGAGCAAGAAGGATTCGTTAGTTACCAAAGCTCTGGCAAATGATGCCACCGCTCTTGCCACAAAAACATATTGGAGCTGCACTCCTCTTCATTTCGTCTCCACTACAGCACTAGTTTCTCATATTAAATAAAATGTTAATAAGACAAAAGTTACAGGCATTTGTTTTCTTTCCTCTTCTCCATTGCGGAGAAACACACAGAAATGCGCAGGGCGAAATAATACTGCTTTCCTGTCCTTTGAGACAGTCAGATGGAACAACAGATACGTGTAAATATATATATACAAGATGTTATTTTGGATTATCTCCCCAAAGCAGGACTTCAGAGTAGTAGGACTCACAGCAGCAATGGCAAATGCATCCTAATCTCCAAGATGAAAAGACCCAATTTTCAATCTTTACTAACTTCTACGCCCCCTCAGTTATGGATGAAAGAGCAAGAATCAAATCACAGGCCACGCCGACAGAATCCAAAGCAAAATGCATGAGGCATCCCTGAAGAGGTTATTCAGGAGGAGATACGGTTCTTCTGTACTCTTCACACACTTGCAGTATATAGGCACTGTAATGAGTATGGGTTGCTCGTGCGTAAGTTACCGCCACTCCTGGCTGTGTTGCCTTGTTAAACCTTTCTGTCTGGACAGCCCTTCACTTCGTGGCTGCCTCAGTCGCTAGCAGAATCCGTCAGTGGGCGTTTCTTAAACTTCTTCTAGCACAAAAGTTCCTTGACGCCAAGTCTCCTCCTACTCTCCCTGCGCGGAAGTCTTCTGTGCAGGGTGGGCGTGGGTAGCGGAGGACCCGTGCTCTCCCCGCTGGTGTCCGGTGAAGAGTCCTGGAGCCCTCTCTCCGATTCCCCCATCTGCCCCCCTTTATCCCTGGTGTTGCGCTGATTTGCTTCCCCATCTGCGGTGCTGCCTCTCTCCCTGCTGGGCCCTTCTCCAGCATCATCTGAGAGCCTTCCCTGCGCCTCAGGCTCCGATGTCAGTTCCCTGACAGGCACATTCCTATTTCCCCCCATAGGAATGCAAAAAGAGCCTGCTGGATGAGGCCAAGGCCTATCTAGTCCAGCATCCTGTCCTCACACTCACCGACCCAATGCCTGTGGGAAACCAGCAAGGAGGATTCGAACACAAGAGCACTCTCCGCTCCTGTGGTTTCCAGCAACTGATACTCAGAAGCATTGCTGCCTCTCTTTTTGGGCCAAAGTACGTCACAAAAATTAGGGTGCGCATTAGATTTGATGGCACATTTACATTCGCCAATGTCAGGGAACTGACATCAGAGCAAGAGGCAAAGGGAAGGCTCCCAGATGATGCTGGTGAAGGACCCAGCAGCCGGGGGAGAAACAGCTCAGTAGAGGGGGAAGCCAATCGGCGCAACACCAGGGATTAAGGGGGGCAGATGGGGGAATTGGAGAGAGGGCTCCAGGACTCTTCACTGGACATCAATGAGGAGAGCCCAGGTCCTCCGCTACCCACGCCTTCCCTGCGCAGAAGACTCCTGCGCAGTGAGAGGAGGAGGAGACTGGGTGTCAAACAACTTTTATGCTGGAAGAGGTTCAAGAAAGGCCCACTGACGGATTCTGCCAGTGACTGAGGCAGCCACCATGAGAAGAGGCTGTGCAGTCAGAAAGGTTTAACAAGGGAAATTAACTGAGAAATGCAACAGCTTACGCACAAGTAACTCATACCCACTACAGCCAGCAAATACTTTTTTGGTTTCAAGATTTTGAAAATTGAGGTGCACATTAGATTCAATGGCGCATTAGATTCGCATAAATATGGTAACAACAACAACAACAACAGGAATTACTAGTTCTTATATACCACTTTTTGTCGCAAGTGGCTTCGGAGCGGTTTATATAAAAAGAGACAAATCGTGTCACTACAAACCACAGAACACAACAGTAAAATATCAGCAGCATCAATGATAAAATGAAACTCGTACTATAAAACGAAACATACTGCAGGCTCAAAGAAACAGTCTAACCACAGTTAAATGGACCACATCTAGTACAACATCCTTTTCTCATGCTGGGCAACAAGATGCCTGTGGGAATCTGCAAGACCTGAGTACTCTACCCACTTGTAATTCAGGTGCATACTGCTACTGACAGTGGAGCAAGAACATAATATTCAGAGTTGAGAGTCGTTGACAGCCGTATCATCCATGACTGATCAAAACCTTCCTCAAGCAGAGAAACTGGGAGGATAATTTCACCAAATATATCCAACAAGAGAATAAGATATCCCACATTTTTTCGGGGATGGGGCCCACCATGGGCAGTGCCACAGCTTTCCTTTTCCCCACCCTCCAAGGTTGCCTTGGTTGCCACAACCAGTGACAGTGTCCACTGCGTTGGCAACCTGGCCGCCATTTTGTAAAGCCCTCCCTCCCAGTGTAAATCGGCTGCGCATGTGTGCCAGTTGTCTCCCCAAATGGTAGGGACTATTCGGAGAAAATCCCAAGAAGGACAAGAAACAGAACTCTCTCCAATCCACTCAGAAAATTGCATTCCAAGAAAAGTTCACCATAGCTCTAGGTAAAAACACAAGACACATTGGCAATTCTTGTAAATTCCCAGCATCGCTCTGAATGCTCTTTATTTCGCAGAAGGACAGGATGGTGAACTACTTCCTGGGCATTTTGCCATCGCCTTCAAGGGATGGAGATGGATTGTACCCGGCATCGTGCCAGACTACTCAATTAATTTCAAGAAGATGTCTTCTAGAACACCTTGCAAACTCTTCTGGATAATATAAATGTTCAGATTACTCTAGCTGTGATCATGACAGTAGCCAAGGTTCAGCTAAGGGAACTGGTATTCTCTTATTCAGCCCAAACGAAACAGCATCACTGCTAGTGTGTGAAAAGGGAGCGACAAGGATGTCGACAAGGGTGATTCTGCCTCTGAGGTAACTGTCAGCTTTTTTTAAGGTGTGGATTTTTAACATCTTATTTTGCACTGGATTATGAGTGTGAATTTTGACTTTTTCAACCAGACACTCAAAAGCAAAAAGTACACGTCCTTCAATGGCAAAGAAAAATGATACAAATGATCTTCAGAGCAGTGCCGGTAAAAGTCTGCTAAAGACTTGTGGAAAGATGCAATACATATGCAAGGAAAAAATCTGAATGGAAAGAGGCAATGAAGGACCACCTTATAACACAGTACAAAATCTTTAAATTACACTTGGGGGGGGGGGGACTACCTGCGACGGGGTGAGCTCCCGTTGCTGGGTCCCTGCTCCTGCCAACCTAGCAGTTCAAAAGCATGTGAAAGTGCAAGTAGATAAATAGGTACCGCTCCGGCGGGAAGGTAAATGGCGTTTCCGTGCGCTGCTCTGGTTCACCAGAAGCGGCTTAGTCATGCTGGCCACATGACCCAGAAGCTGTACGCCGGCTCCCTCGGCCAATAAAGCGAGATGAGCACTGCAACCCCAGAGTCGGTCATGACTGGACCTAATGGTCAGGGGTCCCTTTACCTTTACCTTTACCATTAGATGTAGACAAACTAGGATTTTATGGTTACATTTCTTCTTTCTTGGGCAAAACTAGTCTTGGAAAAGATTACTGTTCTGTTAATTTTAACAGGTCTACTCTGATTAAAACTTGGTTTACTATCAACCCACGATCATACTTACACACCACTTAAATTACGAAAGTTCCATTTTTTAAGTCACATTTTTTAAAGGACAAGAACCAGTGTTCTACTAATGTGGAATAAACCCTGTCCTTCTCCTGAGCTTGGAGAACAGGCAGGAATCTCTTAAGACACCAGAAAGATCTGAAATGCTGTTTTTCCAGCCTCTCTAAGGCTTGGCACAATAGGGAGGAGTCCTTCCTTCTGCACAGTTGCATTGGAGCACCTTCGCTGTGCTGTTGCCCAGTCAAGAACCCTTGCCCCTCCACTTCAGTCAGAAGCCAAGGTTGGTAGCAAGCTCATATCTGAGCTAGCTGCCAAGCCCAGACAATATTTATGAGTCATTTAGGGATGAAGGCAAGGGCATGCTTCAGACAACCCATCACTGGTATTTGCAAACCCATTCCAGGCCACCATCCAATGATTTGGAAATGTTGGGGGGAGGGGGAGGTGATAAAAATTGTTCAGTGAGGAAACCCAGTTAAGTAGCATCCACAAGTCCTCTAGAGGCTAGACCAGCATTCTTCAACTTCGGGTTCCCAGCAGTGGTTGGACCACATCTCCCAGCATCCCCAGCCAGCCTAGCCAATGGTCAGGGTTGATGGGAGTTGTGGTCCAAAACAGTCTGGGGCCCCAAGGTTGAAGATCTCAGCCAGAGAAACCCTATACAGTGGAACTTCGGGTTGCGAATGTGATCTGTGCGGGAGGCACATTCACTACCCGCAGCGTTCGCAACCCGCAGCACCGCGTCTGCGCACATGCGTGACGTGATTCGGCACTTCTGTGCATGCACAAAGTGCGATTTTAGCGCTTCTGCGCAGGTGCGAGAGCCAAAACCCAGAAGGAACCCATTCCAGTACTTCCAGGTTTGGAGCAGTCCATAACCCGAAAACGTGCAACCCACAGCGTTCGCAACCCGAGGTGTGACTGTACTCAGTACCAACCTATGAGTCCACATATCTGAACCTTTTATATACAGTCACCTTGCCTCTACTTCCCCCCAGTCTCACAGCTGCTTCCTTCCTGGGGCAGAATCCAGCCAGCCTCTCCTGGAGCTTCATGTCCTCTAATTTACCAGCGTTGGTTATAGTGCTGGATATATATTAGGTGCTTCATTTCCTTCTTCATTCTTCTTCCTCCCTAACCTCCCTCCAAACTCACATGCAGTGTGACCATGTGATATTTCCAATTCTTATCTGGCAAAACTTTTTTTTAAAAAAACTCAGATAATTCCTTGACCCATTTGGGCAAGCATGTATTCCTTTGCTCATTGTCTCAAAGCTTTGTTGGACATAAAGGCATTTGTGCATTTCCTAAAGCTACGATTAATAGTAAATAATTAATGCCCTGCTTTGCAATGTATTTTGCATCTCAAGGCATCCACGTCGTTTTCATTCGCACTTACCTTGTTCCCAATGGCCTTTTTCGGGGGAAAGTTAAAACTTCTCACTTGGTGGTATTTTGCCTGCAACTTGTGATGAAGGACTCTGAATTCCGTGTATCTTCGATAGACATTCCACTCATCGTCTTTTATCCTTATATATACCTGTCGGAAGTAGATTGTGAAATAAATCCATTTTAAATCGAAGGTATAGCCATGCAGAATGTCAGAAGAGCCCTGATGGGTCAGACTAGAAGTCCATCGGGCCCAGGACCCTGTTTTCCCACATTGGCTTTTGGGAAGAGGCGAGAGCAAAAGTCCTCTTCCTACATTTGCTCAAAGGGACGTAGGTGGCGCTGTGGGTTAAACCACAGAGCCTAGGGCTTGCCAATCAGAAGGTCGGTGGTTCGAATCCCCGCAATGGGGTGAGCCCCCGTTGCTCAGTCCCTGCTCCTGCCAACCTAGCAGTTCGAAAGCACGAAGTGCAAGTAGATAAATAGGTACTGCTCCGGCGGGAAGGTAAACGGCGTTTCCGTGTGCTGCTAGAAGTGGCTTAGTCATGCTGGCCACATGACCCGGAAGCTGTACGCCGGCTCCCTCGGCCAATAAAGCGAGATGAGCGCCGCAACCCCAGAGTCAGCCACGACTGGACCTAACAGTCAGGGGTCCCTTCACCTTTACCTTTGCTCCCTGTCAGCTGTCATCATGAGACACTCTGCCTCCAAACCTGAACATAAGTCACTGCCAACAATGAAAGCAAGTACAGCACTTCTAGCAACAACACATTGTCATAAGATGCTCTTAGAATCGTATAACTGTAGAATTGGAAGGGACCACAGGGTCATCCACTCCACCCCCCCTGCAATGCATGGATGTGGGGCTTGAACCCACAACCCTGAGATTAAGCATCTCGTGCTCTACAAGCTGAGCTATCCCAGCAGGATACTTGAGTATATTACTGTTAGAAAGCGAGCCTGCTGCGTCAGGCTAAAGGTTTATCTAGTTCAGCATCCTATTCTATCTAGTCCAGCATCCTGTTCTTTCAGTGGCCAACCGATGCCTCTGGGCAGCAGTGGAGGAAGCTGCTCGGGCGCCTGAGGCGGGGCACCCAGGGGTGGGGCGAGTCGCCCATAGGGGCGGGCACACCATGGGGCCTCCAGAGTCTGCCTGCCTCCTCCCACTCAGCAGCCCTACAGCTGGGGGGGGGCAGCAGGTGGACCATTTGGACAGCGTGGCGCCTGTGTGCACCCAATTCACCACGTCTCTCCCAGGAGAGATGCGTGGCTCGGGTGCGCCCCTCAGTGGTGACACCCGGGGCACCCCGCACCCACTGCTCCCCCCTTCCTCTACCCTTGCCTCTGGGGAGCTTGAAAGCAGGAACTGAGCACAATGTGCAAATGTGCCTTCTGAATTTGTAACTCATGACTGATTCTTTCCCCCTTTACCCATGCCTCCAGTTCCCTTCCTGCCACTTCCCACATGCCATATATGAGACTGTATGCTCCTTGGGGCATAAACCTTCCTCTTGTACTATGCAAAGCACCATATATACCAATGACACAATCATCATAGGATTCCTCAACAGACCTCTCAAATGGACTAGAGAAGCAACTTTGCACACAACCTAGGACAGGAGGGGGAGTTGTCACAGAGCCAAGAGCAATGAGTCATATTGTTATTATTTATTATATTATATTATTTATTATTTATTAAATTGGTATACTGCCCTATACCCGTAGAATTCAGGGTGGTTCACAACATAAAATCACAATAAAACAACAACAGAAAATACATAATCATAAAAAACCGATAATCCTCCCTGTACCGGTCGACTTCCATCTCGGTCCCATTCCAACAGTGGGACCATCACTCAATGCTAGGCCATTGGATTTGGATGCAGAAAGTCTAAGGTTCAAACCTTGTCATCTTTAGTTAGAAGAATCAGGTACAAGATGATGGGAACAATTCCTCCTTGAAAGTTTGAAGAGCTTTCATAGAAGACACAATTGGGACTCAGAAGGGATGGGCTTTGGTGCCCTCTCTACGCTGTTGGACTCCAACCCCCATCAGTCCTAGGTATTATGGCCAATGGCCAGGCATGATGGGAGTTGTAGTCCAGCAACACCACTTTAGCTACCCCTGAACTAGAGGCACCCAGTAGAAGTCAGCTTTCTATGCAGAACTTACTATGGGATTTCCTTCTTTGGTTTATTATTTTGTGCTTCTGAAGGCAGCTTCCTACATGTATACAGATGGCGAATCCACATAGCCATTCGGCAGGTGCTCATTTATGAATACAGGCTCTTGCTGCTCAGGCTACAGCCTCTTACGAGCTTCCTTAATAACTTTGATTCAGCTTCATTAACTCCCCGGAAGCCATGCAAACTCCGTTTACCTTGCTGTTTGGCCATTGGTAACGAAAAACAAAACAAACCCTCCAGTAAGATATTTATTTAAGGATCCTTGTTGTGATTTCAGAATTTATTACTTTTTTCCCCTAAATACCCTACGAGAAACAGCAGAACGAAGCATCTTAGCATGGCCTACTTTACTACTGATCCATTAAGGCATTATTTTCAAATTGACTCTCAGGAGGGTTCATCTGCCTTCCCTTCCAGCCAAATCATTCCTACTTTCAATGTGAGCAGCCATGGAGGCTTCTCTGGCGATGAAAGTGACAAAGCACAGGATACAAGGAAGCTCCGGGGAACAAATCCCTGATATTCTGAAGGTAATTCAATGTATTGGGTCAAGTGCTTCTCAACCGCAGGAAGCAATCAATCAACTGCAGCTAGTAGTTGATGGGACTCGAGTACATCAGCAGGAGAGGAGGTTTACAAGTGGGAACCTGTAAGAAAATGTTGCAGCACAGTTCCAGCACTGCTCCTGTTTGGGCCAACGGGGGAGAGCTATGTAGGGGATGTTTAGAGTGGGAGGAGGGAGGAATCAGAGACGAAGGAGAGAAAATGAAAGAACTCCCCCCCCCCCTGTCCACACGCTTCTGAAATCTACAGTGGTACCTTGGTTCTGAAACATTCAAACACCAAGGCACGGCTTCTGATTGGCGCAGGCGCCTCGGAAACAATAGCCGACAGCCACATCGGATGTTCAGCTTCTGATAAACATTCGAAAACTGGAACACTTACTTCCGGGTTTTCAGCGTTCGAATTGTTTGAGTACCAAGGCGTTCAAGAACCAAAGTTCCACTATACAGTGGTGCCCCGCAAGACGAATGCCTCGCAAGACGAAAAACTCGCTAGACGAAAGGGTTTTTCGTTTTTGCGTTGCTTCGCTAGACGAATTTCCCTGTGGGCTTGCTTCGCAAGACGAAAACGTCTTGCGCTTTTTTTGTAAAGCCGCTTGAAGAGGTGCAGTTGCGACGGACCGTGCTTCACAAGACGAAAAACATCGCAAGATGAAAACACTCGCGGAACGAATTATTTTTGTCTTGCGAGGCACCACTGTACTTCGGTGTGCTAAGTAATAAATACATGACTTCAGTTTGAAGCTGGTTGCATGGATACTATAACCTGTTAGCTGCTCAAGCTCAAGCTCAATTCCTTCCCTCTTCTTCATTGTCCTCTTTTCAGCTGATAACTTCAGCAAGTCCTTTAATTTTGCTAGATGTCATGGACTGGCTGGAGGCAGAGGAGTGCTGGGAGGCACCAGCTGGGGAACCCCCCAGGGGAAGAGTCAGGGGATTGGTGGTGGAATGAAGATGAGAAGTCAGAGGAAGAGGAAGGAGAAGACTGGGGGGGGGGGAGGTGTGAGAAGCAGAAGGGTAAGGGTTTAGTGAGCAGGAAGAGGCTGTGGCAGAGAGCAGTTCAGACTCCAAGCTGAAGCAGAGGCTGGAGAGGAGAATGGTCAAGACTCAGGAGGCCCAGTTGAGACAGGCTGCTGAAGAATCCAGGGAGTGTCTCCCTCATGCTGCCACCAGCTCCCCTCCCCCCAATCTCCTAGAAAATGCAGAGAAATGAAGAGAGGACAGTTTGGTTGTGTGCAGATACAGCTTGGGAAAGACCTGGAGAGGAGGAGGCCTTAGAGAGCAGTGGGAAAGCAGGGACATTCAGTCCTCGCATTGGCTTCATCGGGGGAAGACCTACCAGGAAGAGTTGCTGGGATCACTAAGCCTGTGCTGACTTGGTTTCTTTAAATAAAGAGTTAACTTCACAGACACCGTGTTTTTTTATTGCTGACCTATGCTTGACTCCAGCTCCTGTCACTAGACAGGACCCTTTTCTCTCCCTGCTCTTTCCTCGGGGCTAACTTCTGAGCCAAACCAGTGCAAGCCAGAGAAAAGCTGCTCATCTTCAGATGATGGCACCCAAAGTTACAGTATGAAAAGTTTTTATGAGACTGAAGCATGCCCTTACACTATTGTGTCAGGAATTGCCAGCATGGTGCCCATGGGCACACACATGCCCCGGGAGACTTTCCCTGGTGCCCATGGGATCCTCTCCCACCACTGAAATTAGGCTTGAAAGAAGTATTTTGTAGTAACAAAACAGGTGGCGGCAGGTGCTGGATTGGGGTGTTTGTATATGTGCTATCCACGACAGTTGCTCCAGTTTGCAAATGTCCCCAAGGGCACAAAAAGGTTAGTAACCTCTGTGTTCTTTGATAGAACAAATGCTCCGTCAGTGCAGGAAGAGCTCCAAGGGCACACACTGCTTTCTTTCTATGTGGTGCTGAAGAAGAATATGAAAGGGCCTGGAGAAATAATACAGTATTTCATGCCACGTTCCCCCTCACCCCTTTGGATAAATGCTTAACCCTTCAGTTAATCAAGCTGCATATTTATTAAAGCATTCCAGGTTTTGCTGATAGATTAGGATTCTAAACCCTCCTACTAGGAAATAAGCCCCGATGAATGCAGTGGGATTTATTTCTGAGTAACCATGTCACAGTCAAATCACATAGCATGCTAAACCATGGTTTGCACCAACTGTAGTTCAGAACCTAAACCACACTTTGACCTTCCAAAGATGAGCACCACCATAGGCAGCAATGATAATTGATGCAAGGTCTGGGGGGAACATAAAGGTTTTAGCCTAGCACCTAAAAACTGACGGAGGTGGCAACATGCATATCTTCCTGAGAAGAACATTCGACTTGAGAAGGCCTGTTCCCAAGTGGCTATCCTCCATACCCCCCCCCACAGGTGGGGACACAGAGAAAGGTGTCTGATGAAGACCACAAGGTCCAGAGTGGTTCATAAAGGGAGAGCATTCATATTCTACAAAATAAGATTCGGCGACATGTGATGACTCACAATCCAGTTTTAAGAAAATTATGAGAAATCATCCATTGAACCAAACTATGGCTAAGCTTCCTTATCCACAGTTTGGCACAATGTTGGAATTGAGCTATATACTAATGGGAAAGTTCTGGTTTCCAAGCAAGAGGCACAAAAATCAGAGACAGGGTCGATCAAATAAGAAATATCTTAATTTGCTTCAAATTGCTGGTGATTTGTTTTTCCAGAGGGAATGCAGGTGTTCTGCAAATGATCATTTCAAGACATTACAAACACACCCAAACTTCTAGCTCTGACAGCTTAAATTTCCAATTCCTGAAATGCAGCTGTGACTATAAATTCTGTGCCATTCATTTTGTAGCAAAATATAAGGCTAAATCTCTTCTGCACATCAAAATTCCTTTTCTCCTTTGAAATTAAGGGTTGGTGGTGGGGTGCTGTGTTGTGTATTATTGAAGGTTATGCAGTTTAACTGGAAGATTATAAACTTCCTGGTGTGTGTGGGTGTTGTGCTGTCACCGGCATCCATCTGTCTTGGGAGACAATGGAAGAGTAAAGTCATACCATTGGAGAGTTACAGTGCATGTGGGTAAGTGGGTAACATCTAGAACATCTGATAAGACTGAACCCTTCCACACCACAGTTTTGAAAGCTCTTGAAATCTAACTAAACCACTAATTTGTATGGCCCCCTTTCCCCAATCAGCAGTCACATGCTGTAATAATGCCCTCATGGAGAACTTCAATCTGGCAGGATTGCAAGTCCTTAAAATTGGAAGCAAACCAAGAGGAGGCCACCCCAACTGCAAAGATGTCAGGGGCAAGGCAAATAAAATGCATTCATAATAAGCAGGGGAAATCAGCCCTGATTGCTCACTGGAAGGACAGATCCTGAAGCTGAGGCTCCAATACTTTGGCCATCTCATGAAAAGAGAAGCCTCCCTGGAAAAGACCCTGATATTAGGAAAGATGGAGGGCACAAGGAGAAGGGGACAGCAGAGGACAAGATGGTTAGATAGTGTTCTCGAAGCTACCAACATGAGTTTCACCAAACTGCGGGAGACAGTGGAAGACAGGAGTGCCTGGCATGCTCTGGTCCATGGGGTCACGAAGAGCTGGACCCGACTAAACAACAACAACAAAGCAGTTCCCTTCGTGTGTTGAGGCTACCGACTGTGGAATTATCCAGGAGTTAACAAGACAGTTGTTCTCCACCAACTGCTACTCAAGAGGCCTATAGCCATCACGCCTAGTTCCAACTGATAGTCTTAGACTCCATGAATGTGTCCCACCAAATCCTGGGGTGGCCAATTCCATAAATCAATTTTGCACCATATGATACAATAATTTTCATATTTTGTCTGTCCTGAATCTCCTGTCAGTTAATTTGACAGGAGGGTTTAATGCAGGGATAGGGAATTTGTGGCCTTTCAGATTTCTTTGGACTTCAGTATCTCTGACCATTGGCCATGCTGGCTGGGGGAATTCAACAACATCAGGAGGAATGCAAGTTCCCCAACCGGTTTCTAGGATTATAAGAGAGGGAGAATAAATATACATACTCTCTCTCCTTCTTCCACATCAGGGGTAGACAGTGTGGTCCTCCTCTATTGTTGCTGGACTACAGCTCCTATCAGTCCTAGCAAACATGGTCAATGGTCAGAGATGATAGGACTTCTAGTTCAACAACATCTGGACAACACTATTTTGGCTAGCCAGGTGTGGAGAAAATTTGGCCCATTACCTCCAGCATCATGGCCAATGGGCAGGGATAATGGGGGTTGTAGTTCAGCAACATCTAGCAGGCTAAAATGTTCCTCACACCTGCTCCACACCATCTTTTCTCCTAGGGAAGGTGTTTCACTACAATGATCATCACATTTGTCTTTTTCAGCTGCACAATATCCTACAATATTTTCCAAGTGAGCCAACTATGAAACTTACTGAAACATTTTAGTTTGTGCCTACCACTTCCCGTTGAGATAATGAAGATTTAAATACGGATGCCAATGCAGAAAAATGTAACGTGTCCCCTGATATTTAATTATATACCTTTTAAAGAAAATCACTTTGGTGTGAGGTCCTGGTGTAAGTTCCTCTGATAAATTTAGTTCTTAAATCATATTTTTTCTTTCTTTCTTTTTTTACAAGTAAAAGAAGACCAGGTAAACCCATTAGCAACTTAGAGGAGAAATGAATAAACGTTTCAGCCATCTTTTAAAAATTAAATTACAGTGTATTGGGATCCTTAATTACTTAACAACAGGTTACAGCTTAATATGCAACACTGAACTACATGATTCACCAACACTATGATTTTCTCTGTAGTGGAGTACAGGAAAAAAAATTGGTTTTGTATTAAAACCTTGATTAGGAAATGGGGAAATGACATATTAGGTATTATAAGCAGCTAAAACAAAGGAGAAATAATGATATTTGTGGGAAAGACACAAAAGAGAAGCAGGTTTAAAATTATGTAGTTAAAGGTTTTTGCCTCTATGTTCATCACTAATGCAGATTTCAAAACCAGAGCAGAGGTAATAGTTGGACTACCACTGGGAAGACCAAGGATCAAATCTCTATTCACTGGGTGATCTTGGGCCAACCACTATCTTTCAGCCTAACCTACCTCTCAGGGCTGCTCTGAGGATAAGAGAGGAGAACCACCTTGTGCAATGGTGTGAGCCAAACTCAACTTTTTCTATGGTTCATTTCTGTAGATCATGACACAAGAAAAAGCTGGCATAATGTGATATAAAAGGAGATCCCCAATATGACCTATTTTGACCCTGGTACAAGTCCCTATCTTAAAATGTCTCCTGAAAGGCATGAATAAATATTCTCACGTCCTAATACTTAATGTGAAGAATCTAGCTACCAGCAAAAATTAATTAGCACCTTCTTCAAAAGCCCTGGGTTCCACATAGGCAAAAGTAATATAAACTCAGGAAAGAGGGTTTATCTCAAGCTAGAGCTGAGACAATCCCTTAAAAGGTCCAATGTTGACCTATGAGGTAGCTCACTTGGGCTTCCTCAACATCATAGGCACTGTCTCCTAGGGGCCCAAACACTTTTGTCCCCCCCCCCTTTTGTAGAGGGCCAGGCCCCCTCAATGTTCAGAGGGTGTTGGGCTCCCTCAACCATCCTAAGAAGCTGGTGCCTCCATCCAACACCTAGGTCCACTCTGAACAACCTCCAACTGTTTGGATAGTTAAGATCTGTGCCTGCTGGTTAGCGTGACCCCACTTCTTTTCAGGAATACCTCACTGAATCTGACCTACACACCCCACACTTTCTTTTCCTCCCCACCGCCTATGCCCCTTGCACAACTTTGGAGTGTGCCAGTGCCAAGCAAAATCTTCTAACAAAGGAATACGAAGGATCCACCTGGGTCTGGATTACAAGTTCAAGGGAGACCTTCTGTTCAAACAAAGACACACACACACACACACACAATTTATATTGGTAATTCAGACATTTTAGGGACCACGGAAAGCTGTGGTTCCTAAAATGGAAACTAAGAAAACGCGAGAGGAAGTGGAAGATAAAAGGAACCGTGGAAGGAGAGGAAGGGAAGTCCATCAGTGACTGTAATTTTTTTAATATAATAGAATATGTTATATGTAATTTTCTTTTTCCTATTTATTATTACTTTCGGGGGTGTTTTTCACCCCTTGTGTTGAAATCTATCAGAAATGCAAATTAAAAAATAGTGGGGCGGGGGGGGAGAGAGAGAAAGCTGCCTTATACTGATTCAGACAATTGGGTGCATCTAGCTTAATATTGTTTTAACTGACAGGCAACAAGCTCTCCAACCCAACCCTACTTGGAGATGGCAAGGATTGAACCTAAGACCTTCCACAGGCAGAGCAAATGCTCCACTACTGAGCCACAGTCCCTCCCATACATTATGCTTTATGCACGATGAGAGGATAAGAACACAGGAGTGAGAATCTCCATTCATCTAGGCTGATGTTTCCCAAACTTGGGTCTCCAGGTGTTTTTGGACTACAACTCCCATCACCCCTAGCTAGCAAGAGCAGTGGTTAGGGATGATGGGAACTGTAGTCCAAAAGCAGCTGAAGGCCCAAGTCTGGGAAACACTGATCTAGGCCAGTTCTGTCTACTTGGACTGGCAGTAGCTCTCCAGGTTCTCAAGCACAGCTCTTCCCTGTCACCTAACACCTGGTCACCTACCACCATCTTCAAAGTGGAGATACCAGCAGAGATTGAACCCGGACTTCTGTCATACCAAGGCATGTTCTTCACCAATGGACTGCGGTCCCCAACCCCGCAGAAGCCCCAAACCAGTTCCTTAAGCACAGGACTGCACATGTTTAGGAAACTGGGTTTTGAAGAGGTCCAAAGTGATTCTATTTTCTCCACAACCACCATAGCAACTAGAAACTTACAATCGCTTATTCCCAACTCCCCAAACAAAAGCCAAGATTCTCGGGACTTTAACAAATGTTTCAGACATCCAATTATAGAAGCTTTAAATGCTACAGTTATGCTACTGCTAAACAGGCTATTTTAATTGCCAGTGTTCCATGGTATCCCACAGAAAAGCCAATTTCCTCGGGCATCAGAGCCAAATGCCACATAGGAGCAGAGAATGCCTAGCAATACAGTTGTGTTGAGAAATCAACAGCATGATGGCAAGAAGGGGAATACAGGGCACTAATGTCAGGGTCAGAAACCATAGAACTGTATAGAGTTGGAAGGGACCCTGAGGAACATCTAGTCCAGCCTTTCTCAACCTGTGGGTCCCCAGATGTTGTTGAACTACAACTCCCATCACCCCTAGCTAGCAAGGCCAGAGCTCAGGGATGATGGGAGGTGTAGTCCAACAACATCTGGGGACTCACAGGTTGAGAACCGCTGATCTAGACCAATGCCCTGCAATGCAGGAATGTGGAGCTGTTCCATAAGTGGATCAAACCTGCAACCTTGGCGTTAATCCGTATTATGCTCTAACCAACTGAGCCATCCCATGGCTGAGTACTTACTGTCTGTGTGCCTAAAGATTTCCCAGTATCTCGGCCCCCACAAGGAGAACATGTTGGGAGTCATTCTGCACAGAAGCAGTAAAGATGTTTGTACCTTTAAGAACAGTTTCTGTAAGCTCTGGGCTGATTGGGTACAGCTGGCCATGACTACAAAAGGAGAAAAGCTGCAGTTTGAACTCTGCCTGCAGGAGAAACACCCACAAGCTTTTCTGTTTATTGTTTTGTAATAAAACCTTTATTTGGTTTGGTTTTACACCGGTCTCATTGAGTCACAGTCTCTGTCATCTGCCACCAGTGGAAAATCCCCCTCTAACAGAACAGTCATTCATGGAGGGTAGCGACAGGAAATTCCCTCAGCTCAGTTCAGAAATTACAAGGTTTTTCTTCAGACAACTCTCACAAAAAGAAATACTTAAGTTTCTCTCCTTGCCGCACTTTTAAACTGACTCTACATTGGGTACACTATGCTGCACACCTGATTCTTTAGGGCAACTGACCTAGTTTGAGTGTGGTGCAAAATGGGAAGGACCTTAACTTAGTGGCATAGCATCCGTTTTGCATTCAGGACTTCCCAATTTTTGTCCCCGGCATCTCCAGGTAGGACTGGGAATGCCCCCTGCCTGAAATCCTGGAGGGATGTTGCCTGTCGGTGCAGACAATGCTGAACTAGATGAAAAAATGGACTGACTCGGTATAAGGCAACTTGCCACATTCTTCCATTCCAAAAGCTGGACCGAGCAGCATCTCAAGCTGCACACCTGATTCTTTGGGGCAAGGTGTAACCAACCTTCCGTCCTCTAGATGCTGGTAGACTACAACTCCCATCATCCCTGGCCTGCGGCAATGCTCGCTAGGGGCAACTGGGAGTTGTAGTCCCACAAGCTCTGGAGAGCCACAGGTTAGCCACCCCTACTTTAGTGGGGAGTGTAACCTTGTCCAGAAAAGGCTGGTCATATTCTTCTCGGCGGCAGCTAGACTGGTGACTGGGAGAGGCCGCTGAGACCATATAACACCGGTCTTGAAAGACCTACATTGGCGCCCAGTACGTTTCCGATCAGAATTCAAAGTGTTGGTGCTGACCTTTAAAACCCTAAATGGCCTCGGTCCAGTACATCTGAAGGAGCGTCTCCACCCCCATCGTTCTACCCGGACACTGAGGTCCAGCTCCGAGGGCCTTCTGGCGGTTCCCTCACTGCGAGAAGCCAAGTTACAGGGAACCAGGTAGAGAGCCTTCTCGGTAGTGGCACCCGCCCTGTGGAACGCCCTCCCACCAGATGTCAAAGAGAACAACAACTACCAGACTTTTAGAAGACATCTGAAGGCAGCCCTGTTTAGGGAAGCTTTTAATGTTTGATGTATTACAGTATTTTAATATTTTTTGGGAAGGCACCCTGAGTGGCTGGGGAAGCCCAGCCAGATGGGAGGGGTATAAATAATAAATTATTATCATTATCATTATTATTATTATTACTAAGTCACCCACTGGATGGAGCTTCAGTGAGTTGGCCCTTGTCCAGTTGACTGTCATATCACAACTTCAGGTCGCCTATATATCCAGCTAAAACACACCACCCATAAACTCCTGGGAATATAAGTGATTGAGGACAAGTAACTCATCCACTTAGATCCCCACACCCCCGCCTGCAAGAATTAATATTATACGCCCCACTTTTTTCACGAAACTGCTATTTTAATGCATCTGTCATGAGGTTTGCCGATTTGAAACTCCTGGCTCTTTCCTATGGCTGCCTGCAATGGCCCTCAGAAGCCTCACTCCCTCTGGCAGTTTTCCCCCCTGGGGTTTTCAAGGCTTCGTGATTGAATATAGCCCTAGGGGTAGTTCCAGCTACACTGGGGGAAAGGCACAGTGCCATGGTTACTCGTATTTATCGCTTCTAGCCAAAGGCTCTTGCGAAATGTACAGCATCATTAAGCCCGTGTCACGCAGAGATATGATGCAAAATATAAAATACAGACCAGAACAATAAAGTCTCATCAGCTACAGTTATCCCCTGCAGGGGTAAGAGCCTTCTTTATTCATATTTAGTTACTCATTACAGAGTTAATAGTGACCGCTGCACATACTAATAAGCAAGCCCATTCTCTGAGTCATTATCCTTATGCAGTGCCCAAGAAAGAAACATCAGCAGACCCGGTGGAACCATGAGTACGCAGGGGGAAGGGGGCCTAAAGTAAAGAAGGGGAGTCCAAAACAAACCAGTGAGGACAAAATGCTGGTAGATTGTTGGGACAAAAACCTCGAAGGGAGGAGTGGTGAGGGAGATTCTAAGACGAACACCACTACTAGGTCCATCTAGTCCAGCCCCCTGTTTGCCCATGGTGGCCAACCATGTTATTCTTTGGGGGGAGGCAGGGGGGCTTTAAAATTATATCACTTATCACTGTAGTTAATACAGTGGTACCTCGGGTTAAAAACTTACAGTGGTGCCTTACAACAATTAAGGCAAGAGCGGACTGCAATCGGTTAAAGTACCGTATTTTTCGCTCTATAACACGCACCTGACCATAACACGCACATCGTTTTTAGAGGAGGAAAACAAGGGAAAAATATTCTGAATGAAACAGTGGACGTATCATTTTTGTGCTTCATGCTGTGGCCACAGACATGTGATCTGATGGTGAATTTGGGGTGACCCAATGCAAAAATCCTGAGAATCCCTGTGGATCCATGCTTTGTAACCACGTTTTTGCACCATTGCAGCCCCAGGCAACAGTGGGTGCGTGATTTTTTTTGGGGGGGGGCAGGCTGTAGCCATGGACATGCTGTGTGCTCTGATGGTGAATTTTGGCTGACCCAATGCAAAGATCCTGAGGATCCATGTGGATCCATGCTTTGTAACCATGTTTTTGCACCATTGCAGCCCCAGGCAACAGTGGGTGCGTGATTTTTTTTTTTGGGGGGGGGGACAGGCTGTAGCCATGGACATGCTGTGTGCTCTGATGGTGAATTTTGGCTGACCCAATGCAAAGATCCTGAGGATCCATGTGGATCCATGCTTTGTAACCACGTTTTTGCACCATTGCAGCCCCAGGCAACAGTGGGTGCGTGATTTTTTTTTGGGGGGGGGGGACAGGCTGTAGCCATGGACATGCTATGTGCTCTGATGGTGAATTTTGGCTGACCCAATGCAAAGATCCTGAGGATCCATGTGGATCCATGCTTTGTAACCACGTTTTTGCACCATTGCAGCCCCAGGCAACAGTGGGTGCGTGATTTTTTTGGGGGGGGGGGCAGGCTGTAGCCATGGACATGCTGTGTGCTCTGATGGTGAATTTGGGGTGACCCAATGCAAAGATCCTGAGGATCCATGTGGATCCATGCTTTGTAACCACATTTTAAGTGGGGAGGGAAGGAAAAACACAGAAGGCTAAGAATGCAGGAGAGGGCTATATAACGTGAGGAAAGGAAGGCAAAAGTTTCCCCCCACCCACCCACACAAGCCAGCCAGCGTGTGCTCTCTCTCTCTCTCTCTCCCTCTTTAAATGGAAGAAAGCATATTTGAATGCGGTGTGTCCCCAAAAACAAAAAGCAGGAAGTCAAATCAGAATTTTAAGCCGAACCTGTAATCTCTCTTCCCTTCACAAACATTGTTCCTCCGGAGCAGGGAGAGGATAGAAGGACGGACGCTCTGCTTTCCCCTCTACTTGCCTGGAGGGGAGGGGCTTCCCCTGCTCTTTGTTCCGTTTGAGCAAACACAGTAACGAAACAGAGAGGGCGGGCAGTAAGACCCTGAGGCAGAATGCAGGAAAGCTGCCACTTCCTCTCTTCAGGCTTCCCTTCTCCCTGAAGCGCGGTTTGATTTTTGCCTCATTTTTCGGCTCCAGGGACCACACATTCGCTCCATAACATGCACAGACATTTCCCCTTCCTTTTTAGGAGAAAAAATCTGCGTGTTATAGAGCGAAAAATACGGTACATTTCTAAAAATGCTACTATGCCTATTTAATATTTTCCTGCTCCGTACTAAAGAAGAAGAAGAAGAAGAAGAGTTTGGATTTGATATCCCGCCTTTCACTCCCCTTCAGGAGTCTCAAAGCGGCTAACATTCTCCTTTCCCTTCCTCCCCCACAACAAACACTCTGTGAGGTGAGTGGGGCTGAGAGACTTCACAGAAGTGTGACTGGCCCAAGGTCACCCAGCAGCTGCATGTGGAGGAGCGGAGACGCGAACCCGGTTTCCCAGATTACGTGGCTACCGCTCTTAACCACTACACCACACTGGCTCTCACACTATATGGAATTGGGTGATAACCACTCTGGAAAGCAGCTTGTCACTATGTTTTAGACTAATATTTTTCTCCTGAACTGAGCTCTGCTTTGACCTTGAATAAGTGTCAACTAAGGGAGTGGCTTTTCTGGACAGAATTTAGAAGGGAACTGCAAATAATTAGACACACCACATTTTCCTCTTGGTATCCGCTCTTGAGAACAGAACATTTTAGAGCTAGTTATCTGACCAAACTCTCATCCACTTCCTTATAAAATGCCTTTATTGAGCTGTGTTTCCAAAGTGATGCCCACTGTAGTCTTGGATGGCCGCTACAACAAGGTTTCATATACAGCAGACTTTGTATTTGTGGTCAATCTGAGGTGGAAGACATCACTCATTATCTGTTAGCCTGCCCCTTTATATAGAGACCCAAGAGATCGCTTTCTGAAACATTTGTTCACCCTGACAGAAATGGTCTGGCTGCAAAAAAACAACAAAAAACTGGAAAAGAGAGCTAGATAAAATCACTATATATTGTTGTGGTGATTCAGAGGTTTAGTTTAAAATCAAGCTGGTAACCTCCCTCTTAGATGATGGGTGTTGGTTCATATTATGGATGTGAGATCTTTTATTTTTCTATTGGTACAGTTGCTGCTGGTTTGTCATGGCCTTTTGCTAGAAGAACAAACTTATATTTGAATTGAATGAATTGAAATTTCCCATACTCCATCCTTAACATGGAAGGCATGGGGAGAGGATCCTAATTAGCCGTGTAAACTCATTTACCACTTTCTGTGACCATAGTATCATTATTCCTCCTCCTCTTCTTCCGTTTAGTCATGTCAACATCTGACCCTTTTCTGCTACACGGGGCGCATTCATCACACACTGAGTGCATCCCATCACTCACAGTGGGTATCACTTTCCTTCTGCTCCTGTTTACATGGCCAGTCTAACATCTGTTATAGATTAAAAACCAGTTAAAACACTATGTTTAGAAATAAAAGTTTAAATAAAACAATTAATCACAAATGTCAGCCTGCGTTATTTATGGTTACAACCACATACCAAACAATTAAAGCGCAGCACTTAAAAGCAACACATTTTTTAAGGAAAATCATTAATCCCATTATAATATGACGTTAATTTAGGCAGCCAGTATTAGCACCGTTCAACCAGTCAATATTAGCATAGCTTTTGCAGGCCCCTTAAATCACAATTATGGGGTTTCTCGTACTTTAGAGTAGCCAGGCTGGAAATTCTAGCAAAATTCAAAACCCAAAGATCCCTGGCAGCAAACTGGATACTATCTAGTGTTAGTTCTACACTAGAGTAGACCCAGTAACAATAATGGAAATGACCAACTTAGGGGTGCTCCGATGATAACTTAGGAAAAAACTTAGCTTTGGGGGCCTTCTTTAGGGTGTAACTTGAAAGCAGACAGCCAAACTTGGGTGAAAAAACAAACTCTGCAGCCCTCCTCCCCAGTTACATAGCTATGGCCACCCAGCCAACCAAACTTTTAGCCACATCTGACATAGAGACTGTTCTAAATTGATTCACTTATTAGACAACCAGTTATGGAATATGCTGGCCTTTGGAAGAAGCATCTTTTGACCTTCATCCTTCAAGTTTGCAAAAATAAAGAGTCAAGTCTGATTCCTATCAAAATGTCAGCAAATTATTCTGCTCTAAACTGGGGACATATTTGAGTTGCCTGGCGTATTTATTGAGAGAGTTTTCCCCCCTAATTATTTCAAAATGTCAGGTTAATATATGGTGCAAGGGTAGCTCCACCAAGGGTGCAATCAATTCATTTCTGGGCTATATTCAAAGCACCAGTTTAGACCCATAAAGCCTTATGCAACTCACTGACTCAGACCCTGCGATTGTCATCGGAGACCTTCCTCTGTGTGACTCTTCCAAGGGAAGTCCAGAGTGTGGGAACGTGAGAATGGGCCTTTTCCATTTTTACCACCATCTTGCTGGTACCCATAGTCCAACTGCCATATCAACTCAGAACCCTAATAGATAGTTGCTGTATTTCTACACCATTTTTTGTGCATGTGGCCATTTGAGCATGGTATTTTGTGCAGGCACATGTATGTACAGTGGTACCTCGGGTTACATACGCTTCAGGTTACATACGCGTCAGGTTACAGACTCCACTAACCTAGAAATAGTACCTCGGGTTAAGAACTTTGCTTCAGGATGAGAACAGAAATTGTGCTCCGGCGGCACGGCAGCAGCGGGAGACCCCATTAGCTAAAGTGGTGCTTCAGGTTAAGAACAGTTTCAGGTTAAGAACGGAGCTCTGGAACAAATTAAGTACTTAACTCGAGGTACCACTGTATCCCAGTTTTCCTTTTAAATTGTAGCTGGTCCCTGTTCCCTTTGCTGGAACTGAGACACAGAGTTGGAACAGTGAACGAAAAACAACAACAAATGCTGGAGAATTACACAGAACGGAATGGAGTAGAAGATGTTACTATAAGCCGGCATCAATTATTTGTAATTGGAATGCTATTTAGTAAGGGCCACCACATTAAAAAATATATAAAGGAGTTCTGACTCATTACAGAGGAAGAGGTGTATATCAACACCTAAAAGAAAGGCCCTGCCCTTAATTATTCACTCAAACTACTCCATCCATTCAACCTTCCACCTTAATGCAATAAGGAAGCTCCTTTTTCATAACACTGGACCCAAATAACTCATTTACGAAGTGTTTTTAACCCCCCCCCCAAGTTGCTTAATGCTAGAAAAAACAGCTGAAAATCATCAAAGCAGAATCACAAATTCTTATAACCCGGGAGAAGTACAGCCGTGTGTGACTCAAGGCTAGCAAAGTCTTACTGAAACTAATCCCTCCTAATCCACTTTTGCGGAAGATGAGCAGCAACCAGTATACGGATATTTTTAAAAACTGTGCCTGTAAGATAGCATTTCTGGCCTACTTCATTTTCTGCACCATAACATCCAAGATGGCCAAAATCTATCATTGGCCCCTTGTATCAGTTCCGCGAGCTTTGATTTCCCTCTCGCCTTGCAGCAGGTCCCAATCATTTCCACTCTTTGCCCAAACAGCAGGGCTAGCCAATTTCCAATGAGCTATTTTTTGAAGAGGCAAAAACAAAACTAGAACAAAACATACTAGCACCCATGAGGGGGGGAGCTATGGCACTAATCTGATGACAATTTACATGTAAATGACAGCGTTGTGTTTCAAAGAGCAACAAAACATGGCGCGATGTGGATTAGCAAGAGCCATTTCCAAGTAATAAAAATACATCAATAAAAAATAAATTCATCTTCAAAATTTGGCAGTTCAACCAGCAGGGAGAATTAAAAGTCATTAAAGAGCTCCCTGGTTGCAAAATAAATAAATAAACAAATATAAATGCAAACAAAAGCTCCATCATTTCTCCCACTGCTTCATCCAAACTGGAAACCCTCATTTAGGTTTTATGGACATGGCTGTGTCCTTTTTTCATTTCTCTAATATTTTGGCTCAGTGGTTTCAAACCATTAAGCAAAACAAGCCTGTCGTAAGCTGTATTCCTGCAAGAAAGCTCATTAGGGCTTCATTTTGTTTCAATAAGGCATTATCTGAGAACACACGAGATGAGCCCTAGTAAAATTTACTGTAAGACTTCAATAAAGGTAAAGGTAAAGGTACCCCTGCCCGAACGGGCCAGTCTTGACAGACTCTGGGGTTTGTGCGCCCATCTCACATCTATTGGCCGGGGGCCAGCGCTGTCCGAAGACACTTCCGGGTCACGTGGCCAGCGTGACAACGCTGCTCTGGCGAGCCAGAGCCGCACACGGAACGCCGTTTACCTTCCCGCTGGTAAGCGGTACCTATTTATCTACTTGCCCCCGGGGGTGCTTTCGAACTGCTAGGTGGGCAGGCGCTGGGACCGAGCAACGGGAGCGCACCCCGCCGCGGGGATTCGAACCGCCGACCTTTCGATCGGCAAGCCCTAGGCGCTGAGGCTTTAGCCCACAGCGCCACCCGCGTCCCCCAAGACTTCAATATCCATTACAAAAAGATGCCTGTCCTTGTTAGAAGTGCAAAATCTATTTTGCTGTTCTTCAATTGTTAATCTGAAGATTTGTTTTCTAATGATCCTCCAATCCTATACAAATTTTGCTTGGGAGTTAAATAAAGTTGAAACCAGTTGCACTTATGTTCAGCAAGTTGCATATAAGGAGAAAATCAAAGCAATTTAAATAGCTAAGTATATGCAGAAGAGTTTGTTTGAACACTCCCAGATTCAGGGTGAAATCCAAAGTTTTATTTATCTTAGACAGAGCCTGTTGGGCTTTGTATCAGCTGTTGGACAGCATGTTCACAACCTGGAATAGAGCTGAGTGCATATAAATTTGTTGATTTCAGTGGATTACAGCCAATCTACAAAACAGTTCAATGCATGGCAGTGGAAGAAAAATATATATTCTTTGTGAATTTTGGTTCCATGTGGCTTTAAGTTTAAAAGTAAAAGTAGACTCAACGAAGTGCTTGTTGGACCTTCTTTGCCAACCGAGTTTGCACAGCGACTGGGGTGATGGAATAAAAACTTTCCTGCAATATCTTTGCTTACTTTTATTTTTAGATAATAATCAAACAGCTGCAAAACACCCCTTCCCACCACCTTTCCTCAACAGTACTCAACAGCATTCCCTAACAGCATGGGTAGGCAAACTAAGGCCCAGGGGCCGGATCCGGCCCAATCGCCCTCTAAATCTGGCCGGCGGACGGTCCAGGAATCAGTGTGTTTTTACATGAGTAGAATGTGTCCTTTTATCTAAAATGCATCTCTGGGTTATTTGTAGGGCATAGGAATTCGTTCATTTCCCCCCCCAAAAAAAAAAATATAGTCCGGCCCCCCACAAGGTCTGTGGGACAGTGGACCGGCCCCCTGCTGGAAAGGTTTGCTGACCCCTGCCTAACAGTATTTGTATAAGAGTACACATTAAAACCATTAAAACCACTTGATCAACTGAAATACAGTTTTCAAATAATCAATTACCCTATCACATCACTGCATTTGGTGCAGCAGGTAAACTCCCCTGCTAATTAGTTAAATTGTTAAGATACCTCAGGTGTGCTGAATTGTCAAGAGCTCACAGATGTGCTGCCATGCAGGTTATAATTACAAATGCACACCTCTGAGTAGCACCATTGACCACATCAATGTTAAGAAAACCCAACAGTGCTGTCTTCTAGGAAGAAGATACCATGCTAGAACCTTAATGCGAGAACACAGGAAGAGCTTGCTGGGTCACGCCAATGGAACATCTAGTCTAGCATGCTGTTCTCACGTTCCACAGCCAGATGCCCGCGGGAAACCAGCAAGCAGGATTCGAGTGGAGCATTCTCCACTCCTGCGACTCTGATTCCAGCAAATGGCCTTCAGAAGGATTGCTGCCTCCAACCATGGAAGCAGACCAGAGCCATTGTGGCTGGTAGCCATCGATAGCCATCTCCTTCTTGAACACGATTCTGTGTGGGGCTTCCTAGCTAGGGACACAAGTCACCTATAAGAAATTCACAATGTGGTATAAGAATGTTTGTTTGTCTGTGTCTCTCTCTCTCTCATTAAACCAGTTTTTTCTAGCAATTAACAGCAAAATGGTCCTGGAAATCCACTGTGAGGGATGGTGCATAATGATATGCTGTGGTACCACGGGTTACAGACGCTTCAGGTTACAGACGCTTCAGCTTACAGACTCCGCTAACCCAGAAATAGTACCTCAGGTTAAGAACTTTGCTTCAGGATGAGAACAGAAATCGTGTGGCGGCAGCGGGAGGCCCCATTAGCTAAAGTGGTACCTCAGGTTAAGAACAGTTTCAGGTTGAGAACGAACCTCCAGAACGAATTAAGTTCTTGACCCAAGGTAAGGTAAAGGTAAAGGTCCATTAGGTCCAGTCGTGACTGACTCTGGGGTTGCAGCGCTCATCTCGCTTTATTGGTCAAAGGAGCCAGCGTACAGCTTCTGGGTCATGTGGCCAGCATGAACTAAGCCGCTTCCGGCAAACCAGAACAGCGCACGGAAACGCTGTTTACCTTCCCGCCAGAGCAGTACCTTTTATCTACTTGCACTCTGACGTGCTTTCGAACTGCTAGGTTGGCTGGAGCAGGGACCGAGGAACGGGAGCTCACCCCGTCACAGGGATTTGAACCGCCGACCTTCTGATCAGCAAGTCCTAGGCTCTGTGGTTTAACCCACAGCGCCACCCATGTCCCTGCACCACCCATGGTACCACTGTACTATTCTACACAGGAACATTGTATGTGGCTGATAGGGGGAGATGGCTGCACCCCATGTAGTGATCCACCTCATACAATGTTCATGGTGAAGGACAGTACATCATCATACCCAAGGGTCAGCAAACTTTTTCAGCAGGGGGCCAGTCCACTGTCCCTCAGACCTTGGGGGGGCTGGACTATTTTTTTGGGGGGGGGAATAAACGAATTCATATGCCCCACAAATAACTCAGAGATGAATTTTAAATAAAAGCACACATTCTACTCACGTAAAAACACCAGGCAGGCCCCACAAATAACCCAGAGATGCATTTTAATTAAAAGGACACATTCTACTCATGTAACAACACACTGATTCCCGGACCATCCGTGGGCCGGATTTAGGTGATTGGGCCAGATCTGGCCCCCAGGCCTTAGTTTGCCTACCCATGTCATACACCATCGGCCAGAAGACCACCTTTTAACACTTCATTATGTGGCAGCTCTAAGCTGCTAGAAAGAGAGGTAGATTTAAATGTCAGCCGTTCAACCTCCATGGAGGATTTGGGGTGACTAAGACCTGGGAGTCAAGGGTTCAAATCCCCACTTGGCCACAAAGTTCACTGAGTGAGGGTCAGTCCTGCCTCTCACCCTAAGCCTAACTCACAGAGTTGCTGTAGGGAATAAATGAGGGGGAGGACCATGCATGCCACCTCGAGCCCCTTGGAGAAAAAGGAGGGATATAAATGCAAAAAAAAATGTGTAACATCAATCAATCAATTTGGGAGAAGCACATGAGTTCCCAACACACCAAATCCTTCTGCTATCCTTCTCATTTCCTGGGTAAGGGAGTTCTCTCAGGCTCTGGATTGATCCTGCTCCACCCATGGCACCTCCCAAAGGGCTATAAACAGCTTGCTGTCTGGGCTGGAACCTTCCCTACGAAAAGTTCATCATCATCAAACCTTTATTGGCATCACTTACAAACATTCAAAATAAAGAGGCCAATGCTATCTCGTCGCCATTTCAACAGTACAGTCAGTTGCCAAAGGGAAGAAGAGGCGAGCAATCGATTTCACCTCTATGGGTCTCTAGCAAGGGCAGGGTCCTGTAGTGTACTTCGGTGGCAGAAAATCAAATACAGTGGTACCTCGGGTTAAGTACTTAATTTGTCCCAGAGGTCCGTTCTTAACCTGAAATTGTTCTTAACCTGAAGCACCACTTTAGCTAATGGGGCCTGCCGCTGCTGCTGCGCTGCCAGAGCACGATTTATGTTCTCATCCTGAAGCAAAGTTCTTAACCTGTGGTGCTATTTCTGGGTTAGCAGAGTCTGTAACCGGAAGCGTATGTAACCGGAAGCATATGTAACCTGAGGTACCACTTTAGAGGAACTTAGCTACTGTCTTGGTGAGTTCTTGATCTCTCCCCTGCAATAAGAAGAGTATAACCTCTGTCTCTGGTTTCCATATTGGGATACATAGGTGGTCTATGAATTGTTGGCAGAGATCATCATATATTTCACATTTAAGGGCCATGTGAGCTAGAGTTTCCACCAGGTGGGCATCTCCTTCTGCCATACCCGCAAACCTACCCCAAAGGAGGTTAGAAGGAAAAAGCCAGCGAAAAAGCCCTTCTTTCTTGCGGGGCTACGAAAAGTTGGTGGGGTTCCCTTCATTGGAGGCATTTAAACAACAGTTGGATGGTCACCTGTCAGGAAACCCTTAGCTGTGATTTTTGCGTTGCAGAGGGTTGGACTAGATGACCCTCGGGAACCATCCCATTGCCAGAGTTCTTTAATTCAATTACTTTTCATGCACTCTACTCTTTTTAAAAAAAAACAACTGCACATGCCTAGGGAGAAGTTGTGGGAGAGGAAGAAGTTTCTGGCATCTTTACTACTACATATAAGTAACTAAAGGGCTGGGAGTGTAGAGAGACAAAATCTCTAGGGTCTCTAGTTAATCTGAGGTGGGGAAAAGCTCCTTCCCGACAACAAATACCAGTCGAAAGGAAAGCCTGCCCATCTAATTTGCTCTTCCTTTCCCCTCACAAAGATAACACGACACAATCCAATTAGGATTCTTCTTTTATGAAGTGATTGGAACGCCAAAAATAAATACAACAGAGCATGGCCAAATAAAGGAAGCAGATGCATCTTCTGATTTTCCCCAAAGAACACAGATTTTGACTGCAGCGGCAGGAAAAAAAACCAAGGTGAACTCTCTAAAAGCAGCACCAAGAAAAAAAACAGATGCAATTTACATTTTGACACAGCTGCGAGGCTGCATTTATGAGCTCTTTGAAAACGATCTGGTTTTTTTTTTAAATAATAACAAAAAAAAATCTGTAGTAATCATTTGGGACTAAGGAAGAACAAATGGAACAATGGACCGTGTCAGTTGAGATGTGAGTAGCTCTCTGTCTCCCTCTCATTACTTTGGCAGAGATACAGGATTAATTATAAAGAATAAACATTCATTTCAACAAAGCCATATTTTAACAATAGCATACAGATTGCATGCATAGTAATTTCTGAGCATTTTTTTTAAAAATGATAATAAAAGATGATTAAAAGTAATATACATGGGTAAAACAAGGTTTGGAACTGTAAGCAGAAGCTCTAGCAAAATGAGTGGCAAATGGCTTATAGTGGTGGGAATGTCTTTTTTGAGGAGGGACTCCAACCACAATCATACCACTCAGAGATAGCCTGGCTATGATGACACACAGTCTGATAACCTCCTGCCTGTCCGATTGTGTTGGAACTACAATGTGCTGTACATGGGGCTGCCCTTGGAGATGGCCAACTAGACTAGATTGTGGCTGCCAGAAAATTATCTGTTACAGCTGGATGGATTCAGGTCACATCGATTCTGAAGGAATCACACTGGCTGCCTATTTGCTTCTGGGCCAATCGCAACACGCCGATGCTTACCTATGAAGCCCTAAATGGCTTGGGATGCATATCCTTGAAGGACCATCCGTCCCTGCCTAGGTCTTAAGAGCTGTGGAGGAGCCTCTTCTTGATAGTCCACCTTCAGATGGGTTGTGCTATGTTTCAATGGGAGAAAAAGCCTTCTTTGCGATGGGGTCCTGTTTCTGGAATGCCTTCCCCTTAGGCCAGGCATAGGCAAACTTGGCCCTCCACATGTTTTAGGACCACAACTCCCATCATCCCTAGCTAACAGGACCAGTGGTCAGGGATGATGGGAGTTGTAGTCCCAAAACATCTGTAGGGCCGAGTTTGCCTATGCCTGCCTCAGACGGATGCTTGGTGCAGTGCCAACATTTCTGTTATCCCGGTGCCCACTGAAGACTTACCAGTTTGCCCAAATACCGTATTTTTCACTCTATAAGACGCACCAGACCACAAGACGCACCTAGTTTTTGAAGGAGGAAAACAAGAAAAAAAATATTCTGAATCTCAGAAGCCAGAACAGCAGTGAAAGCAGCAATCCCTCTTGCTGTTCTGGCTTCTGGGATAGCTGCGCAGCCTGAATTCGCTCCATAAGACGCACACACATTTCCCCATACTTTTTAGGAGGGGGAAAAGTGAGTCTTATAGAGCAAAAAATACGGTATCTAAGGGTTTTAGTGTGTGTTAGCTGGTTTAAGGTGGATAGCCTGCTTTGAGGGTTTTAGCAGTTGTTTCAGTTGCGCCTGTTCTTTAAAAGGGTTTTATATTTATTGTGTTTTTCATGCAATTGTACATCTTTGTACTTTGCACACATCTTGCAATCCATTGGGATGAGGGGGGGCAACTATAAATAATCTCACTGTTGTTTGTTTTACTGCATATTTTGATTACGGGTCTTTATTTTAATGCTTGGGTTATTCTGGCACTATTTTTCCATTACAGCAAGCATTTGTACAAGAGAAATATATCAGAAGAGGAGGGTGGTGAATCTAGGGACTGGTGGCTCTGACATAAGTACACTCATTGTGTGTTTAAATCAATGTAGTAACAAAATATTTGTGCCCATTTTGTTCTAAATTGACTTGAAGAGTGGGCTGGTGCTAATAACCTATTAGGAGAGGAAGCAGGTTCTACTAGAGGAGTAATCTACAATCGATCACTCTTTTGGTTTTATGCAGGAATATGCTATAAGCGATCCATGCATCACCAAAGTACCTTTTTAAATTAAGTGTTTGCGGATCCATCCTCTGTTCTGCATACGATGAGTAAAGATCTCATACACAAGGATTTATGCTCAAAAACAGAACTAAAAGTCGGAATGGGCCCAAATGATTTGTTAACTGATTCTCCTTTTGCCTCTCCATGCATTTGATAGGGTTTTATTCTCAATCCTCCGTTATTTAATTTATATGTTAATTATGTGGTTAAAAAGCTGCAAGGGAGTTGCTTTTTTGCAGTTAGCCTCATGGACAAGAAATTAACAGTTCTATTATACACGGATGGCATCTTTCCGCTTTCCCAGAATCAAAGTGGCCTTAGGCACCTTTTGCAAAATTGCAAAATAGATGTTACTATCCAGTGTAACACAACTGAAGTACAAAGATATTACAGTTGCACTATGCTATAGCTATTATAAGAATTAGATGTAATTGTTCTTAATGTGTGTGGGGTGTGTGCTTAAATTGAGGAGAGATTCTGTTTAGCCTCCATTTTTGTCTTTGATTTTAACATTTTATTTATAATTGTATCAGAAAACAGATAGGTAGCCATGTTGGTCTGCCATAGTCAAAATAAAAAAAATTATTTACTTAGTTGGTCTTTAAGGTGCTACTGGAAGGAATTTTTTTATTTTGTATCAGAAAAGGAAAGGGAAAGCCTTCATTTTTCAACAAACAGTGCTGCTAGGTCAATATGCAAAGGGGACCACTATCTAACATTAGTACTGCCTATAGTTATACCTCATGTTACGTTTGCTTCAGGTTGAGTATTTTCAGGTTGCATCCCGCGGCGATCCAGAAGTACCGGAAAGGGTTACTTCCGGGTTTCACTGCTCGCGCATGCGCAGACGTGCAAAATAACATCACGTGCATGCGCAGAAGTGGCGAATCGCGACCCGCGCGTGCAAAGACGTGCAGACGCAGGTTGCGTTCTTTGCAGGTTGCGAACGGCCCTCCAGAATGGATCCCATTCGCAACCAGAGGTACCACTGTATTCCCATTTGTCACTTACCACATAAAATGTCTCAAAGAGATTTAGCAATGATAAAAAGCATACGTAATGCAACATTTAAAATACACCAAAGAGGTTAAAGAGCATTGCTGATTAAAAGCACCTGCAATAACATAAAAGGGGCACACCCTACCCAACCCAGCTAAAAGATGAACACCAATACAGGGTGGCTATGGAGTCATAGAATCATATAGTCAGAAGAGACCCTGAGGATTTTCTAGTCCAACTCTTGGAATGCAGGAATATTCATTCAGCTGTCCCATGCGGGGATCAAAGCTGCAACCTTGGCATTATCAGCCCCATCCTCTAGCCAACTGAGCTGTGTCCAGAATCATCACACCACAAGACCCCAATTAAGAGCCAAATGCCTGCGTTGAACAGGCACATCTTTTGCCTGGTGCCTAAAAGCTGATGATTGTGCCAGGCGCATCTCTCTGCTGATAGCATTCAGCAGTTGGGGAGCCAGCACTGAAAAAGTCTGTTATAATGCTGCCACCCTTTGCACCTTGCTCACGGGGAGGGCCCCATGGTGTTGAAAACACTCCCCAAGCGGAAGACAACCGTTCAAGTAGGACTGGAACCACTGCAAAGCAGTGCTGCCCACCCGCAACTTGGATAGCCTCTCGAGTAGGATGCAGTGGTTGATGGTATTGAAAGCCACCAAAAGGTCAAAGGGGATTAACAGGGACACATTGTCCCCGTCTTTCTCCCAAAAAGAGGTCATCATATAAGGTGACCAAAGCCAGGCCAAAAACCCAATTGAAATGGGTCTAGAAAACCAGTCTCCTGCAAGAACACCTGGATCTGGTCAGTGACCACCCGCTTAAGAACCTTAAAGGTAAAGGTAAAGGGACCCCTGACCATTAGGTCCAGTCATGACCGTTCATCTCGCTTTATTGGCCAAGGGAGCCGGTGTACAGCTTCCGGGTCATGTGACCAGCATGACTAAGCCGCTTCTGGCAAACCAGAGCAGCGCACGGAAATGCTGTTTACCTTCCCGCCGGAGCGGTACCTATTTATCTACTTGCACTTTGACGTGCTTTTGAACTGCTAGGTTGTCAGGAGCAGGGACTGAGCAACGGGAGCTCACCCCGTCGCGGGGATTCGAACCGCTGGCCTTCTGATCAGCAAGCCCTAGGCTCTGTGGTTTAACCCACAGCGCCACCCGCGTCCCTTAGCGCCACTCGCGTCCCTTAACCCCCCCAAAAAGGGAGGTTGGCAACTGGACGGTAATTACCTAAGATATTCAGAATCTAGGGGTGGTTTCTTAAGCTGCAAACTTGTCACTGCCTCCTTCAAACTGGCAAGAACCAGCCACTCTTGTAAAGAGGCATGTCCCTGGCCCAGACAGCTGTCTCCTCCCTGTTGGATTTTTTCAGTCAGCAGGGACAAGTGTCCAGAGCTCAGGTAGTCACCCAAACCAGTCAAAGTGCCTTATCCACATCCTTGATAAATACATATGCAATTGCTCATTCTGATAACTGATATTAATGTTTGTACAATAATGTCTCTCTGATTCCTACATTCAAATATGTAGATTTAAGCCAGCCACTGCGCTGATCAGATAAACTTGCATCCAGACTGGTGGTTACTCTCTTTCCAACAATAGCATTTTGGGTTGTAAAAGAATTTTGTAGAAAGAAAAAGACTACCATACTCATACAGCTCTACTGCTGCAATTACTGTGTAAACAAACATCCCTCGAATCATCTTTCTGACAGGGTTTATATTCCCGATTATTTATCAATATTTGATATGCCAACAGCTGCCCACCGTAGGGGACTATTAGATTTACTGCGGCGTCTGCGAAAGAGATTTGTGGAGGAGGTAAAAACCTGAGTCAGAAGCAAATGGGACAGACGAGAATCACAGACGTGTCCACAAGAATCATTTTGTTGCTGCAGGAACACAAATAGGTTGCTAGTAACTATCACCATCTAGAGGTTAGAGCCAAATAAAACTTAGCCATTCCTTCCCCCAAAAAATTCACATAGCTTTTCTGTGGTGTGCCAAAGCTCTAACACAAACCCTACAAACACTGTCAATTCCAGGGTGGGTAGGGGGGGGGGAAATAGGGCATGCAGCTTAGAAATAAACAGAGAGAGGTTTCATTGCACTTAACTGCTTGGTTTGATTGTGGTTACTACATTTACCATTTTTACCTATCCGAAAAGTGGAGCTGCTGCTTAAGCCTAAAGGTTATAATTGTTGGGGGGAATAAACAAAACAATTGTTCACATTGCATTGTGTGTTTTGATGCCTTTGTAGTCTTCTCATTATACTTTAGCAGAGCAGCTTGTAAAATTCTGAAAGGCGAAAAATACATATGCTGAGGCCCTTGTGAATGAATTGTGAATTGAATTAGAAAAGAACGGCTTCCTTTTTTTCGGAGGTGGCGAAATTGGAAATGGAATTGATTCCTTATTTGGGGGAGGGGAGGAGATGAGATGAACTGGAACTGGAAACAATTCCCTTTTAAAGTGAACTTTCCAAGCGCTGATTCATGGGCCTGTACATGAAACGGAGGAAGAAGCATTTTTCTTTGCAGCGACCCAAACATGGCAGCTTGGAAAGACACACACATAATGGGATTTTGCACAGTAAAAAGGGAGATAACTGCAATGCAATATTATATGCTGGCACATATGCTTTGCCTATGAAAACACCAACAAAATAAAATACATTGCAAAAAAAAAAAGACAAAAGAGACTGGTGTTTGGGGAGACTTTTCCACACGTTATAATAATAATAAATAATAATAATAATAATAATAATAATAATAATAATAATAATAATAATATCTTTATTGTCATTGCCCCCTCTCGGGGACAACGAAATTACTTGGCTGCTCCATCCACCCAGGTAGGGCACTCCACACAAAATCAAAACAACTATAAAAGCACTAATTAAAACAATACAGTATAAAACAGCAAGGAAGATTAGATGACTTTCAAAGTCCAGGCTTCCCATTCAGGGCCGAGATCGCTCTGGGGAAGAAGCTGTTCTTATGACGGCTCGTTCTTGTCTTCATCGTCCTGTATCTCCGTCCCGATGGCAGGAGCTCGAAGAGACAGTGACCAGGATGCGATGGATCTTTTACTATGTCCAGTGCCTTCCTATGGCACCTTATGGCATAAATCTGCTCTAAGGTGGAGAGTGGGCAGCCAACAATGCTCTCTGCTGCCTTAACAACTCTGCACAACCCCAACCTGTCCCGGGTAGTACAGCTTCCGTACCACACACATAAGCCATAAGTGAGCACGCTCTCAATGGCACAGTGATAGAAGGCAAGCAGCAGTTTCTGCGGAAGATGGTTTTTCCTTAGAATTCTCAAAAAGTACAGTCTCTGCTGCGCCTTCTTCACAAGCCCCCTTGTGTTGACACTCCAGGACAGATCCTCTTGTAACTCAATGCCCAAAAATCTGAACGTTGTTACCCTCTCCACACAGACCCCATCAATCAAAAGTGGCTGGACATTGCTCTTCTGTCTCCTGAAGTCCACCACAAGCTCCTTTGTCTTCCTTGTATTTATGAGCAAGTTGTTAGCTCTGCACCATTATTATTTATTGTGATGAATGCGCAAGGCGCTCTGCAGAGCAGAAAGAGGCGTTCATCCTACAAGATGGATTTTTCCTGGTAGCATGGTATGCATCATTCTAAATCTCAACTACGATAAGATTACTGTCACCTTTTAATAGGAAGTGCTACCGAAATAATAACTGCTTATACACCCTGGGATTAGTGTCTTTGTCTGACTTGTATGTTGGCGATAATCTCTCTCTCTCTCTCTCTCTCTCTCTCTCTCTTAACTTTGAACAGTAACAAGAAGAGCTTTACAACCAAAGCAGTGCTTCCTTTTGCATCAATTATTTTGATACGTTTATATGAATGTTTGTTTCCAATATGTTCATACAGACAAGATTTAAAAGTTCTACTTAAGCTTTTTCTGGTGGGTGGTCTGCACGGATCTCCCTCGTGGCTTGGCAAAATGGGAGAAGTCTGCAAGTCATTTTCGCACCGCTGTCCTACTCAGCAGCCCATAATGCTATAGTTATGCAGGACAGCAGCCATTCCACCTGGGCCACAACAGATGGGGAGAAGGGACAATGGGACTAACTCCATCAGCTTCCATTTGGCTCCTCCCCTCTCGTATTGTCTCCCTTCAAGCTGCTTGTTTTCCTCTTTCCTCTTCATGTTTTTCCTCGTGTTGCATGATGCAAGCCGGTGTTCGAAACTCCCATTGTTCTAGGCGCTTTTTGCGACAGGGAATTTAATTAGCGAGAGCAGTTTCTGAGCTCTGGGCGCAGTACTGCACTTAAGACTTCAGTTTAAAACTGCCGAGTGGAAGGAAAGGAGGACCTTTTTCTGTTTCTCCACTTCCAGCTACTCTCTGAAGACTGGAGAAGAGACCCTCTGAAGAGTATGAGGGGGGTGGGCAGGGGAAAGACTAGACCATGTGAAAAATGAACATAATATTTTAGCTGCAGTTCATTCATTTGCAGCTTTGTATTCTTCTTATTAAAAAAGTGCACCTAGACATTCCATTGTTGCGCCATTTAGCTCCTAGCTTCCATACCTCAGTTTCTAACACTGATGGGAGCTACAGTCCCTCAACATCTAGAGTGCACCATGTTGGCTGCCCCTGATGTACAGCATTCCAAATCTACTACAGTGGTTCCTAGGAACTTCCAAAATGTTTGGGAACCAAGGCGCGGCCTCTGATTGGCTGAAGGAAGCTCCTGCAGCCAATTGGAAGCTGCAGAAGCCGCAATGGGTGTTCAGGTTCCAAAGAACATTCACAAACCAGAACAAACACTTCCAGGTTTGCAGCATTCGGGAGCCAAAACGTTCGTCTCGCAAGGCGTTCAACTTGCGAAGGACGACTGTAGATATAATGGGACACAAAGTAAGGTTACAAAAGAACAGTTGTGGGGAAACCTAGTTTCTAACTCAAGGAAATACTTCGTACAACTCTTTCTATATCCATAGAAATAATTTCTCAAGAAAGAACCTGTATTAAAGAAAAGGAAAAAGAATTCCTTAGGTAGTACTATTAATACATCACTCCTTTTGGAAAGCACTAGGGACCAATTTGGACAGGGTTTTTTCCCCCTCAGACACATTACAATTGGGACTTATTTTTAGCATTTCTCACCGAGCATTTATGATTATGTAAAACAGAGGTGAGAACAGTTCAGGATTTTTACGCACAGAATACTTGCTATCCATTGTTTGAATTTTGAACCAGGCACCAATGCAATGACACACTCTCTCTCTCTCTCTCTCTCTCTCTCTCCCTCTCGTGTGTACACACACACACGTGAGATCATTCCTTTTGGAAATAATAATTTTGGAGAAAGAAAAGCAGATAAGGGAACGGCTCCCAACCGGATTGCTTAAGCACGACCATAAATAGCATTTTTTAAAAATCTACAAAACTAGGCAGTTTATACCCTAACCACAGTTTTTTTAAATTATAAAATGCCAGAAGCCCATTTGGGAGGCTCCGTTGGGAGGAAGGGTGGGATATAAATGTAGTGAATAAATAAGAGAGCTTCAAAATTCTATGCCAGCTAGAGTTTGGATTTGATATCCGGCTTTATCACTACCCGAAGGAGTCTCAAAGCGGCTAACATTCTCCTTTCCCTTCCTCCCCCACAACAAACACTCTGTGAGGTGAGTGGGGCTGAGAGACTTCAGAGAAGTGTGACTGGCCCAAGGTCACCCAGCAGCTGCATGTGGAGGAGCGGAGACACGAACTCGGTTCACCAGATTACGAGTCTACCCCTCCTAACCACTATACCACACTGGCTCCAGCTATTCCGAGATGCCATCAGGTTCAGGTCTAGTTCGCAGGCTGAGGCAGATGGTGAGGAGGAGATGGAAGCTGAGTGCAGAGGCCCTCCCCTTTCACCAGATTCGGTGGCTTTGGATGGAAAAGTAGGGATCTCTTCAGCTCCTCCTCCCAGTCTGGTCCATCTTCTCCTTCTGACCACTCATCACCATCCCACCACCAATTCCCAGGCTCTGAGTCTTCTTCCCCTGGAAATTCCCCAGCTGGGGCCTCCCACCATTCCTCTGCATCCAAGCATTCCATGACACCAATCTTGTTGAGTGGAGCAACTTGGCTGCACACAAGTGACACCCGAGCTGAGAGAACTGCACTAGCTACTAGGCCATGTTCAAAGCCCTGAACAACTCAGGACCAAGCAACCATAAAGACCACCCACCCCATATTCAGATCTGTAAGATCATTTAGATCAGGGGTTCCCGAACTATGGTCTGTGGTTTGCAGGCTTCCTTCAGGTGGTCCATGGTGTGTCTAAAGAACACTTGCAATATGAATTCTACAGAATTCTATGGAATTCAATTCTGAATTCTGCTCTGTGGAATTCAAATTTGTAATACACCAAAACACAATAAAGGAAAAGAAACAACAGAAGTAGCAATCATACAAGCACAGCAAATTATAATTGCTGCAGCAGATAGGAAAAATAGACGGTCCACAAAGACCCTCAACAATTTTCCTACAAACCAACCTGTGGGGTATAAGCTCAGAATTGGAATCTATTTATATACAAACAATCAAAGCTTTACTAGAAAGTTCATTGCTTTTGGCTTAAATGCATAGCAGTTTAATTTTGCAAAAGTTACTTGTGGGACTTCTGAATTCTACCCCCCCCCCTTCAAATTCCACAATCTCCCTTAGCTGTCTAGGTCTCAGGGTTGCCCATTTGTGCTGCAACATCAAAGGAGAAGAGGAAATGGCTTAAGAAGAGGCAGAACAAGCAGAAAGTTAAGAAGCCAAATGTACTCCCAAGTATATTCATTGGTAACGGTACATTTATCAATGGCATTAGATAAATGTCCATTGTACTACAGTCACTTGCTGTTAGCTACACATCAAAGAAACAAATCTTACACATTAATAGGACCTAAGAAATTATTATGAAGAAGAATATTTAAAACATCAAATCAGAGCATGAGAAGAAAGCCAGGATCTCTGTTGCAATCCGTCACACTTTAATTAATCTTCGCATGCATTTAGAACTCCACCCCAAGCAAGACATTTTGCTGTTCCAAATGTAACACACTTATTAATGACATTAAAGCATCACAACTTTCTTACATACTGGCATACAACTGCACTCTACATAGCCAAAGAACCATATCAACGTAAATCAAAGCTGAGACATTTCAGCTATTACCAGGCCTGTGAATGACTGAAGACACTTTAGTAAAATACTTGGAAGAGTTCAATGGAATCTACCACCTCCCTAAAAAAAGAGAGAGATCCCTTAAAAGTCATGAAATTTACCTGGTAGACATGAAACGCGTTGGCTGCTTTCCCACGCAGAAAGACTGAGGGGATCCAGACGTTTATAAGAGCTCGATTAGATCTGAGGAAAAAGAGCCACAAAGCTCTCTGTATGTACAATCCTGAAACAAGGCACAATGTAGTAAACCAGAAATGGGGAGCCTGTGGTTCTCCTGGTGCTGTTGGGACTCAAACACCCATCAGTTCCAGCTGGTATGACAGACAGGGATGATGGGAGTTGTAGTCCAGAAATGTCTGGAAGGCCAGAGGTTCCCCCACACCTATAATAAGCTGTAAGCAGGGCCTAGTGGGTGGTTATATTATTTGCCAACCTGCCCCCTCAAAAGGGATATGTGGGATAATATTGCAAATAAACTGTGCATTAGTTATACTGCAAACCGAGGATATCCTCACATATAAGAATTTGATTCATTATTTCATTATTTCTTCCCTCGGAGCCACTGCAAAGAGGTCAGATCAAGTCTCAAACCATCTACCAACTTACATTTCAAAATCGGACAAGCTCTGGTCCTCGGATGTTTGGCTCAGATCTCCAGGAACCTGCAGTTGAAAGAAGAGGGGATTAAATTGTGTTTAAGCAACGGTATTGCCTATCTGGTTGACTCAAAGCGCAGAGATATGGGACTGGACCTTTCCAAAAACTAATATCTAAAAGCAATAGGAGGAATGTCACTTTCCACCCCAGTGGTCCCTAGCAGAACAGAAGTCTGGGTAACACTTCTGGAATTTTGTATGTTATGTGTATAGTCTCATACCACTTTAAACTTTATATATATAATGGAAGACAGATGCTGAAATAAAGTTTCTCACCTCTTACCTAACCTATCACTGGACAGGGCTGTTGTGAAAATAAACTGGAAGAACTCCATGTACATCACCCAGAGGATACAAACATAAAAAATAAAACTAATAAATCACATTGTCTTAAAGGTCTCACATCTGTTTTATCACTAGACGGGGTTCACTGCAATCTGTCTTCCTGACTGGGTAGCCTTTTAACTCAGTTTCTTTCTTTCTTTTCCTGCAAGGAGAAAGCTTTCTGAAGAACCTCAATTAACACATTTGCACTAGTGATGTTACCTGATTAAAGAAATTGGGTTTTGAGAAAACAATTTAAATTTGTATACTGGGGGGGGGGGGGAGAGATATTCATCTTGTGGGATGCCAATTCAGGAGACACGTCCTCACATCTCATTAACTCTTCTGACAAATTCCAACCACAGTTACCTAAGAAATAAGCACCATATTCTATATGATTTGATGCTTAATTATCCTTCTGATTTTTAGAATCAGATTATTATTTTTTTAAAAAAGAAAGTGCCTAGATTTTTTAGCATGCACAATAATAACCTTCAAAGCAAGCACCACAGCGCTGCATTTTGGACATCAGTAACTCTAGCACCAGGCGACCTTTAAATCGGTGTCCTTTAAAATGCAGTACCTTCTGATGTAATTATGCCCCCATTATCTCTGCCATCAAAAGTTGCTGATTATTTTACCTAGAGGAGTTTCAGGTTAGGGAGCTGAAGGAATTATTCATGAAGCTTCTAACCTTTGCAAGAGACATTTAGATAATTGTGATTGGCGCTAATGCAGCTCTAAGAGCACAATCTTCCACAGCAAGTTGTGTAACATTCCCGCCCCCTTCCTTGTGGTCCATTCTGACCCTCCACTAAGCCCCCATGGATGACATGTAATGGGGATGGCTACTGTGGCCAAGACTGAAATATTACATACATGGAATGGAGGGGTTGTGTCTTTCTTAGGTCAGGCCTTGTTCGTTTCAGGAAGATATATACAACTAAACGGAGAAGAAAACTCCCTCAGAACTCAACAGCCAATGAGGGTAGAGTATTCCCTCCCTGAACATCATGCCCCTCTGACCGGTTACTAAGCAACACCTCCATCCATCTCTCTCTTGGCTGGTTGGCTTAAACATTAACCCTTAAGTTGCAAACTGAATGATTACTGCAGCTGACCTTAAAATGGGGTGGGGGGCATGATTTTAAAAACCTATCCCCAGCTCTCTGGGATTTCTGCCACTGATGTCCTGTGGCAAGTGCATGAAAAATAGAAGAAGAAGAAGAAGAAGAAGAAGAAGAAGAAGAAGAAGAAGAGTTTGGATTTGATATCCCGCCTTTCACTCCCCTTCAGGAGTCTCAAAGCGGCTAACATTCTCCTTTCCCTTCCTCCCCCACAACAAACACTCTGTGAGGTGAGTGGGGCTGAGAGACTTCAGAGAAGTGTGACTGGCCCAAGGTCACCCAGCAGCTGCATGTGGAGGAGCAGAGACGCGAACCCGGTTCACCAGATTACGAGTCCACCGCTCAGCACTACCAACCCATCCAGAAAGTGTGCTACCTGGCAGTATATGTTGTGACTGAACTTACATCAGGGGTGTGGGGGGGTGTAGCTTCTCCAGGAAGAACGGGTCTAATATTAAGGCTGAATGGTAATATACTGTTTGCTGATTAATTCAGCATGGGCTTGGTGGCAGAAACACCAGATGGGATCATCATCGTCAACCGAGACCCCTAGCACATCTGCTGCAGATGCAATTGGACATTAAAGTCATCCATTGAAAACTAACGTCCCGATTCCCATTATTGTACCTCAATTTCAGCCCCGCAGGGGTACATTCGTAAGTAGCAGCAATCACAAAGGAACAACAGGGAGAAATAACTCATGGTAAGATCTTCACTGCGCATACAGACTCACTTTCAACGCACCTTTCCTGACTTCAATGAGGAAGTCATTTGCAAGAGTTCTGGAGGAAGCCTAAGTCATTATGCTAATGCAATGTGATTTTAGATGTACATATTTTCCTCTGCGTTGTGCGGCAACCATGGAAAGGGGCCAAAAATCACGATGAACAAAATTTCTGCCTTGAAAAACTGCAGTGATGCAGATGAACAGCGCTGAACAACAATCTACTGATCAACACCCATTTGCTATAAGATTATAAAGGTATTGTTCATAATATTTTACCAGTTATTTATTATCATAAACCAGCATTCATACAGCATGTTGAACAGTATTCAGAGAACACACCCTAAGAAGGCTTTCCCAAACTTGGGTCTCCAGCTGTTTTTGGACTACAGTTCCCATCATCTCTGACCACTGGTCCTGCTATCTAGGGATGATGAGAGTTCTAGTCCAACAACAGCTGGAGACCCAAGTTTGGGAAACCTTGCCCAATGAATACTTACAAAGGCAAGTCATTAACTTCCTAATGCAGACTGGCTGGGAAGGAGCCCTGGGGCTGATGGATGGCAGCTTACCTAAAGCCATATAGACTGTTCATGCCTCTCCAAGGCCCCACACAAACTGGGGACATCACCTCTCTCCCACTTAGCCACTCCATTGCCAAAGCTACCCTGTTTTCTTGGAAGATGATGCAAATGTTATTACGCAGCTTTTAAAAGAGGAAACCTCCAATATTAATCCTCTCGGCCCCTACAACTGGCAGGTGAGGCCTCAATTGGTGATGCCACCTCTGGGAGCAGCTAAGATGCTATTGACCCATCATGATAGAAGCTTCTCAGTGGAAGTTCCCCATATAATAATAATATTTTTTTATTTATATCCCGTCCTCCCCAACCGAAGCCAGGCTCAGAGCGGCTAACAACAATAAAAGTAACACAGCATTCTAAAATCAATTCATTTTAAAATCAATTCAAAATCAAATTAATGGCAACATTAGTGAGATGCCAACCATGGCGAGGTGCACCTGTCTCCTTCATTACAGTGGTACCTCTGTTTACGAACTTAATCCGTTCCTGAGGTCCGTTATTAAACCGAATCCGTTCTTAAAACGAGGCGCACTTTCTCTAATGAGACCTCCCACTGCCGGTGCCCTTCCACCATTCAGTTTCCGTTTGTAGACCAAGGTAAGATTCGCAAACCGGAACTCTACTTCCGGTTTTGCAGAGTTCGTAAACCAAATCATTCATAAACAGGTACCACTGTATTGACTTCCAAGTGGAAATTGAAAACATTAGATAGGCACTTGATGGCTGAAAGATACTGTATCTGACAATGTTGGTGAGAGAAAGCTTTTAAGCGTAACTGCTTTAAGAATGTTTTTAACAGTGACGATTCTGAAAAGGTTTTAACTGTCACTCGGGTCAGTCAGAATGGTGGCTGAGTGGGAATCTGAACCATGGTCTCCCAAGTCCTAGTTCTGAAATTCTAACCACTGTAGCTCTCTGCCATTGATTCATGTCTTACAACACCATTGTGGTCCAGCAGGGGACAGAATAATTTTAAAAACAACAACACAGAAAGTGGAGAAGCAGAAGAAGAAAAAAGTTGAAAGAAAAGGGAGTGAGGCTCACTGGGAGGAAGAACAAGCTCCGTTCTCTACCTAGGAAAGGGAAAGATCCGCATGTGTCTTTAAGCTTAGCACTAGTTCTGAATGGTCCAAATGTTTCCCTGCAACTGTTGCGCAGAAATCACTTAAAGACCTCTTTGCAGCAAATTATACTCAATTTTCTTGAAGGGTGATTAATCAGCAGCAATTAAGTACCAGGTTACTTACAACAGAAATACATCTTAGAATCATAGAATCATAGAGTTGGAATAGACCACAAGGGCCATCGAGTCCAACCCCCTGCCAAGCAGGAAACACCATCAGAGCACTCCTGACATATGGTTGTCAAGCCTCTGCTTAAAGACCTCCAAAGAAGGAGACACATTTCAATATATTCCCTTCATTTTGCACCAGCTGATGCAGAATAACTCGCAAACACTTCATATCATTATGGGATAGGAATTCGGAGGCAGTATTAAACGCGAGCATTTAGTTTAGAGTTGGTCTTTCAAAAAGAAAGTCTGGGTAGAAAAAGTGAGTACAAATATGCTAAGAGGAGGCAAAACCACACTAGATAGATAGCAAAACTGCTATGCCCCCCCCCCTCATAAAAGAGTGTTCTTAGTACTTTTCATTTATATTACCGCTTTTCCATATTTACAGCTCTAGCACAACCTGGAAACTGAACCAGATTTTTTAATATCTAGTTGCTTGACTCCATGATGAATATAAAGGGACAGAGGGAATCTAACACTTTACATTCCCTTCCCTTCAGCTATGAATAGCTTAAATATGTTGTATTGATGGAGAGTGCTTATTATTCCACATTTCTCCAAAGCTGGACATCTTTAAAAATGCATTTGAAGCTAAGGGTACTTCGATGACTAGGAGGAATGAAGTGATTAAACAACATTATTTCAGCTGGAGACTTTTGGCATTTATCATCTGATGCTTTAAAGACATTTTGCAACGGGGGGGGGGCAGGAGGGAAATGGAGAGCATCAGAGCACATGCTTTAAGTGCACAAACAGGTAACAGACCTATCACTGGCAACTACACATATAGAATGAAGCCGCAGAGTTAGACCAAGACCCTCAAGAACGACCAGCAGTCAAAGTAGACCAGTGATGGCCAAACTTGGCCCTCCAGCTGTTTTGGGACTACAACACCCATCATCCCTAGCTACCAGGACCAGTGGTCAGGGATGATGGGAATTGTAGTCCCAAAACAGCTGGAGGGCCAAGTTTGGCCATCACTGAAGTAGACAGTACTGGCCTAAATGGGTCCGTGTATTATACGCTGTTTGCGTTGGAGGGAAATTCTCATTTGCTTCAACAGAGGGTCTTCCCCCCCCCCAAGCAAAATTGCAAATGTCGGTGATAAGTTCCCAATTGGGACCACTGTGGGAGACTAAGGATTACAGCTCCCCTCGCCCCCACCCAATATTAGGGGATCCCATGCTGGGTCAGAGGGCTCCCGCTGGCAATTTATGTGAAATGAAATTGCTTGCATTAAATGGCACAGAAATATACTAACGTATTATCTAGCTTGGTCCTGAGACAGGTCCTTGTGTCCCAGGTATGGGGAACCCTTGGCCCTCCCTTGAAAAGGGCAAAGAGCTGAAGGAGGAAGTGGGAAGTCCAACGCTCTTTCACGCTTCCTCTTTCATATCTACGGTCTCTTCAAAGCTCGGATTAATTCCACTGGATGCAAGGCAAAACCTGTACCTGTTTATGCACACTCGAATACTCTCTTCTTCTAGCTTTTTTTGGGGGGGGCTAATTTAGGGGAACGGCAGAGAAGTGACCAGAGAAGACGGTATCCATGACACTTGCTCAAAAACCAAAACATGCCCACAGTCCTAAAAAAGGGGGGGTTGTGACCCCTGGTTTATATAATGACCACACTAAGCAGAGAGAACAAAAGGCAAGGGAACACAGACTCAAAATCCCTCTTCCTACTCCAGCCACTTGTCCCCTACCTCCCTTCCACCCCCAACATGCCATCTACCACCAGCTCCCCAGTAGGAAGGATCCTGATGGCTACTTATATGTAGATCATGTTTATTCGTGTATTTTGATTTTACTTGTATGCCACTTTAGAAGGATTTGTATCCTGAAAGGTGGCCAATAATAATAATAATAATGATATTAATAATAATAATTTTGCACATTTAATAATAATTTCGATACCTTGCATTTATTAATTATTATATTATTTCTAATGCTGTTAGAAAGGATGACATTTTGTGAGCAGTAGCTAAGCAACCTGCATAGCAAACGGACCGCATTTGCCGAATTTATCCTGATCGCACAATTTGTTGGTTTTACCTGCAGTCTAGGTTTCCCTACTTACTGACAGTCAAGAAATGATATTTCACAAGCAAGGCTGAGGGTCAAAGTACACTCGGTAAGCAAAATTGATGCTCAATGTTCAGCTAGACTAAAATTAAACAGAGCTATTCTACTTACAAAATCCACCATTGGATGTACCACTAAGTTTGACTTGCCCTTAAGATTTCGTTCCAAAATTTATAGTTAGCAGTACCGCAATTAAACTCTAGTCCATGCCAATGTATTTGTGAAGCACATAATAAAGAATTCTGCCACCTAATTATTTTATATGGCTTCAAAAGGACAGGAGTCTGTTGCAAAGGACACCGTCTCCTTGTCATCCATCATAATCTTATTTATAATGATATCCACCACCCCCCCCCCACAAACACTAGTTCTCCTCTTGAAGACATTCTGACTAAATTTACAAACCTACCAAATGGTGGGAGATCAGTTTGCAACTACATCAAGAAATCAGGCAGAAATGTCCCATTTCTTAACACAGATGATGGCAATGAAGATGAAGGAAGGAAGACAGCGTCCATATAGCGCTGAGCGTTTTCTGTAACAGAAAATTTACCACTACTATATTTTTCTATGCCAGTGGGGGACCCATTTCTTTAAAAATGCATTTTCCACAAAATTAATGAATGAATAAAGAATACCCTTCAAAGTTAAGCTCTGGCATGGCCAAGGTTACCTATTTTTACAGGTGGCTTTCCTAAGACCCTCTTTATCCTGATGTTCCATTCTGTAGGAGTGCTTGCATTTCACACACTGTTTATGAAACCCCATGAATCTGCTGGACCCTTGCCACTTTCCTCAAGCCATCTCCTCCTCTCCCCAGGTGACACCACTCTCCAGTCTAGCAACTGTTGCTTCTTCATTTTGGAAACCTAGGTGTGTGGCCGAAATAAAAAATAGTCCAGTAGCACCTTAGAGACCAACTAAGTTTATTCTAGGTCAGAGGTCCTTAAACCTTTTCAGCAGGGGGCTGGTCCACTGTCCCTCAGACTTTGTGGGGGGCCGGAATATATTTTTTGAGGGGAAATGAACGAATTCGTATGCCCCACAAATAGCCCAGAGATGCATTTTAAATAAAAGGACACAGTCTACTCATGTAAAAACACGCTGATTCCCAGACCGTCCACGGGCCAGATTTAGAAGGCGATTGGGCCAGATCCGGCCCCCAGGCCTTAGTTTGCCTACCCATTTTCTAGTTACAGTGGTACCTCAGGTTAAGTACTTAATTTGTTCCAGAGGTCCGTACTTAACCTGAAACTGTTCTTAACCTGAGGTACCACTTTAGCTAATGGGGTCTCCTGCTGCTGCTGCGCTGCCAGAGCACGATTTATGTTCTCATCCTGGAGCAAAGTTCTTAACCTGAGGTACTATTTCTGGGTCAGCAGAGTCTGTAACCTGAAGCGTATGTAACCTGAAGCGTATTATCATGGGAATTGGGGCTGCTTGTGTGTAAACCTCCAGCTGTTCCAACTGCTTAGGGGTGGTTGCGTCTTTCCCTGGCTGAGCAGCCCTTTCGCGTGGCTGGCTCAGTCGCTGGTAGTATCCGTCAGTGGGTGTCTCCTAAATTTCCTCCAGCATAAGAGTTCCTTAACGCACAACCTCCTCCTCGCCTCTCTGCGCGGAAGCCTTCTGCGCAGAGTGGGCGTGCCAAGCGGTGGTCCTCCACTCTCCTCACTGACTTCACTGGAAGAGTCTCGGAGCCTCCCCTCCGAAGTGCTCTCTGCCTCTCCCTTCTTCCTGGTGTCACCTGGACTTCTTTCCCCAGAGGACGTCCTCTCTCTTCCCTTACTGGTTCCCTCTTCGGCAGAATCTGGGAGCCTAGCCTCTCCACTCTGCTCCGATGTCAGTTCCCTGACACGTATGTAACCTGAGGTACCACTGTATAAGCTTTCGGGTGCATGCACACTTCTTCAGATAGGTGTGTGGCCTTAGACTCCCAAAAGAGCCTTGCTGGGTAAGGGCAACTCCCCGTCTATTCCAGCATCCTGTTCTCACAATGGCCAAACAGATGCCTATGGGAAGCCAGCAAGCAGGACCTGAGCTCTGTAGCCTTCTCAATCCTTAAAATCCCCAGCAATGATCATTCAGAGACATACTGCCTCTAACAATGGCAGTGGGAAATAGCCACTGATAGCCTAAATCCGCCATAGATTTGCCCAATACTTTTCTAAAACCACCCAGGTTGGTGGCCATCACTACATCTTGCATGAGCAAACTTCACAACTGCAGCACCTACCAAAGAGTCTGTGTAGTTAAAGCTATGGTTTTCCCAGTAGTGATGTATGGAGGTGAGAGCTGGACCATAAAGAAGGCTGATCGCCAAAGAATTGATGCTTTTGAATTAGGGCGCTGGAGGAGACTCTTGATCAAAGCAAAGCAAAGCAAAGACTGCAAGAAGATCAAACCTATCCATTCTGAAGGAAATCAGCCCTGAGTGCTCACTGGAAGGACAGATCCTGAAGCTGAGGCTCCAATACTTTGGCCACCTCATGAGAAGAGAAGACTCCCTGGAAAAGACCCTGATGTTGGGAAAGATGGAGGGCACAAGGAGAAGGGGACGGCAGAGGATGAGATGGTTGGATAGTGTTCTAGAAGTTTGAACAAACTGCAGGAGGCAGTGGAAGACAGGAGTGCCTGGCGTGCTCTGGTCCATGGGGTCACAAAGAGTCGGACACAACTAAACAACAACAACCAAAGATTTATTATGTCTACAATCTCAGTATTGGAGCAGAGGCTGAAGACCTGGTCCTACAGTTACCAAGTTGTGCCTGATGAAGAGTTCTGGAGAACAAGGAAGATTGCCAACATCCTATGATATGCTGGTTGTTTCCAATAAAATTATTGCCCAGCTATGGATTTTTTGAAGGGCTGCCCCGCTACCCCCTATGGACCAACCTGATTACCTTTGCTTTTTAATGCAACCGTATTAGTTGCCTGTGGCAGTTTTCAATTTCTTGCTTGTCTTGGGCCATTCGAGTTTTGATATTCTTCCTTTTCTCAAAACCAGATCAGACCATCTCAAGTTTTGTGTTAGCCAAAGTAGGATGGACTGCATTTTGGAATCTAATTTTGTGAACTCTAATCACTGCGGATGTGTTGTAGATTACTCACTGTAGAAGAATGAGCACAGCTGCCCAGTCTCCTTTGCATACAGGGCATTTGCATTCTTACGGATGTAAATAAAACTGGCAGCTCAATAGATTTTGCTGCCACACTCGCCAGATTAACACCAGCGAAATATATTTGTGTTCCCCAGTGAGAAGACAGAAAAAATTCCTAGAAAGAGAAAGCTGTCTGTGGTTATCAAAGCCTCCCACACCCACGTGTCTCACTGCTATTTTAATTTTTCCACCTCCCCCTTTCCTGCCCTTGCTGAGAAATTTGGGAACTGGTAGCAAACGCTTGTTTTAACAGCTGCTTATACAACATTATCTGCTAGACACAGATTACTTTATCTTTAACCTGTTTCAAAATGTCTTAATCCTCTACTTGGATAAATAAAGCCAAATGTTCAAAGAAATGACATATATATATATATGCCTCACATGCCTCACATTTGAGCATCTGTGCATTTATAAATATTTTTATAGAACTGTGAAGCTGGAAGGGACACCCAAGAGTCATCTAGTCAAAACCCCTGCAATGCAGGAAATACAGCTAAAGAATCCATGACAGATCATAATAATAATAATGATGATGATTATGATGATGATGAAATTTATTTATACCCCACCTGTAAAATCACAATAAAAACATAATAAGAGGGGGGGGAGAGATATTTAAAAAACAACAACACATACGAGTTAAAATACAATTTAAAATGCAGCCTCATTTTAATAGTAGCCCATAGCTCAAAACCATAAGGGAAGGGAAACATAAGGGTCAGACTGAGTCCAAACCAAAGGCCATGCGGAACAGCTCTGTCTCTTGTGACAGAGTGTTCCACCAAGTTGGGGCCAGTACTGAAAAGGCCCTGGCCCTAGTTGAGACCAATCTAACCACCTTGCGACTTGGGACCTCCAAAGTGTTGTCATTTGTGGACCTTAAGGTCCTCAGCGGGGCATACCAGGAGAGGCGGTCCCGTAGGTACGTGGGTCCTTCCAACCTCTGTTTACGAATCTCTAAGGAAAATATCCAAAGGCCCATCTACTCCATCATCCTCTTTTTCACAGTGGAAGCAGGACCTGAGCACAACAGCACCCTCTCCATTTGCAATTCCCAGCAACTGGTATTCAGAGATATGCTGGAAGCAAGAACACAGCTGGGATGGATAGCAGCCATTAACAGCTTCATCCTCCAGGAATTTGTCTAAACAAATTCGTGGCCACCACTGCCTCCTGCAGGAGTTGAACAGTTTAGCAGTACAGTGGTGCCCCGCAAGACGAATGCCTCGCAAGACGGAAAACTCGCTAGACGAAAGAGTTTTCCGTTTTAGAGCTGCTTTGCAAAACAAATCTCCTATGGGCTTGCTTCGCAAGACGAAAATGTCTTGCGAGTTCCTGCGGGTTTTTTTCCTTTCCCCCCCTTTTTCTAAGCCGCTAAGCCGCTTATCAGCTGATCCGATAAGCCGATAAGCCGCTAAAAGCCGCTAATAGCGCTAATCCGTCAATGGGCTTGCTTTGCAAGACGAAAAAACCGCTAGACGAAGAGAATCACAGAACGGATTCTTTTCGTCTTGCAAGGCACCACTGTACATTCTTTTGTCTATCCTAAACCTTCCAATGTTCAGCTTCAAAGGCCCTTTCTAGGACTTCAGTCTGGATAAACAGATCAAGATTACTATGCGTATTATATTCTTTTTTTAAAAAACCTACCGGTCCTCTCAAATCAATGAGTTCCTGTCTCATCTGAGTCACAAGAGTTTCTTTAGCCATCAAAGCGCGGTGCAGCCTCTCGTTGAATTCTATCAGTTCCCCGTGCATCTCCGCCACCTGGAAAATAAGCAATACCATTTATTTATTTTTGAAAGCCACTTCGTTTTTATACTGTCAACAAAAGAAACAACGTTAGTGGGCAGCAAATATACTGTAAGTACATTCTGCACACAGTGGCCTGGCTCCCATATAACGCAATAAGCCGTACTATGGCTTAGTGAGAATGTGCAAGTTTGCTGGAGAGGTGCTCACAGCCCTCCCGTTTCCTTTTTTGCTACTGCACAAAGATGAGCCAATATTGTATACCATCCAAACCAGGGCTTCTGGCTGAGCTCTTTCCTCGACAGTCACAAAGCGCAGAAGAATGTAGAAACTGCCTTATATCAAGTCAGACTACTGCGTCCATCCAGCTCAGTACTGTCTACACCAACCAGCAGATGCCTCTTCGGGGTTTCAGGTAGGAGTTTCTCCCAACCCTACCCGGAAAAGTCAGGGATTGAACCCAGGATTTCCTGTGTGCAAGGCAGACACTCTATCACTGAGCTATGGCCCTTCCTGCCTAGCATCCAGCACATCCACGTGGTCCTCAAAAAGAGGAGGACCATAGCGCAGGGGTGGAGTGTCTGCTTCACGTCCTGAAGGTCCCAAGTTCAATCCCCAGCATTTCCAGATAGATATCCAAGAAGGCTGATCGCCAAAGAATTGATGCTTTTGAATTATGGTGCTGGAGGAGACTTTTGAGAGTCCCATGGACTGCAAGAAGATCAAACCTATCCATTCTGAAGGAAATCAGCCCTGAGTGCTCACTGGAAGGACAGATCCTGAAGCTGAGGCTCCAATACTTTGGCCACCTCATGAGAAGAGAAGACTCCCTGGAAAAGACCCTGATGTTGGGAAAGATGGAGGGCACAAGGAGAAGGGGGCGACAGAGGACGAGGTGGTTGGACAGTGTTCTCGAAGCTACCAGCACGAGTCTGACCAAATTGTGGGAGGCAGTGGAAGACAGGAGTGCCTGGCGTGCTCTGGTCCATGGGGTCACAAAGAGTCAGACTACTAAACTACTAAACAACAACAACAATCCGAGAGGATGCTGTTTGAAACCCCGGAGGGCGACTGTCAGTCAGTGCAGGCAATGCAGGCCAGTGGCCTGACTCAGTTAAGACAGCATCTTGCATTCCTATATTTGGCTCATTCCTGTGTGTGGTCCCTACCCCCAGAAAACAGACAGCTGAACTGAAGAAGTTGATGCTACAATGGCTCTTGGCTGGAACTTACTCATTAACTCATCTCAGAAGGTGGTGGACTCTACTTAAATGGGTAGGGGTTCAAAACAGAGGTTGGATGGCTGTCGATCATGGGTTCCTGGGCTGTGATTTCTGCATTGTATGAGGTTGGACTAGATGCCTCTTTGGGTCCCTTCTAACTCTACAATTCTATGTCATGCAGACCAGGCTGCAGTGTTCCCTTGACACCAACCTTTTATTATTATTATTATTCATTTCTATTTGCATTATGCTTTTCTGTTCTACTTAATTCTGTTACGGGGGTAACTTCACAGCCTCATTGGATTTAATTAAAGATAACCTAGTTAATTACTCTGTGCTAGCTTGTTCAGATAAGATCAAACGTGTATTTATTCCACGCTAACAATTAGAGCATTATGTATTCACACCCGAGTTGCCGCCTGAATAACAGTCCCAGGATGATGGCTCTACCCTGAACCTATGAAAGTAGCTAGGAAGATTATTTAATCAATATAAAACCATATGGAGAAACATTATTATTAACGGTGCATTAAATGATCATGCCTGTTAGACCATAAGGAATGCCAATCTTTCCTCAGAATTCAAAATCAGGCATGGACGTATAAAGCAGACACCCAGTTCTGAAATTCATGTACTGTATGCAGATTGAACGTTTGAAAAGAAGAAAAGGAAGGCCATTTTCAAACTCGGAATTTGTTTTTGCTCTAGGCCACATGTGAAGAAGAAGAAGAAGAAGAAGAAGAAGAAGAAGAAGAAGAAGAAGAAGAGTAGTTTGGATTTGATATCCCGCCTTTCACTCCCCTTCAGGAGTCTCAAAGCGGCTAACAATCTCCTTTCCCTTCCTCCCCCACAACAAACACTCTGTGAGGTGAGTGGGGCTGAGAGACTTCAAATAAGTGTGACTGGCCCAAGGTCACCCAGCAGCTGCATGTGGAGGAGCGGAGACGCGAACCCGGTTCCCCAGATTGCGAGACTACCGCTCTTAACCACTACACCACACTGTGAGTCTTTCTGATCATGAGAACAGCCTACTGGATCAGACCAAAGCCCTGTCTAGTCCAGCATCCTGTTCTCACAGTGGCCAGATGCTTACCCGCAAACAGGGTCTGAACGAAACAACACTCTTCCCACCTGGGATTCTCAGCGACTAGTATTCAGAGGCACTAACAGTGGAGGAAAAATGTAGCCATTGTGGCTAGCAACCATTCATTCTGACCCTGGTTTATCCTGTGGGGAGCCTGGTCCTCCAGATATTGGTGGGACTACAATTCCCATCATTCCTGACCTCTGGAGTTGCAGCCCAGTAACATCTGGAGGGCCAGCCGTTTCCTGTCCCATCATAGCCACATGTCACAATATTGCTACTGTACCGTAGCAGCTGATTACTTGTGCTTCAGGCAAGATTTTGAAAACCCCTGCTTCAAAGATAAAACACCAGTCAATTGAAGAAAATCTTTGAACCAGCACGATAATAAATCAGGGATACCACAAGAATCTCAAGGACTGATCTCTGCTCTCTTTCACCAGATTTCGTCAGCGCTCTAACAATGTCTAAACTAGGGCTCACATAAAATTTCTTTTACAGATAGGTAGCCGTGTTGGTCTGCCATAGTCAAAATAAAAAAATTCCTTCCTGTAGCACCTTAAAGACCAACAGAGTTAGTTCTTGGTATAAGCTTTCGTGTGCATGCACACTTCTTCAGATACACTGAAACAGAAGTTGCCAGATCCTTCTATATAGTGAGAAGGTGGGGAGGAATATTACTCAGAAGGGTGGTGGGAATTGGAGATTGGCTCATCTCAGCTATCTGCCAATCTCCAATTCCCACCACCCATCTGAGTAATACCCCTCCCCACCTTCTCACTATATAGAAGGATCTGGCAACTTCTATTTCAGTGTATCTGAAGAAGTGTGCATGCACACGAAAGCTTATACCAAGAACTAACTTAGTTGGTCTTTAAGGTGCTACAGGAAGGAATTTTTTTATTTTAATAAAATTTCTTTGAAAACAAAAGAACACAAAACTCTGAGACAAATGTGCACTCTCTCCCACTTTCAGCATAGCTTATTTCACAGTGTGGACAAGAGTAAAAAGCAAGGACCACAGCCCGAGCTTATTGGAGGAAGGAACATAAATTGTAATAAACACACCATAATAACAAGCAGCGGTGATATCTTGTCTTCGTAGCACCACCATCTCCCTAGAGAAAGCTGTGGGGAACCTGTGGCCCTTCAGATGTTGCTAAACTACAACTCCCATCAGCCCCAACAAGCACGGCCAATGGACAGGAATGATGGGAGCTGCAGTCTAGCAATACCTGGTTCCCCACTCCTGCCCTAAGGGTTCACAGGTTGGAGCAGAAGCTACGGTGAAACAGGAGAAGATCTTTCTCATAGCAAAGTGATGCACAGGATCAAGCCTATAGTTAAAGGTGCTTGCTTGGTGGCAGACAACATGTTTGCATGCAAAAGATCCTCAGTTCAATTTCTGGCACTTCCAGATGGACCTTGGAGAGCTGCGGCCAATCAGGTTGACATTATTGAGCTGGACAGACCAAAGTTCTGACCTGACCAGCCATACATTCAGCTCACAATGCCTTATTCTTCTCTATCATCTTTCCCCAACCTGATGCCCTGGAGATGCTATTGGGCAGGGGACGTGGGTGGCGCTGTGGTCTAAACCATTGATCCTCTTGGGCTTGCCGATCGGAAGGTTGGCGGTTCGAATCCCCGCGATGGAGTGAGCTCCCATAGCTCTGTCCCAGCTCCTGCCAACCTAGCAGTTTGAAAGCACGCCAGTGCAACAGATAAATTGCACTGCGGCAGGAAGGTAAACAGCATTTCCATGCGCTCTGGCTTCTGTCACGGTGTTCCGTTGCGCCAGAAGCGGTTTAGTCATGCTGGCCACATGACCCGGAGAGCTGTCTGTGGACGAACGCTGGCTCCCTCTGCCTGAAAGTGAGATGAGTGCCACAACCCCCTAGTCACCTTTGACTGGACTTAACCACCCAGGGGTCCTTTACCTTTTTTTTACTATTTTTTTTGCTATTGGGTGACAACTGCTACCAGCGCCAGCCAACATGGCCAATAGTCACGAGGTATGTAAGCTGAGGCATCTGGAAGCCAGCAAGTTGCGGGGGGTGGGACGGCTGCTCTGGGGTCTGCTGTTATTCTGAGCATGTCTTCCCTGTCATTGCTCTGTCACTAACTGTGCTATTTCAGTTGACAGTCTCTGTCAAAACATGTGAAGTGTTACTGTAGCTTTTCGCAGCTTTTGGAAACCCCTATTTATCTCTGTTGAAGCAGGTCCCATGGAAAGGGACCACAAGGCTTCAGGGCAGGGCAAGCTTGGCACATTTGAATCGCTCGTTTCTATTGAGTCAGCAATTCTCTTTCTTTTCAATGTGATTGTTTTTGTCTAAATAAAAATCTACTAGTCCTAGTAGCATTTTTGGAATCTCCACTGCAGCATGCTCCAATATCCAGCACGATCCAGTTTCTAAGATAAAGCGATCAGATGTGAAGAGGGGGAGAAGAGAACTTTCCTTATGCCGAGGTGGGAGACATAAATGATTTCCAATCAAAGCAGAACCTAAAATCCCATAGCTGTTTGAAGAAACTACAGCTCTGAAGGAAATCTGATCATTCTATTAAAATCACACATTTTGATCAAACAATCTCAAAACTTTATTAATATTAATGTGAGCCGTGTGCTCAGCAGGAGCCCTCAGTAATCTGACATATTTTCTATTACACTCAGAAGAGGAACGCCAGCCTATTAGCGTAATATTCAGACAGAAACCACTTGGCTTTACACCTGATAGCCATGAAAGCCCACTGTTCTTGTGATGCAACCAATTAGCTTGTCAAATTACTCAGGATGCTTATTTCTTTAATAAACTTTGTTTCTGCGGCAATTTCTCTACATAAAGTTGAATAATGCAACGGTGATGAAAAAATAGGCACAGATCTGATTTCATGTGACTTCACACTCATGAATGTTAATCACCTGCTGAGCTCACGGATCTAGCAGACCCAGGGAAGTGAACCTTTTTCAAACCAAGGGCCACATCTACTACTATTAGTATACAATGACCTAAGCAACTTGGGATCCGTTTATGTGTGAGATCATCATTCGGGACCCAGTCCATGGATTGCTCATATGGTTACAGAATGGTGCCGATAATGCCAAGGTTGCAGGTTCAATCCCCCTATGGGACAGCTGCATATTCCTGCACTGCAGGGGATTGGACTAGATGATCCTTAGGGTCCCTTCCAACTCTACAATTCTAGGACTCTATGATTTTAACCCATATATGCAAACTTAACTGCTTTGACCGGCACTGTTATCAGTGGCGTAGCGTGGGGGGTGCCAGGGGTGCCAGCCGCACCGGGCGCAACATCTGGGGGGGCGCGCTCGCTGCCTCCGGAGTTGCCGAAGAGCCTCGGGCACAGGCTGTAGCAGAGCCGCATGTCTCGCGGCGCCCGGCTGAAGGCGCCCGGCAGGCAGCGGCTCTCAGCGCTCGCCGCGAAGGACGCACCAGGCAGTCTCTCTTCACAGCCCTGCCTCCACCGCTGCTGCTGCAGCTGCTGGGCCGTTGCATTTTCCTCGCCTCTCTGCCCCCCTCCTCCTCCGGGCAAGCGGCGTCGTTTGGGCGGCAGCGCCAGCGGCAACCCGCAGGTTAGGGGTTAGGGGGGGCGCAAATTACGTGCCTTGCCCCGGGTTAGGGGGCGCAAATTACTTGCGTTGCCCCGGGTTCTGACAACTCACGCTACACCGCTGACTGTTATAGGTGCAATATAGCACTCAATCCCCATTTGTAAGAAACTGATCTTTTGGAGCGGCAGCAACCTACACTTCAGAACTCCCTGCCTATTGACATCAGGCAGATACTGATGCTGTACCCTGCTAAAAACATTTTTGTTCAGAAAAGCCTACCCATATACAGTGGTACCTCAGGTTAAGTACTTAATTCGTTCCGGAGGTCTGTTCTTAACCTGAAACTGTTCTTAACCTGAAGCACCACTTTAGCTAATGGGCCCTCCTGCTGCTGCCGCCCCGCCGGAGCATGATTTCTGTTCTCATCCTGAAGCAAAGTTCTTAACCTGAAGCACTATTTCTGGGGTAGCGGAGTCTGTAACCTGAAGCGTATGTAACCTGAAGTGTATGTAACCTGAGGTACCACTGTATGTAGAATCTGCTTTTCACTTATTGCTGGTTTCAATAATTATTTGAATGTTTTAAAGAGTTGTTTTAACTGTTTCTATTGTTTTATTCTTTTTTGTAAAACCACACCGACATTTTTTTTTAAATCAAGCACTGTATAAATTCCATGAAATAAAATGCATAATTAATAAAACAAAAGCCTGGCTGTTGGAAAGAAATGGTAAAGATGTACATCTTCAGCATTTGTCAAAAACTGTATAATGAAGGTTCCAGATGCACTTCTGTGGGACAGAGCTACATAACTTGGGGGCTGCCGCAGAAAATGAGCTCTCCCTGGCCACCACCCCCATCCCTGAGCTTCTGAGGGTGGTGGGAGAACCAAGAGGCCTCTTCTGTATGGTTACCAGACTTCCCCGTTTCCCAGGGACAGTCCCCGGATTTACAAATCTATCCTCAGACAAAATCCATCCCTGGAAGGTCCCCGGATTTCATTTAATGTCCCCGGATTTATATTTTAAGTGTTGTAGATTTATTAGTACGGAATGAATGTTGTGTGATTGGTTCAACGGCACAAGACACATCATATGGGGACTTCCAGAGAGGCAAAATGGCAGGCGCCACGGCAGTGAGCAGCTCCTGATGCCAGCCAGAGCCAACTGCGCTACCAGGCTGGCTCCGGGCTGCTGAGACTGCTGCTGCCGCCACCACTGCTGAAGACACCCAGTGCGTCAACTTGGGGAACCACTGACCCCCCTTCCCCCTGCAACTCAAATCGAGCTGGGAGCGAGATTGCCCAGCTGACTGCCCAGTGGCGTTCTGGGGCCAGGAAAACTCCAGAGCCAACACAGGGAGAAGGAGAAGAGGAGAACAAGAGAGAGAAAGAGGAAGGAAAAAAAGAGGGGAGCCCCGACCTTGCTGCGCTGCCACTGCCGCTGAGGAGAGGTAGGAGAGCACTGGGAGGGCAAGGACATGTGACAGAGCCCAGACCCAACCCGAGCCTACTCCACGGTGGCTAAAACTCCAAGAGAGCAGGCCAGGGCCCAGAGGAAGGCCACGCAACCAAGGAGACCACAGAAGATATAGATAGATATCAAGTGATCTGGAAAAACAAGAGCCTTCTGGATGAAAGAGGCTTTGAAAGAGGCTTTGACCCTGGCCACTTCCTCAGAAGCCAGTGAAGTCACACTCCTTAAAACGAGGAACAAGAACCCACAACTCACCCATCCCATTGCCTGAAAGCCCCCGTACCCATCCAGCCCCCTGGAAGTTCCCAGCAGAGAAGTCAGAGGAGATGCCGCTGGAGACTGCTTTGCAACACTGCATCACCAGTGCTTAAGTCTGGGCACTGGCCCTTCAAATTCTTGCTTAAATTTGCATCTAAGGAACAAGGCTTGGGCACTCCATAGGGCCACTGTGAAAGCAACTGCCATTGCTCCTGGGTGACTGCACAGAGAGCTGTCCCAGGTCCTGAACTAGCCTCCTATACCTGGAAGCAGCACAGCTGCTGGATTCGTACTGCAGGAATCCAGCCTCCCATAAGGCGTTGTCTGCGATCCCATGAGCTCCCAGCTTTGCCAGAGCAGAATGTCCTCTGCCAACCTTTTCCTGCTTGCTGCTGAGCTGCCATGACAGATGGCCCCATATAAATCATAATCAAGAAAAGCTTTCAGAGCGCTGCAACCCAAGCCCTGGAAAGTCCTCCCCCACCTTCCTTCTGGCTTTGGAGTCTTTCCCCAGGCATCACCCCCACCTCAAAAAACTCCTCAAAAACCACCTTTCCCACGGTTCCCTTAGGCACAGCCTCCCCTCCAAAAAGACTCCATACCCTACTGCAGGGACAGGGAATCTGCAACCCCACAGGCTCCTCACTTCTGCCTCACTAAGTCAAAGTACAGTGGTACCTCGGGTAACAGGCGCTTCAGACGCTTCAGGTTACAAACTGTGCTAACCCAGAAATAGTACCTCGGGTTAAGAACTTTGCTTCAGGATGAGAACAGAAATCACAGCGGCAGCAGGAGGTCCCATTAGCTAAAGTGGTACCTCAGGTTAAGAACAGTTTCAGGTTAAGAACAAACCTCCAGAACGAATTAAGTTCTTAACCTGAGGTACCACTGTATGTGTAACAGAATTGAAAATGGAATTCTTCCCATATACCCTCCCATTTCATTGGCCGTCCCCTGCTGTGAATTCTAGGTTATAAGTTGCCCAGGGCAAGGACCTGTCCTCTGGTACATTGTTATGATCATTATTATTTTGATTTATTGACTGGCCTTCACTGTTAAGGTCCCAGGGTAGCTCACAACAAATTAATATGCAACACTGAAAATCGTTTGGCACCATTTAATGACACAGCTAACTCACAACTTACGGATAGGTAGCCGTGTTGGTCTGCCATAGTCAAAATAAAAATTTTTTCCTTCCAGTAGCACCTTAAAGACCAACTAAGTTAGTTCTTGGTATGAGCTTTCGTGTGCATGCACACTTCTTCAGATACACACAACTTACGGGCATTTAACTTGTGTGCATTCAGCTTTATGCTGTTGGCAGTGTGTGTGTGTGTGTGTGTGTGTGTGTGTGTGTGTGTGTGTGTGTGTTTAAAGGAGTAGAAAGGGGGCGGGCAATCCCACCCACCACTGAAATAAGACTTTGGCGATCCCACCCACCACTGAACCTAATGTATTTTGAACTGTACACGATTTTGGCTTTTTGAGGGACTGTGTATGTTCCTGGGAAGAAACATGATTGCCTCTGTGCTTTGAGGAATGCTGACTGGCTGGCTATTTTATCTGAATATGTAATTCACATAGACCTGTTGGTTAGAGCATGCTGCTGATAACGCCAAGGTTGCAGGTTCAGTCCCGGTAAGGGAAAGCTGCATGTTCCTGCATTGCAGGGGGTTGGTCTAGATGATCCCCAGGGCCCCTTCCAAAAGAGAAGGTAAAACAGGAAGAAGAGAAAACCCAAGAGTGGTATTATGTTAACCTGAGCACTAGGAACATACTCATGAGCTCATGACCCAGAGAAAAAACCTACATAATACAATAGGTGCAGTAACAGTAAAGTTAAAGGTAAAGGGACCCCTGGCCATTAGGTCCAGTCGTGGCCGACTCTGGGGTTGCGGCACTCATCTCACTCTATAGGCCGAGGGAGCTGGCGTGTGCTGGTCCCGGACGGAGGTTACCATGGGGTGAGGTCCAGGACCTGGGTCGAGGGTCTGTAGACTGTCCTCCACGGGCGAGGTGGGGTCCGAAGCGAGGAGCCAGGCAAGGACAGGAACTCTGAAGGAACAGGACTGGGTGCTGGCCGAAACAACTCTTCAATGACATTGCTCCCGCAACCTGGGACCGGGCTGACTGGCCTTTATCTTCTCTGAGGCCAGGGGCAGTCCCGGCCCCCAGGAGATCCGACTCTCCTGGCCTTAAGGCGAGCACTCCTCCTGGGAGAAACCAGTTCCCTCCCTCTCTCTGCCCTGAGCCTCTGCAGTTCAGGAGAGGCTGAAGGGTTACTGGACCCAGGGGGAGACTCACCTGTAGGCACTGAGTCCTCAACCACCTCCGGAGCCAGAGTGGATTCACCTGGTGCCTGCTCCTGAGGATCCGGCACAGGTGCAGGCGCTTCAGAATCAAGGCCCTGCCCCAGTTCAGCCGGCCCTGGAGGCAGGGACTCTTGTGCAGGCTGGGATTCCTCCGGTTCAGCCTCTGAATCGGATTCCCAGGCCATCACACAGTGTACAGCTTCCGGGTCATGTGGCCAGCATGACTAAACCGCTTCTGGCAAACCAGAGCAGCACACAGAAACGCCGTTTAGCTTCCCGCCGGAGTGGTACCTATTTATCTACTTACACTGGCATGCTTTTGAACTGCTAGGTTGGCAGGAGCAGGGAGTCGAACTGCCGACCTTCTGATCGGCAAGCCCTAGGCTCTGTGGTTTAACCCACAGCGCCACCCGTGTCCCTTGCAGTAACAGTAAAAGATCTTGAAAAGGTTAGGCTCCTCACAGGGACGTCACAGATATGATGCAAATCAAGAACAGGTGACATTGCCAGGGAAGGACGATGATAATCAGAATACATGCTTCGCATATGGATTTCTGAGGCTTTAAGTGCAAATCATAAATGTTCAGGTTAACTTCCTATTTTTAATTCCCCACGTAATGAAAAAATAGCAACGGCAGAAGATCTAAATTTGCCTGACATGTTGTGCAACTTAATTTACCTGATTTCCTACTATTGTAGTAATTATCACTCACAAGCAGCCAAAGGAGCTATACTAACTCTGGTTAAAATTCCTTACTCTGTAATTACTGAAAATTCCCTGCTGGCATCCATTTTTCCCTCAACCATCAATAAACTCTCACACACTTCCGACTGCTAATTTGCTCCCTGCTAGTTTCCTTTACCTGTAAGATTCTCTCTCTTTTTTAAAAAAGAAAAGAAAATGAATAGCTAATTAAGACTTTTTGAAAAAATCTTATAAGCATGTATTTTGTTCTTACAACTATGCACTCAACTGAAAGTATTTTACATTTTGCATCTCCTTATTTTGAAAGATCTGAATAAGCTAATAAATAGAATCAACAAGCTTGCAGCAAATTCTGCTTCATGTATGGAAAAACAGAGGTGAGAATTTGGGGTTATCATAGGGCACAGTGACTTCTGCCTACAATAAAGAACCTTGCAAGCTTGCAGGAAAGGAGAGATGCCAAAACTTAGTAAAAGAGTACATACTTTATATGCATTAATAATAGTCCTCCCTTTCTCCATTTTCATTCCAACAGGCTTTTGGAAACTGACCACTTTTAATGAGGAGGCTGGTGCCGTTGTGTTTCATTAATGTAAACTATATGGTTTTAATGGATTTTATACAGTACAGTGGAACCTCGGGTTGTGAACGTGATCTGTGCAGGAGGCACGTTCGCAACCCGCAGCGCTGCATCTGCGTAGGTGCGGGTCGCAATTTGGCGCTTCCGCGCATGTGCAAAGTGTGATTTTAGTGTTTCTGTGCATGCGCCAAAACCCGGAAGTAACCTGTTCCGGTAATTCCAGGTTCGGTGCGGTGTGCAACCCGAAAACACGTAACCTGAAGCATCTGTAATCCAAGATACCACTGTATAGTCTTCTATCAATATTCAACTGGTTTTTAATGATATGGAGGGCCACAGGAAGATATTTTTATGTATGTATGTAGCTTTTAATTGCAAATATAACAGAAAGAGAACAACAACCCTTTGCCAGCTGTCATCAACAGTAAGAATATTCCATCGATCCTGATTTAAACGCATAGATTAATAGAGGCAGTCCACATAGGTATTTAAGTGACATTGGCCACTACAAGCCATGCATGGAAATGGCAGAGAGATCTTAGAACCAATGGTGCTGGATATTCATCCTTCCAACCTTGCAGTCCCTTTGCTACCAAAAGGCGCCACAGAGCCCACTTTCGTTGTCTTACGTTCTGATGGCTGCTACAGTAAGACGGCCTGCCTTCTGTCCCACAATATACAATGTCCATGCACAGAATAATTATGCCACCAGCACATGTCCAAATTATACCAAATCAGACCAGAAATTAATCCTAAGGAATGTAATGCCATCTGCTTTCTGCCACGACTCCCATCAGGGCTGCCTTATTTTAAGCTGTAAAAAATGTACACAGAGAGAAAACAGGATGAACTTCCATTTTTTCCTATAGTAAATTAACGATATGAATAAACATGCTTTATATTTAAATTTAATTTATAAACAAAACCTAAATACCACACAGGTGCCTATATTGTTTGGCTGGTTTGGAAGGCAACCAATACGTCTGGTGAACAGCACCTGGAACCTATTTTTGAAACTATCTCATTTCAAAACAGCAAACTACTTAAAGGCACCCTCTGATCAGTGCCACTAACAACATTTCTGATGCACCAGGAAATGCCAGTTCCACCAAGGGGAAATGTCCTGATGTTATGTTGAGGCTGTCCCCATCAGTCATTACATGTTTTGCATGCAGAAAATCAGTCCCTGGCATCTTCTGCGAGAATAGTGGTGGGAAACCTGTTTCAGCCTGAGTTCCCTGTTAAACTGCACCATTAAACCACACTAAGAACCGTAGCTTTGTGAGGGGAATAGGGGTCTCTGAACAATGCTCAGCACCTTTAACAAACTACAACTCCCAAGATTCTGTGGGAGAAGCCATGACTGTTTAAAGCGGTATGATACTGCTTTAAATGTATAGTGCAGATGGGGCCTAAAAGAAATAAATTAAGAAGCAAAATATTATAGACAGACAGATACACAGAGGGATTAATGGATATAGACACACCCACCCACCCCTTGACATTTGATTTTAACTAGCTAATTTCAACAGAAGTCTTTAAGTCATTTACAAATCCCAACCAAAAGGAATCAATTTAAGAAATGCAATACGGATTCCACATTCACACCCTACTTTTACAAACTATCTACTACTGATACCACGTTATACTATCCATAATTAGATAAGTATCTCTAAATCAGGGTTTCCCAAACTCGGGTCTTCAACTTTTTTTGGACTTACAACTCCCATCATCCCTAGCCAGCAGAACCAGTGGGTCAGGGATGATGGGAATTGTAGTTCAAAAACAGCAGGAGACCCAAGTTTGGGAAACCTTGCTTTAAACAATGTACTTAAGTAAAACAACTAAAATTTTTAGGCAGCATTCCCTAATATAATAATAATAATAATAATAATAATAATAATAATAATATATTTGTACCCCACGCATCTGACAGGGTTGCCCCACTCTAGTACCTTCCATGTGCTGTTAGGCTACAGCTTCTATAACTCATGACAATTGGCCCTGCTGGCTGGGCCAGGCCAGGGAACAGTAGTCCAACATATCCAGAGGGTGCAATTTAGGGGAAGGTCTGATTTAAGGTCATGAACACCCTTCTTCACCACTATACAGTGGTACCTCGGGTTACAGACGCTTCAGGTTACAGACTCCGCTAACCCAGAAATAGTACCTCGGGTTAAGAACTTTGCTTCAGGATGAGAACAGAAATTGTGCGGCGGCAGGAGGCCCCATTAGCTCAGGTACCTCAGGTTAAGAACAGTTTCAGGTTAAGAACAGACCACCAGAACAAGTTCTTAACCCGAGGTACCACTTTACAGGCCTCCCCATCCTCACTTCAGCACTGCCAACTGAAAAAAAGAGTGATACTGCCTTTTTATTTAGGGAGCGTCAGTTCTGAATTTTAAAAGGCAAGTCCAAGAAACAGAAGTGACATCTGAGGGTGCAGCAGCTGGCGGATTCTGGCAGAAACAGTGTTGGCCACCAACATCGATGTGAGCATCCAGGCAAGGGAAACGGACACCGAGACGCCTGAGAGGATTCTGTGCCAGAGCTGCGCATCCCTCTGCCAAGATCTGTGCGCCAGAAGTTGGTTCCTACTTAGAAGCCACCAGAGGAAGAAGCACACTTAATGCCAGCCAGGAGAAGATGTTACATACAACACAAGAGCTCCCCTGCTGGTGCCCAATAGACGGCCGCTTCTATCTTTCTCGCCTCTCAAAAGGCATGCTCCGTGGAGTTGCCTGAAATAATCCAACAAGCATACGAAACCCCAGAGAGATGTGAGCAGGAAAACAGCTCTCCCAGAAATCTTTATGCCAGAGACAAAGCAGCAAAAAGTGAAGGGCGAGGGGAATAAATGTGTTTTGAAAACTAAAACTTCATTGGGAAGATGGACTTCCTGGCTCCTGAGGACGCACGGCGCATTGCACAAACACACAGACAGACACACAATCAGAGGGCAAACCAATAAAAAGACCAAGGCAAATAGGCAGACAGACCGGGAAGGAATAGCGGAAAGGAAGGCCACAAAGCGAGAGTGATTCAAGCAGCCTGGAGGCAAGGCCAAGGAACCCAAAGGAGGCTGCCAGCTTGCTGCCTTTCTAATGAAGGCTCTTGGAAAGAAAGCAGAGAAGTTCAAGTGGCCTCAGGCTGAGTCTTCCCTCACTCACACGGAGCGCTAAGTCAAACCATGGCTTAACGCAATGAGGAAATGTACAGGATCCCAGAGAGGAAGGTGCAGCCTTAATGCAGGGCCAGGTGTAACAGTTCCCCTAACCATTCCTAACGATGAAACAAGTGTAGGGAAGGCAGCGTCAAATCTAAGTGCTCCTATGGCCCTCCAGGTGTTGTGGGACTCCGACTCCCATCAACCCGAGGAAGCCGAGCCAATGGTCAGAGCGAATTGGAGCTGTACTCCAGCAATGTATGGAAGGCTGCAGGTTCCCCATCTTTACCTAAGGCTTCATCTGCACCATAGATTTAAAGCAGCAGTCATGTCTTCCCCCAAAAGAATTGTGGGAATTGTAGTTTGTTAAGGATGTCAGGAGATTTCAGGGGGTCCTTCTTCTTCTTTGGCGATCACTCGTAGCCGACTAAGATTGTCTTCCATGAACAGAGTTTTAAAAATGAGTCTGTATGTGACTGTGGAGGCCAATTCTGGACCCACACGTCCTTCCACAGTGGGGACATTGGTTTCCGGGCTGGAGTTGATCACGGTGTGGATTTGCCAAGCGTGCCTTCCTCTTATTCCCCTCCCAGAGCTATGGCTCCCAGAGTGCTTTAACAATCAATCCCTTTTACGAGGAAACTCTGGGAACTGTAGATTTATGAGGGAAATACTGACCTCTCAAAAACTCTCAGAACCCTTAACGAACCACAGCTGCCAGGATTCTGTGGGGGAAGCAGTGACTGTTTATATTTAAAGCAGTACCACACTACTTTATAGTGTAGATGTGGGCTTAGAATATTTACTGGTACAGCGTCCTAAGAAAACATGCCAGTCAGGACACGGTGCTGGTTAGCGCTGATGGGAAATATACTGCAAAACATCTGAAGGACACAGGTTAGGGAAAGCTGGTGTAGAAGATGCATAGGACACTTAAGGTTCTGATGGAGAAAGATGGGGCTGGCCTGCTCAACCATGAAGAACACTGATTTTCAATTATAAAATACAAAGAGATGAGGTGTTGGCAATGGTAAGTGGCGAGGAATCAAGGTTCATTTCCATTTAATCCTAACATTATCTTTATGAGAAATATCAGAGCCAGCCTTATGTTCCTGGAAAAAAGCAACAGCAATTTGTTGTATATTAAGAAGAGCAAGTGGCAAATGGTGCGCAGAGAGACCTTTTGAACATGCAGAGTTCCAAAAGAAAAGAATGACTCATCCTTCGTCTAAGCACCAGCCACACAGAGTGTCCTGAAGGACTCGGCTAAAGACTCTCCCTCTGAATGAGTTTTGAACATTACCAGATGCTCAGGTTAAGAGACAAAGATCACAAGGTTGAAGACATTTCGGAACGTAATGATTTTGGAAATGTGATGCAGCCAAGTCAGGCTATTAACACTTGCGTTGCTCTAAAGTCTAAACCTCCAAGCTCGCAATGAGGACAACAGAGCAACCTGAGTTTGCAGAGGAACACGTCATGAGCCTGGGTTCACATATGACACTAAGCTTAGACCACAGCTTGCTTTCTGGCATCACAGCAGTAACAGAGGAGTAGGAGAAACCCTGAATTTTGGCAGCATGCATTTCAACAATAGTTTAACTGTGGTTTACGGTGATGTGCAACACTAGCCTAATAGACAGCAACTTTTAATTTATCACATACCACCACAAACTCTAACTGACGCCCCATCCAGATGCATCAGTCTTAGATCTTACAGAAAACCTGCCTGAAAAGGCAGCCTATCAAAATGAAGAATTCTGTTTTAGAAATGCTCTCATCTAAAAGAATAAGGAAAGGTCATAGTTCAATGCTAGAGGATGTCTGTTGTGTGTTTAAGGTCCCAATTCCAATCCTTAGTACATCTGAGACTATTCCACTAGCCAGATGTCACACCAAAGTTCCTGTTTGACCCAAATAAAAACAGACGGTTGCATCCAACAAAGTTTTACTCAGAGCAGGCTCATAGAAATTAATGAACAAGAAGACTAAGTTAGGTCCATTAATGTCAATGTGCCTACTCCGTGCAAAAAATTAGCTGGATACCATCCAAAAGGATCAATTCCTTAAATTGTGCTCAAGTGTCACTCAAATGATTGTCTTTTAAAGAGACTGAATAATTCCTTGAGGCACAGCAATTCAGGACTAGTATTATCATTTGGTGGGTGTCAAATCATCCTAATAAAGCTAACTGTTATCTTCTCTTGAAGCCTTTTTAATTTATTTGGTCATTAAAAAAACCACAATATATGTTCAAAGAATGAGTTCGCTGCTGGATTAAAGTGAATCTACAGCACACGGACAGAAAACCTTCTAAGATCGTAATTACATTTTAAATTTTCAGTTTAATTATTTAGCTATGCCTATTTAAACCATTACAAGCATTGCCTATAAATACACATAACATGAATATTAAAGACTTAAGAGATCCCCTTTCCTTGAACACGGAGCATATCGCTTCTCCAAAGATTGTGCATCTTAAGAGTGATACTTTTCAGTTTTATAGAGGCAGGGGGTTATGTGCCAAGGAGACAGGGCTGCAGATCTCATTGCCCATCAAAATACTTTGCAAACCTAACAATAAGTACGTCCAGGCCCATCTAGTCCAGGATCCCGTTCTTGCAGTGACCAACCAGATGCCTGTGGGAGAATCCACAAGCAGGACCTGGGTGCAAGACGCCATTTCCAGCAGCTAGTATTCAGAGTCCTCCTGCCTAGCACCACCGAATGCAACACAATGGGCTCATGTTAATGAGGAAGCTGACTGGTGCCTGTTCATGCATTATGCAAAACCAGGGGAAGAAGAGGATTGGCAGGGGGGGAAAGGGCTGGAGATATTGCCATATAGACTCATGAACGCACTTCATCTCAAGCAGATCACCCTCTCTTCTCCTGCTATAGTCTTCTTTTTGCAGCAATGCCCACATGGAGGCTTAATGATAGTTAAGAATTAATTAAGGACTGCTCAGAAACCATGGTGTGAAAGGATCTTGCTTAGCTTCAGCCACGGCAAAAGCCCAGGTTGGCCCTCACGTATTGGCTCAGAAACATACAGGGAGTCCTCGCAGCTGCGCCAGGATCAACGCTGCACGATCAGCTCGCCTCTAGCCCGTCAGAAATCAATAACTGAACATGCAAGTTACAGGTGGCCTGGTATTGCTCATTTTTGGCATTTCCCTTCTTCCACAGGCAGCTGGTGTTTGCTTGAACTTGACTTTTCAGATACACACTACGCTGTGGGTTGCCAATGAATTCCAATACACTCAACACGCACCCAATTTCCTGATGTAATTATATGGTATTGGAAGTGCCACCCTCAGAACGATTTATGTAAAACTCCTGATTAGATCAGAGCCAGTTATTGGCCTTCCCTGTATCATTATGATTAACACACTTCATAACGATATCTATTGTTCGGCGTGCCACCACACTTTAGCCGTGACAGCTGCGGATCAGATGATATTTTTGTTCAGTTAATTATAAAGCATTCTGCAATAACATATATAGAATTGAAGGAGAGAGAGAGGAAATACATTGAGAGCTGTGCACAACTGAAAGATCAGTCTAATCCTGCTGCATGCTAATGGCTGTTGCCTGGCCTCCTCTCAGCAAAACCCCTTACGTTTTTCATGAAAATTTATGACTGAAGCCTTAAGAGGCAGAATTTCTGGAAATCTGAAGACATGGACTAAAATTACAAATAATCACAATGCCTGTATTGAGAACCTGAAGCTACTTGGCTTTGAAGAACTTGCACAAATAATTAAGTAATAAGGGAAGTCACTGAGACAAGGGGGAAGGGAGAGTTATCAGAGAGGCAATGCTCATGGCACCATCCTTGTCAATGGTTCTCCGTGGCACAGAGCCACCTTCTCTCAGCTTAAGATGGAGCCTAACTGGGCAGAGATACCCAGGGGACCATGTCTTGGCAACCTCCAGGTTAAATCATGCCATGTCTTGGCAACCTCCAGGTTAAATCACATTAAATGTGGAGTTGCCTTGCGAAGCTCTACAGTATGTTATTTTGATGATCAGTCCAAAACAGCAGTGGCAAGGGAGACAGTTTTTCCGGGTCATGTGGCCAGCATGACTAAGCCGCTTCTGGCGAACCAAAGCAGTGCACGGAAACGCCATTTACCTTCCCGCCGGAGTGGTACCTATTTATTCACTTGCACTTTAATGTGCTTTCGAACTGCTAGGTGGGCAGGAGCAGGGACTGAGCAACGGGAGCTCACTCTGTTGCAGGGATTCAAACCGCCGACCTTCCGATCAGCAAGTCCTAGGCTCTGTGGTTTAGAGCACAGCACCACCCGCATCCCCTTCTTTTATGCTACCCTTTTAAAATTATTGTCTCACTCCTTTTTTGTTTTAATCTGTATTTTTTTGTATTACATTTATATACCACCTTTATCTCCCAAGGATCTCAAGGTACATGGTTCTCCTCCTTCTCATTTCATCCTCATAACAACCCTGTGAGGTAGGCTAGGCTCAGAGATGGTGACTGGCCTAAGGTCACCCAGCAAGCTTCATGGCTGAGTGGGGATTTGAACCCTGTTCTCCCAGGTCCTAGTCCAACACTCTAACCATTACACCACACGGGCTCTGCTCTAACTTGAATTCTTTATAAGCCAGGAACTTGTTGAAGGTGAAGCATAAATCAACACACACACACACACAACTATAAAAGGAATAAGGAGCATTGAATACAACCATTATGACCTCTACTCAAACCTTCCAATTCTTTACCATAAAACAGGGGTGGGGAACCTCAAGCTCGGGCGCCAAATGCAGCCCTCTACAGTGGTACCTCGCAAGACGAATGCCTCGCAAGACGAAAAATGCGCAAGACGAAAGAGTTTTCCGTTTTTTGAGTCGTTCCGCAAGACGAATTTCCCTATGGGCTTGCTTCGCAAGACGAAACGTCTTGCGAGTTTGTTTCCTTTTTCTTAAAGCCGCTAAGCCGTTAATAGCTGCTAAGCCGCTAACAGCCGCTAAGCCGCTAATAGCCGTGCTTCGCAAGACGAAAAAACCGCAAGACGAAGAGACTCGCGGAACGGATTAATTTCGTCTTGCGAGGCACCACTGTATCACACACATCCTACCCTCAGACTACCTCCCTCCCTGGCCTTGCTTTGCACCCTCCTTCAGTGTTTTTGCCTGGCTGGAATGTGTCCTTGAACTCATAGAATGTTTCTTGTTTGCCTGGATGAAGGACAGAGTTGTGTGTGAAAGTGTGCTCAGAAATTAGTCTGCTACACCAAGGTAAAATTTGCATTAATTGCTCTGCCCACTTTTGCCTCCAGCTCCGCCTGTTGCCGGCATGCGGTCGCCAGAAGATTGGCCAGAAGAGAATGTGGTGGGTCAGAATCAAAATGGTTCCCCATCCCTAATTTAAAAAGAGGCACATCAATCTTATTTACTCTTCAGCCAACACATGAAGACAACAAGCCCTGTAAAACTGAAAATTGTCACCTCTAACAGGAAAGGCCATCACCCCACTTGCTCGGGTGGTGGGGACAGGGAAACGGGATCTAAGACCATTTATCCTATGACTCCGCAATGAATAACTCTTGAGAAGAACAACTCCTGTGCCCACAATGATTTGGTAGCATTATGCAAAAACGTGCTCCCTGACAGGCTCCATGAATGTTAACCACTCCAGAATCAAAATGGCAGTTTATATGCTTCTGGGGGAGTTGCACATATGACTCATTTGACACAGGAACACAGATACGGGAGCAATTTTCAGGAGAATTCTCTCGTGAATGGGGCGGGAGGGGTAATGTTAGCAAGGCCCAATTACTCATTCTCTCGCCGGAGTTGCAAAGTAATGGTTTGCATTTCATGACACACCTATGCCTCAGAGACCTTTGGGAAGAGACTACTACAGAGGGATTACGTGCTGTGATGATGATAATATAACTAATTCTTCCAATTAGCATGCTGGAGCACGCCATGCGTAACATTCAAAACCATAGTGTCTCGGGAACCGGCTTAAGCAGCCGGAGGCAGGAGGGCAGGCTTGCTGCAGCCACAGGACCGAGAAGTGGAGAAAAGAATAGAGGCGGTGGCAGCCATAACGAGGAAATCTCTCATTTCTCTTTATTTATTTGTTACCCTGTAAGGTTAAGCATTGATAGGGAAAGGAGCAATAACCAACCAACAAACAAGCAAACTTTGCACCACCAGACAAAAGTGTACAGAGTTGCAACTGACTGGTCCCACATTCAGGCACTCCAGAGTGCAGCTAGTTCCTGCCGAAAGGAAGGGGAGAAAGAACCGGGAGAACACTGGAGAATCAGGCCACCTAACATCATGGTGACACCCAGGAGCCCTGCTTCACCACCTGAGGCAAAATAGGAAAGTGCTGCTCTGCACCACCCCTGACAAAGCCCTCCTTACCCAAGCTGTGAGGCAGCACCCACAAAGCGGCAACAGTGGGTTCTGACAAGCTCTCGAGAGATTTCAGAAATATCTTGTGGGATTTCGCCAGAAGCCACCACTGGTTGGAGGTGGTGAGACGTCTGTAGGGGCACTGCCCAAGGCAGCTACTTCAACCCGCCCCATGCATGGTCCGGCCCTATGACATCACATGATTGACAGTGGGCAGTAGCTATCGAACTGGTCTACCAGGAGCGAACAAGTTCAGTGGCTAGATCTGCTAGATCTGACCAGATCATGTTCCCCAACTCATACCTTAACCGGCAGCACTGTGACTCCAATTCACTGTCTTGGCCAATGCTGGAATTTAGGGTCATGCTAGAGGAAGAGGAATGCAACAGAATGGGGATTTCACTGTACAGACACAGGTACAATGTAGCAAATATTAACATGGATCAGGTTCTAGTCTGGTGCCAGTTCTCCTGGAAAAGGCAGCAAGGCAGGTCAGGATGCAGGGCCATGGAAGCAAGCAAGCAAGCAACTTGTTCCAACAAGGGCTAAGAGCAGATTCAGGCCTTTTAAGCCGGACTACCTCTTGGAGACTCCACCCCCTTGTGGAGACCGCCAGGTTCTTAAAGGGCCAGCCACACGGTCTGAAGATGATCACTTCTCCCCTTCTGTTCCACACCCCCTGCACCAATGGACCAGCAACATGCAGAGGGGGACACCTGGTTCCTCGGGCTTAGAGGAGGGCTCCTGTGAGTTCTAGCCCCACATGCCCTGGTGGTACAGCAGGATCTTCTGGGGTCTCCTGTCTGACAACCACAGTCCCAGTGGTCTCCTAATCTCCAGCAGCAGCTCAGAGTCTTGAAAACGATCCTGCTCCTTAGCTGGTGCATTTGCAACCATACACACACACACACACACACACACACACACATCCCTCAACATTGAAGGAGTAGTAAAGAGACATTGACAAGGGCGACAAAATCCAACACTCGGATTAATCCGTCACAAGCAGGCACCTCTGCAGATATTTCCTCAAGTGCTTCAGACAAACAGAATTTGAAGAGGGCTGTACGATTTGTCAAACATTTCAAGTGCCAAATTTAACCTTTTTTTCTGACAGAAGCTGAGCCTCATCCACCCATAAATATTCATAGCTGGAACTCCAGTGTATGCCTGCCTCAACAGAGCATTTCAAACACTGGGGCCGAATGACCAGCATATTAAAGCTTCTAGCACAAAGTGTTATCTTCAACCAGCAAAGAAACGGACAGCAGCTCAGATTCCAGCAGGCCTTTCCTGCCTCGGCCTTCCCACTGCAGCCCCTTCCCTTTCCCACCCACCCACCCATCATAAAATCACATAAAGGGATTTTATAAGCATCTAGTTCAAACTCACTCTTGATGCAGAAAACCCAGGGCTAGCATATTCCAAAGAAAGGGCAGCCTAGCCTCTGCTTAGACCTACAAAAAGGGAGACTCCATCACCCTTTCCGATAACTACGGCAAAGTTGGTAGAAACTGCCCCAACAGGAGTGAAGAATCTCTCTCTCTCTCTCTCTCTCTCTCTCTCTCTCTCTCTCTCTCTTAGCTTGAGGGCCACATTCCCTTTTGGGCAACCTTCCAGAGGCCGCAATCCAGTGGGAAATGGGGCCAGACCAGAGGCAAAAGTGGACATGGTGAGGAGTGTAGATTTTACCTTTGAACGGCAGGCTAGAGTCTACAGACACCCCTCTGTCCTCCATGCAGGCAAGCAAGAGGCACGATCAGAGTTCGGCAACACATTCCGGACAAGCAAACACACCCAGGATGTAAAGCAGAACCTGAGGCTCCCCAGCCATGCATGGAAAGGATAAACTCCTTAAGATCTAAGCCAATGCTGTTCATAATGCACACAGCAAGTTCAGCACTGAGGCCTATAAAAACTGACAATACAGAGAAGAGTCTTGGTTAACCACCAACCAACTTCTGAGATCACGGTAACTTAAAACTGACCCATGAGGCTTAACTGTAATATTTAAGCTGCATGGCAAGCTTCGCCGCCTAAAGTGTCACTGTGTGCAAAGAGACGGGAAACAGCGCTGTTGAGGGCTTGCTGCTTAGTGCTACTCCTCTCCCCTCTGTGGTCAATTTATTTGCGGGTTAAACCAAAAGCCCCATGCATAAGTGCTCTCCATTCATTCGAGTCCATGTGTGGAAAAGGAAGCAGGCATCGCTGCACTAAATGGGTCCATCTACTGACAAGGGATGGGAAAATCTGTCCATTCCAGTTCCTTTCTGTTTCTACTTTTTCCAGCCTTCCATCCTGTTCTCCACATTACCCACATCAGTTTATGTTGTTGTTGTTTCAAAAAGTCCTCTTGAAAATTCGTAAGTGTTCTTGTGCGAACTAATAGGTGCGTTTTTGCACACACCTTTTGCCTGATGTACACATTTTTTACAAAGCATGTTTTCAAAAACATAATGCATCTCTTTCTGTTATTTTCACTAACAGATGCACATTTGTGCACATTTTAGCTTGGCATATGCACTTCTGTACACATCACTTGGCTGAAGAATTTCACTGCAAAATTTGGAGAAGTGCAATTTTGAGCAATGGTTGCATTTCGGTGCACATACTGTTTTGGACAGTGCAAATCAGGCCTTCAGACGAAAACTGAATAAATTTCTCCCCATCCCTACTTCTGACCTTCACCTATTTGGCAAGAAGTATGAAAGCTTTTTGAGTACAACTGTAGGCACACAGGCTCCTCCAGGCAAGCAAATCGGGAGCACCAGTCCCACAGGAGTCCCAATACTTTGGAGGTCCCTGAAGCACTCCCAGCATGGGCTCCAGTAACCCAGCTGGAAATAAAGTCCTTGATCTCCCAGTTAAAGTCAGGGAAAGCTCCAGGGCCTGATTCAATTATACCTGAACTTTGGAAGGCTAATGTGACATGCTGGGTCCCTGTACCAGCTTCTTTGTTTGGAGGTTCAAACAAATTATTAACAAAGCCCATGGCTAGATTTCTCACTCTGGCTGCAAAAACACGAGACAAAAATCTTCCCCCAATTCATTCATTCATCCCTGGTTAAAACCTGTCCTGTTCGGCTGCTGTTCTCAAACATTACAATTTTTAATCTGGTTATGTTACGTTATTTCTTTTTAACATTCTCTTTACTTCCATATTTCAAAGTATCTTTTTTCAGAAGTGGTTTAGCTACACCTGATATTTTGTTTTACAACCCAATTTAATGTATTTTGTATGTTATGGTATTTTATGTGTGTGGCTGTTGGTTTTTCTTTGGTTCAACTTTAAAGAATCTGCATCTTTAGAGGCACCTGGACATGTGCAGATGAGAATGTGCAGGTTCCCCATTCTGTCAAACATAAGGAAGCAGAAGAAATATTGACACCGAGGACAGAATCCCATCACCCTAGTCCCCCCCCCCCACAGTTTCACTGAATGCCTGGAGGCACTTCTGAACAGAGCTATTATCAGGCAGATAAACAGCGAGAAACAAACCTGTTCATCCACTAATTTAAGCTGTGGGGAATAATTTCTCACTATAAAACTGAGTGAGAAATTGTTAATTGTTATTGAGCCCTAGGCTCAATAGACTGTCACAGGGTGGGGTGGGGTGGGGTGGGGGTGTGCTGAAGAGGAGGACAGCACAGATTGCTTGGAGAAAGAAAGATAAAGGAAAGTAGGTAAAGTAATTGCTGGTTTCCCCCGTCCACCAAAAATATCTTCTGATCAGCCCTATGATGTACAGAAAGGCACCTAAGAAAAGTCAGTGCTAAGACCACCTAAGACCTTTAAAATTCTGCATTGAAAAAGGGTCAAACAAGCCCTGCTAATTTGGAAAGCAGTGGTGAAATATCACCCTCTTTGGTTTGGTATTGCATATTTATAGCCATAAGAAGCTAGAACTTTAAGCTGTTGGCAGTGCTAGCTTAGTTAACTGGGCAATGTCTAAGTCTAGACCTTGATATCCAGAAGGGACTCTTTTGATATCCAAAGGAGACCCTTTGAAATGAATGGGCCTGAATCAGTATTGTCAATTAATTTTAGTGGGTCTAAAATGAGTAGAAGGAACATTGGCTACAACCCAAAGTCACTTACCCAGCTGGTAAATATAAATAATGTACTTGCACTATTGACTATTCATACATATTGACTTTTCCAATTGTAGTACTTCTCTGGGATATTTGTTTCCAACCCAACCCTTTAAAAAGTGACTTAAAGACAATGTATTATCTTGACTTGTCTGCTTCCTCAAAACTTCCAGGAATTTCATCAGAAACCATAGGAAAAGCCTTGGTTGTGGTTTGTGGCGAGTCTGAAAAGAGCTAAACCATAAGCCCTAGATCCAGAAAACCTGCTACACTACACTATGACGCAGTGGCATGGCACACAACAACAAAACAATTAAGGAAGAGCAAACCAGCCACAGTTTCCTCTCCAGTAGCCTTCATGTTTCCTTGTTCACACCAAGCCATGGGTGGGGTTTTTTTTGGGGGGGGGGAGTAGCTGCTTATACATTTTAGAAGCCTAAACAAGAAAACCTAAGTATCTAAAATAATTAACCTTCAAAGAAAGAAAGAAAGAAATTAAAGGTTATCAAAACTAAGAAAAGGTTGTAAAATTTCTTTCAAATTTCACATAAGAAGTATTACTCCAACTGTACCTTGTACTTTTTATATAGCAAAACACTCTTACCTCAATTAGCTTTCTTTCATAAGCATTTGCCAGTTCTTCGTGGTTTTCTACTTGTTTTTGCTCAGGAATGGCAAACTCACTATCTGTGTTCCAAAGGTTTGGCAATACTGAAAGAAAAAAAACAAAATGCACAGCGCTAATTTAACTCGGAATTTTAAAAAACCCCAATCCTTTCTAGAACCTTAGACACTGCAGGCCCAAAACCACCACTGGACCTCAGAATTGGTTTGCATGAGCCACCAAGCCCGCTGGGCTCACATAACACAGAGACGACTCAGCTCTGAGTCCAGGAAACAGGACACAAACAGGCATGTAAAGCAAAAAGTGAGAAGGAATTAGCGATGGGGATCATTGTGCCAATTCCGTTGGCCAAAGTGCCAGGCAGATTTTGCACCTGTCCCCAGGTCTGTCTCACAATTTGTAGTAGCTGGTGCTGAACGCTCACAGCAGGCAGCTGATCAACTGTATGGGACAGGATTGGACCCTCTGAATTTATGCGCAGCAAGGTTGCCTCGCCATCTTTAAGACCTGCTGGTGTGGTATTTATATTCTCATGTACAATCTACAGAATTATAGTAAAGCGAAAACACTGGATATTGTCTTAATACTTATTGCTCCAAAACATAACAAAGTAAGAAGCCACATACTGAGCACTGACGGAAACCAATTTTTTTAATTAAAAAAAAAACCAGTGAAGTTTTGAAATCAGTGGCTGAAATGGGTGGTTAAAATCCATGCCGTTTTGAAAAATCCAGTCTACCATCTTGATTCAAAATTGTGACCAGTTGTATCCAAGCCTAGGTGAAAACGTGCTCTTTGATCTCAGAAGCCATAATGTAACATTTGATTATGGTATCTTCAAATATACATTGTATAGCGAACAAACAACTTTCCAAAGGTCGATAAAGGCCAGGATTCAAGAGCTTACTTGGTTAGTTTATAACTAGCTTTTAAAAAATATGTTCATTTAATCGTTATGAGGATATTCCATATTTTAATCAAACCATTATTACACTGTTGGGAGCCTTTCACACACTCCCCATTTTTTTTAACAACACAGGGGTTTTTTTTCTGCTGCAGTAAGTAAGCACATTTCAAATAACCTCCAGATCTGTTTCTGGAACTAAACGCCGTAAAATAATCTACAAGTAGTTTACTGAGCACAACTTGTACAGGGATCACTGAGCAGACAAAGTACTTTGGAAAGAAGATGCTGCATAAATCATACACACACACACAACCCTAAAGAAAGCATTAGAAGAAAGCTATCTAAAGGGCTGTCACATGGAGGATGGAACAAGCTTGTTTTCTCCTCTTCTGGAGGCTAAGACCCAAACCAATTGTCAGGGAACTGACATCGGAGCGAGAGGCGAAGGGGAGGCTCCCAGATGATGCTGGCAAAGGATCCAGCAGCAGGGGGAGAAACAGCTCAGTAGAGGGGGAAGCCAATCAGCGCAATACCAGGGATAAAGGGAGGCAGACGGGGGAAGTGGAGAGGGCTCCAGGATTCTTCACTGGACATCAGTGAGGAGAGCCCAGGTCCTCCGCTACCCACGCCTTCCCTGCGCAGAAGACTCCCGCGCAGTGAGAGGAGGAGGAGACTGGGTGTCAAACAACTTTTATGTTGGAAGAGGTTCAAGAAACGCCCACTGACGGATTCTGCCAGTGACTGAGGCAGCCACGATGAGAAGGGGCTGTGCAGTCAGAAAGGTTTAACAAGGCAAATTAATCGAGAAAGGCACCAGTTTACGCACAAGTAACTCATACCTATTACACCAATGTAGCATGGCAGGCCCTGCCCTGTGGACTCCTTGCCAACTGAAGTTGGGCAAGAGCAGGGGCGTAGGAAGGGGGGCGGACCGCCCTGGGTGCCGTCACTGAGGGGGTTGACATTCGGCGCACCGCCCACCCGCAACTCCCAAGCCTACCCCGAGCCGACGGGGTAAGGGGGGAGCTGTGCCACTTTGCCAGTGGCATTCCCCTCTTCCCCCTTTGTTTTGACAGCTTGGGGGAGGCTTGGGAGTTGTGGGCGGGTGGCACGCTGAATGTCCACCATTGGCGGCTTGCCTCTGTGGGTGGCTCGCTCCATCTCCGGCTGCAGGGCCCGCACACCGCTCCGGGCATCCGAGTGGCTATCCCGCGCCTGGGAGGGTACCCTCCTTGCTACGCCCCCCGCGGGAGCGCGCCCACCCTGGGCAGCATGGGCATATGCTCTGCCGCTGGGCAAGAGTCACCCCCTGCTTTCTTTTAGACATCTTTTTCAACAAATGTAGTTACTTTCATTTTCCAATACACAAAAAGCAGTAACAAAGAAGAAACAGAAGAGATCAAAGTGATAGTGGGGATTTTAATTGTATTGTTCAAACAGGGCTTTGGAACAGTGATTTGTTGCCATTTTTTAATTAATTTATTATTATTTCCTCCAAGGAGCTCAAAGTGGTGTACAGTGGTACCTCAGGTTACAGACGCTTCAAGTTATAGACACTTCAGGTTACAGACTCCGCTAACCCAGAAATAGTACCTCGGGTTAAGAACTTTACCTCAGGATGAGAACAAAAATTGCGCGGTGGCAGCGGGAGGCCCCATTAGCTAAAGTGGTACCTCAGGTTAAGTACAGTTTCCGGTTAAGAACGGACCTCCAGAACGAATTAAGTTCTTAACCCAAGGTACCACTGTACATGGTTCTTCCTCCCCGTTTTATCCTCAAAAAACACCCCTTTGAGGTAGGTTAGGCTGAGAGAAAGTGGCCAGTCCAAAGTCACTTGCGTACTTTCTTATTGAGCAGGGAGGGATTCAAACCCTGATCTTCCAGGTCATAGTCCAACCTTCTAACCGCTACATTACACTAGCTCTTAATTCTTATCGATGCACCTTTGATGTATTAACTGAGGTTATGCTTGTAGCATTGTGTTTTGACATTGCAAGCTGCCTAGTTGTATGCTCCACGAAATATTTAAATCAATAAATCGCAAGAGCAGGAACGTTATACTTAGGTGGTATTAGAGAGCTCGCAAAACCTTTAAATGAAATTGCTAAAAAAGGGGGTGCAGGAGAACATTCCTATGGAGAAGGCAAAAAGGCAAGTGGTCGATACATCCGTCGGAGTGCCCAGAGGAGGCTGAGATTTGGGGCTCTTCATTCGCCTCCTCACACACACAGCCTGTTTCTGTGTTGTTCAGAATCAGCTGTCAGCAGCCGAGAAGCCGCAACCCTGTATGTGTTTATTCTGGAGTTAAGTCCGATTGAGCACCGCAGGAATTAACTTCCAAGTAAACATAACACGGATTGTTCCTGTACGTTACGAATCTTGTTTATTTGTGTAGCCAGAGCCATCACACAAAAAACGAACCTGCATGTTTGAAGTCTTACTGAGTGAAGTGGCATGAGTCAAAGGAAACATTATTGACAAGGCAAAGTAAGGGGGAATATTGAGAGGCATGTTGGGGAGTGAACAGGGAACTTTATTATCATCAAAGAATCAGACTCATTATGCTTTTTTATTCCAAAATGAACCCTTTCAACCCTTAATCCATTAATGAATATCCAGAGGGGGTCTAGCTTTCCAGTTTTTAAATGACCGGCTTCAACCCTAGAAAGCTATAGGGAAGCTATGGGGGAGGGCCGTAGCTTAGTGGTAGAACATACGCCTTACAGGCAGGCGGTCCCGGGTTCAATTCCCGACATCTCCAGGTAAAGGCTAGGAGAGACCCACTGCCTGAAACCCCAGAAAGCTGCTTCCAGATAGTGCAGAAATTATGGAGCAGGGACAATATGGAGTGAAAAGATTTCTGACGTGCAAAAGGTGTCAAAATCCTGGTGGAACAAGGGCAATTGGATGTTCCTGGCTCTGCTTCAACACATGACTTGTGGGCCACTGCCATTTTCAGCCGTATCAAATAGGACTGTGAGCAAGAAAATGTTTGGGAAGCCCTGAACCATGGCAAGTCTTTACTTCCGGTGTGTGTGTGTATGTATATATATACATACACACATACATTATATATATATATATATATATACACACACACACACACACACACACACATATATACATACATATACATATACACACACACACACACACACATATACACACACACATATAACTTTTCAGTTGATTAAGCTGTATATTTGGGGAGGGTGGGTGGATTCTCACTGAACTTATCTCATCTCACATTATTTCCAGCAGTCATGGAAGCAAGATGGGATGAAAGCAGATGAGAACACTCCCAGCGACAGTGCTGTTCAATAGCACAGTTCTATTGTGTTTCTGTAAGCTGCCGTGGGGATCCTTCTGGACTAAAAAGCAGGGAGGAAATCAAACGGAATAAAACACAATTAAATAAAAACAAGAAGGGGAAACTTGCCAAAAAATCTCCTGCAGTAAATGGCCAGCAGTCTGAGAAGCCCTTCCAGCTCATTCAGCCGCATATTAAACACCCAGGACAAATGTACCAATAGCAAAAGTACATCAGAACTATATAAGGAGACCCCTAGACCAGGGGTCTACAACCTTTAAGACAAAAAGAGCCACTTGGACCCGTTTCCGGAGAAAAAACAACAACTGGGAGCCGCAAAACCATTGTGACATTTAAAACAAATATATCTCCGGAGCCACGATCTGACAGCGGGCGGGAAGGTGATGTCGGGACGGTGCGTGGCTAACGCACGCACCGCCCCCATGTGACGTCACAGCCAGTACAGTGCCCGCCACAGTGAGGAGTGTCGGGGCGCACAATGCGCTTCCTCCCCTCGCTAGTATCTGCCCCGGAGCCACAGCAAAGATGTAAAAGAGCCACATGCGGCTCCAGAGCCGCAGGTTGCAGACCCCTGCCCTAGACCCTGGGCTCAAAGAGGCTGTAAGTCTGTCATAATGCAGCCGTTGGTTGGTTGGTTGGTTGGTTGGTTGGTTGGTTGGTTTGCTTGCTTGTTTGCTTCCCACCTTTGCCCCAGAACCAGGTGGCTTACAAAAATTAAAACACACAGCACTAGAACACAGAAAGCTACGAACATATAAAATATAATAGCTAAGAAGTAATTAAAATATAATGGAGTTAAAGTGAAGTAAAAACCAAATCATGAGAAGGGAAGACTCCCTGGAAAAGACCCTGATGTTGGGAAAGATGGAGGGCACAAGGAGAAGGGGACGACAGAGGACGAGATGGTTGGACAGTGTTCTCGAAGCTACCAGCATGAGTCTGACCAAACTGCGGGAGGCAGTGGAAGACAGGAGTGCCTGTCGTGCTCTGGTCCATGGGGTCACGAAGAGTTGGACACGACTGAAATGACTAAACAACAACAACAACAACAAAAACCAAATCTATCACTGCATAGGTAGTAGATACACAAGAGAGTAAAAAATACAACAACAACAACAACAACAACAACAGCACAACACATTTAAAAGGCCTTTCCTTAAACAGCAAAAGCCTATTGGAATAAATCAGTTTTTACCTGCGGGTGGAAGGACATAATATAAAGGTAAAGGGACCCCTGACCATTAGGTCCTAGGACAAGACTTAAAAGCAGACTGGGGGAGGGAAAGAGAAATGCCCCCTTTTAAAATCAAATAAACTGAGTCTGAGAAATGTGGTTGAAAATGCGTAGAAGCAACAGAGCAAAACAGAGAGTTAGATCCAGACTAAGTTAGCTGAACTTGGATCTTATTGAAATTCAATGCAAAGTGTTAGTCATGGTTACGTCAAGTCCCATTGATTTCTGATGGGAAGCAAGTCCAACTAACACAGTCCAGATCCAACCCATATGGGACGAAGAAACAGACGAATCCATAAAAAGTGAGAGCTGTTGTTTTTTGTTATTATCTAAGCAAACTACCCTTATCAAAAGGGCCCCTTAGCTCAGCAAGCAGTCAAACTGCTTACAAGCGTCACAGGCAGATACAAAGCAAATGAAGTTGGGGCAGAAGGAGGAAGAGGGAAATCAAAGAGCTTGAATGGAGCCTTTGATCAGAGAACTTCAATCGGCCCAATAAATAAAAGCATTAAGAGCATGCTGCTGAGTTTGTAACAGCGGGGAATCCCAAATCCCACTGGCCCTCCACTCCTAGTGTTCACAGTATAAAATTGTGGGTTTTTTCCCCCGTCGCCACTCCCCAATCACACAAGAATCCCGTCTCATATTCTACATGCCCCAACACCAGAAGTTTCTGGAAAATAAAGGCATCCAAAGTCTGAACGGACCACTGGAAATGTAACCCTGCTGCTGAAATGGGAGCTTGTGTGAGTTATTTTTGGTTTTATTTATTTTTGGATTATTTAAAATAATTGGGTTTTTGCTTATAGTTTTATCCTTTCGTAAGCCACTGAGGGGTGTTTCTGCAATCAAGCAGTAGGTATATACATATAGATAGATATAGACTAGCAGGGAGTGCCCAGTACTGGCCAGGTATTTTTAGAAATCAGAAAATACCGTGATTTTTAAATGGATGGTGTAGTGAGTTTGGACCAGTCACCCATCTGATGGAGTCGATCCAAAGCCAGGTTTCGGTCTGCCATCTTGACTCATAATGGCAACCTGGCACCCCAATATCAACGAGGACTGCCACTCCCACCTTGGGAATCCTTGCACTGAGTTTGGCACTGGTTTCTTGAGAGGTGGGCAAACTGATGCCAAAAAAATGAGTGAGGGTCTGGAAGGAAGCAAGAGGGACAGCATTGGACATGTGTTCTGGGAGAGTTCAAGGCACAAAGGGAGAAAGTGCGGTGGTGGTGGTGGTGGAGACCTTCATCTAGCCAAGATTTAGGAAAGGGACAGACCCCTGAAAGGACAGGGGGCCAAGGGATATAAGATAGCTTCACAAACAAGACTTCATTTTCTTTTTTCCATTTTGATTCATCGCTTGCATTCCGTCTTTTAAAAATGATCGAAAGCATTGGCTACAGAAATGTTGGGTTAGCTTTGCCACGGCGAAGGAGAGTGGAATATTTTTCATCCGAGGGGGAGCAAAGGTGGACAGAAAAACAGGAGTGACTCATACAGCAGGTTACATTCTGGTTGTGGATAAGACCTGTGCTTCTACACACACACACACACACACACACACACACACACACCTCCAAGCAAGCAAGAACTCAAGAACGTGATCTAGCCAGGCAAAAGCACTCAAGGAGGCCCCAGGCTTGTGAGAGGTGTGGCCTGGAAATTGTCAATGTGGTGTGGAGAGTGGATGTAGACAGAGTACTAAGCGCCAAACAGAAAGGCCTGGAGGGGCAGACTCAGTTCTCAAGCCTGAGGCTCACCACTCCTGCCCTAGCAGAAAGTGCTTCAGTAAGACAGGGCAATATAGGCTTCCCCCTTCCTGCTGTAGACGAAGTCTCAGGGGCAGAATGAGGGGTGGGGAAATGGATTAAATGGACAGGGGAGACTGACAAAAAAAATAGCATTTCCTGTCTACTCTACCCACAAATGGTGGATTCCTCATTTAAGGCAAAACCACTGGACACGACTCATTGCTATCAGTTCTAAGCTCGCTGGGGGAAACAGATCCGGAGGACTTGATGATGATGATGTACCTCGGGTTACATACGCTTCAGGTTACAGACTCCGCTAACCCAAAAATAGTGCTTCAGGTTAAGAACTTTGCTTCAGGATGAGAACAGAAATAGTGCGCTGGCAGCGCGGCGGCAGCGGGAGGCTCCATTAGCTAAAGTGGTGCTTCAGGTTAAGAACAGTTTCAGGTTAAGAACGGACCTCTGGAACGAATTAAGTACTTAACCCGAGGTACCACTGTATTGTTATATTCCAGGAATCTGTTGTGTCCCTTGAACACCAGCTGAACACCAGTTTTATCATCATAAAAACATGAAAAAAAATTTCTCCTACCATTTACCTAATTGCACACCCTCAAGGGGGTGGGGAAAACCACAAAATCATTTCAACTAATTAGACAAATGGTAGCAATATTTACACCAGCCTACCTCCAACAAGGGCTACACCAAGGTTAGGTACCTGTTGAGTTTCAGGAAGTGTTGCTTTGGCTAATGGAAATTAAATGGTAACCTCATTTTAAGAGCGTGTCAAAACCACTTCGCAATGCAAAGAGAAATGATCAAAAGGTTTCTGTCACTAAGAGGAGCAGCCTGCAATTACTTGGGTGAGCACATTGCTTTGCTTTTTAAAAAAAAAATAAATGCTAAGATATTCTCTCATCTGGCCAGAATTCCACTGAAGTTGAACAGGGGTCTTATTTAATAGAGATGGTTCTCAATTGCCCTGTAGATGACACACGTAGCAAAATATATATCCAATTTGCACTTGGCATGAACCAAACTTGGTTGTTGCAAATGCAGGCTGAAAAATAAATTCTATAGGCAGTGAAACATTAAGGCAGATGTGTTAATGGCCATGGCTCCCTATGCATCTTCTGATCCAGGTCAGGAACAGGAAACATCCAAGAGTGAGGACATGGACTCAAAATTGGGCAGGGAGTGAGACTATGCAGCAGAGCTAGCTTGATGAAGCCCTCCTTTGCTCTCGGAGCTGACAAGGTGAGAGACCCAAGCCCTTCCCATCCCTTGGAGGATGAGAGGGAAATCTTAGGTGCAGCCATCTGTGACACACTGGGACTGGGGGAAGAGGAGGTGCACCCAGCAAGAACTCCCAGAGAGATGTGGTGCATCAAGAGAAGGGGAGAATATTTCCCCCCACTCCCCAGATAAGTGCCTGTCTTCAGGTCAGGAACTGCTGAAGGCACACAACTTCTTGTGAGTAGCTGAGCCTTCTCTGCTCCTGTTTAAATACTTGGTTAAAAGGCAGGGAAACTTGTTAGAACAACTGTCTTGGAACTCTTGCTACCAATCCTGGACTAGGGCTGGGCAATTTATCGATATATCATCCAAAACCCGTTTGAAGTCCATATTGGTTTCATAATGTTTGACTTAGCAATCAGGGTGTGGGTGTGGGTGTATGCACACTATGCAAAAATCATGATGCGGAGAAAACCATGAAGCCAGCCAATGCCTCTACTTAGCTCCATCCTTATTTCAGACACTGTGGTATATTGGTATACAGTGGTACCTCAGGTTACATACACTTCAGGTTACAGACTCCGCTAACTCAGAAATAGTACCTCGGGTTAAGAACTTTGCTTCAGGATGAGAACAGAAATCAGGCTCTGGCGGCGCGACAGCAGTAGGAGGCCCCATTAGCTAAAGTGGTGCTTCAGGTTAAGAACAGTTTCAGGTTAAGAACGGACCTCCAGAACGAATTAAGTACTTAACCCAAGGTACCACTGTATCACGATACTCAGCTGGTGATATACATGATGTTGAAAACCAGATGTCGGCCAGCCCTATCCTGGACTGCTGAACCTTGTCTTTGTCTCTTGAACTGGTTATGCTGTTGTAAGAGCACCAGGACTAAATACTGCTCTTTCCTAGCCACTAAGTCTGCACCATTGATCTGCTACAATGAAAGTTTGCTTCTTACTTCCAAATAAGCACTACTGTGGTTGGGTTTTGGACAGGAGCTGGGATATTTGTTCACAGCTAACTCAAAAATAATAATAGTACTGGACCGAACTGCAAATATCTGGGAATGCTGCTGTTCAAGCCATGGCTCAAGGTAAGAAGTGGTTTTTTTAAACGGCGCTAAAGTGGATCTGACAAGCATTTAAACAGCTGGAGGAAACAGGTGGCCTGTCAGTCTTGCGGCTCGGGCAGTTGCTCTATTTGTGGAATGAGCTCGTGCTTGGCTCAAAGTGCTCCATGTCGCACTGCCAACAACCATCTTGGCTCAAATTTGCGTTATCCCAGCAATGAAGAAATGAGCAATCAAGGACAATTAGGAATTACCTGCCTTGATGGCATCGCTCAGTCGCTGCTAGGAACGATTAGCGCAAAGTGGATCAAGCTCCAGCCTTTTCACCTCCTCCTTTGTAACAGTTATCCCAATAGGCAAATTGTTGACTATTAAGCTGATAAGGTAAGAACTTTCATCTTAAGGTACGGATAAATACTCCTGGTTGGTAGCAGAATGCTGTATCTGGGAGACTAAGATAATGCACTAGCCCTCCTATCTTTTTAATAAATAATAAAAAGAACTATTGAACAAATATAGAAAGAAAACTACAAATGAAAACTACTTTTTTTTTTACTTCTTTTGCAAAAGCAGATTCTAGCCACAATAAAGTGAGACCTGTCTGTATCTCTGCCATCACTAACCTAGGAAGCGAATTTTCTCTCTGATAGCAAAGGAATCATCTTTGGATGTGTGTCCTGTGATGGACAATCAGCAAGAGATTTGTGGTTGTGTTTCCACAGGCAGCAAACCTCACCTCATCGCAAGTATTCACTTCTTCAGATACTGTCCCCACACAGGTGAGACCTCGGGGTTGTGGTGTCAACCATTGTGGGCTGCCCAGGTAGCACTGCCCCACAACATGGCCTTTTCAGTGGCAGTTGCCCATTTATGGAATGGCCTCCCTGGCAAGGTGTATCCATCTTCCTCATTACTGATTCCTTTAGGAGGAATCCAAAAACAACTAGATTTTTTATTTTTGGCTTTAGCCTTTTCCAGCTTCTTCTTCCTTTGGCTAAAAGGAACTACACCCCACCATTACAGGTTATTCTCCAGCTGAGCACAGGTATAAAGAGTGCAGCAATGCAGAGAAACTATATGCTCTCCTTGAAGTTCAGAGTACGTCTGTGCCATATGTTCTAGTTTAGAAGCTACAGAACTCAAGGTTTCATCTACCCAGGTAGCTACCTTATTGTTTTCTGTGGCAACAGTTGCTCTGATGCTGTTTGCAGAAAGGAGGGTAATCTTCTCGTTGGCTAATCCCAGGTACATGGCAGGTGGGTGATGTATAATAATAATAATAATAATAATAATAATAATAATAATAATAATAATAATTATTATTATTATTTATTATTTATACGCCACCCATCTGGCTGAGTTTCCCCATCTGACTGAGTTTATAGAAGGATTCTGTGCATTTCTGTAAGGTTCAGATTCACTCCATTTCCACTGATACAGCTCCCCTTTACTGCTCACTGCCACAAGCTCAGAATACAAAGCATCAATAGAAATAAATTTCATCCCATCCTTATCCAGCCACCACTGCAAGTCCTCTCCTAAAGAGGCTTTGGACAGGTGTATTCTTCTTGTCAAGGTTTGGCTCCCCTTCTTTGCTTGTAGAGCCTCTTTCATTATATCAAATGAGGCTCCATCAAGCCACCTTCTTTCATACAAACGTAAAACAGACTCACGTTCACGCAACAGCTCAGAGTCTCCCTCTAAGGGAAGAAAGAGAACTCGGGATGAGCTTAGCCTGGAAAGTGATGAGCGCCGAAAGGATGAATAACCAAAGTAATATCTTCTGAAAACATAGCATCAGAATCAGTGATGACACTTGGTATGTCAGCATCCAGAAGAGACATAAGATCCTCTCCAGGAAGGTAAGATTCACTCGCCGCGTCGTCACCATCATCCCCATCTTCATCATCATGGCTCAGCAAGTTGTTGACTGCAAGATTTGTCTGCTGGAGCTCTCTTATAATTACACTCCTAGATATTCCTTGTAAAACAACTTGTGCCTGTGAAATGAGTTCTTCTGCAATAACAGATGCTGGAATCACTGGCTGGGGCTGACCACCCAAGAGCCCAGATCCTCTATCACGTCCTGTTTGAATAACTCGTGTTTGCTTCCTGGAATCTCTAGCTCCAGCTGATGATCTACCAGAGGATCCTTCCTTCTTCACTTCCTCCGACACCAGAGCTCCAGCAACTCCCAAGGGTGTTGCCTGCCAGCCTGCCCAGAGTTTCAGAATCCAAAAACGTCCCGGCTTATCCTGGCATTTGATGGCTGAAAGGCACTGTTTCTGGCAAAGCTGAGATGGCTAGATGAGGAAATGCTTTTGGAATGCTGTTGGGGTTTTTTTAATGCTTTAGTATGGATGTGCCTGCAGCCCTGTGCTCCTTCAGGAGCAAGGGCAGGATATACTGTATTTTTTCGTGTATAAGACTAGGTTTTTTTCCTAAAAAATAATGTCAAAAAATAGGGGGCGTCTTATACTCTGGGCCATCTCCCCTCATTTTCTTAAATCTGAGTCCCACAAAATAGGAATGTCTTATTCATTTCTTAGGGATGTGGGTGGCGCTGTGGGTTAAAACACAGAGCCTAGGACTTGCCGATCGGAAGGTTGGCGGTTCGAATCCCCGCGACGGGGTGAGCTCCCGTTGCTCAGTCCCTGCTCCTGCCAACCTAGCAGTTCAAAAGCACGTCAAAGTGCAAGTAGATAAATAGGTACCGCTCTGACGGGAAGGTAAACGGCATTTCCGTGCGCTGCTCTGGTTCGCCAGAAGCGGCTTAGTCATGCTGGCCACATGACCCAGAAGCTGTATGCCGGCTCCCTCGGCCAATAAAGCGAGATGAGAGTCACAACCCCAGAGTCAGCCACGACTCGACCTAATGGTTAGGGGTCCCTTTACCTTTACCTATTCATGTCTTATCAAGTATTTCGGCATTTCCAGCTGTTCCTTTCTGACGGGGTATCTGTCACTCCAAATTATACCAGGCAGTTGCGCAACCAGGAGGTTTGGTTTCGATCTTACGGAAAGGTAGCATTTCTGGGGGAAATGTGAGCTTTCTCTAAAATTCAGCGCCATCCAGGTCAAGGCTTAGGTGATGCAAATCAGTCGCTTCAGAAAACCCCAACCGGGAAGGAACGTTGCTTGCATTCAGGGAGACTTCCAAGTCAACTTGTTTAACATCCGACTGTTGAGCGCTAAAGCATGCCCTCATCTCCCATTGATCACCACAGGACTTGGGCACACCTAACTTCCAAAGAAGCAATTGCTCAATACCATTCTAGAACATAAAGAGATTAAAAGCATATTTGCAAAGGAAGCAGGGTGGTAAATTAGGAGGGTTCTTTGTAAAGGGACATTCAAGTCAGCTGTACCACATAAAATCACTGCTGTCCAAAAGCAGCAATGGACTAATATTTCCCATAAGGAAAACAACATAATAAAACCATGTAAGGTCTTCCAGCTGGTGCCAACTCAGATCGGCTGTGCTGACCCAGCAGCTGGAGAGGTCCTCAGAGGAAAAAAGTCAAAAACTCTTAAGGCAATGTGGTAGACTACTGATAAAATGTCTGGCAACAACAGCGAAACAACACAAATATCACCGTGTACACTGTGATAAGCCACTCGCCTCAGTGTTATAAAATTCTGTACCATTATTTTGAGGAGGAAAGAGCAAGAGACGCACAAGCTACGCTCACCAACCTCCCAAATCCAAGAGTTTGCAATAAAATTACCGCTTTAAAAATTAATCCTTCCCTTCCAGCGTTAAGAGAAGTACATGGAAAACATCACTCGATAATTAACCTGCTGCTTGCATTATTACCCAACCGCTCCTCCAAGACTTCAAACCACACCGGCTCTCAGATTTTAAGAACATTTCGTTATCTCTGCTTAGCCTCTGGCAAAAGGCAGGAGTTCAATTAAATAAATATATGGCATGCCAGAAGAAGTGTCTCGTGGTTATACATATTGCACACGCACAAAATGCAAACACCACCTTCCCAAGGAATTTTGTGTGTGAAAGGGTAATAAATCAGGGCAGAGGACATGTTACTGTAGTCAGTGTTGTGGACAACTTTTCCATCCAGAAGGTCCCCGGTTCAATTTCTGGCATCTCCATTTAAAACTATCAGGTAGCAGGGGGATGGGAGAGGTCTCCATCTATGTTCCCTGCTTGTTGAGGAACCTTAGGGCTATATGGACAAAAAGTCAGACTTGATAGAGGATGGCTTGCTAACTAGACATAGGGATTTGTTAGAATTCCTGCTCCATGACTGCAGTCATGGGATTGTTGTCTTTCACATGACGGTATATGTTTTGACTCCACAGAGTGGGAAGTGACGGAGACAGGATGTTTGTGTTACTGTGTTCCGTGAAGTGGGACTATTGTCCTTTGTTCTTTTTCTCTCTGCTGTCTGATGCTAGAGGGAGAGGGAGCCATGTTGCAGTGCTCCGTGTGTGTTTATATGTAAATAAAGTAGATTAGCCAAAATGCTGAGTTACTGAGGTCTGTTACACAAGCTGAGAAGACTCTGCAGATCCCTAAGTGTGCCGGTTTCGGTTGGCATCGGTCGCTGTGATGTTCGGGCTGAAGAAAGCTTCTGAAGTTCCCGAACAATCGACCAGAAGGAGGAAACATGCCAGTCAGGCATGTGTCTCTGCCAGGGTCCTACTCGAGTGTAGGCTGAGCTCCTAACAGTATTCAAAGCAGCCCTAAGGCAAGCGTTCCATCAGTGCAAGGATTTTTTGCCTGCCCAACAAGACATTCTCTTCTGGAGGTTCCAGACCAGATTTGGGGATGGCACAGGGCACATGTGGGGAAAGGAGATGGGGGAATCATGGTGTGCAAGAGGAAGTTGTTCTGCTTGCACAATTATTTAGTTGAATGCCACCAATGGATTTGTAAACTAATTAACTGGTGTGATTGGTCAGCTAAAGATTTTTTTTAAAAAAAATTAAACTCAAGATAAAACTTTGTCCACTCCCCCAACCCAAGCAGATTGATGAAGCTGGCAATAACCAAAGAAACCAAGACTTGGGATGCTGCAACTATGCAGTCAGGAGAGATGCAGCAGCTGCCTTGTTCTCTGACATCTTTTCGCAGGGCCTGCAAGATGGAGCTGCTCTGCCAGGCCTGACCCCCTTCTTTCTATGGGACCCTGTATGTTAAGTGGCCTCTTTGGCTATTTCTATCGGCCCATATGGGACCAGCATGAGTGGCTGGGCCTGGTGAAATTTTAATTCCTTACCACTACGGTTATAATTCATGGGTTCCCACTTAATTTTATTGTGATTTTAAATGTGATTCAAATTGTATTTTAAACTAATCGTTTGATTTTGTGTTTTTAATGTATTTTATATATTTGGTGTTAGCCGCCCTGAGCCCGGTCTCGGTCTGGGAGGGTGGGGTATAAATATATTATTATTATTATTATTATTATTATTATTATTATTATTATTATTTAAGGTTGATTAAGATAGCTGTTTCCTTTCCACTTCTTCTTCTTTTTTTTAGAAATTTTTATTGGTTTTTCACCTTTTATAGAGACAAATACACACAAAAAAGACAAAAGACAAAAACATGTATAATTTCCGAAAATCCTACTTTCCTAACCTTGTTCCCTGACTTCCCCCCACCCCCCTTCATGCATCCCAATTCCCAAAATTGTGTCAGCAAATTGGTATTTCTCTTCTTGATCATCTTAAAATTGCCTCTTTTATAAAGAAAAATAAATTTTTTTCTAAGTTGGACTTAAGTTCTCTTCCATTGATTTCCCAATTTGTCTTAAATAAGAGTCATATTAACTAAACCCAAAGGTCTTGAGTGTTTTTACAATTCTATTCTTCCCTCCCTCCCATCCCCGGTTTCGTCCCTTCCCAATACATGTCCAAAGTATCAGCTCTTAGCCTGGGTTCCTCACGTCCAAGGCTTTCAAGTCTCTTTCAGTCCCTCTCCGCCGGTCTTGTTGGTAATCCTTTATGTCGGTCGTCGAATCTCGAAAAAATTCTGTCACCATCCATCCGTATTCTTTTCCCACAAGGGCATTTGGGAACAGCTGCTGAAAAATTTCCACAAAGTCTGCATCTTCAGAGTCAAAGTCAAAGTGGAGGCCCCCATCATATTTCTTTATTTTAAGCTCCTGTGTTCCATAAACTCCCGGGGCCTCCTCCTTCATCTTTTGCATCTTTCGCAGATTTGTGGTAGATGTAATCCAAAAGTCTCCTTGTTTATATTCCACAGATGCCAGCTTCTGGTTGGTACTTTCCAACTTTACTTTCTCTTTTTCTTGTTTAGTCTCTTCCACTTCTTTAGATATCATTTCCAATTCAGCTGTGGATTCTTTCTCATCCAGGTCCTCAATACATTCAGCAGAGCTGGTTGTTTCAGAAGTCAAGGTCATGAGTTGTTTATTCATAGCCAGACTCTGCTCTTGTAAGATTCCCACCAGATGAAACATTCTTTCGATTTCCACTAGTAACTTTCCATCCACAGCCATTGTAATTTCACAGAGTTCCCCCTAGAGGGAATCTGGTTACTTGGTAATCTTTCTCCAACAATCCTCCAACTTATTATTATTACTTTGTTTCCAACAATTTTAACTCAATTGTAACTCATTTTAGTCCAGAGGGATCTTAAGTAACGATTTTTCCACTTAAACTGCCTGTTTGACAGCTTTGACAGCTGTCAAAGTCCACACCTCTTCCACAAGCTTAAAAGCAGGACGTTCCCGGGCCCGGGAGAGGGGGGGTTGTTTACAGCAGAAAGAAAGCTTTCAGCACTCCACTCTCCAGCTCAAAATTTATTTTTGCCAAATCTTGGAAGTTAAAGTCTTTTTCAACTCACCCCACCAAGGGTAGGCACTCCAACTTAGTTCTTATATCGTTGCTTGGGTCGTCTGCAAGAAGGGGGGGTGCGGACTTCCTTTTAGCACACCCCCCGGTCGTCTCAAATTCACAAGGTAATATTCATAAAATCCAATTCCGTTTTACTCATGGGTTATTCTTTTCAGTCCGAATTTCAAGGAAGGGAATCAGCGCTCTCCAGTCATGGCTCGCGGCTTTGCTCAACCGAGGTAGCGATCGACTCTCAGCACCACGCCACCCTCCGTATCCTCTCCGCAGCCTTTAAAAAGGCTCTTCGTGAATCGGGGGGGCGCTTAAGGTGCCCACCGAGTCTTCAGTCCGCAGGCTTCAGCGCCTGCGGTTTTTGAGGGTCCCCGCGTCGCCGGCGCGGCAAGACCCGTCCTCAGTTGAGCCGATTCCCTCCGCAGCTCGGAGGGAATCCGCCATTTCCAGATCGCGCCAACCCGGAAGTCCCTGTTTCCTTTCCACTTCAAGTGGTTGCTTCGTCTTTCATGGTGAAGCTGACAATGACTTTCCTCTGAACAAAAGGAACTAGAGGCCTCAGGGCTACAGACATGGGAGCTACCGGCACAGCAGTTGCTGTGTTGGACTAGGAGTTGGGAGTCCAGGATTCAAATCTCTACCTGGCCATGAAGCTCCTAGGGCAACCTTGGAACAGTCACCATCTCTCTCAGCCTAACCCACCTCACAGGGTGGTCGCAAGGGACAAAAGGGGAAGGGGGAGGAAAATGTATGCCGCCTTGAGCTCCTCAAAGTAAAGGTGGGAATAGAAATGCAATAAATAGCCATATATTTCAATTTAGAAGTCTTGTTTACACCTCCAGCAAACAAATGTCTCTGAAAGAGCCAGGGTTTGTTCCCCAGTTTCCCAATTAACAGTAGCATCCCGTATGGCCAAGCACTGAACCTACCCCAATTAGAAACATGTTTCATCTAGATCTCAGGCTCATGCTCTCTCTCCTTTTCCAGCAAAGTTTTGAAAAAACAAATATTTGCCACCAACCGTATCTTTCCTTGTAATGTGAAACTCCAAATCCCAATAATCTGATTTATTCTGAGCCATTCCCTGCAATTACATTAAATCCTAAAATGCACAATGTTCTAAGGTCTATTTATCAGGACCTTTTCTTTGGACAACGCAAGAAGGTAAAGAAGATTATTCACAACTAACATATTAATTATGATGGAGCAGGGCTGAAATTGAAAATCTCTGTGAGCCACACAATTCTAGTATCCCTGATGAATACAGCTTTTGCCAGAATGTCAGGGAAACGGCTCCTGGCAAACTTCCAAGTGTAAAAAAGACTGAATTCCACTGCCCCATCTGTCCATACCCAAGTTACTTCAAAAGATCAATTTAAGAACTAAACTAATATGATATTTTAGACATAGAAGAGCTCATCTCCAGCAATAAAATGGAAGGAAATTAGTGGGTCAATTTTGGTTTATTCCAGCATTCCTCGTCATTTGCAACAACAACAAAAAAGAGGGTTTTAAGACAAAGCACTAGCAGCATCCAACACATCAGCATAAATTAAGGGCAAAAAGACCCTGAAATTTCCCATGTTATATACCGCATTTTTCCGTGTATAAGACATCATTGTTTTGGGGGACTCTAAATTAAGAAAGCACCCCTCAACGCTACCTGTGTATAAGACGAGCCCCAATTTTACACCTAATTTTTTGGTAAAAAAACCACCTAGTCTTATACGCGGAAAAATACGGCAATTACCCTTTTCGTTGGACTCGACAGTTTTCACACAGCTGATAGTGGCACAACTACAACATGTTCTTTAGCCTTATGTTATGCAGGGTATTTTGAAAGAGAAGGGGGAAAACAGAGCTTTAAGTTAACTATTTTGTTCCTGATGGTGCTCGTTCCCTTGGCCTGAAAAGCGAGATGAGCGGCGCACCCCATAGTTGCCTTTGACTGGACTTTACCGTCCAGGGGCCCTTTTCCTTTTCTTTAATTTTTAACCATCTTAATGTTTTGAAGCAAAGAGAGGGAGCGAGGGAGGGACAGACAGAGGGAGAATTAAGGGACCCTCTAATGCAGGGTTTCCCAAACTTGGGTCTCCAGCTGTTTTTGGACTACAAATGCCATAATCCATAGCTAGCAGGACCAGTGGTCAAGGATGATGGGAACTGTAGTCCAAAAACAGCCGGAGACCCAAGTTTGGGAACCTCTGCTCTAATGCTCGCTTACAAAAAGTAGAGCAGAATACTGGCAAAGACCTTAACAGGTCTGTACACTAGGTGCTGAAAACCATAGGTGGGCAGAGTGCTGCTGTGCTTAGGTTTCGCTTGTGCGCTTTCCATAGACATCTTGGTCACTGTGAGAACAGATGCTGGACTAGGTTGGCATTTAGTCTGATCCAGCAGGAAAGTATTTTTTCTCGCAATCCCATCTCCTTGGCACACATCTATCTGCTTCTATAAAACTGAAAAGTACAGTGGTGCCTCGCAAGACGAAAATAATTCGCTCCGCGAGTTTTTTCGTCTAGCAAATTTTTCATCTTGCAAAGCACGGTGTCGGAAAAGTTTTGGAAAAGCTTCAAAAATCGCCAAAAACCTCAAAAAAGGCTACCACATGAGTTGCTCCTCGAAGTCAAGTCGCAACTGTATTAACAGTGTTAAGAAAAAGGAAACAAACTTGCAAAAAACACAATATGTTTTCGTCTTGCGAAGCAAGCCCATAGGGAAATTCGTCTTGCGAAGCAGCTCAAAAACCGCAAAACCCTTTCGTCTAGCGAGTTTTTCGTCTTGCGAGGCATTCGTCTTGCGGGGCACCACTGTATCACTTTCCGTTTAAAAACACACAGACACACAGACTTTGGAGTTGCCTGCGTATGACTTGAGAATTATACTTTGATTCCTTAAGCCTGGCACTTTCACAGTTTAAAGAAGCTGTATCCTCTGTGTTCAAAGGAAGGGGATCTCTAAGTATTTGATATTCAGGTTATGTATATTCATAAGAAATGCTTATAATGGATTAAATAGGCATAGCTAAACAATTAAACTGAAAATTTAAAATGTAATTGCGGTCTTAGAAAGTTTTCCGTCCACGTGCTGCAGAACCACTTTAATTCAGCGATGAACTCATTCTTTGAACATATATTGTGGGGGGGGGTTTATTACCAAATAAATTAAAAAGGCTTCAAGTGAAGATAACTGTTAGCTTTATTATGATGATTTGACATCCACCAAATGATAATATTAGTTCTGAGCTGTTGTGCCTAAAGGAATTATTAAGTCTCTTTTTTAAAAAAGTCATTTGAGTTACACCTAAGTAAAATTGAATAAATCTCTCGGTTTGTTTTTATTTAGGTCAAAGATGAACTGCGGTGCGGCAGCTAGTTAGCATGGTGGGCTCAGATGTGGGAACTGGAGGCTCAAATCCCTGCTTAGCTCTGAAACCTGAACATCCCTCTATTTACCTCAAAAATGTTTTGTGAACCTTTATTTGAGCAACTGCAAAAGATTGAAGCCTTTAATGCCAGTACCAGGGGGATCTTATATTCTTTGTTTATTCGTGTATTTATTATTTCAGTTTGTATGTCGCTTTCCCACATAACTGTGCCCACAGCGGCTCCCGTAACAACAGAAAATATAAAGCAGTATTACAGTAACAACCCAAACACTGATTCATTTCAAAACATCGTGGTCTGCATTCAATGAGGTTTTACTCAAGAGCAGACCCACTTAAATTAATGGACATGACTAACTCACGCCCATTAAGTTCAATGGGTCTACTTGGATGCAACCCTCTGGGCAGGACTAGTGTCAGATTCAGCCCAATATGACAATCCAGATAAATAGTTCATCTTAATGATACAGATATTATAACAAATTCATTATAATATAGTAATAATAATAAATTATTATTTATACCCCGCCCGTCTGGCTGAGTTTCCCCAGCCACTCTGGGTGGCTTCCAACAAAAGATTAAAAATACATTAAAACTTCAATCATTAAAATCTTCCCTAAACAGGGCTGCCTTCAGAAGTCTTCTAAAAGTCAGAGATTCGCTTATTTCCTTTACATCTGATGGGAGGGCATTCCATAGGGTGGGCGCCACTACCAAGAAGGCCCTCTGTCTGGTTCCCTGTAACTTTGCTTCTCGCAGTGAGGGAACTGCCAGACGGCCCTCGGCGCTGGATCTCAGTGTCCGGGCTTAATGATGGGGGTGGAGATGCTCCTTCAGGTATACTGGACCGAGGCCGTTTAGGGCTTTAAAGGTCAGCACCAACACTTTGAATTGTTCTCAGAAACGTACAGTAAACCATCAAATGGCATCCGTTAGCCGAAATACCGTATATAAATCTGAAGCGGACTGGTTAAACATTTCCAATGCAATTGGATATAATCAGCACCCAGAACTAATAAGTACAGTGGACGCTCGGGTTGCGAATGTGATCCGTGCGGAAAGCACATTCGCAACCCGCAGCGTCCGCAACCCGCAGCTCATGCATGGGTCTGCGCATGCGCAGGTTGTGATTTGGCGCTTCTGCGCATGTGCGAGCGCCGAAACCCGGAACGTCCGGGTTCAGCACGGTGTGCAACCCGAAATGTCTGTAACCCGAGGTATGACTGTACATAACTTTTTTCCAATAGAGGTTAAAAAATAAAGGACACACAGTTCCTAGAAGCTTTATCATAGGCTAAAAAAGCATCTCTCTTTAGGTGTACCCTCAGGCTTGCACATGCCTTGAGGGATCTTTGACTACTTCTCTCTCTTATGAAGAGACCCACTGTATACAGTGGTACCTCAGGTTACAGACTCCGCTAACCCAGAAATAGTACCTCGGGTTAAGAACTTTGCTACAGGATGAGGACAGAAATCGTGCTCCGGTGGTGCGGCGGCAGCAGGAGGCCCTATTAGCTAAAGTGGTGCTTCAGGTTAAGAACAGTTTCAGGTTAAGAACGGACCTCCGGAACGAATTAAGTACGTAACCAGAGGTACCACTGTATACTACAAACACCCAGAGGATGGCAGCACAAGAACAGGCCTTTTCTGTGGTGGCTCCCCATTTGTGAATGTTCTCCCCAGGGAGGTTTGTCTAATGCCTTCACTGCATTTCTTTAAACACCATGTGAAGACATTCCTCTTTTCCTAGGTCTTTGGCTAATTAAACAATCTATGGCTTTTTAAAACTGGAGGATATTGTTTTGTTTGTTGTTACGTTACGTATTTTTGTGTTTTTATACTGTAAAACCTCCCTGTGATCCTTGGATGAAGGGCAGCGTATAAATTCGATACAATAGAAGTAAAATAAACTTGCTCTGGAAAGCCTTCCCCATGTCAGAACTGGCTTGCCAGGTGGCACTGGGAGCTACAACCCAAATACCCCTAAGCCCCAAAGCCTATTTAGGCATAGAATCATAGAGTTGGAAGGGATCCTGAGCATCATCTAGTCCATAGGTAGGCAAACTAAGGCCCAGGGGGCGGATGTGGCCCAATTGCCTTCTCAATCTGGCCCGCGGATGGTCCGGAAATCAGCGTGTTTTTACATGAGTAGAATGTGTCCTTTTATTTAAAATGCATCTCTGGGTTATTTGTGGGGCATAGGAATTCGTTCATCCCCCCCCCAAAAAAAAATAATAATCCGGCCCCCCACAAGGTCTGAGGGACAGTGGACTGGTCCCCTGCTGAAAAAGTTTTATGACCCCTGATTTAGTCCAACCCCCTGAAAATGTAGGAATATGCAGCTGTCCCTTACGGAAATTGAACGTGCAACCTGGGCCTTATAAGCACCATGCTCCAACCAAGTGCGCGGCAGAACTGCTTTTGCAGTTCTCTAAAACCCAGCCAATGGCCTGGTTCACGTGTAAACACTAAGTCAAACGTTGTGATTCCCAAGTGCCTGGCGACCCACTGTCTGTTGAGCGCATGGAAAGCAATGCACAAGGGAAAGTGATAGGTAGGCGGGACAACCCATCTGCCCGTCATCTAACATCATAATGACAAGCAGGACAGAGCATGGGAGAGGTAGTCTGTGTAGCAGAGGCTTTAAAAAGCCTGTCCGCTCTCAGCCTTTGCTGGATCAAGTGGCTTCCTCAGAGCTATCCGAGGTCCTGAAACCTCTGGCCAGCCTTGCAGCCTTCTTCCTAGAACCTGGCCTCAGACCAGAACATGCCTTGCTGTTCAGCGCCGAGATCATCATTTTCCGGCCTGTACGTTAAGGCCAGCCAAAAATTGTTGACCCTTCTATAGCACTTCCATAGCAGCAGCAGCATGCATAAATAGATGATAGATAGATAGATAGATGATAGATAGATAGATAGATAGATAGATGGAGGGATGGATGGATATGCAGATTTGTAGTAATACAGCTCTATCCTTACATAAATCAGCCTCCAACAAAACATCCTTTTTGGAACCATATGTATTATAAAACATATGCAGCTCAAATTTATTCTTAGTATCAGTGATGGAAATGTAACCCACAGCTGATGAAAGACAACCAGAAGGCATGGCGCAGAGCCGTTCATTTTTAGAAACTATCGTTCTATCACCACCCCCTTTTTTCTTGTGTAAAACCTGACCAACCCACACAGTTTCTATTCCTATCACTCCTTCATTTACATAATTGTAACACAGAAGAATATAGCTAGCCAAGGTTCCTTCCTCTCCCCTCCCCTCCCCTCCCCTCCCCTCCCCCCACCAGTAATTACACTAAGTCAGTATCAAATGAAGGATAATTTTTTGTATTTTAAGCAGCTTAAAAGGATCGTTTTCATGAATATTTTTTAATACAAATCAGTACACCAAAAAACAACCGCATAGTGCTTCAAAACATTTTTCTAATGAAGCGCTAAGTCAAAGCCATGCAGGGACAGGAAAGTCAAGCCACTTGATGCAATCTCTTGATCAGGGATAGCCAAATTGCAGCCCTTCAAATGTTGTTGGACTACAACTCCCATCATCACTAATCTAATTGGGGTTATGCTGTCTGGGGATGATGGGACCTGTAGTCCAACACCTGGAAGGAACCACAATGACTTCCTGTGCTCTTGACTTCAGCCTGTCTTTCTCACATTTATCAGTATATATATTTACCATCCATAGTCTGAAATCCTAGGAATGATTTAAAGTGTTGTGCTGAGAATGGCTTGCTTTCAACAAACTGAAAGACTTTGCTGGGACAGTTTCCCCAGAAAGATTTCTCCCATTTATACTGTATGTTTGGGGATATGGCTTACTTTGTTAGCTCTGGTATGTGCTTTTACTCATTAATTGTGTAGCGTGCTTGTAAAAAGGTAAAGGGACCCCTGACAATTAGTCCAGTCGTGGCTGACTCTCGGGTTGCGGTGCTCATCTCCCTTTATTGGCTGAAGGGAGCCGGCGTACAGCTTCCGGGTCATGTGGCCAACATGACTAAGCTGCTTCTAGCGAACCAGAGCAGCGCACGGAAACGCCGTTTACCTTCCCGCCACAGCGGTACCTATTTATCTACTTGCAGGTTGACGTGCTTTTGAACTGCTAGGTTGGCAGGAGCAGGGACCGAGCAATGGGAGCTCACCCCATCGCGGGGATTCGAACCGCCGACCTTCTGATCGGCAAGTCCTAGGCTCTGTGGTTTAACCCACAGCTCCACCTGCGTCCCTGTAGCATGCTTATAGCCGCTATTAAAAAGGCATTTTTCTGGTCAAGTTAGTCAATAGATTTGGTTGCTAGGCGGTGGTTTCTGGCCAGTCTTAGCCTCTGGAAGTATAAGTTGCATGAAAATGCTTGCTATTTCTAAGTAAGATTCTCACAGACCAGGCCTCAGCCTTGAAGAGCTGACTGTGCTAGTAGGCGAAGGGGTTATTCAGCCTTAACATCTGAAGACACACAAGACCATCCATCACCTTGCTGCAGCTAAGCGGTTCTAAATATAGTACTGCGATGGAAGACCCCTTTAGGTTCCATGATGGAAGACGGCAAGTGTGGTGCAGCAGTTTGAGTGTGGGTCTAGGACATGGGTAGGCAAACTAAGGCCCAGGGACCGGATCCGGCCCAATTGCCTTCTAAATCTGGCCCACGGACAGTCCAGGAATCAGCGTGTTTTTACATGAGTAGAATGTGTCCTTTTATTTAAAATGCATCTCTGGGTTATTTGTGGGGCATAGGAATTCGTTCATTTTTATTTTTTCCCCAAAATATAGTCCGGGCCCCCCACAAGGTCTGAGGGACAGTGGACCGGCTCCCTGCTGAAAAAGTTTGCTGACCCCTGGTCTAGGATCTGGGAGCCCAGAGTTCTTGGCCTAACTGCCTCTCAATAGGGTTGTTGTGGGGGTTAATTGAGGAGCAGAAGGATACTGCACACCCCCGTGACCTCCTTGGATGAAAGATGGAATACAAATGCTAAAAGGAAGTAAGAAAGGTGGTGAGATAAATATAAGAAAATTTAAAATGTCTTTACTTGGAATTAAGCGTAGCCAATTTCTTATCCTTTCGATCCCAAATTCAGCATGGGCCATTCTCAGATTTACACATCGTACACTGCCAAATTTCAAATCAGTCTGATGAATTATTTTCTAACCATAAGCAGTAGAACCTATTCCTCACGCCTCAATTTCTCATTATAACAGCAGAATGTGATTCAGCCAACTCACGCTTAATGCAGGGCTATAAATGCGGCTGTATAATAATAAATTATGTGAGAGACTAATGATGGCAATACATAAACGGCTGAAACATTTTATCCTCTAATCTTTAAACTTTCAGTCCAAAAAACCAAATATGATTTTTCAGGAAAAAGTGTTTATTGTAGGAAGTTTGCGGGGGCTATGGGAGCATAGATGAGTGCACTTACAAGGAAAATTCATGAATAGAATTTATGTCTACGTATTTCTTATTAAAAAACCAGGCCATGATACTTGCAAGAAGAATCACATAGCTATATTGATTTAAATTGTTTTACAAACAGGAATTAAGTTACCTAATTCCTCCAGAAGCTTAGAGAACCCTCAATCCATAAGTGCTCAAGCTGTGAATACCAATGGAAAACTTATTTCCGCAGCTTAAAGCACTAGAAAAGTACTAAAAGGCTTTTTACCGCCTGTCAAGAGATTTAATTTTCTCCAACGAAAGTGCCTGTGTGTGTGTGTGTGCGTTTAAAAAGTACTAGTTCTCTCTTTTCAGCCAGTCATTCTATACAGCAAAAGAACCCAGCCCTCACTTCCAGCCAATTTACTTCCAGAATAAAAATAAACCTGAGGAGTGGGAAGAACACATTTTACTGAAAATCAAAATGTGTCGAGGGGACAGATTTTAATGGGCCAAAACCCAAGTCACAGCTAACTTGTCCCAAGTCAATGAGGTATTTAAAAAAACAAAAACAAATTTACCGTATTTTTTGCTCTATAAGACTCACTTTTTCCCTCCTAAAAAGTAAGGGGAAATGTGTGTGCGTTTTATGGAGTGAATGCAGGCTGTGCAGCTATCCCAGAAGCCAGAACAGCAAGAGGGATTGCTGCTTTCACTGCGCAGCGATCCCTCTTGCTGTTCTGGCTTCTGAGATTCAGAATATTTTTTTTCTTGTTTTCCTCCTCAAAAAACTAGGTGCGTCTTGTGGTCTGGTGCGTCTTATAGAGTGAAAAATATGGTACTCTGGATCCAACCCAACAGCCTGAAAGAAGACACTTCTCTGCTGGTTTCCATGCCTAGGATTCTTAATAGCTACTGGACATAATGGCTTTGTCCTACCACCACTGTCAGAGGCAGTATGAGGGGTTGCTGGGAATCCTACGTGTGGGAAGTGCTTTTGTACCCAGGTCCTGTATGTAGGCCTCCAATAGGCATCTTCAGCATTGATTTGCCCATGCTCTAAGATCAGGAGACAAGGTCCTCCTGGTGCTCCTCTCCCCAGTATGAGGCATGAAGTGTGCAGGTCTGGGGAAAACCTTCTCCTCATCCTCATCTTTCCTCAATGAGAGGCATCTCAACATATCTTCCTATAATGTCAGGTGGCTTAGTTGAGACATGTTTTTTTCTGGCATGCTTCACTGAGAACATTCCACAGCTTGGGAGCTACAACCAAAAATGGTCCTCTCCCTTCCTGCCAGCCTCTGAACCTCCCTCAGAGAGCCAGTGTGGTGTAGTGGTTAAGAGCAGTAGTCTCGTAATCTGGAGAACCGGGTTCGCGTCTCCGCTCCTCCACATGCAGCTGCTGGGTGACCTTGGGCCAGTCACACTTCTCTGAAGTCTCTCAGCCCCACTCACCTCACAGAGTGTTTGTTGTGGGGGAGGAAGGGAAAGGAGAATGTCAGCCATTTTGAGACTTCTTTGGGAAGTGATAAAGCGGGATATAAAATCCAAACTCTTCTTTTTCTTCAGAGGAACTCCATGAGAAGGGCCTCAGATGAATCCTGAAGGACAGGGGTCAGCAAACGTTTTCAGCAGGGGGCCAGTCCACTGCCCCTCAGACCTTGTGGGGGGCTGGATTATATTTTTTTGGGGGGGTGAATGAATTCCTATGCCCCACAAATAACCCAGAGATGCATTTTAAATAAAAGGACATATTCTACTCATGTAAAACCATGCTGATTCCGGGACCGTCTGCGGGCCGGATTTAGAAGGTGACAGGGCCAGATCCGGCCCCTGAAGGATTTGTGTAGGTTCCCATCAGCACTCTGAAAGTCTGGAGTAACATGTTCTGATCTTCTGGGCCCAGCCAAAAACCTTGGTGGCCACTTCTAAGATTGGATCTAGAGTTGAGAGAGCAAAAATCTGTTCACCCAATGGGGCTTTTCTGTCCCCTTCTCCTCACTACAGTCTTGCATCCTCCAAAAAGACTCTCCAGAGAATCAGGGGTTCCTCATGAATGTGGAATGTGTCAGAATAGGCTGCCGGGGGGGGGGGGGATGAAAAAAATCAGAAAAAGTGGGATGGAAGGACTTTGCACAAATCAAACTCCACCCAGTGGAGGGGATGGTAAAAAAATGTAGAATTGTGCCAGTGTGGGTCACTAAATCTGTATCCAGCCTACATTACCTAAACAAACACTTGCACAAGCTGTGCATTAGCCCAGAACTGAGGATACAGCCACAATTCTCTGTAAATCTTAAATAGTTCCCAAGCGATCACAAAGGAGTGTTTAAAAGAAAAGAGGGGGGCACAAAAAGGGAATGCGCTTTAAAGGAATCATTCCTCAACTTTGCCCTAGAAACAGAAACCTCTTAAGGCAGAAGCAGGACTTATTGTCATCCGTTGGAGAAAGGGCCTTGGTTCCTTTATGGATCTAAAAGAAACACCAACCACAATTGCCACATGAATAATACAGAGACAAAAGCATGCTGTCTTATCACCCCTGCACAACATGCACAGGACTGGCGAGCATAAGCCATCTATTGCTCTTTTGTCAAGACTTACCGAAAAATAGTAGAACGATAATAGCCTCCCTTGTCGTGTGAAATTACAGGATTAAAATGTTCCATACTAACCAATGGGGAGCATCTTGTATTTTTCAAAACTGTATTTTGGCAATGATTCATTAGCAATGCATTTCGTACCAGCAAAGAGAAGCACTGTCAATAATGCCACAAGCGGCTGTTTTTTCCACACTCACCTTCCACAGCCTGACCTTCTCTTTTCAGCATCTGGACAGCTCCTACATACTTCTTCAGCTGTACTTTTAGCACCTCGTTTTCTCTGCAAATACAAGAACAGCAACAAATAATATTGCTCTTCTTCTTCTTTAAAGGTGGGGAACAGGTAAGTTATAAAATAGTGAACACGGGGATCCAATACCTGATATAGTAGAACTGTGACCATGGCCATAAAACTCCGATTCATGTGACTGGATGGATGTTGCAGCTAAGAGGCAGCTGTGCAAATCAACCAATAAAGCTGCCCTATGCCAAAGCCAAGCTGTTGGTCCATCTAAACCAGCAATGTCTACTCCACCAATAGTCAAGATGGTGCCCTTCAGATGCTGCTGGACTAAAACTCCCATCAGTCCCAGCCAACATGATCAATAGTCAAGGACCATGGGAGCTGTGGTCCAGCGACATCTGGATAGTACCATGGTGGCTAGCCCTGCTCTGCACGAATTGATGGTGGCTTCAGAGACATGCAAGCGCAAAGAGATGGGGAGTTGATTCACTATATTGTTACTACTGGATGAATTATGTACTACTGCATTTATATTCTGCTTTGCCTCCAAGTAGAGTTCCAAGTAGCATGCACAGTTCTGTCCATTTCATCCTCACAACAGCCCTGTGAGCTAGGTTAGGGTGAGAGAGCGCGACTGGGCCCAAGGCCACCCAGTGAGCTTCATGGATTTGAACCTCGCTCTCCCAGGTCCTAGTCCAACACTCTAACCACTACACCACACAGTATTTGTGTTTGTGTCCCACTGTGGGTGAGATTACAGAATAAAGGAACATACATGAGTAAGAGGAAAAGCAACAACATTCCATAACCAGGGTGATAGGGATGCTGGGATTCTCTACAGTGCAGGGTTTGATACTAGGTGTATATTTAAGGATAAAAAACGCAGCCCTCCTTAACCAGCACAAAAGTCCATCACTTCCTTTCCAAAGTGGACAATCAGACGCCTCCAGGAAGCCCAAAAGCAGGCCATTAAGGCAACATCCCTCTCCCAAGAAATTTGCTCCTGAACCCAAATTTTCTATACAGCCACCTTGGCTAATGGCCATAGAAAGCAACTACCCTAACCCTCTTAAACCAGGGGTCAGCAAACTTTTTCAGCAAGGGGCCAGTCCACTGTCTCTCAGACCTTGTGGGGGACCAGACTATATTTTGGAAGGAAAAAAATGAACGAATTCCTATGCCCCACAAATAGCCCAGAGATGCATTTTAAATAAAAGGACACATTCTACTCGTGTAAAAACACGCTGAGTCCCAGACCGTCCGCAGGCCGGATTTAGGAGGCGATTGGGCCAGATCCGGCCCCCAGGACTTAGTTTGCCTACCCATGCTCTTAACTTTCTTCCTCTTCTCTTTGTTTTAATAACGCTAAGCTTGAAAGTATGTGGCTAATGCCTGAGGAACCTCTTGGGAATCAGAAGGTGCCTGGAGCAGAACTTTCACCTCCTCTCCTCCCCTCCCCTCCCCATGACTAGCATTAACAAGCAAAATATGCATAAACAGATTTCTTTCAATGAAAAAATGCCCAGGGCACTAAAAACATTCCAAGAAATCTCATTTTTTGTTACTGGGGTGTATTGGTTTTTTTCTTTGTCCCAACTAGGGGCAATTTTCCGAAAACACTGGTCGAGGGTAGCAGACTGAAATATCATTCCTTCCACATACAGTGGTACCTTGGGTTACAGACGCTTCAGGTTACAGACTCCGCTAACCCAGAAATAGTACCTCAGGTTAAGAACTTTGCTTCAAGATGAGAACAGAAATCAAGCGGCGGCAGCGGGAGGCCCCATTAGCTAAAGTGGTACCTCAGGTTAAGAACAGTTTCAGGTTAAGAACGGACCTCCGGAACGAATTAAGTTCTTAACCTGAGGTACCACTGTACACTTTTCTTTTCTTTGGCAGCATTTTTACCTCTCAGATATACTACATTTACTCAAATATACTTTTCATGAGTAGATTATAACTTTGTTTTATTGAGCTTTTCAGAATTACAATAACCTTGTTTCATTACGTTTCTCAGAACTGCGCGCGCGCGCGCACACGCACACACACACAAAAGAAAGGTTTGTGGGGAGGGGAATCATGTATTGTTTCTGGAAAGTACAAACTATGGGCATGTCAGGGAACTGACATCAGAGGGAAAGGAGGTGATAGGGCTCCCAGAGACGGGGAGAGACTCAACAGCCAAAGCAGGGACCAGCAGGGGGAGCGCGGGGTCTCTGGAGGAGGATCTCAGTAATACTGAGAGAGACGCAGCAACGCAGGCGGGAAGCAGGGGAGAGAAAGGGGTGAGAGACACGTCCAGCGAAAATAGTGGGGAGGTGTCAGAAGCAACTGCAGGGAGACCCATGCTTCGTCGGAAGCTGTCACGTCGTGAGTCCAGGAGACGTGTTTCCGTTAAGGAACTTCTTTGTTGGAGGCGTTTCCGCAAACAGCCACTGTCGGACTCTAATAGTGACTAGAGCAGACATGTCTGAGGAGCTCTGTCACACACAGAGGTTTGTGGGGCCGCACAAACTCTGAAGGGGCACCATTTTAAGCACAAGCAGCTAATCATCCCCTGATAGCAGTCCGACAGTCTCTGTACGCTGCCTGTGCAGGAGAAAGCATCATGAGCGACCCAGCCGGAGCCGGAGTAGCAGGGGGAGGAGCTGATCCAAGCTTGGAAGAAAGATACCGAGCATTGGAGGTCCAACTGGCGCTGCAGACGGCGAGGCTCGAGGAGAGGAGGGCTCAAGATGCAGACAAGAAGGGGAGAACCACTCAGTTCCCCAGAAAGGTACCAGGATTGGTGCAGAAGTTTGGGGGGGACCCCAAGGATTACCATGCCTTTAGGACTGAAATGCAATATGCCCTGAATGTCCAGTTTGATGAGTTCCCTGATGAGGAATCTCGAGTTGCTTTTGTAATTGGGCATCTTGAGAAGGGCGCGCGAGACTGGGTTCGACCCCTGATGGCAACGCACAACGATATCCTAAAGGACACTATGAAATTCTTTCGTGCAATGGATATCATGTTTTCCAGCGACATTGAGGAAGGGGTGGTGCGCAGACAGTTAATGGCTTGCAAGCAGGGAAGCAGATCTGTCCGTGAGTACTGGACTGAATTTACCATGCTGATTCACAGATTGGGGTGGGATTTATCGGCAGCACCCATTCAGATGCTATTTGAAGAAGGTCTTTCTTCAGCTGTGAAAGACGAGCTGGCCAGGAGCCCCAGGGCGGTGTCTATGGATCAGCTGACCAAATCTGCGCTGACCATTGGAGCGCGCCAGGAGGCAAGAGCCTTGGAGAGGCGGGAAGGGAGAGGGGAACGTTGGAAGGAGTTACGCATTCCAGACATTCCTGAGCCAGCTTTCCCGCCGGCAGAGCCGATGGAAATCGGAACAGCCCGCGCGCGCGCAGTTTCAAAGCCCAGTGAGGGGGCGAAGAAGGAGGGAAAGGGAGCCCGGAAATGCTATCTCTGCCAACAGCCAGGCCACTTTGCCAGAGTCTGCCCCCAGAGGAAGGAATGGCAAGGAATGGTGGGAGCTGTTGAGGGGGAAGAGCAGGGAGAAACGGAGCAGGTAAAAGCCAACGCCTGGTTGCCATCAGGGCACTGCAGCCAGGCCAAAGAGCAGTGAAAGTGCCCCTTCCCCAAGTGCCAGTGCCAGAAGCTCCTCGACCTGCTCTAGTGATTGAAGTGTCGCTAGAGCTGCAAAATGGACACCCCCTAAAAATAAAGGCACTGTTGGACTCAGGCAGCTCCTGCAATTTTATGAGCAAGGAGTTTGCTGCTGAACACCAGATACAGACTATCCCTTTAAGCAACCCCCTGCAGGTGACCACGATCGATGGCAGGGAACTGTTGGGAGGAGGAGTCAGCTTGCAGACCATCCCAATGATAATGAGGGTGGCAAGGCACACAGAACTGATAGCGTTTAATGTGGCCACCTTGGGAGGTGCTCCCATTATTTTGGGAATGAGCTGGCTAGCCCTACATGATCCGCTGGTGGGCTGGCATCAAAGAGTGGTTTCCTTCGGTTCCGCACATTGCTTAGAACACTGCAGGGGGGAAAAGGGGTCAGCAGGGGCCCAAGCCACCCTGGCAGGGACTGAAGTAATGGAGAAGGGGAAGGTGCCACCACAGTATGCTGATCTCAGCGACGTGTTCAGCGAGAAGGAAGCTGACCAACTACCTCCGCATAGACCCTTTGATTGCCAGATCAATTTACTCCCCGGAGCACAGCTTCCTGTAGGCAAGTTGTATGCCATGTCAGACAGGGAAATGCAGGAGTTGCGAGCGTTCATTGACAAGAACCTGAAGAGAGGCTTCATCAGAGAGTCCAAGGCAGCGGGGGGTAGCCCAGTGTTTTTTGTGGACAAAAAACACACGGACAAGCCGAGGCTGGTATGTGACTTTCGGGCCTTAAATGCAGTGACCGAGCCGGCGGCTTTTCCTATGCCCAGGATTGATGATATTTTGACCAGGGTGCGGAAGGGAAAGATTTTTACAAAGCTGGACCTAAGGGGGGCGTACAACCTGATACGTATAAGGAAAGGGGATGAATGGAAGACCACCATGTTCACCCCTTTGGGGGCATTTGAATACTTAGTTATGCCTTTTGGATTACAAACAGGCTCCGCGTGTTTTCAAGCTTTCATGAACCACGTACTGGGGCCTTTGCTCTACAAGAATTGCGTGGCCTTCTTAGATGACGTGTTGGTGTATTCGGAGAATGAGGAGCAACATGTGAGAGACGTCAGAGAAGTGTTGAGCAGGCTGCAAGCCAACAGACTGTGGGTGAAACTGGAGAAGTGTCAGTTTCATACCAAGGAGGTGGAATTCCTGGGGTACCGCTTGTCAGATAAGGGGTTGGCCATGGACCCCGGCAAGGTTCAAGCGGTGCTGGAATGGAAAACACCCAAGACCAAGAAGGATGTGCAGAGGTTCCTAGGGTTTGGAAACTTTTATCGTAAGTTCATCCGAAACTTCGCCCACCTGACGGCGCCCATCACGGACTGTCTCAGCAGCAAAAAGAAGTTTGTTTGGACGGGGGAGGCGGAGCGAGCGTTTGAGGAACTGAAAAGGGCCTTCGCCTCTGACGAACAACTTCTACATGTGGATTTACAAAAAAAGCTGAGGGTCGAAACAGACGCATCGGACAGAGCCATAGGGGCGGTGCTTCTTCTGCAGCCGGGGAAGGAGGGGTCAGAGTGGCGACCGTGTGCCTTCTTTTCGCGAAAGCTGAACAAGTCTGAGAGGAACTACACGGTGTACGACCGGGAACTTCTTGCAATTTATGAGGCCTTCCGGAGATGGAGGCACCTACTAATTGGTGCACAACAGAAGGTGCAAGTGTGCACGGACCATAAGAATCTAGAGTATTGGAGAACTGCGCGAGTGCTCAACCAACGGCAGTTGAGATGGGCCCAGGAGTTCTCCAAATTTAACTTTGAGATTTGTTACGTGCCAGGCCCGGAGAACGTTAGGGCGGACGCTCTCTCACGCAAACCTGAATATTTGGAGGGAGAGGGTGCACCCGAAGAGACCCATGTCATTCCCGAGGACCGCTGGGTGTGTGGGGCGGCATTGGTGGGGCAAAGGGAACTGGTAGAGGGAACGGGGCAGGATGAATACGCCCAGGACAAACTCAGGAGTCTTAGGAGGGAGGGAGACAAACCCGGGGGTTTTGAGGAGAGAAATGGGGCGTTGTACTACAAGGGAGCGTTATACATACCTGAAGGGGAATTGAGGGAAAAGGTACTCAAGCAACTGCACGATAACCCCACAGCAGGGCATTTTGGGCAACACAAAACCATGTGGCTGGTTACCAGGGAATTCTGGTGGCCCAAGGTTAGGGAAGATGTACGGGAGTATGTGAGAGGGTGTGACCGATGCCAACGAGCCAAGGGGGAGAGGCGGGCGCCGGCAGGTTTATTAGAACCACTACCCACGCCGGAAAGACCGTGGGAGGCAGTGGCAATAGATTTCATGACTGATCTGCCCAGGTCCAAAGGGAAAACAGCCATTATGGTGGTGGTAGATCTGTTAACCAAGATGGCCCACTTTATAGCCTGCTCACATGCGGTCACAGCAGAAGAAACCGCCAAATTGTTTGTGGAAAATGTGTTTAGGTTGCATGGCGCCCCCTTGAGGGTGGTTTCGGACCGAGGGAAACAATTTACTTCCAGGTTCTGGAGGAAGCTCATGAGCTTACTGCATGTAGAGGTTAATTTCTCTACTGCCCGTCATCCAGAAACCAACGGGCAGGCGGAAAGAGCTAATGGTGTCCTCCAGCAATATTTGAGGTGTTATGTTAATGACAGAGAGAATGATTGGGTGGAGAAGCTGGCGTTGGCAGAATTTGCTTACAACAATACAGAGAACGTGTCCACGGGGATGAGCCCTTTTTTGGCCAATCACGGGTGTCATCCCCGAGCCTTCCCAGGGGGGGAGGGGGAGAACTGGAGCGTTCCAGCAGCAGAACAGTTCGTTGAAGAAATGGAAGCGATCCATCGCCAACTCCAACTTAATTTAAACCGGGCGAAGGAGGAATATAAGAGGCAGGCAGACAAAACCAGAAGGGAAGGGGAAAGCATTAGGGTGGGAGACCAGGTGTGGCTGTCCACCCAAGGGTTACCATTTAAAGGAGGTTGTAAGAAGTTAAGACCCAAAAGACTGGGCCCATTTGAAGTCACGCAACAGGTCAACCCAGTGGCTTTCAGACTCCGGTTACCGAACCACATGAAGTTGCACCCAGTGTTCCACAGATCGTTGCTGTCACCGTATATAGGGGACAGAGAGGGGAGGGTCAATAGGGGACCAGCGATGGAGGAAAAAGAACACAGCTACCATGTAGCGGAGATTCTAGATTCCAGGTGGAAGGGAGAGCAAGTAGAGTATTTGGTAATGTGGGAAGGGGAACCGGAGTCGGAAAACACCTGGGTCAGGGCAGAGGATGTAGATGACGAGGTTCTAATTGAAACTTTTCATCAGAGATTCCCTCGTAAACCCCAGCCAGTGGCGAGGTTCCGGAGGGAATACTTCGCCACCACCGACGAAGAAGAGGAGTTGGAGGGGTTCTCTGATTCCGAGGTGGAGGAGGATTCAGCGAGTCGGAACGAAGACCGATGGAGGGAAATGTTCGAGACGTCTGAAGATGAAGAGGATTTGTTTCGGGGTTTCAGCTCCTCACCGCCCAGAGGAGAGGGAGGGGGCGGGGGGGAAGGGGGCCCTGGAGGGGAGGTGGATGTCAGGGAACTGACATCAGAGGGAAAGGAGGTGATAGGGCTCCCAGAGACGGGGAGAGACTCAACAGCCAAAGCAGGGACCAGCAGGGGGAGCGCGGGGTCTCTGGAGGAGGATCTCAGTAATACTGAGAGAGACGCAGCAACGCAGGCAGGAAGCAGGGGAGAGAAAGGGGTGAGAGACACGTCCAGCGAAAATAGTGGGGAGGTGTCAGAAGCAACTGCAGGGAGACCCATGCTTCGTCGGAAGCTGTCACGTCGTGAGTCCAGGAGACGTGTTTCCGTTAAGGAACTTCTTTGTTGGAGGCGTTTCCGCAAACAGCCACTGTCGGACTCTAATAGTGACTAGAGCAGACATGTCTGAGGAGCTCTGTCACACACAGAGGTTTGTGGGGCCGCACAAACTCTGAAGGGGCACCATTTTAAGCACAAGCAGCTAATCATCCCCTGATAGGGCACATGATAGCAATGTTTAAACACCACTGTAATGGGTATGAGTTACTTGTGTGTAAACTGGTGCTTTTCTCGGTTAATTTGCCTTGTTAAACCTTTCTGACTGTGCAGCCCCTTCTCATCGTGGCTGCCTCAGTCACTGGCAGAATCCGTCAGTGGGCGTTTCTTGAACCTCTTCCAACATAAAAGTTGTTTGACACCCAGTCGCCTCCTCCTCTCACTGCGCGGGAGTCTTCTGCGCAGGGAAGGTGTGGGTAGCGGAGGACCTGGGCTCTCCTCACTGATGTCCAGTGAAGAGTCCTGGAGCCCTCTCTCCAATTCCCCCGTCTGCCCCCCTTTATCCCGGGTGTTGCGCTGATTGACATTCCCCTCTACTGAGCTGTTTCTCCCCCTGCTGCTGGGTCCTTCGCCAGCATCATCTGGGAGCCTCCCCTTCGCCTCTCGCTCCGATGTCAGTTCCCTGACAACCACTGCCAGAGGGAGTAATGCTACTGGAAACTGCAGGAGGGGAAAGTGCTGTTCTGCTCAGGTCCAACTTGTGGGCTTCTTGTAGACTAGCCACCGTGAGAACAGGATGCTGGACTATTTGGGCCACCAGCCTGTTTCAGCAGACTCTTCTTCTGTTCCTTACCTGCCATAACTCCCCCAAACAGGGGGCATTTCGGCTAATAAATCACTACAAAATGATTTGGGGGTATTGGATAAGGGTACAGAAATGTTCCAACTTGTTACACCTTGAAAACCCATGGTGGTGTTTATTATCAGTGTCCAAGAAACGAGCTGCTTTGTTTAGTATGGACGAACAACAACTGTTCATTCCATTTGCATGGGTGAACTGGCTGTTGTTCTTTTGAACAGTGCTAGTTAAATCAAGGGAACATTTTCTCAACTTGGGGAATGATTGCTACATAAAAGTGACATTACAAAGGAGCCTTCAGGAGAAATCTCCTAAGAATTCACTGGGAAATGACTTGGCCAGTATATTTTCTTTAATAATTACAGAGCTGTCAAGTCAGATTTCTGGTCAGTGCAACTTTGCTTAATTCAGCCTCCTCCAGAACTGTACAAATTCCTGTGTGGCCACAGAGTATACATTACACAACGATGAAATTTTAATGAAGATCCCGAAGGCATTTTATGCTGTATATTACTCTTACTGCTTCCGTGTGCAGAATCCAAACACCAAGCATCAGACTTGATCTTTACAGAATGGGAGCAACTCTGCTAAAATTATCACTTGAATCTGAACGAGAGAGAAAACAATTTAACTAAACTCACCAAGTTGTAGTCTTTAAAGAATGAGAGAGAAGGGTTAACGGGAAGATTATAGCTTTCCGTTTATTGCAGTTCTGAGAAACGTAATGAAACAAAGTTATTGTAATTCTGAAAAGCTCAATAAAACAAAGTTATAATCTACCCATGAAAAGTATATTTACATTTTAATTGCTTTTACTGCTTTTAGCTTTATGTGCTTTATAGTGACCACAGACTTTGTGATGCCTAATAATCTACAGACACTTCTGGGGTGGGCGGGATTATAGTGCCAAAAAATGACTACAGATTTAAAGTACATCGTGTTGGCTTCATTTTTCCCTTGCATGTCTAGGTCAGGGACTCATGATTCTTAGTCCCAGATATGGAAGGTTCAAAAGCATAAAGCTAGAGTTTGCCAGATGCAAATGGAACTGATGGATCACCAACGTATGACATATTGAGCTAGAAAATAAAATAAAATCTATCTAACATAAACTTTTGTTTTTTACTAGAGTAGCATAACATAAGTTGGCAATGGATGGCTTACAAATAAGAAGGATTTTCAGCCTCTTCCTAAAATAATGAGTTGGGGGGGGAGGAGAGTAGTACTCTAAACAATCCCTCTCAAATATGGTTTTCTGACTAGACAGAACCCAAAAGGTAGATATGTCTTTGCAACTACTCAGTGGTGAAGTAAATTTTATTTAGTAGAATATGCATATGCCCTTAATAACAATCAAAATTACTTTTATGAAAGTTTGAATGCGGCAATAAATTTGCATTACGATAAAGAAATTGCTGCTGCACTAATTTCAGTGTTTCTAGGGACTTCTCCTGCAGGCTCCGGCAGATGGAGTGGACGAGACCAATAGTGGGTCCCATGGCAAAGAAGGCAATTTCTGCACATGCTGTAGAGGAAAGTGAGAGGCAGGTGGGGCTCGTCAACCTGGGAAGGTTGCCCATCTAGGAAAAGGAAAACTCTGATCCTCAACGTCCACTGCCTTGTGGGATATCTTCAGGAGGATAAAAGGCAAAAGAGTAAGCCCTACACAAATCCAGAGTGCAGTCCCTAAGGCAGTTGGATGGCGCCTTGCATACCTTTTTCCATCAACTCCTGCAGCCAAGCTGGTCCCAAACCTATTGCTCTGCTTTCCTATGGACCACATCAGTGAGGCTGAGAGAGGGGTCTTGTCTTCTGGGCAGCCCAGAACACAGTGCCCAGACGTGCGCCCTGGGAAGGTCACTTCAGTGCTGTCAAAGCAGCGGTCTGACTTCACCCTTGGGAGGCACACTCCCTTGTCTCTCGAGACGGGTAGATGCCAACCACAGCAATTCTGGACACAGCTGGATACAGAACTTTGTCGTTTACAAATTACTTTGCACCTATCCTGCTTTGAATTCATTAGATACATTCCATCTTGTCCCCCCCCCCCACTTATTGAAAACTCTCTGGCAATATTTCAAGATGTCAATTACAGGTCTTCCCATGCTAATATACAAATAATGGGTTGCAGCTATTAATAGAGTAAACCTACTGAAATTAGTGAGCATGCTTAACTTAGGTATATTAATTTCAGTGAGTCTACTCCAAGAAAAACTTGATTGGTTACAATCTTACATAAAATGTCCTGTTTCTACATTTGGGAGGGATTGGAGCTCAAGGATGAAATTCATGCTTTACAAGTGTCGGAATTCATGTTATGTAATTTAGCTGCTATTCAGCTAACCCTAAGTAAATTATTTAGCACCCTAAATGCTTAATGAAATGTTTTAATAAATTTCAGGCACTTGCATTTTACTGCCAGGTTTGGAAAGGAAACTTTTGCACACATACACACACTACGTTTTTCAGATGTTTGCTCAGTGGGACATGTTATTTCTATATGCCATCCTGGAAACAAATTTGTACTTTCTGTAATGCAGAAGGGAGGGAACAAGACTTTTGACAAATCAAAGTTCAACCATGAACAAAGCTTTTAATCAAAATGGATTTGAAGTAGCATAGGTTCAAATTTATAAAAGGCTAAAGAACTACAAGCCAGTTCAGATATTAATATTCCTCCTCCGGTAAACTATGGTTTATCGACCTGTGAGGAGTATCATGAACACTCCCATGTTCCTCCCCTCTTAGACCACGGGTTTTGTGAAAACTAGAGTTCTGCATCACACCCAAAACAAGGATCTCTAGCTTACTTTCAGTTCCCTAGCCATGAACCTGAACCATGGTTTTATTTGTCTCAGTTCTTAGAATCATAGAATCATAGCATCATAGAGTTGGAAGAGACCACAAGGGCCATCGAGTCCAACCCCCTGCCAAGCAGGAAACACCATCAGAGCACTCCTGACATATGGTTGTCAAGCCTCTGCTTAAAGACCTCCAAAGAAGGAGACTCCACCACACTCCTTGGCAGCAAATTCCACTGTCGAACAGCTTCCTAACCCAGACTTCCCCATTTCAGGTACAGTGGAACCTTGGTTGTCAAATGCTTCGGAAGTCGAACATTTCGGCTTTTCGAACGCCGACAACCCAGAAGTGAATGCTTTTGTTTCTGAAGGCGCTTCGAAAGTCGAATGGCTTCCAAGGTGCATTTCTCCATTTTTTCAATGGATTTTGCCGACCAGCAATTGCGCCTCGGTTGTTGAATGTTTCGGAAGTCGAACGGTCTTCCAGAATGGGTTATGCTCGACAACCGAGGTTCCACTGTAGTGTAAACAAGCCAGGATCACTGAACCATAGCACAGCTCTGCCAGAGTCTATTTTCTCTCTTCCCTTTCCCTTCTTGACTCCTCCTCCTTCTATTTTCTTCCTTCCTTCCTTCCTTCCTTCCTTCCTTTTTTGCTCTTGGCTTTGATGACTGATCTTCTTAATGGCATTCTGAATTGACATGCATCTATATATTTTGCTCTTATTGTTAATACTTGTTACTTGGAATAATAGAATTGTAGAGTTGGGAGGAAAACCAAGGTCCATCTAGTCCAACCCCCTGCAGTGCAGGAATCACAGCTAATGACTCCTTGACAGGTGGCCATCAAACCTTTATTTATCCAATGAAGGAGAGTCCACCACAGTCTGCTTCACTGTCATATACTGTCAGAAAGTTATTTTTAATGTTTAGTCAGAATCTCTCTCATACACACACACACACACACACACACACACACACACAATTTCTGGTGATTTTACAGAAGGCGAACTAAATTTTATAGATACCAAAACATGAACAAAACCATCACACAAAATGTAGAAACTGATAACAGAGCCTGAATGCCACACACTGAGGATATATTCACCAAGGAGCATTCACCAAGATTAATCAGGGTAGAGCAGCAGCCCTCTGTACGACTAGAACCTAAAGGTTCCTCTACGGTAGCTTCTGTCTCCAGAGATAGGAATCTCACAAGCCACCTCCTTGGTTCCTCTGCTCAGAACATAAGAAGTTCCATAGCCAACAGTTGCAAGCAAGCCTCTTCTCTGGAAATTTGTTTTAATTCTGTTCCGAAAGCAATTTAAGCCATCACCATCTCTTTGGCAAAGAATTTAGATAGGGAGACTATGACATTGCACTTCCTCCCCACTTACTTGCCTCGCAGAATTGCTGCCCTGGTGAAAGCTCAAAGGAAAAGGAAACAAATGCATGCGCGCGCACACACACAGACAGAGAGAGAGATCTTATGATTGGCTGTCAAATAAAATTGCACGGTTCTTGGGGATAAACGGTTGATTCCAGCCCCATTCCGCGTACTTCCAAATGATAACTTATAAGATTTTATTTGATTTTATTTTAAAGATAAGACAAACACAGCAGCAAGAGCTTGGGAAAACTGCGCTTCTATTTTGACAAACATGGCATGATTACGAATGCCCTTTCATTTGGAAGATTTCAGACACCTCGAATGCAAATTCAAAACCAGTTCTGGCCAACTAATATGTAGAGTTACTCGGGCAAATCCACTCTGCTTAGTCTACCGCCGAAAGAAGAGCTGAGCAAAAGGCACGTTCAGAGATTCAGCTTTTCATACCAAGAATCTAAGCTTAGTTAGTAGCTAATTTTTGCTACTTTCCATTGCCATCCACTCCGTTTCCTAAAGAGACAAGCCAGGAAGCTGAACAGTCTTAGTTGAAGGATTTATGAAGTCTACTACAGGGTACTGACAGCGTCCCCACAGTCCTGTCAGGATTTCAGCCTATACTCGAGTAGGACCCTGGCAGAGACACATACCTGACTGGCATGTTCCCTCCCTCCTGGTCAATCGTTCGGGAGCTTCAAAAGCTTTCTTCAGCCCAAACATCACAGTGACCAATGCCAACCGACACCGGCACACTTAGGGATCCGCAGAGTTTGCCCATCATGCGTAACAGACCTCAGCAACTCAGCATTTTGGCTAATTTACTTTATTTACATATAAACACACACGGAGCACTGCAACATGGCTCCCTCTCTCTCGAGCATCAGACAGCAAAGAGAAAAAGAACAAAGGACAATACAGTGGTACCTCGGGTTACATACGCTTCAGGTTACATACGCTTCAGGTTACAGACGCTTCAGGTTACAGACTCCACCAACCCAGAAATAGTACCTCAGGTTAAGAACTTTGCTTCAGGATGAGAACAGAAATTGTGCTCCGGTGGCGCGGCAACAGTAGGAGGCCCCATTTAAAGTGGTGCTTCAGGTTAAGAACAGTTTCAGGTTAAGTACGGACCTCCGGAACCAATTAAGTACTTAACCCAAGGTACCATTGTAGTCCCACTTCACGGAACACAGTAACACAAACATCCTGTCTTCGTCACTTCCCACTCTGTGGAGTCAAAACATATACCGTCATGTGACAGACAACAATCCCATGACTGCAAACATGGAGCAGGAATTCTAACAAGTCCATGCTAGCTGTCCAAAGTGTAACCACATCCCCAGAACAAGCACTCTTCTAAGCTGAACATAGGAAGATGCCTTATACCAATCCACTAGTCCATCGAGCCCAGGGTGGGGAACCTCTGTCCCACGGGGCAACCCTGGTTCTCTGGGGGTCCCAGCTGGCCCAAAGAATGACACCCACCCGTCCATCAGTTGTTGCCACTGGATGACATCAGTTGGTGAGCAGAAGGTTCAATCCTGCAGGACGATGCTTTGCCAGTGCGTTCCCTGCAGGAAGCACGCTGGCGGAGCAGAAGCCGACCCCTACATGGGCAGCTCAACACTGAGAGGTGAGTGGGACTGTCCACCTATCAGTCACCTGACATCAGATGATTGGCAGATGCATGGCCCCACCCACCTGGGAAAGCTGGCTTGCAGGGGTGGGAGAAGGTAAAGATCTGGCCCACCAGACTAATTTGGCTCCTCAACCCCAATGAAGTTTTTTGTTTGCAGGTGTTGCTTGGATTCACATTGCACCTACAAATGGACTTCAAAAGGGGGTTCCTGGAACCACTGGTCAGCTGATCAGTACTTATAGCGAGCTCCTTTGAAGGTGTGTGCACCCAGCAACGATCAGCTGATTGGTGCTGAGAACAGCCCGCTTTGAAGTTGTCACCTGACATCACAATCCCTACTTAAGTGCTTCAACAGATGACATACAGGACTGTTGACTCAGCTTGGAATTAGGACAGAAAGACTGTTCCAGGGGGTGGAGAGACCCATAATTTCAACCTAAAGGACTCTCTTGTTTATACGCTACAACAGCCGATATTCAAGATACTTTTGAGAAGTGTGATGCTCGAGTCTCTCTTTGTTATTCGAAATTTTGCAGCAAAGGCTTAGATATATTTGTTGCTGCATTGAGGCTGACAGCTGACCTATTTGTATTAACACTGAGCGATATCGCAAACTTTCTGAGAAATGTTAAAACACGCCTGTGTTCCGCAATCAACCTAGGAAGACTCCAGTAGAAATGACTACAGATGGAGTTACTACTGCATGTATCAATCAGCAAAAGGTGAACGGTGACAGGTTTTTGGAACCAATTTCAAAATCGAAAACAGCAGAGTTGCATTATGGAGCATCAACAAGACAACAACACCAAGCAGAGAAAGAAAAAAAAACACAGGAAACCGGTTTAACAAAATCTATTGAGTTGCTTACTCATCATTCAAACATAATCCATCATCCCTAAATAGCACAAAACTCAGTGTTGTTAAGAAAATCAATTCACTCTTTTTTAAAACGGAAAAAAGAAAAGAAAGAAAGAGATTGGAATAACATATTGGGAAAGAGTTTGCTAGACACAGAGCTTACGAATTGGGTTGACCTATTCCAGAAGAGAGAGAAAATGCACACACTGGACTAGAACCTTGGGAATCAGGGTTCAAATTCTCAATTCAGCCATAAAGCTCACTCTTGGGCCACTCTCTCTTTTTTTTATAAAATATTTATTAAAGGTTTTAAACAATATAACACCATAGACATACACAACCCAAAAACAATAGAAAACACTATCACCAAAATGAAAAAATACAAACAAAAAAAGAAAGGACAACCGACAAAAAATCATATGAAAAATATAAAACATAGTTAAACTTCATAAACCAAATGTCCATGACCCTCTTTTCTGACTCCCTCACATCTCCCTTTTCTGTGTTCCCATTTAGAAAATCATGTTCAGCAATACTTCACCTTCTCTCAAAACTTATTTTAGATTGTACGTTTCAACTATTATGTCTCCAGTTTTGCCCTTTGTTATCAAATATTTAAATTTTTAAGTTTGACATAATATTATTCAAATTTCACCTTTGTTCTTATAGTTCATTTATTTTCATGCTCCTTTCCGCTAAGTCACTAATGCCATGTTATCTTTATATCCTGCATCATTCTAGCATTCATACAATTTACAATACTTTTGCAAATAGTCCTTGAGCCACTCTCAGTCTAAACTACCTCACAGGATTGTCGTGAGGATAAAAATGGGGAGAGGGAGAACCAGGTACCACACCCTAGAGCTCCTTGGTGGGATACAGACACAGCAGTAAACAAATTAAAGTGCAACAAGCTAAGAGGAGATATCAGACTCCTTTTGTGGAGTTTCTATTTCCAGTACCCAAGACAACATTTGATCCCTGCACCCAGAAGCAAGGTCCCTAAAGGAAGGGGACATTGGCAGTGATAGGGCTGGTTGCAGCTCCCTTTGCAAAAAGCATCCTTCATTGGGTGCTGTCACACCTGTGTACAGCACTCAAAATTGGAACTCTGAAATAAAGGCAAAGGCTGGGCTCTGAAGGATAGAACATAGGTCTTCAACCAGTGGGTTGCAGCAAGCTCCTGCAGCCAGTGGGAAGCTGCACACGCCTCCTCCACACCAGAAGAAGTGCCAGAAATAGCGTTTGCGCGCACGCACTCCGGCCCACCGTGGCGCCTGTGGGACCGTGAACCGGCCCAAGCCGCAAAAACTTTGCCGTTCTAGGTTGAGCAAACCAAGTTGGTAGCTTCTGGGTTGTCCGTAGATCTCAACCCTCCACCCCAGTGGTCTTCAGCTGGTCTAGACCCAAGTCCCACCTCCCGATTCCTGAGCTGCAACATGGGACTCGCTATCATATTTTCACTTTGGATTTATACTTAAGAGTGCTAATGATGCACTTTGTTTAATCCTAAAATGACAATCTGCAGAGAAATGTACGTGGTGTAACCCCAGCGTTACTACTGAATGAAAACTAGTCCTGCAGTGAGGCATGAGAAAGGCATGAGCACCTGATTGGCTAGAAATATGTGTCTTATTTTTTTTTAAAAATGGTGCGTTCTTTTCTCCCGCCACATCACCACACTTGTGGAAATGGATACAAATGAGCATCTAATCACAAGAATGTGCCCTAGTTCAAACTCACATGAGGTGCTCCTTTGGTCTGGTCAGCTTCAGCTGGAATCTCATATGGTGGCAACAGCTTTGCTGCACGTACAAACACCACGTACATTTCTCTGCAGATTGTCGGGTTAAGTACTTAACCTCGGGTTAAGTACTTATTTCGTTCCGGAGGTCCCTTCTTAACCTGAAACTGTTCTTAACCTGAAGCACCACTTTAGCTAATGGGGCCTCCTGCTGCCGCCGCGCCACCAGAGCATGATTTCTGTTCTCATCCTGAAGCAAAGTTCTTAACATGAAGCACTATTTCTGGGTTAGCGGAATCTCTAACCTGAAGCGTCTGTAACCCGAAGCATATGTAACCCGAGGTAGTGGGCATTTTGGGGGTTTGTTCCCCTTGCATAATAAAGGAAGATAATTGGGAGTTTGCTCATACACAGTCACTTCCCAGCCACAGGTTGGTAGCCTAGATGTTCTCCAGACAGGTCTTGGGTTAAGGAGCATCTCTAAGGAAAGGCAAGCTTCCCTAGCCCTCGGCTACCTTCCACCAGACCCAGGGAAACCACATCACCCACACTTCCCTACCTTGCTAAGGCCTGGATCTTCACGGTGTAGCGCTCTTCCTGCTCAGAAACTTTCTTCTTCAGGTTGTCGACTTCTTGCCGAAGCCCCGCGGAATGCTCCATCTCTCCGTCGAGGAGGTTCCGCAAGGAACTGAAGGGGGAAAGGGCACAGTGTTATGGACACAGCACCGTCCATCATGGCATCACACTTGTCAAGGCAGGCCTGTTTCAATATTCATTCATTCATTAAACTTATTCGTCGCCCGTCGCCTGAAGGTCTCCAAGTGACTTACAGAAGAAGAGAAATACAATACATTATACCCTAGGGGGAAATGGTGGGGGAAATTACACAATACATTAGCATTTCATAGAACATAACATCCAGGGGGTGGTGGGGATATACTAGCTGTATAAGGGACCCCTGTCCATTAGGTCCAGTCGTGGCCGACTCTGGGGTTGCGGCATTTATCTTGTTTTATTGGCCGAGGGAGTCGGCGTACAGCTTCCGGGTCATGTGGCCAGCATGACTAAGCCGCTTCTGGCGAACCAGAGCAGCGCACGGAAATGTCATTTACCTTCCCGCCAGAGCGGTACCTATTTATCTACTTGCACTTTTTTGGCATGCTTTTGAACTGCTAGGTTGGCAGGAGCAGGGACCAAGCAACGGGAGCTCACCCCGTCGTGGGGATTCGAACCACCAACCTTCTGATCAGCAAGCCCACTAACTAGCAAATAAGCAAAACCTCAACCTCATCCTAATCCAAATATCATTCATATCAAACCGACAATCCCCCCCCCCCTTTAAGCTCCCCACCCAGAAATCTGGTGTGAAGGCCAGCTGTTACAAATCAATGGTGTGTAATGGTCCTTCAGGAATGGTCCAGAGGTCTCCTCTCCCTTCAGGGGGGAGCCGTAGCAAAGCAGGAAGATAGTAACACAAGTTTCACCTGCTTTGCAGTTGACGTGGCTGCTGCTCCTCTCCTGCTTCGGGGGGGGGGGTGTGCCTGCCTGAGAATTTCTCTTCCCCTTTGATGTCAAGGCCAGCTGTTACAAATTAGCAGCCCAGTTTCCTCCAGGAATGGTCCATCACCCCTCCAGGGACAGAAGCCTGTGGACCTCTGGGTACCCACGCCCATCGTTCTTGACTACCGGCCATGATTGGCTGGGGCTGATGGGAGTTGCAGTTCCACAAGAACATCTGGAGCCGGCATCCCCAAACTCGGCCCTCCAGATGTTTTGGGACTACAACTCCCATCATCCCTGACCACTGGTCCTGTTAGCTAGGGATGATGGGAGGTGTAGTCCCAAAACATCTGGTGGGCCGGGTTTGGGGGTGCCTGATCTGGAGGGCCACAGGTTTCCCAACACTTCTGCCATAAAGGGAACAGAGCTCTCATGTGTGCTGCACGTATCTTTGGCTTGCCACAACTAGGCATGTATAATTTCCCTACAATTCAGAGCCCTTCATTCACCTACAGCGTCTCGAGCATCTGCATATAACAATGGGTTGTGACTCGGGAGGCAACGTCTTGACGAATCTATTCAAAAGGTGTCATCGTACAGGAGGGAATGCCTCTACTGGGACGGTGCTGTCTGCGGCACATGCATGCGCTATCTAAAAACATAAAACGTTGGCTCCTCCAGAATTACTGTTTTATTCATATGCAAATGAATGGCACTTGAAACAGATTATTAGGAAACATCAAATGGTATGAACGTTCAGCAACGATTATTCAAGATGCATACCTCTACTGATGACTCATTTCACGTTTCCCCCACCATTCCTTACTGCTTTTTGGTTTAGCAGAGAGGGACACAAGGACCACGATATGCGTTTACTCCAGGGCCAGTGTAACGGGACCCCAAACCTGTACAGGTGTGTTTCACTCAGGGTTCCTGGTCACCGGAGGAGCCCTTGCACACCACTAAGTGCACAGGGCTCCCTTCACGCTGGCACCAAACACAGGACCAATATGTGCGTTAGCATGGAGGCAAAATTAGTGGGCTACAAAGGCAGAAGTCTGGTGGGGCAGCATCACATGCAAATGCAATCCAGGAAAACGCCTCCCGTCCTAATGCTGTGGATATAGCATCTTAGCATGAGGTTGACCAAGTTACCTGCTCTGCTCTTCCAGTTCATGCTTCCTATTCATCATGGCCACAATGGCTTGCCGAAGTTCAGCTGCGGAAGAAAAAAGGAGGCAGGGAGAGAAATGGAATATATCACTCCAGTTACGTATCTAACACAACAAAAGCTCTGAAATTCATACCTGTTACCAGTGTGGTGTTTTGCTTGGTGGTGGTGTTTTTAATGTATTGTAAAATTTAGAACAGAGGTGGCGAATCTCAGACCCAGAGGTCAAAGGCAGCCTTCCAAATCTCTTTGTCTGACTTTCTAACCCTTTGTCTGACCCTCACCCCTGACACTCCCTCCCAGACTAGATGTCCCCGTTTCCCGGAGACAGTCCCCGGATTTACAAATCTGTCCCCAGACAAAATCCATCCCTGGATTTCATTTAACGCCGCTGGATTTATATTTTAAGTGTTGTAGATTTCTTAGTAGGGATTGGTTCAACTGCACAAAACACATCATATGGGGACTTCCGGCAAGGCAAAATGGCGGGTGCCACAGCAGCGAGCAGCTCCTGAAGCCAGCCAGAGCCAACCGCACTACCAGGCTGGCTCTGGGCTGCTGAGACTGCCGCTGCCCCCAAGGGGGAACTGGGGATGTCCGGCGCATCAATTGGGGGAACCGCTGACCCCCATGACCCAAATCAGCCACCTGGCCAACTGCCCAGCGGTGCTCAAGGGCCTGTAAAAACCCCGGAGCCGGCGCAGGGAGAAGGAGGAAAGGAGAAGGAGAAGGAAGAGAAAGAGGTTGGAGAAAAAAGAGGGGAGCCCCAACCTTGCCGCGCTGCTGAAGTCACTACCGCTGCTGAGGAAGAGAGATAGGAAAGCACCAGGAGGGCAAGGACACGTGGCCGAGCCCAGGTCTGACCCGACCCAAGCCTACTCCATGGCAGATAGCACTCCAAGAGATCGGGTTGGGGCCCAGAGGAAGGCCGTGTGACAGAGGAGACCCAGAAGAGAAGATATTACTTCTTTTTAAAAAATAAATAAATAACTTTTTTCTCTCTTTTTTTAAAAAGTGTCCCCAGATTCTTTGAAAAAAATCTGGTAACCTTATCCTAGACTGCTTTTTTCTGCCTGGAATGACTCCTTAAACCCTGGCCATGACTCTTGGTTGCCTGAAGGTCAAAGAGAGTTGTGCAAGTGTACAAAGGTGCCCACTGTACGAAGGTAAATTTTGCATTATTGCTCTGCCCCCTTTTGCCTCTGGCCCCAGCCACCAATGGCATGTGGCTTGCAAAAGATTGCCCAAGAAGGGGCTGAAAGAGCTTTAGATGAATACCTAAACCACAACCACCCTGCCTGCCTGCCTGCAAGCTTTTGGAATCAAGAGAGAGGCTAAATAATTTCCTCCACAGATATCTGATGTCCGCGACATTTGTGTTATGACTCCCAATAAGCAACCAGGCCATGGTGGAAAATACGGACTGTCCGAAAGCGCCACTGAGTCTTGGAACATTTCGCTTCCAAATGGCTTTGTCTGACAGATTTATCAGTAGGAGCAGGAATACAAACAGAACTCAGAAGAACGTGTGCTCAGGAAGAGACATGCTTTAGTACAGATGTACCCCTTCTCCAGGGCACGTTATTAATTTAAAAAACTCTCAGTGGCTAGTCAAGGATTAGATAAGGATAGTTCACAATCACCTCTTGAGAAGGAGCTGTAAAGTGAAGTCATCTGTCAGCATATATCCAGATATACTCTTGGCTAAGACCCTATTCTCAGATTGCTTCTGTAGCTCAATGCCAGAATATAAATTTGATTTCTCTGAGTGGTGGTGGTTTTTTCCTTTTAATTTACAGATTAATCTGACACATTATAGGGAACAGAAACATAACAGCATATAGGAAATAACATAGGAAAGCTTTAGTCCTGCCCCAAGAACCTTGATAATGGGGACGCAGTTCTTGTATACAGACATTTGATCAGTTTTTAATACTGGCTTCTTGTTGTTGTTGTTGTTTAAAAAATGGCTTAGAATCCAAAAAACAAAATGGGCTCTATCACCCCATCCTATGGCCATATTTATTGGGGAGGAGTTGTTGTTGTTCAATTGTATATACAATACACAATGGCAGAAGTAAAAAAATGAAAACAAAAAACCTACTCCTTGCTTCATCTCTGTTGATGAAAATGTTAGTAAAGTAAAGGTACCCCTGAACATTAAGTCCAGTCATGACCGAGTCTGAGGTTGCGCGCTCATCTCGCTCTATAGGCCGAGGGAGCCAGCATTTGTCTGCAGACAGCTTCTGGGTCATGTGGCCAGCATGACTAAGCCACTTCTGGCGAACCAGAGCAGCGCACGGAAACGCCGTTTACCTTCCCGCCGGAGCGGTACCTATTTATCTACTTGCACTTTGACATGCTTTCGAACTGCTAGGTTGGCAGGAGCAGGGACCGAACAACGGGAGCTCACCCCCTCGCAGGGATTCAAACCGCCGACCTTCTGATCGGCAAGTCCTAGGCTCTGTGGTTTAAACCACAGCGCCACCCGTGTCCCAATGAAAATGTTACTCCACAACAAACAAAGCAATCCTATGGCTCTTTGCTCAGAAGGAAATCCCACTGGTTTCAATGGGACTCACTTCCAGGCTTGTGCAACCTAAAGCGATACTTTTAGGACCGGTGTTTCGGGAAGATTGGTGGATTTAAGGCAAAGGGGGATAATCTCAGTGGTAGAGACTCATCTGCCTTGCATGCAGAATTTCCCAGGTTTAGTCCCCAGTGGCATCTCTAGGTAGGGATGGGAGAGACTCCTGGCCCCCTGGAGAGCTGCTGCCAGTCCGTGTAGACAATACAGTATGCTCCTAAGCGATCTGATGCAGATAAGACCAGGAGAGTCGCTACGCTTTTGAAGAGCGGAAGTTCTGTGAGATGCGTTAGCAAAGCACGTTGGACAAAAAAGGGGGAAGAGGTGCTTCCAGACTTGGCAAGGAAAGAAACGAGGAGCAGAAAGTCCTCTTTCAACAAAACATAGGTTGCAGCCTTTAAAACATAACAAAGCACTGCTGTCAAAAACCACTTGTAGCTGTGGGTCTTGTGGCTTTTATTATCACACAGTACTTCGCATTATACACCTGCTACATGTTTATAGAAGTGAGTTGCTACGCAACCAGCTGGAAGTCTCCCTGCTCAGAACCCGTTCCCTAGTAATAGAAGGGTGGAAAGCCATACATTAAAACAAGATACTTTGCAAATGCATATATACATAGACATAGCCACTGCCACTCAGTGTAGACAGTGCTGAGCCAGACCAAAGCTCTGATCAACATCAGGCAGCTAATATGCTCCAATGTATTTCACCATTATTGTATATTAATATATTTTAATTATTCCAATTTGTCACAGCATCAGGGTACATATTTGGGAAACTAGCAGAAAGTTGTGGATTCACAATATGGTGATTGCTTGTGTTTACGCATGACTACTGCCTGCAAGCCTGCTTCTAATTATGGTTAGAAACTGTGGTTTGGCACTAACTACAGTTAGCAAAATCGCCAGCACAAAGATAACACGAACCACAGTTAGCTGCAAAACAGAAAGGGGCAGCTGGATGAAAAGGGAGAATCAAGCGAGCAGACGGGGCTAAGAGATCAGACAGTGTTAATCTGCACTAAGCCACTGTGAAATATAGGAAAGAGAGAGCGCCATGGCTAGAAAGGTGAATAAATTCTAACTTTCAACAGGCTTTTACTGTTTTGTTTTATTGCTGAGGGTTTTGGTTGCAATTTTTGGATGGCTGATTTTTAGTTGGTTTATAGTGGGGTTTGTGCTGTTTCCCTTTTGATAGTGTGTGTTCTTTCTGTGTTTTCTTATCTGGAAGTGCTCCACAGGGAGAAAAGGAAGGCATAGCTTAGGTCACAAGCACACCCTACATTTAAAGCACTCTTATACCACTTTTAACAGTCATGGAGAATCTTGGGGGCTGTAGCTTTGTTCAGAATGCTGACCTCACACAGCTACAACTCCCAGCACCCTTAAACTACAGTTCCCAGGATTTCCCATTACTGTTTAAGTGGTGTAAGAGAGCTTTACCTGCATGGTGTTGGTTGCGACCTCACTTACAGGAAGTCACGTGGCACCAGGTTAAAGTAGGTCTAGCTTTCATCGATCTAGGGACCCTCCTGATGTTTTGAACTCGCAACCCCCATCATCCCTAGCCAGCACAGCCAACGGAACTGTAGGCCAGCAACATTTCAAAGGCCACAGGTAAGTCACACTCTTATTACAAAGTGTCTGCAACTGCCGCTAGGGAAAATTAGAGCAAATTATATAGCCAAGGTAGCTACCAACTATAAAGGAGATGAATTTATTTGACCCTATCTACATCAAGCTATATTCTATCTTTATCACCAAACTCCGAATATAATTGCACACTGTATTAATTAACATTATTTTTTAATATATTAGTGGCCATGTGATGATTTTAGCCTAAAATTTTATTGTTTAATGTCCTAACCTGTATATTAAGGTACATTTATAGCTCTGTTTAGAGTAGGTAATGTATTGATAATATAAATGTTTTACATTAAAAACCTGACAGTATCAAACTATCGAAGGCTTTTCACCAAAGCCAGACTAAACGTCTTTCCTTCGGCAATTTTGGATGGCAGGTTGAGAGGAGTTCCCTACCAGGACAGACTTTGCTTGTGTGCTCAAGACATCGATTCCATAAAACATATTTTGTTGCACTGTGCAAAATATGAGCAAGCCAGGGCTGAACTGATACTACCCTTCCTGGTACCTTTCCCAGGAAAATCAGAGGCTCACTATGTCAGGTTCCTATTGGAAGACCGGACAAATGCTAGAACATTAGCAGTGGCAACGTTTTATCAGTGGTTGCAAGAACCAATGATCCCTATATTCTGAACAAAATGCTTGTTTAACCTGGAGGTAGGCTGTATGAATTGTGTATTGCTTTGTAACAATTTGCTGGGTCTCTGGACCGTAATAAAGATTGATTGATTGATTGATTGATTGATGTTTTAAGTTTTTTGTATTAATCCAGCATATTTTAATTGTTGAATGATTCTGTGCACATTGCGGCAGCCTTTGGCTATGTGCAATAAAACTGACTGACTGACTCCAGGGAGTCCAACACTCTAAACACTGGATCAAGGATGCTAAACTACCCGCTTTCTGATGTGCTTGAACTACAACTCCCATCAGACCCAGCCACCATAACCCACAGTCAGGGATGGTGGCAGTCATAGCTCAACAACCAATCAACATCATTTGGAGGGCAGCAGGTTGGAGAACGCTGGAGTTAGTGGGGATTGGACCACAACTTGAGACCACAGCAGGTGACCAAATAAGTGCCGAATTACTATGTGGACTCAACTTTGCTTCAGTTTCCTATTAGGACTTTTATTTTATTTTGCAAACCGTGTGTGTTAAGTGAGGAATTCCTTCACCGACTTCGGAAGACACCCTCTTTGCTTAAAAGGTGAGCCAGCGTTTATCTTTGATGTTTAATGTCTCCTGCTCTATAGGTATCCTGGGTTGACCTTGGATGTTTAAGGGTTTAAATCAACTTCCAGGATAGCTGAAAATGAGGCTAAATATCACCCACGAAAGCAGAGAAAAATTATCCCATATAATGTTTTTGCTAAATTGGCCAAGAGTTAGAAGCAGCAAGTGAGCGCAGGAGCAATTGCTCCCCCTACTGGTGACCAATATTTTAGCGCCCTGAACAAGGAAGACTCAAACAATTTTTTAATACTCATTGGAAGAAATGTTTTACTGCCAATCTATGGAAATCTATCGGCTGCCAATCGGTTTTATTTTAAAAAACTGTTTTGACAAACAAGCTCTGCATTCCAGATATTAAACCTCCCTGCCACGTTGCACATACAAATTCAGCACCTAAAAAATAACGGCAGATGCAGATTTGGATAAATCATATATAAATTCCCAGCCTGTTCTGAATGTTTATGGCAGGTTAAATTTAAGGCGCACTTTCTAAATTTCAGCTCCAAGTGCATTATGAAACAGACAAAATACTGAACAAACCTCTCAAAAGCCTTTGCTCTTCACCTGTAATATGGATTTATTTTCCATATTTGCTGAATTTTTTAATTGTTTTTGATAAGTCTTTTGAATAGTTATATTTATTGTTGTTTGGTTGAGAGGCTGAGCAGATTTGGGCGCAATTTTGTGGGAAACTGGCATGCAAATAAACAGATGATGCTGATGGTAATAATTTTAGCCTAGGCCCGGACACTAAAAACTATAACAAAGTGATGCTTTTGGAAGATGCTCAATGGAACACAGAAGTTACCAAAATAATCATTCAGTGCTTGGACACTACAGACAAGACAGGACTCCCAGGGTTATCTTTGAGATTGTGATGGATATACAAGATGTCACAGCATATTGACCTCAACGCAATAATGGCTTTGATATACACACAGCCATGACTAAACTGGGTTGAAAGAATGGTGGTTAGCTTCCACAACAGTCCTTCCACAACAGACAACCCAATAGTGACTAGAGCAGGGGTCTGCAACCCGCGGCTCCGGAGCCGCATGTGGCTCTTTTACACCTTTGCCGCGGCTCCGGGGCGGATACTAGCGAGGGGAGGAGGCGCATTGTGCGCCCCGACACTCCCCACTGTGGCGGGCGCTGTACTGGCTGTGACGTCGCATGGGGGCGGTGCGTGCATTAGTCACGCACCATCCCAACGTCACCTTCCCGCCAGCTGTCAGATCAAGGCTCTGGAGATATATTTGTTTTAAATGTCGCAATGGTTTTGCGGCTCCCAGGTTTTTTTTCTTCGGAAACGGGTTCAAGTGGCTCTTTTTGTCTTAAAGAGCCAGTGTGGTGTAGTGGCTAAGAGCGGTAGTCACGTAATCTGGGAAACCGGGTTCGTGTCTCCGCTCCTCCACATGCAGCTGCTGGGTGACCTTGGGCCAGTCACACTTCTGTGAAGTCTCTCAGCCCCACTCACCTCACAGAGTGTTTGTTGTGGGGGAGGAAGGGAAAGGAGAATGTTAGCCGCTTTGAGACTCCTGAAGGGGAGTGAAAGGCGGGATATCAAATCCAAACTCTTCTTCTTCTTCTTCTTAAAGGTTGCAGACCCCTGGACTGGACGGTCTCATCCTTTATATATCCAACCAATCACTGCTCTGCAAAAGAGGCTATAAGGCAGGGGCCATCTTATCAGGAGTTCTGCACAAGGTCAGAACCAGCCTATGGTAACTCCTCCAGTTGCGTATCAGACAGGTTCCTTCTCTGTTCTCTTTGGGACACCTGTTGAAAACTTTCCTCCCTTCCATACAGGGAGATTTTTTAAATCCCAGTCAATATCTGAACACATTTCAATTTGTTTTTATATGTGTGACTGTTCTTAATGTACAGTGGTACCTTGGGATGTGAACGGGATCCGTTCCGGAGCCCTGTTTGCATCCTGAACAGAACACAAGACGTGGCAGCGCGTCTGTGCATGCGCGGGTCGCATTTTGCCGCTTCCGCGCGTGATGTCATTTCGACCGTCTGCGCATGCGCAAGCGGTGAAACCCAGAAGTAACGTGCTCCGTTACTTCCGGGTCGCCGCGGAGCGCAACCCAAAAGCACTCAACCTGAAGCGTATATATCCCGAGGTATGACGGTATTGTGAAATTGCTTCTGAGATTCTTCCGAGTAAGAGATTGTTATTTGTTGGCATCCATCAGTCTCGGAAGACAACAGAGGTGTTCGCCTTTGGATGTGAAGTCAAATTCATTTCATTTATGAAGATTCCATAAACGCAACAACTAATAATGGAATTAACAACAGACCGCTTTGGAGTAAAGCAGAGCTTTCCCCACCTCTTTCCCTGCTGATTGAACATAGTTATACCTTGGGGGTCACAATAAGGGGGAGAAGGTGCTGTATGTTTTCAAGGCACATCTAGCCAACATAGTGAAAGATTAACTGAGCCTTTCATCTGACCCTGCAATGCTCTTCTCAAGTTATAGGGCTTTTGCTTCCAATTTTGGGGGTTTTATATTCCTAATATTGTGTTTCACTTCCTACTGGGCTACCGATTTATAGCCCCAAAATTTGAATTAGCCCAGCCTCCCCTAATCTGATGCCCTCCAGATGCTGTCAGGGTACAGCTCCAACCATCTCTATCCACTGGCCCTGCTGGCTGGGGCTGATGAGGGTTGCAGCTGAAAACAGCGTGGTGGGAGGCCACTACGCAGGGAGACGGCTGAATCAGTTCTATGAAACTGATAGGAACTCTTGCCAATGCTAGCCAGTGAACTGGAACTCATCCTGACAAAGCATTTGCTTGGATGGAATGGAAAGACAACAGCAGCAGCCTTCTGAATCCGGCTCAGCAGAGACTTACCAACAGTCATTGGTTCTGGCACAGTGGCCGAGGGTAGCAGATCATGCAGAGAGTTCTCTTTGACAGGGGGGCTCACTTCTTCCCTGATTTTAAAAAGAAAAAAAGGTAAACCTGAAAAAGTGCCTATGGAAGACATTTGAACTACAAGAACAAAACCATTTCAATGCTCAACTCTCATTCATTTTGATGGCACCATAATGACTAGTATTAGTTATCCATTACACACCCCCACATTATCCGGATCCCCAGAAAATTGAGCTCCCTTGACTTTACTCCTGACAGAGTCCCAGGCTCATGCACTAGCTCCCCTCTCCAGTTTCCTTCGTGAACTATTTGTTACTGCAAGGCATAGTTTCCATGCACACCTCATTTTGAAACACATTTCTCCGAGGGTTTGCAGGCATAAATGATAGTTTGCGCTAATCAGTTGTTCCTTGGCTCAGATGCAACAGCAAACTATGGCTTGCATAAACAAAGTAAGTAAAGAAAGAGGAAGCACGCAAGCTTGAACCTCGAGCATAAACTGTCAAACCATGGCTTGCCATTACACACATACCAAGCTTTAGACAGGAAGAAAACAAAAAGTTGTATGGGCTTGTTTGAAAACTTAATCTGCCTTATACCTGTACTGTGAGTTGGCATTTCCACGAGTCAATTCTACTGAAAAATCAGCTGTTTCGTGCTCATCACCATTCTCCAGGTTACCTAAAAGAGCACATAGATAACACTGTTAGAAGAAAGATGACATAGGTCCTAGTTCAATGTTACTTTCTTCCAGGCACTGGTCCACTTTTGAAAGCAGCCTTGTTAATTTTCAGTCTCAGAATTCAGCTTTGTGAGAAATCCACTCGGGGACAATTTCATAGAGTGCAATGATATACTGAATTAAATATTGTATTCAAGGGAACCAGCCAGTATGGAGGCGGAAATCCACCGATTACTGGACATCTTTATTTAAGACTGACAGCCCTCTTGCCAAGAATCAGATCCCTACAAACCACACACTAAAGTGTGCAATGCTAGACTTAACTATTAAGCAGTTATAATTCACATTACGCAGTTCAATGGGACTTAAGAGTAACTTTATGAATTGGTAAAAGAAAAAGAAAAAGATTTGTAAAACATTTCTGCATTCTGCAACCTTTAAGTACAAGAATTCAGGAACCAGGACAGATTACAGAAATTAGGTATAGCACTACCTGTAATAAAACAGAGGTGTCATACGTTTCCGAGCACAATTCAAAGTGTTGGTGTTGACCTTTAAAGCCCTAAATGGCCTCTGCCCAGTATACCTGTAGGAGTGTCTCCACCCCCATTGTTCTGCCCGGACGCTGAGGTCCAGCACCGAGGGCCTTCTAGCGGTTCCCTCATTGCGAGAAGCAAAGCTACAGGGAACTAGGCAGAGGGCCTTCTCGGTAGTGGCACCCGCTCTGTGGAACACCCTCCCATCAGATGTCGAGGAAATAAACAACTACCTGACATTTAGAAGACATCTGAAGGCAGCCCTGTTCCAGGAAGTTTTTAATGTGTGACATTTTAATGTATTTTTAATCTTTGTTGGAAGCCGCCCAGAGTGGCTGGGGAAACCCAGCCAGATGGACGGGGTACAAATAATAAATTATCATCATCATCATCATCATTATACAGTCACTTTGCAAAGCCCCAACACTAGTTGGTCCTCACATTGAATGAGATGTGGGTCACGGTCACTGCCAATTTACAGAAAAGTTACAGCGTCCTGCCCGGAGTGAACAACTTTTGGCAGACAAGCTAAAAATTGTGATTGCTAGGATCCCAGTTCCCACCCCACCCATCAGTGACAAGGTCAAGGATAACTCCCCTGCCCCAACCTTAGAGGTGGAAAGGTGACAGGGGTTTGCTGGTTTGCTCACTATGTGGACCAAGGCCCTCTGGGAACTTCCACCCGCAGCAGCCAACCACTTCTGCCCCCAGCCTGACTCCCAACCTTAGAACCATGTTACTGGCAGGGCAGTCTGAGCCAACTCTGCAGCTCATGAAGACTGCATGCCACCATGGAAAGCCACCATGGAAAGGAAAAATTGGCTCAAGCCACTCCCTACTAAACTAGGTCTCTTGCTTGTCCATTGAAGGAGAGAATTACCGTATTTTTTTGCTCTATAAGACTCACTTTTTCCCCTCCTAAAAAGTAGGGGGAAATGTGTGTGCGTCTTATGGAGTGAATGCAGGCTGTGCAGCTATCCCAGAAGCCAGAACAGCAAGAGGGATTGCTGCTTTCACTGTGTAGCAATCCCTCTTGTTGTTCTGGCTTCTGAGATTCAGAATATTTTTTCTTCTTCTTTTCCTCCTCCAAAAACTAGGTGCGTCTTGTGGTCTGGTGCGTCTTATAGAGCGAAAAATATGGTATTATAGAACAATGGAGGAAAATCTGCATTCACTGTCCAGTCTTCAGGCTGGATATTGGTTTTGCCCTGGATGTTTAGACTCAGGAAAGGGAGACTACATCTGTCTTTGTCAAGGGACTAGGGTTGGAACCCATTTAGAAGGAAACAGACTCACACCCATGTTACTAGAAGATATGCATCAATAGAAAGTAGTCTACAGTATGCAAGTAAAATTCAATTTATTGCTCTGCTCACTATCGCCTCTGGCTCAGGCTCCGGCTGCCAGCTGGTGCTGGAAATTTGCCCAGCAAGAAATGTGGACCTTGGGCTGGAAAAAAAAGTTCGGGATGGTGGTATTTAAGGGCTAAGGTACAGCTACAGATAATGAATTGTATCTACACTTTGTGCACACCTGTTGAAGTTGATGGGCAGGACTAACTTAGGTTCATTAAGTTCAGAGGGTTTGCTTAGTTGGGAATGACCCCATGCCTCTAAGCCATTATTTTTCAGCTCCCTCGGGATCAAAAACAGTCCTTTTCAAAGTTAGATGCTCCATCAAGCCAAGAAAAAAAGAAGAAATGGGGAGGGGAGGAGGGAATTTGACCGCCAGACAGGTGATTGACAGCATAGCGTCCTAAAGCAACAATTTGAAGTCTCCCCCCCCCCTTTTGCATTCAATGGGACAAGATCGCTTAGCAGGGCATTTCCAGAGGCCAGTTCAAGCTGTGCATCACTCTTCTTTCGATCTCTAAAGGAACTCTTGCCATTTGTCATTGTCTCGCTGGCTTCTCAAGTGTTGATGTGTGTTGAAAAAAAGATGCCGAAACAACAAATGCAAAGGACAGGTCCTTGCGCTGTGTCCCGTCTGCACTCAGAGAGAGAAGGAAGGTGGTCCGGGCACTTGAATAGCTGCAGCTTGCCTTGCTAGCCCCAGAGAGCTGCTTCTTGCTAGGATTTTCCTCCCCTCGAAAATCCTTTGATAACAAGACTCCAGTGCTCTACCATAAGGGTTTATCTGTATTGGGGAGGGGGGTTTTCGAGGGAGGGCAGAATATCGATATGAATCAGAGGGGCACATGAACCCATTTCAGCCTTTAATGGAAAGGTATGCATTCCATTTGGCACCTGACAATGGCTTTTTAAAAGAGAGGCTTTGATCAATTGTATGCAAGCCTTTCAACTATTTATACCATGCTGCAGAGTTAAATCCGCAGGAGGGCACTGGATGCAGTGGTTAACCCTTTCAGGTCTTTTTTACTGATAGCTGCCAAAGAGAAAAACACAAAAGGGCACCATCTACCCAAAAGAGACCCAGGGAGATGAATGCAAGTTGCACAAAAGCTCAAATTTTCATTCTATGCGATGATTTACAAGTGACTGTCAATCTTCAGGCTTGGCACCTCTCTTTCTGTTCAGCGATGAACTATATTTTCCTTGTCAGCCATATTTTTCATGTTAGCTATTTGCACGGGACACACTTATTTGTATTTCGTCTTCTCTCCTCCTTCTATTAATAAATTACTCCGAGGTCTAGTGGAATGTCAGCAGCCTTTGACTTCTTATTGTACAGGCTTTTTCAGTTGCTCACTTAGCTGAACAGACAAGCTCTTGAAAGAAACCAACTTCCCCACACTACCTTTGAGGGGATTAAAAATATTTGAACTATAGTGAAAAGGACCGAGACAACCTATTATTGGAGAATACGAGCAAGTGAGCCAAATAAATTGATGGAGAAATGGGCATATTTTTTCCCCTGACGTACTGGAAGAGCGAGTACAATGATAATGTATAGCCATATGTTTTCAGTTGATTGTGATGTGCATTTTTAAGCAGGGGTTTTATTTACTGTGTTGCAAGTAAACTTCTTAATGCAAATTTGTTATAAACAACAATAATAGCAATAACAATACTACATTTCCCTCTCCACTACAAACATACAGAAGGCTCACTAGGCAAGGGGAGAGAGAAGCGTCAAAGAAAAAATTACTTCCTTGCATGCCTCCTTTAAAATAGCCCAACATTTTGTGTTATAAGTCACTCACCCTCCATGCATTTCAGTTACCGTATTTTTCGCTTCATAAGACACACTTTTTTCCTCCTAAAATGTAAGAGGAAATGCCTGTGTGTCTTATGGAGCGAATGTGTGGTCCTTTCGTTGGCTCCCTTTCTGGCCCGGCCCCCTTGCCCAGGCCTCCATTGTTGAATGTTCTGCAGACGGAGGCTGTTTGCTTCCCCAGCGACATGTGACTGGCTGATTAGATTATCAGTCTGGAAACTGTAGAAACGGCTCCCTTTCCTTTCCTAAAGAAGCTGCAGAACTGTGAGTTGAACCCCATAAAAACAGGATTTTTTTCCCTTTGCAAAGTAAGCTCAACAACTTTGAGCTGATCCTCAAAAAAAGGGGGGCTTTTCCCCTTTGCAAAAGAAGCTGCACAACTGTGAGCTGATCCCCCCAAAAAGCGGGGCTTTCCCCTTTCCTCCTCTAAGCCCTAAACGGCCTCGGCCCAGTATACCTGAAGGAGCGTCTCCACCCCCATCGTTCTGCCCGGATGCTGAGGTCCAGCGCCGAGTGCCTTCTGGTGGCTCCCTCATTGCTACAGGGAACCAGGCAGAGGGCCTTCTCCGTAGTGGCACGCGCCCTGTGGAATGCCCTCCCACCAGATGTCAAAGAGATAAACAACTACCTGACATTCAGAAGACATCTTAAGGCAGCCCTGTTCAGGGAAGTTTTTAATGTGTGATATCTTAGTGTATTTTTTGTCTTTGTGGGAGCCGCCCAGAGTGGCTGGGGAAACCCAGCCAGATGGGCAAGGTACAAATAATATATTATTATTATTATCATTATAAAAACTAGGTGCGTCTTATGGAGCAAAAAATACGACACTTGTTTCAGACAGTCTTTGAACTTGGCTGCAAAGATATCAACTGTTAACAATAGATACTCACCAGTCTGGGAGAAAGAGCCTACAGCACTGACAGGGAACAACTCATCAGAATCATCATTCAGGACTTGCAGAGGAGACCAGGCGCAAACCAGCGAGTTGCTTGTGACACCCTCGGACGGTCTAAATAACAACCACATTTTTCAAAAAACAAAAATTGTGTATAACATCAGGCTTTAACTGGAACACAGCCTTTCCACAAAAACAAAAAGTGTGTTCAAACTGCAAACTATGTCTCTCATCAATTTCTGATGTGTCGACTACAGGGCTGGAATAAGTTCTCAGGTTGTACAAATATTTGGTTGCATTTAGTAATGTTTATTCTCATTTCTGAGAAACTGACTTATAAATTAAGAGTGTCTCGGGGTGCAGCTAAACCTATGTAAACCCCCCCTAATTTGGCAGCCATTTTTTACATATATGACAAGCCAATCATGGGGACGGCAAGTCCCAATGAAACGTGGCTTTATTTGATTTCATAACGTTTGCTTTGCATTCTCTCTGTATTAGGTTGGGTTTTGTTGTAACATCCAACGCATTGTGCAGTCTCTTGAAAATGTACTTTAGTTTTATGGCTGAGAACCCGGTTGTCGTTGTTTTGTACTCCCCACCCCCTGACACACTTCTGTTTTTATTTATTTCTTACTAGAGTGTTACTTTAACTTCATAATTTTGTCTTGAAAATAAAAAGTAAGTGTGTTCAAAGCAGCTCACAAGATACAAGAGTATGTATCAACATCCATGAACATTTTGGTAAATGTGTCTGGTCAGCTATCCCAACTTTTGCTATTTTTATTTATTTACTGTTCTCTTATAGCCACTACATTCATAGAATCATAGAATCATAGAGCTGGAAGAGACCACAAGGGCCATCGAGTCCAACCCCCTGCCAAGCAGGAAACACCATCAGAGCACTCCTGACATATGGTTGTCAAGCCTCTGCTTAAAGACCTCCAAAGTAGGAGACTCCACCACACTCCTTGGCAGCAAATTCCACTGTCGAACAGCTCTTACTGTCAGGAAGTTCTTCCTAATGTTTAGGTGGAATCTTCTTTCTTGTAGTTTGGATCCATTGCTCCGTGTCCGCTTCTCTGGAGCAGCAGAAAACAACCTTTCTCCCTCCTCTATGTGACATCCTTTTATATATTTGAACATGGCTATCATATCACCCCTTAACCTCCTCTTCTCCAGGCTAAACATGCCCAGCTCCCTTAGCCGTTCCTCATAAGGCATCGTTTCCAGGCCTTTGACCATTTTGGTTGCCCTCCTCTGGACACGTTCCAGTTTGTCAGTGTCCTTCTTGAACTGTGGTGCCCAGAACTGGACACAGTACTCCAGGTGAGGTCTGACCAGAGCAGGGACATTCATATCCCTATGGTTCTCCTCTCCTCATTTTACCCTGATAATAACCCTGTGAGGTAGATTAGGCGAGGGACTGTGACTGGCCAAAGGTCACTCAGCGAGCTTCACGGCTAGGCAGGGATTTGAATCCTGGTTTCCCAGGTCCTAGGCCAACGCTCTGACCACTACACCACACTGCTTGCCCAAAGCAAGAAGCACCAGACTCTGCACAAACACCCAGTACCAGGCAAACACTCTCTATGGCTGTTGTGACATGAGAGGTTTGAATACAGACACAGAGGGCATGGGTTCAGCTCCATCATTAGCATCACCTACAGAAGCACCAGATCTGGGCCTTGACACTAAGCATGAATCCAGAAGATTCATCTATCAATCACTTCACATCCAAAAATTTCAAGGCAAGGCAAAAATCAAAAATAAAAATCTGCAAAACAACATCAGGTTGTGAACACAGTACGGGGTACATTTTTAAAGCCCAGAAGTTGATATGGCACATGGGGTGAGATCATCCTTCCAAGAAGGCTTCCCAAAATAAGAAAGTCTTCAACACGAGGGCAACATAAAAATATAGTCAGCCCCTGTCTAATCTGGATAGGGAATGACTCCAATGGGGTATCATTCACCACAGTGTAATCATGTACCGCCTTCTCAGATGAAGATAATATATTCAATTTTAATGAATTGTTTTCTGCAGCTTTAAAAAAACTACTACAATAAAGCACAATTTAAAAAATCTGCTATGTACGATTGGAACCCTTTCGTGTGCTGCTGGGGGTACGCATTCCGCACTTTGGGAAACACTGATCTAGGGTGATTGCAAAGTGTCTTGAGTTTCCACTAATAATAAGGGGTTTTGTTGCAGGAAACGTCTAATCCCAAATCCAAAGGCAGCTCTGCAAGCTCTTCAGGTAAATGTACCAAGTGATTTCTTCCGAGATCAGGCCTCGCTGAGGATCCAAACTGCCCCCCTGTGGCAGAACTGCCTGTATTTCACTACAGTTTGCATCAAGCTCCATCTGGCATCTGAGCTGGCCAGTTTCTTCAGTGGATATACATGGGTCCCTGCCCATCATTCCCCTGCGCTGGCTATTTGCTCTTAGCCGCTGCTTCTTCCAAACTTGACTGTGGAGCTTCTCTTCACCAGGACTGGACAAGGGCTAGCACTGCACTGGGTTAATGCAATGCTGTGGCAGCTGAATGCATACTGTACAGTCCTTTGCTCACATGCTTCCTTTGTGGCTCAGTCGTTGGGCACTTGCTTTGGTTGCAAAAGGTCCTGGGATCAATCCCCAGGGGGAGCTAGGAGCTGACTAAAACCCAGGAGATCCACTACCAGTCATTCTGTCTGTAGACCAGTGTTTTCAAAACCTGGGTCTCCAGCTGCTTTGGGGCTACAATTGCTATCATCACGGACCACGGGGCCTGCTAGCTAGGAATGATGAGAGTTGTACACAGCTGGAGACTCAAGTTTGGGAAACACTGGGATAGACAATACTGACCTGGATGGACCAGTAACCTGACTCTGTAGCAGGCAGCCTCCTAGATCTTTAAGAAGGATGATTGCCTCCTAGATAAATATGTTCTCGTGCATGCACAAACACACACACACACAGACAGAAAGAGGGAGTTGCTGTTTTTCAAAGTCCAAGAAGATTCATGACAAACTTGGCCAGGGCAGGACTGGTAGCTAGAAGGACTCTGCCACCCGGTTCAGAAAGCGGTGAGAATTAAATCCCCCAAAGATCAAGGGGTGGGGCAGCTTTTTCAGCCCAAGGGCTGCATTCCCTTTTGGGCAGCCTTCCAGGTGTGGGGCAGAGCCAGAGGCAAAAGCAGATGGAGCCACAAACGCCATTTTTTCCTTTGTACAGTAATTTCTAGCCTCGCACACCCATCTCTAGCCTCCATTCAGGCAAATTAGGGCCAGAATCGGAGTTCAAGGACACCTTCAAGCCAAGAAAAAACACTTGGGGGTTCAAAGCAGGGCCAGGGTGGGGAGTAGCCTGGGGAAAGGGGTACGAGGGCCATAGAGAGAGACTTGCGAGTGTGGAATTTGGCCCCCAAACCTCCTGGAGATAAAAGCCATGCGAGACAAAACAACCCCTGAATCTCTTGAGTTTGCCTCTTAATTAACATAGGGAAACGCCACATGTCTTGGGACACTGCAGAATACTCACTTTCCACAAGACTCTGTGTCTTCTGCCATGCAGCGGTTTCCTAAAATTTTGCCGTACGCGTCGTCATTTTCATCCACATCTTCATCGTCTATACTTTTCACATCCAACTTTTGGAAGCCACAGTCCCCATTGAGATATACAGAATCATTTTTCAACAAAGGCACACTTTGGTCCCCGCTCAGTTTAGCTAGCATCTCTCCGGGACCAGGGGGAGAAGCTACGTAGGGTGAAAACCTGTCCAAGTTTTCTTCAGAGCTTTCCCCTGCAACAATTCCCCTTAAGACATCCCCCGGGTTTTGTTCATCTTCCTCATCATCAAACGAAATGATATTTGTGACTTTCTTCTTTTTCTTCATCCGATCTTTTCTGCATTTTAAATCTGAAGGAGAGAGAGAGAGAGAGATGAACACAGAAGATTTCAAAACACACAGCCTATAAGAAAAGTGGTTTTGTTATTTTAGAAAGCTTATTCTAATTTTACAGGGTAGCATATATGCAACTGGGGGGGGAGCGTGAACTAATAGTTTTTCAGGATTCTAATAATAGAACTGTAGAGTGGAGAGGGACCACGAGAGTCATCTAGTCCAACTCCCTGCAATGCAGGAACCTTTCACCCCATGTGGGCCTCAAACCCACAGTCCTGAGATTAGGAGTCTCATGCTCTACCAACTGAGCTACCCTAATCATTATGCCTAAGCCCAGCTTATTTCTAGAATCAAGATTTTACAGCATGTCATTTGAAACCATGGTTTTGTGATAGCCATGGTTTGTGATAGCCATGGTTTTAAAATTCCAAACTTGGTTTGAATTTGCAAATGTATAGGTGAACTGTAACTTAGGCGCTACCTTTGCGTTTTCCAGAGGTGAAGCAAATTGTTGGAATTTTGTCAGTTCAGACATCATGCCAAATTATGAGCTTTTAAAAGGTGGCTTTGCGTAGCTGTAGAATGGAAGCCAATTTCTTATGAATTTATTCTTCACGTTATTGCTACGGCTCATATGGATTCCCGACGGCAAACTACAACAATGTAGCAGCTTGTCGTTCTTAACTTTACAGCGAGAACCCTGGACCTAGTTGCCGTCTCTTGCGTGCCTTTTCCCCTTGATACAGACAGAAAGTCTACAACTTAACTGGCCTATCGTGTGTTTATCGGAATGTGTTAGCTGCATGATGAATCTTTATTTATTGCATTTACATCCCACCTTTCCCCCAAAGAGCTCAAGGCAGGGCATATGGTTCTTCCTCCTCCCCATTACCCCCATAACAACCCGTGAGGTAGGTTAGGCTAAGAATTAGTGACTGACTCCAGGTCACTCAGTAAGTTTCGTGGCCGAGTGGGGTTTTGAACCCTGGTCTCCCATGTCCTAGTCCTGCTCTCTAACCATTGCATCATCATGCCATGCAGAAGCAAACAACTGCCTAGGAGATAAGGTATGAGTGAAAACCTCCCAATGTTCAAAATCACAGCTACCATCTAAAACAAGCCTCTTTCCTTGCAGGCCACCTCTGTCAATGCAGTCGGCCCAGTAAGACTTACCACCACTAAGACTCTTCGATAAAATGGGCAAGGGGTCGGCATCTTGATCCGATTTGATTAAGATCGAAACAGGAGAGGACGCCGTGATTTCTCTGAGGAGGCTGCTAACTCCTTGAGTAGATTCCTTCAACAACGAGGTCACATTCTGTGTGGATTCTTTGAGAAGGTCAGAGACTGTGGGAGGGCACTTGCTTTGCCCATTCAAATCCTTGTTATCAATGTTGATTGCAAAAAGAATAGAATGCAGCCCTTTATATAAAAGCAAAAAACGGAAATGCAATGTAACTCAGAGGACAAATTTACAAAAAAGTATTTATTTCATAAAATGTATATACTGCTTGATTGTAAAAGAAACCTCAAAGCGGTTCACAAAAAGAAAAGAAAGAACATTATAAGGCTACTTGATCCTTTTAATTTCCCCTCTGTTGCCCAGCAAGGGCACTACAATCAGCTAATGCAACCCAGTTAGTTTTGCTACAATCTGATGATTATCAGCTTGTGGTAACATGGATGAGGGATTTTTCACTGGTGGCATTAGTCCTGGGCAATGTTCTCTCTGCTGAAATATAGGAGGGTCCCATCAGCATTGGCATTCCACCAGCTCCTGAAGACACAACTGTTTAGGCAAGCGTTCCCCTGAAAGGAACTTGTGATTTTACTGTTTAAACCGTGGGGTGGGGTTAAACTGTTTTTAACTGTCATGCTTATTAACTGCTTGTTTTAACTGAGATTGGAACTGTCGTCGGGCATTTCAACTCTGTATTGATTTTATAGATGTAACCTGCTTAGAAGCCATTTTGGCACGGAAGCAGCATATAAATAAATTCAATTCTTCCTATCAGTACCAAAAACGTTACCCAGCATTGTGTGTTTAAAACATTTCTAGTCCAGTCTTCACCACAAACTGCCCCACAGATTAGACTGGATGATACATACCAGCTGCCATGGTGGGAATCATACTAGAGCGCTCTTCATCCATCATGAAGGACCAGTCTTCGTAGAAGACACTAGATGTTAAAAAAAGAAGAAGGCAGGAGAAAATGGTAAACAAATCTACACATACGGAAGAGGCTGTGGTTCTTACTAACTCCCTTTTGGATGGGGACAGGAGAGGCGCTACACTACTTCTATAAACTGAAAGAGAGCAGAAAAGTGGCAGATGTGTTGCCCATGACACTTTTATGATCTAAAAAAAAAAAGTCAGACTTTTTTTACTACTCTCTTCCAACTCTCAAGACACAGATCAGATAACCAAGACTGAACTGTGGGAGAGGGAAGCCAGCCTCAGTTTAGAGAAAAGGCCATAACTCAGTTATGGACAAAGTACTCCTCAATAGTAATGATCTATAGTACTTTGTAAGCTGCTGAGGCTTAACATTGCAGAGTGCATTTTTAAAAGCTCAGGGACTGGCTTTCTCCAACGTCCCATTAAAACTACTATAAAGACCGTGTATAAAGAACCCGCCAACCTATACCCACTACCACCCTCTACAATGCTAACAGCCACAGCAATAGCCAAACACCAAACACAACAGGGTGACCAAACCTCATAGCCATCAGTCCCTCAACCCAACCCCATGCGTTACTCATCTACTTCCCAACCTTGCGTTATGCCCAGACCAGCCACTCTATACAGGAGTTTCCCAACAGGTGGCTTTCCTGATGTTGTTGGACTACAGTTCCCACAAGTCCCAACCAGCATGGCCAGTGGTGGTGGATGATGGGAGCTGTGGTCTAAAACATCCAGAGGGCACCAGGATGAAGAAGACTGCTCTAGATACAGTGGGGCCTCGCAAGACGAAATTAATTCGTTCCGCAAGTTTTTTCTTCTTGCGAGTTTTTCGTCTTGCGAAGCACGGTTTCCCATAGGAATGCATTGAAAATCAATCAATGCGTTCCTATGGAGACCGTCCGGGGACATAGGGGAAGCGCCGCGCGCCTTCCCCTCTGTCCCCGGACCTGTTTTAAAGCAAGGGAAGGGGCAACGGGGAGAATCGCTTCTCCCCGTTGCTGCCCCTTGGTTCAAAAGGGGTCCGGGGAGAGAGGGGAAGGCACGCGCGCCTTCCCCTCTGTCCCCTCTTTTGAAGCAAGGGGCGGAGGGGAGAAGATCGCTTCTCCCTGTTGCCGCCCCTTGGTTCAAAAGGGGTCCGGGGAGAGAGGGGAAGGCGCGTGCGCCTTCAACCTCTGTCCCCGGAGATTGCGGGGCTGGCAACGGGGAGAAGCGATCTTCTCCCCGCCGCCCCTTGCTTCAAAAGAGGTCCAGAGACAGCGGGGAAGACACGCTGCGCTTCCCCGCTATCCCCGGAGCTTGCGGGGCAAGCTTCGTTTTGCGTCTTGCGAAGCGGCTAAGAAAACGAAAAACTCCTTCGTCTAGCGAGTTTTTTGTCTTCCAAGGCGTTCGTCTTGCGGGGCACCACTGTATGTTAACCAAGGGAGCGAAGGATTAAGGCATAGGTAAACTCTGATCTACAGAGACCTTAGCTGTGTTATGAGGATTAGAGTCTGCATCCTGAAAAAATAGAGCTAATGCAGAGAGTAAACAGAACTCTCTCATGCACAATCTTCCATGGAAGATAAGTGAGCTAGAGAGGGCCAGATGCAGCTATCAGTCTAATAAGCCATGGATTATGAGACCTGAGAGACAGCCTCCATCCCCACACTTGCCTTCAGGGCAGCAGGTGAACAGAATGCAATGGGAAACCATGGTTTAACGATGCACCGAGTCAGAAGGTCAAGGGGAGGGATGGTGACAGAGCGCATGGGCACAAGGCTAATTCTCCACCTAATAAACCATGATTTATCAGACAACTGCACTTAAACCAAGTCAATATGTACGGGAGCATGTGGAAGATTGAGCAGGGTGGATGGGTTGGTGTGAAATGATATAGGCCAAGGCTGATACACAGTGACTTGCCTAAGGTCAGTATCTGTTTGTGGTTTTATTCATACAGCCTCTTGGGTACCTTAAAACAAAATTGGCAGTGACTGAAGACTCATACAAAATTGTAATATACCCCAATGCATTTGGAATCATTCTTATCTATCTATCTATCTATCTATCTATCTATCTATCTATCTATCTATCATCTATCATCTTCTGCTGCAGCAGAATTGCCTATAATTGCGAATTACTTAAATTATGACCAAACACTTCGCTGTTTAATATCAAATTAGCACGTCATCTGTTCATGCCATAAATAGAAATTTTAGCCTGTTGCTGCAGTTTCAGGTGGCTCATCAGGAAGCCTCTGCCAGTAGAAATTTACCTGTCGGGAAAAGGGTCAAAAAAGGGAAGTTACCTCAGCCTGCTTTTATCTGCAAGCAGCATGTGAAAGTATCTTTCTAGGGAATGTTCATTCAGTGCACAGCGCAGCCAAGCACGACCTCTGCCAACGTCTGTGGCAATATTCCTCAGGGAGTAGAAACGCTGCAGTTCATGTTTATTTAGAACCTCTTTCACATAGTACCAGAACACCGGCTCTGAAAAAGTATGAATTCATAGGCACACATAAGGTCATCTGAAATCTTATCGGCAAAAATCCCAGGAGACAGAGAAGTACTGCCTTCGTCAGCTCCACAATTCAGATGGAAGGGGGCCATTTTCCAACAAAGCACGAGCAATAACTTCGCTCCAGTTCCCCTTCAGCTCACCCAGAGAAGACATCCTGGTTTCTTCAACCATGCTTTCCCATGATATTCAAACTAGGATCCTGGTTAAAGGGCTCCCTGCAAACCAGGGTTGGAAGCCTGGATCCTGATTTGCAGGAAGTGCCGAAACCACAGGTGCCTAGTTAGAGCATCACAGGATGGGAAACAGTGGCTAAGGAACCAGGAAGTCTCCTCTGCAGCTGGAAAATGAAGAAAAATAGGGGGGGATACATAAACTCGTTGCTGATTCACACAAACCATGTTGTTGTTTTCAAGTGGCCTCATTGCATCTGAACTGAGCCTCATAACCCTGGTGACAATTCCCAAATAATCATTATTTCAAGTCACACTTTTTAATCTTCGGCCAATTGCACGCAGGGTAATTAAAGCAACAAGCTGCCCATTCTGTTCTTGAAAATGCAAGCTGAATGCTTTGAAAGCAGTTTTCCAGCTGGTTGATAATGTAACCACATACTGTATCTTCTTGAATGGAAATAGCTTTGAAGCGATTCACAAGCTATCCCTACAGAATTGAGTTTTTACCGCCAGACCTAATCTCCTGTGTCGAAAGGTCATCATACTCACCGTTTAATTAGCATAGCATAGCCAAACTTGTAGCACAATCCAATGCAGATCTAAGTCCCACTGTGTTCAAGAGGGTTTCCTCCCAGGCAAGTATGCTTAGGGGAGAACATTTCTGCTCCTGATTTAGGGGGAATTTTAATTAACAGAGACGTTTAAGGATAAGTGCCTGTTCTTTAAGGAGAGTATTAAAAACAGATTCCAAGGAATTGAAAAGCTTGATAATGGGTAAAGAGATTATAAAAGCTTTTGCTTTCCAAGTCATCTATTTAGCAAACCCTCTTCAGACTGTTATGATGAGACCAGCCTGGCCTACCATTTGCCTCAGCGTCACAAGAACATATAAAAAAACTACGTTATACTGCCTCAAACCATTGTTCTACTTTGCTCAGCATTGTCTAAACTGACTGGCAGCAACTCTCCAGTGTTTATCTCTGTTAAGTAGGGGGAGGGGGAATAAGAATGATATGTTTCTGGATAATATGTTTTGTTTTAATTTTGAATAAAAAAAGTTATTAAAAAAATAGAATAAAAGTAGGATATATGTGGATCGGCTCAAAATAATGCATGCAGCCCACCACAAAAAATGGTGGCTGTGCACACACCATACATTTAAAGGACCCACTCTACCCCCAGGAAATAACCCTGGAAACTGTAGTTTGTCAAAGGTCCTGGGAATTGTAGCTCTGGGAGGTGTAAACTACAGTTCCCATGATTCCTTGGGGGAAGTCATGCACTGTAAATGTATGGTGCGTATGAAGCAGCAGAGACCCAAACTAATAAGAATAGTCGTTTCTCTTCCATTCCAGCAGCATTATTGAAATCTCATGTGTTGCCAGCTGTTTACATGCAAGACAGACTGTTTAAACTTATCAAAAAGAAAAAAGAAGAAGAGCTGAGCGCCTTGGAAGCCCAAATTACCCATTTCAGCTTTACTGGAGAAGCCTGCTGCCTGCTTGATAGCTGCTGCTGTTAAGGCTAATCCCCGGGTCCTCTTCAAGCCATGCTGAAGCACAGATTCGAACTGAGCACAGAGACATGTAACTCTGCAAAACAGACAAAGCTTAATAAGAAGCACCGTAGGAAAGGGAGAAGGGGAGAAACAAGATTTAAAAGCACTATCCACCTCCCAGCTTAAGTCAATGCAAAACGGTAACGATACCCCAGTTTAGCACAGAAACCTATTTCACTGATTGCTGCAATCAGACCTCAAAACCTGCTGGTTCCTGCTACTCATCCGCAAGTCAAGGTCAAAAAAGGCTTCCTATCCACTTTACTCAGCAAAACAGGGAAGGATGGGAAAGCCGGAGGAATGGGAGCCAAACCCGAGGCAGAGACCCAATCACAGAAACAGACACACTCAGTTCATAAGTCCTACAGCATGAATTTCGGGGTTGGGTGGAAGAAATGGTAAAGAGGTGCACAAGATTCAGGGGCAACTGGTGGATTCCACTGTTAACCCGTGGAATTCATTGCCACAAGACGTGGTGACGGTCAACAACTAAGGAGGCTTAGGGTTAGACAAAGTCATGGAGGGTAAGACATTGGTCTGCTCATCACGATGACTACAGGCTGTCTCCAGAGGCAGCATGCCTAAAGATTTGTTCTTGGCTCCAGCTTGTGGTTGGTGAGGAGAGAGCTGAACCACAAGCCCTGGTTCGGAAGACACACTAAGCCACACAGACATAAGTAAAGGTAAAGGGACCCCTGACCATTAGGTCCAGTCGTGGCCGACTCTGGGGTTGCAGCGCTCATCTCGCTTTATTGGCCGAGGGAGCCGGCATACGGCTTCTGGGTCATGTGGCCAGCATTACTAAGCCGCTTCTGGCGAACCAGAGCAGCACATGGAAATGGTGTTTACCTTCCCGCCGGAGCGGTACCTATTTATCTACTTGCAGTTTGACGTGCTTTTGAACTGCTAGGTTGGCAGGAGCTGGGACCGAGCAACGGGAGCTCGCCCCGCCGCGGGGATTTGAACCGCCGACCTTCTGATCGGCAAGTCCTAGGCTCTGTGGTTTAACCCACAGCGCCACCCGCGTCCCCAAGCCACACAGAGATAGGGTGCAGCAAATAAGGGCCAGGGAAGAGTAAAGAAGCTGTGAGTGCCCATTACTGGCTAGGGTTTCATTTAGATCGCACATAATCCCTGCTATGAAACAGCCACACTGGTTGCCAGTTCATTTCCAGGCCTCATTTAAGGTGCTAAAATCTCTAAATGACTCAGGTGCCAAATAGCATCTACTTCCCCACAGACATCCTTGGGCATTAAGACAGGCAAAGGGAGGCTTCTTGGTAGCTCCACCACCCTCAGAGGTTCGGGTGGAGGTGGCCCAGGAGAAGCCATTCTCTGGCACCCCCAAGTTGTGGAACTCCCTCCCCAACACCTGGAATCTGCCTTAGAAAGCTTTCGGCCGGGGGGCCACTAGGGGGCGCATTGGAAGATGGCTGACAATAACATCTCTCCGACCCACACGAGGTAATTTGGAGGCTATGATGGGGGTAATTAGCCTCCTTAACCCCCCCCCCAGGATTGTGGGGGGGATGGCCCTTGCCTGCTGTGCCCTATACCACCCCCGAATTTGTGGGGGTGGGGGCACTAGGCACAAAGCCCTCCTGTGGGATTTCGGCACTCCTGAATGCCGTCCCTGATTCACGCCACTAGATGCAGAACTTCAAAGGAAACAATTTGGATGAAAGGAATGCACATATTTCAAGAAAGAAGGGGGAGTAAAGACTGCTAACAGAAGAGATCTCTGACAAAACAAGATAAGAATAAAACATGAGAAGATACGCCAAGACAAGGTACGGCAAATGACTGATGGGGGAGGGGGGGAAAACTCTCCCTTCTTTCCCTATGTGATTAAACAAGAATCCCCTCCCCTCACGAGTCAGAAATGTCATTTTAAGGACTTAAGCTGTGGATTTAAGGCTGTGTGGAGATAAACTTTCGAACCAAAGCACGTTTTAAGAAGAGCGTGGAATGTGTAAGAGCTTTGGAATGACGCAGTTAAAAATGCCGTCGCCATATTGGGAAGTTCTGTCGGAGGTCTTGAGTCTGGGAGGAGAAAGAGAGAAATACAGCTGTTTATATATTGTGGGTTAAACTCCTCAGTGGGACTTAAGAGCGACAGTTTTATGAGACTATGATGGCAAGAGTGATGTTATCTATGAAGGAGACGATATATGGAAACCATCTCAATTTGAGGATTGGAAGAACGGAAAATTCACACAGGAGTATTATTACTATTGGTGTTTATCGGCTTAAGGAGACTATCAGAAGAGATCATAAAGAAAAAAGAGAAAATATATGAATAAGATGTGATGTGGAAACAGCAAGATAAGATGGGATACAACTATGAACTCTGTTTGGACTGATTGGGACTGATTGGGACATTAACGCAGCAGCAAGAAGATGATCAGAATCCCCTTTCGGATCTTGAAATATGGGTCTCCCCAACAAAATTTAAAATTCAGCTTTGTAATTCGGAATTTATGTGATATGATTTAATTTGATGTGATTGGCCAGTTAATAAAAATTATTTTTAAAAAAAATAGAAAGCTTTCGGCCAATGCTAAAGACCCTGGCTTTTGACACCTGATGTTATCTTCCCCAGAGCCTGATTAACCCCACAAGGCATAGAAATACCTCCTTATAATTTCCAACAAGCGCTACAAATCTTTCCCACATTGAGATGGAAATGAAACTGAAGAATGGGGAAGTTCTGCAATCACTTCTTCCCAAAATAAGCTCAAGTGAATTTCCATTCTAAGAAAAACAACAAAGATTGCAGGAAATAACTTATTTCTTAGTCACAGCAATCCCCAGGGGAGCTTGATGAACCTGAATGACCAACAATTATTGAAACCCCTATCAAGGACCAATTTATTTGGGGGGTGGGGGTGGCAAGTCAAGTAAGTTTCTGCCATTGTGCATCCTATGGTACTGCCCCCACCATGCGTTGCAGAGGTTGTAAACGCTTGCCTCATACCATCCTGCACACAGCACAAACACAACTCTCTAACAACTACCTCCCCGCTCTCCTAGGCTAGCCTGAATGTACCTATCAGGCAAAATGAAGAATCAAGCCAGCTGATGACACATATGACTAAAAACAAGGGCCATTTATTCAATATCCTTTCAGACTTACCTGCTGTCCGAATCGGAAGCAATCTCCTTCCTCCCTCCAAATCTGATCTGGCACTGTAATGAACAGATACGTCAGCATCAATGGCATGATGAGGAGACTTTTAAATATGTTGATACTCAACTTAATTGAGTCACCAGACACCTTTAGTTAAAACGCCAATTTAAAAAAAATAAATTTTGGAACTATATAGGTGAAAGAAGCATGAGGTTTAGGTGAAAAATCAAACTGTCGTTCCATTTTACAAAAGTCCACATGTATTGGCTTAGCTCAAGGGTTTTCACCCTTTTTGAGTCCATGGCTCCCTTTACCATTCTTTACCATTGCATTCTTTCTGCACACCCCTGTGGGGCTCAGGATCTCCATTACAGTGGTACCTCAGGTTAAGTACTTAATTCGTTCCGGAGGTCCGTACTTAACCTGAAACTGTTCTTAACCTGAGATATCACTTTAGCTAATGGGGCCTCCCATGCCACTGCCCCGCGATTTCTGTTCTCATCCTGAGGTAAAGTTCTCAACCCGAGGTACTACTTCAAGATTAGCAGAGGCTGTAACCTGAAGCGTATGTAACCCGAGGTACCACTGTATGTACCCCCCCCCAGCCTGCAGAGATGGCAGTCTCTCGCCTTTTTCGAACACCCTCCTTTTTGGAGTGTTTCCTCAGCCTCCTCTCCTCTCCCCTCTTCTTGGGAGTCCTCTAGGCAGCCGCTGCCGCCGCTCCTGGACTCTGAGCTACCACCCCCACCCTAAAGAGAGGTGCCGCCTCATGCCGCCCACCCCCCAGGGCCTGGGAAGAGGATGCCCCCAGGCTTAGTGGCCTGACAGAGATGCAAGAGGGCATCAGAGGACGGAGGGAAGGAAAGAGGGGCAGAGGCCAGTGTTGCCTGCGGCACCCCTGACCATCATTTAGGCCCCAGGGGTCAGCAAACTTTTTCAGCAGGGGGCCGGTCCACTGTCCCTCAGACCTTGTGGGAGGCCGGACTATATTTTGGAGGGGGTGGGGAATGAATGAATTCCTATACCTCACAAATAACCCAGAGATGCATTTTAAATAAAAGCACACATTCTACTCATGTAAAAACACACTGATTCCCGGATTGTTCACGGGTCAGATTTAGAAGGCGACTGGGCTGGATCCGACCCCCGGGCCTTAGTTTGCCTACCCATGATTTAGGGCAGAGGTGAATAATCTCATCCATTCCAGATGCTGCTACCAGTAGCGTAGCGTGGGTTGTCGGCACCCGGGGCAAGGCAAGTAATTTGCGCCCCCTAACCCGTGGATTTGCGCCCCCTAACCCTAACCCCCAGATGTTGCGCCCAGTGCGGCCGGCCCCCCTGCACCCCCACGCTACGCCACTGGCTGCTACCCTATGACTCCCATCATCCCTGACAGCTGGGCTATGCTGGCTGGAACTAATGCAAGCTGACGCACCACATCGAGAAGGCTAAAAGTTCTCCAAACCTGGTTTCATGGCTAGATGAACTTGTGTAACTTCTTTTCTTTTCTGGCTTCAAACCACAGCTTTATTGTTACTGCCTCTTTTTCCGAGCTGCGCTGGGAGCTTTTCCTTGAAGAGCAGCCAGTAAGTACTCAAAATAAAAGTGCAAAGAAATTTGCAGAAGGCCAAAAAGGAAAGAAGAGGCGCCAGTTCAAGTGTCTCTGCTATTGCTTCCGCATGAGAAATGTGGCCAAAGCTGCCAAACTTCTCCAAATCCTCTGCAACTAACTTTGAATACAGGAAAGGAGCCATGAGCGCAGATGATCCGGCAAGTAAATTTCTGGAGCTCTACGGATTTACTTGTCCTGGCCAACTGCTATTCAAACTAAGTGGTGATTTGCCAAAGGAAAATGAGGGTGCTTCCAGCCTGTCAGTATTTTGCAGAAGGTATTCAAGTGCATACTAGAAATCTAAGTGGATTGAAGTGTTCCATTGCCCAGATACAGCAAACACTTTTTTTAAAAAATTCTGACTTTTTGCTGTTAGGAGAGGAATATACTGAAAAGTAAGGGGTAATTAGTAGTAAGACATATATGCACCATACAGCCAAATCAGAATGAATGATTGTCGTCATATAACCTCTGCTCAAAAAAACCCCAGAATGAATGTTCCGTAACAGGCATAGGCAATCTCTGGCCCTCCAGATATTTGGGACTACAATTCCCATCATCCCTGACCACTGATCCTGTTAGCTAGGGATGATGGGAATTGTAGTCCCAAACATCTGGAGGGCCAGAGATTGCCTATGCCTGTTCCATAACAACCAGACTGGGCACCATTTAACCTCCGCCTAAGCTTTATGCAAGTAAACAGTTCAGTAAAAACTCAATAAACAGATCATCTGGAAGAGCCCTGGAGGTCCAGGATTATTTGGGAACATAACTGCATTGCAAAAACAAAGCAAGCACACATATTGCAACACAGCTATTTAGAATTGCATCAAAATGAGACAGCTCCAAATATTATTAGAAAGGTTTCAAGTATAGAGGCACCCTCTCCTCTTTGTAGGCCCAACTTCTTACCTGTTTAACTGCATCCAATAATCTCTCCAGGAGAAACTGTCTTTTTGCCACGTTGTTCTGCAACCCTAGAATTCAAGAAAGCACAGGGGGGTATATATTAAATATACTGTCCAGTTAAGGGGGGGGGAATACTTTGCTTTTCGCCCTAGCAGTGCCTTCCCTAATCACATTAATTACAGCAACTTATACGTTGCTGGCGCTGTGGGTTAAATCACTGAACCTCTTGGGCTTGCCGATCAAAAGGTTGGCGGTTCAAATCCCCGCGATGGGGTGAACTACTGTTGTTCGGTCCCAGCTCCTGCCAACCTAGCAGTTTGAAAGCACGCCAGTGCAAGTAGATAAATAGGTACCGCTCCGGTGGGAAGGTAAATGGCGTTTCCGTGCACTGCTCTGGTTTTGCCAGAAGCGGCTTAGTCATGCTGGCCACATGACCCAGAAAAACTGTCTGCGGAAGCGGACAAACGCCGGCTGCGTCAGCCTGTAAAGCGAGATGAGTGCTGCAACCCCAGAGTCGTTCACGACTGGATTTAATTGTCAGGGGTCCCTTGAACTTTATATCAATTATGATAACTGATATACTTTACAGAAAGCACCTCACAATTTTTAAATGAAGCAAATTTTAAAAGCAAATTGTCAAAACAGCAGTCATTAAAACATTGTAAGAGGTCATGTTTGAGAAAAAGCACAGTGGAGTAAGATTCCTGCCAAAGGGTCAGATGTACATCCTGGGAGGCTGTTTCTTATTCAGGCATGAATTAAACAATTAGAACACATCAAAAAAGGTTAAAGCAACTTATAATCATAGAAATAAGGTGGGTCCTAAAAATATACACCTCAGATGTCAAAAGCCAAGGTAAAGAAGTATGCCTTCAGCATTCACTGAAAGCTGTTTAATGAAGATTAGCAATTCAGTAGGGAAGGAATTCCACCACTTAAGGGCTCCCACAAAGAATGCCCTCTCCAGGGCTGCCACTGCTGCAAAATTCTGAGGGCACTGGAACACCAGTGGGGCCCCCTCTGACAATCATAACCCCCAAGGGGGTCTGCAGGGAACAATATGGTCTTTCAGGTACAGTGATATCTTGGTTCTCAAACTTAATCCGTTCCGGAAGTCCGTTCCAAAACCAAAGCATTCCAAACCCAAGGCACGCTTTCCCATAGAAAGTAATGCAAAATGGATTAATCCATTCCAGACTTTTAAAAACAACCCCTAAAACAGCAATTTAACATGAATTTTACGATCTAACGAGACCACTGATCCATAAAATGAAAGCAATAAACAATGTACTGCAGTCACACAATAAATCAGTCAGTCAGTAAGTAACTGAACTGGGTTCCACACAGACACAAAAAAGCAACAAAAATGCAAAATAGCAAAAACAGACAGACCTCAGCGTAACACTCAAAACTGAAGTGTGGCACTCAAAACGGTGCATGTTTGGCTTCTGAAAAAAGTTCACAAACCCGAACACTTACTTCCAGGTTTACAGTGTTTAGGTCTCCCTGCTGTCCCCGGACCTGATCTCAAGGCGGGCGGCGGGGAGAAGAGCGCTTCTCCCCGCTGCTTGCCCCACAAGCGCCTGGGGGGGAAATAATTTTTTTTCTTTATTTCCCCCCAAAAAAACTTGATGCGTCCTATGGGCCGGAGTGTCCTATGGGGCGAAAAATACGGTAAGTGTTGGAAATGCAGACAGAAGGTACTTTTTATCATATGTGGTGATCTTGCAGTAAGGTTACTGGGAAATAATATATAATGAACTGGAAAAAATGTTTAAAATAACATTTTTTAAAAAAAACCATAAGCTTTTCTTCTGGGAATTATAAGAGCAGAACTACCTAAATAGTATAGAAATTTATTCATGTATGCAACTAAGTGGCAAGAATGTTATTTGCCCAAAAATGGAAAGAAGAAAAGTCCAGACAAAAGAAGAATGGATACAAAAACTTATGGACTATGAAGAAATGGAAAACTTACTGGAAAAATAAGAAGTCAAAGTAACACACTTTTTATAAAAGAATGGAAATGATTTATTGAATATTTACAAACAAATTGTAAACAGTTGAGGACATTGGCAGGATTTTTGTAATAACCTGCAGTTTCATAAGAGTATATAATTAAAGTAGATGAATGAAAGAATAAGTTAATTTAGAATATGCAGGAAATGATAAAAATACTTTTAAGAAACCACAGAAAGAGGAGGAAGGAAGTCAAGTTTTGAAATGTTAAAATGACTATAAAACTATTGAAATGTATATAACTGAAAATCATAAAATAAATAAATTATGAAAAGTAAAAAAGGATAAAATGGGGAGTACAATGCTGTTATGTGCAATGCTGTAAACTCCATGGAAGAAGGATGAGAAAACACAAAAATTAAAATCAAAATCCTGTTGCAGCCTTCAGTTGTTTGCAAATAGATTCCCATCACAGATGGCATTATTTTACTTTGCACTTTGGATGACATTGCAGAAATATATGCTTCAAATACAGCCCAGGCATCTCAACCTATGTTATCCTAACGAAGACTTGGGTCCCCCATTCCTGGACTAGTTGTTCTTAGAAAATTTAGGGCACTTTCAAAGTGTTTAACTAATCAACATAAATAATATAGATGCCTTATTTTAATAATAAGTACTTTATTGAGGTTTAAAGAAACAACATTGAAAAACAAGCAGCATAATCAATATAAGATGCAACATAAACCTTTATGTAAAGCACAACGAAAAGAAACCACTATTAACTCCTGGATCATTATTTACCAAACAGATGGACTCAACAACAACTAATGAAAACTTAGGAGAACTGAAAGAGACGGAATTAAGCTTAATAACAGAAGTTATTATAAAGCCATTGGAACTAAACAGTTGATATCTGGTCAGCTTTTGCAACAGGAGGATTTGGCTGTCTGCACAAACTAGAACCAAACTCCTTATACTTATGTTAAATTCAGCAAACGTGGATTGTGCAATTTCACCAGAAGTATTGTCAGCAATTCTATTGACAATTAACTATTTCCAGTTATTCAGCTTATCATCATCAGATATGTGTAACTTTGCTACAAAGGGATGGAAAACTCTAGAGAATATTTGGAGGGGGGGGTATTGATAAATACTTTAGCTCTAAGAGATAGGCCAATACCCCACTCAGGCACAAACTTCTTGGGTGCCCTTGGACCAGTCACACTACCTCTCAGCCTCACCACACAGGGTTGCTGTGACAATAAAATGGAGAAGGGGGAGATCTCACTCTACTGCTTTAAGCAAGAGCTCCTGGGGGGAAAGCAGGCTACAAATGGCATAAGTAAATAAATAGATATACATAGAAGTCCAAACAGTTAGGGTGTGGGAGGAAACTCCAAGCAGATCCATTTGGGCAAGTTTTAGGGGCTGTATACTATGCTAGCCCTACTCAGAGCATACCCACTGAAATCAGTAGGCATGATTATCTTGGGTTCATTAACAGCAATGGGTCTACTTTGAGTAGAACATTGCTGGCTCTCATTTCAGTACCAGAAGGCTGTGACGTAAAAAAGTAATGGAGGCATCCCACAGTATGTGAGTAAGTCAGCTGCCAGAGCTCCACGTTCTCTAACCCATGAATAATAATACAGTGGGACCTCAGGTTAAGTACTTAATTCGTTCCGGAGGTCCATACTTAACCTGAAACTGTTCTTAACCTGAAGCACCACTTTAGCTAATGGGCCCTCCTGCTGCTGCGCCGCCGGAGCACGATTTCTGTTCTCATCCTGAAGCAAAGTTCTTAACCTGAAGCACTATTTCTGGGTTAGCAGAGTCTGTAACCTGAAGCGTATGTAACCTGAGATACCACTGTAATAATATTAATTTATTATTTGTACCCCACCCATCTGGCTAGGTTTCCCCAGCCACTCTAGGCAGCTTCCAACAAAGATTTAAAATACATCAAAATGTCACACATTAAAAACTTCCCTGAACAGGGAATGTCTAGAAAAAGGGACAGCAAACTACTAAACAGGGATAGAATACCCAGTGCCAGAGAGCAATGTCCTAATACGTCTAAAAGAACAACAGTGCTTTTAATTCCATTCCCAATTTACCTTGCTAGCAGCTTTAATTATTTACAGTGGTGCCCCGCAAGACGAAATTAATTCGTTCCGCAATTTTTGTCGTCTAGCGAATTTTTCGTCTTGCGAAGCACGAAATCCCATAGGAATGCATTGAAAATCAATTAATGCGTTCCTATGGTCAAAAAGGGACGCGGGTGGCGCTGTGGGCTAAAGCCTCAGCGCCTAGGGCTTGCCGATCGAAAGGTCGGCGGTTCGAATCCCCGCGGCGGGGTGCGCTCCCGCTGCTCGGTCCCAGCGCCTGCCCACCTAGCAGTTCGAAAGCACCCCCGGGGGCAAGTAGATAAATAGGTACCGCTTACCAGCGGGAAGGTAAACGGCGTTCCGTGTGCGGCTCTGGCTCGCCAGAGCAGCGTTGTCACGCTGGCCACGTGACCCGGAAGTGTCTTCGGACAGCGCTGGCCCCCGGCCAATAGATGTGAGATGGGCGCACAAACCCCAGAGTCTGTCAAGACTGGCCCGTTCGGGCAGGGGTACCTTTACCTTTACCTTTATGGTCAAAAAAAGTCCAAACAAAGCCAAATTTGGTACAACAACAGTTTATTAACTGCTCTTTAAAGTCACACATACTGTAAAGAGCAGTTCAAAAATTTAAGGGAAAATAAATTAACTTTATAAACAAAACATGTCTTTGTTTTTAGTCAAAGAAAAAAAGTCGCGAGACGTTTTCGTCTTGCGAAGCAAGCCCATAGGGGAAATTCGTCTTGCGAGGCAAATCGCGAACGGAAAAAACTTTCGTCTAGCGAGTTTTTTGTATTGCGAGGCATTCGTCTTGCGGGGCACCACTGTATTTGCATGCATCTATAGCCCAGCCCACCCCATGCAACCCCATTGAAGGTTATGGCCTTGCATAACCTCATACACTATGTCATGAGGAAAGGCGGGCTTTGGTTTGAGTTTGCATTGTCATTTACTGTTGATTTCATGCTGCTGCTGCTATTCTTTCAATTCCTTGCCTGCCCTTCACCATCAAGCCCCAGGGCAGGGTACACCAATCAAAACAACAACATCAAAAACAGTGTTAAGACAAGCTGCCACCAAAAGAGTAGAGTCCTGTTGCATTCTCAACAGGGACTTTTTCGCAGCCCTGGCCACGAGAAATATTCGTCGATGAGCAAGCTACACAAGCACTAATTGACAAAAAACTGCAATCGGAAATTAGTCGCTGGAAGGCATTATCTGAACACCCTTCTCTCTCTCTTTTTTTGTCATGGTAAGATACAATTGCTGGCTCCAGGGATGCTGCTGCTCCCCTGTTAGTAGAGCGGCAAGGTGTGTCTGAGCATGCACAGAGTGGCATCAAGAAAGGCGGGAGCAGGGACGCTTTAACACCCCACCCCAGCGCCACCCTTGCTGCTGCTGCTGTTGTTGTTGGGCGAAAGAGCAGCACCGAGCCAGCCCATCCACCTCCTCCTCCTCCTCCTCCCTTGCCAAGCAAAGCTTGCTCCACTCACCGCTCATGGCCGGCGACGGAGTTCCCCTCCGCGGGCAAGCAAAGCCTCGGGATCCCCCCTCCGACTTTTCCGACTCCTCCTCCGCTGCCGCCGGGGCTCCTCCCTCCCGTCAAAGCTACCAGCACGCCACAGCACATTGCCCCTCCACCCGGAAGTGATCCTCAAGGAGCCCGGAAGCAAAACACTTAGAACCCGGAAATCATCTCAGGCGGGGGGTCATGGGAATTGTAGTCTCCATGGCGGCGAGGGTGGGGTAAAACCATGCTGCTCCGTCTTTTTCTTCCTCCTCCTGCAGTCGCTCTGAGCAGAGAGTCTCCCCTCCCTCTCCTTCCCGGATTTTGGGCCCCCAACTCATTAATTGTGTCTTAATTGCCGCCGCAACAAGGCGGGGATCCAGCGCTCCCCAAGTAGTAATAGTAATGCTGTAGTAATTTGTTATTTGTACCCCGCCCATCTGGGTGGGTCTCCTCAGCCACTCTGGGCTGCTTCCAACAAAGATTAAAAATACATTAAAGTGTCACACATTGTGCTCGGAAGCACTTGTGATACCTTTACGGGAAAAGCCCTGCCTGGATCCCCACTGCAATAGATAATTAATCGGCAAGTCTCCAATATCTCATTCTAGGGCAAGGTGGTAGATAGGGTTGCCACCTTTGTTCTGGCAAAATAAAGAACAGGGCAGCAGTGGGTGGGTGACGATTCCCACACTGCCTGGTACTAAACTGACCAGTGCAATCCATTACAATCTATTGCTGCCAAATCGGATAGCCCCTCTGGGGTTTGTCACACACACACACGAATTTGTAAATCTGACTGCTTTGCTACCCAGAGCTTAAATACATGACCTTTCACACATAGGCAGTACTGTACAGCAATACATGCAGGCCTGGGCAAAAAAATTAATAGGGGATATTCCAAGGAGGGGACGAGCTTTGTTCTACGTGTTCAATTACTGAAGGACAGAAAAAATATTAGGGTGTGTCGCATTGCCTCCAACTAGCCAGAAAAGGACAGGGCTGCGTAAACACAGCTGTCATCTAGTCCTTTACATGAACAAATCATCCATCCTAGTGGGAATACTTGAGGCCTTTGCAAACTTGAAGGACAGGACTATCCAAAGTGCCCAGACTTGTTCCACAAGCTTCCTCTTTTCCCTGGAACAGGAAGCTCTGGAAAAGGGTGTGCTCAAATTGTCCAGGAGCAAAGCAAGGTACAGTAGTAGACTCATGACCATTTGTGTGATGCGGGCAGGGTGGAGTCAGCGAAATCTTTGGCGTTTCTCAAAATGCACAAAGCTACAATTCCCAGCACCACTCACACAATATTGGAACAGGGTGCTTTAAATGCCTGGTGTGTATGCAGCCACACTTCCTAAAGGTGCACCTGGCTTCTTCAATATACAGCTTCTGGAGATTGCTGAAAGTGCACCTTTTTACCCTGGCTTTTGACACTTGAAGTATATATTTTAAGAACCCATCTCATTTTTGTAATTGTTTGTTTTAAACTGTTTTAAATATTGTGTTTTAATGTTGTAACATGCCCTGGGACCTTAGGGTAAAGGGTGGGTAATACATAAATGAATAATAATAAGAATAAAATTCCCTAATCTCTTACCTATCATTCATCAGTCTTTCACCCTGTAATTGGACAGGCAACAATATCAAAGGGACCATCAAGTACTTTCTCACCAACACTGTAAAAGCACCTGTTAGGCACCATAGTGTCTTGCTACCCGAGACTCCTATTACAGTTCAAGCAGGTCAGGTCACTCAATGCCCTCTTTTTTGCCATTGCCTTTCTCATACTGCAGCGATGTTGTGCTGAAATGTGATGGTAGTAGGACAGGTCTTCTGGCACAGCACTGCTGTGGAGCACTGCCCAGGGCTACATGTGGGAGCCCAGCATCTGATTCTGCATGCTTAACTGAGAAGTGGAGGTGGTGCTTATCCAATGATGCAGAAACGTGCTGCATGCAGCCGCCCAGAACTTAATCAGATAACAGTAGCTGTGTACAGGAAGAAATATTCCTACTGAACCACAGGTAAGAACAGCACCTGGAAGCAGGCTTGTGTTACTCCGCGCACAGCTAATTTGTTCGGTTTCATGTACAGGCGACATTGTTCTGGTAACTGCCATCACACACCGCTTGGGTGAAACCCTGTTGCATGATACAATCAGACAGCACATTGAACCAGGTGATAGCAGAGTACGAAACAGTGCCAGAGCGTCTGCTCCGAGCCAGCGTGTTGCCAAGCCGTTTGCAACATGGGAGACCTATAGGAGCTTTGTGAGAGGTAAACTGCAGTTACATGATTCTTTGGGGGAAGCTATGTGTTTTAAATGTGTGCTAAAATGTACTTTAATGGTAGATGTCACACCATGTATTTTATGGGTTTTTTAAATCTTGTATTTTTATGTTGTGAAACACCCTGAGATCTACAGATGGAGGTTGGTGGTATACAAATTTAATAAATAATAACCTAAGGAGCAGGAAGCAGACAGCCTGGTTTACCCACTGGGCTGGTTGCAAGCAAGAAAGCAGACACTTTGGGGGCTGGCTTGAGGTTGGTGAGCCAGTGCCCCATTCACACTAATGGACCAACCTCTATTGGTTTAATTACAATGACTGGGAAGAGGCAGGTTGAAAACCAGTGTGAACCAGTGTGGTATAGTGGTTAGCGTGTTGGGTCTTGGAGACCAGGGTTCAAATCCCTACTTGGCCATGAAGCTCACTGGGTGACCTTTGGGGGGGCAGTCACAGCCTCTCAGCTTACTCCACAGGGTTGTTGAAGAATTTCACGAGGAGGGGAAGAACAGGGACATCACCTTGGAAGAAAAGGTGGGATAGAAATTCAATATATAAAACTGTCCATGTGGCAAACTATGTTATCAAGCACGTGCTGTGCAGCAACCACGTGGAACACAATTTGATTCATTCGATTGGAAAATATTTATTATTACTCCTTCCCTCTTCGGTAACAGCACCCACTTGTCCTTTCTCGCTCCTCTGTGCGAGGAGTGTGGAAGGAATATGCCTGTCTATACTTCCTCCCTTTTACGAAACGCTTCTATCAACTTTCTTATACATCCACGAAACTACATTCCCCATCTCCTTTCGAGAGTAAGCGCATGGTCCCGCCTACGAATGCGAAGCGCAAAGCCCTCTGGGTCTTGTAGTTCCTCTGTGCTACGTTTCGAGACCTCTTCTTACCAGTGAGAGAGGGGTGATTGGAGATTGAAACAGGAAGGCTGTGCAATGGCCGCTGGGAGTTGTTGTCTTCTCATCGGCTCGATTCGCGAGAGGTGCGGAAGCGGGCGAGAGCGGCGTCCCTCACGTCGCCTCGTCACCCGGCGCACGGCCCCCCGGGAGTTGTAGTCCCCAGGCCCGGCGGCGTGCCTACCTAAGGCAGGCACGCGGGGCTGACTGAGAACTACCAAAATGGCGGCCGGGCGCTGATGCGGGAGGAGAAGGGCGTACGGCATCTCGAGGAGGCCATCCTGCGTCGCGGCGGTGGGGCGCACACGCGGAGCGGCCGGAGCGAGCGCGGAGACGACGACGACGGTGGTGCCGCGTTCCCGGCTGCCGCGCTTTCCCCTCCCCCGCCCCTTCCCCTCCTGCCGCCGCCGCCCCCCACCTCAGCCCGCTTTCCTCCCAGGACGTCGGGAGCCGCTTCGGGAAGCGCAGAGGCTTGTGGGGGGGCGGGCAGAGACAAAATGGAGGCGAACGGCAGCAGCGGCAGCAGCAGCGACTCGGCGCCCGACTGCTGGGACCAGGCGGATATCGAGCCCGGCGCTGGCCCGGCCGGCTCCTCCGCCCCCGGCGCTGCCGCCGCCGACGTGCCCAGCCCGGCCCAGCTCGACGCCGCCTCGGCGGAGCAGCAGGAGGAGCTGCTGGGCGCGGCCTTCAGCCGGCACCTCAACGTCAACGCCAAGCCCTTCGTGCCCAATGTCCACGCCGCCGAGTTCGTGCCGGCCTTCCTGAGGGGAGGCCCAGGCCCGGCCTCCTCGTCGTCGCCTTCCTCCTCCTCCTCCTCCACGTCCTCCGCGCCCGCGCAGGGACTCCCGCCGCCGCCGCCTTCGCCCCCGCCGGGCCTGCCGCCCCTGACGTCGCTGCCACACGGTAACCTCGCCGCGGAGGAAGGAAAAGGGGTTGGGGCGGAGGGGGGGGGGTCGCTTCGGTTATGGAGGCCTTGAACTTTGGGGCGTTTCAACAGTCCCTGTTGAGCCCCCAGGTAAGTCGTGCGTGGGATTGCAACCTTAAAAATACAGTCATAGTAATCAGATATATATATATATTTAAAACAACAACCTGCGCTCAGATCACGTGCAGTTCCTTATTACGGCCAGCTGTAAGTAAGTGATATATTTATTCTCCCTCGCCTCCCCCCCCCCCCATTTCACCTGCTTAACTCAACAATCCTGCGAGGTGGGCTTCAGAGAGGATCAGCTGGCCCAAGGCCACCCTGCGATCTTCATTACTGGGAGATGTTTGCCTCCTCTCTCCTCCCAGCTGGATGGTCTAACCTCCCTACTGCGTTGTGTGAGATTTTTTTTTAGGGAGAATGTGACTTACGCTGGTGGGTCCGGAGCCCAGATTAGGGAGAAGGAAAGGAGCAATCCCAGTACAGTATTTGAACTTTTTAGAAATGGGGGCATGGAGGTGGTCCTGTTCTTTGGGTGGTAGCAGATGGGGAATTGACTATGATCTGAGAAGGCAAGGCCAACGTGGGCCAACTTTAGCAATGTGCCCATGAGAGGTTTTGGAGGGAAGGTCTTAGTGTATGTATTTGAAAGTTAGTTGAGTGGGGTTGGGGTGACCCTTGGGGAACCTTGAAGACCTGAGGGATTGTGGTAGGGAGAGGTCCTGTGTTGTAGTTGTTTCTGGCAGTAGTGTGGAGCCATGCTGACCGCACTGGGACAAGCATAAATGAGGAGTGACTCAGGGCAGCTCAGTGGCTGTGATGCAAGGCAGAACGTCACTTGCCTACGTTGGCAGAGGAGGGGAAAAGTCTGTTTCCGGTTATTAGAAGAGTTGCTATGAAAGCCACTCGGAAAGACTTCCTTGATGCCATTATGTTCCTAAACCACCTGTTAACATGACGGTTTTTTTAATATATAAAAAAAGGCTGTTACCTTTTCCTCTTGCTCCTCCTCTAAGCCAAAGTCACCCAGGCAGCTGGAAATGGATTTTCCCTAGTTTAGCAGTCTTATCAACTACATTATACTGGTTGTCTTCCAAGGTAGCAAAATATAAGGAAGGCAACCAGTTCAGAAAAGAGGATATTGTAATCTGAAGACACAGAGAAGTAATATAGCAGATATGAGGAGAGAGATTTTAACATGGTGAATTACGCTTGAAAGGTAGTTCTTACAGTATTGGTAGAATGATCAGATCAGCAAAAACTTTATTTGAATGTGTGTTGTGCACTTCAGATGTTGCGTTTCATATAGACTCTTGGTAGTGCACTTAATTTTTTTAATCCAGATGTATTACCTACTAGGCAGTAAAAACCGTGATGGAGTTGGAATCTTGCACATGGCCATCTTTTTCACCAGGTGGTACTAAGCATCTGACTTAACTTACGTTAATGGTGTTAGATTTATGCTGCTATTTATTTTATAGGTTGATTAAGCTTATTCATGCTCAACATGCCATGAAATACTCTGGCTGCTTTATACTTGCATAATACTGTTACTGGAGCTTTCCCTTAACTTGAATCTTAGTGTTTCCTGCAGTGGGTGCTTGGGTCAGTGGCTAGGTTGGAAATGGGGAAGGGATAAATGTATTGCTTCAAGGTCATCAGGTGAATCAAGAAGAATGGTGCAACATGCTAATGGGAACTGTGAATTGGAAAGCATGCCTTTTCCTAATATCTCCATAAGATTTGCAGTATTTGTGGCAAGACTGCCTTAATGTAAATTATCCAGTTTCAAACAACTTTCCTCTTGGCTTTACTTTATTAGGTAGGATTGATTCTGAGTCTATCCCATTCTTTCTTCAGAAAGCTCAGTGCAGCTTACATGATGCTCTCCTACAGTCTCCTATGTAGTCATGGGCCAGACTGAGACCTGCTTGAGTTTTTATTCCCCCTACCCCAATCTTAAATGTGTTCATAGGGTATCTACATGATCTTGTAGTCATGACCAAATCACAGCTAGTAATTATAGTTGAGCATGTTAGCTAAGGAATGTCCCTGGATTACTTTCTGCTTGAAGTGGGATGCTCAATTGCAGCAAAATCCTGTGCATGTGTTACTCAGAGGTGAGCCCCATTGAGTTCAAAAAACATCCTTCCTAGTAGCTACTCTTTAGGTAACCTTTGTAAAGTAAAAAAATGCTTGCAGGCAGGGTTTTTGGTTTTGGTTTTAGTTGGGAGAAAGTTGGCTTTTTGTTATTTCAAGTTGTCAGTGAGGTGCAGATAATTAACATAGTTCTGTGTAAGGCTAGTGGGCGGAGGGGGGGGCAAAATGGGTCTAGTAATTTCTGTACATTTACCAGGGTTGAAAAAGAATAGATGAGATGGAGCCTTGGGTTCCAAATAAGTCCTGATTGCCACTCTGCTTCATAAATTCAAAGCTTTCTTGCTTTTTTACCTATGAAAATAAAAGTTTGTCCAAGCTAAGATATTGCATGTATTATGTAAACCATATCTTGAGAATGTCACACTCACGGTTTCCTATCATCTCAATTAACTGGTTGAATATCTATATTGCTCTACATGGGTATAACGATGCTTGGCAACACTGACTGACTTATTCCTGGGGATATCATAGTTGTTTGGGTACTTTCACAATTGATAGCTGAAACATGATATATATGTACCCAAAGACACCCTTAATTACTCGGAATGACTGAAAATGAACACTTCCCATGAAGTCTTTTTCATATCAGCTAGTTGACAGGCAGCCAAGCCACTATACTGATATAATGTGGTGTGTGTGGCCTCGTGCATAACATTTCATAGATTGGGAGCAGGATCTGTATTAGCAGCAGCTGTTATACTGTATCATACATGTGAAAGTTAGAGATGTAAGGAACTTTTTCTCATTCAATTTCTTGCTATCCTTGTGTGATCGAAGAGCCTCTGACAGCCTGGAATATATATCTGCATACAGAGTGTAAGATGTTAGTTACTGTTTCAATTCATATACATATGCTTGTGGTGGCTAAGTCAGGTTTGAGTATTTAAGAAAGCTTTAGGCATTCAGTATCAATATGGTACCATGGGCTGGGCTGGTTTTTTTTAGGGGGTGTTGCTGTTGTCACTGTTGAGCTCTTGAAGTGATTTATGTGATTCACTTTGGTTATGTATTTTATAATGCTTTGTTTTATTGTTTGTGACTACTTTTGTTATGTTGCGTGTGTTTTCACTTTGTAAACCGCCTTGAGCATGGTTTGAACTGTGGAAAGGTGGCATTCCAACGAGAGTGCCAGTCTGGAAGAGTTGCTTGGGCATAATTTAACATTGGGAAATGTTTCAAGAGCAGTGATTCTTAAAAAGGGAGGCTTTTAAATTTTTACTGAATGGGTGTTTGGTAGGAGCACCAACCCACACCCAGTCAATTCATTAAGCAACGTGATGCAGGAGCTTAGTTTATTTGACACTGCTACTGTAGACTATTTTTTGTAAGATAGAAAGCCTGGGGCTATTTATTTTACTAGATTCACTTTTATCCTACTGTTTGTCTCCAGAACTCAGGCAACATTCATGGGTTACTTGCAGTGTTCAAAATTTGCCAGGATGGCGCCTGATTTGTCCACCATCTGGAGCTGCATGCCTGGGGATCCTTGGATCTTGCCTGTTATCACACATTTGCAACACACCCTGCCGAATTCTATCCATTATATTTTACCTTCCCAATCAAAATGAAATTCAGGAACCAAAAACTCATATTGAAAAATACGGCTTTTGAGCCATCCAGCCCGAAAATAGCCACCAGGTATTCTGTCTGGCAACTGTATCCTTGATTTAAGGGGCTCATATATCTGAGTTTCTAACACTGGTTACTTGCCAGGCTCAGGTCTGCTTAACTTGGAGAAGGAGCTGCATCAATGCCACTGCGACTCTGTATGTCTTTGTAACTATATTCCTGATCTTTGCTTTAATCTTTGTAACACACACAGAGCTACTCAACTACCTTTACTCCAATATTTGATTCGTCTTGATTGGAGAGTTCAGGCTAGTTTCTTTTTTATTTTTAGGCTTAGGAAGGCTTGCTTGATAGAGGATGAGTGTCCCATACTCTTATCTCAGCCAGCACTCTCTTTCATCTTTGTTGATGCTTAGTTCTGAATTCTTAAGAGAGATAGTGGACTTCCAGACCACTATTCACTGCTGTGTTGAGCAGATTGTTAGTTCCTGCCCTGAGAGTTTATCCAATGTAGATCTACTCAGAGTAGATCCACTGAAATTAATTGCATTACTAATGTAAGTATTGAATTCAACGGTCTACTCTGTAAAGCTCAGTTGGATACTGCCCTAAACTTTTGTAGCGAAGGCCTGCAGTGAGGAGCTCAACCACATGATAGGCATAAAGCATGGAATATCATGAGTATTTTGTTGTGTGGAGCTGTAGAGATAGGATTTTGTTGCAAGAAAGAGGCATTATGTAAAGCTGGTGAGAAGAGGACAAATATGAGCTAGATCAAGCTTCCTCAACCTCGACTTTCCAGGTGTTTTTTGGCCTACAACTCCCATGATCCCTAGCTAGCAGGACCAATGGTCTGGGATGATGGGAATTGAAAGTCTGAAAACATCTGGAGGGCCAAGGTTGAGGAAGCCTGAGCTAGATGAAAACTAAAAGACTCAATCCAGACAAGACAGATGTTCATCTCCCCAGGTCAGTGGTGGCCAACTTGTTCTGAAGGGGGTTGCAGTCAGCAGGTTTCAGTCTGAGGGTGCTCATGATGTAACTTTCCCACTGGAGGCACCTGTAGCATGTGTCATCCAGAGTGCCTTTTACCGCCTTAGGCACGTCTTCAGGCTATGACCCTAACCTGGAAAGAGACAGCCTTGATTCAGTTACACATTTTATGCTAACTTCCCATTTAGAGTACAGTGGTACCTCAGGTTACATGTGCTTCAGGTTACATACGCTTCAGGTTACAGACTCCACTAACCCAGAAATATTACCTCGGGTTAAGAACTTTGCTTCAGGATGAGAACAGAAATGCTCTGGCGGCGCGGCAGCAGGAGGAGGCCCCATTAGCTAAAGTGGTGCTTCAGGTTAAGAACAGTTTCAGGTTAAGAACAGACCTCCAGAACGAATTAAGTTCTTAACCCGAGGTACCACTGTACTCTGTGTATAAGGCTGCTAAGCAAAGAGAAAGATTGAGTGGAGAAGGACTGACGTTCTTTCGTCCGGCAACCCTTTTCACACAAAGCCCTTCACTGCATCTTAAATCTGGCAAGCAGGCAACTCAGCTGTTCAAAACTTGAAGTAGGTGATGCTTCCATTTTTAGATGGAAAACACTTGCTTGTAGGTTAGGATTGGGGCTGAAGGCATGCTGGGTTTGCCCATTCTTGCATAGATTAGGGTTGTGTTTTACAGGAATTGATTTCTGCCATCAGTCTTGCTGTGCTAGAAAAGCAGTCTGGGATGCCCACATGGTGTTGTGAGATCAGAACTGCTCTTAACACAAAATAACTGGTGATTCATCTTGCGCCTGTTGATGGGACTATCATCCCACCTTGCTTGCATTCTTGTCTTTGAAGAGGAAGGCCGAATGTAGTGAGGAGATGGCATAGTTCCTGCTCAACAAGTACTGCTGTCTTTGGGCGGTTAAATATTTAATGTTCTTTCCTTGTCTTCTCCCAGACCTTATTGCAGAGTTCACTTTAATTATTGCTTATTATTTGCTTCGCTAAATGTTCACAGGGAAAACAAAAGGGTTGTGTCAGTCAGCAGTAGGCAGTGTAATTCATTTACCGATTAATACCTTGGCTCATGAAGTACATTTTTTGTTGATATTGTTAGAAACAAAGAGAAAGCATTTTGGAAGATCTGCAAGCTTCTAAAATGCATGTTTCACCAGTTTCTTCAAAATGGTTTCTTAACATTTCTGTATACATTAAATAGACTTTATTTGAACCCAATTATGTGTTAGATGTCAGAGCTTGTTTCACTGTCCAAAGTAGTTAGTTCCTTTCCCTCTTCACTAAATTATGCCAACCAGGCCACAAACATCTGGGCTTCTTTTGGTAGAAGGGAGTGGCAAAAATCTAATTATTACAATAATTGAGATAGGGAGCAGGCTTTGTGGTCTGAGGGTGTGGGCAACTGTGAAATGCAGTGTCTGCCATTTTTTGTATTCAGCACTAAGAGAAGCATACCTGTAACATTGGAAAGTTTATTTGGAAGCAATAATAATAATTTTATTATTTATACCCTGCCCACGTGGCCTAATGTTTTATTACAGGACTTCTTGAAAATATTCCATGATTGGACTGTCCATGCATTGTTGCTATAGAAAAATCAAACAAAAGCTCTTACACTTTAAGGGTTTCCTTTTGAGACATTCACTGCTTTGTTTACTTGACAACCACACAGGTAATAATGTCTCTTGGTGCTCTTTGAACTTCTCAGGAACCAATCTGGAATGTCCAGTTCTCCCTTTTGTTGTAGTCTCTGCCCTGTATTATTTTCCACAGTCTTTTTTTATGAAGTATAATAAATGAAGTGTGGTAAATCAAGAGCCACAGGTGACATCTAAAGTAGTATAGTCAGCTCACAACTTAAGTGCATTTCACTTGTGCGACTTCAGCTTTATGCACTTGGCTGAAAAAATGAAAAGGAGGGCAGGCGTCGGGGTGTGTATGTCAGCAATCCCACCTGCCATTGCACTCACCTTTGGAGAATATGCTTTGACTACATGTGATTTTGTCTTCATGCACCAACCCCAGAATGTAACTCCTGCGTAAGTTGAGAGTCAACTGCATAGTTAAGCAGTCTGAATTCAAAATTGCGTGCTGTGGCCTCTACCTTGGGATACAAGTTTCAGTGTAAGGGTGTTGGTGATGGCATCTATCTGTCTCAAGGGGCAATGGAGTGCGTTTCCAGGGGTGAAGTCAAAGTGCTGTGTTAGCAGCACCAAAGTGACTTTCCCAGGATGCAAGCCTGGGCAGTGTGTATGGAGGTCCTGGGCTGCCCAGACACCAAGACACATCGCTGATGTGGTCCAGAGGAAAGCAGAGCAAGACGTTTGGTGGCAGTTTGACTTCAGGAGTTTCTGGAAGGAGGCATACAAGGTGTCATCCAACCATCTTAGGGACTCCACTCCAAATTTGTGTAGGGTTTACTCCATAGCCTTTTCTTCTCCCAAATATATCCCACAAGGCAGTGGAGGTTTAGGATCAGAGTTTTTATTTTCCTAGATGGGCTACCTTTCCAGGTTGATGAGCCCCATCTGCCCCTCACTTTCCACTACAGCACTAGCAGAAACTGCCTTCATATGTGCAAGTCTGTTATTATAGAAATATGATTCAGTTTTTCAGAGCCACATATTTTTGATTATGTAATAATTGGGATGATGTACCAAGTTCCTGTTTTTGTTTATTCTTGTCAAATATGTGGTGTCTGTCCTGTGTTGCCAACTGCACACAACAAGATGGATTTCTCTCTCACCCATTAATGTTGCTACTAAAACAGTCGTGTTTTTAATTTAGGACAGTTCCTTCTTATTGTGCCTGTATAAGGATTTTTTCCTTAATGGGTCCATATGTGCCTTGGTGATAAAGATGTTGCTTACATTTAAATAATTTTGCTGTCATTTGGTTTGTAGCTTCCCTGGATAGCTTTACCAGATAAGGCAGTGTTTGTTGCTGAACACCCTGTGAGCTTTTTTCTCTGTGCTATCAATGTGTGTGATTATTCATAGAGTATAAGAGGATGGGTGCTTGCTCCAAGGGGCTTCCTGTAATTCAGCACAGAGAATACAAGGGAAGGAGAGAGGAAGAGGAATGTGTGTGTATTTCAGTTACATGTATGTAGGCTTAGTTACAGTACAGGGTGATGAGAAAAATTGTTTCTTTTTTATGAGAAGAGACACCACATGTGCAGCCCTACCTGAAAAGCTACTAGCGCACATTTGTGTGTTTATTATCTGCCCATGTTTGTTAGTAGTTTATTTAGAATTTCTGAAGTCCCAAATTCCCAAAGCAGGTAACAATATAATGCACTTATAATCTGAAATGGGGAAAATTGAGTTGTCTTGCCAGATTGCAGGGAGCTGATACTCACTTGCCTCAGGCAGGCAGGCAAGCAAGTACAGTAGTTGTTTACAAGCCTAATAGGGCGTTGTCCAAAAGCAGTACCAAAGTTTGCCCTTGTAAAAAGATGGAAAAGTCCAGCAAGTTTGGCTTTCTGTTGCAGTCATCAGAGTTAAAGGAGGCTTTGTAACAGTCACAACTGAAGTGTACAACGATAGTTGAGCATAATCTCCAGGGGAATATTTAGGGCAAATATGTTATGTTATGTACAGTTCTCTCCTCTCTCTGTCTCCCACACACACTCAATTATGGTAAAGTTTATTATTTATATTTTGCTCTTCCACAGTGATTTGTGCCTAAAGTGGCTCACAATGCAAAGATAAATAAATAAACAATGCACATTAAAAAAAACCAGAATTCTTATGATGATAAAATAAGCACACGCAAACAAAAAGCACAAATAAAATGGCACAGCAAACAAAAAGTCCAGCAGCGGACTGACTGAAGTCAAAATTTAAAAGGCCTTGGAAAAATACCAAGCCTTCCACATGGAGAAGGGATTTAAAGCACATTAGGAATGGATGTGAGGGATATTGAACTTTCCCCAGAATTACTTAGTTTTCTTTCTCCTTGTGCAGCTTGGAGGAGGAAATCACAGCCTAGGGCAGGGGTCAGCAAACTTTTTCAGCAGGGGACCAGTCCACTCTCCCTCAGACCTTGGGGGGGGGCGGACTATATTTGGGAGGGGGGAAATGAACGATTTTCACCCGCCCACAAAGAGACCTGAAGATGCTTCGCTTTACCTGTCCCAGTTGTCATCCCAATAGCCACAGTTGGGCTTCTCCAGCCAGCCAGGTGCCATGATGGGGTAGGAGGCTGTGTTGGCCGGTGAAGACAGAAGCAGCAGCCCCAGCGGAGGAGCCACAGACGGAGGTAGGGGAACCGGAGTGTCACCGGAGCTTTTACCCACCACCTGCTGCTGCTGCTTCCCAAGAGGCACTGCAGAGAAGAAGACTGAGCTGCCCGCCAATCCGCAAGTGGCAGTCGCGGCCACCGCAATAACCCACCTGAATGCCATGGGAGGAATGAAGGAGGCAGGCGGCAGCGAAGAAAGCGTGTGAGGAAGCAGTGTGGAAAAGGAGCACGGAGAAGGAAGGATGGGCGGCCTGAGGGAGAGGGAGGAGGAGCAGGAGGAAAACACAGCAGCAGCCGGCGTCACGCCACCTTCACAGTGCCGCCCTGCTGAGGCGGGCAGGCAGGCGAACCGACCCTTGACGGCGCTCGGCATGGAACAAGATTGCTCCATCCCTGAGGATGAAAGCGCTGCCGAAGGAGGGAGAGGGAAAGAATGCGGCGATTCCTGGACCGTCCATGGGCCAGATCCAGAAGGCAATTGGGCCTGATCCTGCCCGTGGACCTTAGTTTGCCAACCCGTGGCCTAGGGGGAAGGATTCAGTTCTGCTAACCACATGTACCTTAAATCTCCCCCCCACACACACACTTTTCATTAATTCAAAATGATGCAAATTGGGTCATGTGGGTACCACAACTACTTCTCTGACTTAAGCAAGGAGGAAAGCCTTTCCAAAAAGTTAGAAATGTGGGAAACAATGGGTTGCCTGCCTTAGAAATTTAATGTTATTTTTAAAGAATTTGAGAGCTTTTCAAGGATTCTTGTAAGGATTGTGCTTATTCTAATGCTGGGACTCCATAACAGAATAAAGTTCTAAAATAACCTTGATGGAGTGGAAAACTCAACCCAAACTAACATGAAATTCAGCAGAGACAAGTGCAGCAGTTCTGCATTTTGGAGTATGGGGAGAAATCAAATGCACAGCTATAGGATGCTTGATAACATGATTTGGCAATAGTACAGGTGAAAAAGGTTTTGTATTTGTAGTTCATCACTGAATATGAGTCAGCAGTGTGAGTTGGCTGCAAAAAAGGCTTAAGTAGTTTTGGTCTGCATTCTGCAGTTTTTATTTATTTTTATCATGCAGTTGCTATTGGAAGGAGTATTTAAATCCTGAACTAGAAAGGATTAACTAGAACTAGATAGTTTTGTATGTTACTAAATTTATTTAATTAAATTTATTATATTTCTATGCTGCTTTCCACACACACAAATCATAAAGCGGCTTACATACAATAAATAACTATAACATAGTACAGCATCCCAGTTAGAACAGAAATCATATAGAATAATTAACAAATCATCAGTAAAACAACCACCTTCTATAAAACACTATGAATAAAACAACTAAAAAAATAAGGTAAGCAGCACAACCACAACAAGTCATGTAAGATTCACAAAGCATTACTGCACTCATAATTCACAAAACAAAATTAACAATTACAATCTTGCAACCAAAACCAAACGAAGCACTGTTGAATTCACACACTCTCTCTCTCCTCACCCCATGACTCATAATCTTCTACTCAGTTCATCAAAAGACACATACACATAATGCCTATGGCAGCAGCTCTGTTCTGAAGGCTCCTAGGGCCCCAAGGGCCAGGCAGGTGGAAAAACCCGTTGCCTGATGGCCAGCACAAAATCTCATTCCCCACACAGTTCTTCCTCTGGAAACAGTTCCCTTATGGAGGCTGGAGGGTGGAGCAAGGCAAGTGGAAAAAGCCACTGCCTGATGGTCAGCACAAAGTCTCATTCCCCTCATCATAAGCTCGAAGTAAGATTTTTACCTCTACTCTGGTTTAATTTTCCTGTTTTCTCTCCACCTTTTAAAAAAAAATGATAAATATTTACAGTACAGTGGTACCTCGGGTTACATACGCTTCAGGTTACAGTCTCCGCTAACCCAGAAATAGTACATCGGGTTAAGAACTTTGCTTCAGGATGAGAACAGAAAGCGTGCTCCGGTGGCACGGCAGCAGTAGGAGGCCCCATTAGCTAAAGTGGTGCTTCAGATTAAGAACGGACCTCCTGAATGAATTAAGTACTTAACCCAAGGTACCACTGTAATTGCACAAGAATAGGAGATTCCATGTTTATAAGTATAGGCCTGCATCCAAAGTTTTGCAAGCACAAGCGCAGTTCTTGAGCAGCACCAGTGTGCCATGTGGTAAACCACTCTTGAAAACCAGGGGACTCTCAAAAGCAGGTAGTGGCATGACCTGGGCACCTGCTCTTTAAAGGAAACGTTAAATCCCACTGGGCGTGTTCGGCCACTTCAGTGTGACTTAAAGTAGTTCTCTGTCCCTAACATATTTTTTGGATTAGTAGTTCACTGCCATTTGTGCAAATGATAGAGGATTGCGACATTTCTAAGATCGTTCAGTTTACATTCCTAGTGATTATGTAGCATTAACTCCTTCCTTCTCCCCTGTCTTATTTTAAGACAGTGGTTCTCATGGCCGCATACTGCTCTTGAAGCAAAAGAGAGACACAAATTGAAAAGCCAGCTGGTTTTTCTTTCTTACTGCTTTCTCCTATCTGTGGATGGTTAGACCTGCAGAGACTTCCAAAGAATGAGGGAGGAAATGACAAATGGATTGGCTAAATGTCAAACCCATAGAAGGCCAGGACTTCCCCCAAAGAATCGTGGGCAGTGTAGAGTTGTTGGGACTCCTATTTCCGTCGCAGAGCTGCAATTTTCAGAGATCCGACAGCAGTCCTTTTTCTCAGAGAAGTCTGGGAACTGTAGCTCTGTGAGGGGAATAGGGACTTACTAAGGCGCTGTGGGCTAAAGCCTCAGCGCCTAGGGCTTGCCGATCGAAAGGTCGGCAGTTCGAATCCCCGCGGCGGGGTGCGCTCCCGCTGCTCGGTCCCAGCGCCTGCCAACCTAGCAGTTCGAAAGCACCCCCGGGGGCAAGTAGATAAATAGGTACCGCTTACCAGCGGGAAGGTAAACGGCGTTCCGTGTGCGGCTCTGGCTCGCCAGAGCAGCGTTGTCACGCTGGCCACGTGACCCGGAAGTGTCTCCGGACAGCGCTGGCCCCCGGCCAATAAATGTGAGATGGGCGCACAAACCCCAGAGTCTGTCAAGACTGGCCCGTTCGGGCAGGGGTACCTTTACCTTTACCTTTAAGAGCCCTTGATAAACTACACTTCCCAGGATTCTTTAGAGGGAGCCATGACTGGTAAAGTGGTACAATACTGCTTTGACTGTATAGTGTAGATGGGGCCTAGGATTGTGTTCCCCAGCAGCAGCAATTTGGATGCTTCTTTGTGTTCTTGATAAGGGGGTGGATGTCATGACTTCCCCCTTTTGTTACCAGCATCCGATCCTCAAGAGGTGAGCATTCTTCCATCCCCCATATAATTGGCTCCGTGAAATTGCAAAGGAGGAAGAGTTGATTCTCTGGAGGAAGCCTGCCCTCTCCTCTGTTCTAAATGTGGGCCTCCTGATCATTATTTTGTTGTAGCACACCGTGTTAAGACTTGCTGGCTAAATTGTTTAAACCTTTGGACAGTGATGTGGGGTGGGCAAATTTCCAAGGCAAGGATTTATTATCACTATTGGGGGGGATCAATGTCATAAATATATTAGCATTATTGAAGAATATTAGGCTAGCCTGACGTTTTCATAGCTGTAATGAATGTTTTCAGGTGATTGTCCCTATGCAAGTCAGCAAATTGCATATAGTTCTTTGTGTTGCTGAAATTTATTGCGCCAACGGTTTTCAGTACTTTTGTTTGTTTTTCTTAAGCTTGAACAAAATGAGGGAAGTACATGATAATGTATTTAGATTTTTTACAAGCACATATTCCAGTTCGGTTCTCCTTAATAGCATCTTTAAAGCACATTAAGTGTGCCTTAATTTGCTTCCTCAAATATTTCAGGTGAAATACTTGTGCTGCATTGGGGCATAAAATTAACGTGGGGAACTTTTATTAGCTTTGTTTACTAAATAAAGGTAAAGTAAACATGCTGAATTAGAACACTCCCTAGGGTAGAGATAGCCAAGCGCTTGTCTCCAGCTGTTGTTGGACTCCCAACTTCTATCAGCCGCAGCCACCATTGCCAATGGTATGGATAATGGGAGTTGGAGTCCAGCAACATCTGGAGGCACTATGTGGCCTCCTTGGCTCTAGGGCAGGGTTTCCCAAACTTGGGTCTCCAGCTCTTTTTTTTACTACAACTCCCATCATCCCTAGCTAGCAGGACCCAGTTGTCAGCGATGGTGGGAATTGGAGTCCAAAAACAGCTGGAGACCCAAGTTTGGGAAGCCCTGCTCTAGGGCATTAAAGAGTTTTTTAAAAACCCACTACACATTACTATAATTTATATCAAGATTTTATTTCCAGAATTTTTTCCAGTGCAGCATTTTCCAGAAAACTCACATCACTTCCCTTGGAGGATATGTCATTAGTGCCAGCCGCTTCCCGCACAACTGTACACTCTGTCCAGTGTCATCTAGCATTTCTAATTACTGCCCTGAAGAGGGTATTGCTGTTGTCTTTGTATCTTCTGTGTTCTGCTCTGCCTGACCTGCATTCACCCTTCGTGCCTGTAATATTGGCCTTCTGCCAGCATGGCCTGCTTTGCTCTATTCTTTTGGAGCCTGCAGCGCAAGCAGAACCAAAAAAGTGGCTGAGAGTCTGGTTCCTGTAGTAGTGTGAGCAGACAGTACGTTTACTTTACAAATCCACTGGTGTGCTGTAAGCCAGCATTCTGAATTACTGCCAAATGCTAAGCGGGGTGTACAAGCACACATCTGATTCCCACCCTACACCAAAAGAGAGATTTGTTATTTTAAATATGAAAAGTAAGTGAGTACCAAATATAACCATATTTTGCTGGGCATTATGGCTTATTGATAGGGACATGGGTGATGCTGTGGGTTAAACCACTGTGCCACTTGGGTTTGCCGATCAAGAGGTCGGCAGTTCGAATCCCCGCGATAGGGTGAGCTCCCATTGTTCAGTCCCAGCTCCTGCCAACGTAGCAGTTAGAAAGCACACAGTGCAAGTAGATAAATAGGTACCGCTCTGGCGGGAAGGTAAACGGCGTTTCCGTGCGCTGCTCTGGTTTTGCCAGAAGCGGTTTAGTCATGCTGGCCGCTTGACCTGGAAAACTGCGGACAAACTCTGGCTCCCTCAGCCTATAAAGCGAGATGAGCGCCGCAACCGCAGAGTCGTTCATGACTGGACTTAATTGTCAGAGGTTCCTTTACCTATGGCTTACGGAAATCTGCTCCCCGAGTTTGGTGCTTTTGTGCATTTTTGTATTTTCTTTTTCTCAGTTTGCTGTTTTGGCACTTAGTTTCTTTTATGTGAGTATTCTAATCTGTATTTGATCTTGCTAGCTTTAAATAATGCATAATTTTCATAGTGAACATTAACTTAAGTTCAAATGCATTAAAATGAAATTTGAGGGCTTCAGAAGCATTTCAAATTCGTATTTGGATCAACCAGATAGTAGGGAATCTGGGAAACAAACCACCAGATCTCCCTTCTGCATGTTTGTCCTATGTAATGATACTTGGAAAATTACTCCTAACCGCTGTGGTGCTTCAAAGTTCAACATGTTTGTAAAGTGCTTTGATTCTGCTTACAACAGGGTCATTAGAATCACAACCTCTGGAGTCTGATTCATTTGATGATACAGGCAAATAGATAGCTTTTTTGTGTGCTACATTGCAAAAAAAGATTGTTTTTAAATTGGCAAATTTTAAAAGGCACATTTGGCAAGAGTAAGCCATGTTTTAGGATTACGTGAATGAGCAGCAGTGAGCCTTGGTCTTGGACCCCCACCCAAGCATGTTCAGGTTTTTTTTAATTGACCAGAACTCCACATAATATCAAGACTGATTAGTTTAATCTATGGCTTGTTTGAGCAAGCCAAGGTCAAGCCATGGCTTATGATCCTGGCTTACTAGCAAACCGCTGGCTAACCAGAGTTCCCTGAGTTTGAGTGTTACAGGGAACTTTAGTTCATTTAAAAGTGGTTGCTTTTGATGTCCTTGTGGCATTGCTGGAAGAGGGGAGAGAGAGCACACAATTTCAAGGCTTTCTGCTGCTTTAAACAATGGGTTAGCATCGCATGCAAAACAGGGCAAAGTGTCCCAAAAACCTCACCGAACAGATTATTGTGCATGTCTCAACACGTGCAATTTTAAGGAGTTCAGGGAATAGGAAGGGGGCAAACAGTAGGGTGAAAAGCCTAGAACCCTTTCCTTGTATCTACTTCAGATTAGCTGGCTTTTCTGGTTCTTGAGCTTTTATTGAAGGCAGTTATCTCTGTATTTATATCAATGCTGAATCTCTTATTTGTTTAAGGGGCATCAGCAGAATCTTCACAAGAGGAACAACCGTCACCTTGTGAAGGTAATATGCATGTGTTTGCTGGAAAATCTAAAGTGGATCTAATTATGTGATTTAGGATACATTGTTAAACTTTTGCTAACATGCTGTGTTCTAAACACATGTTTAACCATGGCATCTTGAGTTAGCGTCACATATTTAACATTCTGTATTTGATTCTCTTTCAACAGGGTCAAATGCTGCAGTCAGTATGGAAATCTCAGAACCAGTTGGTAAGTGCAGTTATGTAATACAGCTAGAAGTGCTGTTTGATAGCACTTGACTTGTTTAATTGAAGATACTGCTAATTGAGTCTTTGCTGTTTTATTGTGACAGAACATAGTGTAGCCCCTTTGTACCTGTATTTGAAAATCTTTCAAGCCAGTGGGCAGAAGGTAGATCTGAACATCTACCGAAAGGTTTGAGTGATTTGAAGTTGGTGTGCAAAGGTTTCTGACTACCACTTGTTAAACGATAGTATTGAGAAGGGCTTCTTCCACTTTAAACTAGACTTTTAAAAATAGCAGTGCAGGTTGAGGAGAGGGAATGGAACTGAATTCTTGTGTAAAATGACTGTGATCTCATACAGAAAACAAACTCCTTCTGGGATCAGCATGTGGTCAAGCATTTTCCTTAATTCCTTAAGTGAATGGTATCTAATGTTTTCATTCTGCAAACAGAAGAAGCTTCCATTCACACAATAACCCCTTCCATGAGCATACTCTTCCTTGAATGAAGCAAGAACTTTGAATACCACCAAGTGTGTTGTACTCTCCCTCAAGCCACCCTTTTGTCCCTGCCTCAGTTGAAGGATGGGGAACCTCTGGCACACAAGCCAATCTTATGTCTTCCAGAGTGTCTAATTAGGCCTGTGAGGCCATTCTTTTAAAGCCTTACCTACCTACCCAACAGATGCTGTCAATCCAATGCCAGCTAGTGGGCAGGGCAGGGGGTTGGTTCTTCACTGACTGTACACCCCAATTCCACTGCTGTGGAAGAGTGTGCCATATCCAAACTCTGAGCCGGATTTAACTCTGCTCATCAGCTGGTGAACAGGGGTTAAAACCCTGCTCGGTTTGACTGTGCACATGCAGCCAAAGCTCAGTGCGGGGCTGTTTGCAAAAGCTGATGAGTTTTCAAACAGCGCAGAGCCCTTTGTTTTGCAAGCAGTCCCAAGCTGCTCTTTAAAGCTTCAAAAACCAAAGATTCAAAGAGCAGCACAGGTCTGTTTCCAAAAGGGTTTTCATCCAGTCTCCTGCTGCACTTTGAAGTCCCAACAGTCAAGATTTCAAAGCATAGTGTCACCTGGTGTCACTATGAGATTTCAGACACCTGAAATCTGCCTACCCGTATTCTTCCCACCTCTATTGTGGAATGTCAAGTAAGAGTATATTGATGTCGGGCTTCAAATTCTCAAGTAGTCTCATACTTTAGGTAGACTGACCAGTTTTCATGGGCAATTTTAACTTAGCTCAGTAGGTCACACATGAGGCTCTTAATCTCATGTTTGTAAATTTGAGTCCCATGTTGGGCAAGATCCTTGCACTGCATGGGGTTGGATTAGATGACCCTTGTGGTCCCTTCCATTTCTGTTATTATATTTGAAACACTTTGAACATGAGGAAGGAAGGGACCAAGTGTTTAGTCATCCTCATAAACTGAGTAGTAATTAATAAATATAGGTATACAAAAACTGTATAATCTCTTCAAAAACTGTATAATCTTGACGTGTTTTGTGTATGTTCTGCAACTGAAAATTCTATTGTCTTAAAATAGTCTGCTGATACCTATGAATTGTAGCATGCTTTGAAAATGACTTGTAACATCCAGTTTAGAACAAAGCTTTTGGAAAAGAAGCTTCAGCCAGCAGAACAAGATCAGAAAAGATGGAACTTGCAGCAGTAGAACTTTTAACTGCTTAGATGTAACATACCTGCCTTTGAAGTACCGCTAACCTTTTGTTTTCTCCTAAAAGAAAGCAGATGAAAATTTTCCATTTGTTCAGATAAACTCTTTGCTAAATTCCAGTAGAAAACGGAGAAACGGAAATGTCCCCTGAAGAATCATGGGATCACAAAGAAGAAGCTATTGAACCTGAGTTAGCAAGTGGACCTTCTGGAGATGCAGGACCTACCGAGGAAGGCACCCCGGAAATGATGGAGGAGGAAGAGGAACTACCAAAACCTAAATCTATGATGGCACCACCAGGTGCTCCCAAAAAAGAACATGTAAATGTAGTATTCATTGGACATGTAGGTAAGCTGCTGATAAGCGCAGGGAGGGTGGGGGCATAATATGTTTTTTAACCTGATCTTATTACTGGGACCATCTTTAATGCTTTCAGAGTATACCTTTTTAGATGCTAATGTTAGATTCTATATAAAATTGCAGGTTTGCCTTTCATACAGATTGGCAAAAGTTTAAAGAATATAGTAAGTTTGCTAGCGACAGTGCAGGCTTAGGCATGTCTTCTTTGAAGTTTAGTGGGACTTGGTCCCAGAGGATTTTATAGGATGGCAACCTAATAATTATCCTCCTTGGAAGAGTTCAGAATAGTGTGCATAGTCAACCCTTCCTTTCTTCCGTGTCTCACCAAAACAAATAGGTGCAGCAGAGAGTGACTCATTCACGATTACTGCTGAGTAGACATCTGAAGCACAGGAAGCTGTAATAATCTAGTTGTCTGCCTGCCTAACTCAGTATTATCTTCTTTGACTGGAAGCAGCTCTTTAGAGCAGGGGTTGGCAACCTAAGGCCCATGGGCCACAAGGAAGCTCCTGCAGCCAGTGAGAAGCTGCACACGCCTCCTCCGTGCTGGAAGGAGCGCCAGAAATAGCGTTTGTGCGTGCGTGCATGTGCGCACTCCGGCCCACAGTGGCATCTGCAGGACCGTGAACCGGCCCAAGCCACAAAAACTTTGCCGACCCCTGCTCTAGAGTCTCAGACAGCAGTGTTTTCAGTGCTTGCTACTGAATCCTTTCAAGTGGGTGTGTCAGGGTAGGTCCAGTGGTACCTGCTATTCAGGAATACCTCTGGCTATGCAGGGAACCTTTGGCCCTCCGGATGTTGTTGAATTATAACTCCCATCATCTCTGGCCACTGACCACGCTTGCTGAGGCTGATGGGAGTTGTAGTTCAACAACATTGAGGGTCAAAGTTTTCCGACACTTGCTCTCGCATATGCATTGCTTGTCAAGTAAATGACTTGGTTGCAGTTATGCATAAAGCTGATAAACCTGAAATTATAATGGTTGGTTAATGCATAATGCAGCAGGGAGGGGGGAGGAACTGCTAATTAGAATTCCTGCTTGCTCATATGACGTGGTGTCTGGGCTCTTTCTCCTTAATAAGAAGTCTCCTTGCAGGGAGAGTAAAATAAATAAAGTGCTTGTTAAGGACACTGACATCTAGAACTAATGCTGTGGACTTTAAAACAAGAAACAGCAGCAGCAGCAGCATACAGAGAATAGAAAAGGGCATGATTTGCTCCACATCCTTTCAAAATCATTTGCACACTTAGTGTGCCTTCATATGTTCATTACATCCTCCTTTACAGAACAACTTACCTCTCAAACTGCCCAGTTAAACTCCGTTATTGGATCCACTCATTTTGTTGCTAGTTCATTTTATGAAGCAATGCATTTTTAGAAAAGGAATTTTTTTTAACAATGGAAGATTTTTCTTAGCATTTCCACAGGCAATTTTTGACCCCGCATCATTGGTGATACTAATATGAAAGACAAAAGAATATCATGATGGGGAAATCCAACACTTTAATAGAATGAGAGAAGTAGCTTAGGTGGTTGGGGAAAGCTTACTTTGAAAATCCATTTTTCTTTAAAAAATTGCTCTCTACATTTTTTTGGCTAGATGCTGGCAAATCAACAATTGGAGGACAAATAATGTAAGCAGCTTAATTTATCAAATCTTTGAAACGTTTGTGCTTGATTGCTTTTGTTGACGTAGACTTACCTGCAGTGCAGCATTAGTCTGAATCTCTTTCCAATTGTTTTCTTTCTATTGTGAAGTCTATTGTAAATGCCCATAGACATTTTCCTAACCTTTCCTGTAGTTCTGCAGTTTAGACCAGGATAGTGAACATGAGGCCTTCCAGATGTTACTGGACTCCATCTCCCATCAGCCTCAGCCAGCATGACCAATAGAGATGATGGAAGTTGGAGTCCAGCAACATCCAGAGAGCCACAGGTTTCCCCAGTCCTGATACAGATTACAAAATTGTCATATGCCCATACTAAATGCTGTTTCTCAATGTAAATGTTTGATCATTTAATTAATAATTAATTAATTTTTATAATGAATGATTTTAGAATGTTGTTTATGTTGTACTTTTGTACTGTTTTATTGTTGTTAGCCGCCCTGAGCCCGGCTTCGGCTGGGGAGGGCGGGATATAAATAAAATTTATTATTATTATTATTATTATTATCAAAACCTGCTTCTCATGCAGCACTGTAGTCCAGGTTTTCCCATACTTGGGTTTCCAGCTGTTATTGGACTATAACTCCCATTCCTGTCTAGCAGAACCAGTGATCAGGGATGATGGGAATTGTAGTCCCAAAACAGCTTGTCTTAACTATTTTCTGTGGATTGGCTATCTTTATATGCTGCTGTGTATGCCAATGAAGCAGTGAGCTGTATGGATGGTTTATTTACCTTTCTGATGGTTTATTTACCACCTCATTCTATCTCCTTAAAAATAAAGCTGCTTTCTGCAGGCAGCTTCTACATTCTAAACAACATACGGATCTATTTTTTTCTAGGTACTTGACAGGCATGGTTGATAAAAGAACACTTGAAAAATATGAAAGAGAAGCTAAAGAAAAAAACAGAGAAACCTGGTATGAAACCCCCTACATCTTATGATGAAGATGCTTTAACCTATGTGGATTGTTTTTCCCCTCTCTCTTTGGCAAGAAATAGATAAAGTTCCTGGAGAGCAGGTTCTGACTTAAGAGAATACCAGCTTAGGGGCTGAGTGAGGAGGAGCCTCTGTTACCTGTCGTAGTTGATGGGTTGCAGCCATTGTTAGTCTACTCAGAGTAACATTGCTGCATTTGCAGCACTGAAGTGACATCTCTAGGGCACAAGCCTGGGCAGTGTATATGGAGGTCCTGGCTTGCCCAGACGGCAGGACCTCCCCTCTCGGCCTCACTGATGTGGTCCAAAGGAAAGGAAAGCAATACATCTGCACCAGCTTAGCTGCAGGAGTTGCCTGAAGGAAGCATACAAGATGCCATCTAGCTGCCATCCAGCTTCCTTAGGGACTCCACTCTGGGTTTATGTAGGGGTTACTTCCTAACCTTTTCTTCTCCTGAAGATGGCTAGCAAGGCAGTCGGTACACGTTTTCTAGAAATGCTCTCCTTTACTTCAGTTGTATGCTAGAATGCTGGGCTTTGAAAGCACAGTCAGCTGCCTCGCCCAGTTCTTGCGAGTTTCTGGGGATGTTCAGATACATTTTTTTGTGCCTAGATGGCTTTTGAGAACCATTGAGCCGCACAGTGCTAGTGTGATCACACTTTTCCCTCTCCCTGTAGGTACCTCTCCTGGGCCTTGGACACAAACCAGGAAGAAAGAGACAAAGGTAAAACAGTGGAAGTGGGCCGTGCCTATTTTGAAACGGAGAAGAAACACTTCACAATTTTAGATGCTCCAGGGCATAAGAGCTTTGTCCCAAATATGATTGGTGGTGCTTCTCAAGCTGATCTAGCTGTCTTGGTAAGAAATCATTCAGTCCCTCTCTGTGTTAAGGAGCCCTTGGCAGATGTTTAGCTGAAAAAACCTGTTACTGTTTTTTACTGATGTACGTTTCTTGCAGCTGTAGTGACCTGTCTCATGGTCTCATTTTATTTCATTTTTTACTCTGTGTATGCATCAACTAAGGCAGGGGTATGGAACCTTTTTCAGCCTGGAGTCACATGCCAGTGCAGGGGTGGGTGTAGAGGCAAAATTGAATGGAGCAACAAAGTTAATTTTTAGTATACTAGACAACTTCCTACACTTGTTTGCAGACCCATCTCGATCCTCCATCTGGACGAGAAAAAGCCGTTAGTAGAGTTCAGGGACACCTTCTAACCATACAAAAACATTTGGAGTGGAAAGCAGGGACAATGAATGGTGAGGCTTGTGTAAAGTTTCGAGGGCCACACATCAAGGCCTGGAGGGCCACATTTGGCCCCTGAACCTGAGGTTCCACATCCCCGTTCCTAAGGAATTAGTAGTTGTAAGATAATGGCTTTTTATATAAAAATTGTAGTCTTGAGATTATTTGAACAGTTGACTTAAAAGAGCAATCCTCAACATAGGTCACCTTGCAAGGCCTAAAATCTCTGACAGTTCTTAATTCTAACTGGAGAAGAGCAAGGAATTGAGCTATAGCCCTAATAATTCAAACATTGTTGATTTATCTCCCTTCCAACTAGGTTATCTCTGCAAGGAAAGGAGAGTTTGAAACTGGTTTTGAGAAAGGGGGACAAACGAGAGAGCATGCCATGTTAGCGAAAACTGCAGGCGTAAAACATTTAATAGTTCTTATTAATAAAATGGATGATCCAACTGTGAACTGGAGCAATGAAAGGTGAGTAGAACTCTTGTTAAATTCTTGTTTTGTTTTTACGTGTTTTATCTACAGTGTGTATGTTATCTTTTTGTATTAGAAATGAGATTGGTCTTCTCCAGCCTAATATAACCTGTTGTCCTAAATTCTGGAAACCCAGGTGGAGTTATTCCAGAGCTACAAGGAAGATTAAATGTTGACATTGGGGTGCAAGATCACTCCCATTACATGACTAAAATGCATGCTGCAGAAATACAGGACTCTTTTTCACACAAGCCCTGTTGACCCATAACTAAAATTCCTGCATGTGGCTTTACTACCTTAGTATTCATGTGGCAATCAGATCATCAAGCAGTCAGATCATCAAGCCCTCTTTTATATGCCCTCACAGTAGTTAGAATGGGGACAGCAAGGACGTCACTGGAATGGCCCCTAGAATTTGGAATAATCCCTCAAATTAGACATGATGAAGAGCCCATCTCTGGCTGTTTTCTATAGGAGCTTATTTCAGGAGGTCCGCTGATGCTCAAATAAGTTTTCATGCTGTCATTTTTGCCTTCACAATAAGTTTAAATACTGTATATTTCCTTGAATATTGTAGAAAGGGCTATAATAGCTCATGGCACTTGTCATGGTCCTCCGTGCGCCAGTAGCAGTTTAGTCATGCTGGCCACATGACCAAGAAAGCTGTCTGTGGACAAACACTGGCTCCCTCAGCCTGAAAGCGAGATGAGTGCCGCAACCCCATAGTTGACTTTGACTGGACCGAACCGTCCAGGGATCCTTTACCTTTTACCTTAATAGCTCGGGGGTCCTAGATTTTGTTCCTGTCATCCCCTTTAAAGGTTCAGCTAGTAAGTAATGGGGGAAGACCCCTGTCTTTGTCTGAGATGAGAGACTGGGCACCTACTGTCACTGCTGAGCTAGCTGGAATAGTCTGACCTAGTACAGTGGTACCTCGGGTTACAGACACTTCAGGTTACATACGCTTCAGGTTACAGACTCCACTAACCCAGAAATAGTACCTTGGTTAAGAACTTTGCTTCAGGATGAGAACAGAAATCATGGTCCGGCGGCAGCAGGAGGCCCCATTAGCTAAAGTGGTGCTTCAGGTTAAGAACAGTTTCAGGTTAAGAACGGACCTCTGGAACGAATTAAGTACTTAACCCGAGGTACCATTGTATAAGTGAGCAGTTGCTAATTCACATCTCCCCTTTACATACTAAGCCTGTGCTTTGCAAAGAATGCTGCCAGATTCACCCATGTGCAGTCTGACACAGTACAGTCTTACAAGGGCTACCACAATGTCATTCTCCTTGATTCCCACAAACCTCTAAACCTGTTTATACAAGGACTATCCCTTATAGTAGAGGAAGGCAAAGATACCTGCGAAATTTACAGTAGATTGGCAAGGATTTGTGGCTCCCAGTTGCTTAACAATAACAACGACAAAAAGGGACCTTTTGCCCCACTCCCCTTTCCATTAGCCCACTATAATGAAGAAAGGATAACCAGGAGTCGGCTTTTGTATGAAAGAACCATGAGCTCAGTTGAGTTCTGGTGCTGAAAATGAATCCTAGGATCAAAATGTACATAGAGACACCCTCTTCTTTCATTTGGCATGTGTCTCTTCCATCTGGCTCTTGCTGGTAGATTTTCAGATTCTAATACAAAGCAGATCTAACAAGTCTGCCCAGCCCTGCTCTCTATAGCCTCCCTTCTACATTGGTGCCTATGATTGTTGGCAGATAAACAGCTCCATCAAAGTTTCTGGATAAAGGCAGGTGGTTTTGGGTGGCGCTGTGGGTAAAAGCCTCAGCGCCTAGGGCTTGCCGATCGAAAGGTCGGCAGTTCGAATCCCTGCGGCGGGGTGCGCTCCCGTTGTTCGGTCCCAGCGCCTGCCAACCTAGCAGTTCGAAAGCACCCTCGGGTGCAAGTAGATAAATAGGGACCGCTTACTAGCGGGAAGGTAAACGGCGTTTCCGTGTGCGTCTCTGGCTCGCCAGAGCAGCGATGTCACGCTGGCCACATGACCCGGAAGTGTCTCCGGACAGCGCTGGCCCCCGGCCTCTTGAGTGAGATGGGCGCACAACCCCAGAGTCTGTCAAGACTGGCCCGTACGGGCAGGGGTACCTTTACCTTTATTTGGGAAAGATGTTCACTTGAACTTGATTCAAGCTCAGATCAATCAAGAAAGCATTGCAAGGTGAAATGTAAAGAGAAACTGGCAGTATCACACAACTCCTTGCCCCAGTGTCTCACCCTAGCACCTTTGACATAGCTGTTCCAAGACCATCCAAAGTCTGTTAAGGTTTTTCTTCTGTTGGGTGAAACTTTCAGGTATGAGGAATGTAAAGAGAAATTGGTGCCATTCTTGAAGAAAGTTGGCTTCAATCCGAAAAAAGATATTCACTTCATGCCCTGCTCTGGATTGACTGGAGCAAACCTCAAGGAACAATCGGACTTCTGTCCTTGGTATATGTATGTATCTTTATCTTTATTTTATTTAATGTAATGCCCTGCTTTTCTGTGGAGAGCTAGATCCAAAGCAGCAAATGCAAAATGCCACATGTCATAAACCCCTGTAAAATCATATTTAAGTAGTCTTAATAAAAATAGCTGTTACTGACCCACATAGCAGCAGAGAATCAAAATAGTTTCACACTTCAGTGCAGTCACCACCATTAACCGTAAAAGGCCTGCCTGAACAAGTGAGTTTCAAGCACCTGCCCTAAACTACACAACTTTCCAAAGACATCTGAAAGCTGTCCTGTATCAGGAAGTTTTAAATGTTTGATATCTCACTGTGTTTTTATATTATGTTGGAAGCTGCCCAGAGTGGCTGGCTGGGTTGTTGTTGTTGTTATTTCATCATCATTATTGACGAGAGCAAGCCTGATAGACCTGTTGGTGTCTGTCACAGCACACTTCCAATCTGGGTCAAGAGGAAACTTTCTGAAACAGGCAGTTTCAGCTTAGGCCCAGGTAGTCGTTCAGAGTGTTGGGGAGAGCAGGCCCATGGGAAGGTTGCCATTGGCCAGCCTCTTAGTGATTGCCTAGAGCACTGAGGTGGGGAGAGTGCTCCAGACTACTTAAGGGACACCCCAGTTTGTGAGCTGATATTTGTTTTGTGTCCTTGAAGAAAAGTGATCAGGCCAGTACTGATGTGATCACAAGGCAAGTGGCTGCTCAAATAGCCCTTCTGCAAATCCTTTCTGTTAAAATTTGATTATCTGCAGATTTGATCCAGGTTAAAACTTAAGCACTGCTGGTAGGTTGGTAGCTTTGAACTATTTTTGAAGCTACATTTTCAAAGGAACCATTATCAAAGCTAGGGCACCTGTCTGTATTTTTTGTTGCCTCAGTTAAGATGGCAAGCGAGAATTCTTACAGTCTTCTAACCTTTGTACAGTTCCTAGGAATATTTAAATGTCTTTATGATGGTAGGGAAAATAACTTTATATTAGATTTGGTAGAATTTATGCTTATACAGTGGCTTTAAAAGTTGGTAATTCATGAATGTGATGCAGGTATATTCATCTCATGAATAATGTTACTGTATCAGAAGTTAACTGTCTCCAAGAACCATTATAGGTCAAAATCTTAAACAAGACAAAGACATACCATGGATTTGCATGACATTATTTTCCCTCCTCTCTTTTTCAGTGGGCTACCGTTTATTCCATATCTGGATAACTTGCCAAATTTCAACAGACCGGTTGATGGACCAATCAGGCTGCCAATTGTTGATAAATATAAGGTACCCAAATAACAGCTACCTTGAAGATATGACACAATTGCTTTAGTTGCTCAGTTTCTCATTTATAGTTGGCTGTGTCTCATGGCTGCTTCCTTCTTCCCCCCAAATATGTTAATCCGAAGCCTGCCATTGGACTAAAATGTGCAAAATGCAATTGAATTGTTCTTCTATTATCTAGGTACTGTACCTTAACCTGTTTTGGTGACATATGACTGTTGGGAGTGTTAAGAACATAGGGCCATATTCAGCTGACGCATTGCGCTAGCACAAAGTTTTCCACTAGCGTGATAGAACTTCCCCCTTTTACACCCCCAGGCCCTCCTCAGATCTGGGAGAGAAGCCCTAGAAGAATGTGCAGGGAGAGGAGAGGAGAGATAATTTGCACTCACTAAATGATCTCTCTAGCGCAACATTGAATACAACTCGTAGTAATATTTTAGAACATTTCCCTGCAGTCAATGGAATTATTAAAACATGCAACCTATAGTTCTCAAGCTGAAGACTTTGTTATTCTGTGACTGAACTGGAGTGTGCGTGCGTGCACCCTTAATGCACTCTTCTGGTTCCATTTTCTGTAAATGTAATGTCATAGCAATATGTGTAATTTTATCACAATGAAAAGATTGAGATGAACTGAAATGCATGTGTCACATTATTCAGCGAGCACTGAGTACTGAGTCCCATTCACTTGAATGAGAGAATTAAGCAGAATTTTAAACATTAAACTTTCCCCATTGGTATCAGTGGGACTAAAAATGGCATAGCTTTGTCTTAGGTGTCTACTGAAAATTGGACAGTATCACTGCCTGAGAGTTGCTTACACATGGAGTTGGATACAAAGATTTTCTCCCTCTGTCAAAGGGAGTCCCCCTTGAATGAGGGATGGGAGCCTTTGGAATCCAATCCAGAGCATTTAACTGGCATCATAGTTGCAGGACTTTCATTAGTCTATGGTAGACTTGATAAATTCCACAGCTGAGTTGGTAGTATGTCATGCTTACCTGTTTAAATCCACCAGGTCCTGAAGGTCTCACAAAAACGAGTAACCCAGCTAAAATTCAGCTAACACCAGCTGAAGTTTAGCATTCCTAAACCTCAGCCCCAAATAAATCTCTCTCCCCTCCCCCAAGTATTAAGATTTGTCTTTGCACCCTACCCTATCCTCAGAGTGTCTGTGTGGCCACCTAACAAGGTGCAGTTGCTGGTGGTAAGGAGGTGCTCTCATGTGATCTTAAATATAAGGGTGATAACATGTAGATGTGAGCATACAGTTACCTAGTGGTTACTCCCAATATTTTACCCCTTGGGTTTAATTTATCTCCAGCAAAAGCTCCTTACTGCTTTGATTGAAATTCCTTAGCACTATGCCAGATATTCTCTTTTGTAAAGCGCGATAGGCTCTATTTTGCTGATTTAAAAAACAACCTTTCTTTCCATGTTGAAGGATATGGGCACGGTAGTTCTGGGAAAGCTGGAATCAGGCTCTATCTGCAAAGGACAGCAGCTTGTGATGATGCCAAACAAGGTACGGCACGTTTTCCTCTTAAGAAGCTTAACTTTCTGGTGTTAAGCCTACAGAATAATTCTGAGGTTGAAAATCGGCATTCCCCTGTGAGGTTTCTTTTTTGCTCTTGAGAAGGCTTAGTGTGCTTAGGCACTAATAAGCAGAAATATGCACATGATCAGCCTAGTTTTAGTTTGAGGAACTCCTGAAACATGTGCTGCTGGTTTTTTATTATTTGCAATTAGCAGGATCCTAGTCGGAAATGCTGTGGTTTACCCTGCCCAGAGTTGGGTTGTTTTATCTTGCCACCAACGCAGACAAGCTCTTGAGCTGCTTGAAATATGCTGTCCATTAGTGTTGAGTGTATGCTGTGGCTACTTTTTATGCATAGGCTCGCTAAGTTTCAGCTCAAATATCTTATCTGTGCTAGGTAGCCTAAAACATTTCAGATTTTCCATTTTTAAAAAAGGTTGCTTAGAAAAAGTAGAGAACAAGTCATCCTAAACCACCAATCTCTTCCGTCTTTAAGGCAGAAAATTCCACTGCTGCACTTCTTTTCCTGGAAGCTTTCCAGAGCTTGGGTCTCACGCACCCATGTAAAATTCATACCTTGTGGTTCTGAATTCTGTATCTGTTGGAGCAACTTTTGAAACCCAGCTTACTCTGCCTTGCATACTTTATGTGAACCCTGTTCATTATTAACAGACCAATGGAAAGTTAAAAGCTATATGTTAAGAACTCCAAGTCCCTGCTACAAACCATCAGGTTTATCTGATTTTGGCATGAGTTGGCTCCTTTCAAAACAGGTGTTTCTCAGAAATACTCCTCCAAGCAAGTTGCCTTGTTTCACAACCCTGTATTGGTTTCATGTTGTGTCTGAAATCTGAGCGTGGGGCATCTGGTTCCAAGAGATATAAATAACCAACACCCAGTTTTCTCTGTTCACCTTCATGACTCCAGTCATCAGCAAAACAGAGGCTGGGATTTTTTTTGGGGGGGGGGGTTAACGTTCAAAATACAAATTTTAAATGTGTTTCTAGACTTACCAAATAGCAAGATTAAGTTAATAGTCATTGTGTTGGAGAGGCAGAGGGAAGTGAAGTTTCTGCTAATAGAGGAGCCTTCTGGGAGAGAGGAGAGGATCCTTTGGTGCGAGGTATAAAGGGTAGAAGGGATGCGGGTGGCGCTGTGGGTTAAACCACAGAGCCTAGGACTTGCCGATCAGAAGGCCGGCAGTTCGAATCCCCGCGACGGGGTGAGCTCCCGTTGCTCGGTCCCTGCTCCTACCAACCTAGCAGTTCGAAAGCACGTCAAAGTGCAAGTAGATAAATAGGTACCGCTCCAGCGGGAAGGTAAACGGCGTTTCCGTGCGCTGCTCTGGTTTGCCAGAAGCGGCTTAGTCATGCTGGCCACATGACCCGGAAGCTGTACGCCGGCTCCCTCGGCCAATAAAGCGAGATGAGCGCTGCAACCCCAGAGTTGGCCACAACTGGACCTAATGGTCAGGGGTCCCTTTACCTATAAAGGGTAGAGAATGAGCAAAGTAGATGTGTTGGGGAAGCACTGTTTTGTTTAGGGTTTTTTTTTTTGTTTCTGGATTTGATAGTTTAGTTTTACCAAGCCCTTCCTTGTATCCAATGGAGTTTTCCTCAGAGCAGACTTTTGAAAATTTATGGACCTACATAAATCATGTTCATTAATTTCAGTGGGTCTTCTGAGTAAAACTAGCAATGGATACAGCCTCATGTGTTTAAATTATTGTAAGCAACTTTGGGGGGAGGGAGAAATGTTGCAAATTGCTAGAGTGGTCTGGAGCAAGGAAAGGTTTGACTAGCTTGCAAGTTCTTCTGTAACAGTATTTGGCTTTTTCCTTGCAAAAGGCCAGGGAGAAGAGGATATGATAGTTTTGCCTTAAATGTTCTGCTGACTGCAAATATTTAGTGACTTCCTGGCTATTGCATTCAGTTACTTCACCAGTAACTCTGGAGCAGCAGAATTAAACCTGCTTGCCTTGAGCATAAGCAAACATGAATGTTCTCTGCAGAATGTCCATCAGTTTATTTGTGTGTGTTCATCAATAGGCCGGCATACTGTGGTGGTTTGTGATCCCACTATGTGGGGTTCTGTGTTAGACTTTTTAAAATATACTTTTAATGAAGGATTTTTTTATATATATAAAAATTGAATAACAGGGCAATGAATACATACTGCATTATAGAAAAGGAAACTTTTTAAAGTATTTTTGTACAAATGTACAAATATATAAAACTTTTTTAAAGGGGGGGGGGAGTTAACTACACAATATAAAAGCCACCTCCCCTGCCTCCTGATCTCCCAGAACCAGAAGAGATATGAAGAGGGTGGAGCAAAGACAGAGAAGTCTCAGGTGGCTTGGAAAAAACTCTGGCAAGGAGTTTGCGAGCTGCAAATAAAAGGTTTTAATTGTTTTAAGTGCAACATACAATATGACACTAGATGGTGATGCTGAGCCTTATGGAAAATTCAATGTTGTTTTTTTAAAAAAACGCTTTTTAAAAAAGCATTTTCAGAACGTTTTATATATGTGTGTGGATTCCACCTTAGGCAGCTATGAGAAGGTGGGGACTTTACTGCCTCATTGGGGCAAGACCTACTGGGAAGAGTTGCTGGGATCACTAGGCCTGTGCTGTTTTGGTTTATTTGAAAAACGTTAACTTCACTGACAGTGGGTGTTTTATTGCCGACCTGCTCCTGATAACTGTTTTTATCAATTCTAATGTTTAAGTTTATGTTGCTGTAAATGACTTAAATGTTTATCTGGCTTTTTGCAACCAAGTGTTATATAAATTTTGTTTGATGAATAAATAAAAATGTTTTAAAGCCTTAACGTTGCTTTCTTGAAGCATAATGTGGAAGTCCTTGGGATCCTTTCCGATGATGTAGAAACTGAATCAGTAGCTCCAGGTGAAAATCTGAAGATTCGACTGAAAGGAATTGAAGAGGAGGAGATCCTCCCAGGGTTTATACTCTGTGATCTTAATAACCTGTGTCATTCAGGACGCACTTTTGATGCTCAGGTATGTTTGTTGGAAAACCATGATTGATTTTTAACCGATAAATGAATAATACTAGAGTTGGTTGATTCAGATATGCATAGGTTGAGGGTATATCAGCAATTAAATCTTGTTCAGAAATCAGTGGTATCAATGTGCGAATTAAATTGTTAATCCTTGATTTGAAAGTCTTCACCTTCTAGAAAAGAAATTCTGTTTACTTGCAAGTTAGTTAATTTTCCTAGCGTATATTTCTGCTTGAAGCAATATCTTCCTCCAGAGGGAAAGAGAGATGAGGGAATTACTACCCAATATCCATAAGAAATTGGTGTTTTTCTACATTATGTTTACTTAGTTATTCTTATTGATTACAGATAGTGATAATTGAGCATAAATCCATCATCTGCCCAGGTTACAATGCGGTGCTGCATATTCATACCTGTATTGAAGAAGTTGAGATCACAGTGAGTATTGCTCTCATCTTCTTAGATTAAAAGATACACAATGGTGGCAAAAGGTTTGAGTGAAGTGTCTATTAATTGTGCAGATGGGTTTTTTTGTCTCTGTTTTTGCTGTGTATTTAGTAATCTCCCACTGCCACCATTTGATGGTCTCAGCATCATGTTGTAATGACCTATGGCTAAATGCAGTCCAAATGGTGTCCAAACTTTTTTCAAAGAGGGCCAGATTTGATGAAGTGAAGGCCGACCAAAGTTGTTAAGCCTTTTTTAGGAAATAAACTGCCGCAGAGGCTGGATTAAATTGATCGGCGGGCCAGATTAGACCCCCGAAACGGACTTTGGGCATGCCTGATTTAATAGCCCAGTGCATTCGTGTAATTCAAAATCATTATGTTTTGAAACAGTATTTTACTAAGAATATTGAAAGTATATCAGGTGAAGTAACAGGGTAAAAATACTTGTGAAAGGAATATATAGTGGTACATCCACCTAAGTTATACTCTAAGTACACCCATTAAAATTAATGGACCTAAATTAGCCATGCTTATTAATTTAAGTGGGTCTGCTCTGAATTGTACTAGCATTGGATACAACCTATCGTTCTTCCTGTACTTCTTTTGAGGTCTTGAGCTTCTTTTGAGAGAGGCTTTATTTCAGCTTAAGGGGGTGGGGAAGAACCAAATAACAATGAAACTGTTGTGGTTTTTCCTGCTGGACACCTCATAAACAGCTATTAAAGGACTGGGGCTTCTGTTGGAAAAAGAGAGCCTGTGTTTTATATCTTTTCTCTTTCCTTCTGTAGGCCTTAATCTGTCTGGTAGACAAAAAATCAGGAGAGAAAAGCAAGACACGGCCCCGTTTTGTTAAACAAGATCAAGTATGTATTGCCCGTTTAAGGACGGCAGGAACTATCTGCCTTGAGACATTCAAAGACTTCCCTCAGATGGGTCGATTCACCTTAAGAGATGAGGGTAAGAGGATTTGAAAATGGCTTGGTTTTTTGTTTTTTGTTTTACTTTGTGTTGCTGAATCATAGAAAATAAAATTCCATGCTTTGGATGTATCGGCTTTTGCCAGCTTTAATTCTGGAAGGCACATATATGACAGCCTTTCCCACCCTGGTGCCTTCCAGACTACAAGTCCTGTGAGGCTTGGCCAAACAGGCCAGTGGTCAGGATGCTGAAAGCTGTAATCCAAAACATCTGCAGGGGCACCAGGGCTGGGAAGGCTTGGAAGATGATACAGTGGTACCTCGGGTTAAGTATTTAATTCATTCTGGAGGTCCATTCTTAACCTGAAACTGTTCTTAAGCTGAAGCACCACTTTAGCTAATGGGGCCTCCTGCTGCTGCTGCGCTGCCGCTGCACGATTTCTGTTCTCATCCTGAAGCAAAGTTCTTAACCCGAGGTACTATTTCTGGGTTAGCGGAGTCTGTAACCTGAAGCGTATGTAGCCTAAAGCGTATGTAACTCGAGGCACCACTGTATCTCAAACTGCTGACTGTCATATATAAACAGCACTGCATGTCAGTTGTTGAAAATCAATTGAACTTTAGTAAATATCCAGAGGAATGTCAAAATTGGCATAGAATTTAGGGGGAGCAAATTGGTTTGGGCTGAAATGCAGATTCTCTGGTACAAAAAAAAAAAAAATCAGAAGCCTTCTATCCATTTCCATTGTTGGGGAGGGAGATTTTATTACAGTTCATTAAGAAGAGCATAACCTTCTCTGCAAAAACTAGTGTGTAGATTGAGGTAGCACTATCTACATTCATATGCAGCACTAAATGGTTTCTTTCTGCCATGGTTTGTTGAACAAACCAGGTTCTGACAAGCAAAATAACTGTGGCTTATTCCACTTAACATTGGTTTGATTTTCTAATTTTTTTTGCTTTGCTCCTTTATCGCCATGTGCATATGGGGCAAAATGCAAAAACGAAGGAGGGTTAAGCCCAAGGTTCAGAGGTAACGAGAAAACATGTTTAATGCAAGCCAAGATACATAAGCCAACATCAGAAGCATGGTTTCATATTCTGGTTTGTTGACCACAAACAAACCATAGTTGGTTGTGACAAGCTTGCATGTACAAATAAGGTAAACCCCCCCCAAGAGTTCATTGTTAAGTGCAAACCAGGTTTTGTGTGAAATCTGTGTGACGGTTTGTTTACTTGGAAGGTTTTTTAAAGGTTCACACATGTATGTCTCCTAACAAATCATTTCTGTGTTTTGTTTAGGTAAGACCATTGCAATTGGAAAAGTTCTGAAATTGGTTCCAGAGAAGGATTAAGCATTGTTTTTGACAAGCCTGCACAAATACTGTGAGGGGGAAAAATTGACTCTGCAAAAGCCTACTTCACATCGCCTTCTTATTTTCTTCCCATTGATAACCTTCTCCCTATATTTGCAAAGATGAGATTTCACAGCAAAGGTCCACATTATGTCAGCTTTCTCATATTGAGAGCTCTGCTATGCCACTGTTGAATTCCCCCCCAAAGTTTTTTTTTCCTCCCCCTTCCTCCCAAATTCTGCTTCCTTGGAAAGATTTGGCAATAGCTTTGTAAGTGATGTGGACATAATTGCCTAGAATTATGAAAAATCTATAGGATTTATGTTTATTTCCCCTCTCCCAGCATATTGAAACATTTTTCAAGGCAGATCATTAAGAGTGTGCAAGCGTGTGTGCACATGTTACAAAGACAATTACCATGTTAATAAACTATTCAATTTGAAATCTTTTTTCAGTATCTTAATTGCTTTTGAATAATGTTTTTATCCAGATGTAACACCTGTTGCATTAGCTTTTAACCTGCCAAGTAATCTGAATATTCAGTTACTTAGGCTTTTCTGAAACCCAACTCTTTCCCTTTGCCGCCTCCCGGACGAAGTTATAAATGAAGCAATTAGACAATTGACAAAATTTGTACTAAAGAAACTTTCTTTCTCCCTTTCCTTATGGTGGATTTAAAAAAAATTAAATATGTTCATGCAAGTATGGTACTATTTAATTAGTGTTGCATCACTTTATCTACAAACAAACTTAACTTGATTTTTTTAAGGCACTGGGGCGAGCTAGATCTACCTACAGTGCCCTGAATTATACCATCAAATCCTTTCTGGCAGAAAATGCTAACCAATAAAATTAGTAGGACTGTTACGTGACATCTCTGGCAATAATGCTGGTACATGATGTTTGGTCTAAAAACTAAGCACAGGTACCAGTTTATGATAAAGTTGCGCTGTTCATTCTACCTTTTAACTTGGAAGATGGGAGAATCTTTGGTTGCTGGGTTTTGTTTTGTTTTTAAAAAAAGAGATTTGAAGCAAACCAAATAGGCCATAGAGGAGTGGTAGGTATTCACTCAACTGGCAGCGGCTGAATAATGGCTCATTCAGCAAGTGCCACTTATTTAATCCAGAAGGTTTGTTTGCTCATTAAAATTGAGAGTAGAATCAAGCACAGTCTATAAATTTCTGCATATCAAAGCAATTTGAGTTAAGGGAAAGCAAAAGTGAATAAAAGGATTTGTGGTTGGCAGTTCAAAGGAACAGGGGTTGTAAACTTTATACTTGGCTGAATGTTGGTCTGTACCATTGCTATAAACAATTAGGGAAAGAGTTGAAAGGGAGGTGCAATGATATTCAAAGTGTTTAATGGCAAATCTCCATTATTAGGTTCATATAAGAAGGCTGACTTCCAATATTGTTCAAAGTGCTTCTCCAATTAAATCCTTTGCAGTGTATGTTCAAATAGTAATGTGCCCTTTCCCCTAAAGTTTACAGTCATGTGACTGTTTCATTTTACACAATTCTAAATTTAAAATGTTTGCCCTTTTTTGTTTCTTTGTAACTGTGGAACCTCCCATCCATTTCACTTGAGGCTACATTGTATGGACGAAGCAAAGTTTATTGTCCTTCAATTTCATATGACTACACTTGTAGCTACCGTAATGCATGAAATTTAAATAAATTTTATTATGTCTGCAAATTTCTGGGCTTTTATTTTTCTGGGAATCTGAAAGCTTTTAAAGTCAATAACTTCTAAAACAAAGCTAAAGAATTCAGATAAAGCTGAAAAATTCAGAAATAATCCAGATTTTTCTTTTTCTTACTTTATAATGTAAGCTGAAGGAAGAGTCTTTGAAAGATTTGCCTGAGGTCGTGAGCTTACCATTTTCAGATGTTAACTTGTGCTGTGTTTGTGTCTCAAGCTCCGCCTCTTTCCTTTGAGACAATTGCTAGTGAATAATGTAGTTGGTGAAGGGTTTTTTCTTCCTGATATAGAAAATGACAATTCTTGGAGGCAGAGATGCAGCTAAAGAAGCTAGTAGTCATTGAATGCAGTCATTCTTTAGAATAAAAGTTGCACTTGAGGACAGGGGCAGACTTTGGTCTTTCAAATTTCAGTGACACCCTGTGCGAAAATTCAGCCCCTCTCGCCTTCCATTCTGCATGTGTTTTATATCATACTTGCAGCACACCCCTTGGCTCAGTGTGGGTGAACCAGTTACACTGCGTTTGCTGAGGAACTGCAGGACTTAAGAATAGGAATGCTAACTGAAGTTGTCATATGGCATATGGAATTCAGCTATGGTTGCAGTGCTGAATGCACTCATTCCAGGGTTAAATATAATTGAAATGGAAAGGACTTGATTCAAGAAAACTGGGGCTTGAGTGTTAATGTGTGTTACCACTGCATTCAGAACCTCAGGCTTTAAAGTCCCAAAGAGTTCTCCAGTTATGTGATTTAGATTGCAAGCTTCTCTTCATTGAATTAAATCAAGCTTGGTAAATGTAAAGCAACCTCTTGGGCAGGTCTGAGGAATCATGCTGAACTTCAGGTATTGCTGAACTACAACTCCCATCAGCCTCAGCAAGCCTGGCCAATGTCCAGGGTTGATGGGATTTAACAATGTCTGGAGAGTCAGAGGTCCCCCACACCAGTTACACACAAGTTCTGCCCTGCCCATTGAACTGAATGGAGAAACCTTCATTGGTAAGGGAGCTTCCTACATGCACCAGAGCTCATGTGAGGCATCACTAAACCAAGGTGTGTTCCTCAGGAGCTGTGAAAGCATTAAAACTGAAGGATAGTGCTAGTTTCCTAAGTCAAGTAAGTAAATTCTGGAGGCTCCATCTTTTCTCCCCAAGATAGAAAGGTTCCAATTTAAACCCTCTGGTTTACTCATTCCACACAAATTTATATACAGGATATAAATTCCTGCTTGGGCAGCTTCGTTGGTTAGAGCATGGCGCTAATAATGCCAAGGTTGCAGGTACAATTCCTGTATAGGACAGCTGCATATTCCTGCATTGCAGGGGGTTGGCCTAGATTATCCTTGGGGTCCCTTCTAACTCTACAATTTTATGAATGAATGTTTCTAAGTCAAGTCAAGAAGTTCCTGTTAAACAATTTGCAGCTGTGCTACGACCACATCTTGCCACTAATCATGTAAAAACACTTCATCAATGTTCGTGGCTGTTTTGTATTTTTCTTCTGGGGGGGGATAGAAACCCTGTCTAGGCTTCAGGAGAAAGCTTGGAAATGTGAGATTGGAAAGGATTGACTGTGTTAATAGCCAAGACTTAAAACTATTATTTCAAACTCAGCTGATGATAAATGACTTTGGAGTGTGTTCTTGAATCTGAAAGCTTAGTAATGTAAGCAGTGATTAAATGCAAAACTTGAATGTGCCATAAAAGCCTCCTGATTAATATTCTGTAATGGGTGAGGATCCTCTCGGGCAACCCATGTGGGCCTCATGCCAGTGGCAGGTGGAGCAAGGAATGCAAATTTTACTTTCATACAGTAAGCTGGTTTCTATATGCACCTTGTATAGGCAAGCAGGAGTCACTATGAGGACACATTCCAGCTTGGAAGAAAACACCCAAAGGGTGTGTTAAGCAGAGTCAGGGACGGGGGCTGCATTCACCCCCAGAGCCTGTGGTTCCTGGCCCTCTACTACCTACAAATTGGAAACACTGCTGCATTTCCTGCACGCAGTTGAACAAACCCAGTCCTTGCAATGAATGAAAATGGCATGAAGGTTGCCTTCTGTCAGTGACAAGTGCCAATCCCAGGTCTCTGTTGCAAAAACTGAGGGTTTTTACTGATTCAAATCTTACATCCGTTGTCTTTTATGTGTCGCAGAAGATGTCATTTGAGAAGAGTCTACCCATCCAGTGTCAATCTAAAATCTCTCACATTTTCCAGTCTTATTTCTCCCCTTACCTTCCATGTCAAACAACTTGAATAAGCTGTGGTCCAATAAAGAATACTAAAAACCTGTGTCATGCCTCCAGCGACTTCTTTTAAAACTCAAGGCTTAGTGTCGTGTCTCTGACCAATCGAAACACGCTTGCTTGTTTTGCTGGTTGAATATTGGATGTGAACCTAAATCATGGATAGGATGGTAGTGGTACTAGGCTGCTGACAAAACCAGAGTTAAATTTATCAAATATGAAATATTTGGAAAGAATTGACAGACATACATATGCATTGTACAGCTAAAAGGATTTAGGGTATTACGACATTTTAACGGGTGCCATCAAATACAGTTCAGCTCTAAGGTGGGAATTAAGTGTAGATTGCACATAAAGATTTAGTAAATGCCTACGCCTGACAGGAGGATGCAGTTTTACAATGTATGGCATTCTTAGCTTCTTATAGTATTTGAATGAGAACCTGTGCACCTCCAGATTTTGCTAGACTACAAGCAGCTAGCTGGGTCTGATGGGAGTTGTTGTCTGGCAACGCCTGGAGGCCCACAGGCTCCCTATTGCTCTTATAGATGAAAGTGTGAAGGGAATACTGCCGCCTTGTCACTAAGCCTGTAACCATTTGTCTCTGGGCTGTATCATATCAGACTGCAGGAAAGGAATACCCAAGGATGAGTGAGAAATTTTCTTAATATGCTACGTTTCCTTTTTCGTGGTGGCTCCCCATTTGTGGAATGCTCTCCCCAGAGGGGCTTACCTGGCAGCACTCAATCCACCCGTGATGTAGAACCTGTATTTTGGGGATGTAAAAAGCACCACTGTTACTGATTAGTGCCAGTTTCCCCTGCTGCTTTTCAAATTCTGCATTTGGCAGAGCTTGAGGGCTTTTGGGAGGTATTTCTCAAGTTGTAGTTGTTTAGTCGTGTCTGACTCTTCATGACCCCATGGACCAGAGCACGCCAGGCACTCCTGTCTTCCACTGCCTCCCGCAGTTTGGTCGAACTCATGCTGGTAGCTTCAAGAACACTATCCAACCATCTCGTCCTCTGTCGTCCCCTTCTCTTTGTGCCCTCCATCTTTCCCGACATCAGGGTCTTTTCCAGGGAGTCTTCTCTTCGCATGAGGTGGCCAAAGTATTGGAGTCTCAGCTTCAGGATCTGTCCTTCCAGTGAGCACTCAGGGCTGATTTCCTTAAGAATGGATACGTTTGATCTTGCAGTCCATGGGACTCTCAAGTGTCTCCTCCAGCACCATAATTCAAAAGCATCAATTCTTCGGCGATCAGCCTTCTTTATAGTCCAGCTCTCACTTCCATACATCACTACTGGGAAATCCAAAGCTTTAACTATACGGACCTTTGTTGGTAAGGTGATGTCTCTGCTTTTTAAGATGCTGTCTAGGTTTGTCATTTCTTTTCTCCCAAGAAGCAGGCGTCTTTTAATTTTGTGACTGCTGTCACCATCTGCAGCGATCATGGTAAAATCTCTCACTGCCTCCATTTCTTCCCCTTCTATTTGCCAGGAGGTGATGGGACCAGTGGTCTCAAGTAAACAGACTCAAATATGTGTTCTGTTGCCCAGCTATAGAATTTTGCTTTACATGGACAATCATTTTATCCATTATTTTCCGTTTAAATGAAATTACAATATACTGCTACGTGCAGGTTTTTGACAACTCGGTACTTAAAGCATCTTACATGAATCTAAACCATTGCCTAACTCAGTGGTATCAAATATGTAATCAAGTATATAATTTTGAAAAACTAGTGGGAGGCAAACTAAAAGCCAAGACCTGGCAAATAAGAGGGAAGTGCCCTGAGAAGAAAGTGTGTTTCCAAGGCATGCTCTGGTTCATGGGGTCACAGAGAGTCGAACACGACTAAGACAACCAAACAACAACATTACCGAATATCCATATGAAACTCTTATTTCAGTTTTCTGATTTCTATACAAAGCACTGAGAGGGCTTCCCATACATTTTCATCCTGTCTTCCCTCTGCCCCACCCTAGGAGCTCAAGGTGGCAAACATAGTTATCCACTTTCCCAATTATCATCTCAACAATTCTGTGACTCTCTAAAGCTGAGAGAAAGTGACTAACCAGATAAGCCTTTTGGATGAAGCGAGGATTTCAACCCTGTTTTCCAAGACCCTGGTCTGACACTCTTAAGCGCTAGCAATGACTATGAAATAACAGAAATATTAAGGTTGAGTTGGTATACATTCCCAGCTAAAGATTCCCAGACAAGTTCAAGGTTTATATAAAACCCTTAACTTTCCTTGTGATCTGCCCACTTGACCGCTTTCGGGTAAGCGTCCATAGGTGCCTTCTCTGTACTGTTTTGGGCACATGCTTTTGTTTATAGCCTACCCAAGTATTTAAGGCTGATGCATACTTTTATCTGGGTTGTTTTTTAACTTGTTTTTGAATGTTTTGATTGTTTTACCTGCAATTCCACAGTTGTTGTTTTTTGTAATCCGCTTTGCAGTTGTTCTACAAACAAGTGGTGTATACATTTTCATGAAATAAAAGTTAAAACCCAAGGACCCCCTGTGCTCCGTCCCTGCAGAAAAACCACAAGCCTTTCAGTGGTTGCAGCAATCTCCTTAAATCGTCCCCTCGGACTTCCTCTCATTCCAGATCCAGCTTTTAGCAGAAGAAACGGTGCTCCACTGGACTCTTTGCACAGGCACGATTCCCGTTCTTAAACGTTTAGAAATTCAAAGCGCATTTCCCCAATGCTTTTAGCTGTTTCTATTTCATCTGTAAGCCGCCTTGAGTCCCTGCTAGAGAAAAGGCGGAATAACAATGATCACAGTACTGTAATAATAATGACAGGTGGTAAGACATCAGGGCTGCAACTCCTGACTTTGCTACTTTTTATTTAGAGCGGGTGGGAGGTTATTAATAGCACAGCAACAGCTGCATTAAAATTTCGGGTTTTCTCCCTTGTCCTGCATCTCTGCCCCGCGAGAGTCCAAAAATGGCGCCCGAAGTGAAACAAGATTCGAGCTTTGCCGCTCTAGCGTTCCAGTTTCACCATAGAGAGGAAGCGTTTCCCCCTCGGCTCCTATGGAGACTAGACCGGAAGTCTAGCTGGTTCACTCTCAGCCTCCGCGGAAACCCCTCCCTCCCTCGCCTTTTTTACGCGTCGGCTGCGGGTGACGTCATTGCCGCTCGCCGCGGTGTGTTGGCGCACGAGGAGAAGAAGCAGCATGGATCCAGCTACGGAGTTTCCTGTGAATCAAGGGCAGGTAAGGAGAGGCGGCCGCCGCTTTGGCGGGGAGGGGGAAGGAATGCAGCACTTGGGGGCTTCTCTCCGGCGTGGCGCCCGCTGGAGCGGAGGCAGCCGCTGGGCTTCCCGCGCCACCAACGGGCGCCTCTCGGTTCTGCGATTCGGAGTCTGGCGGGTGGCGATCAACGGGTGCTGGAGTAGGACTGAGGGGAGCTGGCATCAAGATCTGACCCTGCCGGGTTTACGTATAAGCTAAACCAGCTATAGCTTAGGGCCCCACTTTCTTGGGGGCTCCCAAAAGAATTAAAGGGGGGAACCTGGATGTACATTTCCAAAATATAAGATAAAAAACAAATAAAATAAAACCCACATACAGTGTTTTGTGTTGTGTAGGCTCCTGTGATGTAAGTCATGGACCCTGCTTGCTAGCCTGCTCCCTAAAATATCACTGGTTTGCTCATTTCTGCATATAGGGTGCCTACATTCTGCATGGTATGGTTGCACGGCAACATATAAAGGGCCCCATTACCTTCAGTAGCTTAGAGTCTTATCAAACCTAAATCCGGCCCTGGTGAAGTTCAGGGGGGACAGGCCCTCTCAGCCTAGCTCTAAATTTGGGGGGGGGGGTTAGGGGGGAAGAGGGGAGGAGAGAGAACAACCGGATGCGGCTTTGAACCCCATAGGAGAGAAACACATTGGAACTTGGAACTGTTTGCAAAGGACAGCCCCTGCTTTCTGATACCAGCTCAGAAAAGGGCAACCCAAAATATAGAGGGATGGATCAAAACCCTTATGAGGACAGGTTGCAGCTCTGGGGTCTTTTTAGGTTAGAGAAAAGGTGAGTAAGACGCGGCATAATAGAAGTTTATATGACTATGCATGACATGGAGGAAGCTGTGAAGCAGTTACTTTGCTGCTTGTATGCCAATGTGTTGGCCTAGATTAGGGGTTGGAAACCTGTGGGCCCTCCAGATCTTGCTGGACTCCAACTCCCGTCAACCCCAGGCAGCATGGATGATGGGAGTTGGAGTCCATCAACATCTGGAGGGTCACAGGTTTCCTATCCCTACACTAGATGGAGGTGAAGGATTGAACTCATTGTAAATTATGCTTAATGCCGCTATGTATTTTTGTAGACAAAACACTTGCTCTTTAATAATGGGTTGGCTGGGGATTAGTTATCTGTATGGTTGGTTGGAATGCCTAGAGTGGTGCTTGGATGTGGAGTACTGTATTGCTAGGATGCATTTTGGAGAGGTTGCTGTATCAGGAAGGGGAGTGTGGGTGTAGTTTCTGTATCAGAAATTTTGTTTAGTTACTAATCATGCTGTTTTGTGGAGTTCATCTGTGTTATAAGAATTCAAAGGTCTCGGATATAGAATAATGTTCATAATTGCATAAGGTAAACACACATACATAAGTATATAAACCATGTGTCTAAAATAGTACAGGAGAGCAATTCTGAAGCCATTTTGACTCTTCACTAAAGTACCTCAAATATTTTTCTGCAGTAGGAGGATGGGGAAAACTTTCCAATTTTTCTTTTCGCTTGCAAATCCTCCCTACAAACCCAGTCTGGGAAGTATCTTGGACGGTGGACAGATTATCAACAGGCATAATTTTTTAAAAAGAGAGTCAGGAACAAAAGTATTTGCAATCTGAAAGTAATGGCTGGGCTACCCAGGCAGATGCAGTCAGAAAGGCTTTATCAGGTACCTTGATAGACAGGAGAGAAGTTGCGCTCACAGTACTGCTGGAGAACACCTCCTTCTGTGATGTCTCTGATGTTTTTGGGGTGGTTTTGGGCTAAGGGGTGGGCAATTTCAAAAGTATTTATAGGGGCTTGCACGCCCTTGTTTTGGGTCTCTCACACCTTCTTGCAAAGGGCAGGGGGACTCTGTTGCAATCTGCCCTGCTTTCTACTGGATCCTTGCCTCCATCCATTCATCTCTGACCAGACATGGACTTAGGAGACTCAGTGCCTTGGGGAATTGGGCAGCAAAAGCCAACCCCACATTTTCTATAACATCTGTAATGCTTCATTTAAGGCTTCAGCTGAGGTTATTACCTGCTTTGAGATTATTATTATTTTTTAATGATACCTTCTTGTGGATTTGCTCTTTCAGATTAAAAAAGCAGCCCAGGCCCTCCTTGCATTCAGCGCCAGTAAGCAAAAAAATGCAGAGAAGCTGCTGTTGAATGAGGACCAGCATGTATTTCTGATGGTCACAGTTTGGAAAATCCCTCCACGTGAACAAGTCATCAAAATGTAAGGCTCTGGGTTTTGCTGCTCTGCTGTGTCTTTGACCATGATGCCTTTTGCTTCAGTTGTATTCATGACTATTGTCAATCATTCCCTCTGTTTCCAATGGCCAGGCTGTGAGTGACATCACTTATGTAGCTGAAATGACACTACCAACATTCAACCAAGCTTTGACCTGGGAGGACAGGGTTCAAGTCCCCACTCAGCTATGAAGGTCACTTTGTGACCTTGGGCCAGCCACTGCCTCTCAGCCTTACCTACCTTTTCAATATAATTGAGAAAATAAAAACATAATTAGAATCATGTAAAAAAAAATAATCAGAACGATAACATACCTTCGCAGCTTATCTGTGTTAACTGATTAAATAATCTGTTTTCCTTTTTTGAGATTGGACTCCAGCTGGAAACTACTGTGCATTCTTAAAATCGTGTTCTCTTCATTCTAGAACACTGCCTCATGATATTTTGCCGGCCACATCAGATGTTTGCCTCTTCACAAAAGATGAGCCAGGCTTAACAGCTGAGCAGACTGAGAACTTGTACAGGAAACTCTTGTCCCAGCATGGGATCACAAGGATCAGCGAGGTACAGAGAGAACTCTTAGCTTCATCAGTTGGTTTAGCCTGACGTACGAATGCAGCCTAAGGCCTCATCTTAGAAATGTCAGTGATTTAAGTGATATATAAGTACCCTAAATCAGGTGTGGGGAACCTTTTGCCCTTCAGATGTTGCTGAGCTAGAACTCCCATCAGTCCTAGCAGGCATGGTTACTAGAGTTGTTCTCCTGTCACATCTGACAGGCCAAAGGTTCCCTACAACTGATTTAAAGTATTTATATACCATGTAGTAATCTGCCTCATATTGGTTTGCATCCATGTCATGTTATGCTTTATTGTACATTTCATTTTGAAAATGCTCTTCACTGCTTTAGGTCTAAAGTGGCATATAAAATACATTGGAATCATCATGATCCAATGTCATTTTATGTTCCTTCAATTTCTATTTTATTGTTTCAATATTCTGTTTTTCACTTGGAGCTCTTGGGGCCTAAATTGCTATATGAATGAACTGTAATGATCATTATTTTATCTTTTAATTAAATGCTGTAGTGTAATCTAACCAACCTCACCCCTGTATCTGAAGGTCATCTCCTACAAAACACTGAAAAAAGAATATAAACCTTATGAAGCAAAGCGTCGCCTCCTGAGTCGATTTTCTCTCTTTTTGGCTGATGACCGGATTCGGCGGCTTCTGCCATCGCACATAGGGAAACACTTCTATAAGAGTAAAAAGTAAGCACCCTCACTTGTCCATGTTTCATTTCTACCAAATTCTACTAAGGATGCTGAACTCTTCCTGAAATCTTGCCTTTTTCTGTCATATAAGGGCTCCTGTGTCTGTGAATCTGAAAGCGAAGGACCTCTCTAAGGAAATAAAGAAGCATCTCCAAGGCACTATTCTTCCAGTCACAAACAAGGGCTGTTGCTAGTAAGTATTAATTTTGATACTTAACTTTCATCAACCAGGCTATGAATTTATTTAGTGGCTGCATTTATGTGTTGCTTCTCAGGCATTTGAGACATTTTACAACATGATGCTAACCCAAAGAAATTCCAAAAGACAAAGGGGAATATTCAGCCAATTTTTACTCAACATACACTCTTTGAAATGAATGAGCCTGATTCAGTTCTGTTTGTTAATTTCAGTGAGTCTGCTCTGCGTAAAATTTAGTTGACTACCACCCAAGCTAATAAAGGAGCAGACTTGTCTCAGGCTAGTCATGGTATTTCTTCTTTAACTTAAAGGTAGTATATAAATTATTTTATTATTGGTAACCACAGTTGACTCGCAACTTGTGCACGTTTAACTTGCACAGTCGCAGCCTTATGGGCTTGGCAGTTGGCCATCTAAAATTGCACAGATTAAACACACACAAGGTAGACAGCTTAACGGTTCTTTCAGTGTGGAAATAGCTTTCAGGCTTTCTTACCGGGCTCTGAGACTCCCAGATGCCAGTAAGTGAGGTCCGCTCAGCGCACCAACTTCAGAAGGGTAGGGGTGGTTGTGTGTAGGGGGGGCAGTTCCAGGGTTCTCTTTGCTATACGCGATTTCGGCTTTACAATCTCCCAGTGAGTTGCAAGTTGACTGTGTTATCATTATAATTATGTGCTTTGTAGTTCTTCACCCTGGTATTTATTTTAAGGAAGATGTCATGGACTGGCTTGGATGCAGAGGAGACACCGAGCTGGAGAATCCTCAGGGAAAGAAGGATCAGAGCCAGGGAACTGGTGGTGGGATGATGATGAATGGTCAGAGGGAGCAGACTGGGAGGAGAAGGAGGAGGTGTCAGAAGCTGAAGAGGCCACACGGTTTAGTGAGCAGGAAGAGACTGTGGCAGAGAGCAATCCAGAACCAGAAGCACCAAGGTGGAACCTCTAGGTTCAAGGGCAGCATTCCTCTGAGGAATGCTGGGGAATACGGACAGTAGAGGGCTGTTGTGTTCGTGCCCTGCTTCTCAGTTTCCCAGAGGCCACTATAAGCCACGGGATACTAGACTAGATGGGCCTTCAGTCTGATCCTCCAGGGCAAGTGGTGGGGAGCCTCCAGCCCACAGGTTGAACCTGCCCCACCTGGCCTCTGCATTTGGCCCACACGACCATTTCCCCAAAGTCTGCACCACCCTGTCTTAGAGGGAAAGAACAGACAGCTGAAGGACTGCCATTCAGCAGGGTATTGACTCCAGGTGTTGCTCGTTTTTCAGTTCTATACGTGTTGGTCACAGTGGCATGGAGGCCTCGGAGATCTCTGAAAACGTTGTTGGTGCCGTGAAAGTGTTAGCCACGAAAGCCCCCCAGGTAATGATGCTCAGTCAGGTGAGGGGTGAAGGCATCTCTGCCCACTCATCCAGGAATAAATCCCATTAATCTTGGTGGGGCTTATTTCCAAGTAAATATGCATGGAATTGGGCCGTCCATCTTTTTATTAAAGCGGTTTGCTTTGTGCCTGCCCTCTTTCATTAACTTCCTTTTCTTTCTTTCTTTTAAATAAAAACAACACACAATTGCTGCAGATCTGGAAAAGTGTTAAGATCCTTCATCTCAAGATGAGCAAGTCTGTTGCTCTTCCGATCTTTACCTGTAGTAATCCCATAACAGGAGTTCCTCAGAAACAGCCAGATGCCGAAGTTGAACAGGTAGGAGCCTGACTCATGTGTACATAGTGGGCGCTTTCAGCAAGGGTGGTCCTCCTGGCCGGTTATATAACTACGGCTACTTAGTATTTTGTAACTTCTGCATGTCTGAAGAGGCCTGCTTAAACAAAAATGTTTAAAGTAAGCACAGGAAGGAGAGCAGTGAAGGTCAATAGATGGGGAGTTCCGAAATGTAGGTGTTGCCATGCTGGAATATGGATTTACGACTGCAGAATGAGTATTGGGTTCCACAGATCAAAGCGGTCGAATCGGCACATTTGGGAATTGTAGTTCTACTATTCGGAGGGTGCCGGGTTGGCTGTATGTGGAACTAGGGGGGAGATCCAGAAACGTTCTGGGAAATGTGCATTGGTACATGGTGTGTACCCATTTGTCTGTATTGGTGTGGTCTTTTGATGAAGGTGCTAAGGAAATTAATAAATACCTTCCAGGAAAACCAAGCGAAGAAGAAGAAAAAGAAAGGGAAAAAGACAGCTGGAAAGAAGAACTTGGCTAAAGCCCGGGCGACAGGAGAAATCAGCCAGGTTCCTGCCATTGCTGGGAAAAAGAAGGCAGCAGCTAAAGTCTCTGCCGTTGTCAAAGCGGAAGAAGATGAGGATGGAGACATTCCACAGCTGGTTCCAATCGAAGCATGTCCCGGTGTGAAAAATGAGAAGGTAAACCAATCTTGTTCTGGCTGAGTTACAATTGGAGCTTCAACTTGACGGAAGATTCTGTTCCAGATACCTTGCAGGGCTGTCCACACGGTATGCTGAACACAGGCACAAGCTGTGGGTGTGTTTGTGTGAATTATTTGTATGCACAGGGACACAGGTTGTACTCTCATGAAATGGAATGTGAGGGTTTCTGTGTGGTCGTTTTGCCACCCTCAGAAGCAGGGGGAATGGTAGGCCACGAAAGGGGTTTCTTCATGGCAGCCTCTAAATTGTGGAACTCCATCCCCTCAAAGGTGAATTTGGTTATCTTCACTCTACAGTTTTTTCCCATATGCAGAAGAGATACCTCTTTACCCTTGCCTTTGACGGAGTTAATGTGGGGGTTTTGGGGGGGGGACTCCACCTATTTGGTTAATTCACGGTTTCATTTCATCAGGAACCGTTTTACTTGTTTTTACCATTTTGATGGTTTTATCCATTTCTAGATAAAACTTCTGTAACCCACCCCGGGATCTTACAGTGAAGGGTGGGTTATGAATCTTGTAAAATAAATGAAATATAATACATAACTTACTTATGAAAATAGGCAAATACATTTTAATAAGAGTGTACTAGACGAAAATGCATTTACACTGCTTCGTGAAAGGTGATCATTGTATCTGCAAAGGACAGAAAATGTCAAACGAAAGGGAAAGTGACAAACTGGCAGGAGATCTTTTGCTTGAGACTTGAAAGAAAGGAAGCAAAGATTTTTTTGCTTGATAGGTGAACAAAATCCAATAATGATGTTCAGGTGCAGTTTGTGCCAGACAGGAGTAATAATAATTATTACTTTATTTATATTTCACTCTTCTGCCCCAGCCACTCTGGGTGGCTTCCAGCATATGCAAAAACATAATAAGACATTAAACACTAAAAACCTCCTGATACAGGACTGCCTTCAGATGTCAGATGTCTTCTAAAGGTTGTATCTCCTTGATATCTGATGAGAGGGCATTCCACACAGTGGGCGCCAATACCAAGAAGCCCCTCTGTGCTTCTCTGTAACCTCACTTCTCACAGTGAGGGAGCTGCCAGAAGGCCCTCAGACTTGGATCTTAGGGTTTGGGCTGAACAATGGGGGTGGAAACGCTGCTTCAGGTATACAGCACCAAGGCCGTTTAGGGCTTTAAAAGTAAGAGCCAACACTAGCTTTTATTCTCAGTGACATTTGGTAGCGAGTGGGGAGAAGAATAAAATCTTTCTATTTTCAACACATATCATGGTGAACAAAAACAGGTGAGTTCATACATCGAACTACCGTGTGTTCCGAATTCCGCTCATCATTGCTCCCATCATCATTTTTTAAAAGGAAAAAGTCTGTTGACTCCTGATGGGTGCCTTTATTCTCTTGCTTTCCCTCTTCAATATAGGTGCTAGAGCCTAGTCCTGCCACCGGAAAAGAAATCAAAGCAGGCAAAAAAGCTGCAGCAACTCTAACTCTCCTTGGCAAGAGGAAGACATCCCCGTCTCCAGGAACACAACTGAAAACACCTGGAGTTGGGTCCAAATTGCTCGGACGAGACAAGAAACCCAAGACCCAAAGCTAAAACGTTTTGGAGGAGGAGCAGACAAAGACCCCAAAGAAGACAGAAGCAAAGTCTTCTGTGACCCTTAAACCAGGGAAATTGGTCAAGTCTGCCAGGAAAGCTCCTTAAACTTGGGGAAAGGAAGGTGCCGCAGTCAGCATGACCAGCGTTGCAGCACATAGGGTTGTAGCCATCAAAGTTGTACTGTTAGCACAAGGACTTGTCCGCTCACTCTTCTGTCCTCCCGTGTGCCCAACCCCACCTCCTTCCAAACCCTCTGGAGCAGATGTGGGGAGCGCAAGGAGAGAGGGGAGATGTTCTGTGTCCCAACTGGATGTCCTTGCACCAATAGGATGACTTTGTTGAGTACAACTTGTAAAAGTCAATGGAGTTCAGCAGAAAAGTCACCTTGAGAACAGGGTGGCTATAGAGAGCCAGCATTTTTCTTAGCAATCTGTAATCTTGTTTCTAACCGCTAATACAGACCTGTGTTATTCAGATCTATATAAAGTCAGACTTTCCTTTTATGACATGTGCATTGCATTATTATTTTTTGCCTGTACTTCATTATCTATTTTATATTATACAATTTAATATGACATACAGGTATAGCAAAAAAAGTTAAATAATGGGCCTATTTCCTATCCTTACTCTCTTGGGTAACAAGGATTTTTTATTTTTACAAAACACCTCCTAATACTCCAAATACATTATTTATTCAGATACTTCTCACCTGGTGAGAATATTTATTTTATTTTTATTTTTTAAAGTTCATTAAGCCCATGACATCAACAGAATTGAGTTGTTGTCTTCTAACCCTAGTTGAAAATTATACTTAATTTAGCAAACTGCTAGTAACCCCAATATCAATTCCAGATTGCTATTAGTAATTGCATCTTCTAGATTGCATGCTATTTTCAAAATCCACAGTTGGGCATGACTTTGATCAGGACCAACCAAAATGTCAGAAAATAGCAAATAAGCTTTCCAGTTCTCCGGTATTCTCCATCCGTCTGGATGTTACAAAGAGTAGGGGCTGATGTTTCTTTCTTTGTTTTGGGCAGGGTGCAGGTAGGGGTGGAAGAGGGGGGGAAAAAGTACAAAAATGATTCTAATTTTAAACTCTGTTTCAATATGGAGATGTTGATTTTTGTACTTTTGTACTTTCTTCTGACCCCTGTTTACTTCGTTTAATATCTAGACCGGTGGCCAGACTGGTCTTTGGAGATCAGCTGGTGAGTTGCTGGACTTGTGGATCTGAAAGAAAAGCCCCACAAGCATGGGCTCCAAAAGGTGTCACAGCCCTGCTTTAGTAAGATGGAATATGTGCATCAGGGGTGGAGAAGATTTTTCAGCCAAAGGACCACATTCCCTTCTGGGCAGTTTTCTGGGAGCCACATGCCAGCGATGGGCAAATCTGATCTGAGCAACAATTACAAAGTTTGCCTTTCTGCAGGAGGCTATTTTCTATACACTCACACACCCCACTCTGTCCTTCATTAAGGCCAACTGGAGGTGTGAATAGTTTGCACATTGCAGCTAAGCATAAATGCAAGGGGGGGGGGTTGAAGCAGGGCCAGTGAGGGGTGTGGCCTGGGAGAATCCAGATGGCCCTGCAGAGGCTTGAAGGGCTACATTTTGGCCCCCAGAGCTGAGGTTCCCATCCACACAACATGTATAGTGAGAGTTTGCCTCCAGTGAAATTGGGGCTGCCACGTGATTATGGAAAGCAAAGTCGGTCTAATAGATTTTGATTAAATTTGCAAATGAGTAAAACCAAATACTTAAGAATTTAATAGCACAAATGCGGGTGGCGCTGTGGGTAAAACCTCAGCGCCTAGGACTTGCCGATCGCATGGTCGGCGGTTCGAATCCCCGCGGCGGGGTGCGCTCCTGTCGTTCGGTCCCAGCGCCTGCCAACCTAGCAGTTCGAAAGCATCCCGGGTGCAAGTAGATAAATAGGGACCGCTTACCAGCGGGAAGGTAAACGGCGTTCCGTGTGCTGCGCTGGCTCGCCAGATGCAGCTTGTCACGCTGGCCACGTGACCCGGAAGTGTCTGCGGACAGCGCTGGCTCCCGGCCTATAGAGTGAGATGAGTGCACAACCCTAGAGTCTGGCAAGACTGGCCCGTACGGGCAGGGGGACCTTTACCTTCCTTTGTTTTCAAATGATACAGGGCATATGTTGCTGCAAGAATAACAAAAGAGGCGTTTGCTCTGCAAGAGGGAAGTTTTTTTGGGGGGGTTTCTAAGATTGCAATTGCCACATCTCGTTTTGTAAGTGCAGGTACTGAAAGCCCCAGATTAGAGAGCCAATGGTGGCTAGAGTGTGAGACTAAGACTGAGGATGCTCAGATCCCCTCAGCCCTGAACCTCACAGAATGAAGTTAGGACAATCTCTCTCAGCCTTATGCATCTTACAGGCTGGTGGTTTTATTTAAGGGTAAAGTACTGGCTTCACTATGACAAAAATCTTGTAAATCTAAATGCTTAGTTGTGCCTGGACTTGAAATTGTGCTATTAGTGGCTTTTAGTTAGGGAGGTCAGTTAATATGGACTATGTCAAATGCTGTTTATAGCAATTCTGAGTTTTACGTCAGTAGTCCTAATATTTATGCAATAAAGCATTTACATCTCTCTATCAAAGGGCTTTGAAGCTGAGCAAATGGTTTTGTATTGTGCATGTAGATCAAAGATAACCTCCTAAAAATTGTTTGAAATTGCACACATTATCTCTTTATCTTGAGAGGTATTTAGCAAGGTTTTTTGCAAAAACACTTAATGGCTGTACTGTGTGTTGGCCAGATCCAATGCACTTTACAAAGTCAAGGTCAGATGTAAACACACTATTTCAGAATCATCAAATACAATCTTGCAATTTCTACATCATAACATTTTTAGTAAACTTTCTTACTCCGTTGTCTATGTATGTTGGCTAATTTGGCTTCCATCTCTACAAGCTATTTTCAATTACTAATTTTTCAAGGCACATGGCAAGTAAATTAAACTCATGTCTAGTCTTAAGTGCAAAACATTTATCATCTCTTAGAATCTCTTAAAATAGAATCCAACGGAGGCAACTTACTAACGTTTAAGACTTGCTTCCACCCTTCTTGGTAAGTTTGATTCTGTTCATTAGGGTTGGAATAGAAAAAAAAATGGGTTCTGTCCAATGCTAGTCCTACTCGGAGTAGATCCATTGAAACTAATGAACATTAATAGCACTAGCCAGTGGATATAACCCAATAATTTCCTGTGGCACAAGTGGTGTTATTTTGTTTAGCAAAATGAAGGTGGTTGTGATGTCACCATTTACTGATGTCATGAGCATCATTTTGCATACGTTTAAGTTGTTGTCAGAGGCTGTGTGCACACACCATATATATGAAGCAGAATTTCCCAAGAATCCTGGGAACTTGTTTGTTAAGGATGCTGGGAACTGCTTTGTGAGAATTAAACTACAATTTCCATGATTCTTTGGGAGAAGCCATGTGCTTTAAAAAGATGGCGCATACACAGCCACAGACTGGTTTATTCATTCCCTTGCTATTTAGCTTCACCTTTACATTACTTCCACCCATGTCCGGATATATCTGACAACTGAGGTTGATACTCTATGCATCTGACCAAGTGGGCTCTATCTAGTCCCTGAAGCTTACGCCATAACGTTGCGCTTTTAAAATTCCACAGGACTCTTGGTTTTGCTGCCACATGCTTAATTAACCCTCTGTAAATCAGCCCCAAGAAAACGTGGCACATGAACATTAAGACAACATGCCATTCACATGTTTCACTTTTGCGATCGCTCAGGTTTATTTGAAATGGCTGACAATCTATTTTACAGCAATCATGTTTGTTTACTTCCTAGTGTATCTTTAACCAAGCTAATGGGATGGCTATGAAGGCAAAGTGCAGCCAGTGTACAGCACCTTGGTTGTGAGATTGCACTGGCTGCCAATCTGCTACCAGGCGAAGTTCAAGGTGTTGGTGCTAACATATGAGGAGGACCAGGTTACTGTACCTGAGAACTCCTTTATCCCTTATGTATCCCACTGTTCTGCAGGAGAGTTTATCCAAGTCCAAAGATCTTAGAAGCCCACTCCACAGTAACTTGGAGAAGTGGTGGACTTCGGGCTTTCGAATTTCAGCAGTGCCCTGTGCAAAACCAAAATTCAGTTCCCCACCTCACCTTCTGTTCTAAGTCCTTGTTGTAGCTCCCCCTGTGGCACCCTGTGGGTGAACTGGCCACGCTCCCCTAAATCTCCCTTTGCTTAGTGCAGGGCTTTCATCGTGGCTGCCCCCATTCTGTTAAATAGCATTCCTGTCGAGATACAGGAGGAGCCCACTGTCAGCACTTTCTGGAAACAACAGAAGAACATTTTTGATCTTCCCAGCTGGATCAATGGATTTCTGCCATGGGTGTCTTATTTTGGGTGGGGTTTTTTTTTTCTTTTCAAATATATCTGCTGTTTTCTGTGTTGCTTTTAACTGGGATTTTTAAGTTCTTTTATTGTACATCACCTTGAGATTTGTATGGGGAAGGCAATCAATAAACTAATAAAATAACTATCACCCTCTTGGCATTATAAATCAGCAGGCTGTAAATGACTGGACTGGAGTGTGTAACCTTCAGCAATCTGCAATAGTAAGGAATGGGTCTCTTGAAATGAACTAGATATGGGGGTGCCCTCAAATGTGTACCTCTTTTTTACTCTAACATGTTTCAAAGGAATGGTACTCCATATTGTCCTAATTCCTCTCTTCTATAATCTGTTGCATCTCAGATTACAGAAATGTACTGTGCACAGAATCTGTTTTGTTTAATCATCCAATCCTGTGAGTTCCACAAGAATAGCAAAACTCACCCATGTCAAATACATCTGTGCTAAAAGCAAAGACTGGTTTGCTTTCACCCCCTGCACACGCCATCAGACTTCATTGAAAGACAGCTTCCCTAAAGGCTAAACTGTTATACCTATAAGAGGGCATGCAAGTGGACATTAATTGAATTTTCAGTGCAACTTTTTTAATGGAAGAATGGCTCTGAAGAAATTATAGTCGGCATGTTTTAGCAGCCATACCCTTAGGTGCTCTTTATCTTGGATTGCAATCCTAATCGAGCTTCTGGAGAGTAAATCCCATTAAACTCTGGGATTTTCTTCTGAGTAAGTATTCTTAGGGTTGCATGGTTAAAGTCATTTTGTGAACAATCTTGCTTTCAATTAATTTTTTGTGATGTCTGCTTATGTTTTAAAATTTAAAAATCTGCATCTGGATTTCTGCTCTTTGTAAAAGTGGGCAATTTTAAGGCACATGGCTCCCTGTAAATAATTCTGGGAACTTTAGTTCTCTAAGGGTGCTGAGAATTGCAGCTGTGAGGGATAAGCAGCAATTTCCAAGATTCCTTGTGGTGGTAGCAATGACTTGTAGTATAAATGTGCTTGAAATGTATGGTGTGTATGTGACCAGTGTATTTTTTAATTTCCTTCAATGTAGATTTAACCACAACTTTAACAAAACTGAAATTTAAAAATAATTCTAGAAGCATTACATAAAATGGCTATGAAAACCACCTTGTAGTGTGTACTGATAAGCTACAGTACTTTGGGGGGGGAAAGTTATGTGAAAGTTTTGCCGTGGAGATGCATATGCAAAGAACTCACATAAAAGGTTCCCATGCAAAGCAGTCTGGACTGACATTAGAACACAGAGTATTTTCGAAAGAACAAAGGAAGCTGCCTTGTACCAAGTCAGACAATTGGTTCACCTGGTATTGTCTACACTGACTGGCAGCAGTTCTCCAGGGTATTTAGAAAGGGAGCCTTTCCCCAGCCTTATGTGGAGATTCTGGGGATTGGATCTGGCACCTTTTGCATGCAAAGCAGATGCTCTGCCACTGAGCTATGCCCTTTTCATTGTGCAGAAAGTCCAGGCACAACAGTGCGGATGAGTTGGTGCTGCAGCTGCAGCTGATGATACCTTTTGCACTGAGTACACAGGATTAGGCTGTCAGACATGATTTCTTCCAGCCCCAAATAAACGGTTGCATCTCTCTGCCAGCTTTCCTGCCTGTTTACATTATTTTATTAAAATAGTACCTCAAATGTTTTCCTTGGATAATCTTGCCTGAAGAAGTGTTTTGCAAACGGTGAAGAGTTCGGTTTTTAAAACAAATTTAGGCTGCCACCTTCTATGTACATGGCACGTGCTTCCACATAACCATGTATAGAATTACCGGGGATGGGGAAACAGTGGCTCGCCAGCTGTGGACTCCCCAGCCAGAAGAGCCAATGGTCAAAGACGATGGGATCTGTCGTCCAACAACAGCTGTAGTGGTATAGGTTTCATATCCTTGGATTATACTATAAGCCAAAATTCTGCCCTCCTGTTGCAAGTCTGGGAATAGCCCCCCAAATCTTGTTGGTCACCAACTCCCATCAAGCCGCAGGCAGTGGGATCATTATGGGAGCGAAATTCCAACAACAGCTTTTCTAACACTAATCCACAGAGACGTTGTGCCCTAATTTAAAATGATGGACCCTTGGTTTGATTTATTGTTTATTTAAAGGTTCAGAACATTAATACGGTGGTACCTCAGGTTACATATGCTTCAGGTTACATACACTTCAGGTTACAGACTCCACTAACCCAGAAATAGTACCTCGAGTTAAGAACTTTGCTTCAGGATGACAACAGAAATCGTGCTCCGGCGGTGCAGCAGCAGCAGGAGGCCCCATTAGCTAAAGTGGTGCTTCAGGTTAAGAGCAGTTTCAGGTTAAGAACGGACCTCCGGAACAAATTAAGTACTTGACCTGAGGTACCACTGTATGCTCTTATGCACTCTTTTTAAAATAATTTGTTGCTTCAGCTTTCTTAATTGTATAATGCGAACTGCCAGGTTTTAGTTTCACATTGCCAGGCTATCAAAGATAAGCTATTGTAGAGTTTCCTATCGTGAACTTTGTCCTTACTAATGGAAGAACTCTTATCTCAGCTGATAGCAGGGAACTGGCCTATGGTGTTTGTTTTGCTTTAGATCTTATTTTTGCATGAACCATTAAAAAATAACTCTTTAAGATGAGACACGCACCCCTCTATATTTTCTGACTTTAGCCGCACCCATTATTAGCAGTGGGAAGAAATTGTGGAAGGTTTGGCAAAAACAGCACTGTGTTTCCACTTGTGTATTTACACACCTGTCCCTAGGTATTAGATAGCATTATGATGTGTTCTAGTTTCTCCATGTGCACAGAACATCTGTCTCTAAAGCAAGCATGCAACTGCTGTTTTTCTCACTAGAATTAATAAACTCTTTCTGTAATCTGATCAATATATCTAACTGATTAGATTAAAGCAGGCATTTATTAATGCTTGCTTCACGATTCAATAACATAAACTCCAAACTCAATATGGTTTATTACAAATACACATCTCAAGTGCCTGTTGCCAATTTGTGATTAGGGCTAATATTTATTCTCTCTTTATTACTGAATGTGATCAGGGGGTGGAAGTGGGTTGGTCCCGATTCCTCACTTTCTTGCCTTAGCACACTAAATGAATGCTATTTTATGGAAATGTTACTTGAGGCAATAAATTACGAGTGAGATATTCCAGGGCTACTGCAGTGGGTTTTGGTTTCCTTTAGATGAGAGTGCACAGTGGACATTTAAAGCATTTTGGTAATATTTGTTTCATTTACCAGTATGTCTCTTTCTGAGCTCCCACTTGCTATAACTACTTTTTGTTGGATTCCATGTGGTGTTTGGTGGCCATGGTGCTTAATCCAGGGAGACCAACAGCATGTGATGGTACAGCCATTGACAGGCAGAGCTACCCCATAACTGGTTGTTAAGAAGAAGAGGCAGGTGGGGGCTGGCTAAAGGGCAGACTGAGGTTGGTGGCGCAGCGTCCTGCTTGCACCAGCCACCACTGTCGGATATAAATTCTGAACTGAAAACTTATCCTGGTCCCCATACCGATGTCTGCAAAAGGAAAGCACGTTAAACCGTGAACATGAAATCTTCCCTTTTGCAGAGGTGGCAGGGCATGCGAGTTCAGGGCTGGGGCTAACTCCTGTGCATCTGCTGCTCAGATGGATGGACCTAACTTCTGAATAATCATTGTCTTTTAAAAAATAGTCTTTATTAAGTATTTTCTTGTGGTACAAAAAAATAATAATCTAATAAACAAGGAAAAGTACCTATAGTGTCTCCATATTCAATTCACAGTCTTTTTTACAATTCATTTGCTTTTGGTGTCCTAAACACCATGTGGTTGGGAAAAAGAAAGGAGAGAGTGGGGGGAAGAGAGTGGGAATAATTATCTTACATTTTACTGAATAGTCTTTTTGATATTCTTACTGGCACAAAACGCTTGCTTAACCTGGAGGTAGGCTGTCTGAATTGTGCATTGCGTTGTAACAATTTGTTGGGTCTCTGGACTGTAATAAAGATTGATTCTTACTGGTTGGACTAAATGACTTAAGCATGTCCTACTTTCTAGGTCTTCTGCTCTTTGGAGTACATCCTGTGGCATGTCTGTGATAAAGCCAATCCCCACCCTTGAGGGGCTACCATCTCTTGTTGATGCTTCAAACTTCCCTTCAGGAACAAGGAACGAGGCCATTATAATCGGGGAACAAAGCAACTGGGTGTACTACAATAAGCCTCTTACATTGATTGCCATTGGACTCCTTGTATTTCTTAGTGGGATTGGCCTTTCTGCCTTGCACTTGGTCCACACTGTAGATGTGCCATCTGCCCTGGGGCCTGTTTGTCTTTCCATTGGACTCATGTTCTTCGTTACAGGAATGGTGTGGCTACCCATTATTAAGCACGCCCTGAGACATGATGGACTTTTAAGAGGAAGCCCTACAGACTTCAGCGCTTGAGATCCATACTTTTTAAAGTGCTATTTTTTATTATTTTTAGCTTTTTAAATTGCTTTATTGAACTTTTAAAAATAACACAAAATCATAGTTATCCATAATAAAAAAAATAAACAACAAAAAAACTATCAATATCTGTTACACTTTATCACAGTCTTCTTTTGGTTCCAGTGACATCCCGCCAATTCCATATAACTTTAACTATGGAATTATCCAGCACACTATTCATCTCTGTTTATAATAATTATTTTTCAAAGATAATGTACTTTCTTTAACTTATTCAGTGAATTACAGAAGCTATTCAAAGGCTGCCATAGACTTCATATTATTACAATCCTAAATGTAATTTTTAAATAAACCCCATTTATTAAAAAATACTTAAGGTGATATCCTGCTTGCAAATATAGCTTTCCCACTATCTTTGGTTTAACAGACATTTGTGCTAAAGGATTTTGCTTTTTCCTATAAATATTGTGGTCTTCTCCTTTGCGTAAAGGAAACATGCTCACCACTTTCTGTTGTTCCCAAATAAAAGTAGTGCAGCTGTGCATAGAATTTTTCTAATGGGCCAACATGACTACCTTAATTTTTTGCCTCTTGAGAAATTTTGCACCTCTAGCAGATATAAACCACCAGAGCTTTTTACAGAAGGAAGAACGGTCCTCCTCTAAGGAGGAACCAAACAATGCTTCTGCCAAAAGGCCTGGGGAGAGCTTTTTATATTTCTCCTCCTAAAGTGGATTAGGGGTCCACTTACTTTTATGAACATTTTTATTGGCAGTGGTGATAGGGAAAACTAGTAGAGAAGGAAGAGGTCTCATGCCACGTACTGTATTTACTCGAATCTAACGCTCACCTTTTTTTGGCCAAATTACATTGCGAAAATTAAGGTGTGCATTTGATTTGATGGTGCTTTAGACTCAAAGACGGTAAAAAAATTTCCTCTGGCAGATTTCCTGTGCCTTTTAAAGATGAAGTTCAAGCGACTAAGCTTTTGCTTGTACAAATTAGCACCCCCACTGTGTTTCAAGTCATGTTTGATGTTGCTGTACACACCATTACCTGTTGTACACACATTACCCCGGCACTGCCACCCCAACTCCTATTCAACAAAGCCATCATCTGCTCATGTGCTGTCATCTTTGTGAGTGGAACAGATGTCTGAAATATACACATCATAGCTTAACCATAGCTTATGTTTTCAAATTGGATGGAAGCTGGTCTGAGGGAAAATGCACCAAGTAGAAGTATTTCTTACGAAACTACAAGATACATCTGGATTGTGGAAAATATCATGTGTACTCAGCTCTAAAAGGTGAGAGCACACTGGAGCTGAAGCAAACAGTAATGTATACAGAGTCTCAGTTTCCACATTTGTTCCCTTAACTACTGCAATAAATCTATTTTTAAAGAGCCACTAGATTCTTTGTTATTTTTGTTGGGTTAACACAGCTGACCTGCACAAAATATGCTTCCCCCCCACCCCTGCAACAGCCGATGGAAAAAAGTGCTCTTACCCTGAGGTGTTTTCCTCATGGAACACTAATTCTGATTTTGAAATGGATTTGAACAAACTAAACTTCGTTAGGTTGCTTTGAAATACACTTGGCATGGTACAGACCACATAAACAGCTTTCCAAGGAATGAAATGTTTTAAGAACAGTAACCAGGAATTCAACAGAATAGCTGCATCTTTATACAAAAATTGAGAGGCTTCACTATGGCTTACTCTTGAACACAGTGATTCTTACTTCTGAGTAAATACGCATAGATGTTAATACTGCAAGTCCTTCCCTGGTAAGATAAGGATTATCTCACTTCTTTTTCCAAAGCACGAGGTTATTTACGCACAACCCGGTGTAAAGCACTAGCCCTAAAATAAATTGCAAGAGTCATTCGCAATGATGATGTCCAAAACTGGCCAGAATGCAACTCACAGAATCATAGAGATGGGAGGGTCACCTAGTCCAACCCCCATGTCAGTGCCAGATTTACGTACAGTATAAGCTAAACATATAAGCTATAGCTTATGGCCCCACTCTCTTGGGGGTCCAAAAAAGAATTAAAGGGGGAAAAAACCTGGATGTACATTTCCAAAATATAAGAAATATATTTCCTGGATGTACATTTCCAAAATATAAGATAAAAAACTAATAAAATAAAACCTAATAAACTAATAAGATATAATAAAAATATATAATAAAATATAATAATAAAACCTAAAAAACTAATAAAATAAGATACAATAAAATATAATAATAAAACCTAATAAACTAATAAAAAACTAATAAAATAAAATAAAACAGTGTTTTGTGTTGTATAGGCTCCTATGATGTAAGTAAGGGCCCCTGCCTGCTAGCTTGCTCCCTAAAATATCGCTGGTTTGATCATTTCTATATAAAGGGTGCCTACATTCTGCCTGTGCAAATGACTTTAGATACCTATTAGGTCCATAAATTACCATATAGTATATATTCAACACAAAAAACAGCGACAATTTGTTGTTGACAAAGGACAGCTGGACATATAAAGGGCCCCATTACCTTCAGTATTTTAGGGTCTCATCAAACCTAAATCCGGCCCTGCCCCGTGTCATGCTCAGTCCCACAGCCCTTGAGACCACGAGTCTCATACTCCACCGACTCCACTATCCCTGGGGTGCGTTTTGCACAAACACACACGCGTGTGCTGCTCTCTCCCCTTTGGGTTGGGAAGGAAAAGCGATGGGGAACCGCCTGAGGCGTCTGGGAAGGAGAGTCCACGAGGGGACACCTGTCGGGGTGGCGGCGGTGGGAGGGACGCGCGCGCCGCCTCAAGGTGCGCGCGCCCCGCCCCGCCAGGTGCGAGGAGGAGGAGGGCGTGTCCTTCCCGGTCCCTCAGGTAAAGGCGGGATTCTCTCCTGCTGCTCGCCCAGCATGGCTGTGGCGCTGGGGAAGGCGCCGCCGCCTCAGGCGGGGAGCTTGTCCCCCTCAGGGGCGGCAGGTGTGGCCTCAGGTGCGCAGGGCGGGCCGGCGCCGCTCCAGGTGCTCCAAGTGCCCGGCGCCGTCCCCTCGGACGGGCTGCTCTCGCCTTGGTCCAGCGCAGTCTCCTTGTCAAGCGCCTTCGGCTCCCCTCCGGAGTCGGCCACCTCTCTGCCCGCCGCCTCGGCGCCCATGGCCTCGCTGGGCGGGGGGCTGGGCCGGTGCGCGGGCGCCTTCTGGATGGCGCTGCTCTTCGACGCGGTGGGCCTGGCCATCCTGCTGGTGGGCGTCTTCGTCGACGTCTTCTTCGCCGACCTGCTCATCTACGGCGGCGGCGTGGGCATCTTCTTCAGCCTCCTCTGGTGGGTCTTCTGGTACGTGGGCAACCTGGAGGTGCCCGCCGCCGAGCTGCAGGACGACGTGGGGCTCCGGCGCCACTCGACCAAGAAGAAGAAGGCGGCGCCCGTGGGGGCGACCGCAGGCCACGGCCTGGCCCGGCTCGTCAGGAACCTCAGCGTGCGCTTCTCGGGGCCCTTCGCCGCCTTCTCCCGGTCCACCGAGTGCCAGCCGGGCTCCGTCAGGAGGGCTCACTTCGCCAGCGCCCCGTCGGTGTCGGTGGCCACGACGGTATCCAGCTCGGTGGAGCTGCAGGCGGCCTGAGGAGGAGGAGGAGGAGGAAGCAGGCGAGGCGAGGACGGACGGCGAGGCCGGGAGCCAGGCCGGGTCGGCGAGGTGGGTGCCGGGGGGTGAATGGACGCGCCGCCCGACGGGCCCGCAGGATCCCACTCGCTCATGGCAGCTGCATGGTCATTATCATCATCATTAGGATAAGTGTGTCTTGCCTCTCCTCCTCCAACTGCCTGCCTTTATTCATTCCTATATTGTGTTTCCAGCCCCAAGGAGATCAAAAGTGGGGTGGGTGAGGGCAGCTATAGCTCCCCGCCCCCCACAACCAGGTAAATAACTCAAAAAAAAATAATACGTGGAACTTGTAGATTTTTTTTCCACCAAGCACTTGGGGTCAAAAGAAAGTAATTTAAAACCACTGTTGTTGAGACATTTCCGAAACTTCTAGATAGACAGAGGATGATGGCAGGTGGGTGTCCTCCCCGCCCCAAACATGAATCCTAGCTATGCCCATATGTATGGTACCCCCGCAGGGTGTCAGGGGTGGGTTTGATACTGTGATTGTGTGCCACTTTGTGAAGAGGTTTTTTCCTCCTGAAAAGTGAGTTGCAATATTTTACTAACTTTTACTCAGAGTAGATCCACTGAAATTAATAGAGCCAAGTTAGTCATGACCATTAATTTCAGTGGGTCTTCTAAGAGGAGGAATAACATTGAATACAACCCAGAGTACATCATTGTCCTGTAAAGTAGGTTAGGCTGAGCACTGCTGCTGTTAGGTAACCTGTTAAGGCAAACCATGGCTTTGCTCTTCCGCAGTCTCTCTGGCTGATACTTGGCTTAGCATGTTGTCTGAACAAGGGCTCATGGTTAAGCATTCGTCTAGGAGCTGTAACGAACAATAAACCTTGGTTACATGTCACTTGTTTCAAAACAAGGTGGTGACTGGGCCAAGGGTGCTCTGTGAAAGCTTAATGGCTGAGTGGAGGATTTGAACTGGCGTCTCCCTAGTCCTAGTTTTGCACACTATAACTGTTATACCACACTGGCTCTCAGATTTCAAACAAGGGAAAAATCTGCTTTAGTGCTGCTAACACGGTGGCTTGACTTCGCCCCCAGAGGCGCACTCCATTCTCTCTCGAGACAGACGGATGCCAACAAGTATAACTTAGGTCAGTACTTTGTACCTGACACTGCCTCCTCCCATTGATCGTTTGATGACTGTACTTGGTGGAGTCCTTTAGCAAGCTTAATGAATTGCTTATCTTAAAGATAAGTAATAATTCATAGTTCATTATGAATGTGTATACATTGTTTCCTACAAACCTTAAATATTTAAGTAAAGTTGTAGGGTTTTTCCTCTTTTCTGATCCAAATTGTTTTATTGAAAAGGAAAACAAATGATTTTGGCGCTTCCCAATGCTCCTTATCTGGGAACAATAGCAAATTTTATCATGTGTTAAATCTTTACAGACTTGTATTTATGTGAGACAGTTGTTCAAGTGGGAGATACTATATGGATGATCAGTACACTATCAGTATGCTAGTAACTTCTAACTCAAGCAGCAGTAATGGCTCTAAATTTATGTTGGAGCTTGCTTGGGGCTAAATAACAATTAGCAAACTGAATCTAGATTTTATTTATTTATTTTGATCAGATGGAAATGTTAATGCTACATAGGGATGGGGGGGCACATAGTCAAGGAGATCTACCTCTTCTGGAGTGGAATTGAGTTATGGAAGGATTAAACTTTCTGTTGGGAGTACTCCTTGAACTGAACTTGCTCTGGATACTCTGGTCATGGCAAAGAGTGCTTTTTCTAGGCTTGTCTGGAGCACAGGGACTGCGCCACTCGATTCCTTGGCAACCCCTTGGATCAGTTATTGCAGCATGCTATTTACAAAGCTACTGTTGAAAATAACTTAGGAAACTGCTAATGGTGTCAGAAGAATGCACCTGATTGGCTTTTAGTGGGTGTAGGACCTAATATTACACCAGTACTCATCAGACTGGTTGGCTATAAGCTTCTGGGTACTAGCTGGTTACATTTCTAAATCAGGGATGGGGAAGATGTTGGACCCTCCTCCTTCACACACAGTCAGCATGGCCAGGGGTTGGAAATGACGAGAGCTGGAGTCCAAGAGCATCTGGAGGTGCCATAGGTTCTCCATTTCCTGTGTTTTGAGCAAAACGGTCCTGTTCCAGACCCCTCACGTTTGTGAGGTTAAATATGGGGTAGCATGATGCAGAGAGTTTCCACACCTATGGTGCCTTCATACCTATTTTTAAGAGGGCAGTCTAGTTCAAAATACATTTGATTTCTGCAGGGGTTTTTTGTTTTTAAGTTTGCTTCTTGGTTTTCTTTTTAGAATTGCATCATGGAGATCAGAAGCAGCTTTAGTCAGCATTGACAATGGTCTAATGCAGTACATCAGGGTATAAGGGAATTCACACAAGAGAGGGAAGGAGTGGGTGATTGCATAATTTCCCACTTCTACAACCAGAGTTAATTACATCTGTACCACTCTAAATACGCAAGTACAATACAAACTGACTTTCATCTTATAATTTGATTTTCTTATACTAATGAGCTGAAACTATTGACCTAATGAGTTCTGTGAAAAGTAGTCCTCTAAGAATAGTAGCTTTTTAATCAAAGAACAGTTCTCACTGTTAGATAAGCTCTAGTCTAAAAGAAAGTGATCACGTTGAATGGGATTGGATACACACACTGAAAGATTTGAGATATGGAAGAGTTGGCTTACTGATGTTCTAAGAATAGCATCACTATTAGTATTATAAGAAATACTTAAGTTACATGGAATGGTAAAAATGTACAATACATTGATCTGAGTCTGACAGTGTAATCAGACTTACCGGTAATTAAGATGCTTTGAAGACTCTTCAGGTCATATTTTCTTGATTCCATAATCGTTTTTCTTGGTAGGAAATATTTCCCCATATTTTCAAAAAGGCTGATACCTAAAATATTTTATTTACATTGTTTGTTTTTCCTTTCAGGAATTATCAAAGACTGTTACTTACTATTACTGTGAGTTATGATGAAAAAAAAATGTGGACATCATCTTAGTCACAAGATGCTGGAAAAACTACATAGAACCATCTATGAACTCTTTGGAATCTGCACTGTGTTATGAAACCACATTTCTGCCAAATATTTATGCTTCAAATTTCTGCTGGAAAACAGCATTGCCTATATCTTATGCAGTGTAAAAGGATTTATATTCAGTTATTCAACTTAACAATTACTTAAGGACAACAGGATTTATATTTTTTTTAATGTTTCCATAAACTGAATAACACTCCTACTCTTAAAACAAGGGCATTGATCCTCAAACTGTAAATGTGCGCTACTGACTAAAACTTTTATGTGCAAGTATTCACAGGACTAAGATCTTGGAGAAGTAGTTTTGACACCCTGAAAGCAGGGTTTAGAAGTCCTCAAAAGTGCCTTACACATGATATGTCTTATTTATATGAATGCTCTTAAGATCCGTTGGTGAAGGGAGCTTTATGAATGATTGTTGAAGTGGGTTGGATCCCAGGACTTAAGTTGTATGAACTTGGGTCAAGTTGTTTGTACCTGGGTCACTTTGAAATCAATGGGTGATATCCAACTAAGGTGTACTCAGAGTAGAACCATTGAAATCAATGGGCAAGTGGTTTAAGTCCATTGATTTCAGTGGGTCTGCTCTGACTTTGACTGACATTGGATCTACCTAATGGGACTTGTCTTACTGCTTTTTAGTGGGACCTAAGTTGGGTGAACTTAAGTTTGGATCCATCCTGGTCATTTTGTGGATTTTTATACTGTAAAATGTACTGAATGAAATGTCCAGTCTTCCAAATTCTCAGGTTCCCCACCCTTTTTTTATTGGCTTGGAATTAGAAATGTTGCATCTTAGAGAAAAAATAGAAATGCACTAGATTCTACTACAATGTGAAATAGGTGAAACTTGGCCATTGATTTTTTAAAAATAATAATAATAATTCTAGAAATGTTTCTAAAGAATGCTGGTATGACAAAGGCAACTAGAAGGTCAACTGTTTGTACCTACCTCATTAAATAAAGTTTTGCCACCTTGATTCAATACTGCTACTGGCGAAATTGTTGTTAATAAAAATGGTTGTCTTTTTGTGATTCTGCTTTACATTTGAATTGATAGAATGAAGGAACAGGTAGAGATTATTTTAAACAAGCGGAAAAGTAGATATTGTGTCAAACAAGAATCTGGCATTCCATTACTAAAAATATACTGTTACTAGCTTCTTAGGTTTCCCTTTTCCACCTCCTTCAGCTCACTTGCCTGCTCCAGAATCTATTCATAGATTCTGGGGCCACATTTCTAAGTACTGCTAACTTACTTGTGCAGAACAGAGCTAAAGCATTGTATAACAAAACATTTTCAGAACTTGGGAGGGTACATGTTGAGCTTGTGTCTCTGTGTACAAGATTTCATTAGCAGACCCAATGGAAATATACTTGCTTCATACACACACACCTTTTCTTCCTAGGTTCAGATATTTGTGGGGGGACTTGTCTTTTCAGTTTGGGAAGGTGGATTTGTACAGTCTCTACCCCACAATCCCCTTCAAGTCAATTCTATCTTTGGTATGTTTGATGTTATCCATGTCCATCCAGGCTTCATTTGACCCCTATGCCTGAAAGTCGTAGCATGTAGCAATATCTTGGTCTGTCTTCAATGCCTTGCTGTGCAGATGCTCAAATTCAGCACCTATGTGACGCTAAAATTTGGCAGCCCCTGCCTCTCACACTCCATTCTACAGCATCCTTTTGGTGCCCTCTGCAGTGCAGCGTCCAGTGTGACTGCAGAAGTTGCGCCACCCTAAAACAGCCTCTGTTCATCTAGACCTCAGCCCACATATTGGTGGGTGCAGTTCAGCAGTGATTTGTCCATTTCCTTGGTTGTTATTAAAAATGTGTACACTACTGATACCAGGGAAAAGCACACCATAAACTTGGGGGTGGGGCATCTCTAAGCCCAATGGCTGCATTTCCTAGTAGTCAACATTCCAGGGACCATGTGCTTTTGGTGGGTGAGGCCAGAGGCAGAGTCCTCCATCGCACCTAAGAGCAGCAGGCAAGCTTAAAAGACACAGCGTGCACCACATGGCTCATACAACTTTTGTCTTATCTTTGCCCCATAGTATCCACCTGTGGTGGCTGCCTCATTTTGCCTAATAGTAGGGCCATCCATTGTTCGACCAGTGAGTGAAGATTTGAACCTGGGTCTCCTCAGTACAGCACTTCGCTACTACCTTACAGTGGTTTCACATGAAATTGTATGTGAAGCATGGTCAAAATTCCCCTTCATTTTCATTTGGCTTTGAATAGGGCAGAATGGGACCATGGCCACATGCATGCCATATATTTACAGCACATGGCTTCCCCCAGAGGAATACTGGCAACCGTATTTTACCCTCACAGAGCTACAATTACCTGCCATGTTCGGTCAATAAACCAATCATGGAGAAGAGGGGACTCGGGGCATATGGGCGTTTTTATTTTAGGCTTAAAATAATGCAAAATTTTCGTCTGCGAGGTTACTGGCGGTGATTCAACCCTCTGCGTTGGGGAGATCCCCAGAAATCTATATTTCTGTCTGGTGAGCACCATCTCCATAGAGTATATGGAGCTATGTGGGATATGTGGATGTGTAGATAACACCACTTAGTCCCAGTTAGACAAGCTGGAATTAGCACTCTCGTTGAATAACGCTCTCCCCAGAAGCTCCACGTCTAGTTAATTAATTAGAGGTGGCTGTGGTCCACTGCGTGCCAGACTTTCCAACAGTTCACAGTCTAGCGGTCAGAGATAGAGTTTGGATTTGGATTTGGATTTGATATCCCGCTTTATCACTACCCGAAGGAGTCTCAAAGCGGCTAACATTCTCCTTTCCCTTCCTCCCCCACAACAAACACTCTGTGAGGTGAATGAGGCTGAGAGACTTCAGAGAAGTGTGACTGGCCCAAGGTCACCCAGCAGCTGTATGTGGAGGAGCAGGGAATCAAACCCGGTTCACCAGATTCCGAGTCCACTGCTCTTAACCACTACACAGCACGGGTCTGCCCTTGTGGCTCGTTGGAAGTTGAAACTGCTCCACACGTACTATTACGTTGTCGTTTTTATGAGGATATACGTTTGACTTTTATTACACCTGTTTTGCAAAAGTCCAGGAAAGTATCGGAACTCCATAGTTTAAAACTACTGCTAGAGGACAAGAATCCCAAGACTACATTAAATGTAGCCAAATTCTGTGTGTCAGCAATCAATCGCAGGAAGCAAGTGGTATCCCATAATGACCAAACCCCTAAATGTTAACTACAGGGAGCACGCTAATAATTAATTTTAATTTTATATTTAAATCCTTGTTATATTTATATTGTCCTTTGTATTTCTGATTTTTTTTATGATCTGCGATATTGTGTGTGTTGCGGCTGGTCTGTGACCATATTAATAAATTCATTCATACAATTACCTGCACCCTTCGCAAACTACAGTTCTCAGGATTCTTTGAGGGAAGTCATGTACATGGTGTGTATGCAGCCCGTGTAAGGGAAATCATTCATGATCACATTCTTTAAGACAGACAGGAACAAGAGCCTTTACTTGTGGTTCCTGCCATGTTCAACCCAAAACCTAACTGGAAAATCAAATAAACCCCAAAACGTAACAAAAATTAAATTGTAAAAAAGTATTGAAGCCACTCCAGCTTCAAATACTGTCTTCTTCTTTTTTTACAAACCGCAAAACTGATAGTGTATTTCAATGCTATGCATACCTGTTCAGAAGTGCCCCCTTTGAGTTTAATTCAACAAAGAGATCACGTGAAGAGTTACACAGGGAATCATGCATTGGATGTGTGCTGCCACACATAGTTCATAAATAGGCAGGGATCTATTATTAGGCTAAGGATGAAATCCTAGATCTTGGCAGCACTTCCAAGTAGACATACATACGATGCAGAACTGCACTGCATTTATTTGTACTTCATTATTTCATCCCTACGAGATCGCCTTACCCCATGCCGATTGGCGGAACTGGCACTATTACAGGCGCTGCATAATACCTGTCCCTCATTTGCAAGAACTTGATCATCTAGTGCAGTGTTTTTCAACCACTGTTCCGTGGCACACTAGTGTGCCGTGAGATGTTGCCTGGTGTGCCGTGGGAAAAATTGAAAAATTCAAAAGATTTTTTAAAAAGTCAAATTTTCGCCCACTAGGTGGGCGCCGGACTGTGTCCACCCTATTTTCCATCATCCTGGGTGGGGATCAGATCGGATGGGATCGGATGAGAGCGGACAGGTGGTCCGCTCTCATCCGATTCCCCATAGAGAGCAGCGGGGCTCTGACATCTCCCTCTCCGCACACAGTGGTGGTGTGCCTCGTGATTTTTTTCATGAAACAAGTGTGCCTTTGCCCAAAAAAGGTTGAAAAACACTGATCTAGTGTGGCAGCGACTAGACTTTGGAACTCCCGGCCTATTGAGATCAAGGAGGCAGCTTCAGTGTACTCTTTTTCAGTGCTTGCTAAAAGCATTCCTGCTTAGACAAGCCTACTCAGATGCTTAGGAAGGTCGTTTTAATCTGATGTAACTTTTTTTAAAAAAAAAAACTTGTAGGTTTTAAAGTAGGCTTGCGAACCTTTCTTGATCTTACCGTTTTATCTTTTGTAAACTGTTTTGAGTTTTTTTATAGAAAGCGCTATATCCATTGTACGGAACAAACAAATCATTCCATTCACATCCCACCTTTCCCCCCCCTCTCCCCCGCCAAAGAGCTCAAGGTAGCGAACAACGCTTCTCCCTCCACCTCCGTTTTTTCAAAATAAAAAAGTACTTTTATTAATTCTTTAAAAATGATTTTTATCACATACATATCGACAGAACTCCACGCGTATAAACCAGAGTGTTTTTTTGTTTTTTGGGGGGGGGGGGAACCAGAACATGTTCCTGCGATTTAGTCGAGAATTTTGCCCCCTCTCCCATTTGAATCCTCACACAACAACAACAACCCTGTGAAGCAGTTCAAACGTCACCCGGCGGGGGATTCGAACCCCGCTCTTAGTCCGCCGGTCCAAACCACCACAGGCTCCGCATTACCGTATTACCAGATACCGCGGCGCCTACACATTCGACGGAGCCTCTTTCCAGCCGCTCCGGGACGCAGAGCCAGAAGTGCTGATGCGCCTTCGGTCGTGCGGGTGGCCCTTTAAACTGCGGAAGGCCCGCCCCTCGCCGACCCGGAAATCACCTCTTGTTTCACTTCCGGGGACGTCCGAGGGAGACTTCTGCGCTGGCTGTGCTGCGTGGGGAAGACTCGCGTCTCTTGGGCTGCGCGCACGAGGAGGATGGAAAGGGAAGAAGCGGCGGCTTCGTGGGGAAAGGAAAAACGACGGCCCCGCGGGCTGGGCGGCAGACGGAGGCCCTGAGTCAGGCCTCGGAGAAGCGCAGGTGAGGCTGCCAGGGTGGGAGGGAGGTGCGCTGGGGGGAAGCACATTGACTGCATGGTCTCCTGCGTTTCCAACAAGCTGCTCCAAATCGTATTCCACCAGCGTGTCCTGTCAGCACAAGGATTTCTGCTGCCCCCTAAATCTTCTTTTAGGTGGGATCCCCTAGGGCAGATTTAGGGGCGTGGGGAGGGATGTCCTAGTGGAAATCCTCGGAATCTACGAAGAATCATGGAATTGTTGGAAGGGAGCCCGAGGGTCATCTATTCCAACCCCTCGCAATGCAAGAATCTCAACTAAAGCATCCCTGACAGGTAACCATCCAACATCTGCTTAAGACCCTCCAAGGAAGGAGAGTCCACCTTCTTCTAAGGGAGTCTGTTCCGCTGTCAAACGGCTCTCGCTATCATAAAGTTCTTCCTGATGTTTGGTCAGAATCTGCTTTCTTGTAACTTGAATCCTGCCCTCCAGAGCAGGAGAAAACAAGCTTGCTCCATCTTCCATGTGACAGTCCTTTAGATACTGTATTTGAAGATGGCTATCATATCTACCCTCAGTCTCCTCTTTACCAGGTTAAACATACCCAATTCCCTCATTGGTTCCTCATAAGACTTGGCGTGTGGCTTTTTTTACCATCCTTTTACCGAACCTACTTTTTATCTCCTCGCAACAGCACTGTGAGGTACGCTAGGTTGCGACGGCAGTGGCAGGTCTTCACTGACCCTGGACCTATTCTGACACTCTTTAGCTGTAAACAGGGGAGGGTCATGCACATCACCACCTTGAGATTCTTGGAGGAATGGTTTAATATAAATGCAATCAATCAATGCCACATTAATTCTCTTTGGAGGTAAAGTGGGATATCAACATAAGGAATAAATTAAAATTGTAATTCAACATTGGAATTGTGTTCAGAACCCTTGCTTGTATGGAGTTTAACACACACGCGCACACAAGTATTTATTCCTTGCTGGTTTCTCACACACACTTTCAAGCATTGGTTTACTGTGTTCATTCATATGTTTTATTCTGCCTAGGACTGCTGACATGTTGGCTGCAGATGAGTTTCTAAAATCTCCACCAAGGAAAACAGTGAGATTTGGTGGGACATTGACAGACATCCTTCTAAAATACCAAAAGGTAGTATGGTAATCTGTCTCATTTTTTGTATTTTCTGACTGTCTTGAAGGGTGCTTTTTTTAAAAATGAAAAATGCAAGTTTGGCCTTAAGAGATTATCTTTTAGCTGTATACTCCCACTGTCTCTGGCAGTATCTTAGTTATTTTCACAGAAAGAAGTGCAAGGAAAACAAGATATAGTCACTAAATCTGAAAAAAAGGTTTTGAGGAGCTACAGTAAAGTTATTAACATATGTTGCAAAAAGAGAGAGAAGAGAACCTCTATTAATTGCTTTTATGCTTTGAATCAGTAATACACCCAATGTGTCTCTCTATTTATTTTCAGTAGGGAGCGAATAAGCTTTGATGCAAGGCTGCATGATTTGTTAGGGTACAACTTAATTCATGTTTTTGTTTTGAAGGGTGAGACAACCGAATTTGATTTGTTGAAGCATCAGCTGTTAGATCCAGACTTAAAAGTAAGGATTTTTTCATCCAAGTATTTCAGTGCTCTGCATGACTTCTTAAATGTAAGAAAAAAATGAACGAGAATGAATTGTTGCAGTTTTGTGTACCATTTATGATTATAACTAGGATAATCAGTAACAGATCTGACCACAGCTTAGAATACAGGCGTGTAATGTTACACTTGATTTCAAGGAAGTCTTACAAGCCCAGAAGCTTTGATAAAATCTAAGCTACATAGGAACTTATGGCTTCCCTCTGTCCCTAGCTTACTCCCACCTTTACACTTGTGATTGTTCTGACACTAGAGGAATGGAGGGGGATAGTGCACCATCCTTTTAATGCCTGGCACGCTGCATGTCAGACACAAAGAATGCTAGGTAATGTGGTTTGCTCAGTGCTGCTGGCTCCGGATGTTACCCAAAGCTCCTTGAATTTTTGTGTCTGGTGTCAAAGAGGGAAGGGGCAAAAAAGACCATCTATGCTTCCATTGGCAGAGCAGCAACAAAGATAAGGAATGGGGTTGCTGGGGGCTCACTGAGAGAGGGATCAGGCCTTGTTGTGCTTCCAGTGATATTACTGGAGGCACAACAGGGTCTGAAATATGCACACAGTTGGGTTCAAAAGAACTCAGCTATTTCCCATTTTGGGGGGAAACAATTTTTTAAGAGCTCAGTTCCAAATCCAATTTAGGGACCACCAGCAATATGTTTGTTTTTTGACTGATGTGAAGGCAGTGTTGTTGTGTCTGGCTTCCCTGCCTCCTTTGCCAAATCATTCATATGAACAGAAATTTAACTTTTAAGTAATTCTAAGGTCAACTATGTATCTACAAAAAAAAAAAGTTCACTCAGTTTTTCAGTATAAAATGTATTATGTATACCAGAACCAGTAACAAAACAGCAGCCGAAACCTCATGATCCATCGGAAGTCATTAAATGACGAAAAATCACTAACGAGTTAATAAAAGCTCTGGAAAAGAGACTTGAATGTACTTCAAAATCATCACAATTGACAGCATATGGAGGGATGGGGTTCTGTAATTAAGGAGCTGCTGTCCAGTAGGCCCTATCCTTTATCTCCACAACTGCTTTCATGGGTTCCCAGCAGGGTTTTTTTCTGGCCCTCTTGCCGCCCCTTTCCTCCTGGCCTGGCCACTGCCCAACAACAGCCAAAGAAGCACCCCATTCCATTCTACCTGTTTTGCAGGAAGATCTGCCTGGGAGTGCCTCTGTCTGGCAGCTGCCATCCTAGCCCACTTTTCAATTGCCTTTCCCATGGGAGAGGTGGGTGGGAGCAGGGGTCATCCGGAGGTGCCCTGGACACCTTAGCCACACAACTGCTACAGAGTTCCCGGCCTTCCTTCCAGCCTTAGAGCTGGGGAAGGGTTAGGATCACTACACAACTGCATAGATGAACCCTGCACACTCTCCAGCTTCAGACTAGAGAGGAAGACTGGTTGCTCATCACACCAGAGGGTGGCATCACACTCCCAGTAATGAGTGATATGTGGAAGCCTAATAGCCCTTCTGTCGGATTAACCCAGTTTTTTAAAAAATACCTCCGTTACTAATAGGTGTTGTTTTTTTTACACACCTTTTAAATTCAGGCTATTAAAGAGAAATTGGTTCTGTTTGCAGGATGACCAGATTATAAACTGGCTGGGTGAGTTTCGGTCTTCCGTTACACTCTTGACCAAGGAGTTTGAACAACTAGTCAGCATCTTACTGGTAAGAGTATGCCATTTCTAATGTTTGCTGTACTTGGTCTTGATTCAGTCTGTGCAACGTGCATTCGAACTTAATTGTATGTGTGACTTTGCAGAGGGTGCAGTGGCTGAAAAGGAGCCAGGCTGTGGTGGAAGAGTATTTGGCTTTCCTGAGCAACTTGGTGTCGGCACAGACAATCTACCTTAGGCCATGTCTTGCAATGATTGTCTCGCACTTTGTACCGCGTGAGTTTTGGTTTTCTATTCTTCTGCCTTGTATTGTTGACCAGGTTGCCATTTTCATTTCGAACTTAAGTTTGGCAATCAGATTCTCACGTGAAGTGTATAATAATAGAATAATGCTGTTTCCGCCTAGCTCGAATAACCATACAAGAGAACGATGTGGACATTTCGGATTCAGATGATGATGAAAGTGAGTAGCCATTTCATGTATAATGGTCAGTTATGTTAACACAAAATCTTGGGGGAGCTGCTGCCAGTCAGTGTAAGCTGACTCAGTATAAGGCAGCTTCCTGCATTCCGTATTATTTTCATTTCACTACACTGGTGCTTCTAGGGTTAAGGTTAAGGGTGAAATCTAGTTCTCTCTGATATTTGTGGCTTTCCATTGAATGAAACTTGGAGGTTGCATACAGCAGGAGCTACTGATAGACTTACCTTCCCTGAATTCACCTAATTTGTTTTAAAAGCTATCTAAGCTAGCAGCTGTTGCCACTCACTAGGGCTGGGTGATATATCAATATATTGTCCAAAACCGGTTTGAAGTCCATATCATGATTTCAGTTTCATAATTTTTGACCTGACGATATATTGCAAATCATGATGTGCACTGTATGTGTGCTATGCAAAAATCACAATGTGGGGAAAATTGTGAAGCCAGCCAATGCCTCTACATAGCTCCATTTTTATTTCAGACATCTTGATATATCAGTATATTGTGATGTGTAGCAGGTGATATATCACAATGATGAAAACCAGTTATCGCCCAGCCCTGCCACTCCCATATATTAGACATAAAGTTTAAACAATATAATAGCACCAAATCTGTCTACCTTAAGTGATTGAGGAAGTGCTCCCATAAAATCTAACATGAATATATAAGAAAAAATTCTGGATTAACATACATGTTTGATGATGTTCAATTCTTGCAGATGTTACTGAAGGCTTTGACACTTGCCATAGAGCACTGCAAACAATTGCAAAATACGTCCCTTTGTAAGTACATAATGATTGATTTGGTACATCCCCTAAGTTAATTCATAGCCTTTTCTACCTGCTAGCTGAAACACAATCACACATCTTGCATATTAGCTTCAAGTGACAAAGCTACCTAAATTGATATTCTGTAGTTCAAAATAGGTCAGTAGTATTAATTGGTATAAATACATTTAGCAGCCCTCAAATTATGTTTTCCCCTAGATTGGTTCCTCTGTATTACTGTTGTAATCGGTTACGGTATGACGTGTGAAAGCTTGTAAGAAAGAGAAGCCTTAATCCTGTGTTTAGGGTGCTACTGAATTATCATAATAATTTGTATTTTCAATTAAATTGCTTAATGTATAAAGTGTATCCCCCCCCATTTCAGTGCATGATTTTAGGTGGAGTATGATTGTGAGTGAACTATCTTGGTAGGGAATAAATTACTCTTGATTAACCGCATGTGTGATTATTCTTCCCTGATGACAGACCTTGAGTTTCCAATGAGTCTTTTAAAAGACTAAAGACTTTGCATGTGTACACTGTGCTGTTGGGGCCTGTTTTTTATTTTTCCTGATAAACTAGATGTGACCAATTAAAATCAGTCAATAAATGAAATCAATAATTTATGTAATAAATTGATTAAATTGTAATTGCTCCACCGAGAGATAATATGTGCAAGATAGCCCAGTAATCTTATTTATAGCATTACTGTATACTTTTCTTAAGCAGTCCCTTATTTATGTTAAGAAATCTGTCTCAAACTTGGGTGGAAAACAGTATTGTGAATCAATGCCTGTGCCTCTTTTTTTATATGACTTTCATCATTCAGCTCCTGAAATGTTTCATTTGCTGAGATTGTTTAATGGGCTGTCCCATGTTCAAACTTATTTTGAAGCTTCTTTACACTTGCATTGCAGGACACCGCAGTTTCTCATGCCGGTGCTCGTTGACAAATTTCCCTTCGTTAACAAATCAGAAAGAACCCTGGTAAGTAATCAGCCTTCAGTTTAAAATGGGATTTTCCTTTGTGTGTCTTGCGTCAGTGCTATTGTTAATGACCCTATTGAAATAAAAGTGGCAGAAGTTGAGCATCCACAGATCTTGATGGTCCAGATACAGGATAAGCATAGAGAACTGTCAGCATGTAGAAGCTTTTTCTATTCCTTCAAGTGTTAATGCCTTCTTCGTCTTTCCATCTCACCAGGGATTTTCTGCTTTGGCTGTTTTGTTTTCCTATCTCCCTTTGCCTGATTTCCTTTTAACTGAGGATATTGGCAGGGATTGAACCTGGAACCTCTTTCATGCAAAACACGAGCTTTATGATTGAGCTGTGGTCCCTTCTGTTGTGTGGTGCCTTACACCATAAAAAAAATCCCTGACCCAAACCTATGTTGCTGAAGCTCAAGCAGTATGAAACTGAAAAACAAAGGCCCACCTTGAGAAAATCCAGTCTGCGGTGGGTTTAAACTACAAATTGAAGAGGCTCGTTAGCCTTAGTACTCAAATGGTTTTCTATACAAGAAGAACGTTTTGTGTATGTTTTTTAATTTATCATTTTTGTGGGGGAATTCCATTGCAGCAATGCTACGTGCATAACATGCTACGAATCAGCGGATATATCCCAACTCTGAGGCATGACATTCTGGAGCTGGTTATTGAAAGGGTATTAAAGATCGATGTAAGTATAGAGTGTGGTTCGTAAAAGGCTTAATTCTTTCACCTTTATTTTGTATTACATGTTAGAAAAGGAAGGCATAGGCAAACTCGGCCCTCAGATGTTTTGGGACTACAATTCCCATCATCCCTGACCACTGGTCCTGCTAGGGATCATGGGAGTTGTAGTCCCAAAACATCTAGAAGGCTGAGTTTGCCTATGCCTGGTCCATACCATCTCCAGGTCAGTGTTTATAATAAAAAGTGAACAAAAGAGATGGTTGTATAGATGGTTTTATTAGACTGGCTTCAATGGATAGCCTGCTTTTAACCCATTCCTGGGTGGGAAAGTAAATTATAAGGGTTGTGTCCAAAGCTCTGCATGCACTTGAGATCCCTGCATCGCAGGGGCTTGGACTAGATGACCCTCAGGGTCCCTTCCAACTCTAGAAGTCTATGATTCTTTGAAAGTTTCATCAGCGTGAGGATTTCTGCTCGCACAATGGAGCATTCTCCCCTAAGTGCGGTGTCTTGAGCTCCTTGCAATTAAGGCAGGATATAAATGTGACATTGGGTAATATTTCAATCAAACCCGTTACCTTTTCAGCTGTGGGTGGGATATCTAAGTTTTAAGAATTGTTGTGCACCTTCATTTGCATGCGTACCAAACGCCTTTAGAAATGTTCAGTATCCTTACTCCTTACCACAGGTGAGCGCTCCGAGAAAAGAGATTGAAGCTGCTGAAGAGGATGAGAGCGAAGGGGTTGCTGAAGAAGGACTCTTTGACATGGCAAGTGTGCTTATTGAGCAGTGCGACAGGTCACATCCGAGCCATAAATGCAAAGCACATAGTTTCCCCTCAAAGAATCCTGGGAACTGTAGTTTACCCCCTCACTGAGCTACAGTTCCCAGCACCCTTAGCAAACTATGGATCTCAGGATTCTTTGGGGGAATCCATGTTCTTGATAATACAAATAATACATGATAATACAAATATTAGTAAGAATGTTATTTAATGCAACACATCCTATTATATAAGCCTTTCAGTATTCCTACAATATCTCGATAACGAAACCTTTGACATCACAATTATTTTTTGTAGCACTTTCAAAAATATAGGTTGAATATTTGCTAATATTTCCTTTATAGCAGGAAACAATATGACCCTGAATGTTATACCTATTTCATACATAGAGCTCTGTGCCCTGTGTGTGTGTATTTGATTGTTGGATTCCATTTACCAGTTTTCTCACAATTTTATATGGGTGTACCATCCTTGTTAGGGACGCGGGTGGCGCTGTGGGTAAAAGCCTCAGCGCCTAGGGCTTGCCGATCGTAAGGTCGGCGGTTCGAATCCCCGCGGCGGGGTGCGCTCCCGCTGCTCGGTCCCAGCGCCTGCCAACCTAGCAGTTCGAAAGCACCTCCGGGTGCAAGTAGATAAATAGGTACCGCTTACCAGCGGGAAGGTAAACGGCGTTCCGTGTGCTGCGCTGGCTCGCCAGATGCAGCTTTGTCACGCTGGCCACGTGACCCGGAAGTGTCTCCGGACAGCGCTGGCCCCCGGCCTATAGATGTGAGATGGGCGCACAAACCCCAGAGTCTGTCAAGACTGGCCCGTTCGGGCAGGGGTACCTTTACCTTTACCTTACCATCCTTGTTAACTTTATAAATTCTAGCTTTTCCCATATATTTCTAATTAATTTTTGCTTTCTCAGAACCTGGCTTTGCTTCCATGGTTTAGCAAAGAATATCCTTGCTGAAGTTAATATATATAACATCTGTTTTTTGGTGTTTTCTGAAATTCTCACTACTTTGTGTATAATTTAGATGAAGACACAATAATGGCTCTGCATTTGCCTGAATTATTCTCATTAGCAAGAAAAATAAACCTCCCTTCTGAACAGAAGGCATCCTGTCTTACTTCCCCCTTAATGTTGATGATGATGATGATGTACATTTGATACATAAGCTTCTCCACAATGGTGATTTTCCAGAGTTTACCATAGTTCAGTACTCTTTATTCAGTACTTTTATTCTAATAGGATGAAGATGGAGAAAACCCGGAGAAGAATGAGGTGATGGCTCACCCAGTTGCAGAACGCCTAGACATCCTGATGATTGTCTTGTTTTCATACGTTAAAGATATCTGCCATGTGAACGGTAATTACCCCTGCACAATGTGCTTGAATTATTTCTTTGAGATAGATAGTGAGGAGGCAGCAGAGATGATAGAAATAATCTGTGGGACAACCTAGCAGGAGATTCCCGAATATCATGCTGCAGGCTTAAAGTGGGTAAAAGGAAGCAAGACAGGCCTTTGTGTAGATGTTTGTATTAAGGGCAGGAGAAAGTTATGCCAGATGAGATTAGCCATGTGGAGTTTTATCAGTGCCTTTTTAGTCAAAATATTTAAATATTTTTTTAGAGTCGATTGCCACTCTTAGTGACATTGACAAAATCAAACACCTGCTGTCTAATCTGGCTAAGCCTGTTATGTTCAATACAGCTGTGTGTGCTGTGAAACCTTCCCAACTCGGGAAAACCCATGAAACCAGCTTTGCGACCTGATATATATGTTTTTGTATATTACATGTGTTTATTACATATGTTTATATTTACTGCCACTGCTTGCTTGCTAAAATTGCTTGCTTTTCTTTTGTTTGTTTCTTGCTATAACCTGTATTTGGTTGGCCAATAAAATTTTGATTTAAAAAACATTACTGTAAACATAAAAATTCGGCATGCTGTTTCTTGGTACGATGCTGCGGTAACAGAAATGTTTTTTTGTTCTCAGGGAAGCTTGATATTGGCAACACCAAGGATTTGTATCGGGATCTGGTGACAGTGTTTGATAAGCTCATTTTGCCGACCCATGGCTCATGTCACGTTCAGTACATCATGTTCTACCTCTCTAGCTTCAAACTGGTGCGTACAGTTAATTGCCTCTCTTGCTCTGCTTTGCTCCTATTTATTGATATGGGGAGCCATCCCAGACCCCCTAAATGTGCGGGGGGGGGGGGCTGCAAGGAACTGTGGCCTAGGCCTTGGGGGTCAGAGCTAAAAGCATCCGCAGTTGTCTTGGTGAGCAAGATCTGAGTAAGGACGCTACTTCCAACATATGCAGGCATGTTGATTGCTTTCACTGCCAAAAAGGTTCCTGTTTGCTGGGTATCTTCCTGAAGTCAGGGTGGACTTTCAGGTGTTACTGGACTTACATCTCCCCTCATCCCTGATCATTGGACATGCTGGCTGGGACTGATGGGAGTTGGAGCCAATCTGGAGGGCTACATGTTCCTCACCCCCTACTCCCAGAAGTAACTGATGCCTGCAAATAGTGTCCATGGATTTAGTTTCCACGGCATTTGATGTCTTGCCACATGTGACTCTGTCTTACAGGGAATTGCAGAAGCCTTTGTGGAGCATCTTTGGAAAATGCTTCGTAATCCAAATACTCCGGCTGTGATCAGGCAGGCTGCTGCCAACTACACCGGCAGCTTTTTGGCACGGGCAAAGTTTGTTCCGGTTGTGTAAGTAGCCTACCAGCTTCCTTTTTGTAGTTACTGATCTGCTGTGCAAGGCTAGATATGTGGAATTGAGGAGTGCAGTGAAGGAGCTCATGCGATGGAGACTCAGCTGTCATAGGAAGCTGCCTTACGCTGTCCGACCAATGGCCCATTTTGCTCAGTATTGTCTAACTCTGACTGGCAGCAGCTCTCCGGGGTTTTGGGTGGGGAACATTCCCAGCCTGAGCTGGAGATGCCAGGGTTTGAATCTGGGATCTTCTGCATGCAAAGCAGTTGCTTTAATACTGAGTTTACATATCTTTCCCAAGGACTAGCTTATCCTGGACTACTAAGTGTTTCCTATTTTTGGTGTCCCATTCTGCCATGCAGGCAGCTGCCTGGGGCAGTAGAATGCAAAGGGTGGGAGATGCAAGTGTCCCAGAACATCCCAAGAGCCACAGATTACCTACCCCTGAGCTAAGTCTTGAATAGCATTATAGGTAGAGTGGTCCCCATAACCAAGCTTCTTTTCCGGCGTTTGGTGGTCAACTTTGATGTCCAGAACCACACAAGGAATTTTGTCTTAAGCCTTTCTTCAAGTCAGCCCTTGCTCTGACTTGTCTGTGCAAAAACATGAGAAGCCCTCCTGCATCAGGCCAAAAGCCATCTAGTTCAGCATCCTGTTCTTGCTTTGCTCAACCTGTGGGAAGCCCCCAGGCGGGACCTGAGCACGGCAGCACACTCCCCACTTGCGATTCCCAGGAGCTGGTCTTCAGAGGCCTATTGGCTGTGGCAGTGGAAGGAGAGCATGGCTTGTAGAAATTGGACAGCCTTCTCCTTGACTATGCGGAATCCTCTTTTAAAGCCGTCCATCACTACCATCTTATAGGATCCAACTCCTTTAATGATGCACTGTGTGAAAGAAGTACAGTGGTACCTCGGGTTAAGTACTTAATTCGTTCAGGAGGGCCGTACTTAACCTGAAACTGTTCTTAACCTGAAGCACCACTTTAGCTAATGGGGCCTCCTGCTGCCACCGCGCCACCAGAACACGATTTCTGTTCTTATCCTGAAGCAAAGTTTTTAACCTGAAGCACTATTTCTGGGTTAGCGGAGTTGTAACCTGAAGCGTATGTAACCCAAGGTACCACTGTACTTCCATCTGGTTGCTCTGAATCTTACAACAGCAGTGTTCTAGTACAGTGGTACCTCTGGTTGCAAACGGGATCCGTTCTGGAAGTCCGTTCGCAACATGAAAAGAGTGCAACCCGCAGCGGTGCATCTGCGCACCCGTGGGTTGCTATTTGCCACTTCTGCGCATGCCTGTGATGTCACTTTGCGTGTCTGCGCATGCGCTAGTGGCGAAACCCGGAAGTAACCCTTTCCGGTACTTCCGGGTCGCCGCAGGACGTATCCTGAAAGAACGTAACATGAAGCAAACGTAACATGAGGTATGACTGTATTTACTTATCTGCTTTCCTCACTTCAGGTGCATCATTGTATACACCTTAAGCCTTCAGTCTTCACCTGGACTCCAGCTACTGCCATTCACCCTTTCTGTTTGCTTCAATTCCCTTATTGCTCTGCTCTGTAGCTGGAGTCCTTTCAGCCGATTTCCAAATACTGGTTTTGTTTTGCAAATAGATGGAATGCTTTTGGCATGCCCAGATGCATTTTTGGCTTTGTGACCAAGCCTGAACTGCTAACAAGAATGTAGTTGCCTCGTTGCACCTTGTCCCAAATGGTAGCTACTGACCCACTTGTGAAATGCAGGACAGCTGCCCTCAATTAGGCTTTTTTCCTTTGGTCCCATTGCAGTACAGTGAAAACCTGCCTGGACTTGCTGGTCAACTGGCTGCACGTGTACATCGACAACCAGGGCACAGGGGCGAAAGCCTTTTGCGACATCACTCTTCACGGGCCCTTTTATGCTGCCTGCCAGGCTGCGTTCTACGTGATCATCTTTCGTCACAAGCAAATAGTGGACGGAAACCTAAAGAAAGGTGTGTATATGGGGAAAACACAGCTCAGGCAGAATTTGGCAGTTTAATAGCTGAATGGCTCACAGCGAGAAGCAGGTGCGTGGGGACTGTTCTCATTAGTACTTGGGCACATCTTTGCAGTTCTCCGTTGGGGAGCCATGAATAAGTTTACAGAGCAGAACAAATATAGGTGGAAGAGCATTTAGGAGATTCCTCTTTTGAACTGGAGTTAATTCAGTTGAATTAGGAGGGCCATAGCTCAATGGTAGAGCATCTCCAGTAGGGCTGAAACCCTGGAGAGCTACTGGCCATCTGTGGAGAACACTGAGTAGTGGTCTGCCTTGGCATGACAGCTTTCTGTGTTCCTAACTTTCCTTTGACCCACCAGATAAGACCATCTCTGTTGGAGTCCATTTTAGACATTTCTATTCAATGCATCTAAAGCATTTAGTAGCATTCACGCTGTATGTTTTATCTGCCAGGAATTACCGTGCCTTCTTGTTGCATGTGTGCAGCTTTTAGAAACAAACGTTTTTCCCCTGTAGCATTCAAAGCGGCACCGAGCCTCATGGGCATTGTGAAAAATGCATATTGCCTAAACAGTTTTCGCTTTCCTAAGCGCTAAATGTTCTTTGCTCGTTTTGTTTTGAAGGTTTGGCCTTCCTGCAGAGCTTAAACCTTGAACGCATTGTGATGTGTCAGCTGAACCCCCTGAAGGTCTGCTTGCCTTCCATTGTGAATTTTTTTGCTGCCATTACCAGGTAAGCGTCTTAAAAAAAAAAAAAAGCTCTATTGAATATTGTTAATTGAATACAGAAATATAGATGTCAAAATATATATAATAGGCCCTTGCAGATGTGTGCTCTGCTTGTTTGGACAATGCTTGTAGGCTGGAAGGCCGAATTGTGACATTAAATTCAACCCCCTGCCCAGCATCTCAGCTGTGCAAGCCCTGCTGCCCCCCAGGGTGCTCCCAATGTATGCAATTTTAGTCACTCATTGTGGGAGTGCCAGTACTGGGAGAGGAGAAGCCAGATGTGATTGGGTCCCACCTGAGCCAATAGAAAGGGGCTTAGCTGTTTTTGGTGCGCTTGTTTATGTGGCTGCATCTCTCTTCTTAAAAGCGAAACTTCAGCCAGCCATTTTTGCTCTCTTCCAGGAAATACCAAATCGCATTCTGCGACACCATCATCGAGAGGAACAGGCGGCAGGTTTTGCCAGTTGTAAGAAGCAGCTGTGGGGGTGACTCTGTTGAGACTTGCACAAACCCCCTTGACAGCTATTTCCCGTTTGACCCTTATATTCTCAAAAGGTATCTAATTCCAGACATCAGCGAACCTTCTTTTACTTACTATGGAAAGAGCCTCCTCGGCACTTCCAAGCAAAGCACTCCTTACTGTGTTCAGCTCAGGTTTACAGGCTGTATTTTGCTTTTCATTTCCCATTACAAGTTCTTGATGCAGTAGTGTTGTGGCGATCTGGGTGGGGAGGAACTGTGTCATGTCAATCTTGTGCAGCTGTGTCCAGCTGGATACAGTGGTACCTCGGGTTAAGTACTTAATTCGTTCCGGAGGTCCTTACTTAACCTGAAACTGTTCTTAACCTGAAGCACCACTTTAGCTAATGGGGCCTCCTGCTGCTTCCGCGCCGCCGGAGCACGATTTCTCTTCTCATCCTGAAGCAAAGTTCTTAACCTGAAGCACTATTTCTGGGTTAGCAGAGTCTGTAACCTGAAGCGTATGTAACCCGAGGTACCACTGTACTTTGGTGGTGTAGCACCAGCATAGGATTGGTGGGGAGAGTCCTTGCTCAGTACCAATTGCACTGTTTGTGGGGTTCTCATTTCCTCTTGATGCGTGTTCCATTTTTTACTTTTGAAACCTCTGAGCTTGTTGATGGCTCCCCTCTTGTTCATACAAAGTGTTGTTTTGGCTGCTCAAACTGAGTTTGCTATTGGCATGTAGGATGGTTTCATTATTAACATTTCCATGTCCTTTTAAGGCAGAGGGGAGGATAAGTCTAGAAAGCATTGGCATGGCCACCTGGCCTCAGAGTTAGGCAATTGGGAGAAGACTTTGTACTGTATAGAATGGCCATTAAACTGACTTTGCCCTCTTGCAGTGGGGGAAACTAACCCATTGAAGGTTAGCCTCTTCCACTGTAGGGGAATCTGGATGGCACCGGAATTGCCTTGTGATCAGCACATGCATCTGCTTTCTTCTACTCTCTTTATATCATGCCTTTTGCAGATCAAAGAACATAATCAACCCATTATATCAGTTTTGGGAAGAGGAGTGTTCTGAAGACCTCATAGAGGCTACAGACTCCATTAATGAGGTGAGCAATTTTATTCAAACACAGCCTTTAGTTCTGACATGATGCCTTCCCTTGGAGTACATTTTTGTTCCCGTGTTTTTTGGTCTGGTACAAAATCCTCAGTCTAGATAGCAAAAAAACAAATTAAGTGAAAAGTACTTCCATTTCCTTTTGTGTGTGTGTGCAGAGCAAAGGTGAAGAGGAAGATGACTTTCTGAAAGGCGAAACTCCTCAAAATGATGGCATTGGTGGATTGACATCAGGCTCCTTTGACTCTACACTTCAGAGTTCAGAAAACTGCCTAGGGTCACTGCCAGTTCCATCACTATAGATGCTGCTGTGACCTTCCAAGAGCATATACAAAGTCGTCGGGGCAATCGTTCTGATAGAGACCCTTTTGTTTATTTGCACAGTTCCTAAACCGATTTCTTGGAACAATACTGAAAGCAAAACTGAAACAAACATGTGGATACTTTCAACTGGGGTGTGTTCACTTCATTTTGTAAGCTGTATGAATTTAACAATTTCCTTTTGCTTTGCAATGGCTCATCTAGTGTATTAAATATATTAAAGACTATGAATCAGAGAAGTGTGTTGCTAGTTCTTGGATGCCCAGCCAAGCTTTTGACTATGTCCTGCCCCAGCAGCAAAGAGCTCCATTCCAAGTTTTGGAACTAAGCAGGGTTTGCCAAAGCGTGGAAAATATAATAGGAAAACTGATGCTTTTTTTTATACTGAGTCAGACCACCTAGCTCAGTCTTGCCTACACTGAGTGGTAACAGTTTTCTAGGATTCCCAACCTACAGATGCTGAGTGTTGATCCTGCAGCCTTCTGTATGCAAGGCTACTACTCTAGCCCTTTCCAATTAAGAGCCAAAGAAGTTTACACTTATGTACTTTTTGTTTGCATGTGCAGATAATCCTCAATTCCCAAAGTCAGAGCTTTCCCTGCCAGCTGGAACTTGCCAGAACTCAGTTCTGGCACCTCTCAGGTGGGCACCATTACCATTAAAAGAGAACACGGGAGGCATTCGTGGAGAGTCCCGGCACCTTTCTCTCTAGAAAACTAGCACCGCCCAAAGTTTTAAGTTCACCATGGAGTATAGCAACCATGCATGGTTCCATTTACAAGTTTCGTTGACAGGCTGGATCTGGATTCCATATTGTGCTAGGTGTGTGTTTCATGTGTAAGGATAGCCGGATGCAAAAGTTCTGAACAAAGGCATGCACATAGCACACTGGACCCCCAAACCCCTCCAACTTACTTATGGGTTCAGGTCCAGGGGCCTGTGTGCAAAGTCTGGAATCCCTGGAGCCCGCAAGGTGGAGGGCTGCTTATCCACCTCGGGAAAGGAGGCATGAAGGTTATGGGAGCTTCCCAGAGTCCTCCTACAACCTTTCCAGAGCCTGGTAAACAAGAAAACCCGCTGGGGGGGGGGGAGAGAAGAGAATAAATGCTGAGCCAGGAATGGTGGATTTCCTCCACTCTCCCATTTATTTATTTATTTATTTATTTATTTATTTACACCCGCCCCCCTAAACAAAACCAACCACATCCAATTGCAACTGTGTATGTAAAGGGAGCTTATGTTGCAGGTTTACTATATAGTTTAACTGGGATTTTTTCTTTAAAAAATGCAGAATGTAGGTAGAGATGACAAGGATGAAAATGCTCATCCCACGATACCTATGGCAGACCTTCCTAATGCTGGGCTTTTTGGTCCCAGCAGCCTCCTCCTCTCTACAGCCCTCCTTCAGGCTCCCAAACCCAAAATGATTGTTAATTGCTATGCCCCACCACTTCAGTTCTTAATCCATTTATTAAACTTACACAGTTTTAAGCAGGAAGATAGTCATGTACATGATAAAGTCACACCTCCTGGGACTGCAGATCCCGCAAACAGCAACAGCAGCTGCCTCTTGCGTTAGTTCACACAGGAGAGCTGCTTCCTCTCTTCTCCCGAACTCCAGCTCCTGGTCCCTGGTCATCTACTGGTTAGGATTGGACAGCATCGCTATTCTCCAGCACTTCCGTACCTAGGAAGAGAGTTGCACTCAGAGGTTGCCCAAGTTCTTTTTTCTGAACATCAGTGGGGGGGGGGGGGGACAGACGACCAAGTCGGGAGGCTTTTGTTCCTGCTTCTGCTGATTTCCATGCTCTTCCTATGAGTACAGCTGGCTGCTGCCCCAAATATCAATGCAAGAGAAGGGCTGTTTGCTGAGCAGCAAGAGCCAAGAGCTGGTAGGGAGAGGCAGCGGTGAAGTCTGCTCCACAGTGCCTGGCAGCCCCATGTTGGGGTCACATCACAATCCTGGAGACAATGGAGTTCAGGGTGAGAGTATGAAGAATCTCAGGAAGGAACCAGGCAGAGGGCCTTCTCGGTAGTGGCGCCCTCCATGTGGAACGCCCTCCCACCAGATGTCAAAGAGAGCAACAACTACCAGACTTTTAGAAGACATCTGAAGGCAGCCCTGCTTAGGGAAGCTTTTAATGTTTGATGTATCATAGTATTTTAATATTCTTTTGGAAGCCGCCCAGAGTGGCTGGGGAAACCCAGCCAGATGGGCGGGGTATAAATAAATTATTATTATTATTATTATTATTATTATTATTATTATTAAGAATGTATTTAAGTCACATTGTGTTTCCCCAAACTTAATAGTTTCACACCAGGTGTTGTGTTGCTGGATTCCCAGCTCCCACCAGCCTCCCAGGCAGCAAAGGATGATGGGAGTTGTAGTCCATCAACATTTGGAAGGCTAGAGATTCTCCTCACCTCTGCTCTACAAAATGCATTTCTGGGCCCCAAACAGTCAGCTAATTACATACCTCGGCATAGCCAGCTCTTTCCTTCACAATATCTTCACTGCAATCAGGCCAGCTTTTAAGAAAGAGGAACCTTGACTTCTTGGGCAACGACTCAGACGATATTCCCAATACCTCCCTCGCTCCCTAACATCTCCATTAAAAACGAGCGTGTTCAAGAAGAAACTATGGCAATAGCCTCTCCATGACGCCATGGCTGAGCAAGGATCATCAGTGTGACCTGCAGGCTGAAGAAAGGGGCAGAAACAATGGCTGTCAAAGGACATGTGCAAAATTAATTGAAAAATAATGAGCGAATAGCCCCTATTCCTCATTGTAAATAACTGTCAGGATACCCAGACTATAAACCAAAAGGTGGCTCTTCCCTCCCTCGTTCATCTCTTAAGGCTACAATCTGAACCCCATTCGCCTGAGAGCAAGCCCCACTGTAGCCAAAAGAACTTGCTTCTGAGTAGACATGCTTTTAAAGGTAAAGGGACCCCTGACCATTAGGTCGAGTCGTGGCCGACTCTGGGGTTGTGACTCTCATCTCGCTTTATTGGCCGAGGGAGCTGGCGTACAGCTTCCGGGTCATGTGGCCAGCATGACTAAGCCGCTTCTGGCGAACCAGAGCAGCACACGGAAATGCCGTTTACCTTCCCGCCGGAGCAGTACCTATTTATCTACTTGCACTTTGATGTGCTTTTGAAGTGCTATGTTGGCAGGAGCAGGGACCGAGCAATGAGAGCTCATCCCGTCGCAGGGATTTGAACCGCCAACCTTCTGATCAGCAAGCCCTAGGCTCTGTAGTTTAACCGACAGCACCACCCGCATCCCAGGTGCAGGATAGGGTTGCTCTTTTAACGGTTGCTCAGCCCTAAACCAACGTTTCAAACTGGCTTTGAAAGACTCACAAGCCAAGCGAAGATCTGCATCGACATTCCAAAAGGGCCAGGAAGCTTTGTGGTGAAGAGCTAGCTAGCCTGGTCGCCACAAGCGATCAGGAGTTCCATACAAGTGAGCAAGCAGGCTTGATGGAAAGCACTGAGCAGGATTTTTCCATAGCCATTCCATCCCTCTTCCAACCAACAGCAACTTACCGTAAATTTCTATGCTATCTGCTGAGGAAGAAAATCTCTTTCTTGTGGTTCGAGGACCCGACCCCAGCGAAGTGAAATGAAGACACAGGGACACGTGATGTAAGGTTAATGGGCTGGAAAAGGCCACAACTTTATTAGTTACAGCAATGAAAAGGTATTGGCTTAGGCATTGGATCAAAACAAATGGGTTATTCACCAGTAGGTGGAGCCTGTTGATGCTAATCCAACTATAGGCTCACCCCCTGATGTCACTGAGGGTCGTGACATGGCCTCCCGCCAAGCAGGCATCGGAAGGAATACACGACCCCCAGATTCCTTTAACGGAATACCCCTAAAAATTGAAGGCATAGGCGATGGCTCGCGAGGAGGCGAAGGAAGAATGAGGCCATGGAAGGCTGGCGCTGCAGCAAAAGGCTGCTGGACACGCCCCCTCCGTGGCACCTGATTGGGTGGCCACCGGGGGGGGGGGCGTGAGCGCCAGCCAGGTGAGCTGGAGGCAGGGGGCCACGCCCCCTGCTAGCCAGAGCTCGGGCCCCAACCACAACCCCTCCCCTCTCTTTCAGGGAGGAGAGTCTTTCACAACCAGAATGGATATAACACACTGCCCCTCTTCCGTAAGTCTTGTGGGAAATGGGTAATTTGTTTATTTTTACTGAGCCTGCTGTTTCCATTATGCTGCAGTTGAAAAACTTAAGAGCCCTCTCTGCTCAGGGCTGGTTAGTCAGGCCCTCTCTTAAACTGATGCATACCTGGCATTGGGTCCAGACAGCAGCAATGTCCCAAATGTGGTAGGGAGCTGAAATTTTAATCTCCCACTTTGCCCTGGAGCACACAACACAGTGTCACTTGAAAGCGTTCTCGGAAATTTGTAATGGCATGTAAACCAAACTTCACCATCACAAAATGGCTGCCAAGGATGGGGGACTAAGGCAGACACAAAACACCCATTTCATACAAGGTGAAACTGGTGAGGCTAGAATACAAGTACAGTGGTACCTCGGGCTTAGAACGTAATTCGTTCTGGAGGTCCGTTCTTAACCTGAAACTGTTCTTAACCTGAAGCACCACTTTAGATAATGGGGTCTCCTGCTGCCGCTGCGCCGCCGGAGCACGATTTCCATTCTCATCCTGAAGCAAAGTTCTTAAATTGAGGTAATATTTCTGGGTTAGCGGAGTCATACCTGAAGTGTATACATACCTGAAGTGTATGTAACCCGAGGTACCACTGTAACTTGCCCAAGAAACTGAGTACAAGGCAGAAGTGGGGGGGTCTGAGCTCCGAAACACAAAACTACTTTCAACCTACATAATAAACCCATTTCACGTGAGCCAGGCTATTTTCTCTGCCAACCAACTAGGGTTGCCAACTCTGGCTAAGGAAATCCCCAAATTCTAATTTCTACATGATGAGTTACTTATCTAAATGTTGGTTAGGATTACAGGCCCCATTTCACCCCTTCAATTCACCTTTTAGCCCCTGGGAAGAGTGGCGGCGGGTTTTCTCAACTACCCACCCTCTTGACGCCATTTCTGATTAAATCCTTGTTAAATCTTCCCTCCCTGCAGCTAGGCCAAGACAGGACACTTCATACTGAAATAACTTGCAATTAAATGTGACGTTTTTACCTGCATTTCCTGTGTTGGCTTCCTTCTTTCTACATTTGTACCGGAGCCAACCACCTGTTTCTAGCGGGTACCTGACGTGATTCAGTGATGCCAACCTTCCAAAGTCTGAGAGTTACACCAAGGGATCCACAAATGCCTTGGGTGTGGAACGGGGTGGGGTTCAGCAAAAATCAGGCAGTGGCACCTTGCAACATTCGATGTTGGAAAAGCAGAATAGAAAAATTTAATTAGCTAAAACACTTTGAGAACCACTTGTTGCAGAACTTAAATCACCAACCTGGTCCCCAAGCTGGACTATAACTCCCATCAACCCCAGAAGCATGATGGGAATGGTAGTCCAACAACCTTTGGATGGGTCCACACTGGCTACCTTTCCTGTAAAGGAAGAGTAAATATTTGGAATTGTTGGAGGCCCCTGCCACAGAATCTCAGCTAACAGGTGAGAGTGGAGGCCCTGAACTGTGTGAAGCTTCAAAGAATCATTGTTTTCCATCTCAGCTACTGATGTGCTACATCTATCCATCCTCTTAAAATTGACTCAAAAAATGTTATTTATGTATGCCATTACTGCGGCCCATGTTTTGTTAGCCCAAAAATGGAAAATGAGTGAGGTCCCAACTAAAGAAGGACTTGTTGACAGAATATGCACTGCTTGCAGATTTAACATATAGAATAAGAGAAGAAGAAGAACATATGTTTAGAGAAGATTGGAAAACGTTTACTGAATGTGTGTGTGTGGGGGGGGAATTGTGTATACTAGAAAACTTTGGCAGCATTGAGATAAATTCAACCATGTAAATCAGTTTTGATGGATGTAATAATAATGGAATACTGAATGGTTTAGATTTTGTAAAATACACAGGGATTTATGATATGCAAAATGAACCATGGAAAGAGAAGATGGGAAGCTACTGATATTTCAAGGATATTTAAATGAGTATTTTAAATTGTAAAACAGAAAATTTAATAAAAATCCTCTAACTTAAAGTAGGAAAAAGAATTGGTTCAACCACCAATTACCGTATTTTTCGCCCCATAGGACGCACTTTTTCCCCTCCAAAAATGAAGGGGAAATGTGTGTGCGTCCTTTGGGGCGAATGCAGGCTTTCGCTGAAGCCTGGAGAGCGAGAGGCATCGGTGCACACCGACCCCTCTCGCTCTCCAAGCTTCAGGAAGCTATCCGCGGGCTCACAAGGCTCCCGCGGGCTCACAAGGCTTGCGGGCAGCAGCCCGAAGCACGGGGGCGCCCTCCGGGTGTGCGCAAGCCTTGCGTGCCCAGCGGGAGGTCCCGCTGGGCGCGCGAGGCTTGGGGCGGCAGCCTGCCGCCCAAAGTACGGGGAGCCCTCCGGAGGGCGCCCCGTGCTTCGGGCGGGTGTCCACAAGCCTTGCGCGCCCGGCGGGAGGTCCCGCCGGGCGCGCGAGGCTTGGGGCAGCAGCCTGCAGCCCGAAGCACAGGGCGCCCCATGCTTCGGGCAGGTGTACGTAAGGCTTGGGGCGGCAGCCGCGGCTGGGGGGAATATATATTTTTTATTCATTTCCCCCCCAAAAAACCGAGGTGCGTCCTATGGGCCGGTGCGCCCTATAGGACGAAAAATACGGTGTATGCTGGCTAAACTGTTTGGCAACAAAGCAATGCCAAAGTCCTAGAGCCGGGCTACATTCACACCATTAAACCTAAAAGTCATGGCTGCCTCAAAGAATTCTGGGAGCTGAGAGTTGTTAGGGGGCTGCTCCAACTCCAACTCCCAAGACTGCCTCTGTAGAACAAAGAACCACAAACATGAGTAATATTAACCATAACAAGACCAATAAAAGCCACTTGAAAAGCAAGCATGCATTTTTAAAAACAACACACACTTTTAAACAGTTGGTGAACATTGGGAGACTTCAGGGTGCAGATTTGGAAAAATCAGATAAACACTTGAGTCAGACCTCTGTAACTAAACACAGGTGAAAAATTAGCATGAAGAGGAGCCGGATTGAAAAGCAACTTGCACCTTCAGAACACTATCACTCAGCCTGCCTGGTCCACAATTGTGCCGTTAAACCAGGGGTCAGCAAACTTTTTCAGCAGGGGGCCGGTCCACTGTTCCTGAGGCCTCATGGCGGGCCAGACTATATTTTTTTGGGGGGGGAAATGAACAAATTCCTATGCCCCACAAATAACCCAGAGATGCCTTTTAAATAAAAGCACACATTTTACTCATGTAAAAACATGCCGAGGGCCAGATTTAGAAGGCGATTGGGCCGGATCCGGCCCCCGGGCCTTAGTTTGCCTACCCATGCGTTAAACTAAAAACTAGCCCCCTGGTAGGAAGAACAGAGGAATTTACCTTATACCAAAACAAAGACCATTGCTCCATCTAGTTCAGTACTGTCCCCACCGACTGGCAGATGATTTCTAAGATTTCAGGCAAAACTTCTTTCCGGTAGCTTAGAGGATTCCCCTTTGTTTGTAAGGGAAGCTACTAGGAAAATAGATTTATTGGGGGAGTGAATGAATCCATCCCGAGCCATAAAACAAAGCCCAGCTCCCTCTTCCCATTGCTCTTAAGAGAGTCTCAACCCACATTCTAGTCTCCTAGTTCCATTTTGCAACATTGACCCAGGACTGGTTGTCATGGTTTTTCCCGCTCTTTACTGACTAAGCCTTGCCCGCTTTGCATCTCCTGCACCTTCCTGCTCCAGACTTCTCGATTCCCATGCAACCACTTTAAGGAACCTGGGCTGCCTCCGCCACTGCCCTGGTCCACAGCTGGGGCAAGCAACACCCGCTTGTGGCTGTGGCCTTTCCTTAAAGACTCAGGCAACAGGGTGAGACAGCAGCAGCAGCAGCTTGTCAAATCTCCAGGATTGGCTGCAGGAGTTTCCTGAAGATGAAGGACAATTCCTGGAGGCCATATATGAGAGGATACTCTAAATTTTAGAGTCTAAAACAATTCTTTTTGAAGGCACTGCTAACTTAGTTTCTAGCAGCTGCCAGACTTTGTATTGCACACACAAAAAAATGGAAGAATGATTTGTTGTCTTGAATTGTGGCATAAGAATTTGTGGAACCTTGCAGCTGCTGAAAATACACCCAACAATATTTTGTGTGATGAAAGAAGGCAAAGGACCAGTAGAACAATTTTATGCAAGTTGGTGTTCTTTCATTTCTGCCTTAAGATTCTCCTATTTCTTAACTTGCATTTTCTCCCCCCATTTCAGAAAACGAGTGCTGCCAAATGTCCAGGTTTCCCCAGACATATATGGGATTCTGACGTTGCAAATGGCATCCAGGGGGAAATATTGCAAATTGGGGGGGGGGGGGAGTCCGGGGAAACCCGGCTGTATGGCAACACATTTCGGAATCAAAGGTTTTGCTTAAAAATGGTGGTCTCTCTTGGAATAAGCCCCAAATCGCTTCTTTTGGAGCTGCTGGCTTTCTCAGGTATGTGTGGCCACCTCAGCACTTGCCATGTCTAGGTGTCCTTATGTCTTGGTGCTGCTGTCTGCAGGTGAGATGATCGGTGGCATCAGAGCAAAGCGCTTCCAGGTGTGCTTGGTGTTCCTCCTCCTCCTCCTGCTCTTTTTGTGAGTTGTTTTTGGTGAGTTGGCAGCCCTACCAGAAAGGGCTAACTTAACTGGGCTTTTTGTTTTGTTTTGTCTCCAGCATGGCGACAGTGGCTTGCTTTAAGTTCCTCCGCCTCTTCAGAGTCCCCCCCCCCCCAAAGTTTAGGGCAAACAGTTCCCTAACCTCCCAGCTGCCCAGTGAGATAGACAGCCAGTTCCAAGGAACACTTGTAAGTAGCTGCTAATGAAGGAGGTGAGGACAGGTGACCCCACCTAGGCCCGAAGTCACCCCTCCTAAAGCAGGCTCAAAGCTTCTCAAAGCTTTTCAAAATCATTTTCTCAGCAGCTAAGCATCTGCTCATTTGCGCTGCTGTTGCAAGGCAAAATGTTATTCTTTTATCAGTACGAGAGAGCTTCAGAAAGCTAATGAATAGACTCTGTCAGAGCAGGCCTGAGAACTGCCTTTTATCTCATTCAGTTGCAACATCTTGGACATGCTGAACCACTCTCATTCACTTTTTCCTGGGAAGGGTGCCAAGAGTCCAATAGTCCCAAGACAGGAGCTTTCTGTACATGCTCAGGGGAACTCGAGGCAGGACTCTGGAAGAGGAGGGGAAAGGGGAGAGAACTAGAAGGGGAATATATACTCTGTGCAAATGACTGTGAACTCGTGCTTGTTTGTGAACTATCACACTCGCTCCTTCTACCAGTTCATGGATGGTAGAAATAAAGCTTTTTCTCCGGAACTATTCCTTGAGTGTCTGTTGACTCCCATTTCCCTTTCCCGGGTGCAATATTTTTCCCACCCGAGGGCAAAGCCTCATAAGGCTACACTTACTGCTTGCCAGCTATTCCTCTTGCTCTGGGGCAGGGGGTGAGTCCACGGGCTGAAGAGCACAGGCACTTGTTCAAAAAACAAAACAAAACAAACAAACCACAAAAGCAAGAAATGGGAGGGGCATAGCTTTTAGCGGTGTACAGCAGATATAAAGATTGCAACTGCCATAAGAAAGCAAGAAAGGTCAGTAAGGAGTTGACCAGTGACAAAAAAATTGTCCTGTTGAAAAGGCCTCCTTGCAAAGGATGCTTAAGGGGCAGGCTGCAGAGGCGATTCATTTGCACGCACTAGCAAATCGAGGTGCGTCAGATCCTGTGTCACTATAACAATTTTGATAAGCTATGTTGTGCCTAGCTGCTATAAATTCTTTTCTGGACTCATTGTCGTTCTCATGATGTTCTGTGTGCTTTTGTTTTGTGGAATTCAGAGTACAGTGGTACCTCGGTTTACAAACTTAATCCGTTCCGCAAGTCCGTTCTTAAACTGAAACCGTTCTTAAACCGAGGCGCGCTTTCCCTAATAAGACCTCCCGCCACTGGTGCCCTTCCACCATTTGGCTTCCCTTCTTAGACCAAGGTAAAGTTCGCTAAGCGGAACACTACTTCCGGTTTTGCGGAGTTCGTAAACCAAATAGTTCGTAAACAGGGCTGTTCTTAAACCGAGGTACCACTGTATATTTTTGTATACTCTGTTGGAAGCCTCCCAGAGTGGCTAGGGCAACCCAGTCAGATGGGTGGGGTACAAATAATAAAATTGTTGTTGTTGTTGTTGTTGTTAGTAATATAGCATTTGGTGCTCTTGCACAACATACCTGTATTGTAAAAGAAAGTAGTTGTGTTTTTTATATATATATAAAAAGGACTGTGGTTCAGCTTGTAATTTAATGACACTCCCTTAGCTTTAAGGACTTGACAATTTGAGGGCTTGCTCTGAGTTCCGTCACCTGGGCTGTTCCACAGGTCAGTTTTTCCCAAATGTACAACAATCCCATTCCCCTTTTGAGAGTTTAGTCGTTACCCGTAAACCCCTTCTTAGGTGAAGTGACCTTCGTTTTCATACCTTTGTTTTTCACTGCAAACTAATATTATCCAAATAGGAAAGCGAGATGTTGTTGTTTGGTTGTTTAATTGGAAAGTGGGATATGAAATATTAAATAAACCTTAACAGTCATATGTCCTATATATATTACATGCAGCTGATGGGACTGTGTGCATGAGCGCTTATGCACACACAAATGGTTTTTTAAAAAAATATTAGGTATGCAAGGGGCGGAGCTGTAGCCTATAATGCAGAAAGGCATTGCTCTGCCCACTTTTACTTCTGGCCCTGCCCACCGCTGCTATGCGGCCCGCCGAAGGTTGACCTTGGAGGAAAGTGGCCCTCGGGCTGGAATAGACGCTACTCCCTCTCCCCTGACCCCCGAGGGCTTCCGCGATCCCCCTCCCACGCCGCCACGCCCTCTTGCCAATGCACCCGAGGACTACATTTCCCATCGCCCTTTGCAGCCCGGTCTGGCCTCGCCCTCGTGGCGCGGCGCTCAGCTGAGAGTCTCCGGCAGGAAGTTCCGCGGCTCCTGCGCTGGGCGCTTCCCCGAGATGCCTTTGCTGGTCAATGGGGAGCGGGTCGACTTGTCCCAGCCCACGAGGGAGCTGATCTACACCTTCCCGGAGCTGGAGGTGAGCTGCGAGCTGGCAGCTGATTATAGGGATTATTCATGAATAGAAGAAAGGGGGGCAGGGCTGAGGGTGTGAGTTGGAGCGTGCGTCCTTAGATGCAGATATTTAAAATAAAATGAAATGTCTTCCGTTTGCTCTGCTCCGGTGCTCTTCGGAGGCTGTGTCTCTGTGCACCGCTTACCTGGGAAAGTAGCGCCATTGAACTCTATGGGAGTTTTTAAAATAGAAACAACAACGCCAGTGCAATCATGTGCATGCTTACTCTGAAGTAAGCCCCATCGAGTTCAATGGGAATGACTCTCAGGTAACAGTGTGTGTGTGTGTGCGCACTTGTGCTTGTAAAGCAGCATTACGGGGATATTTAGTCCTCCAGATGTTGATCGCAGACTTGTAGACTTTGAAGGGACCACCAGGGTCAGCTTCCACAATCAAGTGGCCTGTTGGCCACGCTTGCTGGTGATTATGGGAGTTGTAGTTCAGCAGCATCTGGAAAGCTATATGTTTTTACACCCACCCCTGGTGTAGTAGAGGATTGCAGCCTTACTTTTGAGCAAATATGCACTGGGACACAGGTGTTTGGAACACAATGCCAGGGTGCGTAAAGGTAAAGGGACCCCTGACCATTAGATCCAGTCGTGACCAACTCTGGGGTCGCGGTGCTCATCTTGCTTTATCGGCCAAGGGAGCCAGCGTACAGCTTCCGGGTCATGTGGCCAGCATGACTAAGCCGCTTCTGGCGAACCAGAGCAGCGCATGGAAACGCCATTTACCTTCCCGCCAGAGCGGTACCTATTTATCTACTTGCACTTGGACGTGCTTTTGAACTGCTAGGTTGGCAGGAGCAGGGACCGACCAACGGGAGCTCACTCCATCACGGGGATTTGAACCACCGACCTTCTGATCGGCAAGTCCTAGGCTCTGTGGTTTAACCCATAGATGCTCCCAAAAGGTGGTGTCTTCTAGCTTAAATACAGAGCCAGTGCAGTGCAGTGCAGTGGTTAGAGGGTCTGGGAGAACAGGGTTCAGTTCCCCACTCAGCCATGAAGCTCGCTGGTCGTCCTTACCTCCCAGGGTTGTTGTGGGGATTAAACAATGAGGGGAAGAACCATGTATGTGCCATGGAGAAAAAAGTAGGCTATAAATACAATCAGTCAAATATGCTGCACATTTAAGTGGCCATTGTTTGGTGTTAATGGTGTTAATGACTTGAGAGCTTGTTACTTTCAATTTATTTTGAATGTCCTGATGTAACTCTCGACTTCTATTTTGCATGGGCTGCTTTCAGGCTTTTCTCCACCGGCCTTCCCTTTTTTAAAAAAATGCAACCAAATTTCCCCACCCCTGCTCTTTTTGCAGATGTTCTTTTCATGCCCTTCTTGTGTCTTCCTCAAACCTTCACTGATTTTCTCCCCTGCTCCCCGAAATACTTGAGAAACAGGTTCCCCCCCCATATACTTAATGGGGACGGCCCACCTTTTGGGGGCCAGACTGGAATTTTGGAATGTCTTTTATATCTCGCTTACTTGTCACTTTCATATTCCTCCAAAGTGCTCAAGATGGCATTCATGGTTTTATCCTCACAGCAGCCATTTGAGGTAGGTTAGACTTGAGATGCAGTGACTGGCCCCAGGTCATTAGAGAGCTCCATGGCTGAGTGGGGATTCAAATCTTGGTATCCCAGGTTCCAGTCTGATGTTCCACAAAATGGCTACTGTATGTGTGCATTTGTGAAAGAGGAGAGAGATCACAAAATGGCTGCCACATCTAAAATACGGTGTGGGCTTGTTTTCCCTGTCAGTGGGGGAGAATGCACCCACATCAGCCAACCTCTTACAGAGAGCATTTTGTACCTCTGCTCCATTTGGAATGGAAGAGGATGTTCAATGTTGGTTCAATTCATGATTGGGAAGGTTCCTAATGTGGGAGAGGCCAAGCTAGGGCAAACAGGAACTGGGCAGGAAAACCAAAGGTCTCTTGTGAACTGTGGATTTTTTTGAGGGGATATTGACTGAGATCTTTCTTGGCCACCATAAGAGGTACTGGTGGCAACATTGGCACCTGCAGGCAGCATGTCTGTGACCCCTGTTTTGGAATTTATTGCAAGCAGCCACTCCACGGAGGAAAATTCAGCCCATGCCTGGTTGTCATCTTGGCCCATAGGATGAAGCGGCTGGCTTTTGACGTGTCCTCACAAAATGGCCCAATATTGGTACATCACCACGGGCTGAACTCTTCCCACCCCATGTTTGTTAGACCCTGGTGTGTTTATGGGAATAAATCCCCTGTGCAGTTCCAAGTGATTTGTCATTTGGCCTGGAAGATTTGCTTTGACAGCTGGATAGCTCCATTGGTTAGAGCTTGGTGCTGATAACACCAAGGCTGCAGGTTCGATCCCTGTAAGTGACAGCTGCATATTCCTGCATTGCAGGGGGCTGGGCAAGGTGATTCTCAGGGTCCCTTCCAACTCTTAAGGAAAGCTCTTGGGTTTTCGTTTGCTGATTTAGGTGCCAGAAATTATTTGTTTATTTATTTGTAGACCACCTTGTCCCAAAATAATGCTTCTGAGTGGTTTGCGAAAGTATAAAAAAGCAGTTAACACAAAAAGTTAACTACGAACATCCATAATTGCAGCACACAGTCAAATGTTCCCATTCAAATGCAGTAAAATAGTTAAGAGTCTGGTTGGGAGACCACGGGCATGCCTGCGTAAACATGCACACCTTCAGCATTGAGGGCTTCTGATCTCAGAACGATTGTGCTAGCTGGGAACCTAAATACGACTTTGCTTCCCCATTTTCTACAGGAACAAGCCAAAATCTTAAGAGGTCAGCCTGCTCAATCAGTGGGCCCCAAAGGACTTCTCTATGTCCAGCAGAGAGAATTTGCAGCCACCACTCCTAAGGATGGTAGGTTGGCGCTAAGGAAGTTCCACCCAAAAGTTAAGAAATAGCCGCCAGGACCTCACTTTTCCTTCTCCTCCTTTTCCCTCAGCTTCTGTCTCTATTCTCGGATCAGATGATGCAACCACCTGCCATTTGGTGGTCCTCAGACACACAGGTATGTCCTTGGGCTCTGGGTTCCTTGCTGCTTTTGAACTATGCCCCTGGATTTCGATGCCTCTGATTTACAGTGGTGCCCCGCAAGACGAATGCCTCGCAAGACGAAAAACGCGCTAGACGAAAGGGTTTTTCGTTTTTGCGTTGCTTCGCTAGACGAATTTCCCTATGGGCTTGCTTCGCAAGATGAAAACGTCTTGCAAGTGTTCCGATTTTTCCCCGCTTTCCACCCCTTTTTCTAAGCCGCTAAGCAGCTAATAGCCTTTTAGCCGCTAATCCGCTAATCCTTTAATAGCCGCTAAGCCTTTAATAGCCGCTAAGCCTTTAATAGCCGCTAAACCGCTAATAGCGCTAATCTGCTAAGCCGCTAATAGGGTTGCTTCGCAAGACGAAAAAACCGCTATTTTCGTCTTGCGAGGCACCACTGTATAGGGTTTTTCAGCCAGTACAACAGGTTTTGGCTGATGACATCCAAGTATTTGGGAAGGCAAGAAGCATTTTAAGAGTTGAGGGACATGCTTAACCAAGTATAAACTCTGGGGTGTGGCCCAGGGAGGGCTTTGAGCTCCAGATAAGCTTGGAGTGCTACATATCTGTTGCGCCAGAGGCAGTTTAGTCATGCTGGCCGCATGACCTGGAAAGCTGTCTGTGGACAAGCACCAGCTCCCTCGGCCTGAAAGCGAGATGAGCGCCGCAACCCCATAGTCACCTTTGACTGGACTTAACCGTCCAGGGGTCCTTTACCTTTTTATCTTTTAAATACAGGTACCTTGAACCTGATAACGTACGGGCAGCAATTGCTGACTGTAGTTGCCATTGTCTGGAACATGCAAACCATCCATATTGTATTTTTGTTTCCCTCAGGCAGCGGGGCTATCTGTTTGACTCACTGCGATGGATCGGACACGGAGACAGAAGTTTTGTTAATCACAAATGCAGTGAAAGTGCTTTCTCCTAACACGGAATGTGGAAGGTCAGCTTTTCTCTTTAACTGTTGGTGGCTGTCAAGCAAACTGGAAAAGGGCAGATGATCAACTAACAGTTAATTTACTTAATATGGATATTTTATTTATATTTAATACCCCAACCTTTTTCTCCAAGGCGCTAAAGGTGGCATACATGGGTCTCCCCCACTTCCTCATTTAATCCCCACAACCACCCTGTGGGGTAGCTTAGGCTGAGAGGCCATGACTGGCGCAAGGTCACCCACTGAGCTTCATGGCCAAGTGGGCATTTGAACCCTCGTCTAGCCACTGTAACCACTAGGCCACACTGCCCCTCCAAACTCTTCAGATATGTATGCCTTTTTGACAGTGTTTAAGGAAATTTGAGATGAAATAAACTGTGATAAGTTTGTTACCACTCAATAATAAGTGGGGAGGGGATGGACAGACAGACGACAGAAACCTGTAATAATTTATTTTACATTCCCAGTGTGATGTAGTGGTTAAGAGCAGTAGACTCGTAATCTGGTGAACCGGGTTCGCGTCTCCGCTCCTCCACATGCAGCTGCTGGGTGACCTTGGGCCAGTCACACTTCTTTGAAGTCTCTCAGCCCCACTCACCTCACAGAGTGTTTGTTGTGGGGGAGGAAGGGAAAGGAGAATGTTAGCCGCTTTGAGACTCCTTCGGGTAGTGATAAAGCGGGATATCAAATCCAAACTCTTCTTCTTCTTCCTCCTATTATATCAATTCACCACAATCAAGATAAGAGTAAAAGTGAATAAATGAATAAATAAAGCGCTTGATAAATTTCAGTGGATCCTACTCAACTAAGGCTTTAGTCGATTAATCTGCCGGTGATAACAGGTTATATCTCCAGCTTCCGTCCTTGCTGTTAGGTTGGAAGTACACCTGATTGGAGGATTCAGCGATGACAGGCACTTATCCCAGCGACTTACCAATCAGCTCCTGAGTAAGTTTGCATTCCTACTCCCTCTGTCAAAGTTTAGAATTCCGACTGGGTGCAGGTAAAGCTTGCAGAGCTTGTGAGAGGTTTACGCTGTTGGGGATAGCAAGGGCTCACACCAAATCCTGCATGTAGCTCCTCCATGGGGAGGGACAAAGAGGAATGAATGGCACTTAAGCCCTGCCCACTGGGAATGCTGCTCAACCTCTGCTGTGCCACAGAGACTGGATTCAGACATTGCATCAAGCGGTGGAAGGATGTTTAAGGGTGGCCTGGCGTGATGGCTGAGCTGGCAAACCACGGTTTCTGATGAGTTGGCAAACTAGAATCTGACAGCACAGTTTCCAGAGGGTTGGCAAACCATGGTTTGGGGCCTTTTTATTTTTGCTACAGTGGTTTGGCATGAAGCCCGAGTAGACACCTTAGAGCAGCCTTTCTCAACCATGGGCTCCCAGGTGATCTTGAACTACAACTCCATCATCCCTGATCACTGGCCATGCTGGCTAGGCCAGCAACATCTGGGGACTCAAGGTTGAGAAGGACTGCCCTAGAGTTATGAGCCTTATGAGAGTTACGAGCCAGCTTGATATGGCTCTGAGGCCACAGCAATTCCCATTTCAATCAAGGTTTAAGCCAGGGGTCAGCAAACTTTTTCACTGTCCCTCAGACCTTGTGGGGGGCTGGACTATATTTTTTTGGGGGGGATGAATGAATTCCTATACCCCACAAATAACCCAGAGATGCATTTTGAATAAAAGCACACATTCTACTCATGTAAAAACACACTGATTCCCATACCTTCCGCAGGCCGGATTTAAAAGGCGAATGGGCCGGATCCAGCCCCCAGGCCTTAGTTTACCTACCCATGGTTTAAGCCCTGTTTGCACCAATTCCCAGAGTCTCCTTGTAAGAGGGATTGATTGTTAAACCACTCTGGGAATTGTAGCTCTGTGAGGGAATAGGGGTCTCCTAACAATTCTTGGCACCCTTAACAAGCTATAGTTCCCAGAGTCCTTTGGGGAAACCGTGACTGCTTAAAGTAGAACGAATTGGTTATTAGCATGGCTCCCACTCAGGATACCTGCTGAAATTAATAGGCACCTGTCATGTCCATTAATTTCAGTGGGTCTACTTTGCGTGGGACTAATGTAGGATTTTTATCCAATGTTGCCTTTTTTTCTTTTTTAAAAAAGAACTCTTTCTATGTAGCCTGGAAATATCTCATTCTGTTGGGCAGGTCTCACACTTTCCCCTCTTGTTATTCCTAGGAGCGTTTGACCGCTTGCAGGATAATGTCCATTTAGTGACCTTCTGCGTGACAGGTAACTGTTTCAAATGGGCGACTTTCCTCTGCTCCCCATCTTCTCAGCTACCTGGCCTAAGGTGTTCTTGCCACATCAGCACCGTACGTTTAAAGCACCGTGATGCCACTTTTAAACAGTTGTGTCTTCCCCCAAAGAAACCTGGGAAATGTAGTTTGCTAAGGGTGCTGAGAGTTGTTGGGAGACCCTTATTCCCCTCACAGAGCTACAGAGTTCCCTAGGAAGAGCAATCAATTGATTTTTTGATTGATTGAAAAACCACTCTGGCAATTGTAGCTCTGTGAGAGAATAAGGTTTTCCTAACTCTTGGCATCCTTAGCAAACTTCAGTTCCCTGGATCCTTTGGGAAAAGCTGTTCCTGCTAAAGCAGTACTGTAAAGGTAAAGGTAAAGGGACCCCTGACCATTAGGTCCAGTCATGGCCGACTCTGGGGTTGCGGCGCTCATCTCGCTTTATTGGCCAAGGGGGCCGGCGTACAGCTTCCAGGTAATGTGACCAGCATGACTAAGCCGCTTCTGGCAAACCAGAGCAGCGCACGGAAATGCCGTTTACCTTCCCGCAGGAGTGGTACCTATTTATCTACTTGCAATTTGACATGCTTTTGATCTGCTAGGTTGGCAGGAGCAGGGACCGAGCAACGGGAGCTCACCCCGTTGCGGGGATTCGAACCGCCGACCTTCTGATCGGCAAGTCCTAGGCTCTGTGGTTTAACCCACAGTGCCACCCGCGTCCCTAAGGTAAAGGTAAAGGGACCCCTGACCATTTTAGGTCCAGTCGTGACCGACTCTGTATGGTATGCATATGGCAACTATAGCCATATGTCACAATGCATGCTGATGTCAGATCCCAGTCCTTGTTCTGGAGAAGGATATCTGCATTGTATTTTTGTGTTTCTTTGACTTTTAGGTCGCCTTGCAGGGAGACTATGCTTAAAAGTAGAATCTCCCAACCCCAGACTGATGTCACAAATTTGAATGAATATTTGATGAGTCCTATATTTGTGTATACCTGGCAGGGACTTGTATCTCAGTTTCTTCCGAAGCTTGATGTTGATTTTTTAAAAAACGTGTCCTCTTCCATGGAAAAATTAGTTATATCTTTCCTTCCCTCTCTCCTTCTCTCTTTTAAATAACAGAATTAAATGACCGGCAAGAGAAAGGCAAACATTTGCCATTCATTTATGGAATTGGTGAGTAACGTTCACATTTGGTCTCAGTTTATCAAGCTGCCTACAAACGATGCAGATGGTTTAATGAGAGGTTCAAACACTCTGCCTTTTGAAATCACCAGGGTTTGGTTTTGGTTTTTTGCTAAAGGAGAAGATCCTATTCTGGTAGGTATATTGTCTGCTTTCACCAGATCAGAAATTTAAACTTTTCCTGGACTTCTAATTTTATGCCAAGTTCAGATGTTTTGTAAAACCATGGTTTCCTTCTGTATCAGTAAGGCTGCCCAACCCATGGTTCTTCCATGCATTTTCCTCTGCTCTCTTAGGTAGCAGAGAAGTAGGAGATACAAAACATTTTCCTTTAAACTAACAGCCCTACATATAATGCGTTGCAGTAATCTAACCTAGAGGTTACCAGAGCATAGATGACAGATGTTAGGCTATCTTTGTCCAGATTGGGGCGCAACTGGGCTACCAGCCAAAGCTGATAGAAGGCACTCAGCATTGCTGAGGCCACCTGAGCTTCAAGCAATAGCAAAGGATCCAAGAGTACCCCTAAGAGGTGTATCCACTCCTTCAGAGGGAGTATAGCCCCAACAAACCTGAACCCAGATGAACCCCACATTGAAGGCTCCATAGGGCCAAACAGTCCATCCAAGTAGAATTGGAACCACCACAAAGCAGTGCCCTACCCACCCCTAACTTGGACAACCGCTCCAGAATGATTTCATGGTCGATGGTATTGAAAGCTGCTGAGAGGTTGAGGAGAATTAACAGGGACACATTTCCCCTATCTGTCTCCTGGCAGATATCATCATACAGGCTGACCAAAGCGGTTTCTTTGCCCAAACAGGGCTTAAACTTTGATTGAAATGGATCTAGAACAGCCTTTCTCAACCTGTGGGTCCCCAGATGTTGAACTGCAACTCCCATCACCCCTAGCTAGCAAGGCCAGAGCTCAGGGATGATGGGAGTTGTAGTCCAACAACACCTGGGGACTCACAGGTTGAGAACCGCTGATCTAGAAGGTGAAGTTCCTCTTAAAGTATACCCATTGAAATTAAGACATAAGCTACTAGTGTCCAGTAATTTCAGTGGAACTAATCTGAGCATGACTGCAATGGGATACAGAATCATATGAGTTCACAGGTACTTAAAATACCTAGTCGAACTCACAACTGATGCACGAGATCAATGGTGTATTGCATCCCTGCCAGGCGACCTCCAATGAAAGCTCTAATCAAGGATCACCCACCACCTTCCAAGGCCACCTGTTCCACGGCTGAGCAGTGTACCATTAGGAAGCTGATGCTAACGTTTAATCTGGATCTCATTTCATGTAATTTTAACTTGTGGGCTTCAGCTCTATCCTAAGAGTTTGGAGCAACAGGGAGCAAATTTGCCCCTGCCCTCTGTGCGACAGCCTTTCCATGTGATCCGATGTTGCTTTTCCAGCTGCGAATGTTAAAACAGGAGAGATTTTCCACGCAACGTTTCCAGACAAGGGGCCCGATGTGGATCTGCGGTCTGCCAGTATCTTAACGGGAGCCAAGGTAAGAATACACGTGTTTCAGTTTTCGGGAGATTAGAAAATGTAATTGTGAGATGTAATTTCTTGTGGCATTTGCCTGCCTTGCATCACAGGCGTTTCTGAAGCTGGTGCTCAGTTTGCAGTGCAGACTGTAGGAGTTTTAAATCAGAATCCCAAACACCATTAATTCATTACAGTGGATGCTCGGGTTGTGAACGTGATCCGTGCAGGAGGCATGTTCGCAACCTGCAGTGTTCGCAACCCGCAGCACCGTGTCTGTGCATGTGTGGGTTGCCATTCGGCGCTTCTGCGCATGCATAAAGCGCGACTGCCGAAACCCAGAAGTAACCTGTTCCGGTACTTCCTTGTTTGGGCGGGTCCATAACCCAAAAAAAGCAACCTGAAGCATCTGTAACCCAAGATATAACCCAAGGTAATTTTAGCATGGGCAAACACAGGAATTATGTGTGTGCGTGTGTGTGACCGCATGTGCAAAGCCTCCAGATAAATACATACATGACTCTCCTGCTGCCTTTTCATTTTGGGGCGTTAACACGCTGTTCCGAAATTGTTGTTTTGTAGATGGTTAACGTTTATGACTCAAGAAAGGAGCAACTGTGCATTGGCCCTTACTTTTGGATGCCTTTTCCCCATGTGGACTTCTGGCTAGCCCAGGATGATCAGCACATCTTGCAGGTAACTGGTCCTCATGAACAAGATGGTGGCGGGATCCCAATGAAATGCCCAGAGAAACTTGGGGTGCTTTCGTTTCTGAAGATTAAGCAGTTTCATGCCCCTTATTTGTTAAATGTATTTGCCACTTTTCCTCCTGGGAAAGATGGCAAATGGCTTTATGTGAGGCTGTCCCCTCCCTTTCAAAAACAGAACGAAACAAACAAAATACTGGATTTGTTAGTCACTTGTTACCCAAAGCTCTCCCAAGTGAGTTAGGCACATTTTAAAAAAATAATATTAATATATTATAACATAAAAACAAAACAGCAGCTGCAGGAAGTTCTGACAGCGCAGCAAAAACAAAGCAACATGATCTCAGTCTAGAAAGAGGCCTGAGGGGAAAGGCAAGGCCAGAAAGTTGTTGGCAAAGGTGCCAGGCAGACCTTGCTGGGGACAATATTCCTCAGATGGGGAGCCATAACTGAAAAGGCCCTTCTCAAGATCTGGAGAAAGGCCTTATAAATTCTAGGTAGGCTTATAATCGGGAGAGGTGCTTCAGAATATATTGGGGTATAAGCTGTAAGCTTTATAGGTGAAAACCTATAGGAATTTAATAATAATGAATAAAACTACTACTTTGAATTGGGCTCAGAAAGCATACAGCCACTGTAGCTGTAACAAAATAGGTGTTGCATGATCTGTTTGAATTAAGCCTGTCAAAAGTCAGGGAGCTGACTTTCTGTTCTAGGTGAAGCTTCTGAACCATTTTCAAAGGCATCCCCACATAAAGCACTTTACCCTGACAATGCAACAACCCTGTGTGCAAGTTAGATTAAGTGTGTGTAACTGGTCCAAGGTCACCTTGTGAGTTTCATGACCAAATGGAGATTTTGTACCAAGTCACTCCAGCCCTAGTCTGACATTCTAACCCATGGATAGGGATCTCCAGGCCTTTCTTATGCTGATGGGATTGCCTTGGAGGTGGGGGGACGGGGGACAGGTAGAAGTAGCGACAAAGGTGTATTTTAACTCTGCAATTTGTTTTCCAGAATCTCTCGACGTCGCCTCTGGCTGAACCGCCTCACTTCGTTTCCCACATTAGAGCGACTCTGATGTACTTGAAAGAGCATCCCTTTCCAGATAAGACACTGTTTCCTAGCAGAAAACCTTGGATATACAGGAAAAACGAGAGTGGCCTATGGGAGAAGGTCTCTTCCGACCAGATGTGACTTTTGAAAGAGTCCGAGTGAGACTCCGAAGGTGTGAATTGTGCCAAAGGAGGAACAGCCATTCCGGATGGCAGAGACTGCACTTGACTTCAATGAATAGCTCCCCCCCCCGCCTTTTGCTAAAATGAAACAAGACTGTGGAAGCCGACCCTGTTTGCACAGCGGCATAGCCTCAAAAAGTTCTCAAAGACTCAAATAATAACAAAGACACGTGAGGTTTCTATATTTTTACTGGATGAGATTCTGTCTCTGTGGGGCTCAAGGTATAAAGCAGGCCTCCCTGTCACGCCACTGAGGAGGGTGCAATATCCTTCAGACATGCACATCCTTCCCAAGTTCTGGGGTGCTGTTTGGATTTGTGGGAGCTCTGAGCCAAGAGTCCTCTGTCATGAGCCCCGAGCCACAATTGGCAGGCTTGCAGTGCTGTGTATAGCATTGTAATTCTGGGTCCAGCCCTCATTTTTTAAGTCCCACCCCCCACTTTCGTGTTGGTCTGGGGTACTGCCAAAAATTAAAAGGCCAGCTTGAGCCAGTTGCCCAGTGTTTCCCCCCCTTAATAGCTTTATTTGAAACAGGTGGATTGCAGCTAGTATAGAACATCTCTGGATTATTTGTGGCAATCTCTGGAGCAGTTTGCATGCAAGGAACTCACTGCATAGCTATCTGCGGAAGGAACTGGAGTCCAAAGCAAAGTTATGGCCTTAAGGGGAAAGATCTCAAATGGATGCTCAGAAAAGCAATCTGCACTTCCCCGAGGGAAGTAAATTGTACACAGGAAAAAGGTAACATGCTTTTGCCAGTACAGTGATTGACAGGTGGCTTTACAGGGATGTGTAACTTTTGGCCCTGCAGACTCCAACTCCCATCAACTCCAACCAGCATGGCCAGTGGTCAGGGATGATGAGAGTTGCCAATCCCATAGATATGAATGGGAAACCCTTTTCGGGGTAGCGGGAAGATAGACATGCGCCTGAGCATGAAAGTTTATTTTCCTCTTGAACTGCTTACATGTGAAAACCTTGACACAAACTCAGATACTAACAAGTTGGAGAACCTTTATTGAATCATTTGGGAAGTATCTAAATTAGGTCTGTATCCCAGCAAAACTGCTGGCTTAACAATATAAAAACATTAAAATTTGTATTAATGATTATAACTTCAACCCATTTCTCCTCAGTGAACCCCAAGTTAATATTCATTTTACCAAATAAAATGCCAAGGAAGACGAGAATTTGTACTTTAAAAACAAAACAAAACACCCCAGTTCTTATTTAAACAAAGCAAATCTATTAAGGTTGTCTGTTTTTTAAGGATTCCCAGTTCCTTAGAATAAAGAATGAATCAACAGTACACTTAACAGTAGTCCTCATCACACACCAAGGCAATGCCCAATGCATTTTGCTCATCAAAATCCACTAGCATAGAAAATACTTTGAAGGATATTACAAGCCTATTTTCAGAGAAGTTTGCTTCCTCGGGCCAAGGACCAAACCAGATATTGCAACTATCATTCCCTCACACCATCTACCTTCTCCACGCCTGGAACACATAACTGACTGCTAATGTAACTTGGACCACCATGACCATAAATTACTATCTTTATAGCAGGGTGGGAAATTATATGCATTTTGCCTTCAATCTGACCTTCAGCTTATATGTACTTTCACTATGTGTTTGGTTACTTGAGTTTCAAAGCAGTTCCACTCTAGGTTCAGACAAGCAACTTCTTCCACTATGACATGGTAGACTCCTCTTGTGTTGAATGTTCATTTTCTATGCCTGGGTGCTGCCGCTGCATTATTTAGGAAGGCAAAATATAATCACTATAATATTCCCTTGCAAACTGCCATGCTTTCATTCAGCATCAGTGTGAGTACAGGATTAGGCTGTAGTTCGTTACCAGTCATTGCAAGGAGGAAGCTATTAACTCCAGGAAAGGTCCTTTAGGAAAAAAGGGATCAACCCCCCTTAAAAAAAACAAAAACTATGAATTTTGAAGTAATTGATCACAGACTGGCCTGGGGCTTGATCACATAAACTCTCTCCTAGGATTTTCTTACCACATGAAAAGATGCAAGTTCAATAGGAACAGAATTAAAGCAATCACTAAAGTGAATGCATTGTAACAGGGGGATGAAACAGGCTTCTGAATATTTTCTCTTTGATTAAAGAAAAAAAGTTAGCTCATTTCTTTAAATAGTGCAGCAGTGTAAATAACCTAACAATTTCTTTGGGTATTTACAATATCTAGCAAATGTAAACTACCGATCAGAACAATCCAGGATAGCAGTACAGGAAACATCACAGATATGCAACATTGTCAGCTCAAAAGTGTTTCACGAATACCTTTCGAAAGGTGTCAAAGAGACTCTGGGGGGTGAGTTGCTCTAAAGCAAAACTATTCCATTGGGTTTGTCTCCTAACGGCCTGAAGCAGGAAAGTGTGGGATATCTGTTCCCAGCAGCCATGGTGAGGAATACTTCTTCAAGAGGAGTGTTGGCCTCAGACTGCGAAACTTTTGCTGCAGGTTTATCTGGTGGTGGTAGGGAATGCCCAAAGTGGTGCTCAATCACTTATATATGTACACATGAAGCAAACTTTCAGAATTATTTTTAAAAGGCTATTCATAAAACCAAGGGAACCGTATGGAGGGGTGCCTATAGATTTACCTCTAAAAATAGGTATTTAAAAATAAGGTAGTGAGCAGTTGGTAGATTTATTAAACAGTTAGAATCTTCTTTTCTTTTTTACAAAAACACATAGCACCAAGTGCAATTGATCATTCCAACCTAAAGGGAAGTGTCTGGGTAGAGCATCTTGAAAATTAAGCAGCAAACCATTCTTTAGGATGCCAGCTGGAGACAAGCTGTATCCTGCATTTGCAAACTTCAGGGGCGAAGAAACTGCTGTTTACCACCTGGGCAATGTGAACGTAAGCCGGACAGAAAGCAACAATGGCAAAGTGTACAGGAAAAACCAGGCCGATGCCCCCCGCAGAGAAGGCGAAAGAGGGTGGGGTGGGGAGAAAAGGCTTCTTCCACTAAACTCTGTGCAAAAATCTCCAGTCGATCACAAGTTTAACAGTAGTCGTTACTGTACTAACTGTGGCACTGTTCACATTTTAAATGCATCATTAGGCTGCCCCTGCTAGAGAGGGAGTGCATTTTTTTTGTACAAAGTCTTAAAATGCACAGGGTCTGGATTTTATCTTAGACTCTCTTGTTCCTCGGATGTAGTGCAGTCATTTGCCAGGGCCTTCGCCTTGTCGCCCCGGGAATCTTCAGGGCTTTCCGGGTTCGGAAGCATGCTCTCTTCTGGCTGTTTTGAATCACCTTGCCCAGCAGGGGGAGCTGCAACAGGCCTCTGCTCTGCCCTCTCCAGATCATCAATGTGACTCACGGAGCTGGTCTCACTGAACCCATCCGAGTTCCTCAAGGACCTTCTAAACAGCTTTTGTCCTGGGGCAAAATATACACACTTGATTTAGTGCTACGCAGCCACGGCAAGGTCTGAAATGCTGCCTGCCTGTTTCCGCAGCTGGGAATTTATGGATGGAAAACCAAGCCGGTTCATAAGGTTGATTGGGGCATCGGTGGTAGACATTTATTTATATATTTCATAAAAATGTTATGCTGTTTGTAAAAATAAATTAATCCTCAAAAAGGTTTACAAAGAGTAAATAAAATTATCGGTAAAAACAACTATTAAAAACATTCAGAAAAAATAAAATCCACAGCAAACTAAAAACAGATTAAAACACGTTGACAAGGTGTCGTCTGCCTGGTGTCATCAGGCAAGGAGTTCCAAAGCATAAGTGCTGCTCCGCCATAAAAGTTTGATTCCTTACAAATATGGAACGAGTATTATGTGGCACCTGCCCTGCCACACTGCCAGTTGATCAAAGTGATCAAGTGGGCATATAGGAGTTAAGATGATCTTGCAAATAGATATGCCCTGGGCATATTTGTGATTCTGGGCACGTACAGCAAAAAAGAGAGAGAAAATGATGGAAGCGGGAATGGGATTCAGCGTTCCAAGCTTATAAAACACTGTCCCATTTGCCCTAATGGAATGGCTTCTACTGAGACCTACTTCTAAGCAAGACACTTGGTTCTCACCAACGGTGAAACTCTCCAGCAGCTTCTCTGAAACGCGACAGAAGGGAAGACTTACCAGGGAACCTCTGCTTTGCACGGCTTGACGTGGGAGTGGGAGGTGGGGTGTTCCCAGTGCCCTGTACTTTGGAGACGTACGTGGGCTCTGTAGATTCCAAAGAACCTGGCAAAGGGAAGAGGGTTTGGTTAGTGGCCCCTCAGATCATACCTGAAAACTAGGTTTAACGTGCCAAATTATAGGATGGTATTTATCATCTGATCCTATTTAGCTGAACTTTATTGTACCAAAGGCACTTCTGTCTCACAACCTTCCATTTAGATTTCAACACAACAACATTCCACAGCAAACCACGATTGGAAAGCTGCTGCTGCTGCTGCTGCTGCTGAGTCTTCTGAGCACAGTGGTACATTAGATGCTACTTCTGAAATATAGCATCTTCTGTGGAACTCTTCAGCTGCTCCAAGTGAAGCTATCTGCAAACTTCTGAATGGCCCTCCCAGGCTTTTCCAGAGCCTGGGAGTTTGAGAACACTCCCAGTTCTCAATGTGGAAGGGCTGAGTCAGTTTTTCCACGTGGGGTTGAGAAGTTTTAGGAAGAGAGGGACGTATGCAAAACATCCTGTGTGCTATTAGACGATGACTATAGGAAGAGTCCTTCTGAATCTGGCTTAACGTCCATCTATTCCACCATCCTGCCTCCTACAAGGACCAATCTGATGCCACTGGAATTCCCCAAGCAGGGTATGAAGGTAATAGCCCTCTTCCTATGCCTGTTCCCCATCAAGTGTTATCCCCAAGGTAGGTAAGGTAAAGGGACCCCTGACCATTAGGTCTAGTCGTGGCTAACTCTGGGGTTGCGGTGCTCATCTCGCTTTTTGGCCGAGGGAGCCGGCGTACAGCTTCCTGGTCATGTGGTCAGCATGACTAAGCCGCTTCTGGCGAACCAGAGCAGCGCACGGAAACGCCGTTTACCTTCCCGCCAGAGCGGTACCTATTTATCTACTTGCCCTTTGATGTGCTTTCAAACTGCTAGGTTGGCAGGAGCAGGGACCGAGCAATGGGAGCTCACCCCATCACGGGGGTTCAAACCGCCGACCTTCTGATCAGCAAGTCCTAGGCTCTGTGGTTTAACCCACAGCGCCACCCGTGTCCCATCTCCAAGGTACACTGCCCCTAAACTTGGAAGTTCTATTCAGTTATCACAGAATGTAACAAGAGCCAGGCTGGATCAGACCAAAGGTCCAACTAGTCCACTGTACTGCCTGTAACAATAGCTAACCAGGAGCTTCTGGAAGGGCGTCACCAGCAGGGCATAAAGGCAGAAGCAGAGAAACCAGGACAGGAACAGCATCCATAACCCTCCTCCTTCAAAACCACCACAGCCGCACATATACTTTGAAGGGCCTACTAATTCATTGCTCCCGCAAGTTGCTAACGTTGGTTCAACCCCCCAAATCATTGGTATAATCAAGTTTCACCCCACCTGCTGTTAGGTTAAATGTTCTTCCCTTTGGTGAAGCGTGAAATGGAGAAAACCAGTTGAGCACAGAGCCCACTACAGGAATCTGTCGGAGCAGCCCCTGAGAAAACAAACGGGGTTGGGGAAAAGATCAGTGTGTTGCCGAGAAACAGGATGCAGCCTGGTTGCAGCAGCTAGTGCTGCTGCTGGGAAATGGCTTAACTTGGGGCACTCACCTCTTCAAGGAGTCTTTCCTCATTTGCTTTCTGCAGCTGAACCTGCGCTTCCTGTATGCCTTTCCGTACAACTTCAGTCATGTTTTCCAGCAGCTGATTAGAAATTGAACAGCACACCTTATTAGCATTTCTTGTATTCCTGATCTGGTATGGTGTTGCTAGTGCATTACCTCCAATGTAGGAATACCAAGAATCATGGATGACTGCCCATATTGACTTGAGAGAGCTAGCTGAGCTTACAAATGGTAAAAATAAAAACTGGTGCATGCACAGCTGTTTTGCAGGCACTAATAGGACTGGGACTTCTTTCCCCTTCTGCCACATTCAAACAGTCAACCCCACTGCATTGCAGGGGTTGGTCTAGATGACCCTTGGGTCCCTTCCAACTCTTAAGATTCTATGAAAGTTTCTTTAAGGTGCTTGCCACTGTTCACAGATCGATCAGCAGCCAGGTTTGCACAGCATGGCAAGCTAAGAACAAACCTTGGCTGCAGCTTGTCCTGGTTTGGATGACATGCTATGCCAATTGTTGGCTTAGCTCAGCACAGCGTAGCACTAAAAAGAGACCAGGAAGTGGTTGCATGTTACTCTCCAGCAGCAAGCTGATCAGTGTGTTAATAGTCTCTGGATTTGCTATTGATGACAGCTGGAAAGGAAGCAAGCTGTTACCAGAAGCTGTGGAGTAGTTCATTATGTCCCCCCCCAAGGAAATAAAATCCATTCATTAATTACTTGCTGCCCTATAGAAAGTTAACCACCCTGGAATTAAAATGGAACTATCATGAGCTATTTAAGTGATTTATTTATTTGGATAAAAAAAAAAATACTGAGAAGGGAGCTGCAATGATCAATTTAATTAAGATGCTGCAGCTGGGAGAGGACGCAATTCCTAAGCTGGTTGTTATTGCTTTGCTCATGAATCAGTTCTTATGTGTTTAACACCTTGTGATAATCCAAACGTTAGCAATTTATGATGTGGCACATTGAATAAAGGAACACACACACACACACACACACACACACAGAGGGAGTTATGGAAAAGAAGTCAAGTAAGTGCCAATGCGTCATTTTTGTGGTGACAGACTAGCATAGCTTCTAGAAGGAGAATACATTTATCATTAAGGGGCCTATAGGAAAACTAAGCGCAGGACAATGAGTATGACCAAGAAGAGGTCTGCTCATTATGCTGCCACTCTGCAGTCTTGTACGGTCAGTACATACCCTTGAATGCTCTTCAATTTCTCGGCCCGTCGCCGCAATAGTTTCAATCAGCTCAGAAACATCAAGGTCCTCAGTGACCATTCCAATATAAATACAGTTTTTCTCCCCTCCAAATTCTGGGCCTGAGAAGTGGGGGAAAGAGGTAGAATGAGGTTCGCAAACACTTTAGAAATCGTAAACATGCTTGTTTTAAATAGGCATTGAACTTATTTTTAAAGAGAGGTTTTAGGGCTCCTGGATTCAGGGTAAGCCACAGCCCTTCCCCATCAAAAGTGCTTCTCTCTTCCACTCTTACTCGCTTTTTGAAAATTCCAAATTCTGGAGAATTTTAAAATTTTGCGACTAGAACAATTAAAAGTGATCAGAGGAAGTTAAATATAAAAATGCAAAATTCCTCTGTTTGGTAGAGAAACCAGTATTATTGAATTGTTACAGGGGATTACACACACACACACACTGATACCTAGACTTCCCCATCATTTCACTGCCCCATTGAATAGTTTCAGAAGTAGTTTATTACCTAAGGAAAACAACAGATCTGATTCCAGCTCATTTAGTTTTTTCAATAGTTCGTTGTTAATCTTCTCCACTTCTTTCTCCTGTTTGTCTTCATTCTGCCCCTCGTACCTTTCAAAACCAATTCAGATGGACTATTTATGGTAGTGGTAGAGTTTTGCAGTAAAAACTGTAAAATCCTATCTTGCTGTCCAAGAACAGTTTGCAAAAAATTTGCCTTGATTATTCATTGTACACCATGTCAACGTTACTGAAAATTTTCAGTCACACTGTCATTTGTGCTTTGCACAAATTTGCTCCAGAAGTATGCATGTAGTCTGTTTAACCTGAGCAGTCCTAAACCCTATGAGTACATTGGAAAAATAAAAAGACACTTTGAAAATACCGAAGTGGGAAACCATGATCAAATATGTTTGACATTATGCAAATATTAAAATGGTAGTAAATGGTAACAACTCAGAGTAGGAAGAAAACATCCAGTAAAGTGGAATGGTGGCAGATTCAGCACAAAGAAAAGGAAATACTTCTTTCCACTGAATTTGCTGCTGAAAGATTTGGCGAGACAGCCACTAGCTCAGATGGCTTAAAAAGACAAATTCATAGAGGATATGCCTCTCAATGGCTACTGGGTGAACCAATGAGCAAATCGCACAGCCAAACTCTTCTGGAAACAGGAAGAACTGGTTGCTCCTCAGCTCAGTTTGGAAGCTTGTCTATATGCAGCCTAGAGCTCTCAAAGAGCCTTGAGGAAGTCTGTGCAGAGCAGCCACTCACCTTACCACTCCAAGGCCTGGCCAGCTGAGGTCTTCAACATAGGCAAGACCTACAGTTCTTTTCACTTCCTGCTCAAACTCCTCCCTGAGTTGCAGTGTGCACGTCAGCACCGGGACCTTCAGTTTAAGGCAGTCCACCAACTGGTCAACGTCTTGCACTTCAGTTCCTAAAACTGAAACGCTTGGTCGATTAGCATGTTCTATGGTAAACACAGAGGCCAGCAGTACTGTTTGGAAATGGTGTTTAACCCCAGTTAAACTTTCATATATGCATAAACGTGATTCCCGTATATGCTGGTGAGGGTGTGGGGACAGGATTCCTCTTAGTGGTAGCACGCAGGATTATACCCACATTCTTGAAGGATTAGAAGGCGCACACTTGAATTCTTGGTACAAGAAAGTATGGTGTATTGCGCTTATGGAAAAACTGACTCATGAATTAAGGCTGGAAATAGGAACAAAGCAAAAGACACCTTTGCAGGAGAATGCTGGGAATTAACTTTGCTCACAAATTCTCCAGAAAACCAAAGGACCAGTTCCAAAGGTTTATACTAACTTGTGGAACAAAAGTGTTTCACAGATACATACTGTTATAAGGTGATGTCTCAAAGCAGAGACATCACCTTGCCGACAAAGGTCTGTGTAGTTAAAGCTTTGGTTTTCCCAGTAGTGATGTATGGAAGTGAGAGCTGGACCATAAAGAAGGCTGATCGCCGAAGAACTGATGCTTTTGAATTATGGTGCTGGAGACTCTTGAGAGTCCCATGGACTGCAAGAAGATCAAACCTCTCCATTCTGAAGGAAATCAGCCCTGAGTGCTCACTGGAAGGACAGATCCTGAAGCTGAGGCTCCAATACTTTGGCTACCTCATGAGAAGAGAAGACTCCCTGGAAAAGACCCTGATGTTGGGAAAGATGGAGGGCACGAGGAGAAGGGGACAACAGAGGACGAGATGGTTGGACATGAAGCTACCAACATGAGTTTGACCAAACTGCAGGAGGCAGTGGAAGACAGGAGTGCCTGGCGTGCTCTGGTCCATGGGGTCACGAAGAGTCAGACACGACTAAACGACTAAACAACAACTATTATAAGTTGTTGTTTATATACCGGAATACAGGTTTTCATAATGTATCTGGCGCGGTCTCCAGGGAGTTTTAAAGAGTAACAATTTTAATAGAAAAAAAAAGAAAAGGAGTAATTTCACTCATATGTGGTGGTGGTGTTTTAAGTAGGTTAGCTAAGACCAATGTTAGAAACTGAGGTATGAAAGCTAGGAGCTAAATAGTACCTTAATTCTAGGTTCTGGGCACAACAATGGAATGTTGAGGCGTGCTTTTTTATAACAAGAATACAAAGCTGAAAATGAATGAACTGGAGCTAAAATATTAACTTCATTTTTCACATGGTTTAGTCCTTCCTCTGCCCACCCCCCTAATATTCTTTAGAGGGTCTCTTCTCCAGTCTTCAGAGAGTAGCTGGAAGTGGGGAGGCAGAAAAAGGTCCTCCTTTCCTTCCACTCTGCAGTTTCAAACTGAAATCTTAGGCGCAATACTGTGCCCAGAGCTCAGAAACTGCCTGCGCTAATAAAATTCTCTGTTGCAAAATGTGTCTAGAACAATAGGAGTTTTGAACACTGGCTAAGACTCAAAGTTGGGTATGACCCAAATAACATGCAGGCTACAACTGATGCAAGATCACAGACGTCTGGGGACTTCTGGAACCAGATGAGGGTAGAACAGGGAGTAACAGAGTGGGGGGCACTTAGGAGCACTCCGCCAATGCACACGGTGGTCAAGAATGGAACCCCCCTGTGAAATGGTCACTGCCTGTATATGGCATTGCAACAACCCCCTCCCCCCCAAAAAAAAATTTAGTCAAATGTGTCCAGTTACCTGCAGAAGTCATTAATGGGCTAAAACGCACACAAGCGCCTTCATCCTCCAGTTCTACCAAGTCAACTCCACTGGCAGGCACCAACTGAGACAACTGCTCTCCCAGCTGATGAGACAAAGCAAGATTAAAGGGGTGTTATTGATCACCCATTACTCATAACTTATTTACTCCTCCCCTTTTTCTCTCTCATCTACCTATGTACTACTCCCAGTCAGTCCCCCTTTTTTGCTCCACATTGCTTAGTTTCTGTTGTGGTTTTTGCTCAGCTCAAGGAGTCTTAGCCATCTTCCCAGCCTCAGAATAGTGTGTGTGTGTGTGTGTGTGTGTCTTTCCAGCAACTGCGAAGCAATCCCCACCCTTTCTGCATCCCTGGAGTTATAAGGAAGGCTGGGGTAGTTTGGCGGCTGCATTGTCAAAGCAATCAGAATGCCCTGGCCATCCAGTCTGCCAGCCTTTCTTGCTCCAGAAGCAGGGAGGTGGGGGGGGCAGCAGTGTTCCTTGGCTGCTGCTTGGTCATGGCAAGTTGTGGGTCAGAAGGATGGGCAAGCTCTGTGCCTCCTTTTCCCATGAGAAAGATAGGCAGAGCTTCCTTGGTCCCTGCTCAGCTTTTTAAATTTTTTAAATAAATAAATAAAAGCAAATAACGTTACAGCAGCTAGAAAAACCCAATAGGAGGGTATTTTACATACATGAAAATATAACAAAAATATAACAAAAAACACTAGGCACTGCCTTATGTTTAATCTTCTGTTTCAATATAAATCAGCTCTAAGGCTCAGAACTACCGTATTTTTCGCTCTATAAGACGCACCAGACCACAAGACGCACCTAGTTTTTGGAGGAGGAAAACAAGAAAAAAAATATTCTGAATCTCAGAAGCCAGAACAGCAAGAGGGATCACTGCGCAGTGAAAGCAGCAATCCCTCTTGCTGTTCTGGCTTCTGGGATAGCTGCGCAGCCTGCATTCGCTCCATAAGACGCACACACATGTCCCCTTACTTTTTAGGAGGGAAAAAGTGAGTCTTATAGAGCAAAAAATACGGTAATTCCCCAGGGTCAAAGAGACCATGCCCTTGGTTCCACCTGAGAGGACACCATGCAGGGTTCCAATTCAGCAGATGTGCCTTGAAAGCCACATCACCCAAAGGGAAGGAAGAGGCAACCACAACGTTCTGCTTGGCTACTGAGGCCAGTCCCAAATTGTGGGCCTCCCTGCTCATGGTAACGTACATGGGATTCCCATCCAAGTAACGCATGAGCCTCCAGATCTGCTAAGCTTCTGCGAGTGCTGCTGCATCATGCTTTGGTCTGTCCCCCGAGTTTCTGCCGTAGGAATCTTGACCATCAACCATCTTCTCTCTAAAAGCCTGCTCGGAATCAGGCTGCTTGTGCACACAAGGGGCGGGGGGAAGGCTTAGCTATTTTGAGCCCCATCCCCAAGTTCAGAAAGCTGACCAGGTGAAATGTACCGCTCCCAACAGCAGCGTGACCTCATGGGGAAGATTAACACAATAACTGAGGGCACATAAAATGAGCCTGTAAGCTGCTATGGACACAGCTCTTTTTGAAAAAGAAGCATATAGGTAAACTCAATCAAGGCCATGCCACCAAGAGCTGCCTCCATGTCTATGCTCTGTTGTAACACTATAGACCAGGCATAGGCAAACTCGGTCCTCCAGATGTTTTTGGCCTACAACCCCCATGATCCCTAGCCAGTAGGACCAGTGGTCAGGGATGATGGGAATTTTAGTCCCAAAACATCTTGAGGGCTGAGTTTGCCTATGCCTTTGGGACACTATAGCAGCTGCTCCTGCACTGAATCAGTAAATTTTAGAACCCACTCAAGTTCAAATGAAATGCTTGTCAGACAAAAGACCTGACATAAGCAGCGTGTATTGGGATTGTTTTCCTCTGCACAAAGGGGTCAGTGATTATACTCAAAATGTTTGATTGACTGATGTCTGGCATGCCTATGAAGAGATAAGGAAGAATACTTACCCACTGATTAAAAGTATCACAAATGTATCTCTCGTTGCCAGTAATTGTAGGTGTTTGGGCAGAATGTAACATATGATCTGAATTCAAAGAAAAAGGGAAACTGAATTTCCTGGGTTAAAAGCATTTTGGCAGATGCTAAAGAATAATTCATTCATCCTACTTTTCTCCCTTGAACTGATACAGAAGTGAACATTCATATCTTCATATTTTCTATAATGCACTTTTTGGACATGGAACCAAGAACTTAAGTTTGGAAGGTTTAGGTTTGGAAGCACAACATGTTCAGCACTTTGATGCACTGGTCGTAACAAATGCTTGACCTGAGTCTGATTTGAAACCACACATAATCTAAATTTACAGGAGACTTATGGCAGCTTTGAATGCGAAAATGTGACAGGAATTGTCAGCAGGAATAATGCATGAGATTGGGGAGAGCTCTGACATTTATGGGCTGTAATCAGCCAAGTCATACTCAGAGTAGGCCCACCGAAATTATGGCCCATTCATTTTTAATAGGTCTACTCTGAGTATGACTAAAACTGGGTACAGGCTGCACGTATTAGCTGCTCCAACTAGTGTTCCTTTATTTTCTGCAGCAAAAAGAGATCCTGTGTGTTTTCAAACCATATCTTAAGAATTACCTCTTAACTTTCTACAGTAAATTGCATTTTCATTCCTTTTTATGCTCCAGAGCTAAAATTCTCTGTAATGCATGTAAAAATGCTGTGCTTGAAGCTTACCATTAGAAAAAGAAGACAACCACCCATTTTAATGTTGCATATTAGAAAGGAAACACCCACAGGATACAAGTTGCCAAATATTTGCCCTAGGAAGACAGTTGTATTTATTTGAACTTTTAGCAAGTGATTAAATGACATGGATCTGCTATTGTTACAGTTGTTTCCTGCCTTTGAAGTGCCCTCCAGACTGTCAGTATTTTGTGGGAGGGATTCAAATCAAAATCAGAAATGTAGGGTTGTTCCCAATAGTAGTTATTCTCAGAGCAGTTCTTCTCGTTGAAATTAATGAGCAAGGCACACATATTTAGGTCTATTAATTTCAGTGGGTGTACTCTGAATTAAACATAAGTTGGATACAACTCTTGGGTTTGCAGAATTAAAGTGGATTCAACAACAAATTTGCTTTTTAAAAGACCCCAAACTTTTATGGTAGGGAAATAGTCCTTTGAAGAAAAGCTGGGGGGGGGGGGATAGAATTGTAGAGTTGGAAGGGCCCCCAAGGCTCATCAAGTTCCAACCCCCTGCATTTCAGGAATCTCAGTTAAAGCATCCATGACAGATGGCCATCCAACCTCTGCTTAGAAACCTCCAAGGAAGAAGAGTATTGTGGTGAGAAATACAGATGGCTAAACTTCAAATGGCTTAGTCATGCTGGCCACATGACCCGGAAGCTGTCTGTGGACAAACCCCGGCTCCCTTGGCCACTAAAGCGAGATGAGCGCCGCAACCCCAGAGTCGGTCACAACTGGACCTAATGGTCAGGGGTACCTTTAAAGGTAAAGGTACCCCTGCCCGAGCGGGCCAGTCTTGACAGACTCTGGGGTTTGTGCGCCCATCTCACATCTATTGGCCGGGGGCCAGCGCTGTCCGGAGACACTTCCGGGTCACGTGGCCAGCGTGACAAAGCTGCATCTGGCGAGCCAGCGCAGCACACGGAACGCCGTTTACCTTCCCGCTGGTAAGCGGTACCTATTTATCTACTTGCACCCGGGGGTGCTTTCGAACTGCTAGGTTGGCAGGCGCTGGGACCGAACGACGGGAGCGCACCCCGCCGCGGGGATTCGAACTGCCGACCTTTCGATCGGCAAGCCCTAGGCGCTGAGGCTTTAACCCACAGCGCCACCCGCGTACCTTTACCTTTACCTTAAACTTCAAAAATAGGGTCTTAAGTTCAATATAGATGTTAACACCCCTCCAACAAAATGAAAGAACTTGCATTTGCTATTATTTTAGTCAAAACAGCTCTCTTTTATAAGAATTCAAATTTCAAACGTGTTCATAATAAAAATCAACAAAAGCAATGTGATTATAATGTATTTTCACTGAACTCTACTCACCTATATGTGACAGTTCTGGGGAAAACTTAAATACCACCACAGGAGAGCTAAGTTCATCTTCAACCTTAGAAATGGGAAATTCAGAAAAAAAAAAAAATAAAACCCACATTCCAAAATGTTGTGAGAGCATCTTAAGGCTGTGTACAGAAAATTAATTCTCCAGGGCCCATGTCATTACCACATCTGGCATTAGTGCTAACATTCAAATTGCAAGAGAAGAAGAAGAAGAAGAAGAAGAAGAAGAAGAAGAAGAAGAAGAGTTTGGATTTGATATCCCGCCTTTCACTCCCTTTGAGGAGTCTCAAAGCGGCTAACATTCTCCTTTCCCTTCCTCCCCCACAACAAACACTCTGTGAGGTGAGTGGGGCTGAGAGACTTCAAATAAGTGTGACTGGCCCAAGGTCCCCCAGCAGCTGCATGTGGAGGAGCGGAGACGTGAACCCGGTTCCCCAGATTACGAGTCCACCGCTCTTAACCACTACACCACACTGGCTCCAGATTTGAAAGACAGCCTGTGTGGCTTAGTGGTTTACAGGGTTGGACTAGGATCTGCGAGACCAGGGTCCAAGTCCCTGCTGAGCCATGGAACTCCCTGGGTAACCTTGGGCCTGTCACAATCTTGCAGCCTCACCTGACTCAAGAGTTGTTGTGAGGATAAAATCGGGACAAAGAGAATATGCCACCTTTGAGCTTCTTGGAAGAAAGGTAGGCTATAAATGTGATAAAGCAAAATATAAAAACCAAGGCTGCAATCCAATAAGCATTTTCCCAAGTGTAAGACCCACTGAATTCCCCAAGGTGGTAAAACACCTCCCACTTATGCCAGGTGTTATTATCCCAGACCCACAGCTCAGTTTATGCAGGCAAAGAATCACAGAGGGTTTCAAACATACTTCTTTACACAACCGTCCAGATTCGTTAGAAGGCCATGCCTGTTTGCGTTGGATTTTGTCTAAAATCTGTCACCAGAGGTGGATTTAGGGAAGTGTGACCAGTTCAGTTGCACTGGGCGTCGAGCCTCAGGGGCACTGCAGGGGACGTTGCAACTATGATTTGCAATGGAGCGTGAGAGGCGGGGAGGGGGTGCCAAATTTTGGCGTCACACAGGGCACCACTGAAATCTGAGACCTCAAGGTCTGCCACTGTTGTCACTGTACTATATATGCAACAAGACCACTTTTTCTAAGCTGAAACAGGAATGTGGCAAGAAGATAGGGTGGGTTATGGGCTTAATATATTATTGCTATTGTTTTAAAAAATTAAGGTGCAAAAGGAAAACTTACTGAGGTTTTAATAAAATCCTGATTCTTCAAGTTTTCCAACAGCCGTTGACTCTAAAAGAGTAGAAGAAAGTTGGGAGCGGGAAAGAGATTAAACAAACAACAACTACATAAGCATTACAAAACTCATTAAATTCTTGATTGGTGTGTCAGCTCAATCAAGACTTAAATTTGTAGTGGCAAGCCAGAATCAACCTAAGATGCAGACTAGTCTTAGTGGTCCCTCCATCATCTGTAAATGGAATAACAACAAATTTGCTCAACGAGTCCTTGTGAGGTTGAAATCAAGATCCTAAAGCACTTCACACTTTTTTTAAAAAATGCAACATAAAATGATAAATGGCAACATGAATTTGCCTTTAGCTGCTTTAATTTAAAAGCGCCTCAAGTCATCAACACCACCACTTCCACCGGTCGAAAGACAAGTAGGCTGCTCTTGCAGCCGCCTATAAAAGCTTCCTAAATGGCCCCTGTTGGGAAGCCTGAAAGCTGCAGCATGAAGATTTTCTAAGAATCAATTAAATTATTAAAAAGCAGAGCAATATTCACAGTCTTCCTAGGATGATGCGTTCCTTAGCAACACAAACTGTTCACCTCTACTGGCTTTTGGTCAATTACTGCATACACAAAGGGTTGTTTCTGAGGGCTCTGATGGGGGCACCCCTTAGGTGCAGTAGTACCTCGTGTTATGTAACCTTCTGGTTACGTAAACCTCAGGATGCGAACACAGCAAACCCGGAAGTATTTTTCCGGGTTTCACTACACGCGCATGTTCTGAAGTGCTCTACCGCGCTGCGCACATGCGCACAACAAGCACCTCCGGTAGCGAAAACCTCAGGATCCAACCGGAGCTCCGTAACAGATCCCGTCCGCAACCAGAGGTACCACTGTATTACGGATCATCATCATCAACATTTCTCAGCCACTTAATACAAAAGAAGGTGTTTCAAGTTGACTTGACAGAATAAATCAACGACAAGCAAACTGAAACCAGAAAAAATATACAACAAATGACAATACAAAATACGTAAGATGCTCATCCAGTGCTCATTAAAAAGGACAACGCGTACCCACCCAAGTACATGCAACTGTCCTGAGTATAAGTGGGGAAACTGTATCCCTTCAACAGTGATAACTGAATGTACTGGTAAGGGTGGACATCACACACTAATGCCAGTGGGAAGGGGGATAACAAGAGAACTTTCTCCAAGCAGCAAGAACAATATAGAGCAGGTGCCAGTCATCTTTGCCAGCTGGATACTTAAAAAGACCACTTCCAAAACCAAGGAAAGGAGGAAAAGAAGGAAGGCCTGATCAGGCTTTTCTTTTCTTTTTTAACAGCTTTTAGAGATGTGGTGTGGAGGAGGCAGGGGACTGAAAATGACTCACTAAGCAGCTAAAAACAGTGAGGTATTATGGCCAACACTCGCCCCCGCCTCCATCAGCTGGGGTTTTCCATCAGGGTTGACTCTTGGGGCTTTTGGGACAAGATGCCTTAAGGGGGTCCCCCCAGCCACCCTCTCCTCCTCCTTCCCACTGCCACCCCTGCCCAATCCCTTGCTCTTCCTCTTCTGGTCCCAATCTGCCTCACTGCTCCACAAGGCAAGTGGAGGCTGCTGCTGCTGCTCCTGCATGTTCTCTTTGGTCTTGCTGTTGCTTTCACATTTGGGGAAGGCAGGTCAGCAGACAGCAAAGCAAGGAGGAGTGAGGCTGTAGCACAAGAGGCAGGGGGTGATGAGCAGCAGTCCCTCTGCCAAGGTTTAACAAGTGCCTGATTGTTCATTTATTAATCACAGCCCACCCACATCTCAAAGGTGCTGTACAGAATACAACAGCTAGGAGGCCGTTTAAAACAATACAGAAAATAGCAGCAACTAAAAGGAAAAAATCCTGCTGATGTCAGCCCTACTTCCTGACACCTTTTATGACAGGAAGTGCCTTGGGAAAACGCACAGCGGTGACTCACTGCAGCATGCAGGCCCATGATCAAAAGGGCAAGGCCCCAAGCACAGGAAGGCAGTGGCCAACGTCTTTCCGAACTGGTGACAAGATGTGTCAACTGTTTCACGCTCTCACCACCAGAGGGTTGGCAAACAATTATACGAAGCCTGTAAAATACTTCCTCTACTGGAAGCTCATATATAAGCGACCATTTGCAGTTTGCCAATCAAGCCCTGCTCCGCTCCACCACCTTGGTTTCTCCTTGGGAACATGGAGAAGCTGTAGAGCATAAATGTTAGGTCAGCTGCCTCCTTCAAACAGTGAATCATTATATTACAAGACTCATGTAAATTATGTGACGGACCTATGATTAGATTTCTGCGCTTGAACAAACTTACTTCAAAGCAGCTGTCAAAGACCCTAGTTTTGAATGGAGCAGCAGCATATGAAGATGGGTCTTTAAATGTCTTTGTTTGCATCATTTCCCCAATCTAAAGCCCTACCCCCCCCACAAAGTCTCTGTTATCTCCACTGGGGATTTTTCTTTAAACAAAAAACACTCAGCTGTATTTTCTTCCCCCTGCCCTGCCCCCAAAGAGGGCCAATAGCTACTTGGAGGAATTCAGATCAGGACAAAGGTGTGTGCAGGAAAACTTAAAATTTCCTCTCTTAACATTGTTTCTCTGGCCAAAATCAGCCCTACATGGCTGTTTTGATGGATAATAAAATAAAATAAAAAACACTTTCTGTGACCCATTTACAGGTATCCTGTGTTACATCTCACGCACGCATATGACACACACAAATAACTCATCTCTTCTTTGGCTGGCGACTGAGAGTGCAGCAACACCACTATGTACGTAAAACGTGAAATGCCAGCTCATCCATAGAGATGCACAAGAGCCAAAGCAATGCCAAACTTCTTACCAACTGAGATGAATGTTTTATTCTTTCCACAATCCCATCGTGTCCAAGGTACTGCAAGGAGAGCCACAGAGGCAGAGCACGCAGCTTCTCAACTGCCTGGCTAGAGGTCAAGCCTGCAACCAAGGACTGTGAACAAAACAACAACATATTTGCATTCATTACTTTTTGCTGGATTTGTTATTCCATCGTATGTGAAAAATTCAGGGTGGATGCAGGGGTTGCCAACCTTTTGGAGCTTTGGATCAAGCAGTGAGCATACATACAAAGAAATAAGCTTACCAAAGAAGGATCCTCATGTCTGTAGAGAGTCACTGCAGGCACTGCTGGGAGACCTAGCCAGGGCCCCAGAGTCAGGGTCATGCTGTCACATTTGGTTGCGGCCTGCAGAAAGGAAGGCAGAGTTATATTATTTGAGTGCAACTCAAAACAATGGAACCCATGAGCCAAACTTCTAAAAATGAGAGACCAGCCTAAAAAAAAGTAAACAATAATGAAAATGACTGGCTCAACTTGGGGTGGGGATTAAACGAATTCAGAGGCCTGTTGGCATAAAAAAGTATTTAGGAGACACCTGAAAATTAGCAGTAAGGATGCCTCCTGGATCTTTGCTGGAAGAGCAGTCCACTTTTGTGGAATTTGGCAACACTAAATGCCTGACTTCTAGCACAGAGGACATCCTCCAGATGATCTTAGTGATCAAGTTGGGATATAAGGGGGAAGGCAGTCTCTAAGGTATTTTGAATCCAAGTTCTTCAGGGCTTTATATTTTAATATAAGAGTCCTGAACCTGGAGCATATGGGCAGCCACTGCAGATGTTTCAACAGAGGTGTTGCATGCTGTTGGTTATCTCTCTTCACCAGTGGCTTAGCAGCTGGGGCTTCCAGGCCAAGGCAGCCTCACTTTGAAGTAGCTCAGAGCTGAAGTTACCAATGGAGAAATGGAGCTGCCTGTCATCAGTATATTGCTGTCAATACGCTGACAACACCTGAACCAAAACTTGAAATGACTGCTGTCAATGGCCTCGTGTTGATGTTAAATAACACTGGGGACCAAAAGGAGGGCCCTGCAGGACCCCATAGCACAAGTTCAAGGGAGTAAAAAAGCACTCCCCTAGCGTTACTATCTGGACTTGACTGTAGGTATAATGAAACCACTGCACCTCTAAAACCCATCTTGAACAGTCGGTTCAGGAGGATATCATGATCAATGGTCTGAAAAGAGACAGAATAAATTCAGTCCCCAAACCAGCCCTAAACCCACACTGAAGAAAGCAGAAACATACCAGTACAGATGATGAGACATAACCCAAAGCCAAAGTAGCCAAATTCACCCTGAAAGAAACAAGAAAACTCCGTTTTAGATTACACTAGATATTCCTTCCCTTCCCTAAATGCTAACATTTCGCTTTAGTTTCATTTTAAATATTTTATGATTCTGTACTTAGGGAAGCTGTATGTGTATATTTAATGCAAATACTGTAGAATTTATTCCAAGATTCTGGATCTGAAAGAGACACTTTGTTTTAATCCAGTTAGTGGATAAGGCAGGGGTCGGCAAGGTTTACCTTGCCTGGGCTGGTTCACTCCAGCAGAGATCCCTCAGTGGGCTGGATGGCGCATTCACATGAGCGCCCCCCCCCTGTGATTTCTGGCGTCTGCGTTGACGTGATTTTCGGTGTCTGTGCAGATGCAATTTTTGGCGTCTGCGCATGCACAAACACAATTTTCATCGCCACAGAAGCAAGTCCCCGTGCTGCGCTGCACCAATTTAGCACAGCGCGTGGGGACTCACCGAGTGGACAGCTCGGTTCGGGGGTGGCTCGTGGACCGGATAACGACCCCCGTGGGCCGTTTGTGGCCCATGGGCCTTAGGTTGCCTACCCCAGGTTAAGGGCTAGATTTTAATGTTTCTGTCTGCCTACTTCATTTGTAACTTCATTCCAGTTTGTAAACCTGTCGCAGAAGAAGCATCTGGCTTAGCACAAAGCAGTTTCCTGTGTCTCTGTTTTCCACAAATGCACAGCAACGAAATAGGCTTTTTGGAATGTCTTTCTGAACCATGGGCCGTGGGGGGGGCGACAAAGCATGCTCAGTTGCCTGCAGTCTGGCATACTCCTTTTCTTAGGGATGGCATTGCACATTGGCAATATAGGTAAAACCCTTCTTCTCAACAGAGGTAGCTCTTGTACAGGACTGTGCTGTCCTTTAAAACTCTCCCTGAAACAGCTCTGTGAAAACCCGTTCATCAAAATCTCCCCAATTTTTTAATCAATGGCATCTATTGCCTTCTCCATTTTTAAAGTCACTTCACTTGTTTTTAGTTTAGGAGATTTTTAAAAGGGGATTGTATTTCAGGATGGGGAGTGACTAATGAAGAAGTAAGATGCAAAACCATGCACAAACCTGACCATGCCATTTGTGCACGTGTTATTGACCTTCATGGGGATCTCATGCACAGTTAGTCAACTTAACATTACATTAAAATGGCACTGTACCCTTCGACATGTAGCCACATGCCGTGCTGCTCACAGAGTTCTTTCAGTCGCCCAAGTTTGTCTGTGTGCCCTGCTCCTGGTGTACCTGCATCGAAAGGGAAGAAGAACAATCCAAATGCAAAAAAGATGTCACTAACGGCCGCAGCCACTTAACATGGCACTTTGTTAGGCTCAGAATTAGTTGGAATTCCACTTCAACAAAGTAAAGTTTTACAGTAAGTAGTGCAGCGTTCAGTCTTTTCTTTTTCCAATACTCCTTTAGCAACAACTGCCCCAGGGCAGGCTTCCTGTGTTAAGGAATATTTGCCTCCCAGTCAACACATGGTGGAGACGTGAGAGCATGGCTTCCCTTTCCAGCCAGCTGATGCGCTTGTCCTGCCTCAAGCTACACTCCAGTAGCCTTGTGTGTTTTTTTAACAGTACCGTGCCCAGAAATGGGGGCTTTATTTTGATAAGAATGTTTGCATGGAGCACTTCAACTGTCTAAGCAACTCAGTGACCATCTGAGCCCTAAATTTTGGGAAACCAAGATCCCCCACCTTCAGCAGGCATCTTTTTTTGTACCTAGCATATGGGGGTGCTGAGAAAGGAATAGCCAGGGGTGCGGTCAACCAGCCCTACTGAGACTTGGTGTGTGGCTCAGCTGCGCTGCTGCATGCAGGCCCCGCCCAGAATCTAATTAATGTTGCAATGAGAGGGACCAAAGTGGGAGCTTCTCCCCCTTTGGAATACTCCTGGTGCTGTCATCTGGGCACTGGCTAGCACTCCCATGCCTGAGGCCAGTTTAACTCAGAGAAGCATAGGTTTCCCTACTCTCCCTCCCTCTCTGCTGTGGGCACAATCCTAGCTCTCATTTAAAAGAAGAGAGGCTTCTAGACTTCATAGTCAGGTTATTTAGTTAGTGAGTGTGGAGGGGCATTCCATCATGGGAGCCCCCACCTGCAAATGTGAAGTGGAACAGCCCAGACACTGGCTTGCTACCTCTGTGAAAACTAGGACCAATCCTGACAACTCAGATATAAAGCAGCCAGTTAACAGCATTCTATCTATAAATTAGAAATTTGAGGTTCTATTGGGAGTAGGCGAGGAAGTGCATGGGGAGGGGGCGGGGAAGTAGTAGTCAAATTTCATCTGCTAAAGATACCTACCAGCATTGGCCACTAGCAATATTGGTAGCTTTCCAGAGTCAATGTCCTCCTTAATCAATTTGTCCAGTAAAGCAACATCCTGCCACCAAGCAAAGGAGGGAACAATTATTTATGTACACAAATGGAACAAGGCCGTGTGCTGCTGCTTCTGCTCAAACTTACCATCTGATGCTGAGATCCAAACATGGTGTTACAAGGCACCCGGCACATACAGGAAAGAGGCAAACCAAGCTGCAGAGGGAAGAGATAGAAGTTATATCCCTAATGTGATCCGAGCGTTTCAGGTTTCCATGTTTGTAAATGTTTTTGAAGAAGGCTAAGATGGGCTTATTCAGATCTGCTTATTCAGAGCCATGTTGCAACCATTCACCATGATCTGCACTGTTTCTAAACACAGGTTAAGGTCACTAATTTATAAAGCCCTAAATGGCTGGGGGTCTAAATACTTCCTGGACCACCTTTCCCAGTAGGTGACAGTCTGGCCAGAGATACTGTTGCGGGGGTTGGTGGGGAAGGAGAAGGCAATTTAGCCATGGGCCTTATCCGTTGTGATGCCCTTTTAGTGGAATACCCAGCTGGCAACCTTTCTGATAGGGGTCAAAGCACTATTATGCTTCTCAACATGTAAACAAAAGTAAAGTTGAGAAATCTAAACTGATGAAGTATAATGTGTGTGTAATTTAAGTGAGGAGGTATGCTATGGCAGAATAGAGAAAACACAGGTTTAGCTTGCAACTTGAAAGGCCTCAATCTCACAGAGCTACTCTATCATTTGGAAAAGAAAACTGCCACTGACGTTAACCATAACTTTGAGGTTCAAAAAGAACTGAAATGCAACGGACCCAACCTTGGTTCATATGTGGAAATCTGAGAGAAGGACCACCTGGCACAGGTAAAGTGTGTCACAGCAGGGAGGTCATTAAGTTCTATGTATACGTATCTTGAGCAGGTAGGTAGCCGTGTTGGTCTTATGCAGTCGAAATAAATAAATAAAATAAAAAATTGTCCAGTAGCACCTTAGAGACCAAGTAAGTTTGTTCTGGGTATAAGCTTTTGTGTGCATGCACACTTTTTCAGATACACTGTTTCAGATATACTAGACAATTTTTTAATTTTTTAAAATTTTTATCTTGAGCAGTGAGCCCCCAGTGGACTGCACAGCTCTTTTGGGCCAGATGTCTAATTTTACAAACTGAATTGAGCTCAGAAGCCATCGGTTTTTCCCATTTCCAGCATAAGCAGCCTATACTGAGTGCTGATTGGCTCTTCCTTCTGACAGCTATGAAGCCATCCCACACTCCCCACAAGCAGCCTCTAAGCATTTTTATTTGAAGAAACAACATAAAAAGTTTAAACTGATGAACACATGCCAAACACCTTAATTAAAAATGAAACAACAGCCTGCCTGAAGGAATTGGGGGCAGGGCGGGGGAGCATCCAAATTGGATTCAGAGTCAAACAGGGGTCTCATCACACTTCACTGGCTCCCATCAGTAGGTACAATGGCAAGCACCTTAACTTGGATAAGATATAGGCTGCAATTCTGCATCCAGTCAGGTGAGTTAAATCCCACTGAAGCCAACCTGTATGCAGGGTTGTGGTCATACTAAGTGGAATACAGAATATTCTATGTGAATGTAGGCAGGCAGGCCAAATAACCTTCGGAGTTCCCTCAGCTATAACATTCTGCAACCACAGGACATCAGAATAAAAGATACCATCTGAATGTGAATAAGGGACACAAGTTTATTTCACAGATGCAAGGATATTTCAACACTGAATGAAACCAGCTAAGGGGACAACATGATAAAGAAAGTGTCACTTACAGATAAGACCCCAAAAGTTCCATTTTACCTGATTGCAAAGAGCTTGTCCCAAGCCTGCTCTGGCAGCAGAGCTAATGTATATAACAGGCTGCTTGTTATACAGCACATTAAAGCCTTCCGTTGTATAGTCTTCGTAGCGCGAGTGAATCACGAGTCTGCAGACTTTTAAAAGGCCCTCACGGTCATCTTCATGATAATACGCTGACCCATTTTCAAACCTGTTAAGAGAAATTATTACGTAAATATGAGCTTACAGAAAAGGCACCAGTTCACTTACCAAACATTACAATTATGCAGAAATGGAAGACACTTTCTACTCTGAATGCTCAAGGCGGGGGGGGGGGGGGAGGTATTGTCCTTCGACTTAAAATGAACAAAACAGTTGCATAAAAAGGTTCACTTATTTGTCCAGAATAAGATTCAAGTAAGCAGGGGGTCAGGAATCCATGGTCCTCCTAATGTTTTTGGACTGAAACCCCTATCATTCCTGACCATGCTAGCCGTGGGTGATGATGGGAGGAGTTGTGCAGCTACCTCTGAACGGCTGCAGTTTCACACCGGAGAAGTAAGGTTTGCGCAGTCGATGAATACCCTGGCTGCCTCCTACCTTCAAAACTGCCACTCCAACTGACGGTATCATTTTCATATATTTGGGATTATAACTCATAACTTTATTTTTTTTTTTTTTTTACTGTAATGTTTAGAATCAAGTCATTCATCATGCAGGATACCTGAAAAGTCTGCACAGCCACAGTGTAGTGTCAGAAAGGATCCTGGATGTCAGCTTTCTGAGCCTCTCTCTGTCCAACACGGAGATGTAAGCTGCCAGGCTGTGTCCTAAAAGAGCCATGTGACCCTGTTCTCCAACGTTCTGAAGCCTGCAAGCCAGAAACACATTAGAACGACCACCAATGCTGCAGAAATCATGCGTCTCATTTTTGCTCAGCAAATCCTTCTGAAAACCTCCTGAAAATAGGTCATGCGTTGAGTTCCCTGGAACTCAGGTTTAAGCCGTATTTGTATTTCAAATATTGATATTGTGAATATCCCAAAGAGATGTATGACAAAAAATTTTAAACTGATACAATATTTAAAGCCAATAAAACAGCTCCCCTCGCATGTTCCTCTGCTGCTCTGTGAAGAGCTTTCTTTTTAGACGGGTATTTGATTTTAAGCTATCTTACTTGCTGTCCCTGTGGGATTTTTTAAATGTTATTGGTTAATCTTTTATTGTATGCTAATGCTGCACTGAAAGATGCCTTGAACGTTTTATTGGAAAGGCAGGATGTAAACAGCTGCCTGAACTGACCAGCAACAGCTCTCCAGGGTTCAGCAGCTGTGGCTCATGGGCAGGTGGTTGTGGTGGAGGAGGCAGTGACATGCTCCCACGGGCAGCAGTGGTGCCCTCTTTGGGACAGGAAAGTCAGCAGCAGTGAGAACAGGGGAGCTCCACATTAGCAGCAGTGGCCGTCCAGTGCCTCTACGCCTCCGTCATAATGAGCTACTGCTGGGTTTCGGACAGAAATATTCTCCAAACCTACTTGGAGATACCAGGGGTAGAACCTGGGAACTTTTGCATGTAAAGCTTATGGTCTATCACTGAGCTGCAGCCATTTCCACAGAAAGAGCTATTTCCAGCAGAAATTTAGGCTTGCAGTCCACTTAGAATCTCTTTCCCGAAAGATTCAGATTGTTCATATTGTCATCAATTCAGTGTTCTGAAAGATACAGGCAATCTGAAGAAATGGGGCCACCAAAGCAGAAATTATTTCATGCTGCATGTAATTTCCCATTAATAATGTAATGAAGCAAAGCACGTATCTCTTTAAGAGAGAGCAGTCTGAAAAAAATGAATCTAGTTTGCTTTATCTGAGTATCTATTGTATCAGGAATATACAAAGCCTTTAATTAAGTGTGCCCTCTTGTGTTCCGATACAAATAGGTTTAAATAAGTTATGAATTTAATAATAAAGGAAAACTTTGTTATTATTATGAATCCCAATAACTATGAGTGGAAAGTAAAATGGCCCCTAGCATCATTCCACAAACATTGACTGAAAGCTCAGGTAAGAGCTATAACAGGTAAGCTGCTCTTATGCAGCTGCTTGTTGCAAGAGGTCATACGTATGATGTAGCAGGTGGAGCAACATCACTGCATGTGCTTTCAGTTTTTCTCATGCAACACTCTAGCAGCAGGTGTAATAACAAATAATAATAATAAATTTTTATTTATATCCCGCCCTCCCCAGCCGAAGCCGGGCTCAGGGCGGCTAACAACAATAAAACAGTACAACAGTACAACACAACACAACACAACACTCTAAGACAGCCGCTCTTGCAAGCAGAACACCTTTGGGTCCAAGCAACATGCACAATTGTTTACCGGTAAGACTGCAACGATTCCTCCTCCTCATCTCCATGCATAAGGTTCTGAACTAACTGGAGAATGCTCACCATGTCTTGTCCACTAAGGGGAGAAAAAGAATGCAGAAATCAGGCCCTTTCGGTGTACCAATGCATCACTATAGTTTTTTTGGTAATTTGTTGAGAGGCTTTTAATATTTTGTCTAGAAATGCACCGTGAACTCTGAAATAATAATGTAGATTATGATTTCTCTAGAAACACAATGTAAATACATTCCGGGGACTTGGAAAAAGAAATCATCAATGGTTATTTTCCTCTACCCCTGACTCACTGTTAAAACAACCACAAGGAACACAATCCACTGAAGTCGTTTTATTTGTGCAATGCATTGGCAGGTTAGTTGTGTGAGTAAATGAAATGACTTATTTGAACAGTGTGCCAAAAGTACCAAATAAGAGACTGTCTGTTTTGCTGCTGCTGACAGGGGACTAGTCTCCTTGCTTATGCCACTCTGCCAATACAATCTACTGAATGAGAACACCCCGGTTAAGTGTATTCTTGGCAGCTTGTAGGCTAGATAAATGTGGCTGCCTTATACATACCAATGGTCCATTTGGTGAAATATTGTCTACCCTGACCTTCCAAGCAAGGTTTCTCCCCCAGCCCTAGTGCCTGAGATCTGAAAATGCCAGGAACGGAACCTGAGACCTTCTGTATGCATAGCATGGGAAGATAAAGGATACACTATAAAATCATGATTCACAATCATGTTACTCACCTGCCTTGAAGTGGTCCAGGAATATCTTTCCTTGTATACTTTTTTTCGTTTTCTTCCTCCACTTTCCTAGTTTGAACATACCACAGTGAGATGTTTAAATCCTGCCCTTGGTTAAGCCACACAAAATTTCCACTACAACTTGATTTCAAAGGAAAAGCCATTCTTTTTTTTTAGTAGTTCAGTAGTTTCTAAATTGCTGAACCTGATCTGTTCTAATGGGATGTTAAAGGTTAAACGCCGACTGAAAGAAATGACTAAAACAGGTATTAAAAATGATAAAATATTGTTTAAAATATTTGTCAGCAGACAATTTGCCATATAAAATGAACTTCAAAACAGGAAATACAACACTACCTATTGAATGAATTTATTAATACGGTCACAGACCAGCATCAACACACACAATATCACAGATCACAAGAAAAAATATATATCAGAAATACAGAGGACAATTTGAATATAACAAGGATTTAAATATAAAAATTAAAATTAATTATTAGCGTGCCCCCCTGTAATTAACATTTAGGGGTTTGGTCATTATGGGATACCACTTGCTTCCTGCCATTAATTGCAGACGCACAGAATTTGGCTACATTTAATGTAGTCTTGGGATTCTTGTCTTCTAGCAGTAGCTTTAAACTATGGTGTTCCAATTCTTTCCTGGACTTTGCAAAACAGGTGTAATAAAAGTCAAACGTATATCCTCATAAAGACAACGTAGTAGTACATGTGAAGCAGTTTCAACTTCCAACGAGCCACAAGGGCAGACCCGTGCTGTGTATGGTTTACCCTCAAATCTGCCCTGAAGTAAGGCAGAAGGAACACTACCTATTGACAATTTGTGATGTCATTATTTTTTTTAAAAAAATTAAAGCTTAAGGTTTATGACCTACAGATAGTTCACTTGTATTTTCTTGAGTGCTTCCAATCTAGCTGCTACAACAGAAGCCAGTTTAATTATTTCTCACATCCTATGCAATACAAGAATCATTTTCTCCTAACTATAAAACCTAGGGTTGGGGTTGGGGTCGGGAACCTGCAAAAGGATATGAAACACCTGTTGTCTTCAGAACAGTTAAATGTAAGTTTAAAGGGAAATTCTAGACTAGGCATATTTGCAAAGCAACCTAACCCACCATAAATGCAATGGGATTTTTGTCTTGGCCAGCTGCCAGAGTTCTTTCATACTCTAGTGCACCACGAAGACTGAACACCTGGACCAGAGATGAGCAAGTGAGGCTGTGTGAGTTCTCAGTGGTTCTCATGCAGGGCCAAACTACATGAGATGATAAAAACTTGTCGTCTGCCTGCCTCTTTTATAAACAGTATGTAGCAGGTGTGGAGAGGGTGGATCAGAACTATGATGCACGGGGATGTAGACTTTTTTATTTTAACCCTTTGTACCCATGCTGTGGTCCCAATGAAAATCACCTCATCCTATGAAGCTGCTTCCAGGTTGTGTGAAGAGTTAGGAATGCAATGTCTATCTTGCTGCTGCCCCAAATCACGGGATATGGTCAGGGGAGCACAACTGCTGTCCTTCAATGACAAATCTAATTGTTCATTACAAAATCAAAAGGGGATTTTGTTATTGCAACTACAACAATAGGCTCTGCTGGACTGAGCAGAAAATGTATCAGCAATGATGTCTTTTTAACACTCCTGAATGTTCTTCAAGGCTGCTATTAGTAGGTACCTTTGATTGTCTTCCAACATCTTCATCGCCTCATTAAGATTCTTTCCCATTTCTGCTAAGGTAGGGTCAACCATCTGTTATTAAAATAATAATATTTATGTTAGCTTTTTAACACACCAATATGGAATAAATCAAGCAAATAGCATTAATTGCATAAATGTTCTGAGAAAGATGGTAAAAGGGTTAATTTTCTCCCCTTGCGTGCGAAGGAGGAGGACCTGGGCCCAAGGCTTATGATAAGCAGGACCTCACCACAGGGAACCATGGAGTTCTATTACATCTGAACAAAGCCAAAGTCATACAAGCCCACTTCTACTTCCAAGAATTACATGTCTTGGTGGCCACTCAGGCAGAGGCTCTTTGAGATGCCTGTCCTCCAACAGTCCGAAAAGCTCAGGCCTACAAATCCAACATCCCTTTTTTCATTCAAGGAAGTTTCTTCTGTCCAGAAATGAAAAACAAAGTTCTCCTCGCTACAGGAAGTTGCCTTATAAAGAGTCAGAACATTGGTCCATCAAGCTCAGAATCATCTTCTGTTGACTAGGAGTGGGTTTCAGGCAAGTCTATTTTCCCAGCCCTGCACTGAAATGCCACTGATTGAATCTAGGACTTTTGGCAAACAAGCCATGTGCTCTACCCCTGAGCCATAGAATCATAGAATCATAGAGTTGGAAGAGACCACAAGGGCCATCGAGTCCAACCCCCTGCCAAGCAGGAAACACCATCAGAGCACTCCTGACATATGGTTGTCAAGCCTCTGCTTAAAGACCTCCAAAGAAGGAGACTCCACCACACTCCTTGGCAGCAAATTCCACTGTCGAACAGCTCTTACTGTCAGGAAGTTCTTCCTAATGTTTAGGTGGAATCTTCGTTCTTGTAGTTTGGATCCATTGCTCCATGTCCGCTTCTCTGGAGCAGCAGAAAACAACCTTTCTCCCTCCTCTATGGGACATCCTTTTATATATTTGAACATGACCTCTATTAAGCTGTGGATGTTCTGAGGAATGAGTATCTGCTCACATAAATGGTTTATTTGCAGGAGCAGTGCAGTACCAAAGAAGCTCACTCACAAAAGATGCAACAATGGTTTCCATGAGCAAGGTATGCTGGGGATTGGAAACCCTCGTTTATAAAACATGGATGGGGAATCTGTGGTCCTCTGGATGTTGCTGGACTACAACTCAGTTATATAAGCTGCTACTGCTGCAAGTTCCTTAAGCCCCTCTTCAGTGTTTCCACCACTCATGTGAGCAAGCCATTTGTGAGAATGCCTATTCATACAGGGCCAATTCATAAGGTAAAAATTGGTTCCAAGTGTCGTAAGCATGCTTTTGCATTTGTTATGTGGCCTAGAGCTCCGGAAATGAAAATATCCAAAATGAGAAAAATGTTCTACAATACGACAATGCACTGTAAGGGAAACAGGTCCAAAGTGAATATGATTGCACATAGAAGTTAAAATGAAGCCATGGTAACACATCCGCCTAATTATTGTGTATACTTCAGATTAGCAGGTGGCGTGTGGTACCTGAGACACTTGAAGGTGAACCTGTAGCAACCTTTGCACATGTATGAAAAGGGAGAGCAGAGTCAACAATTGTAATATACAAATCAGATAAGGCAGCCAGGAAGCCAAACATAAGCTTGAACAAATGGTGTGCCTCCTCTTTCCTCATATGATTGGCACAGTGGCAAATTTCTTCATTAGTTCTAGGGTTTTAATCTAGTTTTTTAAATGACAGCAGAAAGATAGCATTTTACAGATGCTGTAATGCATTGCTTGGTTGCAGAAGCTCTAGGAAGTTTATTCCCAATGGTCTGTAGGCATCTATTATCAAGGTACTCCAAGTGGAAGGCAGAACTCCCAAAGGATCCATATTAATTTCTCCCTGCTTGCAAGTGCTCCCTCTCACCAGATGATCAATCACTGATGTGAGAATGATTCCTTGTGGGTTCAGTTTCAAGGTAAAAACCAGAGAGTCTATTTATTTGGAGTTCCTAACTTTCTGGTGCTCCCATTTCCACTGAACAAGCCTATGCAACATGCAGTTCAATGCCTTCCACTGAAATGAAGGAAGGAGTTGCTTTATCAAATGTTCAGCATCTGGAGCAGATCATGGGACTGGGTTTTAGACAACTGCACAAATGAAGAGCATAAGAACAATCTTCAGACCACAGTCCATCTAGTCCAGCAATCTTTTTATACTACAGCCAACCAGAAGCAAGAATGCTATAAAATGTATATTTCCAGGTATTTATACACACATGCTAAGGTTGCAGTATCTAGAAGTAAGCCTCAATAAACACAATGAGATTGACGTCAAGAGTAAAAATGTGGAAGACTGCACCATTGACCAAACCTTTTTACACTGTCATCTTTGAAAACCTTTTGGTAGTACCACTGGCAAAACTTTACATCAACTTCTACCAGTTTTCCAACATGATAAAATATTCAAAGGCTATGTGCAATGCCTTAAAATACAACCTGCCCCAGAATCCTGAAGTTATCTCAATGATGAAAACAATAGCATGGTTTGATTACAAAAAAATAAAATAAAATAAGTTTTACATTAAGAATATTACAAACAATAGCCTTTATGGAAAATGGATTTATACAAGCATGCATGTGCACACTCTGAAACAAACTGTTGCCATGTTGGCCTCAAAGAATGAAAAATACAATGGGATTGAGAGCAGTGAGAAGTTTCAGGGGAGCAGTGCTTTCACTGAAAGGAGACAGAACTGGAGATATGCAAATATACAGGTGGAACATACAAAGAAACAAGTGGCATGCACACCTGCTAGGGAGTAGGTCTGTTACTTCAGGCCATTTTCAGGAAGCCACACCTATCTGCCCTGTACCTGACATGTATGACATCACGTGTAAATGAGTAGGTGTGGTTTCAAAGAAACAAGTGGGAGCTTAAAGTGATCTCCCAATTATTCCTTTGCTGGAGCAAGGTGTTCCCCCACCCACCCACCAGCTGAAGAGCAGTAGGAATGTGCCTTGCTCAAGTAGGGTGAAGCAGTTTCCTTTCAATAGAAACGGAATGTCCCTCCCAGCGCTGTGATTTGAAACCCCCGTTTTCAGGACTTCAAAGTGCAGTGGAGCCTTTCAAACAGCCTTCATGATGAAGTCTGAAGCTATCTGAATGCCCTTTGTACATATCTCCAGAGTTCCCACAAGAGCACAGGAATGTTTACAATGGGCTGTTTGAAAGCCCTGCATTGTGTTTAGAAGTCCAGACAATCAGGGTTTCAAAGTGGGGCATCACTTTGTCATTATGTCACTATGACATCAGGTGACTGACAGGTAGACAACCATACCCACCTGCCAAATTTGGCCCGCTAGTAGTCAGGGAGATTGAGATCTGGGCCATGGGCCAGAGAAGTTTCCCCACCCCTGTGCTGCCTCATGAAAGATCGCCATAGGGAGGCACTCAGCACCTGAAGACACTTCCAGTCTTTCCTCCATCTCTCACTTGCTCTCTAATCACTTTAACTCCATACATTTTAAAGCACATGACTTACTCCAAAGAATCCTGAGGGCTGCCGTTTGCCCCACAGAGTACTACAATTCCCAGCACCCGTAACAACCTACAGCTCTCCAGATTCTTTGGGGGAAGCAATGTACTTTAAATGCATATTGTGGATGTGACCTACCCACATACAAGTGCACATACCCCTAACTTATATCAGCCCTTTCTATAAATGTAGGTGCCATTTTTTCAAAGCTCTGATTAACTCTCAATGGAAATCTCCCAGCTACAGTACTTCCTAATCATTCATGAGCTCACATTAAGGAAACATCAACCACCAAACTTAGACCATTAGCCAGTGATCTACCTAACAACAAGAAGCAGCAGTAACAGCAGCCAGACAACCATGATAATCATTTACCTGGAGCGATTCGTAGGACCTTTCAGCATAGTACATATTGTAGATGTACACCTTACACATTAAAAATGTTCTCACTGCAAAATGTGAAGTAAGACTGCAACACAACAGGTGTCTGAAAACACTTGTGCATGCTTGGTGGTAAACCTGGGTTGATTGCTGTATAATGGCTCTTAGTGAGAGACTGCAATTTGAAGATTTGCAAGTGCCCTGAGAGTCAGACGAGAATCAGGGCAACTCAGCCATGAAGCTCACTGAGTGACTGTGGACCAGACACTATCTCTCAGCCAAACCTACCTCACAAAGTTAATGTGAGAGAGCCATGCATGCAGTCCTGAGCTCTTTGGAGGAAGGATGAGATAAAAATACAAATAAATAGCATGTAAGTTAAGTCCAAAGATCAACTGCTTTGGAGGAAGAATGGGATAAAAATACAAATAAATAGCATATAAAGCTAAGAGTCCAACGATCAACCTGCTCTCACAGTCCCCTTTCCTCATTATTTCTCCTGAAGCTTCCTCTTCCATTCACTATCCCATAAAAGCCTTTATACAGCCAAATGCTTTCCTTAAGAACAAATATGTGGAAGTAGTAGAAGAAGAAGAGTTTGGATTTGATATCCCGCTTTATCACTACCTGAAGGAGTCTCAAAGAGGCTAACATTCTCCTTTCCCTTCCTCCCCCACAACAAACACTCTGTGAGGTGAGTGGGGCTGAGAGACTTCAGAGAAGTGTGACTGGCCCAAGGTCACCCAGCAGCTGCATGTGGAGGAGCGGGGAAGCGAACCTGGTTCACCAGATTACAAGTCTACCGCTCTTAACCACTACACTCAATGCATTACCTCTTCTTTCATTTCACCCATCAAATCCATAGTGGATCTCCATTCTGTTCTTTTAACACCCTTTCTCCTATGCTAAGAATGCCAGCAAGATACTAATTAGCAGGTTTGCAATCTAGCCAGACAAGTTTTGTTTTCAACTCAAGTCTGCTTCACTTATCACAAAGTTCTATACAGGAAGCTCTTCAATGTAGGAATTAGAATGCAATATGCCTATAGGTAATTCCGCACAGGCATATTTTACAAAGTACAGTTGCAAGTAGTGGCTGTTTCTGTGTGCGTGTGTTGCGTGTTTGTGCAGGACAAGAAACTGTCGACTGTCATACATTAATTTTATACAAATTCCTCTAAGATTTTTATTTATTATTAAATGCTTTAATGCCATGGTTTGAGGCTCTTTATGTTATTACAACATCCTGATATTTTTAAGATAAATTAGTATAATTCCCCTTCTTATATACACACATATACATACTGAAACAATTCCTTATTTGTTTAAAATGTATTTACAAGTGTACAGCTATTTCATTATACTTGCTTCTACTTCCTTGTTACACAGAGTACTTTTTTTAAAGATTCATCCATCAGTTTTCTTCAGCAAAAACTATCATGATGTTGTGGGAATAACAGAAAGAAAAACCCCAGAAAGAGTGTCAACCTATGACATCAAAGCATATTTTTTTTCATGCGACAGCAAGTGCTGTGAAAACAGTAAGCAGCTTTGAACACACCAGTTTCCTTATAGGAGAAAATGTCCTAAAATGGATTAATTCATTTGGACCAATGGAGATTTGAACTTTATTATTATTATCAAAGGGGAGATACCTCAAAGGTCCCCCCCCCCTCCATCAGCCATACTGTACTGATTTGGGTAGTCAGGACAGAGCGGCAAATTCAATTCAGTTTTTTAAAAAAACAATTTCTCAAACATACACAGTGTCAAGATAGGTAAGTTTCAGACAACAATGCCTGCAGAATGTCACTCCCTATGGAGTAAAATTGTTATGTCTGTGTTCACACATACATTATTGGTGGATGGGAGGAAAGAAATCACTCACATCTCAGCCAACCCATGTTTTATTGTCAACTCAACTGCTGTGGAATTTTGCATATATTGAAACGCAGGCTACAAATATCCTAAAGTTATAAAAAAAGTGGGCAAGCAACACAACTATGGGGATGCTGTTGCTGAGTTAGTAGACTGGATGGCACAGTGACGGCTTCCTAGAGACCTACTGCTCAGTGGGTTCCATGGCTATGCCTGCAAAAGGTGATGCCCCACCTCCTCCATCAATTTCAGGGGATCCAGCTCTACGGTTTTCGGGGCTTCTGGGCAACAGACTTATGGCATTACCCTACCTAACTCAGCTCTCCATGGCTGCGGGCCCTGCAATTCACCCACCAGGAATGTCCCACCCCCCACTAGCCATTCAAGAATTCAGCACTGAAATAGGATATGCTTAGAATTGCACCAGCTAAGAAAGGCATCAGCTGTGGCAGTAGAGGGAATGCTGACTTGCTACCCACCCCACCAAAGAACCTTGGCCTCTGCAAATGTGGATAAACAAGTTTGTTTGAAATCTTGATTCCATAATGACAGGACACTTCCTGTTAATTAGAGCTGCTCCATATCCCCCCAAAATAAACATAGAAGCATGCTTTTATCCTCAGCATGATGGCTTTTACACGTATTTTTAGATCAACCCATTAGATGCACCCAGAATTATTTAAGCAGGTAACAGACCTAATGTTAATGGGGGAAATATCCCACTATATCAACTGGCAAATGAATTTTCATTCCTTAAGCTGAGTACTCCTGAAGTATCTCTAATCCTTCAGAATCAAGAACTATAGTCACATTTCTGTTACTCTTTGGTCCAAACGGCTTTCAAACAGAGTCACTCCAAAAGCTGTTAAAACATAGGAGACCCTAAATGTAATTGTCTGAATGTTCACTACTTTAGGGCAGGAAGAAGATGGTTCTCTAGTTCATTTGCAATAGATAGGCAAGAGTGTCCAACTTGGAACAAATTATTAATAGCAAGTTCTCTATATAAATAAAAATATATTCTACCATGCTCGGCTTTGTGATAATTCTTTATTTCTCAGTCTTCACGGTTTTAACTTGTAAAACAGGAGCATTCGGTGGTTGCTTAGAACCAGGTTTTTTCCTCACTCATGCTGGCCAATTTTAAGACTTTTAAGTTAGTATCTCTCATTAATCTGTAGTTCACTTTGAGTGTAGATTTGTAAGCAGCATGCAGTTCAACCCTGTGCACAGCTCATGGAGAACTATGAAGTCTTCCTCCAAAGATCTCAATGGTCGGACAGGCAGACAAAGGATGAAGTGCACCTGAGGATGTTATCATTACAAATTAATGCAATACCTGGCCCAGAAACACAAGTGCAGCAGGTGCAAGCTTTTTATGGCTGTTTGTGCATGTGTTAAAGAGAGCAAAATGTGTGATGAGCACCAAGGTCCCTCATGTGGCCTTGAAAATAAAAATCAGCAGCATCTTTTAAATCCTGCCTTAGGACACCACACTAGGTACAACACCTGGATTTTCTCTGCTTCCCTATGGTATGTAAGATTATCTATTCTATATATAGCTACACAAACATGAGTGAGAAATATTGCAGAAAAACAGTAAGGATGCCTGGTTGTACTAGTACAATTATTCCTTCCAGTTCCCTGGTGACATGTTGAACTGGTCTCTGCCACAATCCAACAGCTGCTCTTGTTTCCACAGGTTTATTGTGTTAGAAAGAAGCTGCCCCAGAAACATGTCTAAAGAATGACTCACAGAACAAGGCGACAGAAACTTCTGAGTTCTAACAGGGGTACTTTTTAAAGCAGGGGTCAGGGAACCTCATCTGTTCCCAAATGTGGCCCTCCAATTATCTCTGTTCAGCCCTTGGGATTTTGCAGAGTCTGCAGTCCTCTCCAGGTCATGTCCCCTCTCCTCAGGGGACAGCTAACAGTGGCCCTGTTCTTGAATGCTTTTGCCTCGCAATAATGTGTTTTGCCTGTGTTTCTTGCTTGCCTAGTTAGAGGATGTGTGCTTGTGTGTAGAAACCTTTGACTTTTGAATGGCTGGAATGTAGCCTACCATACAAAAGTAGGAGTCAAATCCAGTGTTCCAGCCACAGTGTTCTCTGACCCTGCCCACCACCAGCATGTGGCCCTGGATGAGGGTATATGGTCCTTGGGATGGAAGAGTTTCCCCTCCCCTGTTTTAAAGACATCCCCATGAAGAAAGAAAGTATTTGTGAGAGCTGGTCCTTTTGAAATTCCACTCTGCCCTTATGTTCCAAGATTCATAGGGAGTAAGCTCTGCCTTGAACTAAAATGGTAGTACATATTTCTCTAACAGCAAGTGACAATGTGCATCTCAAAAATACCAGTAGATTACACAAAGAATCCAAGCTTATAAACTTCTTTGGTTGCAATGGATAGATCCTATTAATTTTAATTTCTCAAATTTTGCATAGATTGTTACATGGCTCTTACTAATGAACACACTTGGGTGCCTCAGAGTTAAAAACAGTATTCCCCCTTTCACCTACCCACATTTTAAAAACACACACAACAACCCATAAAGAACGGGAGAAATAAGTATGAAACTAACTCCCCACTTAAAAAGGAGGCAACTTAAACTTTATAGTTATAAATACATATTTTATAACTACATACATATAAGCAGGGAAAGGGCAATTTAAAGGGGAAGCAAAAAACTAAGCATCTTCTTCTTCTGCCTTTCTGCACCAAATCCCACGCAATATCCCCAGTGTTTGTCGCAAGCACCCCACAGCTTCTTAAAAAGGTTATCTATGTTAGCCTGTTGCTAGTTCTCAAGAACAGAAGAGCAGGAAAACCTGTTTGATGACTGTACTACTTCACACAACAGGTAGGGGCTCACATGATTAAGTGCCCTTAAACAAACACAAGTTAACGATCCCTGCACACAGAAAACAAGCATGTCATAAAGGTAAGACTAGAACAAAAAGCTACAGGTGTGTGTTTATGATTTATAGAGACACATTCTCCCGGAAGGAGTATATTTGGCCTTGAAATAATGATGATATGAATGTTAAGCTGCCTAATATGGAATCCATTCTGACTGGGAGCAGCTCTACAAAGTTTAAAGAAGGGTCTCCCCCAGCCCTCCTACCGGAGACCTTTTTTACAGGAAATGCCACGAATTTAATCCACAACCTCATACACGCCAACCCATGGAGCTACTGCCATTCCTCACAAAACGTATGACGCTGTCTTATACCATGTCAGAACATTGGCCCACCTAACCATTCTGTCATCCACTCTGTTCTGACTAGCTGTGGCTTCCCAAGGACTGAGGCAAGAGCTTTCTCCCACTCCCAGCACCTGCTAGCCATGTTTATTATATTGGGAGAGGCCAAGGTTTTGGAACTTCCCATGGTGCCATGGCACAACCCCATCGTAATGCAAATATAGGAAGCTGCCTTATACTGAACCAGACCATTGGTTCATCTAGCTCAGTACCGTCTGTGCTGACTGGGAGCAGTTTTCCAAGGTTCAAGTTAGGATTGCTTCCCAGCCCTTTCTGAAGATGCTGGTGACTGAACCTGAGACCTTCTGAATGCAAAGTAGATGCTGTACCACTGAGCATTACACTTCTGCACATATGAAGAAGCCTGATGTTGGGTCTGCCAAACTCAAGTATTACCTGCTTTGCTCTGACTGACATCAGCTTTCAGCACCTGCTACCTGACATCCATTTAACTTGAGATGCAAGACATTGAACCTGTGACTTTACAGATCAACTCAATGAGCTGTGGCCAGGCAGCTTATGTGTATATGAAGCAACTGATGCTGAGTCAGACAACTGAGTTCATTTTGCCCACTATTCTAACTGGCATTGATGTCTTAAACCTTAGAGGTCATTCCCAGATGTAACAATGACTTGCCTCAGTTATAAGGGAGCTTGGTATATTCTATTTGATGGCTTACATCACTATTATTACATCAAGGCCTCTGGCAGTTCCTGTGAGAGAGAATATGTGGTAGACAGCCTGCATAAATAGTCTCTTGCTTTAAGCCAATATGTAAAATATTGACACATAAATAGAATTTAAGGTTTTTTCCTGCTTTTTTCTGTGAATGAGACTGCTTCTTTTAAAAAAAAAGTCTGTGTGTTTCCAGCTGGATTGCAGGGCTTACCTGCGACATTTTGCTGCCTGAGGCAAAGGACAAGGTGCCACCTCATTCTTCCATTGTACAAAAACTGGCAAGAATAACAACTGAATCACACTTTGACAGTGGCAACAAGACAGCAGCTTCCTCCACTGCACCTGAGGTCAGAAGCCTCATTTAGGAGGGTGCAGGGCAGATCACATGGCACATGCAGCTCTGTCCATTCCCCATCCTTCATCATCTGTTGTGCAAGGCTTTTGCCTCACACTGCCTAATGGTAGGGCCAGCCCTGCGCGATTGCAAGCTAGGTTGGATATATTATACATAGACAAGATATGATTCTTGCCAGATAGATGAATAAATAAAATAAATGCCTATCAAGCAATATTCAGCACTAAGAATGAGGGTTCCTCTTTCTCCTCTCCTTTTGGTTTTAAAAACCTCAAAAACAAAGCCTGAAATATATTAAATGCTAATGGTAGCACCACTTTCACAGTGCCATGCTAGACACATCTACTCAGAAGTAGGTGCAATTTACTTCAGTGGGACTAGCTCACTTCCATGAGTATAGGATTGGAGTCTCAAGGAAGTGGCCTTCTACCACTTGAGCTATGTCCCACTGCTACCCTAAGAAAAATAATCATTTTCAATGGTTAATATTATGATTATTAATGTTGCTATTATATGCCTATTTAAAAACAGTACATATACACATATGCATTTGTTACAAGGTTGTATCCAGACTTAGTCCTTCCGAAATTAATGGGCATGACTAACTCAGGATCCAGCCCAAGCTCATCAAAATGTTGCTTTAAAAATAATATATTTGTATATAATGTGTGTGTGTGTGTATAGTCAACAAACTCATATAACATACACACGTATATATTCTGCACACACAATATGCTATGTGTGTAATATGCTCTACACACATGTGCTTACAGATGTGCTTTTATATGTGTATGTATGTTTTATATATATGCATATATGTGTGTGCATAAACAGTATTACAAACACAATATGTGTTAAGTATATATGTATACATATATTACACACATGTATGTGTATAATATATGTATACATATATGCTTCTGCACAAACATATATATAACACAATATATGTATGCACACACACTCATAATATGTGTGAGCATGTACCAATCTATGTGTGCATATGTGTGTGACTATATAAATATTACACAAATATGTATGTACCACATACAAATATAATATACATATATGTGAGTGTATGTGTGTATGTATATATGTTATAGGAATTCTAATGACTATATATATATATATATATATATTATATGCATGTATATGCGTGTGTGTGTACACATATATATGCGCGCGCACACATCTATAAACCTCTCTACTCGCATTTGCAAGGCTGCTGACTGTGGACCGTCGTCTGGAGCAGCGATCACCCCCTGTCACGATTTCCCCTCAGCCCCCGCCCCTGGCACCGCGGACCCTTCCTCCTCCGCCCCGTCCCTGCCTCCCTGCCCGCCCTCCGCCTTCCCCGCCTGAGACACTTCAGAGGCAGAGCCGACCTTCTCCAAGGAGCTCTCCATGGCCGGAGGTTCTTCAGCGGCAGCTGCGGCGGCTGGTTAAAGGCCCCCCGTCTCCTCCTCCTCCCTCCTCTCCTCAGAACACTTCCGCCTTCGCTTCGGCCTCAGCCGGCTCCACGTTGGCAGGGCTGACGGAGTGCCAGGCGGCGGCTGAGGGAAGAGAGGGCGGGGCACGTGACGGCGACCAGGACGAGGGGAGGGAAGTTACGCGCGCTCACCTAGGAGACGGGAGCCCCACAGGCTTCCGTACCGCCTCTGATTGACAGAGGGCGCAAGAGCCCCACAGGCTCCGGCCTCGTGGAGCATACCAAAAATGAAACCTGGGAGGGGGACACCGGATAGTGGGAACGGGAACGGAAAGCTTAAAGGTCTCTTAAAACTGCTCTGATGAGAGACGGCTGGCCTATTAGAGCTGCGTTCGCGCCTCTAAAAGTTACCGCCCCCATCTCTTGACCTCGAGCTGTCGCCCCTTCTGTTTATAATGGAACATTCTCCAAGAAGGCGATGACGGAATCCGTGCCGGCTGAGCCTGCGCACTGGGCTGGTGACACGGCGAGATCGGCCGACGAAAAGCTTAGGTTGAGAGTTCGAGTCCCGCCTTCGGCCGCGAAGCGTTTGGCGTCGTCGCTTCGACGACACAACTGCGTAGATTCATTAGGCTGTAGCTTTTGCATGGAGGACAAAGTCCTCTCATCTCTGTTTGTATTCAGCCTGAGAGGACGTTGGGTTTTGTGCAGTAACGAGCTATAGCAGCTATAGTCATTTCCTGGTAGCAGCTTACACAGTGGGACTTGCTTCTGAGTGAAAGCAGCAAGCAGGATTTAGAGCACCAAAGTCCTCTCCCCTCCTTTGGCTTCCTGCAAATGGTATTCAGAAGCATTGCTGCTTCCAACTGTGGAGGCAGAGCACAACCATCATGGCTATTATCCTATGGATTGTAGTTAAATCAATGAACATGCCTCACAGGTTCATTCATTTAAATGGGTCTATCCAGTGTTTTTTCAGGGGGCACTCAATGGTTCTTTTGAAAAAAAATGGTTGTATCCAACTTATACTCACAATGGACACAGTGGTTTTTTTCTCTAGAAAAATAGGCGCTGGTACTCAACACCATGGAGTTGCTACAGCAAGTGCCACACTTTTTAACATAAAAAAATCAAAAAGGTGCCCTTACTGTGTACCTTTATATCAGCGTTGCCCAAAATCTCGTTTGTAACTCCTGAAGGAGTATTTCATTTTGAAACACATGGAAGTAAAATAAAAAGCCTTGCACCTGTGCTTTGTTTTGATCCCATGAACTTGTTGCCCAGGATCCCTTTTAAATACACAGGGCTCCTAGCACTAACCCAACTGAGGGCAAAAGACTTCCCTAGAGATACTTGTAGATAAAAAAGACCATTAAGAAAAAGCGATATACTCTCCCAAAGGATGCTATGGGAACAGATGCACCCCTTGACTTTGCCAATGTCTCAAAATTGAGCTGTGCTGCCACACTGTGGTGAGAGAAAGTGATCCCATAGCTGTTATGAGTGACCTGGAGTCTTGTGGCCACTCCTCTTAAAAGACCAAACCACATTTATTTACCTATTACACTTATATCCCTTTCCTGCGTGGAGCTCAAGGCCGTTTACATGGTTTTCCTCCCCATCGGCATCTATCACAACCAACCCTGTGAGAGACTGTGACCGGCCCAAGGTCCGCCAGTGAGTTTCATGGTGGAGCAGGGATTTGAACCCTGGCCTCCGGGGTCCAAGTCCTCATTTCATGGTGCATATCTGGGAGCGCATCCCTCTGCAGGGTGCAGAGAGCTGGGTGGGTTGGTGTGCCGTACTATGCCATTGCTGTCAACCTTCACTTTTTTGCGGGAAATTCCCTTATTCCAGTGCCGTTTCCCGCTGCTATTCCGGATTGGTAGATATCCCGTAGACTGTTCCCGGGACAGGCGAGGCTGCTGATCCCTTATTTTCGAGGCTGCTGATCCCTTATTTTCAAATCTGAAAGTTGACAGCTATACTACGCGTGGCGAGTGAGGAACCTGGGTCCCCATTTTCACATAGCTATGAAGCAATCGGGATGATCTTGGGCCACTAGCACCAGTATCTCGGCCTAACCTACCCCGCAGGGCTGTTGTGTGGCGGGGAACCTGATCCCCAAGCCAAAAAAACGGGGGTAGCGGCGAGGAAGCGGCCGTGCGCGTCAACTGCGAAGGGGGAAAGGAGGCAGGGACTGAGGCGTCTCCCTCCGGCGAAGGAGGAGGAGCAGGAGCTGCGAGGGCGACGGAGCCGGCGATGCGAGCCGGCCGGCTTCCTTGAACCCCGAGCCGGGCGAGCGATGGCCCTGCTGGGCCGCCTGGTGCGGCGATCGCCCTGGCTGTGCAACGTGGCGCTCTACGGGAGCCTCTTCGCGGCGGGCGACGCGGCGCAGCAGCGGCTCCGGCGCCGGCCGGGCCAAAGCGCGGACTGGGCGCAGACGCGGCACGTGGCGCTGGTGGCGCTCTCCTTCCACGGCAACTTCAACTACGTGTGGCTGAGGGCGCTGGAGAGGCTGCTGCCCGGCCGGGCGCCCGGCGCCGTGCTGGCCAAAGTGCTGTGCGACCAGCTCATGGGCGCGCCCATCGCCGTGCTCGCCTTCTATACCGGTGAGTGAGGCCGCGAGAGGGGGGGGGAGGACGGAGGGGGCCAGCTCCGGAAATGGCAGCTGTGCCTCTGAGCGCACGCAGAGTGCAGGGAACCTGCCAGTGCTGGATTTACGTATAAGCTAAACAAGCTATAGCTTAGGGCCCCACTATCTTGCCCCCTCCTCCCCCTAAATTTCACTATTAATATACTTCTTCTTAATTGTATTTCAGTTCAACAATTACTTGCTAAAATACATATTTTATTATGTGCAAATGGCTTTAGATACTCATTAGGTCCATAAATTATCATATGGCATATATTCAACACAAAAACCAGCGACAATTGGTCGTTGACAAAGGACAGCTGGACATATAAAGGGCCCCATTACCTTCAATAGCTTAGGGCCTCATCAAACCTAAATCTGGCCCTGGAGCCAGCCCTGGTGGAGCACCCGAAAGCAGCCTTGCCCGACCTGGTTATGCTGGTGTTGTATTGCTCTAAAAACACTGGCCTGTGAGCGCTCCAGTTGGAGAACAGCCTTTACCAAAGGTGTCATGGGCTTTGAAGACAAACTCAGGACGCAAGGGAGAAATGTGCTAAGAGGAAGGCATGCTTGGCAAATCCACTCTGTGATCAACTCCCGCCCGGGAACCAATGTCCCCACTGTGGAAGGATGTGTGGATCCAGAATTGGCCTCCACAGTCACTTACGGACTCACTGTTAAAACCGTGTTTATGGAAGACAATCTTACTCGGCTACGAGTGATCACCGAAGAAGAAGTAGTAGTATTGCTTTATTGCATTTCTAGCACACCTTCCTTTTTCCTCCTCCGAGGAGCTCAAGGTGCCACACATGGTTCTCCCCGCTCATTTTATCCCCACAACAATCCTCTGAGGTAGGCAGGCAGGCAGGTTGGTTGGTTAGGCACCCTGTGAGCTCCGAGAAGGCATTTGAACCCTGGTACTCCGGGGTCCTAGTCCACTACTCTATAACCACTACACTTGGCTCTTCATGTGCACTGAGTTTGGACTATGACTCCTATCAGCTGCAGGCGGTACAGCCTTGGTGGTTGTAGCCAAGGAGACAGATAAATTACCATTCTCAGAAGCATGGATGAATGGTCCAAGGCACTGGATTAAGGCTCCAGCAGCTGCCAGCCTGTGTAGACAAGATTGAGCTCAGTGGACCAAGGCTCAGTGGACCTAAGGCAGGTTCCTATGTTAGGGAGAAAGGCCGCAGTTCACTGGTACAGCATCTGCTTTGCCTTCAAACATCCCAGCTCCAGTCCCTGACATCTCTTTCTGAAATGTTGGACAGCTGCTGCAAGCCAGTGTAAAAAATACTGGGCTAGGTGGACCAAGGATCTGATTTGGGCAGATTCTTGTGTTCCTATGTGAGGTTTGTTTTTTTAAAGAAATGGGTGGGGGACAGGAAGCAACTAATTCAAGAAATTAGGTTAGAATTGACAAGATGTGGCTTTAACATGAAGCCGTGCATTAAAAAAAATAATTCAAGAGATCACAAGATACATATTTTATGGCAAGACAAACATGCTATTCAGGATGCATTCAGAAGGAAATGCTTAGTGAAGCAGAAGTGTGTAGCATAGTATAAAATGCTGTGTAAATGGATTTCTAGTAGATTTTACTTGTATTCTGACTTTCCTTAAACATGTTGTGACCAGGCATGAGTATACTCCAGGGGAAAGAGGATGTCTTTGCTGACTGCAGGGATAAATTTTGGAATACCTATAAGGTAAGTGCAATGCTATATTGAACGTGGTCCCATCACCACACACACCTTTTTATTTACTTACTTACTTACTTACTTATTTACTTACAGCATTTATACCCCAGCCTTTAGCCAAAAAGGCGCTTGGAATGACTTCCAAAAATTATTTATTGGGCTGTATCTGCCCTCAGACTCATCATCAAAAGACATGACACATGAAGAAAAAGGGGAATATTTTAGGAAAGAGAAAAAAAGAAACTCAACTTACAGTGGTGGTTCTGGCTGTCTGGCCCTCTTCCCATCCCTCAAATTATGCACACATTACATGCCGAATGCATCCTGCTTTTGTAGTGAGGGGTAAGGAGATAGGTAAGGTCCTTGCTCCCAGAGCTGACCACTGGAACTTTTCCCTCAGCTATCCTTTTGCCATTTGAGATTTCACCAAGTACTGTCCACTTGCAAAGAAACCAATTTTCCCAGTTCCAAGCACTAGAAACGTGTTTTTAAAGACACAAACCAGTTGCTGTAAGTCTGCAAAGGCTTTCTGCTGGGGTCATAAGCCTTAAATTTTGTGATGAAGAGGCCCAGCCAGTAGATATGTGGGCAGGGGTGTATGGAGAGAATCAGTGCAGAAGACCGAGAACATAAATGGGGGCAGAAAGATACGTTGGAAGTTGTTCAATTTTTAAACATATAAACACATTTTTTAAAAAACAGGTAAAAAAGAGCATTTTGATTGCCTGCTGTCCCTAGCAACTCAGGACATTATAAAGGAGAAATGCATTTATGTATTAGTAAGCAATTTCATAGAATATTGCCTGTATGCTTTTCCTTGTATCTCCACAACTGCAACGCCTGGAGGCTTGCCTTTTTCTTTTTAATGAAAGCTGAGCATGCAAGGTGTGGCTGTACCTCCACACAGCCCTTGCTTTCGTGGCCATGACATTGTTCATAACCAGTCTGCATTTCAGCTCTTACATCAAGCGTGCATTTATGTAACGCTCAGAAACGGTATTATGAGAGCAAGGAAGAAAAGAGTTTTGCAGGTGGTGTGAAATAAATATGGTTGTTCAGAGGCGTTCGTCCTCTGCGGTTGAAGGAAGCATTTGTTCCTCTATACAGTACTTTTGTTTGCCAATCTGGCAAATGTGCGAGTATATCAGGTATCATGTAATTCTTGCGGCCCACTATGCTGTGCTTGTTGTGCTTAAAATGAAGCAATGCTATCTTTCTGGGGTTCTTAAAGTGGCAGTTTGAGGATTACCCACCTTCCCGCTTGTGACAGGCCCCAACTGCGCTATACATTTAAATAACGCAGGACCATACCACTTTAAACAGTCATGACTTTCCCCAAAGGATCCTGGGAACTGTAGTTTGTTAAGGGTGCTGAGAGTTGTGAGGAGACCGTGTTCCCTGTCCACAGCCGCCACCTGTGCTTTAACAACCCATTCCTCTTCCCAGGGAACGCTGGGAATTGTAGTTCTCTGAGGGGAATAAGGGGACCTCCTTTGGGTTGCGCAATATGATATCCAATGTAACAGTGGCACTAGCAGAAGCTGATTGTAGCAGGAAATAGCCAGGCTACCACATGCTGGCTTCTTGGCCTTCTTTTATGAGAGCCATTCTGCTAGCACAGCTAGTACACCACTAAGGGACTTTAACTTAGCACAGCATTGAATTCCACCCATCTATGTTGTTGTTGTTGTTGTTGTTTCATTTTATGATGTACATCAAACAGAGAGAACAACGATCACAACAGATGAAAATTAGAAGATGGAAAACAAAACTATAAAATAGGCACATGGAATGAATAGCTGCACACAAATTAAAATAACAAAGTACAAAGAAAGACTATCAACACTATCAGGTCATCAAGTTTAGTTCCAGATTTGTCGGGCTTGTGACAAGGGTTGCCTTGAAAATGATGGCTCCGCTGTATATGTCATAAAGGAATGTCAAACCATATAAAAGGTGTCTGGAGGTTCTTGCCTTGTTGAAATCTCAAATTATGCATGACTTTCTCCAGTATATCCCAGAGTAAGCAGTACCAAGCATGCAGCATTTCTGGCTGTTTCCCAGTGCAATTACTATTTGTGCTGCCAAGATAATCTATAATCATAGAATCTTAGAGCTGGAAGGGACCCAAGGGTCATCTAGTCCAACCCCCTGCATTGCAGGAATCTCAGCTAAAGCATCCATGACAGATGGCCATCCAGCCTCTGCTTAAAACCCTCTAAGGAAGGAGAGTCCACCACCTCTCATGGGAGTCTCTTCCACTGCCGATTCCAAGACCAGTTCTTTTGACAATATGTTTACATTGGTAAAAGGACGTGGGTGGCACTGTGGGTTAAACCACAGAGCCTAGGACTTGCCGATCAGAAGGTTGGCAGTTCAAATCCCCACGACGGGTTGCTTGGTCCCTGCTCCTGCCAACCTAGCAGTTCAAAAGCACGTCAAAGTGCAAGTAGATAAATAGGTACCGCTCCAGCGGGAAGGTAAACGCCGTTTCTGTGCACTGCTCTGGTTCGCCAGAAGCAGCTTAGTCATGCTGGCCACATGACCCAGAAGCTGTCTGCAGACAAATGCCAGCTCCCTCGGCCAATAAAGCGAGATGAGTGCCGCAACCCCAGAGTCAGTCACGACTGGTCCTAATGGTCAGGGGTCCCTTTACCTTTACATTGGTAACTCATTTATTTTGATGGCTTTTTTGTGGTACTTTCCCCACTCAATTAACTGCTTTAAATATATTTTGCTTTTGTTTCAGACTGGGCTGATGTACTGGCCTTTTGTGCAGGTGAGTTTAAATTTGCCTTCCCCCTCCTTAGAAACTCACGAGGAAGACAACAGCAGCAGCTACAACAATGTGCTCATCAACACAGCCAGAAAATTACCCTGATGCATTCATTCTTCACCACATCCCCATATCTCTAGTTCCTGGGTCAGGTTGTGGAGCAGCCAGAAACCTCCTATCTGTGTCCCCTTTGAATATTCAGCTGTCCCTGTTATTGCAGCAGCAGGAGATGCATTCCTTGGGTGCTGAATCTGCTGTTCCCGTGGATCCTGCCGCCTGAGGCGGCTGCCTCTCCTAGCCTCATGGGTCGGCCGGCCCTGACTGTGGCAGCCACCCCTCAATAAGGTAACCCTCATGGGTTACCTCATGGCCCGATTTCAGTGCTTTAAAATTAAGACGCACCCTGTCAGTAACACGTGAGATGTCTGCTATTATATCCAGCAGCAAGGATTTTTTCCCACATGGGAAGGAAAAACCTGTTTTGAGGCAATTTGTAAACAAAACTGGAATTTTATTTAAACTGGGCTGTAGCTTAGTGGTTACTCTGATAAGGCCCAATACTTTGTTTCAGTAAAAAAAACTATTTGCAGATATAGTTAAAAACGTACTTAAAGCTCATAATTTAAACCTCTCTCTAGAATGGTTATTGGTCTTGCACTATAAGTAAAACATTCCCAGCCCTTTCTAGAATCTTTACATTGCCCTTAGAAAACAATCTGGGTTGCCCTGCCTAGCTAGCTGCCAATTTGACCATAACTCGGCTCTAAACTGATCCCTATCTCATCACTTTCCAAGCCCTATCCTACAGTTAAGCCCTATATCCACTCTGACAGTTAAGCCCTATCTGACAGTTTAACTGTCAAGTTATGGACTTCCAGAGGCGGCGCGTTCAGCAATGGCGGTCCTCTTCAGCTGCTGAAGAGGGGCTCCGCGGAAAAGGGTCGTGCGCTGCGGCACAGCGACGACCCAGTCAGAAAAACCACGGGTAGAGTGAGCTCGTGGCCGTGGGTTTCGGCGGGCACCAGGAGCGACCTCGGAAACGCAGAAGGGACCCCGTAAGGGGTTTCGGAACGTGGAGGGGGTAGCGGTGCTGTGAAACCATCGCTCTTTCCGCGGAAGTGAAGCCGCGCGGCTGCTGCTGATCGGCGCTGACCTTTCTTCTTTTACAATTGAATCAAAAACAACATACTCGTGAGTAAGAAACTTGAGGTTTTATTTGAACTTAAATCTGGCGAAATTCAGCTGAAAGCGGGAGACGCTAAAAAGGAAGTCAGTCTTCCGGCTCTGTTTAAAGTATTAAGCAAAGACTTTTCTAAAGCGGAAGCGTTGAAAGGAATTCAAAAAAAAGCTGGAATATACTTGCAAATTCGGATTTGATCGCTTAAAAGTTAAAGAAAAGTTACCAGCTTTATAAGTGGATAAGAACTGTGACTCTCTCTTCCATCTATTTTCTGTGGATTATAAGTTAAAAAACCCTGCTCTCGACCTGCCTGGATACAAAGAAACATCGGACTGTGGCAACTATAGTTAAAAAAAAAAAAACATATAAAGTTACACTGGGCTACTTTGTAAACTGTAAAAAAGGAACTGTTGCATGCACCTTTGTAAAGAACTTTTACTCTCTGCAGTTGAAATTGAACTTGGAAGGTCCCCCCAGTTTTGGAATTTGTTTGATTTTCCTCCTTTTCTGCTGGACTTTAATGGTGGAATTTTCCTATTCTTCTTCCTAATTTCTTGGGAGCTCCCCCTGCAGGATTGTGGAATTATTAGTCTCTGAGAACTGCTGTTTGATTTGGAATTCTTATGTCTGGATGTTTATTTTTTCTGGATTGTCTTTCCCATGGGATTTACAATTTGACCTTGACGCCTGGACAGCTGTGGAATGAGTGGCGCAGGAAAAACAAGGGCTGCTAAGAAAGCAAAACAAACTGAACTTTTGCAAACAACTTTGCCTGTGCAGCCACGCAGATCATCTGTTCCTATTGTGACGGGTCTGCAAGAAGGACAACTCCAGCAGCCAACTTTTGGAGATATATGGCAGCAGGAGGGCTAGACCCTGTATCTAAAGAAATCTTGGATCAGTTGGCAGCGTTAAATAAAAAGGCTGATGAACAAGCAGCTAAATTTGAGGAGCAAGCGGCTAAATTTGATAAGGTAACAGCAACAATTAATAAATTGACAGACCAAGTCGCCCAAAATACACAGGCACTAGGGAATATTGAAAAAACTACAACAGAAAATCGAAAATTAGCTTTGGAAGCAAATACTAAAGCAGATCAAAACAAAGAAAGGATTGAGGAACTAAGAGGAGAAGTAAGACCACTGAGTAGACAGGTCACTGAACAACAAGCGTACCTGTCCATGGCGGATTTGAAAAACAGGGAGAGCAACCTTAGGCTGAGAAATATCCCAGAATTAGAAAAAGAAGATTTGATTGGTTTTTTGACAACAGAAATATCTAAGTTCTGGGATTTGACAGAAGAGAAGGACTTTAAAATTGTTACCGCTTTTAGATTGGGAAGAGTGGCCAAGAAGGACAAACCAAGAGACTGCTTGATCATTTTGAGATCTAAGCAGGAAAAAGACAATATACTCGGCCTACATTTTAAAAATTCATTGGTAATCCAGGGAAAAACAGCAGAAATCTTCAGAGACATACCAAAACAGCTATTGGATTTAAGAGCTACATACAAAGACTTGGCAAGCCTACTGAGGAATAACACAATACCATACAGGTGGGAATTCCCTCAAGGACTATCTTTTTCCTGGAAAGGGAAGAAGACAAGAATCAGAACAGCAGAGGAGCAAGAAAAGTTCTTAAACGATCACGGGGAGGACCTCCGGAAAGGGGTAGGAGCCTGGCCACCTCCTTCGTTTGGCTTCAACCCGGTTCCACCTCCAGTCAAGGACGATAAAGGAGAAGCCCCTACCGGCTAATAAATTGATCCAGGATGTCTCTACAGCTTCTCAGCTGGAATATTAATGGCGCAAACTCACCGGAAAAAAGGAAAAAGATTTTTCACATATTGAGAAAAGAACAATTAGATGTCATTTGCCTTCAAGAAACTCATGTGTCTAGGCTCCACAGGAGAGTATTAATCAATAAGAGACTAGGCCAAGAATTTATTTCATCCGACAAAGTTAAAAAAAGAGGAGTAGTGATTTATGCAAAAGAGAGCCTAGCACCAAAGTTGGTGTTTAAAGACGAATTTGGAAGAATTTTGGCAATTGAAATACAAGCACAAGGAGAAAAATTTTTGATAGTAGGAATCTATGCACCAAATGATGGGAAATCGGAATTTTACAAGAAGCTGCATGAGATAATGCTGGATCATATTGACTATTCCAACATCATTTTGATGGGAGATATGAATGGGGTTGTCTCCACTTACATGGACAAGTCACAAAACCAAAATTTGACCAAAGATGGCAGACTCCCAAAGACTTTCTTTGAACTTACAGACAATATGGACTTGACTGATATTTGGAGAACAAAGAACCCTTTAGGTAAAGAGGGAACATTCTTTTCTGAAGCCCACCTATCTTGGACAAGAATCGACCAAATCTGGATATCTAGAGGACTGGCACCTAAGACAAAAAAAATAGAGATCTGCCCTAAAACCTGCTCCGACCATAATGCTTTGAAAATGGACTTGAGACTTACACCAGCTGGATCCTTCAGATGGAGAATGAATGACTATTTATTTAGAGACCAGGAGATTGTGAAGCAGGCCCAAAAAACGCTGAAAGATTATTTTGAAATAAATTTGAATACTTCGGTGGAAAAGAGAATAATCTGGGACGCGAGTAAAGCTGTTATGAGAGGGTTTCTGATACAACAGAATTCTATCAAGAAAAAACTGCGGAATGGTAAAAAGGACAAGATCTTGGAGAAGATAAGAGACGGAGAGAAAAAATTGAGACTAAACCCAAAATCAAAAGAGGTTTTAAGGGAAATAAAATTCCATCAAGCACAATACGCGAAACTAATAAATCAAGAAGTTGAATGGAAAATCAAACAGATGAAGCAAAGATCATTTGAATCGGCAAATAAATGTGGGAAGCTGCTGGCATGGCAGCTGAAAAAGAGACAAAAATTGAACTTTGTTACCAATCTAGAGGTTGAAGGAGAATGTATCCAGAAACCAGAAGAAATTAGAAAGTGTTTCCAGAGATATTTCAAAAAATTGTTTACCCAAGGACACCAAGTAGAGACTGAGATAGACCAATTTTTAAAAAGTCATGGCCTGCAAAAACTAACACAAGATAAACAAACAGCCCTGAACTATAAAATAACACAACAGGAAATTGAAAGTGCCATTCAGAATATGCAATTAGGCAAATCCCCAGGTCCAGATGGGCTTACCTCCAAGTATTATAAGACACTGAAGGAATATTTGGTTCAGCCATTAATGGAAGTATGCAATCAAATCATGGAAGGGAAGAGGGCACCAGAATCGTGGAAAGAGGCATTCATCACCTTGATACCAAAATTGGAATCTGAAAAGACCCAACTCAAGAACTACCGTCCCATCTCACTCCTAAATGTGGATTACAAAATTTTTGCTGATATTCTGGCAAATAGACTGAAAAAAGTTTTAAATGAAGTAATACATAAAGACCAAGCAGGCTTTCTCCCGGGTAGGCATTTGTCTGACAACACCAGGAACATTGTCGACGTTTTGGAGTTATTACAGACAAATATGAACACAAAAGCAGTTTTGATTTTTATAGACGCAGAGAAGGCCTTTGATAATGTATCTTGGAAATTTATGAAGAAAAATTTGGAAGGAATGGGAGTGGGAAGGGCGTTCCAAAATGGAATTGAAGCAATTTATTCAGAACAAAAAGCTAAATTGATAGTAAATAATGTGGTGACAGAGGAGTTTAAAATTGAAAAAGGGACACGACAGGGATGCCCCCTATCACCCTTGTTATTTATTTCTGTCCTGGAGGTGTTGCTGAACTTGATTAGGAAGGACCAACAGGTGGAAGGAATACAGGTCGGAGAAAAACAATATAAATTGAAGGCCTTTGCAGACGATCTGGTTTTGACAGTACAGGAGCCAGAAACCAGTACAAAAAGAGCCTTAGAGTTAATTTCTGAATTTGGTCGGGTGGCGGGATTTAAGCTGAACAAACAAAAAACCAAGGTTTTGGCAAAAAACATGACTTCTTCAGAAGTGGATGGGTTTCAGAAGGAAACAGAATTAAATGTGGTAACAAAAGTGAAATACCTGGGGGTTAACTTGACTGGAAGAAATTTAAATTTGTTTAAAGACAATTATGAAAAATGTTGGTCTGAAATTAAAAGGGACTTAGAAATTTGGTCAAGATTGAAACTTTCTTTGTCGGGAAGGATAGCAGCAGTTAAAATGAATGTATTGCCAAGAATGTTATTCTTATTTCAAACCCTCCAGATCGTGGACAGAGTGGAATGCTTTGGAAAGTGGCAGAAGGATATTGCGAAGTTTGTCTGGCAGGGCAAAAAGCCCCGAATAAAATTTAAGATATTAACAGATGCAAAGGAAAGAGGGGGATTTGCCCTGCCGGACTTAAGATTGTATTATGAAGCTGCATCCTTCTGCTGGATGAAGGATTGGTTTCTGCTAGAAAACACAGACGTCCTAGATCTGGAAGGGTATAGCAACGCTTTTGGGTGGCATGCTTATTTGTGGTACGACAAGGCAAAGTCTCACAAATTGTTTAAAAACCATATTGTCAGGAAAGCTCTATTCATTGTCTGGACAAAATACAAGGACTTATTTGAAAATAAGACTCCGAGGTGGTTATCACCGACGGAGGCCAAGGCCATTAAACTACGTAACATGGAGAGTGGCTGGGCAAAATATTGTGAGTTAATAGAAAGAGTTGGTGACACTTGGAGGTTGCAGAGTTTCGAAAAATTGAAGGGAAAGGTGCGAGACTGGTTTCATTATGCCCAAATTTTAGAGGTTTTTAAAAAAGATAAGAAAATTGGTTTCCAGGTGGAAAAATCAAAACTAGAGATAGAATTACTTGAACCTAAGACTAAAGTGCTTTCAAGAATGTATAACTTGTTGCTTAAATGGAATACTCAAGATGAGACAGTTAAATCAGCCATGATAAAATGGGCACAAGACATTGGGTACAACATTATGTCTGAAGACTGGGAAAGGTTATGGACCACCGGTATGAAATTTACGGCATGTAGTGCCCTAAAAGAAAACATTATGAAAATGGTATACAGGTGGTACATAACCCCGGTTAAACTTGCAAAGATATATCATCTGTCTGACAATAAATGTTGGAAATGTAAGGAGGCTGAAGGTACCTTTTTCCACCTCTGGTGGACATGCCCGAGGGTGAAGGCTTTCTGGGAAATGATTTATAATGAGTTGAAAAAGGTGTTTAAGTACACCTTTCACAAGAAACCAGAGGCCTTCCTCCTGGGCATTGTGGGCCAGAGAGTGTTAAAGAAAGATAGAGTTTTCTTTTTATATGCAACTACAGCAGCAAGAATTCTTATAGCTAAACATTGGAAAGCACAGGAGCTACCCACGCTGGAAGAGTGGCATTCACAGCTGATGGACTACATGGAACTAGCTGAAATGACCGGCAGAATTCGAGATGTGGGAGAAGAAGCGGTGGAAGAGGACTGGAAAAAATTTAAGGACTATTTAAAAAAACATTATAAGTTATATGAATGTTGAGAATTTGTTAAGTTTTCGGGAAAAATATGCTTCAGTATTGAGATTGGTTAATGGTGGAAATTAAGTTAGCATTTTGAAAAACATAAATCACAGACTATATAATCAAATGAAAGTACAAAAACACATAAAATAAGGTATCAATTTGCTATTTATTCTTATTGTAAAGAAAGCGGGGGATGGAAGATGTGGGGAAGTCCAGTTGATTATGAAAATAGATCTGGAAAAGTGATTTTCTTTTTTTTTTCTTCTCTTTTTTTCTTTTGTAACTTTCTTCTTTTTTGTAAAACTGCTTTTGTTGTGTCAATGACGATGTATTTGGACCTTGGAAAAAAAGCAAATAAAAACTATTTAAAAAAAAAATAATAACTGTCAAGTTATAACTCTCTACTCCCTCCTGATTGAATGACACTCCAGCTCTGATTGGTTTCTTGGTCGCCAGGAGGCTGGCCCAAGGCCCATCCATCAAAGAGACCAACATAAATAAATTCTCCTTGGCTTACCCCCATTCTGTTTCCCTTTTCAAAGCTTGTAGAACACCAGATTGGAGTAGTTTTTAACTACAGGAAAATCCTAGAGTTTCACCATTCTGTAGTGAAATAAACAACTATCCAACTTTTAGAAGACATCTGAAGGCAGCCCTGTTTAGGGAAGATTTTTAGTGTTTGACGTTTTATTCTGTTTTTAATGTTCTGTTGAAAACTGCCCAGAGTAGCTGGGGAAACCCAACCAGATGGGCGGGGTAGAAATTATATTATTATTATTATTAGGCAGGGTTTGGGAACCTGTGGCCAACTCCCATCGCCACACTAAATCTCACACTGCATCAGTTCAGCAAAGCAAGCTCATTTTGCAGCAAGTTGGATCTGCAAGAAACATGACAAGGTGAAGGCTCTGATATTTCTCTTGTGCGTTTAACTCGGTTTCGTTCTGTTTTTCTTTTTTCTTTCCCCCAAATAGCTTTCCAACTTCAGCCTGGTACCGGTGCATTGGAGGACGGCGTACACTGGCCTGTGTGGTTTTATCTGGGCAACTTTCCTGTGCTTTTCCCAACAAAGCGGTGACGGAACTGCAAAATCAGTTTTCTTGTTGTTCCGAGGTAAAAAACCTGACGTGGACGAGATGCCGCCAGAGAAATAAATATATTGCTGGTGCAAAGCATCCCTTACCTGTCAGGGAGGCAGCGAGCTGTGTTGGCAGATGCCAGGTAGATTTTTTTAGGGGGTGATGAGAATGTACATGAAGGTAGAACTAAAAGTGAACAAACTTGAGCATTTACGAAATGGTACCTTATTGCTGTGGGAATGCACTCAGCTAACTTTTAGGGTTCAATCCAATTATTGGGCATGACTAACTTAGGCCCCTTAATTTTAATGCTTCTCCTCTGAGTGGGCTTTAATTGACTGCCACCCATCCATTCTGCCAGTGCTATTTTTCTAGAAAAAGAGGTCCTGGAGCTCACCATGAACACCTCCCTTGTTCTCTTAGAATGGCAATGGCGCCCACCTGAGAGGTGCTGGAACTGAGTTCCAGAGAGTTCCGGCTGATAAAAAGCCCTGCATTCTGCAGAGATACAGTAACTTTACTTCTCTTTTATTTCAGTCATGGACTTGAGGGTTCAGTGTGTGCCTTTAGAATTCGGGAACATAAAATATGTGAACTACCAATCTATGGTTTAGAGCAGGATTGAGGAAGTTCTGTCTGGCTCTCGTGACTTTTCCTGTACTGCCCTCCCCACCCCAGTCGCACTCTCTTCCCCCAAAACGATACCCTTCACTCCTTGAGTGCTTTTGCTTTGCTGGGATGTGTTATTGAACTCTGATCATGCCTCTTGTTTGACTGGATGAAGGCTGTGTGCGTATAAGCTATCCTGTTGCACAAAGGTAAGACTTAACATTTGTTGCCATACCCACATTTGGTTCTGGCCCTGCCCACCAGCATGTGGCCCCTAAAAGGTTATACAGAAGGGAGTACGGCCCCCAAGCTGAATAAAGGTTCCCCACACCTGGTCTGGAGGGATACAGTCCATTGCATTGCCTGATTTGGGTCTTTTTGTGCTTCATGTGTAATAAATCCAGTCTGATGCACGGTTGCATCCTGCACAGCTGTAATTCAGCCTGTCATCATCATAATAATAATTTATTTATACCCCACCCATCTGACTGGGTTTCCCTAGCCACTCTGGGCAGCTTCCAACAATAGATTAAAAACACATTAAAACATCAGACTTTAAAAACTTCCCTAAACAGGGCTGCCTTCAGATGTCTTCTAAACGTCAGATAGTTGTTTATTTCTTTGACATCTGATGGGAGTAAGGGCCTATCCAAACTTGCCTTTTGCCCCACTCCTTTCAGCCAGAGGTCCACAATTTAATGCTCTGTGTCTGAGTGTGTGTTTGTTTTTGCCCCAGGCTTTTCACATGAAAACTCACTCTTTGAAGCTGAATCGGAGCAAACATCAGCTTGGGTTTTTACTGCAGATTGAGATTTGCTCCGATTGAGCTTTAAAAAGCAGATTTTTGCGGAGAAAGCTCTGGAGCAAAAAACAGGATGTTCAGATACAGAGCTTTAAATGACAGGCCATGCCTGGAAAGAACGGAGGCAAGGTAAGTGTGGATAAGCCCTAAATTCCTAGTTGTCACATGGCCATATGTTTTTGCCTTTGACTGCAGTCAGCTCCTGCCATCCTTGCCCATTGGCTATTCTGATGGGAGTTGGAATATGACAGTGTCTTCTTATTTTTATATATTTACACCCTGCCGTTTTCCCTGACAGGATTCAAGGCAGCTTACAAATAAAAACAATGATCACTAAAAACAGAGAAAAAGCAATCATTTTTTTTAAAAAAAGCATTAATAGAATTAAAACTATATACATATATAAAACCTGTTCAAAACATACAAATAATGACAATAAAAATTTTAATGGTGGCTTGGAGAAAGTCTGCAGTTTTAGTTACAAATACGCAGACTGAGAAGGCCTGGTTAAGCAAATTCTCCATGAACTGCCATTTTGCCTCATAAGCAAAAATAACTGATATTGTGGACAGAATTCAGAATCCTATGGCTCTAGTCTTTAAGGTTATTAAAATCAGGTTGAAAATAACGTGGGAAACGCCAAGGGAAATTGTGAAGAAGAAGAGAGAAGAGAGTTTGGATTTGATATCCTGCTTTATCACTACCCGAAGGAGTCTCAAAGCGGCTAACATTCTCCTTTCCCCTCCTCGCCCACAACAAACACTCTGTGAGGTGAGTGGGGCTGAGAGACTTCAGAGAAGTGTGACTAGCCCAAGGTCACCCAGCAGCTGCATGTGGAGGAGCGAAGACCCGAACCCAGTTCACCAGATTACGAGTCTACCGCTCTTAACCCCTACACCACACTGGGCAGGGTCTTTAGTAGGCAGGGTGGGCTAACTAGAAGATTAAAAAGATTGCCAACCTTGGGCGTTGTTTTGGCAGCTGCTAGTTCCAGTCTCCAGTGCAGGAATGGGGAACATTTTTCAGCCCAAGAACTGCATTCCCTCATAGCTAATCCCCTGGGGGCCACGTGCCCAGGATGGGCAGGGCCGGATATAAAAGTAGGTGGAGCAACGGATGTAAAATTTTACCTTCATACAGTAGGTTACATTCTAGCTACACAGAAACCAAATCACCACATGTATGTATCCAGGAGTTTTCAGGTGCTATCCTGGCGTCTTCACTTAAAAGGATCTCAAGGCTGGGGGGGAAACCCCTGCCTCAAAGCCTAAAGAATTACTGACTTTCATTGTAGTGTCTGGATGGCCTAATGCAGGCATAGGCAAACTCAGCCCTCCAGATGTTTTGGCCTACAGCTCCCATGATCCCTAGCTAACAGGACCAGTGGTCAGGGATGATGGGAATTGTAGTCGCAAAACATCTGGAGGGCTGAGTTTGTCTATGCCTGGGTGAAGACAAAGCCGTTTCATATATAAAGAGTAATTTGAAAAACTAGCATATTTTTTGTAATATGTGTATTACAAATGTTAATGTAATGTGTAATGCTATGATAATTTGTTTTAGTGGAGAGCATGTTTCATTGATTTTCGATTATGTATTGTAATTGGTTTTATAAAAAGAAAAGTAATTCATGAATGGCAAAGGGCACCTTTCATTTAATCATGAAAGGCAACAACAAGCAAAGGGATTCATGAGTCCACCTGGATTCATGAATGGCAAAGGACATAGGTCAGTTGGTTCATGAATGGAAAACAGTGTTCTGTCTTAAGACCCATCCCTGCTCTTGCCCAGGTCCCATTAACTTCAACAGAGACAGTACAGCAGAATCTCCAGGTCAACTGCACCTCCAAAATGGCATCACTTATAAGTAACAAATATACCCCTTGATACGCCAGTGTTTAAGATCAGGATTCCCATTTCATGGGTCACAAGTGTGTTATTGATCAGACAAATGAAGGCCAGTATATTCAGTAAACTGTTTGATTTTTGCTTCTATTTATTCCTGTGGAAAGGAGGCCAGTTGCTCATTATTTCTCTCCTACAGTCTTTCTCTGTGCCGCAGGGCCATTTCTCGAGGGATTGAAGTGGCTTGCTTATTACAGGGCAGCGCAAACATTTGCCTATCACAGCAGCTAACCTCACAGTGGAGAAACATTAACTGTATAATTTAATTTTATAGCAGAGTTTAATTGCTCAGATGGAAGGCGGGTGGAATATTGAGTCATCAGTGTTCTCCTTGCTAATTATTAAAATTCCTTGCGGATTATGCTTCCCCTCTCCTGCAATGTACTTGTACTGGAAAAGCAAGGCAGCATGGGTTCTGTGCAAAGCTTGCAAGATCGTTTCATGAGGACCAAGAAAACATGGTGTAAAAACTTAATCTTCAGTCTCATTCTGCTTCAGCATCTGAGCAGAAACGTAGCCCAATTTTCTAAAAAAAACACCCATTTCATCTGTTTTTGTTAACCCATATGTTTTCCCCCAAGTGAATGGTGCTTTCTCTCTTTCTCTAACGATAGTGAAGTAAATAAAAAAAATTGCATTATTTATTATACAGATTTAAACTACTGACTCTGATCTCCTGCTGCTTTCAGCTGCAGTATTGCTGCAGATATGTGAAATACTGCAGTTATGACAGAATATTTAATATACAATGACATTCTCAATCATTTTAATAGTTTATTAAGTGTTTTGGTTTTTTTTAAAAAAGAAAAATCTGTGTGCTTTATATGTACAGTGATTCCTTCTATTTGTTTCAAAGTAAATAAACTGGGTGGAGGTCCTGATATAAGCCTTCTGCCTCAAGTAACCTGAAAATTATGTGGGGGTTTTAATTTGTTTTGGAAGTTTTGTTGTAGTGTTATATTGCATTCTGTTGGGTTTTGGGGTGTGTGTGTTTTTGGTGGGGTTTTTTTGCCTTGGGTGGACATGGTCCTGAAAGGCAGCCTATAAATGTTTTTAATGATATAGATAATAAAATTATGATATTGAAAACATTTTGCTGCTGACTAACAGTGTATGGAAAAGAACCATGTGACCTGGGCTGCCTGGGGGATCAGCGCTTTTATCTCAACCAAAGGGAAACCTATTTGGAAGAAGCTTGCAAGCAACGGAAGTAATGTGGGAGCTTATCCTGGCCTGCTGCATTAGAGAGGGAGAAATTGCCAGGTGGTTGTGCCACGGTGGGCCTATGGGCCTGCTTAGAACCACCAGGCCATTTTGGCCAATCCATGCCAAAGCACTGTGAGTGGCACTTTGTAAGTGACACATTTCAAACTGCACTGGCAAAACCAGGTTGCCTGATGTGATGTCAGGTGATTGGTGGGTGGAAAGTGCCCCCCAGCTGCCGGACAGGAGGGCGGGAAGATAAGAATCCGGCCCAACTGCTGAATTCATTTCTTCACCTCTGCCATGCTCTGATTATTTATTTTGATTTATATCCCACTTTTCCTCCAAGGAATTCAGGGTAGCTTACACAGTTTCCCCTGAGCCCGACTTCCACTTGGAAAGGCCTTTCACTTGGAGCTATCCATGGTGCTGAGATCAAGTGCATAGAATCAGAATTGTAGATCTGAAAGGGAACTCAAGTGATACCTATTCCAACCCCCTGCAATGTAGGAATCTCAACTAAAGCATCCATGGCAGCTGGCCATCCAACCTCTGCTTAAAAACCTCCAATGAAGGAAAGGCTACCACCTTCCAAGGGAGCTATCCATGGTACTGGAATCACTTGTCTGCCTTTTCCCCATGGGTTCCTGGCACAGATTGGTCAAAGCAAGAGTTCACACCTCCCCTGCTGTCAAACCCTGCCTCTGTTCATTCACTGTGGGCATGATTAAAGCACAGCAGCCTCTTGATGTACGTAGGCTAACCCTGTAAGCTGGTACCCAATATGCCCACCTCCTGACAGCTGTTTTTAACTTTCAAAAAGCCACCTTCCTGATCATGGATCTACTATGCAGCATCTCATCTGACCAGATGACCCATCCCAAATGCTGCGGTACGGCTCGGGTTGGAGGGCCTCCAGATGAGCACCCAGATAATGGTCATGGCAAACGCTCACCTTGGCTGCCACGGACATGCATCCTTATTTTTATTTTTTTAAAGCTTATAGCCAACGTGCAGCTGGACAGGCATGTACATGGTTACACATGCCCACGTATAACATTAAGTTTAAAAACACATTATCCTTTCCTCCAACAGTTCTTTTTAAAATCAGCCCAAGTTGGTGGACTTCACTGCTTCTAGTGGGAGTGAGTTCCATAGTTTAACTGTGTGCTGTGTGAAGAAGCACTTTCTTTTATCTGTCCAGAATCCTCCAAATTTCAGTTTCATTGGATACCCCTGAGTTCTAATGCTATGAGAAACTCTTCTCTATCCACTCTCTCCATGCCACGCATAATTTTATAAACTTCTATCATGCCACCTCTTACTTGCATTTTCTCTCCATGCCCCACTCCCAAATCCAGACTTTCCAGGCACTGGCCAATCTGACCTGGATAGAAATTCTCTCTCTGTTCTGCAATTGCTGTTCACACCTTTGGAACAAGCAAACCCCATTCATATTACTTATGTACGTATTTCCCTGGGCTTACATACTGCAAACAATCCAATCTGGTAGTCAGAACTTTGTAATAACTGCAGTATAATTCATTTGCAGGATCTCTGCATGTCAGTATTAGCCCTTATCACCTGGCTAATACTTGAAGGATGGAGATGGAAGTCCTGCATTTATTTGTTCAATGAAATATGCTCAGCTGACTCCATTTCATGCACCACCTCTTTTTATATCCGTAACCAAAGCTCAGCAGGGACATTAGCACTGAGCTGCTGTGGGGAAACCCATGACATTGATGGAAGAACTTTACATGAAATTGTAAGCTCAATTGAGAATGGTCAAATACATGCTGAATAGCTCGGGTTCTATATATAGCAGTAATTCAGGCTTTAATCTAAATGGATTGGACAGGGCATCGATGAAGGATGGTGAGAGGGTTTTATAAAGGCTAGAGCTCAGTGGTGGAGCATGTGCTGAGCATGCAGGATGTTCCAGATTCCATCCCCAGCATCTCCAGGTCAGGCTGGGAAAAGACTTATGTCTGAAACTCTGGAGAGTTGCTGCCAGTCAGTGTAGACTGTACTGAGCTAGATGGTCAAATGGTCTGACTAACTATAAAGGTGTAGATTTTAATAATAATAATAATAATAATAATAATAATAATAATAATAATAATAATAAATTTTTATTTATATCCTGCCCTCCCCAGCTAACAACAATAAAATAATACAACATTCTAAAATCATTTCATTATAAAATTAATTCAAATCAAATTAATGGCAACCATTGGGCTAGAGTTCTATGAAGATTGCCAAAGGAAGGAGTCAGGCTGTGCCCTGGCCAAAGGCCTGGTGGAACAGCTCTGTCTTGCAGGCCCTGCAGAAAGATGTCAAGTCCCGCAGGGCCCTAGTCTCTTGTGACAGAGCGTTCCACCAGATCGGAGCCACAGCCAAAAAAGCCCTGGCTCTGGTTGAGCCCAGCCTAACCTCCCTGTGGCCTGGGACCTCCAAGATGTTTTTGTTTGAAGACCGTAAGTTCCCCTGTGGGACATACCAGGATAGGCGGTCCCATGGGTACGAGGGTCCTAGGCCGTATAGGGCTTTAAAGGTTAAAGCCAGCACCTTAAACCTGATCCTGTACCCCACTGGGAGCCAGTGCAGCTGGTATAGCACCGGGTGAATATGATCATGCAGCGAGGATCCTGTAAGGAGTCTCACTGCGGCATTCTGCACCCGCTGGCAACTTTTTTCTGTGAGAGCTACCTCTGTGCACACTCAGACAAGGGGATGTGAAGATTCCTGGGGGCAGAAGAGAGCATCTAAAATGGGAACAAGCTGCCTATTTATTTCATAAAATTTATACACAGCTTGACTGTTAAAAAAACCCAAAACCCTCATCACTGCCCACGTGAATGGAGAAGTGTGACACTTTAACAATCCCCTGAAACTGAGGGTATGATTTCACTGGCAGCCAGCACACTTGCATTTACAAGTCCTGTATACAAACCATTCCCTCCATTTCCAACCTCAGGTGCTGAGTGCTGTTGCTTATGTAGCCAGAATGTTGCCAGCCCCGCTCAGAAGACAGTATTGTCATGCGGCTCAAGCCATGTGTTTTGTGGAAATATGTGCAAGGTTTGGGGGAGAGGACCCCCAAAACAGCCCAATGTGCACCAAGCATGCCCGGGGACCGCAGAATGCTGGCTGATGATCGGGCTCCTCTGCCATCGAGCTATGGCCAACAGGGGGCGGAACTGAGTGCCTGGACTCCTGAACAGCAGCCCTCCATGCCATAACATTTTGCTGCAGTTTCCACTTGTGTGCTTATACTTCTATTTGAAAATTCCCTGTGGGCCGACTTGCTCTGTGTTGTTTTTTAATGGCGGCATTGTTAGCCGACAGTTTTTATTACTGCTTTATGATGCAGTTGTTACGGCCTTTTTTTTTCTAAAATGAGAACTGCATTTTGTTTTACTTTTTGTTGACTCTTCAGGTGCTGGGCACGTGACAAAGAATGCAGCACATCAGGTGCTGGAATTAAAAAAGTGGGAGCTGCAACAAAATGTTGCTGTGTAGTCTTGCTTCTAGAACAGGGGCAGGGAACCCTTTTCATACCAAAGGCCACATTCCCTTCTGGGTAACCTTCTGAGGGCCACATGCCAGTGGGGGCGGAGCCAGAGACAAAAGTGGGCGGAGCAACAAATGCACATTTTACAGTACCTTTGTACTTGACTAGTTTCTCTAATCACACACCCCTCTCTGTCCTCTAACCAGGCAAGCAAGAGGCATTAGCAGAGTTCAAGGACATTTTCCAGTCAGGCAAAAGCACTCAGGGTTTGACAAAAGACCAGTGAGGGGTGTGGTGTGGAACGAGAAGTGTGTGACCCGAGGAGAGAACCAAGGGTGAGACGGAGAGGTTTGGTGGGCTGCAATTAGTCCCCAGGCCTGAGGTTCCTCACCTCTGTCCTAGAAGAATGTATCCAATCAGGATTCATGCCATTTTGTCATGGGCCCAGAGTCAGCTTCACCTGATGAACAGCAGCCTGAAGGGGGAGTGAACTCCACTTGCAGCTGATCAACCTGCAGAGGGACACAGAGAAGAAGCTGATGAGAACCAGCTGGCTTCAGCCTTCTTCCAAAAATGACCCCTGAATTTTTGAATTTTATTGATATTGATGCTGTATTTTATGTTGTATTCAATGCTATTTTATGTTTTTTCAAGTCACATTTTAATCAGTGATTTATATTTGCTGTTAGCTGCCCTGGGCCCGGTTTTTAAACCAGGAAGGGCGGGGTATAAATAAAAAGTTGTTATTATTATTATTATTATTATTATTATTATTATTATTCAGAATTTCCAGCAGCAGCCAGATGCCTAGCCCTGCCTTGCTGCTTCTAGCTTGTCTTGACCCTTGACCCCCATGACCATCAGATTCCCTGAGCCCTGGACCTTCTGACCACATGGATTGCTGTTTGCTGAACCCTAGGACTGGACCTGACTTTGGATCCTGCATCCAGGCAAGTACACCTCATGGACTCTGCTGGCCTCCCACTCCACTGAGCTCTGCACATTGCTGCTAAGAACGAGACTATGACACAGTTAACCAGATACTATAAACTGTAAGGATATCAATAAAAGTTCCTCGCCCCCTGATCCAGTGTGCTGTAGCTCTTGAGCATCCTCAGTCCTCCTTCAGCTGTTTTCTTGGGGGGGGGGGTTGCCCCCTTAGGTCTGAGGCTTGTTTCAGATTTCTTTTGTACTTCTGTGAAACCTAGGCATGTACGAAGCTGCCTTATACCGAGTGAGGCCGGTGACCCATCTTAACTCCATATTGTCTACACTGGCTGGCAGCAGCTCTCCAGCCAAGTCTCCCCCCTCCTATCTGGAGATGCTGGGAATTGAACCTGAGAACTTCTGCCTGCAAGCCAGATGCTTTACCACTGTGCCACAGCCCTCTCTCCTTCCCCAAGCATTCTAACATTTCTCCCTTGCTACTCAACAGGTCCATTGGGGCTCCATTTTTGTTGGCACCCACCTCCAGCACTCACAATTAAAGGGAGAGAAAAGCCATTTCTCGCTGTCATATCTGAAGAGCCGAATTATTATTACTAGTATTTTAGAGGGTGGGCCGCTGTTGTCTTTTGAGCTGTCTTCATCACCTCTCCCTCCACCATAACCCATATGGGTGCCTCGGCTTCCTCCCACTCCTGCACTGCTTCCAATGAATCAGTTCAGCCCACCCCCAGCAACGTCTCCACACAGTCATCACCCCTAAATTAGCAGTAAAAACGGCACCACCACCTGCTGCTTAAGCTCCTGACTCATAGCGCTGTCTGGCCTTTCTTCTTCTGGATGCACAACAACAGTCTGTAAGTTACTCTTGCATCTGCTGTCCTTTAAAACAGCCCAAGGGAAACTCTGCCGTGTCCAGACCAAATGGAAGATCAGGCAAGGTGGAAGTGCATCACCCAGCCTTGGTATTCTTGCTGCCTGTGATGAAAATCTCATGAATAAACAGAGGTGGCAGGTGCCCTTTGAGGCTGGTAAGGTGGAAGGCGGGGAGACCAACAGCAGGTGGAGCTAGAGCCATTGGTGGGTGGAGCCAACTAATTCCAGAATTGTAGAGTTGGAAGGGACCCTGAGGATCATCTAGTCCAACCCCCTGCAATGCAGCTGTTCCATATGGGAATCAAACCTGCAACCTTGGCATTCTCAGCACCATGTTCCAACCAACTGAACTGCACTGTGATGGTGGTACTCAGAAAACAATATGCATTGATAACTGCATTTTAATTGCATCGACAAAGTAATCAATGGGTTTGCTGTGGGTTAAACCACAGAGCCTAGGACTTGCTGATCAGAAGGTCGGCGGTTCGAATCCCTGCGACTGGGCGAGCTCCCGTTGCTCGGTCCCTGCTCCTGCCAACCTAGCAGTTCGAAAGCACATCAAAGTGCAAGTAGATAAATAGGTACCGCTCCAGCGGGAAGGTAAACGGCATTTCCGTGCGCTGCTCTGGTTTGTCAGAAGCGGCTTAGTCATGCTGACCACATGACCCGGAAGCTGTCTGCGGACAAACGCTGGCTCCCTCGGCCTATAGAGCGAGATGAGTGCCGCAACCCCAGAGTCATCCGTGACTGGACCTAATGTTCAGGGGTCCCTTTACCCTAACTGAAAATTTGGCCTCTACCTAACTTCCTCTGACCCACCTAATTTTCTGAAAGAATGTCTAAGTTTCCCAGTGCATCATCACATCTGGCAGAGCAAACCCTGGATGGACAGTGGTGGCAAAATGGCACAGCCACTGCCATCTCTGCAAACCCATTGTTCATGCTGGCTGGGGCAGAAGGCAGGGGTCAGGGAAATCTCTCATATGCTGGCCAGATCACTGCCCTCTTCTGGAGAATCTCCCCTCACTGCCCCACCCTTCTCTCATATTGATATAGTTTCTACACATAGGAAGGCTTTTAGTGTAAGGGTATCAAAACTTTGGGGCACTGTTCTCCATTAAATCAGACAGGCACCTACAATCCTGATATTCTGTCACCTGCTCAAAATGTTTTTGTTTCACTAAGTCTTTTATTTGTTTGTTTAGATAATTAATTTAATTCCTCATTGGTTCTTTCTTCTGCATTTTATGAGTATATGATGTTTTCATGATTTTATTATAGACCCCCATTATATCTATATTTGTATCTATAGAGATACAGAAATATAGACATATGCAATGCACAATAAAATAATTTGTTAACCACCAGAACTCATGAGTTGGAGGTTTGCAAAAATCCTTATCAAACAAATAAACTCTCCTGAGTAGGTCCCTGGACTTTTTAACTTCTTCTGCCCCAAAGTCTTGCCCTGTTGGCACCTCTGCTCTTAGGGCTGGGGATTTTTTGGGGGTGCTGCCTCTTCCTCCCTACCCCACGCCCGAACACACACAGATAGCACAGAGACTCAGAAAAGGTTATCTCCCTCTGACCCCCTGCTATGTGTGGGCACTGATTAGCATTTTCCCATACTCAGTCAATATGTACATATACATACCCTCCATCCCCACTACGGCATATTTGCCCTCATTGTTTGCCTGCTTCCCCCTCCCCTGCGTTCCCTCGGGCGCTTCCTTTCACGAGCATCTTCGCACTGAGCATGCGCGCTGCATCCCTCCCCTCCCCTCCTCCTCTGGGTACCAGCGCGACGGAGGGAGATGCAGTGAGCTCAGCGAGGCTGGCCAGCCCCGGCGTTGGTAGCAAACAAGCCGAGAAACGCGCACCGAGCAGCTCCCGAAGTCCCTCTGCGTCTCCCTTTCCTTCAAGCCCTTCCTCCGGCTGGGATGGTCTGCTAGGAGGAAGGGGAGCCCGCCAAGCAGCCGAGGGAACAGGGCCCAGGCAGAAAAGGGCTCCGGCATGGAGTTAAAGAGATCCATCTCGGCCAGCATGGAAGCAGAGAAGCCTCTGAGACGCTATGGGGCAGTGGAGGAGACGGCGTGGCGAGCCGAGGGGCTTGGGAGACGTAAGTACTTCCCACCTCCCCATGCGGGCTTCGTGGTCTGGGCTCCTCCTGTTTCTGCATCGGATAGGATAAGCTAGGGAGCTGGGCAGCTATCAACAATGTAAGGAGCTGCTTTTGCCCAGTCGACCATAGGTCCATCTGACTCAGTGTTGCCTGCACTGGCTGGTAGCAGAAGATCCCCAGGGCTTCAGGCAAGGGGTCTTCTCTAGTCCCAACGCCACGGATAGAACTCGGGACCTTCTGCATGAGAAGCAGGTGCTCTCACTGAGCTGTGCCCCTTCCCCAAAGCAGAAGAACACTGTTTATCCTGGGTCAAGTCATTGATCCCTCTCTGGCTCAATATTGTTTGCATGGAATGGCAGTGGCTATCCAGGGTTTCAGAGAGGTTTCTTTCCATGCTCTACTGGGAGATGCCAGGATTTAAACCTGGGACCTTCTGCATGCTAAGCACCAGTGGCAGCCCTTTCCCAAATGGCCTTCAGTCAGTCTGTCAGTCTCTCTCTCTCTCTCTCTCTCTCTCTCTCTCTCTCTCTCTCACACACACACACACACACACACTCCCTCCCTCCCTCCCTCCCTCCCTCTGTTCTAGTATCACCAAGCAGGCGTGCAACTGAGCAATTGCTTCCTAGGAACAAAAGGGAGTTGTGCCTATATTTGGCAAGGATGTTCTCTAGTGCTTTTCTAGTGATGCTTTTTGAGGCTGTGAGGAGGAGAGAGCTCCGAGAAAAAGGTTTCTCTTTTATTACCCCTTAGTGGGAGAAAATAAACCGGGGAGAGGGACAGAAGAAAGGGGGATCTTCTAGTTATCTCCCTCCACCCCACTCCTTGTAACTCAAGTTAACCATACTTTATTATGCCTTTGCAAAAAAAACACAAAAAACACCCCAACCCCCAATCTTTAAACTAGGCAAATCCTGGCAAAGTGCTTTGCTGTTAGAGAAGGGGGTGGAGAGGCAGGTTTGTGGAAGCATTTCAGAGGCAGACTTTTCCTTTGTTATCTCTCTCTCAAATAGCATTACAAAAGCATGTGGATTTTTTAAAAAAGAAAACTGCTAGCAGCAGTTTAAGTCGTAGGAAAAGGGCAAGAGGGACCTCTATGCACTTTGTTTTGCCCCATGGATGATGTCTTATGGGAGCAAGGGGGGAGGATGGCCCCTTGTCAATGGCGTTTCAGACATGCTGAACAGGGTGACTTAACAAAGGCTCTTGCGTGCCAAATCTGTTGTCGGTTCAAGCCTTCCAGCTTCTCCCAAGAATACAATCATTAACCATCACCCACGCTCCAAAACCTCCAATGGAAAGAAGCTTGGATCCTCCCTGCCCCCCCTCACCCAGTTCAAGTCAACTGCCCCAAAGACAGCAGCTGTTAACCTTTTCGTTGGGAGGAAGAATTGAATTCAGTTGATTATGCACCAGTTTGTTCCCTCTGCCACTTTCCTGGGAAATCAAGATGCGCCCAGAATTCATTGCAAAAAATCACTCAAAGTCCTCGACTCCTGGGATATAAAACACCTTCAGGTTTCTCCTGAAAGTGTAGAATTGATCTTACTGAGAAGCTTTCTGGGTGTGGCAGCCTCTCAGGACACACTAAGCTACCTTATGCCCACTCAGACCCATTGGTTCATCTAGCTGTGTATGGTCTACACTCACTGACAGCAACTTGCCAGGGTTGCAGACTTGAGTCTCTCCTAACCAGTCTTACCTGGAGATGCTGGGGATCAAACCAGGGACCTTCTGCATTCATAGCAGATGCTCTAATATTGAGTTATGGCCTTTTCCCTTTGGGGATAGGCAAGGAAAGTACTTTCCCCCGCTACAGTTTGATGATGTGCATCAATGTACATTATTAGGTCGTTGCTCCACATCTTACACCAAAGAGCTTTTCAAATTGTTGCCTTTGGTTGCTCCCATCGTTGGGTTTCAGCTGCATCTCTTGGTCTTTGGCACCCCATCCCTAGACTTTGATAAGAGTTTCCAGCAGCACTTTGATCTAACTCTCCCCCCACACCTACTGCTTCCATTGCAGTGATAGTTTTTGTTGCAGTGGTTGGCATTGATTCAGAACTAGTTGGCTTGGTGATTCCCATGACAGAGCTGAACCAGGCTAGCAGTGCAATTCTAGACACATCTGTTCAGAAGTAAGTTCAATAGGGCTTACTCCAGTAGTGACTGGTGCCCATAAGGACTGGTAGGGCAAAAGGCAGTGAGACCTATGAGTAGGCCGAGCCAAATCTAATAATTGGCAGAGAAAACCCTCTGAGAAAGGCAGACTGAAGTTGGTGGGACAAGGCCCTGATGGATCAGACACCATTGGCTTACTCCCAGTACGGATGGGGGAGAAATTTGATTCAGTTCACATTTAAAGCTGAATCTATCCCATTTGTACTTCTCCGAACCATATAAGAACTGGAGTACAGCCATCCTTTGAAATCCGCACTTGTTCAGATTTTGCGATGCTGTTCTGCAACTCACCAATGTCTATTGAAATGCATCTGTTGGGGGAAAGTGTGGGTGAAAATGAATATAGAAGCAAACATACAAAAATGCTTCGTCCAAGGGGGAAATTGCTTGCAAAAATGTATGCGTTAGTCAAAACTGCAAACAAAATTGTGCTCATTATTAGAAAGCCTCACTGAAATGCTGGTGAATTTTTATGAGCATTTAAAAACAAACAAAAACACAGACCGCATCAAAATGCGGAGAAATGAATTTAGGAATAAAATTAAAAAAAGAGAAACCGAGAGAAACAAAACTGACACTTCCACTCCTACTCCCAGGAATTCCTAACTATAGAGATTCCTAAACAAATTTACCTGGGAGTAAGTTTTCAGTGAGATTTCCTTCTGAATAGCCATGTATAGGATCACACTGTAGAACCCTTTTTTTGGTAAACAGCTTTGTTGCTGTTGTTTTGCAATTGAATGGTGTATAGGTTTTATGAAATAAATAAGTAATAGAAAAGACGGGGGTTAGCTGTGGTATAGACCACTATGGCATGACAAAGTGGATTAGTTTCCTGGAAATGTTCTAAGAATCCAGAAGTGATTTTTCTTCTTGGTAACTTTCTGTCACTTCTGGGCAAGGTGCATGCTGTTTGGGTGAATCACAACTTATCAGTTGGTTTGATTTTATTTGTTTGGGTAGGAATAGAGATTAGGGCTTCTTGTCCCACTACAGCCTGTGTCCTTAGCCATTACTGCTGTGGTGAATGTGACTGTGCTTATTTTGCATATGTTTAAGCATTAATTGAATTGCCACAGACCGTACTGATACACCCATGTTTAAGCATAAGGTTGCACCCAACTCAATCCCAACCAGAGTAGACCTACTGAGACTGATGGGCCAAAGTTAGCCGTGTCCGTTAATTTCAATGGGTCTACTCTGAGTTGGACCAACATTGGTTACAGCCCATATTTGGATAACTAGCTTTTGTGAACTAAGGACTACTTCCTAAGTGCTATGTCATAATAAGTCTATTAGTCATAGGAGCATAGAAAGCTGCCTTAAACCAAGTTAGACCATTGCTCCACCCAACTCCTTTTTGTCTACACCAAGTGACAGCAGCTCTCTGCTGCCTGAAACCTTGGAGATCCATTTGCAATCAGTGTAGACAATGCTAAACAATATGGCCCAATGACCAGACTTTATATAAGGCAGCTTCCCATATTAGGGGTGATATAAAAATTGGAGACCCATTTCAATAGCTACAATAAACACTGGGTCCCTCCTGGATTCCCATGCTTTATTTAAAAGGTGGTTCCTCACCTGCGTAACAAACAAAGTGGTGTAGAAGTAAATTCTTACCACGGAGGAAGACTTTGCCTGAAACCCTGGACCGCTGCCACCAGTCAGTGTGTAGACCATGAGTAGGCAAATTATCTGGCCCAATCACCTTCTAAATCCAGCACATGGATGGTCTGGGAATCAGCGTGTTTTTACATGAGTAGAATGTGTCCTTTTATTTAAAATGCATCTCTGGGTTATTTATGGGGCCTGCCTAGTGTTTTTACATGAGTAGAACGTGTCCTTTTATTTAAAATGCATCTCTGGGTTATTTGTGGGGCATAGGAATTCGTTTATTCCCCCCCAAAAAAATATAGTCTGGCCCCCCACAAGGTCTGAGGGACAGTGGACTGGTCCCCTGCTGAAAAAGTTTTCTGACCCCTGGTGTAGACAATATCATCATGGACCATTGCCCTGACTTGACGAAGAGGCCATAGCTCACTGGCTGAGAATACACCGTGCTGCAGATGGCCCCGGGTTCAATCCTTGGCATCTTCAGGTAGAAGAATAAAGTAGAAAGTGAAGAGACACAGCCAATCAGAACAGACCAGGGGCAGCGAACTTCCTGCCCTCCAAGTGCTGTTGGACTTCCTTCAGGTCTGGCCCTTCAGGTCTGGCTGCAGGCCATGCTGGCTGGGGCTGATGGGTGTTGGAGCACTGGCGGGGGAAGAGGAGGGCGGGAGGAGCACACCGCCCCTGGCAGCGCGACCCCCAGGGTGCCATCGCAGCTGTCCCCCCCACTGGGCGCCCCGCCCCCAGGGTGCATGCCAGCCCCACCCCCTCCTGCTCTCCAACCCCGGTGCCGGAGCATGAAGCTCCGCCACTGCGTTGGAGTCCAACAACATTTGGGGGGGGGGGGGTCATTTTCCTTTTTTGCCCCTGGAAGAGACTGTGCTGAACTAGACGGACAGCGGATCTGACCTGCTACCAAGCAGTTTGCCGTGTTCCTAATTTATTGCTTCACAGTCGAAAGAGAAGATGATCTCCGTGATGCCGAGTGAGAACTCCCTGATTTACAAGCTTCTATAAATAGCAGCCCTCGTTCGCACTTCCATATGGAGTTTTCACTCATTTGATGCATTTTTACGCATATGTTGGTGGTCGGGGGAGGTGGGGAAGCCATTTCTCCCCCGCTAGCGGTTTTTTCAGCTCTGTCAGTGCTGGGGATGATTTTCACAGCACTGGTAGGCTGGAGGGTTTTTGTTTTTTTTAAAAAAACAACATCGTTTTTTAAATTTGCAATTGTGACAGAAAAGAAGAAGCAAAAGAGAGATACTGCCTCCAATAGTGAACCAAGCCATTATGGCTAGCAGCCACTAATAGTCTTAGCCTGTATACATTTGACCAATCCTCTGATGACCAAGGGTCTGGAAACCAAGCCTCATGAGGGACGGTTGAGGGAGTTGAGTGTGTTTAGCCTGGAAAAGAGGAGACTGAGAGGAGATAAGACAGCCATCTTCAACTATCTCAGGGGCTGTGATGGAGCAATCTCATTTTCTCCTGCTCCGGAGGCTAGGACCCAAACCGATGGCTTCAAGATACAAAAAAAGGGATTCCAACTAAACAGCAGGAAGAACTTTCTGACAGTAAGAGCTGTTTGACAGTGGAACAGACTGCCCTGAGAGGCAGTGACTCTCCTTCCTTGGAGGTTTCTAAGCAGAGGTTGGATGGTCACCTGTCATATATGATCTAGTTGAAATTCCTGCAGCGGGTTGGACTACAAAGTTTCAAAAGCAATGTGGCTAATTCATGTGCAACTCTACAATTCATAAATCCATCAAAGGTTGAGTGGGGGAGAACTCATCTACACATATCCAACATGCATCAGTTGACATATTTTGTGAAACAACACCCAACCCATTCAGGTGTCCTGGCTCTCAGTGATTCAGGTGTCCTAGCTTTATGTTCAGGGTCTTTCACCTTTAGGTAAAGGTAAAGGGACCCCTGACCATTAGGTCCAGTCATGGCCGACTCTGGGGTTGCGGTGCTCATCTCGCTTTATTGGCCGAGGGAGCCGGCGTACAGCTTCCAGGTCATCTGGCCAGCATGACTAAGCCGCTTCTGGTGAACCAGAGCATCACATGGAAATGCTGTTTACCTTCCCGCCGGAGTGGTACCTATTTATCTACTTGCACTTTGACCTGCTTTCGAACTGCTAGGTTGGCAGGAGCAGGGACTGAGCAACGGGAGCTCACCCTGTTGCGGGGATTCAAACCGCCGACCTTCTGATTGGCAAGTCCTAGGCTCTGTGGTTTAACCCACAGCGCCAACCGTGTCCCTCCCTTTTACCTTTACCTTACCTCTTATGTAAAAACATAAAAGGAGTTTGCTGGATCAGGCCAGTGGCCCATCTAGTCCAGTATCCTGATCTCACAGTGGCCAACCAGATGCCTCTGGGAAACCTGCAAACAGGACATGAACACAGAATGACGACAGGCTGTCCCACTGGAAGGATCCTTGTGCAAGACACTCAAAAAGTAGTGGTAGCAACCACTAGGTGGAGAAGAGAGGTCATTGGTGTAAAATGCCACAGAAACTAAGGACCAAAATCTCCTTTCATGGTTTGAGGTGATGGCATAGTGGAGTTGTCCCTATTCTTTGTTGGCGTGGACCTGAACACAAGAGCGCACTTCCCGCCATCAATGTGGTTTCCAGTACAGTGGTACCTCGGCTTAAGTACTTAATTCGTTCTGGAGGTCCGTACTTAACCTGAAACTGTTCTTAACCTGAAGCACCACTTTAGCTAACGGGGCCTGCTGCTGCTGCCGCACCGCGGGAGCACAATTTCTGTTCTCATCCTGAAGCAAAGTTCTTAACCTGAAGCACTATTTCTGGGTTAGCGGAGTCTGTAACCTGAAGCGTATGTGTCAGAGCTGCTACCAGATCCCAGCTCACATAGGACCACGCTAGCCAGCGTTCACTTTATAAGAGTCTTTATTGAGTTACAGGTTTCATTTCCGAACTTCAGCGTGCAGCTCTACGTCTTCTATGCTAGACCGACGAAGCTCCGTCTGAGTCTCCGCCTCCTGCACACCAACTTAATACCCTAGCCTTGCTCCACCTCTTGCGTCTTTCCTTCCTTCTCTGGGTCCCTCTGCCCCCCATGGTCTCTTCCTTCCGGGACTCCTCTGACACAGACCCCCCGGACCCTTCTGCCTCCTTGCGGCGGGCTTTAGGACCTGGCTCCCTTTCCGGGCTGCTTACTGCGCCAGCTTCCGCTGCATTTGAACTTGGCGCGCGCGCCCAACTTTCTACCTTCCTCTTGACCGTTTCCTCGCTCCCTGATGAGGGCGTGACCACTCCTGACTCATGCCCTCCCTCCTGCTGAAAGCCTCCGGAACCCGATGCCTGTTCCCCTTTCTCCCCGCTGCTCTCAGCTGGGAACGTTGGTCCCGACTTCCAGCTGCTGCTCTCTGAATCCTCTCTGGTCCCTTCTTCCTGGGGTGTCCCCCTGGGTCCCCCCCTTGCTCTGACCACTGGTGCTCCCTTCTGAGAATCTTCTGACTCACTGGAAAGACTCGGAGATCTCGGGTCGTCATCATCACTCATCCTCCCTTCGGATTCCTCCCCCTCGCTCTCTGTTTCCTCCCTGTCCTGCGTCTCTGCTCCTGAACCCCTGACAGTATGTAACCTGAGGTACCACTGCAACTGCCTTCAGAAGCATTACTGCCTTCCTCCATAGAGGTGGAATGTAGCCACTGATCCTCCCTGAACTTGTTCAACTCTCTTGAAAGCCATTCAAGTGGCCACCACTGCTTCTTGTGCGAATGGGTTCCAAAGTTTAACCATGCACCATGCAAAGAGTGCTTTCTTTTATTTGTTCTGCATCTTCACACATCCAGATTCACTGATGTCCATGAGTTCTAGGGTTATGAAAGGGGGGAAACTTATGTCAAGGAAATAAACAACTATCTGACTTTTAGAAGACATCTGAAGGCAGCCCTGTTTAGGGAAGTTTCAAATGTTTGATGTTTTATCATGTTTTCAATATTCTGTTGGGAGCCGCCCAGAGTGGCTGGGGAAACCCAGCCAGATGGGCAGGGTGTAAATATATCATCATCATCATCATCACCACCACCACCACCACTACCCATAATTTCATAAACTATCATGCCACCTCCTGCTTGCCTTTTCTCTAAACCAAAAACTTCAAATGCTACCTTTCCTCAAATGCTCCACCTCCATTTCAGACTCCACCTTGGCGCAGTCATGAGGAGATACAGGTACCTAGCTCTATTCCTCTGTAACATCAGAACCAGGACAGGCCATGCATTTCCCAAACCTGTGCATGGATGTAGTCATGGGTCGGATGAATAGTGACTGAATCCTGACAAGATGGAGACCTTACGGATGGGTGGTTCCCAGTTGTGTACCAGCTCTGGATGGGGCTGCACTCCCTCTGAAGGAACAGACTCAAAGTTTGGGAGATGCTCCCAGATCCGTTGCTGTCACTAGAGTCCCAGGTGACCTCAATGGCTCTGAGCACCCCATTCCCAACTTGGTGCATCAGCTACAACCAATCGTAGTTAGGGGTAGCCTTGCTATGGTGGTCCATACACTGGTAACCCCATGTTCATCTCACTGTCATGTGCTGTATGTCGGACTACACTTACACCTGGTTTGGAAGTTGTAGATAGTGCAAAATGCAGCTGTACTAGTGTGAAAATATCTGTACTGGCCGGCTATTACCTACCAAGCCAAGTTCAAAGTTTCATAGTTGATGTTTAAAGCCTCAGTTAGACCACCTTCCTTGGTACAGACCAAGCTGATCTGTATTATCTTCTGAGGAGACCTTGGTAGTCATTCCACGACCAGCAGATTGTCACTTAGTGACAGTGCAGAATCAGGCCTTCTGAGCAATTGCACCCAATCCTCTGGAATGCCTTCCCTCAGCTAATTCACAAGGTGGAGACAGCAGTGACCTTTAAACACCTCTTTAAAATGTTTATGTTTACCCAAGCTTTCCTAGACTCTGAAATGTTTAATTTTTGTTTTGTACGTGGCTCATTTTCATTTGAGATATACACTTGTGTTTTCACCCACTTTTGGACGGTAATTTTATTGAATGTTGTTTCCTGCTTGGGTTGGACTCGATGGCCCTTGTGGTCTCTTCCAACTCTATGATTCTATGATTCTATGTTTTTATAGTGGTAGCTGCATTTTTATGGCAAACTGCTGAGTTTTTTATTTTATTAAGCAATCCATTATTTTTGTAAAAAGATAAAAATATTTCAGGATCCTCTCCCCCCAACATTTCTATATTCTTCCTTCCAAGTGTTCTGTGATCTCTTTGAGTCTACCCATAGTTTTAGAGAACCACAGCTGTACGATATAGCAAATAAGAGGGTTGCCATCTAGTTCAAGATGTTTTTAAAAAATAAACCCTAAACTCATCAGAATACAGTTGCTGCATTTCAGTTTTAGTCTTCTTCTTTGGTGATCACTCGTAGCTGAGTAAGATTGTCTTCCATAAACACGGTTCTTTCCCCGCCCCCCAAATTTTTTATTAATTTTCTCTTATAAAGCACAAACATTAACACAAAGGAAAAAACATTAGACTTAACACAACATAAAAACTTAACAACAAAAAATAACAATTGTTTCTTCTTTTTTCCTGGTTAAATTACATTGCTATATGACTTCCTCGACACCCTCCAATCTGAATTTCAGTGTATCACATATTTAACAGCTTCCAATTTCATATTTATAACACAAATATCTTCTTTCAGTTACAAACGTCTTATCTTTACTTTCTACTCTAGTCCATAATTTTCACTATGCTAATCTTTTTCTATCCCTAGGCCTATTTTGTTACTTCCAAGAATTTCTTAATTATCTTATATCATAAACACGGTTTTAACAGTGAGTCCGTAAATGACTGTGGAGGCTAATTCTGGATCCTCATGTCCTTCTTTAAACCTTTTGGTTGACCACCAGCATTATGCTTTCCATTTTTAAGTTTGGAATAGAGTAGTTGCTTTGGAAGACAATAACTAGGCATCTGAACAACATGACCAGTCCAACAAAGCTGATTTTGAAGAATTATTTTTCAACACTGGTTTTAGTACGTAGCATCTTGCAGCTGTGTGAAGCAGACACACCTTAGCTCTCCCTCACAAAGTTTGTGAAAAAGACTCCAGGCATCCTGTTCTTTAATTGCATATGCAGCGTTGGACCATTGGGGGAAAAAATACACGTAACACCATCCGCCGCACCATACATTTAAGCACATGGCTTCCCTCAAAGAATTCTGGGAACTGTATTTTGTAAATGTGCTTGAAATGTCTAGTATAGATGCGACTGTTGGGAAGCAGAGGAGCAAAAGTGAATATCATCCCAGTTTCTCCAAAGGAAGTTCCACTGCTTTTAAGGGACTTAATGTCCAATAAGCATTCTTGGGATTGATGCCTTAATTTAATTTCCAGTTTTATGATTCAATTATAATTAACCCCTAGTGGTGCAGCAGTAAAACTGCTAGCACATTTGCAAAGCTAAGCAGGGTCTGGTATGGTTTCAGATTGGATGGGAAACTGTTGAAATTCATGCCTCGCAGGGGGGTTGGATTAGACGACTAAATTCTTTCAAAGTGGAGAGTGCCTTTCCTTCACTTAGTCACAGGGGGTCCAGCATTTGAGTCATGGACGGTGTTTGGTGCTGCTCCCTGCCTATGAAACCCAATGTGGTGACTGGTAAAACCTCATTTCCCCATCATTAGATAACAAATGAGTCAAAGCTACTGATAAGCCAGAGAGATACTCGAGTTTCCGTTCTGCTATCTTAAGTGACTCTCGTGTCGTCGGCAGGCCCTGCTATTTTTAATGCACGTTTCTAGTCAAAACATCTTCTTAATTTCATTTATTTAGAAGAATATTTATAAATAGCCAAGTCATTTAAAAATATTATGGCAGTGTGCCATAAGGCCACAAAAACATCATAAAATTATAAAACCATAAAACACCGAACAAATGACCAACACTGAATTGAATTAATTCTTCGAAAACGCTTGGGGAACCACAGACGTTTTCAGCAGGCGATGAAATATCAGAATTGCAGGTGCCTGTCAGATTTCATTAGCATTCCAAATTACTGGTGCCACTATGCTAAAAGCCTTGGCTCACGTAGAAACTAAATGAATATGACTTGGATCCAAGAGTAACACGGAGGCATTTGGTCATTCTTTAATTTCCTCGAGAATCTACCGCTTCTAAAAAAAGGCTAAGCTGCTGCCATTTGAATAATTGATCGTTCCTTTCATAGGTTTCAACCAGCCTCAAAACAGCTATCCATGCTAAACGTATTCTAGTATGATTGAATAATCTCCCCCCCACCCCCAGCATTAGGACTCTTTGGGATGGGGGTGAAAGCATTCCCATTTATTTATTACATTGTATTGATTATTACAGTGCCTGGAATCTGCTGGCCACAGTCACCTTTAGCGAAGGTGTCTTATAACATTCATCCTCAGAAATAGCTGCTGGGCTGCTGACCTACCTTCCACCCTTAAGCCAGTAAATCATAAAGATAGCTTTGGAATACATTTCCTTGAGTTTTGGCTTCAAAGCTTTGCACACATTTGGTGTTCAAAGGGAGCCGGAGGGGGCCCCACACACTTTTGCAATAACCCACTTAGCTACTGTAGTTTTGTACAAGGCTATGGGGTGGCTGAGTGTTCTTGGCAGGGATACTGGAGCAGCTTGCCGGTTCCTGCTCCAGGTGGATCATGTTTAGTCAAAACTCTCCACCATGACCTGTCCGTCTTGGGTGGCCCTGCATGGCATAGCTCACAGCTCTGGTCCATGGGGCCACGAAGAGTCGGACACAGCTAAATGACTAAACAACAACAACATGGGCTGCTGGTGGTGGCAGGATTTAGTTAAATTTGATGAGAGACACGGGGTGAAGCTTGTGGATTTCATAGATTTCCCTCCCTTCCTCCTTATTTATTAACAAGCCAGAGGGGGCGGGGCATTGCCTGTGACAGCTTCCTCCTCTAAAGTCTCAGCTTTGCTCTTGTAGAACACAACAGAGAGGAGGATAGAGATAATAATGAGAATCAATTGACTCTGCTTGTCATTGGCTCTGGCGCCACCTACTGTTAGGCTCCCTGCTGTCCACCCTACCAGTCTCAATGGCCTCGGCTCGGTGTGAGTATTTGGCAGGTAGAAAGCAGACAAATGAGGACCTGGAGCAACACAATATTACTTGGTTTATAGGGAGATGCTGCCCCTTTAAAGCAGGGAACCTGTAGCCATTCAGATGTTGCTGGACCACAACTCCCATCACCCCTGAGCATTGGCCATGATGGTTGGGGCCTGATGGGAGATGGAGTCCTACAGATTCCCCAACTCTGCTTTAAGCTCTTGTTTTACCCAATGGGTTTCTGCCTTCTTTCTGCTACTGCTGGCACCACTCTCTGTCTCCCACGTGGAGGAAAGCAGAAAAGGTGTGTGAGTGGGGTGTGTGTCCTGCATTCCCCATTTCTGCTGCTCTCCATGGCTTGGGAGGTCTCCTCTATGGTATGACCTCCACTGTCAGCCTTCTCATTTATGGCTGCCACAGTTTCAGATGTGGTTTTCCGGTTGTTTTGTGAAGTGTCAAGTTGATTTTTTAAAAAACAAACAACACCACCAAAATATCATTGTATTTGATAAAGGAAAGAAATTCTGCCAGTTTACATTAAACAGGAACAACTAGTGTAACATTTCCACATAACAAAATGCATTGTGCAAGGCAACTCAGCAGAGTCTTTTGGTAGAATAAGAGAATAAATGTGTGTGGGAGAGAACTGCAAAGGAAAAAAATTATTCTAGACAATGAGTCAACTAAGAACATCTATCTATCCATCTATCCTCCAATAATCAACAAATAACATGTGTCTAAAGTCTTTCAATTCCATTTGTCTATATAACATACTGGGAACAAGTCGAGACACGCAATAGCACCAGGATCATGCTCATAATTAATCTTGGCCCTTCAAGATAAGGCATCTCTCTGAAATGAATAATAAGCTTCTAATCCTCCTCACTTCTATTTATATATGCAAAGAGTATATGCAAAGACTTCCCAGAGAATTTTCATGTCTGACTGTCCCTCGCAGGGGAGGCGCATCCCATTTCATTGCCTGAAGCAAAATAGGAAGCTGCCTCTTCGCCCCTGCCCCACCACCAAATCCCCCTTACCAATGCCTCCCCTACCTGGGCTGTTTGGTGCTGCCCATGAAGCAGTGAGGACAGCGTTGGGTTCCGGCGAGATCATGAGAGATCTCATGGAGCACATGGAATATCACAAGATCTTGCCCAAAGTTACTGCTGCTGTCCACCAGCCATGGAGGCAGTGGGATGGGGTGCACTGCTTCTTGAGGCTCTGCCACCCAAGGGGGCTGCCTCAGCTGACCTTGTGGGTGGGCCAGCCCTGGTCTCTCGCATCTGCCCTTCAAAATTTCTTCGATGAAAATAGGGACGTCCTATTCCATCATCATTATCATCTTAGTGTTATTTATATTCTGCCCATCTGACTGAGTTGCCCCAGCCACTTTGGGCAGCTTCCAACATACATAAAAACATATATAAGAACACTTAAAAACTTCCCTGTACAGGGTTGCCTTCAGATGTCTTCTAAATGTAGTATAGTTGCTTATCTCCTTGGCTCAGGGGGTCACATAACTCCATACCCTTCAAGATTTCTCAGGTGAAAATAGGGACGTCCTAAGGAAAAGTGGGATATTCTGGAATCAAATCGGAAACCAGGATGGCTTCTGTAAATCTGGGACTGTCCCTGGAAAATGGGGACACTTGGAGCATCTGCTATAGCAGGATAGTCCAACTTTTTATACCAAGAGGGCCACAAGAGTACTTCAACATGGAAACTGTGCTATTTTTAACCCCTGGCCTACCTGGCAGCAAGTCAGTATGTCAAGTCCCCCGTCGGGAGTCAGTCCAAAGTCCCACAGAGATCCTCAAGCATCCAAGCTGACATCCATCAACATGGGCAGATGAGCAGACCCAACATCTCAGCTCTGCTGCCCTTTTTATACTTTGCATGCTGATTGCAGCATCTGGGCTTGATGAGGCATGTGACCCTCACCTGTTCCAAGCCAACTCCAGCTGAAGAATCACACACCTTCTCCCAGAGCTAGTGAGCCCCACCTGGCCACTATCCCTGCCAATTTGGATACAGTTACTGAACTGGAGGCCCCTCGACTGACTTCAGGTCCAGTGTTGGACCATTTCGATCGGATACTCCCTGCTGATGTGGATAGATTCCTCCAAGTTGGTAGGCCCACCACCTGCCTCCTTGATCCGTGCCCATCTTGGCTGATTAGGGAGTGTCCAGATGTTGTGCAGACCCCCCTGGTTGAAATTATCAATTTGTCCCTTGACACGGGGACATTCCCAGGGGAACTGAAGGAAGCAGTAGTGTGTCCACTCTTAAAGAAAACTTCATTAGATCCCTTAGACCTATCCGATTACCGCCCAGTTTCAAATCTTCCATATCTGGGTAAGGTAATTGAGAAAGCGGTTGCTGAACAGCTTGGTAGGTTTCTGGAGGAAACATCGGCTTTAGATCCATTTCAGTCCAGTTTCCGTCCTGGTTTTGGGACCGAGACGGCTCTGGTTGCCCTAACAGATGATCTCCGTAGACAACTGGATTGAGGCGGGTCAGGACTGCTTATCCTTTTAGATTTGTCAGCGGCCTTTGACATGGTCGATCATGATCTTCTGGACCACCGCCTCGCAGACGTGGGGATACAGGGCATAGCCCGTAACTGGCTGTGCTCTTTTATCTCTGGTCGGGGACAGAGGGTGGCACTAGGGAGGGAAATGTCATCGCGCCATTCCTTGGTGTGTGGAGTGCCGCAGGGCGCAATTCTCTCCCCGATGCTTTTTAACATCTTTATGCACCCCCTTGCCCAGATTATCTGGAGCTTTGGGCTGGGCTGTCACCAGTATGCTGATGACACTCAGCTCTATCTGCTGATGGATGGCCACACTGACTCGGCCCCGAACACACTGACCAGATGCTTGGAAGCTGTGGCTAGATGGTTTCGTGGGAGCCGATTGAAACTAAATCCTTCAAAGACAGAGGTCCTATGGCTAGGTCGGGATGGCATGGGGATGAGGGAACAACTCCCTTCTCTTGAGGGGGCCCAATTAGTGCCATTGCCTTCCATTAAGAGTTTGGGTGTAATACTTGACGCCTCCCTTTCCATGGAGGCGCAAGTTACAGCAACAGCCAAGGCGACATTTTTCCACCTTCGCCGCATCAAGCAGTTGGTCCCTTACCTTTCCCGCCCTGACCTGGCCACAGTGATCCATGCGATGGTCATCTCCAGGCTTGACTACTGTGATTCGCTCTATGCGGGGCTGCCCTTGAAGCTGTCCCAGAAACTCCAGCGGGTGCAGAATGCTGCAGCGAGGCTCCTCACGGGGTCTCTGCCATGGGAGCATATGCACCCAGTGCTTTTCAAACTGCACTGGCTCCCGGTAGAGTACAGGGTCAGATTTAAGGTGCTGCTTTTGACCTTTAAAGCCCTTTATGGCCTAGGACCCTCGTACCTACGAGACCGCCTCTCCTGGTATGCCCCACGGAGAGCCTCAAGGTCCATAAATAGCAACACCCTAGTGGTCCCGGGCCCTAAGGAAGTTAGATTGGCTTCAACCAGAGCCAGGGCCTTTTCAACTCTGGCTCCGGCCTGGTGGAACGCTCTGCCTCATGAGACCAGGGCCCTGCAGGATCTGATTTCTTTCTGCAGGGCCTGTAAGACAGAGTTGTTCTGCCTGGCCTTTGGCTTGGAGCCAATTTGATTCCCTCCCTCTCTTTCTTTTTTCTTTCCTTCTCCTCCTGCACTGAGGCTACATTTTATTTTAATGTTGTAATATTTTAATGTTGTATTTTAATTTTGTTTTTAAGTTGTAATCATTCAACTTGTTTTTATTATTGCTTGCAAGCCGCTCTGAGCCCAGCCTTGGCTGGGGAGGGCGGGGTATAAATAAAAAATTATGATGATGATGATGATGCCTCGGAGCCTGCCGTGTTTGGGGAAACAGGGGCTCCACCGACTCATGCCGCTCTGATTCCTGTGCACTGGCCCCCATCCCCTTGTCATCCTCCATCACCCTGTAAGTATTTCCTATACCAGCCCCCCTGTCCTGGAGGCCTTCCCTCCTCCTTCCCAAAGCCTGGTTATTATTTTCCAGCTCTGGGAATGAGATGGGAGGGCTCTAGGACTCTGCCAGAGCCTTGCACCTCTTTCTCAAAGCCCAGCACCTTGCTTAGCTGGCTTTGGGAAGGCAGCATGAGGGCTGAGGGGGGAGTCAAATTTTGACCTTGCTCCCCCACTCATGAAACAAGACAGTGTGCAGCCCACATGTCATGAACTGGCAGGATAACCGGGAGGAGGAAGTTCGTACATTTTATTAGTTTTGAGCTATTTCTGCTGCAATATTTTTTCCCGCTGTGGAAGAAGAATTTGCATGTGACATCTTGCAGAATCCCTGTAGATTTTGTAGGAAAAGATCCAAGACAAGGAAGTGGGCAAGAATCTACTCTCTTGATCTCGCCAGTACCCCCACCACCCCTCATGAATTTTGCATTCTGGCCTAACGTGTCCCAGTTTGTGTGTTTTCTTTAGTGGAGGAAAATCTTACATCCAGCTCAATCTGGTGTTTAGCTTCTATACAAACTAAACCATTAGGCAATGTGCTGTCCTACTTTGGAATACTGTTTCTATTGAAATCAGAGTAGCACCTACCATTCAGAGATTTTTGGCTACTGGAAAGCTTCTGTTCTTAAAGAATTAATTCAGTTCGGTGATGGTTATTTGCTTGGTGTTTTTGGATTCAATAGCTTTATGATGTTTGCATGACTTTATTGTAGACCACCGTAATATTTTTTTAATGAATCGGTGGTTTACAAATGCTCTTATAAATGAATAATTAAGTAACCTTTCAAAAACGTTTACGACACATTAGCAAATATAATAGTACCTCTGTAGAAGGCTAGAGAACCATGAATGAACAACCTTAATGACAACCTCAATTTGCATCTTAAACCAAAAATAGATATGTTAAAGAAGAGACACTGGAAAACAACCAGACACGCTTTGGAGGACGAAGCATGAGTCTTCCCAGCATGAACGTAATTATTTCTGCATGATTTTTTAAAAGGCCTTTATTCGTGGAAGCAGATCCGTGGCAGTGATGCATTTGTTCATGCGATCATCGGTGCATTGCAGTGATAAGCAAGGTTTTGTGAGTCATCCCCCAGTAAGAATAGGAGAGGTATTAAGATTTTCTTGTACTGAAGTAACCATTTGTGAGAACATGTCTCAGGTAACGTGAGAACATGGTTATAATCGCAATAGCAAAGAAGATTAGTGGGTTTTATATCAGCTGTCAGATCACTGATATATCTGGCTCAGTGATGTCTTCTCTGACTGACAGGTACCCTCTAGGTAGCACAGGGTAGGCAGAAGGTTGGGATGGAAGACTCTGTCTTAATTTCTGTTGGTTTATCTTTTTCCAATGTTAAGTTCAGTTCTCCACATTTCTACACCAGTTTGTATGGTTTTTTGGGTTAAGTCTTCATGAAAATCACCACCATTTTGCTACAAATTTGTCAACTGTATGCATTTTTATATGAAATTTCCCCTAATTTGCACAATTCTGCAAAGCGATCTTCTCTTCTTGTGCAATCAATTTTTGTGTGTTATTTTCACTGATGCATGGATGTGTATGCACACACCAGTATATGCATTTTGGTGCCTGTTACTTGGCTGGGGAAAACTGCGTTGCAAAATTCAGGAAGGGCGGCTTTCGAAGGATGGACTGTGTTTTTCCAGCCTGTGTACTGAACTGAATCTCTCCTCCGCCCCTAGCAGAGGGTAAACTGGGATCTACTGGATGATTTGCTGTAGATTTGCAAGGCTCTCTGACTCCCAATAGCTGATAATTTAGAAAAAGTTTCTCTCGAATGGGTGACCTTTTGCTAATCGCTTATCCTTCAGGCTCAGTGTTCCTCACTTGTAAAACAGGTGTACAAATTGGTTCCTTTTGACCCGGTCTTTTTAGAGTTCCGCTGGCTGATTTTAGAGCTTTCTGTGAAAATCCTTAATTAATTACGTGGTAACGTGGTTCTTGTGGGCTCCCACCTTTTGACTAAAGTAAAATTTGAAGGAAGGCTTTGCTAGACAACAGGAGGCCTTTTTCAAGACTAAATTCTGTATGAGAAGTGATTTGGAGAAGTTTACTGCTACTGAAATATTAAACTTTAATCTTCTAATTCCCTTCAGCACCTTTCCCTACCACCCACCACCCCAAAGCAGGAAAACCTCCCTTCTCCCCCTGAACTTCTCTGCCTCCCAGCCATCTTTAATCATCATGGAAGTAGATGCTGTTCCTGGGATTGGTCCAACCAAAATGGGGCGGGGCAAGCAAGTGAGCAGGCACTCGATAGGCTGTGGCGCTGAGGCCCACCTAAAAGAAGTAGCCTCTGATTGGTCCCAGCCCACTCTTTGAGAAACACCTATTGTTACAAAGCTTCTCTCTCATTTTCACCTGTCAGGCTGCTCCTGTTTGGAAGTGCTGAACACCTGCCACTAAAGGAGAGCAATTAAATGCTTCATAAAGTCACCTCAGACGGCAGCAGTCAGCTATGAAATAGCACCAATCCATTTGCCAAGCAAGAGGCAACTGTGTAAAGCAAACAGCGGAGTCAAAGTGTTGCTTGTAGTGCTTTCAGAGGGCAAATGTATGAAGAAAATCAAGCGGAGATGCCTCAGCCATTCTGGCTATTGCTCTTCAGAACTGGCAGCGAACTCTTAATTAATCCCATTTTACTGACTCATAACAGGAGAGGAAGCATTTTTTTTTAAAAGGAACATTATTTAAAGAGGAATGTTCAGCAAGGCATGTGGTATGTTGATTCCAGTGGTGGGTTCCCCCCCCCCACCTCTGAGGATCAGGATGTGAGGGTGGACAGAAGTTTGCCAAAGTTTGAATTTTATTTTTGCCTACAGAGCAGGGCCCGTAATATCTGTTTGTTAGCCTAAGGCACTTGGCTTATTGAGTGGGGAATTAGTGGTTCCTGTGCAAACACACAGGATATCGACAAAATGCCTCGTCTCCAAGTTCTGTTGCGGTTATTTGGCTCCTGACTCTCGTCTAAGCATAGGGAAGGCAAGAAAAAACTAACCAGGGGGGAAAGCTTCCTTTTCTTGCTAGGCCCAGTGTGGTGTAGTGGTGAGAGCAGGCATAGGCAAACTCGGCCCTCCAGATGTTTTGGGACTTCAACTCCCATCATCCCTAGCTAACAGGACCAGTGGTCAGGGATGATGGGAGTTGTACTCCCAAAACATCTGGAGGGCTGAGTCTGCCTATGCCTGGGTGAGAGTGTCAGACTTGGGACCTGGGAGACCAGGGTTCAAATCACCTTTCAGTCAGTCATGAAGCTTGCTGGATGACCTTGGTTGGACCAGTTGCTGTCTCTTAGCCCCTTACAGGCTTGCTATGAGGATTAAGTGGTGTGAGGGAGAACCATGTGTGGCACTTTGAGCTTGGAGGGATATCAAGGAAACAAACAAGAAATGATTGTGGGTGCAATGGACATGAAGCCAACAGTGAAATGTATGTGGCTACTATAGTCATTGTGCATTGCTATAATTTGCCTACTGTTACTTCATTAACCCATTAGATTTGGCTTCGGGATCCTTCTTCCTGAGACATGTCCTGTCAGTCCCTTCCCCGATTTATTCAATGTATAATGTATTCTGCAACGGTATTGACACAATAGGTAAAGGTAAAGGGACCCCTGACCATTAGGTCCAGTCATGGCCGACTCTGGGGTTGCGGCGCTCATCTCGCTTTATTGTCCAGGGGAGTCAGCGTACAGCTTCTGGGTCATGTGGCCAGCATGACTAAGCTGCTTCTGGTGAACCAGAGCAGCGCACGGAAACACTGTTTACCTTCCCGCCAGAGCAGTACCTATTTATCTACTTGCACTTTGACATGCTTTTGAACTGCTAGTTTGGCAGGAGCAGGGACCGAGCAACGGGAGCTCACCCCGTCGCGGGGATTTGAACCGCCAACCTTCTGATCAGAAAGTCCTAGGCTCTATGTTTTAACCCACAGCGCCACCTGTGTCCCTTTTATTGATACAATACTAGCATGTTAATGGAGCATCCACACATCATTCTGTTTTGTTAGTTGTTCTGTGATGCTTCCCTCGTGTTTCCTCATTATTGCCATCTGCAGAGATGTGCTTCTTCCAGTCTGGGACAACAGAAGTTCTAAGACCTGTGTGGATTGGAAAAGTAGCAGTACAGTGGTACCTCGGCATAAGAACTTAATTTGTTCTGGAGGTCCGTTCTTAACCTGAAACTGTTCTTAACCTGAGGTACCACATTAGCTAGTGGGGCCTCCCACTGCTGCTGTACCACTGCCGCACAATTTCTGTTCTCATCCTGAAGCAAAGTTCTTAACCCGATGTACTATTTCTGTGTTAGCAGTGTCTGTAACCTGAAGCATCTGTAACCTGAAGCACCTGTAACCTGAGGTACCACTATATGTCCACCCTGATACTTGTTCAGGAGCATGCCGCATTGAAACTGAGAACTTATATAACCATCCCAGGAGAACCAATTTAGCCACTCTGAGATCCTTGGATATAAATGTAATATTAAAAATAAATAAATGCATCCAAGGACAGCAGCCTTGTGTTTAATCTCCATCTTCCAAGCTTCTGTGGAAAAAAACCCCCAACAGCCGCTCAAACTATTTAATTACTGGCCTGCCTAGGAGTGTTTCATGCTCTTGAAAGGAAATCACCAGCTCTTGAAAGGAAATCTCCATAGCAGCCTTGCTTGGGCCTTGGTTGGGTTGGGCACAGTCATCTAGAATTATTTATCCAGCTGCTGCAGAGATGGCTGAGCATATCCACTGGCTGATAGGAAGTTGGCTCGCTTTTGCAAAGACTCCCCTGTGATTGTATTGTGTTTGAATGCTGCGTTGAGGAGGGTTGAGAATTATTGGGGTGGTGGGGTGTTCTGTGAGACTAGGATTTAGGGGGGGGGGAGAGAGAGAACCAGGCTGTTATAAAAAACAGAAGATTGAAGATCCTGGAAGGGGCTTGGATCAGTGGTAGAGTATCTGGTCGCAGGTTCGATCCCTGGCATCTCCAGGCCCAAGGTAGGAAGACATCCTTGTCTGTATCCCTGCAAAACTGCTGCTGGATAAACCAGTTGACTTCCAACCTTCCTGTGAAAGAGGAATAGGTAAAGGTAAAGGGACCCCTGACCATTAGGTCCAGTTGTGGGGCTGCAGTGCTCATCTCACTTTATTGGCTGAGGGAGCTGGCATACAGCTTCCGAGTCATGTGGCCAGCATAACTAAGCCACTTCTGGCAAACCAGAGCAGCACACGGAAATGCCGTTTACCTTCCCGCCGGAGCAGTACCTATTTATCTGCTTGCACTGGTGTGCTTTCAAACTGCTAGGTTGGCAGGAGCAGAGACCAAGCAATGGGAGCTCACCCTGTCACGTGGATTTGAACCGCCAACCTTCTGATCGGCAAGCCCTAGGCTCTGTGGTTTAACCCACAGCGCCACCCGTGTCCCCCGAAAGGAATAGGAAGCAGCTAAATCAAGCATAGGAAACCTGAGACCCGGGGAGATGTCATGATTAAAATGGCACTACTGCAATCCAAGCACCCATTTGAATGCAGTTAAGGCCACAGAAAGCAATGAGACTTTGCATGCTTCTTGGTGCACTAGGCTGTACTTTGTTCTTTTGGAAGACTTCTACAAAGGCATTTTGTTAGTTAAGCTGGCAGAAACAGATTTAATTGAATATTTAGAGTAAATGATATTAAGGCCTGATTCTCAGGGCTACCAATTTCCTCACCAAGACTATAATGCAAAGGATGATGTTGCATAGACCTAGGAACCTAGAAAGCAGCAGGATACTGACCAACACATCTATCTCAGAATTGTCTGTCTACAGTGAATAGCAGTGACTTTCAGGCACCTTTTCCAGGACAAACTGGACATGCTGAGGACTGGAGCTTGTAAAAGCATTAGAAGAGATTGCTGGATTAGGCCAAAGGTCCATCTATTCCAGCATCTTGTTCTTGCAGTGGCCAACAAGATCCTTATTGGAAACCTGTAAGCAGAACCTGAGCAACACAACACTCTGACCACTGGTCCTGCTAGCTAGGGATGATGGGAGTTGTAGTCCAAGAACAGCTGGAGATCCAAGTTTGGCAAACCCTGGCATAGGACAACCCAGAATGAGATGCAAAGAGGCATTGGGGTTCTTGCATTAAAGGAAATGTAGGTTCCCTCATCTCTCTGAAATGTAATCATAGGAAGTAACAGTTTTCACTGAAGGCCGGAACAAACTCATTTATTTGTTGCACATGAGAAAAACTAAAAAGTTCGCCCCCCCTTTGGTGGGTTGCGAGGGAGAGAGAGGTAAAGTGTTATGCTCATGGACTGTGTGATTAAACACTTAGCCAAGTAGAGCTGTTAAAAATTGACAGACACAGCAAGCGAGGAATAATTAGAGTGTCAGAATTTCCCCATGAGGGAGGCGGCAAGAGTTAGCGGGTAACATGGACCATTTAATGAGGAAGGCAGAAAGGGGTTTGGGAAACGTCAACAGCAGCGCCGTCAATCAGTGCTTTTATAGACCACAGCTGAGAAGCTCATGTCCAGAACCAAAGCTTGAGGACCACATTCAGTTGGGGAACACTAAATTGTCACGTTGTGCTTAAATTCCATAGTTTCTTCCCAAGGCCGCAAACTTGGACTGGGATAATCATGGCTCCCTTCTAAACTGCTGTCTGTCTGTTGACTGAACCTTGCCTTGAGTGGCTTAGAATGAGGTCCAGGCTGACTTGTTGCTCCCCCAAATTTTCAGGGCTGAAGGAGTGAATTTGTGTGCATGCATTTCACTTGGGCTCAACATCTGTGGAGGTTTTTCAGCAGAGGCTTCCAGGCCACCTATCCTGTTCCAATAATACAATCGTCAACAATTGCTCCAAAACCTGCAATGGAAAGAAACTTAGATTCTCTTCCCTCTACCCCCACGCTGCCCCAATTCAAGTCAACTGCCCCAAAGACAGCAATCATTGATCTTTTTGTTGAGAGGAAGAATCAATTCCAGTCCATTAGACACCAATTCATTATCTTCGGCAGTTTCCTGGGGAATCCAAATGCAGTCTGTTTACAAAATCACTCTGAAAGTCCCAGACTGTGGGGAGATAAAATGTCACCAGGCTTTCAGGAAAGCATAGAAGTGAGGAAGGCTTACCAAGATGGTTTGGGGTGTGACAACCTCTCATTTCTAATTATTGCGTGTTGAGTCCCACAAAGCCACCCTCACCAATAATTCACACTTCACACGTTAATTTTGTTTAAGGTTTTTGGCATGATTTTGGCCACAACTTTATTGAAATACATATACGTGAGTGGTTGCTTAGGCATTGGTTATGACTATCTGTCCTTGCCCAGGGACAGGGCTGGTCTTCCGGATTCCAGCGGAAGCCAGCCTGGGAAACAAGTATTGGGTGAGAAGGTGAGGCTGGGTAACAGTCCCACACCTCTCACCCTCATGTTCCTGTGGGGCTTGCACGGCCCAGGTCCGACTCCGGGGACAAGGACGAAAGAATGGCAAGCCCCAGGATTCCTTTAACGGAATTCCCTTTCCACCACCATTGGAGGGGTAGGCACTTACCCCTCCCAACCAATTTTCAACCAATGCCTAACCGCCAACCTTACAAGTTGTGACTTATTTGCTACGCAGTAGGCGAAACCCAAATGGCACCAGCCAATCAGCCAAATGGTAAATTCCTACCAGGCCCCCGCACCAAGGCGGACGACCCCATGACAGGCATAGCAAGGTCAAATAACCAGAAAACCCCCCCTTTACAGGGAGGGTGGGCGGGTGATCCGATGCAGAGGCCAAGAGGACTTCCCCACGTGAGTAACCTGTATTTATAGCCTCTGCCCTTCTCTCACAATTGGTAACATGCTAAACTCCCCAGTAACCCAATTAACCCTTTAAGGAATTCTACTTTATCCAAACCTGCCTGGTAACAGCAGGGTGGCCTGTATTCTCCCAACCGCAACCCGTGCTCTCTTTTGATGGAGAACACGCTTTGCGTGTTGAGTCCCACAAAGCCACCCTCACCAATAATTCACACTTCACACGTTAATTTTGTTTAAGGTTTTTGGCATGATTTTGGCCACAACTTTATTGAAATACATATACGTGAGTGGTTGCTTAGGCATTGGTTATGACTATCTGTCCTTGCCCAGGGACAGGGCTGGTCTTCCGGATTCCAGCGGAAGCCAGCCTGGGAAACAAGTATTGGGTGAGAAGGTGAGGCTGGGTAACAGTCCCACACCTCTCACCCTCATGTTCCTGTGGGGCTTGCACGGCCCAGGTCCGACTCCGGGGACAAGGACGAAAGAATGGCAAGCCCCAGGATTCCTTTAACGGAATTCCCTTTCCACCACCATTGGAGGGGTAGGCACTTACCCCTCCCAACCAATTTTCAACCAATGCCTAACCGCCAATGGAGCCTTAGCTCGCCGCCAAACCACTCACGAACTCAGCCAAGACCTTAGCTTAGCCACCACAGCACCCAACCACGCCTTATTCCCTAAGGCCGAAAGATGCACCCCATCATCCCTGAAAAGAGATTCATCCCTAGCCAGAATCTCAGGATGGGAAATCACGTCACCTCCCAACTCGAAAACTTTTTTCGAGACCGCCGAATTAATCCGCTTCCTAGCCCTCTCGGTGGCAGTTGGGCAACGACTGCCTCTCCAACTGCGCCTTTGCAAAAATTTTGACCAGAAAATTTTTGTTGCCGGCACCATTGCCCGCAGCACTTCAAGATCTCCCAGGATAGCAGCACGTAACGAAGCACAGTCCATAGAAACCAGGTCGTTCTCACCCAACTGCACCACAATGGCCGTGGGCGGCCCTTCCTCTGCCAGCTGCCTACGAATCAATGGCAGAAACTCAGTCCAGGACATCCCCCTTCTGGCCAGCCAGGATATGCGCACGTGAGGAGGAAGGCCGAGACCTGGTCCCAATCTGAGCTGCTTGGCTCCAACACTGGCCCAATGCACGATACTGTGCCCCACCATCCATATGCGTACGGCTGCTAAACCTGGTATAGAGAAACAAAACAAACATCATGTTAGCGAACATAGCCTCTAAACGCGTTCGACTTCCATCGACCCAAGTTCTTTATCCTGCCTGCAGACAGGCCCCAATGTGCTGCCATCGTGGCAGCCCCAATCCTGAAGGAATGTGGGGCAAAATCACTAGCAGAAGCACCACAAGCCGCGATGGTCTTCCGCATCACCCTTGCGAACTGTCGCCTAGACAGAGGCGACCCATCTTCGTGCTGCAATAATGGACCTTCTCCCGGAGCCCGGAGGGACAAGTACCTCCTGACATCTTTAACCGGACACGGACCCACCTCCCCTGTGGCCGGGAGACGAATGAGGGCTCCCTTTCCACCCTGATCCGTTTTTGAATTCCTGATGAGGAGTCTTAGCTCGTCTGGAGATAGCTGTGCATCCTGAAGCAATAACCCCCTGGAACGGCCATTATTGTGCTCCTCCCAAACGAGCTCACCAATCCTCAATGCTCCGAAGAAGGCAATAGAAAAGGCCGCAGAAAAAAGGCGAGCCTCATACCTAGACCAGCAAACGCTCCTCAGCTCTTTGCGCATCTTGCACAGCAAATCATATGATATAGGGTGCCTAGTAGCTGGCTGGGAAGGACAAAGCCTACCCCATCCCTCAAGAGCCTTACGCACGGAAAACTTAGCGCAAGGATCCTTGTCAAAATAAGCTTTGCAGAAAAAGGCAATGGCAGCTGCCTGAATTCTTAGCGTCTTTGCTGCACGTCCTAACTGAAACAGGTGCGCCAAATATCTTAGCACCTGAGAAGTAGAGGGGGAAGCCCCCCTTTGCTCCCCGGCCGACTGATATGTAAAGGACAAAAAATCAGCCCATGCTTTGGTGTATGACCTGAGTGTAGAAGGAGAAATAGAAGCCATTACTCCCTGAAACACTAGCTCCTGCCAAGGCTCCAGAGATGATCCGGGAAACATTCCGGACGTTTCCGAGCCTCTGGAACCAGAAGTCTGAACCGCTCCATCTGAAAACGGGACAGAGCATCAGCAATTTCGTTAGACACCCCCGGCACAAAACGAGCGGAAAAGACTATATTGTAGCGTAAACAATGCAAAACAAAAGCCCGTAAAAGGGCCGACACCCTAGGAGAGCGGGAGGACAGCTTGGCCAACACGTTCACCACCGACTGGTTATCAGTCCAGAAGCAGACTCGTCGGTCCCTGAACTCTTCGACCCACAAGTGCACTGCCACTGCAATGGGAAAGAACTCAAGAAAAGTTAGGTCCCGAGTAATGGCTGTTCCCTGCCAATCAAGAGGCCAGCGCTTAGCACACCACCTGCCCATCCAATATAGACCAAAACCTAGGGACCCTGCAGCATCTGAATGCACCTGAAAATCGTTCTGCAAGTTCAGAGTGTCTTGCCATAACGATACCCCATTAAATTCCTCTAAAAATTCAAGCCATATGCTGAGATCAGCCCTCACTTCCCTGGAAAGACGAACACGATGATGCGGGGCCTTCGAGCCCACCGTGAGGCGAGCCAATCGAGAGCAAAAGGGGCGGCCAGGGGCCACCACCCTGCAGGCAAAATTCAGGTGACCTAACAGCGACTGGATCTGCAGTAGGGACACCTTCTTTAAGGGAAGCAATTCCTCTATAACCTTTTTTAAGGCCACCAGCTTATCCCTTGGTAAGCTAGAGGTTTGAGACACCGTATCCAAAAGAATGCCCAAATACGTAAGCTGAGTCGAGGGACCCTCAGTCTTTTCAGCCGCTAACGGGACCCCTAGCTCCTCAGTAAGGGCAGCTAAAGCACGCAACAGAACCGAGCAATTGTCGGTATTGCACTCAGAAGCCAATAAAAAATCATCCAAATAATGAGTAACCCCTTCCAACCCGGTTTTCAGCTTGAGGGCCCACTCCAAAAAGGTGCTGAAAGATTCAAAAGCAGCGCACGCTATAGAGCAGCCCATGGGCATGGCCTTGTCAAAATAGTATTTTCCCTCAAACTGGAAACCGAGCAGCCAGAAATCCTCCGGATGAATCGGCAGCAGACGGAATGCCGACTCAATGTCGCATTTTGCCAATAACGCGGCTGGTCCAAACTTCCGGATCATCTTGATCGCGTGATCAAGAGAGGCATACCTAACTGAGCAAAGCTCTGGAGGAATCACATCGTTAACTGAAGTACCCCTAGGGTGTGATAAATTATGAATCAAACGGAATTCACCAGGGGCCTTCTTTGGCACGATGCCCAGAGGTGAAACATGCAAATTAGTAAATGGAGGGGCACAAAAGGGGCCAGCCATCCGATGCATAGCCACCTCTTTTGTGATCTTCCTTCGGGCAATCTCTGGCAGTTCACGAACTGATTTCTGATTAGACGAATTCCGAGCCACGGGAGGCTTGGCTACCGGAATCCGAAAACCTACAGAAAAACCGTCGCTCAGGTAACGAGCGGCCTCCCTATCCGGGTAAAACCTGAGCCACTCTTTAAGGGCCGGCAGACGAATAGGAGTCTGGGCCAATGAAGTCAGCACCTCATTTTGCTGTTCCTGAGGTTGAGGGTGTGTGGGGGACTGCCTTGGGGGGTTGTTGAGAGCCCCCCTTCCCTCCACGAAAGGGCCGCCGCCCACCAAAACAAGAGGAAGCCGGATGCAATCCACTGCATTTTTCACAGGTGTGCGCAAATCTACAAGTTGAACGCTGACAGGAAGTCCTGTTAAAATCCCAACACGGCAATCGACGGCCAGGTCTGAAGGCAGAGACACCCAGTTTCTGCTGCTCCGGTACCTTTTTGTCAATGAGTGGAGCGACATAAGTAGTCCACACATCGAGATCCTTCCGATCCCAGCGTGCAGACGGGATCTTGGCCGCACGACGCCTAAAGTTCTCATCATATTTGATTGCGGCTTTATCGCCAGCCTTGGTAAAGGCAGAGCGCACAATCGATAGATAAACTATCAAATGAAGGGACCTACGTGGATAAGCTGCCATGACTATACCGGCGAAGACCTGAAAACAGTCAAGCCATTGTTCGAAGGTCCTGCCCGCCGCAGAAACCCCTGAGCGCTTTTTAGTGGAAGCGCTTCCTTTTTCCTGCTCTTCAGAAGGCGGGGCTAACTTGAAAATGTCTACATAGCGTCCATTTAAAATCCTGGCCCGCAATTTCGATGACAAGTGTGAGCCTGGGATAATATCCCTGGCTGAATTGGTCGAGACTTTAACGTCAGGAACCAACACACCATCCCTGCATTCTTGAACAGCTCCATACTTTGCCCGATGAGCGTTGGATCTGCGCTCCCAAGCCCACCTAGGAAGCCCCGAAGCCGATTCACCAAAACCCCAATAAAGTTCCAAGTGAGTACCCTCATCGTCAGAACTAGAGGAAGACGTACCCGAAGTGGAGGAAGTGGAGTCATCCTTCCTGCGCTTTGCACGTTTCCGAGACGCCCTCTTGTGGCGACGCTTCCCTCCCATGGACCTCCTGGCGGGGACCGGGAGACTGTCTTCGACGGAGGACTCCGAATCAGGGTGCTGCTGAGACGGAACTGAAACAGACTGCATAGAGACAACATGTGAGATACCAGAACCGGATGCCACAACCGGTGGAGAGCGAGCAGGTGTGCGCCGGCGAGTGGACACAGCCAACGGTGCGCTCTTTCCCGAGGCCCGCCTGGAAAGGCGGCCTGACCGCCGAGGCCGGTTCTGAATTACTGATAAGCCAGGAGACTGGGATAACTGAGGATTCTGAATTAAACTTTGTGATGACGTTCCTTCTCCCTCCTCCTCGCTAGATGACGATGAAGCCAGAGGCGGCACCACTGCTGAAGAGGGCGGCCCCCCAGACGTGGACGGCTGAGAAGAACGATGTTGCAGGAAAAGGTCCAAGTCAGCTGCGAAGCGAGATAGAGCCGCAGGGTCACCTGCCATGCCTGCCACCAACGATTGCACTCGTCCCACCGGTTGATTGGTGGGGGGAGAACGGAGCGCTTGGGATGGACCCCTAATAGGCCGTTTTGACGTGATGACAGAGCTGGAGCGCGTAGCAGCTTTCTTTGGAGCCATACCTGCTAGCAGGAGATAAAATCAAACCAATTAAATTACCGATCGCTACAGCAAAATAAGGCTAGCAACCTCCAGACAATAAGCCCTGCTGGGCCTTCCACCAGCTGTTGCAAGATCACCTCAAATGAATTCTAGGCCGCAGCTCGGAATAAAGACCGTCTCTTGGCCAAGGCAATATCCCGGTGTATTCAATTATTAATGTATCTATCTATCTATCTATCTATCTATCTCTATCTATCAAGATAAACAAAGATGCGGACGTGAGCACTGGTGCCAACCCAAAAGGCCCCAGCAGGCCCCAACGCAAAGAAATTACCACCACACAGCAATAAGCAAATACTAGCCCGACTAAGTCACTTATTTAACGAAATGTAATACATTAGCAGCCAGCAGGGGCAGGGGTAGGGAGGGGTGAGGCCCAGTCCCTCACGAAAACAACTGAGGCGCAGTACCTCTCAAATCCACTAGGGGGAGCCCCCGTCGGCAAGACGATGCCCCAAAATGGCAGAGCCAACCAGGGTGACTCAGCAATGGCCGCTAGGCCGCGAGCGCACCTAGGCCGCAGCGCTAACGCGACGGGCCTGTATTTGCCTCCCCCTCGCACGCCCACGCGAGGCGGGAGGGCCCGCCGGCTCTAGAATGGGGCCGCTGGAAATCCCCCGGCGGGGCGCTCCCCCGCCGCCGCCGCCGCACCGCCGCCGGACACAGCCCCGGAGAACGGGGCGCCGCCGACGCGGCAGCGACCCCGGTAGCTGGGTCTAAATCCCGCCGCCCGCCGCGACCCCAGGTAAGCCCAAGTGCACAGGAGCCGCGAGGAGGGCGGGGGGGGTCGTAATGCGCTCCGCGCTACGGAGCTATGGATGGGGGAATGGCGGGCCGCGGCCCTGCGAGGGCACGGGCGCTTCCCCCCGGCGCACGGGAGGAAGCCTCCCCCGAACTGGGGGGGGGAAGGGGGCACCCCCGCTCCCACTAAAACCGCTGGCGATTAATTAACTAAAAAGGCCAAATTAAATTAACTGATAAATAAACAAAATAGGAAAGATTTAGATAAAAGAGAAAGGGAAGGGAAAACGGGAAGGAAATTAGTAAAGGGAGAGGAACAGAAGGCAAAAGGGGGCCCAAAGAAAATCAACGGCAATAAACAATTCTTTATACTCAGCAACCAGCTCCAAGCGATCTGCTCCGTGATCCGATGCAGAGGCCAAGAGGACTTCCCCACGTGAGTAACCTGTATTTATAGCCTCTGCCCTTCTCTCACAATTGGTAACATGCTAAACTCCCCAGTAACCCAATTAACCCTTTAAGGAATTCTACTTTATCCAAACCTGCCTGGTAACAGCAGGGTGGCCTGTATTCTCCCAACCGCAACCCGTGCTCTCTTTTGATGGAGAACACGCTTTACGGGCTGTAATGTTTGCATATCAGTTCTATTCTACTTCCACCTTACAATTTTCTACTTTATATACCTGCCAACTAATGTTTCACTCCATGCATCTGTCAAAATGGGTTTGAGTCTATGAAAGCTTATGTTATAATACATTACTTAGCCTTTAAGGTGCCACAAACCTCTTTGTTGTTTATTATCTTCAGTCCGCAAGGCAGAGTATTTTGACAGCTGGGGACTTCCTTTACAGAATGTATTTTAGCATTAACAAAGAGAACCCAGACACCTGAAAATGCCTTTACAAAATTCTTCTCTAGAAATTAGATTGTGGCTAAAGCAAGCAAGGCAAGGGAAAAGGCAATATTTTCCCCAGTTTTGCATGGCACAATGGTCAGGTTTATAAATGCATGAACATCACTTCAACCTACCTGCACCCTGCGATAATCATCAGAATCTCTTCTTTGTGTGCCTGCCCCACAAGAGGTTTGGAGGGTGGCAACACAAGAACAGGGCCTTTTCTGCAGTGGCTCCTCATCTGTGAAATGCTCTCCCCAGGGAGGTTTGGCTGGGGCCTTCATTATACACGTTTAAGCACCAGGCAAAAATGTTCCCCTTCAACCAGGCCTTGGGCTGGTTAACATCTTATACCCCTCTTAAATGAGTTTGGGGGGTATTGGTTTATTCATTCTTGTTTTTATTACATATTTTGGTTTTTCTCCTTGTGTTTTTATGCTGTGAACCACCTTGAGATCTTTGGATGAAGGATGGTATGCAAATGTAAACAACAACAACAACAACAAAGGCAACTGAAGATGCCTTTTCTAAATCAGACCCTTGGTCCATCTAGATCCCTATTGTCCATGCTGGCTTTCCAGGGCTTTAGGAAGGAATGCCCTCACAACCCAACCTGTGGATGCCAGGAATTGAACCAGGAACCTTCTGTAGTGAATGTTCTACAGCCCTTCTCCTCAGGAATGCTGTAGAACAGCCTTTCTCAACCTGTGGGTCCCCAGATGTTGTTGAACTACAACTCCCATCACCCCGAGCTAGCAAGGCCAGAGTTCAGGGATGATGGGAGTCCAACAACATCTGGGGACCCACAGGTTGAGAACCGCTGCTGTAGAACAAAGATAGGGACTGGGCAAAGTAGGAATGATGGAGACCGTCTCCCCATCCTGACCCCTCCAAGGAGGAGGAAGACAGTATAGATTTACAGCAGGGGTTTGAGGGAGGTCACAGCTCAGAAGCAGATGAGGGGGAAAGTTGGGAAATCATGGGAGAGCCAGAACAACACCCGGCTGACACGTCATTAGAAAGCATTTCAGACCCACCATCTCCCAGAACCCGGCGAGCCTTAAAAGTAGGAGAGCAAAGACCTTAAAGACAGAGGGCACATAGCAGCACCTGTAGAAGAGGAATGAGGAAGTGGGAGAGACGGGTGGTGGTGGAAATTCTCTTGGGACCACGGCCTTATCCAAGAGGCTGGGTTCTATAGCCTCTCTGTGCAAAGACTGAAATAAAGAAGGATGCTAAGAAACTTTTCCTTGTCTTTATAATTCCTGGGCAACCAGCCGGAAGCTGCTGACAGCATCCTGACAGATAGGGAACATCAGACCTGGGGCCAACTAGGTCTCTATATCTGACCCTCTTCCCATGCCATGCCTCTTCCCTAGCCACCCCCTTCACTGGTCCTGCTTCCCATCCCCCTGGAGTGTTTCTGCCTGGCCCAAATGTACCCTAGAACTCTGCTGCTTACTTGTCTAGATAGTGTACAGAAAGGTTGTGTGAGAGCTCGCTTGACTCTATAGACCTTTGGTCTGCTCCAGCTGGACTCTGCTTCCCACAGTGGCATGCAGGGAGATGGAATGGGCTGCAACAGAAATTTTTAGGGTAGCAAAATAACTTGACCCAGCAAAAGGTAGAACCTGAGGTGGTCCCTTTTGACCTTTGCTGTTGTGAAATCGGTGACTTCCCTCTCTCCCATTCTCATGTATACCTATGTATTTTTTTTATATCCAAGGTGATATTATTGTGCAGCCCCAGTGAATGTTCCCGCCCATTGCAACGATTTCCATTTCCACTAATGATGTTGTTTTAAAGCTTGTACCATCTGGTTCTCCTCTCATCTGCTTTTAACCTGTGATCCTTCTACGGGTTGCTGTGCCATCACATAAATTATTGCTGAACTCCGAGGTCTCCGTCTTAATGCAATCCGTGTTCACAAATACCTTATTGCTCCACAACCTTCCTCTGGAATACCGGTGCAAAAATATGCTTTTAAGCAAGCTACTGAATAATTTCATTTAAAAAGAAAGAAAACCAGAAAAGTGAGTTTGTATTTGAAATGGGAACTACTTAGCCAAACTATGAAAGTTGAAGTGAGGTTATTGTTTCATGATCACTGAGGTGGAAGTAGCTTAGCAGCTGATCTGAGATTTCCCCTCCTCTGTGCTGTGTAAAATGATGAAGGAACCACAGCGGCTATCTCTGGCCCTGCGTATGTCAGAAGTTGAAGGATCTGACTGTAGCTCCCTGTGGAGCTCAGCAGGTTCAGCAGAAAACCAAGATTTGCCAAACTGCCCAAAATTGGGGAAAACGAGGGAGGGAGAAGCTACAAAACAACAACAACAACAACCGAAAGAGGACTGAACATGCTCAGTGGGCTTTGAATGCCATTTCTTTTAGGGGGAATGAAAACCAAGATGAAGAATGGTAATGGAATGGAGTCTCCTGTGAGAGGGCGTGGCTGGCTGGCTGCAACCCTAAACAAGAGCACTGCAGCTCCTGCTTTATATAGCTATACTCTATAGCCATACCCTATAGCTGTACAGTTATTCAGAATATTCAGCTTATTTATAAGTAAATGGGAAGGCTTATATCATATCAGAACCCCTGAACACATTCAAGCCTCACTATCTAAGGTATGTGACTCTTCCCAAAGATGGAAGATCTCCATGTGATTTGTTCTGTCTTCTTTTATTTAAAAGACTCTTAAGCCAGCATGAACAAACCCTCATTTATTTCCTGTCTGTCTTAAATCCTGTACAGATCAGCTTGACATCATTTCGATGGCTGAAACTACCATGATGCCCGAGGAGATAGAACTGGAGATGGCAAAGATCCAGAGACTTCGGGAAGTCTTAGTCAGGAGAGAATCAGAGCTCAGGTTTATGTAAGTAAATAGTTTTTTTCTCAGTGATGGGTGGTACCCATTGGGACTGGTGAGATGGAAGGCAGGGAGCCCAAACAGTGGGTGGAGCCAGAGTCAATGGCAAGCAGGTCCAAAATTCACAAGAAGGTTAAAAGTACATGGGGGGAAGTTTTGCATGGGAAGCTCAAAAGTTCATCCTAGGAATCTGAAAATTCACAGGACTTAGAAACGTAACCAGGACTCTGTCCTCTTTCCGATTGGTAAAAGGCCAGGAGGAGTGGAAATACTGAATATAAGTCCAACCAGAAGATAGGGTAGTTAGTGGAAGGGAGTTGTGGAGTCAGAGAGTGGATCTACACTAGTCGTTTATAGCATTAAAAATGCATTATTAAAATATGACACCAGAGGGTGCTGCAGAGCACTGAGCCACTGACGAAGGGAAATTGCCATTGGACCTTATAGAATGTTCAATTTAATCATGTTTAGAAGATCAATGTAGATCCAACCCGAGATTTGAAGAACTGAAGTCCTGCAAAAGAGAAGAGTTGGAAAACTGGAAAGTGTTAGAGATGGGCACACATACTTTTGTATAGCTATTTTTTATTAGACAACTAATATACGGAATTTTAAAATCCGCTCAGTAATTCTTCTGTTGTAGCAATGATGCATGATTTTAAACTTTTATTCCTTATATTGTATTTTATTGTATTACAATTAAGTGTAAGGGTTCAACACAGGTACGCCGTGGACCTCCCACACTTTGGGCACCCCTGTTAAAGATCTAAAGGCTGAGGCATTGGAATTCTGGGTAAATAAAGATGGCAGCCAGCCCCCACAGATGGCAGCCAAGCTTCACTCCCATTCAGTAGTGGCTCGGCTGCCAACCCACCACTAAAATAGGCACCCAGGGGCCCTAAGTGAAGGGTGGTGAGTGGAGCTTCTAGCACCTGGGCCCCTCAGCCATTGCCCAAGCCGACTGGCACCAGGCCTGCCCTTATCATTTCTTGCCCTGAGCAATCTCCTGCTATTACAGCGTCAATCAGGGAAGCCAAGTTTCAAGCCTGTAGCAAATTTACAGCAAGGGATTAAAAGCTTCTGGAAGTGAAGGGCCTTGTCAGCACAGCCATTAAGTATGTCACGATCAAAATAGTAGTTAGGAGCAATTGCACCTTCAGGAGCAAGAGCAGGATTAGGAGCCACCCAGCCCTGGTACTGCACAGTCAAGTAAACACCTGTCTTGTCAAATTCCATCTAGACCCAGTGAGTCAGAGTCAAATCCGTGCCTTGTGAGCACTGAATTTCCCCCCTGACGTTTTCCATCTCGAACAGTGCAGAGCATTTGCAATCAAAATGTTTTTTCTCCCCTGTAGAAAAGGCTACGGAGGGAGCCATCTGTCTATCGTGCTTTGTTCATTGACTTTTCCTCCCTCGGCCTGTTTGTTTTTCGTTTCCAGTTTGCCCTTTTAATTTCCCCAGTGTTCACAATGGAAGCTTCGCTCGGTGCTATTTATCACAGGTGGAAAGATGTGAAGGCCGCCGCTGGGAGAGCTTTGGCAAATCTCTCCTGTTTGACTGGGGCTTTGCCTTTCCCCCCCATAATTCATCCTCCCAGGAACATTTTGCCGCTTGAGGCAAACTGGAAAATGATGCCTTCCACTGGCAGTTGTAACTCTGTGAGGGGAACAGGAGTCTCTTAACAACTCTGAAAACTCTTAAACTACAACTTCCATATAACTTTGGGTGAAGTCATGACTGTTTAAAAGTAGTATGCTTGTTCTTTAAACATACAGTGAGAATGTGGCCTAAGAATAGACCCAATTAAGTCAATGGGACATGTTACTGACTTCCATCTCATTCATTCCAATGGGGCTGTACTCCAAGCCAAGGGTAGTATTTGTGCCCTCCAGATATTAAAAGGTAAAGGTAAAGGGACCCCTGACAGTTAAGTCCAGTCACGAATGACTCTGGGGTTGTGGCGCTCAACTCGCTTTACAGGCCGAGGGAGACGGCGTTTGTCCACTCCGCAGACAGTTTTTCCAGGTCATGTGGCAAGCATCACTAAGCCGCTTCTGGCGCAATGGAACATCAGCACCAGAGCAGCGCACGGAAATGCCATTTCCCTTCCCGCCAGCTATTAATCTACTTGCACTTTTTTTGGCATGCTTTTGAACTGCTAGGTTGGCAGGAGCTGGGACAGAGCAATGGGAGCTCACCCCATTGTGGGGATTCAAACCGCCGACCTTCTGATTGGCAAGCCCAAGGCTCTGTGGTTTAGACCACAGCAGCACCCATATCCCTCCAGATATTGCTAGATGGCAAATTCCATTGGTCATGCTGGCTGGGGCTGATGGGAGTTGTAGTCCAACAATCTCTGGAGGGCTCCACATTGGCAACCCCTGTGCTTAGCATGTGATGCTCTACATCTGGAGTATTAATGTTTGATGTTTTATTGAGTTTTTAATGTTGGGAGCTGCCCAGAGTGGCTGGGGAAACCCAGTCCAATGGGTAGCAAATAATAATAATAATAATAATAATAATATATTAATAATCCCTATTTGGAGACTTGAGATCTCACGCCTTGGCACCAGCAGATCCCCTGTTCCTCACGATATCCAGTATCCATTCCCCAGAGAGGCATTTCATTTCTTAAGTCAGTTAATAATAGCTACCAAGTGTGCTGCTTCATAATCTCGGGAGCAATTATATCTCATGTTGCAGAGCATGTAGAGAGACCTGACTTTGCACTGGTAATCAAGCGCCTAGCAGGCGGCCCAACCATTTTGTCTGCTGGCCAGAGAAGGCAATTAGTCCGTGTCCTCCTCTGGCTGCTTCCAGTTAGAGAGCGGTTTCTTCTTCCAGTTGCCCTCTTGCCTCCCCTCTGCAGAGAACCAAGATACCCCCTGCTTGGTCTGAAATACTTTCATAAATATTAACAGGGCCCTGGAAATGTTGCTCTGGGAAATCTTATATAGACAGCGGATCTGTGTAGAGAGATGTGTGTGAGAGAGAGGGAGAGGGAGGGGGAGGGGGGGAGAGAAAGAGAAAGAGAGGGGGGGCATCAGGGCCAGCCCTGTTCCCTGAAGTCCAGTGACCCATGTACACACCTCAGGCAAAGGGGTCTGTACCCATCTCTGCAGGCTACAGATGCATTCCTTGATAATTATAATTATAGTAATAATAATAATAATATGCTGTCCATCTGACGGGGTTGTCCCAGCCACTCTGGGTGGCTCCCAGAAGAATATTAAAAACACGATAAAACATGAAACATAAAAAGCTTCCCTAAACAGAGCTGCCTTCAGATATCTTCTAAAAGTCAGATAGTTGTTTATTTCCTTGACATCTGATGGGAGGGTGTTCCAAAGGGCGGGCGCCACTACTGAGAAGGCCCTCTGCCTGGTTCCTGTAACCTCACTTCTCGCAGGGAGGGAACCACCAGAAGGCCCTTGGTGCTGCACCTCAGTGTTCGGGCTGAATGATGGAGGTGGAGACGCTCCTTCAGGTATACAGGGCCAAGGCCATTTAGGGTTTTAAAGGTCAGCACCAACACTTGATGAGTTGAGTCTGCACTGATGTGAAAACTCCTGCAGATACCAGCACCTTCAGGCTGTGCCGCCAGAAGTGTGGTTCTAGAACACATACTTTGCTGGTCTTCTCATATTCCGGTGACTTCACTAGAGAGATGCCTGGCGGTGCTGGCTCAAGGATCTTCCCCATTCCCAGTGTTCCTTCTCCTCCAGGAAAACTGTTGCCTTCTAATTAACGCAGTAATTTCCCTCAAAGACAATCGTTCTCATGATATGAATCCCATTTCTCAAAGTGCTGTTGCACAGAACATAATAGGCAGTTTGCTCATCGCTGAGCATGTGTTTAATATTGGTTCCTCCCCACCCCCAAGAGAGAAGCAACATTATAAGATGGTTAATTAAAGGAAAAGGTGCTGCCGTTTAATGCAATGAAGCCCGTGTGTGTGTGTGTCTTTGACTATCTGTCTGTGTCTGTGTAAAGCTGGTTCTGTGATCAGAAGGAACCAATCAAGAGCCCCAGAGAGGAAACCTAAGAATTCTAAGCTGGGCTGCAATCCTTTGCTCCCTGGGAAGGCATTGCGGGAGCCGTAGGACAGCACAGATTTCATCTTTTATGGTGGATAGAGAGGTCTATGTGTAGAGCACATAGTAGTGGCAGCTGATGCCCATTGGGACTGGTTGGAGGGACAACAAGGAGCCTGACAGTAGGTGGCGCCAGAGCCAACCAACCAATTCTAGGCTTGTCCCCATCCTCCTCCCTGCTGAGTTCCATAAGGGCAGCATTGAGACCAAAAAGTTGGAAGCTGATAGCCAGGACTGATTTTGTAAGCAGGAAGCCAGGCAGGTAGTGTGTGGCTGAGGGCAGAATGAGGTTGACGAGGCAGCACCCCATTCATCTGAATGGACTAGCTTCCATCGCCTTGTGCCAGTCATGCAATGGCTGCCATAAGGTGGTGTGCCAAAACACAAAATGGCTGCCATGGAGGCGTGAGTGGCTGAGTCTACCCAAAGAGGAACTGATCAGGAAGAGCAAACCAATTCTCAGGAGGATATCATTATGGAAACCTTTTGTGGGCATCCTAGGAGGTCATGGCAGCTACCCTGGCATCTATGGGAACTGTGACCTCTGGATTACACTGCTAAAAAGATATTTTTTCATATAAGTACTAGTAAAAAACAACAACCAACAGACAGCAAGCACCATCTTAGGACAGAAATACAAATCAACCGAGAACCTGCATTACTTTTTATTGACAAGCACATGGGAAAAAATCCTCTGCAGCAAAGAGAATTAATATCTCATATGATTGCAAGATATGTTATTGGAAGAGGATTCTGATCTCAGCAACAACAGAATACGATGCCAAAATGTATGAATACACAGGCATGACTAAGCTTACAAGTTGTATGAGAGGGAAAGAAGGAAGGCATAAACTCAATAGATTATTATTTATTATATTTATTCATTGCCTTTTGCTCTGAAATGCCTCTAAATGAATTTAAAAACAGCAAAAAAAACCAAGACCTTAAGCGCTTAACCATATATATCAGAACTGGAGTTTGTGACCTGTGAGTGGAACATGTTATTAACTTCTAAGCCGAACAATTCTTCTTCTTGATTGTGAATGTAGTGACCAAAAATAATTGTTTCCTTCCTTCCTTCCTTCCTTCCTTCCTTCCTTCCTTCCTTCCTTCCTTCCTTCCTTCCTTCTCCTCCTCCTCCTCCTCCTCCTCCTCCTCCTCCTCCATATTAATGTTTCTATTTATTCGATTGCATTTTTTCCTTCCTGTTTTCCTATTTCTTACATGTTTTTGAACTTCTTACGTATTTTTAATAAATATAAATGCTGAATGTAACTGACCTGTAGAAAGGACTTTATGAATTGAAAAAAGGGTCGTAGGTACCCTTGTTAAGTATGAAAATCCTGTAATAAAAACAGCCTCAAAAGGGAAATAAATAAACATTAAATAAATAAATAAATATTATAAAAACAATATTCATTAATCAAACTGATTCCACAGGAAGATGTAAGTAACACATATTATGCTCCCCCACCCTGATTTTCTTTCTGTTTCTCTAGGATGGATGATATCCAGTTATGTAAGGACATCATGAACTTGAAGAAAGAGCTGCAGAATTTAGTGGCAATCCCAGGTATTTTCATTGTGAATATTGTTAGCAAAGTCACTTAAATAACACAGATGGAGTCCAAAGAGAAGAGCCTTGATACCACTTTACCGAGAAAACTGAACCAAGCAGTGTATAATTTGAGGAGAAAAGAACAAAGGTTCCATTTTTCTTAGTTCAGGCTTTGTACATAGCAGGGTGACATTCAACAAAACATACAGAATAAAATTACCTCAGAACTACACAGCCAATCAGAGCATGCACCACCTCACTCTGCTTGGTTGCTAAGCAACGCCTCCTCCATCCACCCCCCTGGCTAGTTAACTTTAACAGAATTAACCCATAAATTGCACACTGAATGATCCCTGCTGTTGCACTTCCAGCAAATATCATTTGCTTGCATTTCAAACAAACAAACAAACGAAAAAACAAACAAACAAACAAACAAACAAACAGTAACACCCAAATGAACAAAGGCCCCCAAATTTTATCTTGCACTGGTGCAACTGCCATCAACCAACTTGCAATCTGAGCTATGAACCAGGAGTTCCCCAGTTCAGACCTTGCTTCTGCCACAAACTCACTAGGAGGGCTTAAACAAGCCCTCCGTCTCTCAGACTTAGTCCTCCCACCTGCAAAATGGGGAATAATACTGCCCTTACATGGTTTTTGAAAGCATTGCAATGCAAGCAAAGTGCTCTGAAGACTCAGAGTGCTATACAAATGTTAAGGATGGCGATTATTTATTACAAGCTTGGCTCTGTTTCCATCTGTGAAACGCGGAAGGATATGAAGATAAGGCTGTAGGAATAGCAGTTGTCACCTGTTCTAATTAATCAAGGCAGCATTGTGCTGTAAAGCTGGGACTAGAGAGCGGGGTGATGCATCAGTAACAGAGACTGAGCATCAAAGCAACATTTTTTTTTAAATGCTTTGTGGGCCTGATTAATACATTCAGCAGTGGTGGTGTGGTTATCGTTCACATATATAAAACCAGATACGCACAGTCAGAAGCTGTGTTCATTTATAGTTTTGCTGTGCTAGTGTAACAGATACACATACAGTGGTACCTCGGGTTACATACGCTTCAGGTTACATACACTTCAGGTTCCAGACTCCGCTAACCCAGAAATATTACCTCGGCTTAAGAACTTTGCTTCAGGATGAGAACAGAAATCGTGGCGCGGCAGCAGCAGGAGGCCCCGTTAGCTAAAGTGGTGCTTCAGGTTAAGAACTCTTTCAGGTTAAGAATGGACCTCTGGAACGAATTAAGTACTTAACCTAAGGTACCACTGTACACAGCAAAAAACCAGTAACATCCTTCCACTCTAAAATAGAGAGGTAAACGGTGGCTGCATTCACATGGCCATTTATTCTGTTTTTGGGATGTTTCCCTAATTTGCACATTACATTTGAGTTTTCAAACAACCTAAAAGCCACTTTGGGAAATATAGCAGAATAAAGCACAACCTTTGTTATTTTATTTCTTAAATTGTAATTGTTTTAAAACAGAAAATGCTATAGGTGTGGTTAAAAATGAAATAATGGGGAATTCCCCAGATGCCTGGGATCCAGGTTTAGGGCAAGTACTCTTTGGTGAGAAAACCCCAGCAGAGATTTAAAATCACAAAACACGCAGCAAAGTAAATTATGGAAATATAGTCTGTTATACCTTTACAATATCCCCTTCCAAGTTTCTTCCAGAGTTCCCCACTTCCCTTAGCCTATAAAGAGATCACATGTTTGGTAGTTAAAAATGGTTTATTTGCAAACTCTTCAAAGATCAGCTTCATGTGCTCTTCCATACATCAGCAAGAAAAGACATGCAGCATAACTCTGGTTTCACAATGGTAAATGTTTATGAGTTATTTGTACAGAAACACAAAGATTGTTTTCTAAAGTCATGCGGTCTAAGCTTGGAGCATTCAGCTTAGACATCCTTTCTGGTAGTTCACATGGTGGGGGAGAGAGAACAAAGAGTTTGGTTACCCTTCCTTCCAAGGTGAGGGGGTGTGACCTAGCTAAGCCTGGCAGAACAGCTTGCTCTATGGTCTTAACCCCTTCATACATTAAGTAGACTTTAGCATGCCGGTTATATGAGGCTGATTTATCCCAAAACCTTTTCTCTCATTTCTACGGTGTTGCAAACATCCCTCCCTCCCCACACCGGAAGCAAATAGCACAGAGATAGGTGCTAAACTTGCACACGATTCCTGGAAGTGGCCTTTAGGTCATGTGAAAGCTCATATATGATGTGGAAATTAACAGACAGAGAGATGGACTAAACTGCCGTGTGAATGCAGCCTGTGACAGATCCTAGATGGCACAAATGCCTGCCCACTTTGTATGTATCCGTTTAACAGAGAACCAAAGTCTCCTGAGAGATCCAGAAGTCATCTGTTTTGCTGAACAGTGGGAACTGAGCTCAAGGATATGTTTTGGGAGACTATTAGTTCGGCTGTGTCATCTTGGAGCCTGGAAAAAACCAGCTGCTCAGGCTTCTTCTTGCTAAGCAAGCTTGGGTTCTTGAAGTGTGATAGTAACCAGGGCTACAAGCCCTAGAGAGGGGAGAGAGAAATGTTGACGTAGACTAAGAAAGAAAGAGAAAACCATCATTCTCTTCCTTCTGTGCCCTTCTGTGCCCCTGATATAACACGATTGGGACTAAGGGAAGGGGAATTAATTGTGCAAGTACGGACTGTTTCTTTGTAAACCATTCCTACATTTAAAACTGTTTGTTTGATCCTGTTTTATTAACATATAAGAACTCACACAAGCACACAGACATAAGATAGATACGGCTAAACCAAAAAGGTAACCCCTGTATTTAATTGCCTATGCCAGGTATAGGGAACCCTTTGCAACTCTAGGACCGCATTCCCTTCTTTGCAATCATCCAGGGGCCACATGCCAGTGGTAGGAGAGGCCAGAGGTGTGCAGGATCAGCCCATATATTCATCTAGGCTGGCATCCTCTTCCCACAGTGGCCAACCCAAGAGGCCTGCCACTCTCAATTTGGAGCAACTGAAGCGTCCAACAGGTGTGTGGGGGGGTAAGGCCTGCTACAGTAGCTACAGGGGGGCTAGCCAGGTTTTTTTGCCCCAGAGGGGTACCATTGAGGCTCCCAGCCTGTGTGTGTGGGTATGCAAATGCGTGTGGAGGGCACCAAACTGGATCTTTTGATCTGGGTGCAATAAAGCCTTGTTTCGCCCCTGTCTCTACTACCCAGGAAAGCAGGAAATATGCAGTTGGCTTCTGAGGCTGCAGCCGCTGCTCCATGTTCCACCCCAGTTTCTTTCTAACTCTTTTTCACAGCCCCTTTTCGCCACATTTTGCTGCAGGCAGATGAAAGGGTTCACGCAGCGGCATGGTTAAAAACTTTGGAATTTGATCCCACAAGAGGCAGTGATGGGCCGCCAACTCGGACGGCTTCGAAAGTGGATTAGCCAAAGTCAAAGAGGAAACGGCTGTCGGCGGCTGCTCAGTGGCATGGCTATGTCCTACCCTCCACTGGAGTGATGCTTCTGAACACTGCTGCAAACTGTGGGATGTGAAACACAGAGCAGTGAAGTACAACGTCCCTAGAGTGGACATAAATAGGGGGTGTCTGGACCAGCCAGTTGGAACTTCCTGTTTCCTCCTAGGCTGGGACAGACTTCCTCTACATGTGACCAGAGGTGGGCGTGGCCTCACCTGTACAGGTAACAAAAGCATAGGACTGGCCGCCATCTCTCTCTCTCTGACTACAATCGCCGAAGAAGCAAAATCTGCTTAGCCTAAGATGCTCTAGAGAGGATGAAGGGACTGTCTCCTTATGGGATAGTTTCCAGGTATATTACTTTTGTAACTTAAGTCTGCCTTATGGGATCCATATGTGAACAGAATGAGCAAGTGAGTAAACTCTTTTTATACTTTTATAGAAGACTGTGTTGTGTCTATTTCTTTAATGAGGGACTAAAGGGGAAAGTACCAGCTAACTTATTTTAGAGGCTTTAGCGAGCCTGAGCAAACGCATCCGCTGTGCAAGTTGAAAAAGGGGGATGTTACTCTGCTAAATTGTAGAACTTGTTAACACAAGATGGAAAGGATATAATCAAACAGTATATATCCTCTCCTGGATCCCTGAGCATTCCTACACAAACTGCAGGAGAGAAGAGTGCTCTTGCACTCAGGGGCTGCTCGTAAGCTTCCCGCCGCATCTGGTTGGCCATTGTGAAAGCAAGATGCAGAATTAGATGGATTGATCCAGCAGGGAACTTCTTATATTATTATACTGCCTCCAGCAGTAGAGGTGTACAATACAGAAATTATGTACAACACTGCCCTTGCTCATGCAAAAGCTGTGCGCAACACCCCTTTGGATTGCGCCCAATTCTTCTGTCTAAAATAGTGACCGTTTTTCTTCTTCATTCAAAGCATCGTTGTGTCTCATTGCAAAATATTTACACCTCTCCCTGCCACAAAGACACTCTATTGAGTCTGAGAGTAATTTATAGCTCTCCTGGTGGCTGTTTTCTACCCAAGTCGCAAAAGGTACACAATGTATTTACTTCCTTAAAGGCAGCTTACAAAGTGTTCCCATCCTGTTCCTGGGGGTTTGTGTGTAGATTTATTGCCTGAATTTTGAACAGGAGATGAAGCCGGCAATGGCCAGGAGATTAAGTTGGTAATAAACAACCCCTTTCAAATGTCAAGTTTATTTGAAACTTCTTTTAACCAGTGCTTTTCTTCTAGAAAAAAAAGGTCCCAGTACTGCGTGCCCTTAAGCACCCCTGGGGAAAAAAGCACTGTGTATCCATCCCTATAGCACAAAATCGGGCAGAATCCGAAGAAAATTCAAACAAGTGTATTCTTGCAATCTGCTCCTTCTTCTTCTTGTTTTTTTACCTCCACTGTCTTTTGAGCAGAAAAAGAGAAGACAAAGTTGCAGAAGCAAAGGGAAGATGAATTGATTCAGAAGATCCACAAACTGGTGCAGAAAAGAGACTTCCTTGTTGATGACGCCGAAGTAGAGAGATTAAGGTAATCGCATGGGAGAGTGGCTTGTTTCCAAGACTTGGAGGAGACTCGGTTTTGTTTTTTGCCTGTGATGCACTTTAACAAACTAACCAACACTCTGCCTTTTGACATGTAAGCTTCCATGGAAGCTGACAACCTGAACTTTAAACAGCCAGTCAGTTCCCAACAAGAAAACTACAGAAAAAGCAATGGTTAAAAAGCAACAACCACAAGCTGTAGCTCAGCAGAGGAGCATATCTTCCATCACATGTAGAGGGATCCCCCACAGCATCTCCAGATAAACATACCGTATTTTTCACCCTAAGGGCACACCGGCCCATAGGGCGCACCTAGGTTTTTTTTGGGGGGGGGAATAAAGATTTTTTTTTATTTCCCCCCAGGTGAGGGGCTGGGGCGGGGGAAGCCCGAGCTTCCCCCGACCCCAGCCCCCAGAACAGGCTGCTATCCGCAAGCCTTGGGAGCCCGGCGGGAACTGCGCTCCCCGGGTTTCGGGCTGCAGGCTGCTGTCTGCAAGCCTTGGGAGCCCGGCAGGAACTCCCGCAGGCTCCCAAGGCTTGCGGATAGCTTCCTGAAGCCTGGAGAGAGGGAGGGTCTCCAGGCTTCAGCGAAAGCCTGCATTCGCCCCATAGGACGCACACGCATTTCCCCTTCATTTTTGGAGGGGAAAAAGTGCATCCTATAGGGCGAAAAATACGGTACTTCCCAGGCCAGCTGAAATCCTGGAGAGTGTAGACAATATACTTTGTTCATTGAACCCCTATGCTTGAGCAGAGCACTTGCGCATTTGCCATTGACTGAGTGGAAGGCAACTGTTTCTGCCTATATTAATTCCTTGAATTCTTGTTATTATTTGCTTTTATACTAGTGCTTTACTGGTTTCTCACTCCACACTTTTCCTTCCTATTGTTATTTAGGCAAGGGCCCTACCTCAGTGGGAGAGCATTTGCATGCAGCTGTTATAAGAAAAATACTGCTCCCTTTCCCTTATGGGGTATCCAAGAGCCCATAGAGAGTCCTTAAGTAGGTTCTCTATTGGTAGGAGAAAGTAACAGAGGCCAACCAGAGAATACTGAGAAGCAAAGCAGCTAGTAAGCACAATCTTTATTAAACTGTTGCAACAGGGTTCCCCACTCACCCCATGCAGGGAGGGAGGAGAGGAACCCAGAACAATGTTGTGCAAGCTCTTATATAGACATTTGAAAATTGCCTCCCCTGTAGCTCAAGACCACCCCCCAAAACATCATACATACATCAATGAAGGGGCAGCCTACAGCAGAAAACCTGTCTGCCAGGAGACCTGATAACAATCACTGATTGCTTTTACCTGGGCATCCTGACCATTCTTTTGTGATGGTTAATACTCAGTTCCTGAATCCAGGTCACAGGCTCACCCTATTCATACATAGATACACTTAAGACAGGATTTGTGAGCAAAGAGACAATGGGGAGGTTTTTCCCATTTCCTTCCTCCTTGCAGAGAAACAATTGAGGTCAATTTGGGAGAGTAAAAATGGTTTCTGGATTGCTTCCCTGTACTGTTTCAGACACGTAGTTTGTACCGTATACTTATGTATGTGTTTGCCTTTTAAATTTATGAACCTATGATTTATATTTATGAGACCTTAGAATTCCTATAACACAGTACACACCTCGGGTTCAATCCCCAGCATATCCAAGTTGGCCTGGGAGTGTCTCTTGTGTGAAAACCCCCCAGAGAAGTGCTGCCAGCCAGTGTGAACAATGTTGAGCTAGACAGACAAATCATAGAAGCATAGAATCATAACACCATAGAGTTAGAAGCAGTGGCAGACTTTTCAAATTTCAGCAGAGCCTTGTGTGATGCCAAAATCCAGCACCCCCCATTCATAGCTGTCAACTTTCCCCCTTTCCCCTTATTCCGAATAGGATTTCTCACAAGAAAAGGGAAAAGTTGACAGCTATGCCCCCATTGTTTGTCTTTTCTTGCGGCATCCCCTGTGGAGCCCTCTCGGCTTGGTGCCCAGTGCGGCCAAACTGGCCATGCTTCCCTAAATCGGCCTCTGCTGGGACTTCAGGGGTCATCTACTCCAATCTGCTTCAATCCAGGAATCTCAGCTAAACCATCCATGACAAAAATGGGCCTTCCAACCACTGCTTTGAAACCTGCTATGAAGGAAAGTCCACCACCTTCCAATGATTTAGTACAAGTCAGTTTCCTGTTGTTTGTCGTGTAACTTCTGCTGATCATCACTTTTCATTGCATCTCTCAGTTACATTAAAATTAAGCTGCTGGTTCCCACCCACCCCAAGTCCACCACCTAATTTTGATATTTTTTTGCTTTGAAACAGAGAGAAGGAGGAAGACAAGGAGATGGCCGAGTTCCTCCGGATCAAGTTGAAACCCTTAGACAAAGCCGTGCGATCTCCAACTAGTGAGTTTTCAAAACTCTTCTAAATACTTTGGTGAAGCTCTAACAACGAGCTGTGGAGTCTTCATGGTTTGCATAAAGCTAATGTAAGGATTGGATAGCAGCTTTATGCAAACCGTGAAGACTCCATGGCACCCATTCCATCTCCTGCATGCACACTTTTTCTGTTCTTTCCAAGAAGGCAGCTGTTGTGCAGTGAGATCACACCCACACCATATATTTAAAGACAATTTGAAGTGGCGTTGCACCCCCCAAAAAAAACCCTGGGAGCTGTAGTTTGTGCTGAGAATCATAGCTCAGTCCCCAGGATTATTTGGGGAAGACTATATACTTTATAGATATAATTTTTATTAAATTTTCTAATTTACATTTCAAAATATTCATTTAAACAACCGTAAATCAGTGATATGTAAAAGGGTAAGAGAGTATATAATGAATTAGGGGGGGGGAATGTTTAAAAGTACCTTTCCAAAAAAACCAGAGTCCTTTTTGTTGGGAATAATTCAGAGGGAAATTCCCAGGAGTCAAAAAAGACTATTTATGTATGCTACTTTGGCCCGCGTCTTGTTAGCCCCATACGGGAAAACGAGTAAAGTCCCAACCAAAGAACGGCAACTTAAGCTGATGGAATATGCGCAACTTGCAGATTTAGCATACAGAATAAGAGAACAAGAAGAATATACGTTTAAAGAAGACTGGAAAATGTTTGAATATATGGGTGAAAATGGTGTTCATTTAAAAACGCTGGTAGCTGGTAGCATTAAGATAAATTCAACAGTGTTAATAAGTTTTGATGGCTGTAACAATGGTTTACTGAATGGTTTAGTTAATGTAAAGTATGCAGGGATGTTTGGTATGCAAAATGAACCATGGAAAGAGAAGGGAAGTCACTGGTTTAAAGGAAGACTATACAGTATACTAGGGATGCAGGTGGCGCTGTGGGTTAAACCACAGAGCCTAGGGCTTGCTGATCAGAAGGTCAGCGGTTCAAATCCCCACGATGGGGTGAGCTCCCGTTTTTCGGTCCCTGCTCCTGTTGCTTGGTCCCTGCTCCTGCCAACCTAGCAGTTCAAAAGCACGTCAAAGTGCAAGTAGATAAATAGGTACTGCTCTGGCGGGAAGGTAAACAGCGTTTCTGTGCGCTGCTCTGGTTCGCCAGAAGCGGCTTAGTCATGCTGGCCACATGACCCGGAAGCTGTACGCTGGCTCCCTCGGCCAATAAAGTGAGATGAGTGCCACAACCCCAGAGTCGGTCACAACTGGACCTAATGGTCAGGGGTCCCTTTACCTTTATATAGTATACTTTAACTGTGCAATAATTTACCCAAAACTTTCCATCATGCACAGTGGGGTTTGTTTTTTTAAAACAACAACACTACCGCTCCAGCAGATACTTTATTTTAAAGCCCCAGCCTAGGATATTAAAGACATTCTCCATTTTTCCGACCACAGGTACGCCAGCAGAGAAGAAGGCGGAGCCCCCTCCTCTTCCTCCAAACAAGCCCACCATTGCGAAAGCAGGAATTGCTATCATTAAGGATTGTTGCGGCACCACCCAGTGCGCCATCATGTAGCTCCCTCGTCACGGGGCACCGCCTCCCCCCTGCCCCCTACGCACTCAACCCAACAGACGGGAAAACTGTGGACGGAAGAGGACATTAAGCATCCAGATATCTTGATAGTAGAGTTTCCTGTACTGTTTTTTTACAGTAACTGTTGTGTACTGAATGTACCTGTTGGTGACTCCTTCACTGTTGCACGGATCACTCAGTGAGCATGCCTAGGTTTAAGACAAGGAGTATATATATATATCTAAGTATAACTGTATCTCCAGGAGAGGGAAAGACTTGTATAGGAAAAAGAGACAGACAGATACTAGGGAGAGGGCTCACAGGTAACAGGCAGGTACCACTTTTTATCCTTATATATAGATCTGTGTGTATATAAAATGATATGTATATGGGGAGGAAGACACCCCCCACGCCCTCTGCCAGCTGTGAAATAGAAAATCATACCAAGTAATATGTAGAATAGCAATTTTAACAGTCTGTGCGTAGAATAGGATGCGCTCCACACTTCTTTCCGTTGACAAGACAGCATTTGCTCCCGTGGGCAGAATAAAAACATGGCATGGCAGCTCCTTTTAGCATCTACATAATGAATAAATATTGTAAATAGGACAAGGCAGTTGGTATTCTACCGACCAGTCATCTGTCAGACTCTTGTGGTTGTATGCAGCACGTGCTCTTACATCGGTTCGCTCAGTAGAAGCCCACAGAGGATTTGGGACTCTCAGCCGCTCCCCGCATGTACTAATGGTGAGAAATGGTAGGGATGCATGGTACGAAACTGGCAACACATATGTGGCCATTCAAAGCAAAATTCAGAGTGTCTGAAATTGCCTGCGCTTAATCTTAAGTGTTTTATCCAACAGAGTTCTACTCCCACTCAGTAGGTCTAAGTCAGTTGTGCTCAGTAAGTTCAATGGGCTTGCTCCACATAGGACTATCACAGGACTAACTCTGTAGTTATGAAGACCATTCCAGCGATGATGACTTTCAGCTGGCCTCTTACTTTTTAAGAATGTGGGGTTTCTGCTGTGCAGAGGGGGCTTTAATCCAGCCTTGTTCTTATTTTTTTTAAAGAAACAAAATTGACAAGGTTGCATGCTTGCTTGGAAATTTTATTGACAACTGTTTGGTCCCAACACACAAAACAGCACTCGAGCCACAAAACTGTCCAAATGGGAGTAGACAACAGAGGAGAAAGGCGAGCTTTGTCTCCTTGAGAGTGCATACGTTGAGGGCTTCAGTGATATTTTTTAAAACAACCAAGAAATCAAAATTAGTGAAGTGTAAATGAAATAATTTCATTCCCTTAATTCTTTTTCAGATCAGTCCAGTCACATTATTTCTTCAAGCCTTCGTAGAAAAACAAAAACAACCCCGCCCCCCACAAATTAGCTGGTTTCACACAATGAAAAACAAACTCCCCAAAAGGTAGTCTATAACTTTCATACAGCGATTTAGGTCAGAATTACACATGACTCCAGAAAGATTTCTCATTCTCTACAGGTGGCGCAACCCACACCTGTATTCCAGGTACATTAACAGTACTGTTATTTCTCCTTGAGTTTTCACCAAAACTTAGTCTATTATAGATGACTTGCAACTGTGGCTCAAAATGATGACTGTTTTTGCATTTGCATGACAGGCCCCAATTGGTCAGGTCTTTGTTTTATGCAAGCAACACATAAGGTAAATGGAAGATGTCCTCACACTTAAAGTCATGAAATGGTTCCATTCTTCTTTTTAAAAATAATAATAATAATAATAATCACTCCTATAAACCCCATCTCTGTAGAGGAAACATAAGGATGTACACACACAAACACACTGTGCCTTGCCATGATCTCAGAAAATCTTCCAGTCCTTCTCTGCATTCGTAATGGCTATATCATTATTTAGTACTGTACTGTTTAATACTCGGCTTTGTTTAAAAAACACTTTTTAAAAACAAAATCCATTTCTTCTTATTTTAAAAATAGGTCGTCTATAGCCATCAAGTGGCATTTTTCAGTTGCTGGCTGTGAAATCTAAGGCTGCTTTTTCAGTCTCACACACATTTCAAAAATATTATTTGTACGCACATATCCGTTCAGCCAGTGGAAACCTTTGCTATAGGTTCCTTCTTTCTGACGAGCAATTAAGAATCCTTGCCTGGCAAATACAACCCATTGTAAGTGCCAAGTTTACCCAACGGGGGGTATAAAAGCTTTGGTCAGAAGACATTTGAGCTCTCTATAAAAAAGAAAGTAGAAGGACTCCACTGACTTGCCTCCTTCGACAAAGGCCTGCCTTTCTAAACACCAACAGAAATGCCACTATAGGAACTGGAAGGGAAAAAACCACACACAAGAGCAGGTTTGAGCACTCAAAGTAAACATCAGAATAAAGACCAGACACAGTTAAAAACATCCTGACTCACATTAAGCTTCCCATTTACTGGATCTTTAAAATGAGGAAAAGCACCATAACTTTGGCATTTCCATGTGCTGCTCATACTTTTGTGCAAACGGAAGTAGAATCATTACTTTCCATCTTTAAAAAAAGCTCATTTAAACCCCCTTGCTGTGATTTATAACGTATGTACACTTAAACGAATATTTGAAATATCAAATACTCCCAGTAATCTCATCGGCGGATGCTGCAAGAAGCACCTCAAAGCTGACTTCAAAATGCAAAACACAAAGACTTGCTTTTCCTAAGCCAGAACAGCATCAACTTGGAGCGCTCAATAAAAGGGAAGCTTAAAAACATCCTCACCTTCCTACGAGATTCCTCAGTGGAACTGATTACAGAAAGCATTTAAAAGGGGGGTTGTAATCAATCAATGTAATCCTCTACATCAGGAATGGGTAGCTTGGGCCCTCCAGATGTTATCGTACTACCACACCCATCATCCTTGGCCACAGGTCATGCTGGCTGGGGCTGTAGTCTACAACATCTGGAAGGCCACAGGTTCCCTAGCCACGCTCTACAGTCATCTTTTGACAAGAGACAATTACAAGTCATCAGAAAAAATCCTAGGCTTTGCTCTCACCAATTTAATCCTGAAGATGCCACTGCAGGTTTTATTCCAATCTAATGACTTATTAAAAATAAAGTTCTCAATAGGCTGCTTTGCCAAAACAGACGATGCATTTGATTATTACCTGTCTGGAAAACGCACATTAAAAATTGCCTGTAGATTCATATGCTATATGAAGGCTTTACATCAGTGATGAGGTTTCAGAAACTCAAATTCCATCCCACTCCAAGTTTAGCATTTGCTAGTTTTTTCCTGGCATTCGACAGAATGTAAAAAGGAACAGTAAAACATTTAATGCTTGAAGTTTCAAATAAAAATACCTGCCCAGCTGAACTCAGTGTAAACTGAACAAAAATCTCACAAAAGGTAGTCAACAGTGACAAAGATAAACACAAGTGACCACCCGCCCGCCCCCGGTCCCATCTGTGATTTAAAATATAAAGGGTAGCCAATAGCTTCATTTTCTGTGCAGTCTGACAATGCGTTGCCTCTCACAACACGACATAGTTTAAAGCTTGGTTACAGGTGCAAGTGAAAAATTTGCTGCCAACTTCACTCTGTTTTTATGCTGCCTTTTGACTGGGCTCTCCATGGCTTCTTTGCTCGGCTGCGGTTCAACTGAAGGGCAGGGAGGTGCTGGTGTATTTTCTGCAGCTTTCGAAGCTGCATGTAAGTGGCTCGCCTCTTCTTTAGCTCTCAAAGGACTAACAGCATTCTCCTCCTCTTTCGTTAAAACAATCATCTCTAAAAGGGAAAGCAATACCGTGAAGTTTTCAGAGCAAAATTATTTTCAGATGCATCTGATCTGTGCACAAATACAGCAAGTTGTCTCCTTCAATGAAAGGATGCATTGCCTGAGCAAGGCATTATTTACATTTTGCTGAACACACGAACGTTGACTGCCACTGGCTAGAAATGCAAGCAAACAGGATGTGGTCCTTGTTACATATTGGATCCTGGTGTTCTGAAGTCCAGTACGGAAAGCTGTGAGATCTGGCGGGAAACTAAGGCTGCCAAAACTCACTGGAGAAAAAAGTTGTTCCAATAGGGATGTGTGTTATCTTAGCAGCATGTGGAAGCTGGAGTTGGACATGGTTATATGGAACACTTCCATCCCTGGATAAACTTGCTTAGGCTTTTTGAACTAAGGGTGGGAAGCAGACTAGTGTATTGAGCTACTCTAAACAAGGTAACTTTTGAAAAGTGGAGACAATCAATGTGAAGTGGCATTCACTACTACTGCAAGGGGATTGCTAAAGGGCTGTGAATTCTACCAATTAACTTCTCACAACACAGAAGTACTTCATTGCTGGTATTTTGGCATTATATACATGAGACGTTTATGCAGTCAAACAGAGCATTTTGCTGCATTTATAGACTAGGCTTCCAATTGCAGTACAATTGCACTGGAAGGGAGGGACCACTAGGGGCGCATCAGAAGATGGCTGACAATAACATCTCTCCGACCCACACGAGGTAAATTGGAGGCTGTGATGGGAGTAAAGAGCCTCCCTACCCCCCCAGGAGTATGGTGGGGGACTGCCCTTGCCTGCTCTGCCCTATACCACCCCCGAATTTGTGGGGATGGGGGCACTAGGCACAATGCCCTCCTGTGGGATTTCGGCACTCGGGGACGCCGTCTCTGATCTGCACCACTAGCTGCAAGAACTTCAAAAGAAATAATTTGGATGAAGCTAATGCACATATTTCAAGGAAGAAGGGGGAGTAAAGACTGCTAACAGAAGAGATCTCTGATAAAACAAGGCGAGTCGGAGGAGCAAGTATAGATCATGAGAAGATACGCCAAGACTCGGTATGGCAAAGGGACTGATGGGGGAGGGGTAGAAAAACCTTCCTTGTGATTAAACAAGAATCCCCCCCACCCACAAATCAGAAATGTCGTTTTAAGGACTTAAGCTGTGGATTTAAGGCTGTGTGGAGATAAACCAGAGCATGCTTTAAGAAGAGCGTGGAATGTATAAGGGCTTTGGAATGACGCAGTTAAAAATACCGTCGCCATATTGGGAAGTTCTGTTGGAGGACTTAAGTCTGAGAGGAGAAATAGAGAAATAGAGCTGTTTTTATATTGTGGATGAAACTGCTCAGTGGGACTTAAGAACGACAGTTCTGTAATTAATGATGGAAAGAGTGCTGTTATCTATGAAGGCGATGCTATATGGAAACCATCTCGATTTGAGGACTGGAAGAACGGAAAAATTCACACAGGATTATTATTGGTGTTTATCGGCTTAAGGAGGCTATCAGAAGAGATCATAAAGAAAAATGAGAAAATATATTGTCAGGGTTACTTCCAGATCCTAGCTCACAGAGGATCACGCTAGCCAGCGATCGTTAAATAAAAGTCTTTATTGAGTTACAGTCTCCATTCTCGAGCTGCTGCGTGCAACCCTACGTCTTATGCTTAGATCGGCGAAGCTCCGTCTGAGTCTCCGCCCCTTGCGCACCAACTTAATATCCTAGCCCTGCTCCACCTTTTCCGCCTGACAGTTCTCCTCTGGGTCCCTCTGCCCCCCTGGGTCTCTTCCTTCCGGGATTCTTCTGACGCTGACCCCCCTGACTCTCCTGTCTCCTTGCGCCGGGCTTTAGGACCTGGCTCCCTTTCCGGGCTGCCTACTGCGCCACCTTCCTGTGCATTTGAACTTGGCGCGCGCGCCCAACCTTCCACTTTCCGTCTAACCGTCACTTCGCTCCCCGATGAAGGTGTGGCCACTCCTGACTCGTGCCCTCCCTCCTGTTGCGAGCTGCCAGCGCTTGATCCCTGGCGCTCTTCCTCTTTCCTACTCTCTGGCGGTGACGCTGGTCCCGATCTCCAACTGCTCCCCTCTGAGTCCCCTCTGGCTCTATCTTCCTGGGGTGTCCCCCTAGTCTCCCCCCTTGCCCTGGCCACTGGTGCTCCTTTTTGTGAATCTTCTGATTCACTGGAAAGACTCAGAGATCTCGGGTCGTCGTCATCACTCATCCTTTCTTCTGCCTCCTCCCCCTCGCTCTCTGTTTCCTCCCTTGCCCTCGCCTCTGCTCCTGAACCCCTGACATCCATCCCCCCCTCGAAGCCCCCTCTTCCCCCCTCCCCTCCTTCCGGTGCGGGAACTGGGTGCTGCAGTGTCAAGGGGACGAATGTCGGGTACAGTTCGCTTCCCGTGGCGGGCCTCCATCCGAAGTCTTCCGGTTCTTCCTCCCTGCTCTCGTCGACGACGGTCACCTCTGCTTCCATCTCTGTGCCGCCGTGCTCGAAACCCTGGTCGTCCCCGAAAACGTCCATGTCCGTCTCTCCCTCGCTTCCTTCTGGAGGCGTTGCTCGTCCTGGACCCTCCAGCCACTTTCTGCGCCACTGCTCCTCTGGTCGATCATCCCACCAATACGAGGGTTCTGAAGCAGATCCCGAGGGTGACCCCTCCGGGGAACGGGCGTCTCGTGTCGGTTCCTCATCCGAGTCGAACCCCCGGAACGTGCTGGCTGAAAGCGTGGGCGTGAAAAGCCAGTCGTCGAAAAAGTCCGCTGGCATTGGCCTATGGGGGAAGAGGGCATGAAACTCTTCCTTGAGCAGAGGTTCATCTAAAGCGTAGCCCGGCACCCAGCTGTTGGCACTGGCCGGGGTGCCCTCCTTAGCGAGAAGGTATTCTACCCCCTCTTCCCCCCATCTGGAGTCCAAAATCTCCGTGACTTCGTTGAGGCGCACCTCCTGTGCCACTCCCCGTTGCCTGGTTCCCTCTCGGAGCGGACTCGGCGCCGTTCCGGGTTCCTGAAACCTGTGCGGTGCCTTGTAGGGAGTGAGCACCGATCTGTGGAACACCGGATGCATTCTGGAACCCTCCGGAAGCGCCAGCCTGAAAGCCACCGGGTTGACCTGCTCTTCGACTTGGTAGGGCCCCAGTTGCTTATGCCCTAATTTCTTCTTGGCCAACGACCTGGCCGGCACTGCGTGGGCTGCTAACCAGACCCAGTCTCCCACATGGATCTCTTCGCCAACCCTTCTGTGTTTGTCTGCCTGCACCTTGTATGCGTGTTTGGCCAGCTCCAGGTGCCGCCGCAGCTGATCGTGGACCTCCTGCAACTCCGACGCGAACGCATCTGCTGTCTGCGGCTCCCCCTCCACCAGTCTTTCCAGTCCCGGGAAGGTTCTGGGGTGCCTCCCGTTGTTGGCGAAGAACGGCGTGACCCCCGTGGACACGTGCTTCGTGTTGTTGTAGGCGAACTCGGCGAGCGGCAGGTAATCCACCCACGTCGCCGGCTGTTGATTCGCATAGCATCTCAGGTACTGCTGCATGATGGCATTGACCCGCTCCGCTTGCCCGTTGGTCTGCGGGTGTCTCGCCGACGCCAGGTTGATCTTGACGTTTAGGAAGCCCATCAGCTTCTGCCAGAAATTCGAGATGAACTGCCGCCCGCGGTCGGACAGAATAGACCGTGGCAGCCCGTGAACCTTGAACACGTGGTCTATGAACAGTTTGGCGGTTTGTTCCGCCGTGGCCACCTTCGCACACGGAATGAAATGTGCCATCTTGGAGAACAAGTCCACCACCACCAGTACGGCCGTCTTGCCCCTCGAGCTGGGCAGATCCGTGACGAAGTCCAGGGCGACTCTCTCCCATGGCTCGACCGGAGTTTGCAGCGGTTCCAACAGTCCGGCCGGCGGTCTGTGCACTGGTTTGGCCCTCTGGCAGGTGTCGCACCTCGCCACGTAGTCCGCGACTTCCCCTCTCATTCCGGGCCACCAGAAATCCCTGGCGACTAATTCCACCGTCTTCTCCTTGCCAAAGTGCCCGGCAGTGGGCGCGTCGTGCAGCTGATGCAGTACCTTGGCGCGAAGTTCGTCTCCCGGCACGTAGATGGCCCCTTTGCGGATGAGCAATCCATCTCTCAGCTGGAACCCGTCGGTCGCTGCCGTGCCCCTTTGCATCTCTGCCATCTTTGCTTGCGCGAAGGAGTCATTCTGCAATGCTCGTCGCACCGCCTCCAAGTCCACTGTCGCCGCAGCGCACGCCCACACTGTTGGTGCGAAGATGTGCATGGCGGCCGCTGGCGTGGCGTCCTCCAGATACTGCGGCTTACGGGAGAGCGCGTCCGCCATGATGTTGGTGTCCCCCGGGACATACTCTATTCGGAAATCGAAGTTCGCAAAGAACTCAGCCCAACGTATCTGCCTCTGGTTCAGGAACTGTGCCGTGCGCCAGTGCTCCAGATTCTTGTGGTCCGTGCAGACCTGCACCGTGTGCTTGGCTCCAATCAGGAAGTGCCTCCATGCTTTGAACGCTGCATGAATAGCCAGCAACTCCCTGTCCCAGATGGTGTAGTTCTGTTCGGACTTGCTGAGCTTCCTGGAGTAAAACGCCCCCGGCCGCCAAACCCCCTGCGGGTCTCTCTGCAGCAGGACTGCTCCCACGGCTCTGTCCGAGGCGTCTGTCTCGACCCTCATCGGCCTGCTGGGGTCGACATGCAGCAGCTGCTCTTCCGACGCGAAGAGACGTTTGAGTGCCTGAAAGGACCGCTCCGCCTGCTCCGTCCAGATGAACTTCTTTTTCTTGGAGCTAAGCGTGTCCGTGATGGCCGCTGTCTGCATAGCGAAGCCTTTGATGAACTTGCGATAGAAGTTCGCGAAGCCGACAAATCGTTGGACCTCCTTCCGGTTGCGTGGGCTTTTCCAATCCAACACCGCTCGAACCTTGGCGCTGTCCATGGCGAGCCCCTTGTCAGACAACTTGTAGCCCAGGAAATCCACCTCCGTCACGTCGAATTGGCACTTCTCCAGCTTGGCGTAAAGCCTATGTTGCTGTAGCCGGCTCAGCACTTCCCTGACGTGTCTGTCATGCTCCTGCTGCGATTCCGAAAAGATCAGGATGTCATCCAAGAAACAGACGCACGTTTTGTAGAGGAGCCCCGCCAACACGTGATGCATGAAAGCTTGAAAAACGTGGGAGCCATTTTGCAATCCAAAAGGCATAACCCTATATTCGTAGGTGCCCAGGGGCGTGAACATGGCTGTCTTCCACTCATCTCCTTCCCGCATGCGAATGAGGTTGTACGCCCCTCGCAGGTCCAACTTGGTGAACACGCTGCCCTTGCGTACTTTTGCGAGGAGGTCGTCGATTCGGGGCATGGGGAAGTCCGATGGCTTGGTCACACTGTTCAAAATGCGGTAGTCCACTACGAGTCTTTTTTTGGGGCGTGTCTCGCTTCTTCACAAAGAATACAGGACTGCCCCCCGCTGCCTGGGACTCTCGGATGAAACCGCGCTTCAAATTATGATCTATGAACTCTTTGAGTTCCTGCAGTTCGTCTTCAGACATGGAATACAGCTTCCCTTTGGGCAGCGCCGCCCCCGGCAGCAGGTCAATTTTGCAGTCATATGGTCTGTGGGGGGGTAGCTTGTCTGCCTCCTTCTCGCAGAAAACCTCCAAAAATTCTGCGTACTTGTGGGGAATCGCTTGCAGCGTGCCTAGCAGCAGCTGTGACTCCTCTTGCTCCCCTTCCTGCTGGGGCATGATGCAGTGTTCAGCACAAAAGGAAGAGCCGAAGGTCAGCTGCCTCTGGTACCAAGCCAGCGTCGGGCTGTGCTTGTCCAGCCAACTCATGCCCAATACAATAGGCGTGTCTGACAGCTGAGTGACGTTGAAGCTGATGATTTCCCTGTGATTTCCAAGCCGCAGCACCATAGGTGGCGTCTGCTTCACCACCTGCCCCCCTAACAGCTCCCTGCCATCCACCGTGACAACCTGCAGGGGCAGCGTGGCAGGCAGCAACTGTATAGCGTGCCGGTCGACAAAGTCCTGCCCTATGAAGTCTGCATTGCTTCCCGAGTCGACGGTGATTGGCACGTCCATGGTGATGCCATTGGGTAGCTGGAGCGATGCGGTGAGCCTCACTACTGGCTTGGGCGGGAGGGGGTCCATGGGTGGTAAAATCTCTGGGGACTGCTTCACTGACACGTCTGGCTGGGCCCCAGTGCCTCTTCCTCCAGCCAGACATCGTCGTTTCCCTGCTGTGGTTCTCCGTGCTGCGTTGCTGCAGTCACCATTGCTGAGGCTGCAGTGTGCTTGTGGAGCCTCCGGGGACACTCTTTCGCCATATGCCCTGGATCCTCGCAGATATAACACTTCCTGTTCCCTCTAGGAGGCTTCGTTTTCACTGCTGCCGGTGCTAGGGCTCTGGCTGCTGACTGAGCCCTTGCACTCCCAACCTCCATCGGTTCCACCCCTCCCCCTGTTGGAGGCGTGGATTGCGCACGCGCTGCTTCTCTGGGAAGGAAGGAGGAGCCCCTGGCTGGTTCGCGCCCGCTGCGCCCTTCGTCCCTGCTCCACGGACGTTCTTCCAGTCGCACCCCCACCGCCAGCGCCCTCTGAACGATCTCCTGCGTGGTCCGGGGTCTCTCCCCCCTCGCAATCTCATCTTTAACCGAGTTGTGCAAGCCCTCCCAAAAAAGGTCTCTGACAGGAGCCGAATCTCTGTCCCATTCCAGGGCACTGACCAAAGCGAAAAAGCGGGCATGATACTGCCTTACGCTGGCCCTCCCTTGCCTTAGTCCATGCACCTCCTTTCGGGCAAGATCCACGTCAATGCTTGATAAAAAACAGCCATCCATCGCTTTAATAAAGGCGTCCGCATTTTGGAGCGCAGGATCCTTATCTCTCCACAAATTGCGCAGCCATGCTTTAGCGTCTCCATGCAAATGGGACATGACGAACCCCACTTTCTCTTGTTCATCTCTAAAGTCTTTGTGCAGCAGTTGCAGTGCACACATTACGTCTGCTCTAAAGTTGGGGTACTGTTGCAAATTCCCATCGAAGTGAGAGACCAGACCGCCTGTGCGTCTCCCCAACCCAATCCCCTCTGGTTTGGGAGTCTGTTGCCCTTGCTTCGTAAGCACGTCCAACCTGACCTGGAGATCCCTGTAGGCGGCAGCTGCTTCCTCCTCTCTCTTCCTGGACGCCAGCGCCTCGGCATTCAGTCGTGAAACTGCTTCTCTGAGTTCCGTTATTTGCTGTTCGGCCGTCATATTGTCTGCCGTTCGTGAGCTCTCTTGTAGGCACCCGCTTTCTCTCCTCTCCGCGAGGCCATGGATGCCCACAATTTGATGGGACGGAGCTTACTGTCAGGGTTACTTCCAGATCCTAGCTCACAGAGGATCACGCTAGCCAGCGATCGTTAAATAAAAGTCTTTATTGAGTTACAGTCTCCATTCTCGAGCTGCTGCGTGCAACCCTACGTCTTATGCTTAGATCGGCGAAGCTCCGTCTGAGTCTCCGCCCCTTGCGCACCAACTTAATATCCTAGCCCTGCTCCACCTTTTCCGCCTGACAGTTCTCCTCTGGGTCCCTCTGCCCCCCTGGGTCTCTTCCTTCCGGGATTCTTCTGACGCTGACCCCCCTGACTCTCCTGTCTCCTTGCGCCGGGCTTTAGGACCTGGCTCCCTTTCCGGGCTGCCTACTGCGCCACCTTCCTGTGCATTTGAACTTGGCGCGCGCGCCCAACCTTCCACTTTCCGTCTAACCGTCACTTCGCTCCCCGATGAAGGTGTGGCCACTCCTGACTCGTGCCCTCCCTCCTGTTGCGAGCTGCCAGCGCTTGATCCCTGGCGCTCTTCCTCTTTCCTACTCTCTGGCGGTGACGCTGGTCCCGATCTCCAACTGCTCCCCTCTGAGTCCCCTCTGGCTCTATCTTCCTGGGGTGTCCCCCTAGTCTCCCCCCTTGCCCTGGCCACTGGTGCTCCTTTTTGTGAATCTTCTGATTCACTGGAAAGACTCGGAGATCTCGGGTCGTCGTCATCACTCATCCTTTCTTCTGCCTCCTCCCCCTCGCTCTCTGTTTCCTCCCTTGCCCTCGCCTCTGCTCCTGAACCCCTGACATATATGAACAAGATGTGATGTGGAAACAGCAAGATAAGACTGGATAGAATTATGAACTTTGTTTGGACTGATTTGGACATTAATGCAGTAGCAAGAAGATGATCAGAATCCCCCTTCGGATCTTGAAATATGGGTTCCCTCAACAAAATTTAAAATTCAGCTTTGTAATTCGGAATTTATGTGATGTGATTTGATTTGATGTGATTGGCCGGTTAAAAAAAATTATTTAAAAAAAAACCAAAAACAATTGCACTGGAAGGGAAGTCCAACGATTTTGGAGGTCCTGAAACAAAGGCAGAATGGCTCCTATTGGAAACAGCTACTGGTCAGAATGTCCAAGGACAGACCTCCTTTAAGAGCACACTCATTTTTACCTGAAAGGGTTGGTGGATGTTCTTCGAACTGAATGAGATCTGCCGGTACAAGGATGACTGGGTCTGGTCTCAGTTGCGGGGAAGGCAGACAGGAAGGGACAGGCTCACACAACAGATCCACAGGCGACATGTTTGTGAGGCAAAGCAGCTCTTGCTCAGTCGAATTAGAGACTGCAGGAAAAACAGAGGAGAAATTGTAACTCACTACCAGGAGTCAGGAGGTCAGCAATAAAAAACAAATCATGTTAGTGAAGTTAACAACTCTATTCCAAGAAACGAAAACCATGCAGGCCTAGTGATCCCAACAACTCTTCCCAGTAGGTGTTGGCCCAATGAGGCAGTTGCAAGGACTGAAGGTCCCTTCCCACAGTTGCTTTTCAGAGTTTTTTCCAAGCAATCAGTTTGCATCCAATCTCTCTTCTGCTCATTTCTCTGCATGTTCTGGAGACCAGCAGGGAGGGGAACTGGTTGCAGCAGGAGGGAGACTCCCTAGATTCTTCAGCAGCTGGCCTCCTCTCTCTCTGCCTCCTGGCCCCCTTCCTCTCTGGCCTCCAAATCAGGACTGCTCTCTGCCCCAGCCTCTTCCTGCTCACTAAACCCGGTTGTCTCTTCTGTTTCCAACACCTCCTCCTCCCAGTCTGTTCCCTCTTCTCCCCGACCACTCGTTGTCGTCTGTCTCCCCCAGACCCCTGGCTCTGAGCTTTCTTCCCCTGGGGGTGCCCTTGGGGGTTTCCCAGCTGGTGCCTCCCAGTACTCCTCTGCATCCAGCCAGTTCATCATGGGTTCTGACTTTCCTCTTAGAGTAGTAGTTGACTCTCAGACATCAACAGAGCCTTGCAGACCCAGTGGCCCAAGCTCAAAAGGAGGCATGAGTTAGGCAAACGGCTTTCTGGATCATAGCCACAGTGACTGCCTTTACTTGTGACTACAGTGCCCAATTTATCCCCAAGCTGATTTAGTGTTGCATTCAACTAAGTCCTACTCAGAGCAGACCCACTGAAATCAATGAAGCTAAACCAGCCATGTTCACTATGTACAGCATGGGTCGGCAAACTAAGGCCCGCAGGCCGGATGAGGCCCAATTGCCCTCTGGATCCGGCCCGCGGACGGTCCTGGAATCGTCGCTTGGATCGGTGTGATTGTTCAGGTTGCGCCATTTTTTTGCAATTTTTTCCCGGCGACATCCCCCCCCCCCACACTGCGGCAACGCCTCCTCCCTCCCTCTCCCCACCCTGAGGAGGAAGGGAGCTGGGCTTTGATTGATGACAGCCAATCTGAAGCCTCAGTGTGGCCCAGACTCATCACCCGCCCGCAGGCCTCTTCATCGATGGTCGTGCTGTGAAGATCGTGACGGGTGCATCATGGGGCTTCGGCTGGAGCTTGGTGCGTCTGCTGGCCCCGCGCATTGGAAAACTGGCCAGGAAAGGAGAGGTGCCACCACCACCGGCTCCCAACCGCAGACAGAGCGGCGGAGGAGGTAGGAAAGCAGGGGGGGAGAGAGAAGTCCCTCTCCGCTGTGTGTGTGTGTGCGCGCAGTCCGGCCCGCCACAAGGTCTGAGGGGCGGTGAACTGGTCCCCTCCTAAAAAAGTCTGCTGACCCCTGATATATAGCAATTACCAGAATCTGATGCTTCTAGTTTTAATTCCAAGGATTCACTTGCTTCTGCTGTCTCTGTAGCTTGTCCATCACCATCGGCAAGAGGAAGGCCAGGCAAGCTAAAACGAGCTATGAGAAGGGAAGACGGTGAGCAATGCTTCCCTTGGGCAAATATGCTCACCAGTAATTCATGTATTTCTTTTTTTAAAAGTTATCTCTAACCAGGGATTACTTACTTTTCATGTCGTTCTTAAGGACAATAATTCTCTTATGACCATGACCTTTTATCCAGACCACCTAATTAGAAGGCAATGATGACAATGTTTGAGGTAAGATGACTGAACTCAGCAAAACTCTCTATTTTGACTGTTTTTCTTCTCTTTCTTTTCTGGTATTCCCTCGTGAAGCGAACTACATTCAATATTAGGCAGGATTCCAACAGTTGTTAAATATTCTCTCTGCCGCCCCACCCGCCTGGCTTAACAAAATGTCAATTAAGAAAGGATTACAAGTCCTTTGATCATATCATTTATTTGATTTCTTCCCTACCCTCCACTATAATGTCCCAATTGTGTGTGTGTGTGGGGGGGGAGGTTTAACAGCAATTTAAAACAAACTAGGAGTTACAGCAATAGGGTGGGTTCTAAAAATTATTTTATCCCAAGCTTCAAAGGCCAGGGTAGGGTTAGGGTGCCCCACCCCCACCTGTCTATCATTTGACACCAGGTGACTGGCACCTGTTGAAGTTGGTCCCATGAGGGTGAGGGAGGAGAGAGTTCAAAGGGCTTGCGCAAACCAGTGTGCTGTGCTTCCCAAACCATGAGCGCAGCGCTTTCCAGCTGGCTCCTGGGTGCTAGGAAAGCACTGCATAGAGGGCAGCGCCTGCAAAGTCCCTTTTGGCCAAGTCCTTCCCTTATGAGCCCAGAATGGCCTCGCCGGTCAAATGGGGGAGGCCTGGGGGGCCAAATCTGGCCCACAGGACAGAAGTCCTTCACCTTTGTTCTAAGCCAGTGGTTTTCAACCTGTGTGCCGTGGCACCCTGGGGTACCTTGAATAATAGGGGTGCCACGGGCAACACTGGCCTCTGTCCCTCTTTCCTTCCCTCCCTCCTCTGATGCCCTCTTGCATTTTCTGCCTTCCAAAGGCTTGCACAACTGTTTGTTGCAGCAGCCTTGGCTACAAGCTTCCCAGGTGAATGGTGCCTTTGGCCATGGGGTGCTTCCCAGGCCTCTGTGGGGCAGTGTTAGGAAGCACCTCTCTTTGGGGCATGGGTGGCAGAAGCGGTTACCTCCCAAGGACAGGGGAGAAGAGGCTGAGGGAACACCCCACAAGGGTGTTCGAAAAAGGTGAGAGGCTGCCAGATCTGCAGGCAAGGGGTGACATAACTGGGCTCCTGAGCCCCACAGGGGTGCCGCAGAAAGACTGTAGCTGATCGAGGGAGCCGTGGACTCAAAAAGGTTGAAAGCCTCTGTTATAAGCACATTCAAAAGAATGAACTTAAGACTTTTCTACATGGTTCTGCACAGCAGGAACACTCCCAACTGGAGGTTTCAAAGCATTCTCATCTGAATGCTTAAAATACCTTTTTAAGACCTCTGTGCTGAAGGCAGGAAGGTGGAAGCAGTGAGTGCAAGAGGTTGGGGTGGGGATTGCTTAGCGCTTGTTTAAATGGCGAACATTTAGAAATGTAAAATATTTGAACATTCTGAAGCTCTGGAAAATCCCATTTCCCAGTTTTTCCTCCCTTTTGAATTGAGGAGGGCTCACAGCACAAAGCCAGGCAATCCTAGTCTTCAAATCACCTGCCTGACTTCGCAAGAGCTCATCTATATTAAAAAGCACCGATTAAACTGCACATGCGGATCTAAGGATTCAATTAAGTACTACTACTAAAAAGAAAAACACAACTGCTACAAACCAGTGGAATTGCTCCCAGGAGTTCTTCAAGATTATTGTAGCCATATGCTTTGGGTTGCAACACTTCACCTGTGTATTTGCTATAAGCTGTTGAGAACTCATGAAAGAAGATCTGCTGGTAATGGTAGGTATGAAGCAAAGACCTCACTTTCTTGGCAAAAACATACAGGCTTGTGAGCTTGACATATTCTGCCTCACCATCAACAAAAACCTGTGGGAGGGAAAACCACGCATATGAAGTCTTCCGACCTTTGGGCATTGCAGAGTATTTAATAAAAGAACATCCCTGAACACATTTTTTACCCCGCTCTTCATTTTAATTGCAATTCGGTTTGGAGTTGCACTTAAAAACAAATCCAACACATGTGATACAGTTACTAAAACATTAGGTTGATCTGTATATGCAAGAAGCCATAATTAAAAGCTTCATGTGAGTCACCGGCTGCAATCCTTCCTTGAGAACGCCCGAGTGCCTCATTTCAGTTACATTAAGGCTGGAATATAAAGCGACCTGGACTCTAAGGTTATCATCAGAGGCTGTACACAAATCCAGTTGCTGTCACTTCCGCTCAAGGCACAGTAAATGATCAGCAGCTTTGAGTCCAGGTCACCCTGCCCCTTGTACTGGAGGGAACAATCTTACGTTTCTTCCAGTTGTTGGAGGCCACATACTGAAGGGCAATATAACAAGGCACGCTATTCAGGGTATGGCGTAATGGATTGTGGCTAGGAAACCGAGGGAACAAGTTTCTGCACTTAGAACTAAGCAGCAGCAGCAGCAGCAGCTGCAAAGATTCCTAATCCACTGGAACCCTTCCTTCTCTTCCTTTGATCTGTTTTCTATGTCCACAAACTGAATCCTTGTCTGCACATACAACAGCTGTCTGTTTTTCTCAGCTGACTCTTCTGCTGTCCAATTTTATTTCTCCTTGTTTTCAATGCTGCCTGTTAACTTGAGCTCTCACACCTGCTCCCGAAAGGTTAATCTAAGCCCAGCGGGCAGAGGTTCAATCCCTGACATCTCCAGATGTAAGCAGGGAACCGGAATGGTCCACCGCCTGAAACTTTGAAGACCTGTTGCCAGCCAAGACTATACTGAACTAAATGGGTGAAAGGCCGTAGCTCAGCTGTAAGGCACTGCCTTCTATGCAGAAGGTGCCAGGTTCAATCCCTGGAATCTCCAGGTAGGGTAGAGAGATGCAACTGCCTGGAAATCTGGAGAGCTGCTGCCAGTCTGTGTTGGTAACTCTGGGCTAGATGGACCAATAGCTTGACTCATAAGGCAGCTTCCTGCGGTGAATAGCCTGCTCTGGTTTAAAGCAGCTTCTTGCATTCCGAAATTCATTTAATAGGCCATTAATGTATGTCTGCACCACCACAAAACCTCAAAGTACCTTCAACAACTCCTCCACATTTGCTGTTACTCCTTCTCCACTAACATTACTCTCCTCCATTTATCTCTTTGACTGTGACCTTGGGTTTCCTGGCCTCTAGTCAGCAATTGCTCAATTTCCCTGCTTTCCTTTATAGTAGCTTATTTTAGGCCCTGAATCACTAATTAATAACCAAAGTGAAGCCACATCCACACCATACATTTAAAGCTCTATGTCAATTTAAGTTATGGCTTACCACAAAGAACCCTGGGAACTGTAGTTTGTTAAGGGTGCTGAGAGTTATTAAGAGACTCCCCCTACTCCCTCCACAGAGCTACAATTCACAGAGTTCCCTAGGAAGAGAGCCTGACTGTTAAACTACTCAGAGTTGCAGCTCCATGAGGAAACTACAGTTCCCAGGATTCCTTGGAGGAAGCCATGGCTGTTATAGTAGTATCATAGTGCTTTAAGCTTACAGTGCAGATGTGACCGAAGACCAGTGGTGTAGCAAGGGGACGAAGCTGTGGCCCCAGGCACAAATTTCTGAGGGAGTGCAACCACGCCCCCCCCCCAGGTGCCGACTTGGGTAAAGTTGGCAAAGGCAGCGGAGCAGCCCAGGCCCATGGTGAGTGGTCTCGGATGGAGAGAGGTGGTCAAGGGGCAACCCCAGCAGAAGCCCAACGCTTCTCTCCATGGATGTTGGAAGGATTTGCCTTCCAAGGGCCATGTCAGCTGGTAGGGCTCCCCACACAGCATGGCCCGGCTTCACTTTGGTGGCAGGAGTGCCCCTGCGGCATTTGTGGTTTGCCCACCCCGGGCACTGGCAACCCATGCTATGCTTCTGTATTAATGAAGACTGATTCATGAAGAAAGGAAAACAGAGCCCAGCATAGCAAACAAGTGCTACGCTGGGCAATAGGAGTCAAGCCATCTTCTCCCTTACCTCCGTGAGATAAGGCACGCTCATCAGGAGTTCAGTAAACGTCATGAAGCCATATTCACATGGATTCAGGAGAGCGCCCTGGGTGGTTTCATAATGCCTTTTAAGCTCTTCAACAGAAACAAAGTTGGTTTCATCCAAGGTCATCAGAAGCACCAGAAGCTGGGTAGCCAAGGTCCGGAGAGACTTTTTATTTATAAGCTGGAGCTGTTTACCAGATTCTACATCAACGACCTGGAGGAGTTTGAATAAAAATGGTGGTGGGTGGGCAAATCCAGTTACACCAATGCGCAAGGCAAAAGCTGCTAACACACTGCAGCTTTAAGAAGGGATCTTGCTGTTTAGCAGTCAGATTTAAGAAGCATTCTGCACACTGTTTTATTTACATCACCTATATATAACCCAATTAACAATGTCCCCTGGGTGGCTAGCAATAAAAATAAAAAACCCCATAAAAGGCAGACAAGAACATTAAATTGAAACAGCAAAACCACAGTAGAAAGAAAACCTAAACGAAAAACAACCAGAGTGAATCACACATTAACAAAGCAGAACTAAAAGATGTGAAGATCTTAGAATGATCTTAAAATGAGAAATCTTCACCTGGCACAGAAAAGACCATAACTTTGTTCCCAGCAAGCCAGGGTGGGAGGAAATATTCCATAATCAGGGCGCCACTGCTGCAAAGGCCCTTTCTCTGGACACTTCCAGCTGCTTCCAACATAACCCCCAGCCCTCCTTGGAAGAACGTGTAGCTACAAATCATATCACAAAGTAGCTTTGTCTGTAAAATCTGCTGCACCCAATGGCTGTTTTAACGGATTAACCAAAATCCAAGAATCTCAGAGAAACTCAAGAATCTCATAGCTTTTGACAAAGCATCAGCTTCCTGCCACTTAATTTTCCATTCTGCTGTGTGCCCCTGAGGCTGTGATCATTTCCGGCAGGGACAGGGGGAATCTATTAGTAACTTATTCTAATTGAGATTCTTGGGTTTCTCTAGTGATCCAATTATACTGAAAACGAACACGAGTTCTTTAAAAAACACACCATCCATATTGTTTACGCTGCACTTTACGCAGAGAGAAGGACCAGTCATTTAAGATCTTGGTATTATTTTTCATCATGTATCTGAGCAATACAGGTCTCTCTCCCTCTCTACGCCCCTCCCTCAGTCCCCACCAAATCTACATTTGTCATGCCAAGTCGTGCTAAAATATACCTTGATAGCATGGCAAAGTTTCTGCATCAGAGCTGGAACAGAGCCAACATCGTAGTCCTGGAGACGCAACGGGTAGCCAAATGTTTTAGCGTATTCAGTGAGCACATCTGCCATCATAAGGCATTTGTCTCTCTGAGATCGGAGCAATTTAACAAACTGGGCAGCTAAAGCTTTGACCTTTTCCGCATCTGTTAGTGCAAGGATTTTCTCTTCACCACATTCCAGCACCTGAGGGTAGAAGTCAGCTTGGTTAATGGAATTATTTAGGTGGGGGCTGGGGAAGGCAGTACTTACAATGCACAAATGGAGTACAGTGGAACCTTGGGTTATAGCAGGGATCCGTTCTGGAGGTCCCGCCGCAATGACGCACATCGAAGCGCCGCTTCTGCCCATGCACGAGTGGCGAACCCGGAAGTAACCCCGTTCTGGTACTTCCGGGTTTGCCGCGGATGTTCGCCGAAGCGGAAGCAAGCGGAGGCGGACACAGAACAAGGTTTGACTGTATTAGAATGATCTCCCCCCCCCCACTTGCAATTCTTTCCAGGTGGTGTTGAAATACCATGATTTTATAAGTTTCCCCCGCTAATTGTTAACACGAACAGTTAAATGGCTTTTTAAAAAGAAGTGGTTTACTTCCAACGTTTGCCCATGTAAGTGCAATAGCACCCAGTAACCCCTCTAAAAACAAGGCTCAGTTCTATAGGCAACAAGAGTTTTCCCCAAACGCTGAGCACAACTCAATAAGGCTAGAAAGGTTATTTAGTGTGGATGCACGAGGACCCCAGAGTATCTTGATTCTACCTGCAGGACATCTGGTATGGCTTCGAAGAGTTCAAGTAGTTTGGTAAATCCATAATAGGCAAGTCTGCATTGGCGCCCAAAGTGGTGGTGATAGAATGGGATAAATTTATTGAAAGGCATGCGAAAATAGGGTTGGTGGCGCAACAAGTCCACTGCTTCCTTGGAGAACTGCTTTGTCCTTTCCACTTCTTCCTTGGTACGTTCTGAAAACGAGAGAAGAGATGCAAAACTAAGGAAAGTAAAAGCAACAAGACTAATACTTTAGCACTCTCCCAGCAACAAGGCTTCTATTCCAGCTCAACTGCTAGTTTAAAGGAGTGCTCTCCAGAACACAGCAGCTACTAGCCACAGTTAGCTCTGCTTCACCTCCACGGTCAGAAGCGTTGTGTCTCTGAAAACCAGTGGCTGGGAATCACAGGTGGGCAGAGTGCTGCTTGGCCACTATGAGAAAAAGAACCTGGACAAGATGGGCCATTGATCCAGCAGACTCACCTTACCTTGCATTGCTTCTCAAGACACATTCTGAATTTTTAAGAACTGATTATCGTCATTTTTCAAAATTGACTTCTAACACTTTGTTTTCAAATTGCTACAACCTGTCCTGGGACTTAATGGTGAAGGGAGGTATGAAACAGAATGACAGCAATATATAACTTTTATTTTGCATCAGGTCATAAGCATCTTTACTCTTAAGGCTCAAGGCACCCGTGGGAATAGAATCCTTGGCCAGGGAGTCTCTTATGTTCTTTAGGCGTCATGCAAAAATGCTCTTCATTCTCTGCAGCTTTTTAGAGAGTTTGGATATCAATCTTTTGTTTAAATTGCATTCTGTTCTGTTTGTGTTTACATGTAAACTACCCTGTGATCTTTTCTTTAAATAAAAGGATATACGAATTGCCCAATCAAAACACAGCTCCAAGTCTCTACCTGCTGCTCACCATAAACTTCAATTCATTCACAAAAAAGCCAAAAGTATACTTGTCACCAGGGCACCAACTATAGTCTGACCTGTGTGTTAAAAAAAGAAAGAAAAAGGAAGAGGGTTAAGTTCCTAAAACGAGGATGTACCTCTTTTGGGGATACAAATTACCATCTCATTATCTTGCATAGACAAACAGATTGTTGTGTCTGGAATTTCTGATATGAGATCCACCAACTCGCACACTCCATATTCCGTCACGTCCCAGTCTTTTGAGAAGCACCTAGATAATGGGATGGAAAGAAGTGAATTCACATTCAAGGTATTTAGGGTAAACAAGAACAGAAAAGGGCACAATCCAGCACCTTTTCCATTGCTACCATCTCCACATGAAGATATGAATAATACGAGAGGCAACGGGAAGTGTTCAACTCAGAATTAGACCCACTGAAGTTAATGAAGAGGAGTACGTTCATCAATGTCAATGGGTCTACTTTGAGTAAAACTTAGGAGCAGGCCCTGGCATTGCCGGTGTTTAAAAATCGGTATCATTAAGTGTTTCTCTAGACATTTCAGACTTTCAATCAGAAAGTTCTCAAGATTTCTCCTTCTCTATTGCAAGTTTCTAACAGAACTTTTGGAAAATTTTAGTGCGAGGGAAAATCCTGCCCCATTCCTAGGTATTCTTTAAACATACCAGAGGACCCAGGAAGGGAAGAGTAGGTCGTGGTTAACAAGCCAAAGTTTGTGTCCCCCATGAATCCATACAGCAAACCACCAAGTGCATCATCCTGCCTGCCTTTAGGATTGGCCAACTTCATAAGATTTAACATCAGCCATTTTTTACCCCCCCACCCACACCCTTCCTTCTCAACTTGGCTTTTGTTTCTGCTCCTCAGATTCTGACTTTGGAAAGGAGAAAGCTGCTCCTTCCCCTTCGAAGGGGAAATGTTACTTCCCTGAAGCTCAAAGTCTTTAATTTTTTTCATTTAAAAAAAGCTTTGATGTGTCAATGTGTAAACACAGGCTATGCACAGGCCACAGTTCTCTTTACGTACCAATGATAAGCTTGAAAGAACTCCCTCACAACCACTTGCTTGCTGGCCTGGGACTTGAGAAGCTTAAACAGGTCTTGAGTAAATCGCTTCACTTGGGCCCTATGCGTTAAGGTTAACAAACGCTTGGTGCCTATCCCGAGAATCTGGAAGGAAGAAGACACCACATTTTAGATGAAGTATGTGACTCCCACAGTCAAAACACTGCTGCATTTGAGCTTATTTGCAGCCGCATGCCATGAGAATAAGTATCTGCACACCAAGCTTAGCCCCGATTGCTTCTTCACACCAGTAATGACATTTCCCTGGCTCTCCACATTGTCCAGTAAAGCAACTCTTGCAGTCAAACTTGGCACTGTATTTTTACATTGTAGGAACCCCTCTGGGACAGGTAAGAAGTCAGTATTAACAAATAGTGGCAGGTATTGGCAAAAGGCTTACTTATTTAAAACAAGGGGGTCCAACACATGGCTCAAGGGCTGAATCCCTGTTACCTCTTCACCTCCTCTTCAATGTCCCACCACCACTCCCCAGGCTCTGAGCCTTCTTCCCTTGAGGGTTCCCCAGCAGGTTCCTCTGACCATTTCTCTGTGCCCAACCAGTTCATGACACATGACAGATGTGTTCTGGGTTACAGGCTGACCATAGGCCATTCTGGCCAAGGATGATGGGAGCTGGGAGCGCAACAATGTGTGGAGGGTACCAGACAGGGCTGGTGCTCTATTAACTGCAACAGCCATTAAGCAGCTTGAGAAGACAACTGCCAAGGTGAGGCGATGGCAAAGCTTTCCAGGTGTTGGGCAATAGCCAACATAGGATACCTATTGGAACAGAGCTGCCAATCTCATCTTCTGGCATGCAACCTGGACAGATGCAAATGCCTTTGATGTCCTGGGTCACAGCAGTAAAGCTACATACCAAAAGATTACGGGTAAGAGAATCCCTTCCAAGCAATCGGCAATGTAAAAGTAGGACCTTGCTTGTCCTACGTAAATTAAATTTCAACACCAGCGTCTTAAAGAGGGGATCTACAACATCCCTGAAGACGGTGGAAGGCACCAGATAACTTTTCTTCACTGCTGTTATCCTGACACACCACCCTTAAAGTCAAAATGAGGACTTTTTTACTGCAGTTAAAGCTAGCCTTTTATGTGAACTGACACTCATCACGCATGGAAACACGCACTTCAATAAAATTGAGACTGAACTCACCTGCAACACATGAGGCACCGCTTCCAGCAACTCCATTAACTTGGAACACCCATAGTCAGACACACGACATTGCTTTGCAAAATGGTGATGGTATGTTGGGATGAATTTACTGACAGGCATGATACACGATGGCTGGTTTTTAAGGAGATCAATCACTTCTCTGCTGAACTGAATAAGTTGTGGGTTACCCACAGGGCTTGTAGAACGGAGAATCCAAGGCTCTAAAAGGGGGGGGGGGGACAAGAAGAACTCTCTGGCTTAGGAGGTAAGGGACATAAATGGAATATGTATGATGAAAACTACAGGCAAAACTAGGAGTAAATCAGAACAGGAACACCATGGATTTGGGGGAAGTATCACGTCTCTACAGACTAAAATCAACCGTATTTTTCGCTCTATAACACGCACCCGACCATAACACGCACATAGTTTTTAGAGGAGGAAAACAAGAAAAAAAATATTCTAAACGAAACAGTGGATGTCTGATTTTTTTGTTTCATGCTGTGGCCACAGACATGTGATCTGACGGTGAGTTTGGGGTAGCCCAATGCAAAAATCCTGAGGATCCATGTGGATCCATGCTTTGTAACCACGTTTTTGCACCACTGCGGCCCCAGGCAATAGTGGGTGCGTGATTTTTTTGGTGCAAGCTGTAGCCATGGACATGCTATGTGAGCTGATGGTGAATCTGGGGTGACCCAGTGCAAAAATCCTGAGGATCCATGTGGATCCGTGCATTGTAACCAGACTCTCTGTCCCTCTATTCTCCCCCCTAAGCAGCTCTTCTCCCACTTTGCTGTTTCAAAGTGAGCAAAGCGAGCCACGGAGGAGGGAAGGAAGGGGAGCCATGGATCCTCTGCTCACGACTACAGCAAATCCCCCCGCCATCCGTAGGCATTCGCTCCATAACACGCACAGACATTTCCCCTTACTTTCTAGGAGGAAAAAAGTGAGTGTTATGGAGCAAAAAATACGGTAATTACAAAGTGACAAAAAGAAAAAGGCCACTATCTGAAGACAAGCTCGTGTCACAACAAAGCAAAAATATGAACTGTGGCTGGAATTCCAGAGTGACAAACTTGGTATGTCCAAAAGGGATTTCAGGCATTGAGTGGGAATTTTCCTTCCCTCACAGAACTGGGGTCTGGATTCCAGAACACACAGCTACTATTTTGTTCCCTGTTTTTTGCTGCAAGCTGAATGGTCATTTGAAAAGCAAAGCTTGCTCAAGGAACGGAATGGAAGTCATAGTCTGAACCCTGGAATCAAAACCACTCATCTGAACTCACAGCAATCTGTCCAACAGAACACCCAGAAGGCAGCAAGTCATCTTTAAAAAAGCACCCCTCACTCCCCCAACCTCTTTCATGAATACTCCCACCTCCCCTTGGTATTCTCTCCATACATGCCTCCCACGCCCCATCCAGCAAATACAGTTCTCATCCTCTCTTCCTGCCATGATCATGATTCTGCCTGTCCTCTTTTTGCTCCCTTCAAGGCCCCATCCACCCCACTTGGTGTCTCCCCCCCAAAAAATCACTCCATATTTCCTTCTTTTCCTCTCTACTCCATGCACATACATGCATAGCTCAGTCAACAATGATCCTTCTCTCCCCGGTCCAGCCAATTCAAAGCCCTGCAGTTGTCCCATCATGGAAGAGGGCATGTTTAGCAAAGACTTATTAAGGCACTGTTAGCAACTGGAGGGGCACAGGGAGAGCATTTTCATCCTCGTTTCTTGTAATCCGGTGCAGCAGAGAGCCTGGGAGGCACTGTGGCAGCCCTCTGGCAACATACTGGTGCATGCAGGCACTGTGCTGATTATCCCGCGTCTAAACCAGTATGTTGCCAGAGGGCTGCCACAGTGCCTTCTAGGTTATATGCTATGTCAGGAATAGGGAACCTGTGACCCCCCAAAAGCTGCTGGACTCCCAACTCCCATCAGCCCCAACCAGCATGGTCATTAGCTAGCGATGACAGGAGTTGTAACCCACCAAGATCTGGAGGACCACAAGTTCCCAAGCAAATCAGTCACACAAAGGAACAGAATTATTTGCACGCTACTGATGTTAGAAGCAAGAAACTAACACAAAAAACTGATGCATAAAAGAGTGAAATATGCACCTGCAGTGGGAGGTGGTGGCTTGTTGTGAATCCACTTTACAACTTTGATGCCGTTTTGTGCTGTGGCAATATTCACACCAGGGACGCAAGTGATGAGATGCTCCAGAGGAACACCTCCCTGGCCTTCCTGCACCATTTGCAGATTGCTGAATTCTGAAGCGTAGCAGTCAGGAAAGCTGCAAAAGAGACCGACATAATATAAAAAGCGTTAGACCAGACTGCTCGCTTGTAACGAAACCTTTGGTCAATCTTGTAGCAAAACAGGTGCAAACAAGCATTAGCAAGACTCTGTTTACACTGAAAGTAAGAAAAGCAGGTTGATATTAAAGGTGACTTGCTGTCATGACCTTAATTTGATGCAACCTACAGCTGACTGCTCGACAGCAATCTAGGAACTTGGAACTGGAGACATGGGTCTGAAAAAACTGTTGCAGGGTTGCCATACGTCAGCAGATGGTGCTATGCATTTTATGACCTAAGGATCACAAAGAGAGTTGCTACACACTTAGGAAAGTCAAGAGAGTGGTCTATCTAGGTTGGTATTGTCTCCACTGACTGGCAGGAGCTCTCCAGGGTTTCAGACAGGGGACATTGCTATCATTCCTTGGAGACGCCAGGGATTGAACTTGGGACTTTTTGCATGATTCATTACTTGAAAAACCCAGCTTGTGTGATTTTGCAGCATTCACAGGATACAGGTCCATGAAATTAATGAATCATTTCACTTCTTGCCACCAAATGAAGTCCTCTGACACAAAACCAACTGAGCTTTAGATAAGTAACATTTAATGCCTCTGTCTGCATGCTTGACCTCCCGTAAGAGTCTTCTTGATCTCAAGACCACAAGCACACATCCTTGTGCGTTAGAATTCAACAACACATACTCTGCTCAGCTACAGTGAATTACAACAGCAATTCCTACAAAGGGCATCGAGGCTCCGTGGCACATAGGATACATCTAGAAATCGAAAAATGTATTCTCAAACACTCCTTAAAACAACTGAAGGGAGCAGTGTGGATGGCAAGAGACGGAGGAAAGAAAGGGCACAAGCATGGAATAAAGGACACAACCAGAAACTTAGCCAAGAGGAAAGTATCTGCAGATCAGAGATAAGAAAGAAAATGTAAAGATAGGCAGCAATTCAAATTAGTTATCTGCAGTTTCTTACATGCTGAAGACAAATATTAATATTCAGATTGCTCTAAACTAGGCAGTATGCGCTCTGCGGTTATGTATTTGTATTGTGCAAGAGCAGAATTCAGAACATGTCTTTGGAAGATAGCATCTCTGCTGAATACAATTGTCCAAATACAGCCAACATTTAATACAGACTCAGAGCCCCTTCAGCAACCAGGGTAACCCTCAATGTGAGGAGTCAGAGAAAACCAATGAAGGGGAGGAGGGGTTAAGCAGTGAGAATGATTCCAAGTAGCCTAAAGAGAGGATGGTTTTTTTGCACAGCATTTCACCTCTCACCTGTGACCAGCACTATTGGGGGTCACAAAGCAGACGGACCTGACTTTTGGCATGTTTTAATATTTAATAATTTAATCTTGAATTTGGATTTTTTTAAAAAAAAATGTGTGTGTGTGTGTGTGTGTGTGTGTATATATATATATATATATATATATATATATATATATATATATATATATATTATGCTTAAGAGCACTCAGAATCTTAACTACAGAGACACTCAAGTGGAATGGGGCCTGGAGGAGGTGCTTTCTCTTAGTGATGAACCATTTCTAACTAGCCTAGTGGAGGGAGTTGGTGGAGCAATCTATCCAAGGATCCCCTTCACTACAGGGGGAAAAAAGGGGGGGGAGATTTAACCCGGTTCATTACTGAACATTCAAACAACGGCTAAGGAACTTTATTTTACCTCAGTAATGGAACTGTCCCCTCGTGGGTCTGCAACAAGCTATGAACTTGCGGTGCAAAGGTCTTAAGAGACAAAATCACAAAGGGAACTTTGTAGGAATCAGGATCAAAGTCATGTTCACTAGAGAAATAAGAAAACATTGAACAGTTTTATACTGGGGTAAGGCAATAAAGGAATATATACAGCCCAGAGTTTTGGCAAGCTGCCACTCTTAATTTGCTACTGTGGAAGATTTGTCTTATGGACTTTTGCGGCCAACAGCTACTAGTCTAAACTGGAGTCATCATTATGGTATAACCAAAGCAGATTAGTGGTTCTTCCGCATGGGCATGGATTTGCCATCTTTCAAAGATCTTATACAGTTCAGGAAGCTGATGTAACTCCACAGATAATGATGCTTCTCAGCTATTAAAGGAGAGTAATATATGCCCGACAGTTCTGTAGAGATATTCCCTTAAAAACCTAACAACCCCAAACACTTGCAAAGTTTTATTAAACCACAATGCTTAGGTATGGAACTTCCTCCTTATAATGCCAGGGACTGCTGGATCTCTGTTTTAAGACATCAGATTAAGATGTGGTCATTTCCCCAAACTTACGGTTTGGGCTGAAAAGATTGCTTCAGTTTCTTGAGATTCTAATCTATTTTATATTGCTGTTGTTGCATTTCTCATACTGATTTGTGTATCTCAATATATTATTATGTATTACCCCAGGAACCACTGGAGGGCAGAATATAAAGTATATAAAAATGCTCCAATTTCAATTCCAGAGTTCACTTACAGAGAAAGATGGAAGGATCTGAAAAACACCTCTTACCTGAAATCTTTATTAATGCAGTGCTGCTTGCAAATGGGCTCATGATATTCCAGTTCTTCAAATATGATAGGACTACAGTTAGCTGAAGAGCCATCATGAGACTGTGAAGACCCCAAAGGGCTCTGTCTAGCTTGACTACTGGGTAAAAGACATACAAGTCTTCCATTGCCTTGATCGCGGATGGCTACAACGTCTGTTATTTTATACAAGTCTGATACATTTAACTTGTGTCCAAACCTAAAAGAAACCCACAGAATATTTGAAAACTTTAATGAAGTGGAAGGGGGGGGGGGGGAAGGAGAGGTCGTGCCCTACTCCTGGTATAGAGAACTCGTTCTAAAACAACTATCATAAAAGTAGTGAGTTATGAATATACCAGATTTCTTAAGTAATTTGGCATGCAGTTTTCAGACCTACTTTTTCTCGTAGATCTCTGTGAACTTGAGAAGAGGCAGACAACAAGCTGGAGCATCTTGAAGTATGGACATTGCTTCTGAACTGCCAATGGAAGTGATTTGGTATTAGGAAAGGCATGGTAAATCATTTTATTCCGAACTATTTTTGTCATTTACACTAGATCCACCAGAATATTTTTTTTTAAGGAACAGTGCTGACATAGCCCAGGCAGGCGTTTAACTCTTCACCAGTGCCAATACACCAAATGAGAGAGGTAGTCTTGCTCAAAATTCTTAAGAGTTTAACGTACCCTGACCTCCAGTAATAAATACCCTTTTGGTATATAACTTAAAGGCAGAGGTGAGGAACTCTCCAGGTATTGTGGGACTTCAACAATTGGCATCCTTGACTTTAAGGTGACCTCAAGAAGTGAGCCAGTCATTCCTACACCTTAAGGGTTGATCACCTAAAACAGGCACCCCCAAACTTGGCCCTCCAGATGTTTTGAGACTACAATTCCTATCATCCCTGACCACTGGTCCTGTTAGCTAGGGATGATGGGAGTTGTAGTCCCAAAACATCTGGAGGCCGAGTTTGGGGATGCCTGACCTAAAATAACAGAACCAAGTTCTCAAAGTAGCTGTTCCTGTGCATATGTCTAGCCTAGAATTCTTGGCTGTAGTTTGAATCCATTATTTCCCCATTCTGCCCTAACCTACAAAGAAAGGATAGATCCTTCCATTCATTTAAGGTAACTCTGAAGACAGGTGAACTCCCTTAGCATTCTTCATGCTAACACGGTCTACCATCTCTATGCTTCAAATGTGGTACTCTAATCTAACTATTTGATGCATAGCTAATCCTCAGCCTTCAAAAGTCTCCATGTAAGAAGATGTTCTAGCTTATTTTAAAATTACCTAACCAGTGCCAGGGATTTATTGGTAGCTCCTGTAGCAAGCGAAACCTGGATCCTCTTGCTGCCAATTTTGTATCTATGAAGGTAGTTGACAGCACGTATTGCTTCTTGTAAATTCTCCATTTGCACTATAGCCTTCAGCTGATAATCAGTATGAGGACTGAGTTCCGCAGTCTTTACCTGAAATAAGAGATCAAATCAGCGCACAAATACCAGGATTGACATATGATACTTGTGTATGTACAGAATCATCGACACAATCAGTTCTAACTACCCTCTCCAACACTGCAGAGCTCTGGTTCTCTGCAGACAATAAAGCCGGTTGAATAATGGCTAGAACACAGGTGGCACAATGGTCGTAGTTCATCCATTTCTGTGTTTATGCCAATTTGTTTTAACATGCGACCCGCTCTGAAATGATCTGCAATGAGGAACAAGAGTTTCTGCTCTTGAGCTGCATCCACAAAACCCGAAACAGGGCAAACGAAAGTAAACTCTGATGTTTACCTTGCCATGCTTAGAGAAGATTTCTTGCAAAGTTTGCTGCAGCTCCTTTCTGGACAGTCTGTAGTCTATATTGCTAATCTGGATGTCTGCTCCGTTTGCAAAAGGATCTGGGTAGTCCACGCTACCAGTGTGATTGATGAAGGCGAGTGGAGAAGATCTGTTTGAGAGGTTTGGGGACACACTCCTAATGAAGTAGGGAGGAAAGCAAGGGAGTTCTAGAATTATTCATTCCACTGTACATAACACACACAAGGAGAGAGAAATCGCTTTAGGCATTTAAAGAGTATGGTAATTTTTCTTTAAGAGAAAATATGAAATATCTCGAATACCGAATCCAGTCAGTTATACTAGAATCAGATTTTTGGTCTTCCTGGCTCAGGGATAGCCAATGTGGCTCCCTCCAGATGATGTTGGGAGTGTAGCTCCCACTATCCCTGGCTGTCGACCATCTTGGCTGTGGTTGACGAGAATCATAATGCAACAGTATTTAGAGGGCACCATGCTGGCTACCCCATCTCTAGGTCTTTACACCAGGGTTTTGGATGGGGGTCTCAGGGATTGAACCTGAACTTAAGACTATTGACATGCAAAACATGTACTCTTCCAGTGAGCAGCAAAAGATCCCAAACAGGTCTATTTTGCAACAAATGGACTGGAGTTACACACATCTGTTCAACGAATAAATGAAGTCAAGAAGTGTCACATTCACATAATACAGAAACACAGAGAAACCTTTAAATTCTTGTGTAAAGATCCTTTTTTCACTTTTAAAAACAAAAGGTCTAGTGTCTCCAAACATCACCAGTCACATGTTACAAAAATGGGTATCCCAGGTTAGTCACTGCGACCTTTCAATTCCTCACACCAGGCATAGGCAAACTCGGCCCTCCAGATGTTTTGGGACTACAATTCCCGTCATCCCAGACCACTGGTTCTGTTAGCCAGGGATCATGGGAGTTGTAGTCCCAAAACATCTGGAGGGCCAAGTTTGCCTATGTCTGCCTCACACACCAAGGATTGCTCTCTTCTGCTTTCACGTGCAGACAGATAATGGATCAACCACAAGCCAACACTCAAGAGGATGGCAAGGGGATGAAAGCAGAGGAGAGAGCTTAAGGGCCATAGCTTAGTAGTAGAGCAATTTCCATACACAAGGCAGGTGGCACCAAGAATATCCCTTGTCTGAAACCCTAGAGTGGCTTCCTGCTGGAGAAACAAGATTAAAACCCATCTAAGTTTCCCAAGCACCTTGGGCTGGCTCTTATGACAAGCCTCCCTGCAGACCTCAGTGTCAGGGGTGGATTCATCCCTGCACAAGCATTCCAAAGGAGAATTCAGAGAAATCCCCAAAAATGGAGCCCAGGGGTCTTCTGCTTTTGTCAGAGCTTTGGACTGCAAGAGGTGCTTACCTAGAGGACCAGCGACTTTGAGATATCAGCACAGGACTGAGCTGCCTTGACGCTGTGAGCATACTGAAAGCAGATGGGTAGCTAACTTGGAATACATCATCCTTCTCTTTTCTCTCTATCGGGGAGTTGCTGATGCTTCTGGCTGCCAGAGAATCTTTCCTGCATGAAGAAGAATGGCCTCATTAGCTTGCAATTTCGATTCTTGCTTTTTACAAATTTCAAACTTGCACCTGACATACTTTAGACTGTTTTTGTGAACAGAGTCTCCTGCTCCTGCTTTCTTGGTTGCCAGGGCTGTAGAACTTGATGCACTAGAGTTACTTTGCAATGGCGCAGTGTCCTCTTTTAGTGGGTCTTTGTGATTCTCGGTAATGTTCACATTCTTTGACTCCATGCGGCAAAGCTCCTTGAAGGAAAAAATTATGCAGGTCAGCAAGCAAGAGGGGATTATGGTAGGCTAAATGCAACTCACAACTTAGACATGAATATGAGACCTGCAGGTATAGGGCAGTATATAAATTCAATTCATATTAAGAATATTCCTTAGAAGAAGCATCTACACTTTGGAATTCCTGGCCTACTGATGACCGACAGGCACCTTCACTCTTTTCAGTTTTTGCTTAAAACATTTTTGTTTGGTCAACTTATCCAGACATGTAGAAGTTACATGTGATTTATTGCTTTTTAGCTACTGTTTATTTTAATCATCTTTTGAATGCTTTCGAAGACCTGGACTTCCTTGCTTTTATCAATACTTTGAATGTTTTATATTTCTGGTTAGCCGCTTAGAGGTTGTTGTTGCTGTTCATTTTTAACAGTATACACATTTTGCTACATAAATGAATGAAAACCATTTATGTGTAAAATTATGTAACAACTGTCTCATAAAACTTCAGCAATACAAAACAATCATTAAGATGACTGCCCAAGAAAATCTGTAAGCAGCTGCAAAGGTCTGTCGGAATAATAATACCTTCAAGACATGCCTGAAAATCAAATGCAAGGATGCCTGCCAAATCTCTGCTGGAAAAATATTCTGCAGCATGGGACCAACGACATTAGAAGCCTGAATTCAGGTCAAAGCCAGTCAGGCCTCTGTAACACATGGGACAATTAAGAGCACTCCTCTGGATTATCTGAGATCAAGCCTTTAAGGTAACCTGGACCCAAGAGCCTTGAACCAGGTCCAGTAGCATGTGGGCAGCTAGTGCAGATGTTTGAGGAGCAAAAGCAGAATCCAAATATGGGAAGCACAATACAATTCCTTATTATACACCAGCTAGTGGAACCTTGGGGTGCAGCAAGCAGAAACCCAGTTCCCAACACTGCACGTGGCATTGATTGTGCCCCCTGCAAGTTCAGTAGAAACATTTGCAACAGGGCGGTTTTGCACATTCATCAGAATGCAAGGACGACCTATTTATGGACACCTGGGTTCAGTGTGCAGATTTTGAGGGACAGAGCCTGCAGTGCATGTGACACTAAGGCCAAAAATGTGGTTTCCACTGTAACTTGACAAGTCCACACATTTCAACAGATCTACTCTGGGTTTGACTTAGATGGGCACACTTCATAGAGGCTGGTGACAAAGGGTAGGGCAGACTAGTGGATTAACCCCCCCCCCCAAGGCTGAATATGTCTCACCCACCTCAGACTTTTAAATTAATGAAGCTATTACCTGTAAGCTCTTCACGCTGGTGTTCTTTGCAACAGAGCCATGCAACTGAGGTCCTTTTCCCACAGCAGCTTTTGCTGATGGATCAGTGGAGTCCCTGCCCACGAGGCACAGCTTTGAGCTCTTGTTTGCTTTTTTGGGCGACTTCACTTTTTCCGCTCCAGTAGAGCTTGCATTCTTGGCTTCAGCAAGCTCCTTGTTTTTAGGGGTGAAAGAAACGACGATCCTGTTGCCGAATACGTCTTCATTCTCCATCCGCTTCTGAGCGCGCTCAGCGCTGTCTTGATTTAAGAAGCGGAGGATCGCGCTGCTGCCGGAAATGGTCAGTACTTTCCCTCCGCAATTGTCTGACAAACGGCGGAGCCTGTAGCAGACACTTTTGCTGTCCCTGTTTGTTGGCAGGTTGTAAACATATAGCAGGGTATGGCATGCCTAAAAGACAACGGCTGTTTTTTAGTGGGCTTCTGGAGACTAGGGGGTAGAATCATAGCTGAAGACAAAGTATGCTGGTATTATATCATTAAGAAACAGCAACACAGATAAACCATAGCTTATGGAATATTTGTGCTCAAGAAAATTTGGAACATGGGCTGATAAAGACTCCAAAGATTAAGCTTTGGACAGACACCACTAATTGCCAGGCTATTTACCAGCTACCACTGCTGGCCTGGGTCTCCTCTTCTGCCTTTTTAAGTGCCCTGGGGCAAATCTGAAATGAATTCCTCATTTCATCCATCTTGGGTGCCCACCCATGTCCCAGGGCAGTGGACTATGTTTCTAGTCCAGCTGAGATTCCTGCATTGCTGGGGGCTGGAGTAGATGACCCTCGGGGTCTCTTCCAAATCTACAATTATATGACTGGGTAATTAAAACGGTGGCTGCCTAATGTTCATTGGAGGAGTACGACACCCCTCCTCTTCTTCCTCTTCCTGTCTGCTTCCATATGTAAATCCATCCAGTGTGCCCAACTCCTCTGCAATATATGAGAGGGGACAAAGTCCTGCAGTTGCACCCAAGCCACCTGCTACAATGATGGGGCAAACCTGGGAGCCAACATCACTGCAAGCTTCTCCACAAAATCAAGCGCACTTCAACTTTTCATGAAAATCTGCAACAGAAGTCCCAAATTTTGCACTTCTTTCTGTATTCTGAGAGTTCACAAAACAGTTAAGTTTTATGCTCACTTTGAGCAACATAATGCTTATTGTTCCCAGAGTAAAGCCGGCATACATTAAAAGGAAATTTTAACATGCAACTAGAGCATGGGAGAGTCTTGTTGTGAAACCAGGAGCTAGCTGTTTAACCATGTATTGCTGGCACGAGAGTTGTTAAAGATTTGCATATCACACCCTGGACCAATCTAAGCCACATCTAGAAATACAATTACTTTGGCTGAATGGAAGCTAGTGCTCCAATCAAGTCATCTAAAAACCAGAGAGGAAAATCACTTACTGGCTTTTTCAGTGGCAATCTTGGAGGCAAATCTGAAATGAATTCCTCAAATCTGATGAGCTCGTGAGCATGATGCAAGAGAGCCTCAGAAGCTTGATTTTTATGCACCAGGATTATGTGGAAACCATGACGGTGTCTCAAATCACTGAGCTCTAGTGCAAAGTTAACATCAGCTGAAAAACATAAGCCCAACAGCAACAATAAATCATTGACTGAAGACGGTTTTGACAAGTTCACATTTTCATAGGCTGTTTTCCCCCAAAAGCCTCAGCAGATCAATTGTTCAGGAACATCAAGATATATTGCAATATGGCAACAAAGCCATATTGGGACCCTGTTTTCTTTCCTGGTCGCCACTATTCATTGCATTGCCTCTGTTAAAAAAAACAAAACCCTGCAAGGATAATTTCATTTCAAGAATCAGGTGGCAGCCTGCCTCCACATATAAGGACCCAGCCACACAGAATAATTTGGAACTAAAAATGTGAACTTATTCTTGTGACTCTCATTGGGAAATGAAAAACATCATCCTGCTCATTCGGTAGCTTGCTTATTCCTCGCTCCCACCTTCCCCAAAATGGAATCTGCCAGAAATAAATTTATCTCACTCTTTGACTGCCTCTTTTCCTTCCACTTTGGAAGATGGGAAGGAGAGGAAGGGGGTGGGGAGAATGCCAGGAAGGGGACACAATATGAGAGGGTGTCTCTTGTGGACATCATTGACTGTAAAGTGTGACTTTAGAAAAGACTTGCTCACATTTAAAGGAGACAAAGGCAGGAATTCACAGCAGCTCTTTTCACCCTTAACTTTCAATGGCCTACCTTCATATGAAGGGCCACAGATTATTGGCCAAGCATATGTTTTGCACACAGGTCCCCTGGCTACTCGAGTTAAAGGGGCCTCAAGCAGCAGGGCTGGGGAAAACCTCCATCTGAGCCTTGGAGATCAGTCAGAGTAGACACGACTGGGTTAGAGACACCCACGACTCACTACAAGGCAGCTTTGTGTGCTCAAACAACTGCCGGCTGCACTAGGAGGTAGCAGTTTCTGACTCTTATTTCTACTTCAAAACGGAAGTTCCTAAACCCTGAATGAGTTAAGGGGAGGCTGTAGTTACTCAACATGGAGGAAACAGATTTCATACACACTCAGAAGGCAGCTAGTTACTTGTGTTCCTTCCGCAACTGAGCCATGACTCAGATTACACCCTGAACTGAGGAGAAAGAAGATACAGATGCATCAGGCAGGCTGAGAAGGTGGTGCTCCAGAGTGTAAAGCAGAGCAAGGAAACCTGTGGCTCTTGATATGTTATCTGACTACTGTATGGAGGACCAGGGGAATTTGCATCCCCAGCGTAAGCCCCGACAGAGGACGCTATTAGCCTGCATTACTGTGTGTGTGCAGTGGGAGAGAAAGGTAGTTTCAACCAAGTTCCATGGAGATTTTCCAGGCTACAGAATTAACGAGTTTCCAGGAAAGTGCATCTTCATTCAGCAGCTTTATATGTATAATTTCACCTCCCCCCCTCCCTCTCTCCCCCTTATGACTTTGTTCCTCAATGGCAAGCTTGGGAAGAAAGTCTCTGTGAGATGCTACTTCTAGAGCTTCTTTATGCAAGAACTGCAGGAGACAAAAAACTTTCCAATGCACGCTAACATAGGATGTACTGCAAGGAAGTGGTCAAGCAGAAGAGCACTGAAAGCAGCACCAGTCACCACCGGCAAGCTGGAAGCAAGGTAGCCCATGTTCCAGAGATGCGCTCAGTCTGGCAAGGGAAACTTTTTTCAACCCAAGAGCCAAATGAAGCACACCAGATCCAAATCTATGGCTTTTGGGAGTCTCTGCAGATCCACTTTGCACCCTTTTCCCAGTAGTTTTCCTTGGCTGGAATACATCCTTGAGTTCTAATAAAGCCAGCCTATGTAAGAGATGTGGCCCCACTTACTTTTGCCCTTGGCCCCACCCACTGCTGGTACAAGGCCCTTAGAAGGTTCCCCATGACTGACTGTGGCCCTAGCAATCTGTATTCTTCCTAAACCTGGAAACTTGAAGGAGCATTAATGGATATTTCAATGCAGCACTCATTGGCTTTGATAGAAGCCCAAAGCTGTTTCCAAGTACAGCCGTACCTTGGAAGTCAAACAGCTAAGTTACAAAACGTTTTGGCTCCCAAACGCCGCAAACCCGGAAGTGCGAAAGTGACTGTTCTGGTTTGCGAACTATTTTTGGAAGCCGAACATCTGATGGGGCTTCCGCGGCTTCCGATTAGCTGCAGGAACTTCCTGCAGCCAATGAAAAGCCATGCTTCGGTTTTCAAACATTCTGGAAGTCGAACGGACTTCTGGAACGGATTCCGTTTGACTTCCAAGGTACGACTGTATCTTGTTCCTTTGTTCTCTATAGTCCCACTTGAGCCAATGCAACCATCTTGGCATGGACTGTAAAACCAAGATGAATTAAAACCCAGAATAGTTAATATTATGCTCATTTAAGCAAAACAGGGGGGGAAAATCCCCGCTGATCAGAACACAATTTTACGTAGAAGTTGTGCAGAACACATTACTACTGTGATCAGGATAGTTTGTGCATCGATCTGAATGAAACTGAGCATGCGTTCTTATATGTGGGCAAAAACCAACCAAATGACCACAAAAACATATTCTTTTTTTTAAAGCACTGTTAAAACATACTTGATACAAGGACCACAGTGGCTGGTGCAGCGTGAGTATCAGCAAATCTTCTAAGACTCTGCCTGAGTTTGTCATCAGCTGCATTCTTTGCTGTTGCGTTGATGTGTGCAACTGTCACCTAAAGAAATACAGGGAACATTTGTACTAAATACAACAGGACCCAATAAAACAACTGATAAGCTTCCTGTAGATGCAGCAATGCAGCTGGAAAAATAAATGTCTCCACTGCTCCAGAGGGTAGGACCCAAATCAACGGATGAAGGATACAGGAAAGGAGATTCCAACTAAACATCAGAAATAACTTTCTGATGGCAAGAGCTGTTCGACAGCGGAAGGGACTCCCTCAGAAGGTGGTGGACTATCCTTCATTGGAGGTTTCTAAGCCTCCAGAGGGGTGCCATTGAGGGTCCCAGCCCGTGGGTTTGTGTGTATGCAAATGTGTGTGGGTGTGTGCCAAACTGAGTCTTTGACCCAGATGAAATAAAGCCTAGTTTCGCCCCTGGGTTGGATGGCCATCTGCCATGGGTGCTCTAGTTGAGATTCCTGGCTTATGAGACCCTCCCTCCAACTCTGTAGTTTCAGGAACTATTCGCTTCCCCAGCTCAAACTTAAAACTGGAGAGAGGCTTACCTGACAGTTGTTCAGTTCTTCAATAACTTCTTTGCTCTCCTTGCTGATATCGCACACACAAATGAACTCTGCCTCTCTGTGGCCTTTGAAGAACTTTTCACGAATTCGCTGTACCACTGCCACAGCTGAACGGCCAGAAGGAACAGAACAGTTTTCAATATCCCAAAAGACTCCAATGGGAGGCAAATTTTCTAGCACTTGGCCTGTTAGAGCAACCTCTGGAGATCCTACAGTTGGAAAAGATAGAAAGTCATATGCTATTGTTAGAATTTGCAGCAGTTTCACAAGTTTGCCAGACGTTAGAATGATATCTGGGAGATTAATTACATAGAGAACTGTTAAAGTCAGGATGGCTAACCTTTAGCTTTCCAGATGTTGCTGGACTACAACTCCCATAATCCTTGACCAATGGCCATGCTGCTTAGGGGCTCTTCAAAGGTTCTGATTTAACCACATCTGGAGGGCCACAAGTTAACTACCCATGGATTAAATCCATCTAGTCTAAGTGATATATCAGGGAAATGTTCAGCACAATACCATTAGTTAAAACATCAGCTCATCTGTGGTCCACATTACATTTACTTCAGAGCAAACTTTTTATGGCCAATGGAATCACTCCAGTATAAAGGCACTTTTCGACCCTTACATGGTGGAATTTCATTTCACTCCACCTGAGACAAACAGAGATCTTTAATTTCAATAAGCAGAACTAAGAAAAAAATCCATAGTGAGGCTTCTGACATTTCACAATCAAAAGGAATTCAGCAGAATTGAGACTTTGAGGTTTTAACAAAAGTTCTGTCTCACACACTATGCAATGCAAACTGCAATGGATGAGACCGGTGTACCCAGCAGAGGGAGTAGACTGGGCTATTTAAAGTCCAAAAGGTTAAAGGGCTGTTAAGAGAGAAATAAGGATAGCCACTTGGTGACAGCAGTGAATAAGGATGGGTTGGTTTGGCTGACTGGCCTGCTTGCCTCCTCCCCCACCCCTGCCTCAATTTTGCAGGCTACATTCCATGCCATCACAGCCACAGATAATATGCAGGATAATGATAGAGATATTTTGCCCATCTCTTCAAAGAATGAAATAAAAGCCCTGCTGGATTTAAAAAAGAAAAAGGCTGATGAAGTCTAGCACCCCAAAATAACCACCAAGGTGCCTTCAGGAAGCCCATTAGAAGGATAGGATTTCAACAGCCCCCCCTTCCACATTTACAGTGGTGCCCCGCAAGACGAATGCCTCGCAAGACGAAAAACTCGCTAGACGAAAGAGTTTTCCGTTTTTTGAGTCGTTCCGCAAGACGAATTTCCCTATAGGCTTGCTTCGCAAGACGAAACGTCTTGCGAGTTTGTTTCCTTTTTCTTAAAGCCGCTAAGCCGCTAATAGCCGTGCTTCACAAGATGAAAAAACCGCAAGACGAAGAGACTCACGGAATGGATTATTTTCGTCTTGCGAGGCACCACTGTATTCTCCAGTAACTAGGAATTGCCTCTGAACCTGTTAGTCCCATGCAGCCATAATGACTAACACCCATTAACAGATGAATCTGTGGGAGAAACAGGACAACCCCAAAAGGCAACACTTAAAAGAGATAACGCTCTTAAAACAGATCAAACAGTCCATGATTCATTTTTTAAAGCACACCTGCCAATTTACCGTATTTCTGTGGCAACTGACCAAAGCTGCTCGCCAAAAGTAAAGTCTTCTCTTTTCTTACTCCTTTGGTTCCGCAGCCATTACATATTGGGAGGGAGACAGGTGCAGCTTGGATATTTGGAGGAGCTGTATTTGGCCATATTTTAGCTGCATCAACCAAACTCTCTCTGGATGGCTGCTGGGAAAATGTTCAACATCACTTATTAACCACACTAAGAGACATAAATGCAGCGTGCTGTCAACTGACCTACATTCTATGTGGACTAGGAGACCTGCTGTGATTTCGCAATGGTCTATATAAGTTAAGCTCATACATTTCATACATACCCTGGGTTGGCAACTTTTTTTAAAAAAGGGGGGGAGCTTCCTCACTCTGAAGAGGGGTGGAATCAAGTCTCCCTCTTCTGTTTCTGAAGTAGCTTCTTGTGGTGCAAGGAGTCCAGGGGAAAGCGCACAACTTGAGAACAGTGCAGGACTGAGACATAAGGCTATACTGTAATTGCTTTACTGGATCTAGGCCAATGCGCATCCCACTCAGTCTCCACCACTGACAGGGCAGAGAGGAGGGAAAAAACGGGCTAAAAGACTGCCACATTAACTCAAGGGACAAATCCAAATGGTGCTGTAAATACATCAGTAGTAAAAATAGCATCTCACATTAATGGGAGATTGTGGGTGCCCACAGCACAGGCTTCTGGTAACCAATCCCTACCCTGTTCTACTGTGGTAGGGGCCTGGGTGGACATAAACATGTGATCACACATTGCAAGCTTTCCCTCTTAAAAGGCTTCATTGCCCAAGTGCCAAAAAGTTGCCGCTGAAGAAGCAACATTTGCTGGCAACCATGTGATAGAACTGCACTTATTAAAGAACCTCAACATTTATTCTTGAGTTTAGGATTTGAGTTACTTCTTCTGCTTTGGCATTAGTTTCAGGTAACAAACATGACTCACCTTTAAAAAATAACCCCTCCACCCCCAATATGCTGTTTTCTTAGCATCTGTTTGATGGGCCGAATAATAATGCAACAGAGGGAACGATGAAAAACACCTTTGCTTCAGTGACAAAATGGCTGTCATGGAGTGGGCATGGTGTAACACAAAATGGTTGCTGTGGAGAGCGTGGCAAAACACAAAATGAGAGCGACAGCCACCCATGACAACCTTACGATTCCCATGGGATGTCAGCTATGCCCTGCTGGTCCTGATTATGGAGATCTCTTTCACATACACTGCTGCTATTGTTGTCTAAAAAAAAACAGTGATCACCCCTCAAATATAGAAGGTAGCCATATTACTCCCCTTTCACAAAAATCACTAACAAGGTACCTGCATATTTTACCCCATTAACTTCCTTTCTAGGAGGACTAAAGACATTATTATTATTATTATTATTATTATTATTATTATTATTAAAAAATGAAAGTTCAGAGTCTAGGACACCTTCCCAGGGACAACACTGGAAACCTTCATGGCCGCCATGTCACCCGTGGGCACCAGGCTGGCAACTCCTGATGTAGGATCTAACCGCAGCTTGGAGCTTTAGCTGAACTGAACCTGTTGCCAGTGAAAGGGAATACTAAGTTTATTATTCTAGAACAGTTAGATGCAGTATGCTGCTCCTCAAGAAACTACGGAACAGGATTAGGAGACGAAAGAGAATGAGGATTTTACATTTCTATGAAGCTGGCAACCATCCACCCCAATTCCAAATACAGTTTAAATCAACATATTAATTGGAAGGCTAGAGATATCAGGTTAAATCTACAAAACATCCAAATACTTTGCTGACATTTTCAGTATACACAGTATGTTATAAATGGTGTGGTACAAACCTTGGTTAGACACTCAGTGCAGTAGTGAGAGCCCTTTAAGCAAACTGAAGGTGCCACTTTTAGGTGCAGCGAGTTGGTGCAAGCACAAGACGTTCGCTCCGATTGTGCAACGTGCTCCTCCAAAAGCCCCGCAGCCCCGCTTGTGAATTCAGAACAGGAGAAGTAGCCTGAAGTTGTGCAGCTCTGATGGGTAGGAAATGGGTGCAGTTTGTGGACGTTGCTGTGGCAGGACTGGAAGTGGAGCTTCCCACAGCAGGGGAAATGTGGGCAAGAAGAGACATCGTTTTCCAGGCACACTCCAGACAAGTCACTGGCCACTCCTGCCACGCCGCTTTGCGTTGGAACATTCTTGAATGACGATGCATAGGCAAACCCTGACCCTATTTGACAAGTGATTGTGCCGGTGCCTTGTGGGTCTAATACTGTGCCAGGGTGAATCAAGCTACCACCACCACTGTTGCTGCTGCCACCACTACCACCAAAACGTAGCTGAGGAGCATGAATGGAAGAATCAGAGTTATGAGTACAACAGCTTACTTTGGAACCAGATGAAAGTTGGATTTGCTTTTGCTGAAGGGTGTGATCACTGGGAAGGGGGACAGCTGTGAACTGTTTCAAAGCAGTATGGTGGGGGGATGGAGCATCCTTCAAATCCACAGCAGCTTTCTTATTCTCCATGGACTCGTTCTGAGGGGTAGAGAACCATTATAAAGAAGATCAGAGGATACATTTAAGTCTTATAGCACCAGGTTACGGCTCCAACAGACAAAACCTGTGAGGGTATGGAACTCACATACGTTTAACATTATGTAGGCCAAAGGCAAACTTCATATATTCATTTTACGTATTTATTGGGTTTTGAACCAATTTAGATTTTATTTTTTTTAACACAGGAAACGGAACAGAATGAAGATTTGATTACAGTTGCCTGAAGAACAAGGGCACTGATGGCAGAAAACAGATGCTGTGAAAGAGTTGTTAAAAGGTAACTGCTGGCATACTCCAAGCCCTCCTCTTTTACTACCTGGATGGCTCAATTGGTTAGAGCATGGTGCTGATAACGTCAAGGTGGCAAGTTCAATATGAAGGAAAACCCTCTCTTTATCACTCACCCACCACTGAACCCAACGCGCTCTGACTATATGTGATTTTGAGTTGCAGGCTTACTGGTCTAAACATTTAAAGCAAAAATTGGAATCTGTGTGTAATGTAGGAAACATATGAACCTCCAGTTGGACAACAAGTCCCATCTTCCCTGACCAGTGCCCATGCTGATGGCAGCTGAAGTCCACTATCCCAGGTGGGGGCAGCGGTGGGGGGAGGCACAACATGTTCCCCAACTCTAATAGGGCAGGACACATTTATGCTCAGTTTCTGGGATAGAAGGAAACTACCCCTTAGGAGAGTATTAAATATCTTAATATACATTGCACCTTCTCTCTTTGATGACACAAACAGGACACTTAGCACCTTCAATAGGTCACTGGTGTACTAGCATTCAACTCAGCAAATGTATGCCAAAATCCTACCGCTTTTGCACTAGGAGGGAAACTCTGTTCAGTAGCTGAAAAGCAGTTAGAGAATTTCCAGAGCCATGGTCTAGCATCGTTATTTTGTTGCTGAAGCCATCCAAACGATCTAGTACAGACGTCCTCCGTTATGTTTCCTTCCATTATACTGCCACACAGAGGTCAACATTCTGACATCTTTCCTTTCTTTCATTCTCTCTACCTGCTAAAAAAAGAGAAAAGCATATATTTAAATCAATCCAGGTATGATCATTAAAATGACCTAACGTTTAGTTAATATTAACCTTTAGTTGCAAATACTATGTGGAAACAAGTTTCTGGATTTATGCAATCATCTGTTCTGCTTGTTAAAGTAGCCTGGACAAAGTCTATCTTCCCTTCCCATTCACTACAGATGTCAAAGAGTAGTAACTACAGGAGTTCAAGTAAGGCTGCTCAGAATCAGAAGTCTCCTATGAATATTTGCTTAAGTGGTTCCATATCACCTACAGCAAGTAGACCACAAACTACTAGATAACATTTGTATGCACACGTGGGGGAGGGGGAAATCACGTTGTTTTCTCAGCAAGCACCACAAATAAGCAAACATTGACTAACACTAACTACAGGAATACAGATTTCCTGATTCTGGCAACTTCTGGTAGTACTATTACACGCCACCCCGATCTCTGAGAGGTGCAAGATTCCAGGGGTTCCAGAAGCTTACCCAGGGTTCGGTTTCCTTGGAATGAGGGACAGCGGAGATTGTGGTGTCTTTAGGACAGTGTTTCCCAACCGTTTTTGGGCAAAGGCACACTTGTTTCATGAAAAAAATCTCGAGGCACACCACCATGCCAGATGGGGAAAGGTCACTTTTTACTTATGTAAAAAAAAATTAAAAAATAGTAACAGCATAGAAGGTAATGGTTAGGCTAGCATCCCTCTTCCAAATATGCTAGGTTTTTATTTGCAGGGACTGTTCTACATGGGAAAGCATTCAGCACTGTCATTCTCCCATCTGCCATCTGAATTGGTACTATTCTGGGTCAACTTACTCTGCTGCATGTGTAGATGAAAATGGCACCAAGTGTGGGGGAGGGGGCAGAACAGGTTTCAGATACAGGATATTAAGCATACACGTACTTCAGATTGAACTGGTTGCTTGCTTTGCAAGTTTTCATTTCCCAAATGACTGCCTTGGCAAGCGCAATACCTACCAGGCTCAACGCCGGTCTTGCGCTGCCGCTTCCCGCGCTCTCAAGGACCCGGGAGGAGGAAGGCGTGAAGGGAATCCCGAAGGCGCAAAAACCTCGCGCATGCGCAGGCCTTCCACCTGCGACAGCCCAGTAGGCCGGCCGAAGCGAGCGGCGATGGGATGTGGGAGGGAGCTCGCTCGCCGCCCCGCGTGTGCCTATGTGGGGCACATTACAGCCCCGTGACGTCAGCGCCACGCAGGCAGCCAGGCAAGCAGACGGTGAGAGCCCCGCGCTGGGCGGCCTCTCCTCGCCGTCGCCGCCCCGCCTCTCGCTGCCCGACTCGCCCGCCTCCCTCCCACGGCACACCAGGCAACGTCTCGCGGCACACTAGTGTGCCGCGGAACACCGGTTGGGAAACACTGCTTTAGGATATATGGCTTATTTGCACATATATACAACCTGTGCCTAGAATGGAGAGGCTCACAGCTTTAGCAACCAAAGCTCCTCCCGTAGCTGCAGCCTTGGACTCCAGCATAAAACAAGAATGGTTCTGACTCTCCCAACTGCCCAGCCTGCAACCTCTACCTTCTACCTCACATAACTCAACCCTCAACTCTGGCCTTTGTCTTTCAAAGTATTAGCAAGTTGGGGGAGGGCACAGAGCCAATTTCTTTGTTCCCTTGGTGGCCATTACCTCACTAGCAAGCCTGGCTATTCCAGGAATTGAATCTGTGCTGGGTCCAAGAATTAGAAGGGGGCTCAGGCACAGAGCCTATCACCCCCTAATACAGTATACTACAGTATACCTTCACTAATAAGTAAATAATTTGTTAAAAACACTCCAAGTCTGCCAGTGTGGTGTAGTGGTTAAGAGTGGTAGACTCGTAATCTGGTGAACCGGGTTTGCGTCTCCGCTCCTCCACATGCAGCTGCTGGGTGACCTTGGGCTAGTCACGCTTCTTTGAAGTCTCTCTGCCCCACTCACCTCACAGAGTTTTTGATGTGGGGGAGGAAGGGGAAGGAGAATGTTAGCCGCTTTGAGACTCCTTCGGGTAGTGATAAAGCGGGATATCAAATCCAAATTCTTCTTCTTTTTCTAATTACAGTGGTGCCTCGCAAGACGAAATTAATCCGTTCCGCGAGTCTCTTCATCTTGCGGTTTCTTCGTCTTGCAAAGCACGGCTATTAGCGGCTTAGCGGCTACTAACGGCTTAAAGAAAAAGGAAACAAACTCGCAAGACGTTTCGTCTTGCGAAGCAAGCCCATAGGGAAATTCGTCTTGCGGAACAACTCAAAAAACGGAAAACTCTTTCGTCTAGCGAGTTTTTTGTCTTGCGAGGCATTCGTCTTGCGGGGCACCACTGTATTTATATTATATGATAAGATTTATATCCTGCCTTCCAGGACAAGTGTTCTCACAAGGCAACATATAAAACCAGTCATAAGAGATACAAAATCAACAATTTAAAATTATGATTATACCACTTTAAGCAGTCAACACCTCTGTAAGAAACGGCTATTAAAAATTTAAAGTAGACTGAAATTAAAATGCTGCATGAATACTCTGAAAAGTCACTAAAGGAGGGGTCATATGCACTTCCATGGGAACTTCTCCAGAAATATGGCACCACCCATATCTGCTACTAATTTATATTTTGCAGAAAGCCATAACCACTCCCCAACATAATTCACCAAGGAAATTCATTTCTTCACAACTTTTAACCTTTATTTTTTTAGAAATGCAGCCCTTACATGAAGCAATATAAAGAAAACTAATTTTATGAGCCAACTTGGGGGGGGGGAGGGCTTCATTCTGTTACAGCACTCAGGCTTACAAACATAACAAGTGTATATACACATTATTTTCAAAACGTTCCTGCTCAGTTCCTTATCTTCTACTCCATCTCTACTAGCTTTCTTCTGTAGGCTTCCCAGTAAAATTTTGCATATCTCCCAGGTTCTTACAACTCCACATATTGTTATTAACATAACCCTGTGCCTTTACTATGCTGAACTGTGGTTACACCAACCCCACTCCACTACTAGCAGGCTGCTAAAGGAGTTGGGGTATGGAAGATGAATATGCAATGAAAAGTATTCTTAATAGACCTTTACTATGCCATTTTAAAATTTCAAACTGCCCTGGGCATTGGCTGAGAAACAGTTCACAAGTCCAACTACCGAGGGTGTATATATTTTAGATTAAAAAGTTTCACCTTGGGAGCTACTCTACTGGGCCTTTGCTTTGGGCTATGGAATAAAGCAAGAGGACGCTTGAAGGAGCCGAGGAGTTGAGAGCAGCTGCGAGAGGAGCAAGGGGAGCTACAAGCAGAGGGGAAAAAGCTCCCGGGGAGATGCCATGGGGGACGAGGAGCTTTAATGCAGCGGCGGGGAGTGACTGTGACTCACCCAAGTGGCTACTAGGAGTTTTAAATTAATTACCCAGGGAGGGAGAAAAACTCTAGAGGAGAGCTCGTTGTTTTGGCTCCTGAGCCTTAGCGGCTCCCCTTTTCAGAGTTCTCGTTCGTTTGTCGGGTTGCTTTATCCGCTACGCAGTTTATTAAGCTTTCACCGTCAGGTTCTTAAAACTGAAATGACTGAAATTTGCTTTGTAAGCCACACTGCATGAGAAAACCAGGCTATATATACTACACACACACACACACACACTTATAGGCAATAAACTATGTGTAAGGGGAGCAAGGAGATGGGGGGGGGGCGCGACAAGCCACAAACGGGGAGGGAAAACCCTCGAGCAAAAAATAAAAGTTCCCTCCAAGGCCACCCCTTCCTATAACAACGTATATAGAAGAGGGAGGGGGAGATATAAGGGGGCACTGACCGGGGAAGGCCTTCCCTGACTGGAAGAGAAGGGGAAAGGGCCTCTGAGCATGCACAGAACGCTTTCCCTCCCACATTCTCTCCCCGCCCCAAGTCTTCAGCCCCCCTCCTCCTCAGAGACCCCCCCCCAGAAGGAAAAGGAGAAGCTCCCTAGCTCTCCCCGCCCCAGTTGCGTCCCCTCACCTCTCCGGCCCCACGTCCTCCACCTCACATCCCAGCGCCCACCGCCTGCGTCCCGCCGCCGCCGCCTCCTCTCCCTTTTTGTTTTGCTCCCCGCCTTCTCCTTTCCCCCCTCTCCCACTTCCGCCTGCGCTCCGCTACTTCCGGCGCCTCCTGCCGTCAAGGGAAACCCGCTCGCTGTCGTAAAAGGTCGCCGCCAGCCGTAACACGCCCCTTTACTTCTCCTCGTCTTGGAATTGAGGTCCGAGTCCCCCCCCCTCGGGGCCACGCGCGTGCGCATGCGCGCGGGGCAAGCCATGCTGTGCTCTGCGGGTGTTAGTCTCCTTAGTTATAATAAATTTCCCCACTCCGCCCCTCTAGTGTCTTATTTATACCCTTTTTCCCCCTCCAAGGAGCTCAAAGGCGGTGTATACGCTTCTCGCTCTCCTCCACTGTATGCTAGAGCTGAGAGACGGTTACTGGCCCTCAAGGTCATGGCTGAGTGGGGACTCGAACCCTGTTCTCCCAAGTCCTAGTCCAGCACTCTGGCCATTACACTACGCTGCCTCTAGTTGGCCGCGGTGTAGCGACTACAGGGACCTGGGAGAGGAGAGTTCAAATTCCCACTCTGCCATAATGCTCCCTGGGTGACACTGGGCCACTCATTGCCTCTGTCCACCTAACATACCTTGCAGGGCTGTTGTGAGCATTGAATGAGGAGGGGGAGAACCCTAGTTGCCACCTTGAGCTCATTGGAGAAAAAAGGCAGGATACAAATGGAGTGAATGAATGGTTTTGCGGGTGCAAATCCTACAGGTATTAGGATAAACTATAGATCTCTAGGTGCTTTGGACAAAGCCATATGCTTTAAGGGTGTGGTGGTGTGGATGTGATGAGAAAGGTCCTCTGAGCAGGTGCTTCCATCGACTCCCCCAAGTTGCCCATCTGTTCCAAGCCTTCATTTTCACCCCTTGGGGATCCCTCAAACTTATCTGAGAGCAAGCCCTGCTGAACTCAATGGGACTAGCATCTGATGAGATATGTACAGGTGTGTTGCAACAAGAACTGTTTGCTGTTCTTTGCTGCATCTTAAGAACTAATTATGACAAAAGCTTCTGTGGTTCAGAGGCTACTCATTTTTCCACATGAAGGTGTATTCAGTCCGTCATGTGAGCCTTCTCTTGAAGCCTAAAGCAGTAAGAGCCAAGCATATGTTTATATTGTATTACAAGATATATTACAATATTTATTTCATTTACGAATGGTTTCCTGTGAGGCAAATTGGAAGTTGACCTGCAGTTAGTTTCAAAAGAAGCGTACACACCATACATTTAAAGCATACCCCTCACACCCCAAGAGCTACGATTCCTAGCACCCTTAACAAACTACAGTTCCCAGGGTGTGTCTTGTACAAACTTCATAATGCAGTGTCTTATATGGCGGTCATGCAATGTCTTAAATGGACATCTAAAATGAAGGCAATCTTCTCTTTTTTAATTAATGGTTTTATTTGGCTTAATGTTTCTCTTACTGGTTTTGTTGTTTGTTACATTGTATTTATAAATTGCTTTAAGTTCACTGTTGAAATATTCCAGAGCAACCGTTGTTGATAAGTTGTTGGCTATCACTGCCATCTGTCACAAAAAAACCCTAAAACCCTGGTAAATAAAGACAACCTCGTGGTATGATTTTCCTAATAATTGGTTTATTGTTATTATTATTATTCAATCAAAATAGTTCAGTCTATTTAACTTACAAGATCTAAGGTGATACGGCAGCCAAGACATTTCATTCAGTGATTTCTAACATGCCATTACTCAGTCTGCACAGGCAGTTTAAAAGTATTCTAAGGAATGGATTTAGCACATGGCAATATCAAGTTCATGTCGATGATTGCTGGATTTGGGGATTGAAAGCAAGAGCAAAGATGAGGCATTTCGCTGAAAGGTGTTGAATACACCTACCAGCCATGTGTCAAAGGGAAATTTCAGGAATTGTTCTGCATTTATTCTGAGGATCCTAAATTCGGAGCTGCTAGAATTCAGAGCCTGGATTTCCCCGTTTGCAGCCTGAGCAAGACACCCTTCTACAATGAGATTCTTCATTTGTTAACATATCTTCACATTTCCATTTATTATAAATTCTACTGTGCTTGATGCTTTCCATGCTGGATGTTCTTTATGGTAAAGGCACATCAAACTTGTTTTGGGCACAGAAAGGCACATTTTCACCTTCTTCAGAACAAAGTGGAATCAGAAACTATCTGAAAGTTAGACAGGTCTAACTATTCCCCGAGTTTCTTCACTAAAGCCATGTAGTAGCTGGGCCTCCAAACAGATAAAGTACATCAAGAGCCAGTGTGTGGTCAGTCCTCCATTAGAGAGTCGGCCTGGAGACCTGAGTGCGAGTCTCTGCCTCTGCCATGAGCTCATTGTACGGTCTTAGGCAAGCTGCTGTTTGTCAGCCTCAGGTCTGCAAAATTGAAATAAAAAAGGTTGATGGGGAGGTCAACTGTAGAAAAGCATAATCAAAATAATAAAATACAAGCACATCAGATCAACCCTAGACCCTAGACCCAAACATTCTGGCAGTTTTGGTTATAAACTGTTGTTTGCCACCCCGATAACTGAGGTTCCAGGCGCTTATCCAGCGCTCAGCCTCCTTGGAATGAAGGACAGGGTGGTGTCTCTTAGCTATATGGTTTATTTATACATATATGCAACCTGAGCCTATGACGGAGGAGCTCACGGCATTAACGTCCCAAGGAGGTCTTGATTCTTCTACAGCCACAGCCTTGGATTCAAACAGATATCAAGCATGTCTCTCCCTCACTAGCTAAAGCCTGCCACCTGCTTCTAGCTGTCACACACAACTCTCACAAGGTTTTGGTTCCTTCTAACTACTAGACAGGTGAGGGAGGGGCCCCCACCCATTTGTCCTGTGGCACAGAGTCACTTCCCCTGTTACCCTAAGGACCCATACTTAGGTCATTATTAAAGAAAGCTGGCCTGGCTATTCAAGCAGTTGAATCCTTGGTGGGAGCAAGTTACACAGTTTCCTATATGCACCGCTTGAAGATGCACTTTTGTTTAATCTGTCCAGAATCTTCCAAAATTCCCCATCATCGGATTTCCACAAGTTCTTATGTTATGAGAGAGGGAGTAAACCTTTCTTTATCCAATTTCTCCTCACAACACATTATTTTATAAACCTCTATTAAGTCACTTTTTCTCTAAATCAAAAAGTCCCTTTCCTCATAGAGGAGTTGAGTGGAAGCCATAATTGACATGCTATCCTTAGATTATTTGAAGACAGCCAGACCAACCCCCCTCCAAAACACATACAACAACAACAACCTACTTACCACATTGAATCGGCATCTGCAAGGGAACAAAATTTCTGCTGCACAAGTTCACAAATGCCGCAGCCAAGGTGCAAGCCGCTTTTACACTCTGCAGTTCACACATGCCAGTTTTGCACAGGACATAGAATGGTTCTGGGTCCACCTTTTAAAGAAAGAGGTGGTAAGTCCCATGGGAAGAAATCTGGAACCGTCTGTTTTGGTCTAAGATTGCTTCTGTCATCACGAACAGAGACAGCAATAGGGAAGCTTCCATTATTGCCCATGTAGTCCAGTATAGCCAGCTCTGACTGGCAGTGGCTCTCCAGGGTCTCAAGCAAGGGTTCCCCCCGCCATTACCTATAAAACCAGAGCTGCCAGAATCTTGAACTTGGCTTGGTGACACAGGGGCAGCTGGCGCAGACCTCAGGTAGGCTGGAATTATGGTGTGCAAACAGCAGCAAACTCGTATCTTGTGTTCTGTTTTGACAAAAAAAAAAAAAAAAAAAAAGGTACTCACTACTCTGAAGCAGTTCCTGAAGAGGGAATCAGGATCCAGGAAGAAAGCTTTGCAGATCTCGGGGCTAGATGAATTGAGACATGGCTTGAGGGTCCTCTTCATCTGGCTGCACTGGTCGCTCACCTGGGTGGTGAAAATCAAATGCATTTTACTTACTTACCGTATTTTTTGCACCATAACACTCACTTTTTTCCTCCTAAAAAGTAAGGGAAAATGTCTGTGCGTGTTATGGAGGGAATGCCTACGGGTGGCATGCCTACGGATTTTCCTCCTCTAAAAACTACGTGCGTGTTATGGTCGGGTGCGTGTTATAGAGCGAAAAATACGGTACTTTTTTATAATAATCATAAATAAATGAGAATAAAAATGTGTGCCCCACCACCGAGACCATTTCATTGTAACTATCCAACCTCCCAAAATTTCATCACCTCTTGCAATGGGTTGACCCCTTTCCGTTTTAACAGTACTTATTCTACAAACACCTTCCGTATCTCCTCAAAATCATTTCCCCTGCATATTCCCTGTCACACTTTAATGGCACATGCTAACTTATCATTAATAACTATATCCCACACCTATTTATACCATTCTTCTATTTTACATTCTGCTTGCCCCTTCAACTTCCTGGCTATCATAATTCGTGCAGCTGTCAATAAATTTGTGAGCAAGTCCTTCATAGCCTGTGAACCTTCCATCTCATTATATCTTTATTTATAAGACTATTTTGAAACAGCCAGTAGCCGACTCATTTAAAAAAGTGTTTTATTTGTATGCAGCTTTTCCACACCCACCCATGCATGACTTAACGGGTGCTCCAAATGTGGGTTCGTGGTTTAGCCCTCCTAGACAAAGCACAAACAGTAAACCGTACAGTATACCTTGGTTGCAAGCTTGAGATTAGCTGGCAGAGAGCTAACCACAAGCCTAAGTTTGTACAGCCAAATCATTGCTCAGTACTGTCTATGTTATGTACTGAAGTTCTCACCTTGGGCCAGTAGGGGGATACTGTAGATAGTTATGCAAATGAAGGATCGAAAGTGACGTTCAGTGATTGGATAGTTTTAGAAAATGGCAACAGTTACATTGTTCTGGAGCTCTATATAAGCAGGCTGACTAAGCTCCTCAGTTAGTTCTGTTCCAGCTTACAAATAAAGAGCTGCTTTGGAAGAATCGCTGTGTCGTCTGATATGTTCACCCACAACTTAACAGTCTACATTGACTGGCAGTGGTTCTCCGGGATTTCAGCGATGGAATTTCTCTCCCAACCCTACCTGGAGATGCCGGGAATTGAACCTACGACCTTCTGCGTGCCAAGCAGTTGCTCTACCATGGAGCTGCGGCCCTCCCCACAACACTCAGTGGCTCCTCTGCAATGTAAATGCGCCGCTGGCATACCTGCCATGCATGCACGAGCTCCTGCACGCTGCCAGCATAGGAATGGTCTGGAAGCATCCATTCATTGCCCGCTTCATTGTCATTGGTACCAAAAAGACCGGCAGACACGCCTAAAAATGCAAGAGAAAGCAAGTCTTACCACCTTAAAGGGCAGGACTGTGGGATGTTTCCTGCTGCTTAAGGACTAATTATTTGGGGAAATTCCAAGAGATGACCTTGTAGCATCTCTTCATCCGCAGCCCCCATTTTAAAGTAGTGCTGTAAACATTACTTGTTCAACTAAGCTAGGGTTGCCATATTCAAAAAGTGGGGGGAAAGTTGTCGAGCTTCTTTTGCAAAATCTCAAAATGATGATAAAGAAGTTTTGAGCTATTTTTAAGGAAATTCGCCCAAATCTACATGTCTGACATGGAGATGGGTTGTCATACATTCGGATTTCCCCAGACATTTCAGCAATTTCTGCCTGGGCACTGTTTATGAAGGCTGAATCCTGGCATTGTCCGGAAAATTCTCAGCATATGGCAGCCCTAAATTAAGTTTGGTGGGAGATATATTACATTAGTCACATAATTTCGCCATAGTGGAAAGCAAGACGAATATCAGGTTTTGGCAGAAGACAAACTGCAGCAGAACAGAATCCGATCTGCATGTGACATATACAGGGTGGAACGGGAAGCGATGGCTTCTTACGTTGCTATCCACCACACATAGCTCAAAACGCAGAGTACAAACCATGATGCCATCCATCCAAAGTAAGGGTACAGATGTCATAGCGAAGATCACATGAAAACAAAGCCCCATCGGTCATGGACACTTCTACAAGATCAGAATATCTTTGGTTTGCAAGGCCATTTTCTTCAGGAGGGATGTCAAAATGCTGGCAGTTCTCCTCTGACAGGGAATAGTTGTACTTCTTGTAGATCTATTTAAAAGCAGCAAGGGGTTACAATGAGACTGGGTTTTCAGAATGCAAAGAAGTTTGCAATAGGTTGGTGAGGTGGCCTTGGGTTATTATAGAAATTCTGCATCTTCCCACCTAAATTGCACCCACAAGAGGCCTTTGGGGCACAGCTGGGGTTGGGGAAATCTCAGATCTGGAGGGCAAATGCAGCCCTTTCTCTGGTCCTTGGGGCTCACTCCAGGGCACATACATTTGCAAGCCCCACCCCTTAGCAGCCCCACATCCATTTCTTCCCCACTCTCATCTGTATGTAAACTTAACACTGGCCAGACTCCAGAACAATTTCCTCTGGTTTATAGATTTAGTCAGCCCACATTTCCTATCAATAAGAACCTCCTCAATATAAATACAAAATTAAGACCTGGAAAGCATAAATACCAAACTCATTGCACCCCAAAGTTAGGACACAGATGTAAAAATGGAGAAGACATGTAGTTACCTTCTGTTCTGGGTAGATAATAACAGTGGTACCATTCATGGTGATGTGCAGTGACCGTCTGCCACTGCTGGTCAGATTTAATATTACAGTAAATGCATCATGAACAAAATCCTTGGCCAGGAGGACACTGCATTTGGAGGTCAAACTGTATATTTTCCCGTCGAATGTCCTCAGGTGCTTATTCCCCATCAACAAGGCATGATCTGGGAGGATGTGAAAAGTAGGGTCACTAAACCACCCACGACCTGTGTTGGAACTGCTAGGCTTGCCATATTTCAAAAAGCAAAATTCCTAGCACCCCCAAAGTTGTTGAACTTTTTTAGGAAACAAAGAAAGAGGACACATAATGTGACAAATAAAAAATTCAAGAGCCAATTCTTCTTCTTCTTCCTCTAGCAGGGAAAGAAAGGGAGATTCCTTGTTGAGGTTTTTCCACCCTGCTTTGGGAGGGTGGGACTGAGGAGGTAAGTTCCTTTGGACCTGCTCCTGAGCAAGTAGCAACAGATGCCCTGAAATATACTCAGAGTCGAGTGTGGATTTCATGCTCGTTATTCAGCTCATAGTAGCAAGGAAATGAAAGTTCCCCCAAAATATCTGCTTTAAATACATTATTTACACAATGGGCCACATGTGATTGGCTGATTCCGGGATTCTCCTGTAGGCCAATCAGGTTGCGGATTCACTTCCACCTGGAGCTGGATTGGGTGGCTCCTGCGGACCAATCAGACTGCTGCATTTTTCTAGGACCAATCAGACTGCTGCATTCTGAATCCTATTGTACTAGGACCAATCAGACTGCTGCATTTTGGATCCTATTCAACTCAGTACATAACATGCCATGTTCCCTTTTAGCCAGGCTTCTCGCCTCCTGCTCTGTGTCCTAGAAAGGGGAGCAATTGTCCTCCTCGAGGCAGCAGCTGAGGCAGCTTCAAGAAGGGAATGCAGCAGCTCTTGAGGGGGGAGGAAGGTGGGGGCAGGATAACAGAGTCATCTTTATTTTCCTCTCTGGATGGCTGGCGGGTGCTTGGGGGTGCTCTCGCCCTCTTTCCACTGTCCTTCGCACTCCCCTCCTCCTCCTCAGTTGGGGCTGCTGCACGTGAGGAGGGGGTGTGCTTTGGGTCTCCCATGTAAGGGGGGACATTCCTGCTGCTGCTCAGAGGAAAATATGTACGGGAAATTCTGGAAAGCTCTTAGAATTCAAAAAATTTCCCTGGAAACAAGAAGAATTACTGATGAAAGAAGAGTGGCAAATGAAGTTAATGGACTACGCAGAATTAGATAAATTAACAGGAAGGATTCAAAACCTGTGGGATCAGAGATTCTTAGAAGACTGGAGTAAATTTTTTGAACTATCTAAAAAGCAACTGTAATAAACAGATTACGCAAGTAGGACTGCAAGAAGTTCTGTAAGGAATATTATGTGAAATATTGCAATGAAGATTATGAAGAGAATTATTACCGTAGTTAATGATAATTAAAAGTAATAGAGAAATTAAGAAATGCAGAATAAGTGATAAAGTATGGAAAATCTTCAGAGCTTGTTGATGGAAATCTAAAATATTGTAAAAGATAAGAATTTATGTTAAATGATTGTTGGAAATGATATGTTAAAAAATCAATAAAAATGTATTTTTAAAAAATATCCCAGGACGCCATTTTAGGCATCCGATTTCCTGGCATGTCCAGAATTTTCCGGATATATGGCAAGCCTAGGAATAGAAATCCCTAAACTATGGAGCAGGCCCAGCTGAACATAGGAAGCTGCTTTCAACTGAGCCAGACCCTCAAATCCAGCTAGTTCTGTACTGTTCCACAGGTGGTGGTTTGCCAGGATTGTAGACAGGAGTCCCTTGTAGCCCTCTCTGGAGATGCCAGGGACCTTCTCCATACAAGGCATGTTGAAATGGCTAAGCCAGAGATGCTTTCTATCCAGTAACACAAACCAACCGACAAACCAACCAAACCCCATTCCAGGACAGCAAGCACAAGGGTACATTATGCAATTACCAGGCAGTGGGACCTAACCTCAAACATTGGCCTGGACATCTGCACTGAGGTCACTTCCAGCATTTTGCAAGAAGTGTTCAAGTGCATAGCGGAAATTTACGTTTGCACAATTAAAGTGGAAGCTGTGAAGGAAACTGCAGAGATGCAGGGAACATGTGGGGTGGTTGTTGTAACAGCTCCTGTGCATTCCTTTCTGTCTTATACCCCATGAGATAAGAGGAAGTGTATGGAAATTAGGGGTTTTAGAAGACTTACGCTCAAACGGGCTCTCCATAATTCTTTGCTTGAATCGGTAATATTCCGCAGCTGGGTTGATGCTGTACAGCCTTCGGAAAGGCTTCATAAGTTTCTCTTCGATGAGGTAGTTTGTGATGTTTGCCAGGTCCAGCGTGGGTTCTCCTTTAGGCTTCACTGGCAATCTCACTTCCACAGAGCAGTTTCTGAAAGGCACCGTATGAACTTCAGGAGAGCCCAGTAGGTCTGGCCAAAGGCCCATTCTGGTCCCACAACCCAGATGCCTATTGGGAAGCCTGCGAGTGGGACCTGAGCCCCCCAGCACTCTCCCCATTTGCAATTCCTAGCATACAGTGGAGGCAGAACGTAGGCATTGTGGCTCATAGCCACTGATAGACTGATCCTCCATGAATTTATCTAGTTATCTTTTGATGCCATCCAAGAAGAGAGCCATCACTGCCCGATTAACTGTGAGGCTCAGTGGACAGTTCTACACCATTTTGTGAAGAGGGAGACCGAACTGCACTGTTTGCTTGTCATCTACTCTGCTGGGGTCTTCCCAGCTGGGAAGGCAACCCAGTTAATAGCCCAAATGGGCAACGTCAGAGTCCAGTCAAGATGCAGCCAGCCATGCCATGTGGCAAATGTAACTGTTTGAAAAACCAAAGTATGGGTGCATGGGCACACACATATATATAAAACACTGCATTTTGTAAGAACTCACCCAAGTGCAATCATTCCACAGTGTTACCTGGCTGAAAAACTGTAGAGGCTTGATAAAGGTTTCTGAAGCTTGCTCACTGCTCTGGAAAATTTGGCTTCTGCCCAGCTTAGCATCTGTTGCGTTGCCTGTTTCGCAGGGTGGGTAAAAAGAACACAAACCCAAGGAATTAACATTGATAAATTTAAACTGGATTTTTTTAAATTATAAAAAGCAATGGCAGAGAGTGTGTATCATTAAAAAGAAATCTGCTTGTTGAAGTGAAGTCTGAGGACGTGACAATCTTGCTGACACCTCACCGCCTTGCCATGGCAAGATGAGAGCCAAGTTCTGGGACACAAATTTTGAGAAAGCGATGCGGACACCTGTCATGAAATGGAAAACTTCATGAGGCGTACCACAACACAAAATGGCGGTCATGAGGGCCTGGCACAACACAAAATGGTTGCCACGTATAAAAGAGGCCTTCCAAATTGACAATTCTGTGATTGTATATGAAGCAAACTCCTGTTGGAAGCAGGTACTAGGCCACTGGGGCTCCTGTGTTGAGCAGGAAGGACACAAATAATTTTTAAATACCAACCATATCCAAGGCAGTTTTCAGCATTCTCAGGGAAACCTGGATTGGCTCCATCAGCCACACATCCTTCACCAGCGTGGGCACAAAAGCCTGGAGTTTCTTCAGATACTCCTCCGTCCTCTGTTGCCACACCTCGTCCAAAGGTTTCAACGTCACGTCATAATAGGCATCCTTCAGTGTTGTCAATGGCTCTTTTTAAAAGAAAACAGGGCGGGGAAGAGAGTGTGACGGGGAGTGGGGAAAGGGTTGTATCGATCACTGCTCCTACTCAGAGTAGACCTACTGAAATTAACATACATGACTTGTGGATGGGCAAATTTGCCAATTTCAGTTTCTCGTTTTCCCCACCCTGAAATTCAGTTCTTCAAATTTCTGCGTCACTTTTTAAAATTTTATTATTTAAAATGTCCTTGTGAAAATGCATCAGCCATTTCTTGAAAATTTCTTCTAATAATACACATTTTTGTACAGGCAAAAATATCCAAGGAAGGTGCAACGCAAAGCCAGTGAAGGCTACATCATCTGGGAAGAAGGGAGGTAGTAGGGGAGGGGGCGTGGTCTGGTGAGAGTCCCAAGGGCCAGATAGAAAGGCTTGGAGGGCCACATACCTCCCCACCCCCTGAACCTGAGAGTCCCCATCTTTGGCTAGGCCCTTAATTTTTTTTTTTTTTTTATCACTCCACCCTGCCCTGCTTACTTTGCATCTCCATCTGCATTTGTTGGATGATGACTTGAAGTTTGCTCAGGTAAAGTGGGAGGCTGTTCTGTAGTACTTGCTTGACTCCACTCTGTTTCCACAACTGGACGACTCCTCTCATTTTGTTTTGGAGGATTCCTGCTACTTCCTGGGAGGTTTTTAAAAGCCACCCAACAGCATCATAGAGAAAGTCAACGTGTTGCACCTGCAGGGTTTGCACCAAACCAAGAAGTGTACTAATTGGCTGCAGTTTTTTTTACAAGTACACAATGAAGAAAGGAGACACAGTTGTACTGTTATTGTTTCATATAGCAGGGATGGTGAATCTGTAACCCTCCAGATGTTGTTGGGCTAACCCTCATCATTTGCCATAGTTGCTGCCAACATCTTACCGATTTCCTGAAATCCTGGAGGCATCCTTCCAGGTTCTTGATCTTTGCCACCAGCCTGTGCTGAAGATCGGACGCGATCTTACTCAGTTTTGACTGCAAGAATCAGAAAGAAGACGACTTTGATGTGTGGTTTTGAAAAGATTACTAAGGTGAACACGAGGCCTAGCTCTCACTGTCTGGGATCTCTAAGGCACTATTTCAACAAATTAACATTTAAAACAGTATCATGCCACTTTTAAACAGTCATGGCTTTTCACAAAGACTCCTGGGAAGTGTAATTTGGTAAAGGTGATAAAGGTTGTTAGGAGTCCCCTATTCCCCCTCAGAAAGCTACAGTTCTCAGAATAGTTTAGTAGTTAATCGCTCTTTCTAGGGCACTCTGGGGACTGTAGCTCTGTGATGGGAAATGAGGATTGCCTAACCATTCTCAACAATCAAACTACATTTTCCACTGTCTAGAGTCCAGCTGTGGATCATGTTTACTTCATGTTTACCCATGATCTGACACCACAGAACTGGGATCCTGTCACTCCACCCCACCCCTCCACTCAGTGGTCTCAAAATCTCCCTTCCAGGCACATGACTAGGTGCTTACCTGCCTCAGCAAAAACAATCATTCTCCATCTAGCCACCAAGAAACAAAACCCCAAACCACTAGAAGTACTGTACTTTTCTGTGTAGAAGACGATGATTTTCTCTTTGACTGTTTTTCGGCAATTGCCCCTAAAAGAATCCTAAAAATGGCTTGACAACCCTGGGAAATCCTTCGCAAAAAAATAGCTTGGCAACTCTGGGCAATCTCCCCCCCATTTCCCTAAATTGGAGTCCCCCCAAAATAGGGGTCGTCTTATACATGGGGGCGTGTTATACACGGAAAAGTACGGTAAATCTCCTGGCTCAAACAGCAGCAGGTGGGGGTCTTTGACCCTAGCACAGCCCCACCCCCAAATGTGAGACCCCTTTGGTGTCTCTCACTTTAGGGGTACCATCACCAGGGTCACTGCTGGCCACATCTGGCGCAGCAATGTGTCCACCCTCACCAAGAAATCTTGGTCGCCGAGGCCAACTGATATCAAGCAACAGGATGGAGGTGTTTATGCCAGAAATGGTCTTTCCCCACCACAAAACTAGAACATAACTGCCCTGATCCCATCTTGAGCAAGAATAATAACAAGCGCAGAACAAAATGGGGATCTGGAGGTTCCCATTGTTTTTGAAAACACTACACCTCTGTTTTAGCGACTGGGCCTCCACAGCCATGGGCCTTGAAGCTCAAGCTCTTGTTGGAGGCTTCAAGGGCCAAGTGCCCCACGTCCTCTCGTCTCTCTCTGTTAATGACAAGGTAGGCATTGAAAGCGGCGTGTTGTTGGCCATCTGTGCAAGCCTCAAGCTCCAGCCCATCCTCAGCATCCGCTGCAAGAACCAAGAGAAGAACAAACTTTTAAGCCTCCTGCGGTCACGGTGGAAAAAGAGAAATGTGAAATCAAGGAAAGGAAGGAACCGGCCATTGCAAAACGGTAGAAATCATCACAGAACTGTAGAGTTGCAGACAAACTCGAGAGGTTTGGAGGATGGCAACACGAGAATGGGGCCTTTTCTGCATTGGCTCCCCGTCTGTGGAATGCTCTCCCCAGGAAAGTTCACCTGGCACCTTCATTATACACCTTTAGGTGCCAGGTGAAAATGGTTCCTTTTCAACCAGGCCTTTGGTTGATATGATTTACATCCTATGCCCTTAAAAAAATTTTTTTTGGGGGTGGGAGGTGGCTATTGGGTTGTTTTTATTTTTATTAGGTATTTTGTGGTTTTATATCTTGAGACCCCCAGGTATAGGGCGGTATATTAAATAAAATAAAATAAAATTAAAACTTCCAAAATATAAACAAAAAAGGAGGCTGCCAAATCACCATCACTGCTACTCTGGGTTACAGGTGGCCATGAGTCCTACGTTACACAGGACAGTCCTCTATTTGAAGACTTGACCTTGACCTGTCCTTGCCCCCACATAACCATAAGAAGGAAGAGTTGCCCACCAAGAGCTGTGTTTTATTTGTATACCACCTGGATCAAATTGAGAAACAGACACACAACATATGAAATTGTTTCTTTAAAATCCCTAAACTCCTTTTTGTCCCTTCCCAGCTCCTGCAAGGGGAGTTAAATCAGAGAGACAGAAAGAGTTGGACCCAAGGTCACCCAGCTCCACGAGGATTTGATCTCCAGCTCTCCCACTGCTACTCAGATAGATGCAAGGGCTTTGGGAATCTCTTCCAGCCTCAGGGCCGCATTGACTAATGTGCAAGCTCGGGGGGGGGGGAGCATTTCAGTGGTGGGTGGGACCAGAGGCAATAGCAGGTGGACCAGCAGGTGTAGCCTGCTGTAAAAAAGTGAAAGTCACATTTTGGCAGACTTTTCTACAGAGAGGTCTTCTATCCACAAAAGGAAGAGGCATTATTTTTATTATCAGGACATATTCCAGGCAGGCAAGAAGCGCTCTGGGAGGGCATGGGGGAGGGCCAGTGAAGGGTGAGGACCAGGGATACCATCTCTAGGGGGCCCATGGGGCCCGAGCACCCACAAAAAATTGTTGTGGGTGCTCAGCAACCACACCACAGCCCCCCATCACGTCACATGTGCTGGGCACCCATAACCTGGGACCCAAGTTGGCGCCCCTGATGGGGACTGAGGAGAGCTCTGAGGGCCACACAGAGAGCTATGGTGGGCCACATTCGAGCCTGAGGCTCCCCTCCTCTAGCCACTGTTGGGATTTCAGTTCCCACCAGCTGCGAGTAAGCAGCTAAATTGTTGACATCATGTGATGTCCCTGAGTGTGAGACAGGAAGTCTCTGCTAGTTCTCAGTGTAACCAGGCGGAGTTACTGAGTCTTGTTCTTCCGCTTCTGGGTAGAAGCAGAGTCGAGTCAGAGACTCTTGTGCTGTACTGCTCAGAGAGCAGATATGTTTTGTACAGTCTTAATAAAGTAGCAGTAGACTACGGACTGTCTCTTTCTTCTGTGATGCGTTGCCAGGAGAAAGTGAGTGTGCTCCTCTCAGAAGGGAGAAGTCTCTGGACTGATGGAGGATTCCAGCCAGAGAGTGACCACCAGAGAGAAGCCCCGGCGTCTCAGGAAGCTTGGCATCTTTCCCGCGCAGGCGTTTTCCCAACAACCACAACGGCACACTGGCCATCACTTTGAGGGAGCACCACGGAACAGCAAATTTACCTTTCAGGTATCCCATGTAACATTGAAGGCATCCTTTTCCTTTGGAAGCTGCTAATTTCACTGCCTCTTTTGGGTCAATCTTTGCCTCCACCAGGACTTGACTTTGACCAGCTGAGGAAGCCACACTTCCCACCACACCCAACCAAACAGCATCAGGTGCTTTGAGCTGTGGAAAGAAAGGAAAAACATTTTCAGCAACTGGTTTTCAGAAGCATTACCATCTCTACCTTAGGGACAGAACATAGCCATTGTGACTAGTAGCCATCAATAACTTTCTCCTCCATAAATTTGTCCATTGGTCTTCTAAAGACATCCCACTTGGCGGCCGTCCCTGTGGGAGTGAGTTCCATAGTTTAACAATTTGCTGCGTGAAGGATGACTTAGTTTCCTCTGTCCTGAATCTTTCAGCGTTCATCTTTGGACATCCATGCGTTCTAGCATCCTGAGAGAGGGAGGCATTTTTTTGTATCCTCTGCCCACATTCCTCATGTCACACATAATTTTATACTATTCTGTTGTGTCACCTCTTCCTCTCCTTTTCTATAAACAAAAGAGTCCCAAATGCCACAACCATAAGCCAGTGTGGTGTAGTGGTTAAGAGCGGTAGTCTCGTAATCTGGTGAAACGGGTTCGCATCTCTGCTCCTCCACATGCAGCTGCTGGGTGACCTTGGGCCAGTCACACTTCTCTGAAGTCTCTCAGCCCCACTCACCTCACAGAGTGTTTGTTGTGGGGGAGGAAGGGAAAGGAGAATGTTAGCCGCTTTGAGACTCCTTCAGGTAGTGATAAAGCAGGATATCAAATCCAAACTCCTTTTCTTCTTCTTTCCTCATACTAAATGGTGATTTTGAGTGGCATGGCGAGAAGGCCCTAGGCCCTAATTGAATTCTGCTCACACCCACCCAGGGCCGTCTTTAGCAGATGCGGCGCTGGGGTGCAAATATCCACCCAGCGCCCCCAAATTACAATGGATAGCGGGGGGGGGAGCTGCACACAGACAGCCATGGAGGGGGCGCAACTCTCCCCCATGCCGCTGCAGGAGAGCAATCCCCCACAGAGGCTTGGGAGGGAAGCTGCGTGCCATATGGCTGGCGGGGCACAGCTGGCAGGAGTGCCGGGAAAGGGGAGGCCACAGGCAAAGCTGCACAGCTCCTCCACTCGCTGGGGCACCCCTGAGAGGCCGGCACCCTGGCGCAACGCACCACTAAGCCCTATGGGAAAGACGGCTCTGCACCCACCCAGCTACTAGTAATTTTAAAGCTCCCCCCGCCAGCCCACTCTTCAAATTATCTGTTGTTGTTGTTGTTTAGTCGTTTAGTTGTGTCCGACTCTTCGTGACCCCATGGACCAGAGCACGCCAGGCACTTCTGTCTTCCACTGCCTCCCACAGTTTGGTCTAACTCATGCTGGTAGCTTCGAGAACGCTGTCCAACCATCTTGTCCTCTGTTGTCCCCTTCTCCTTGTGCCCTCCATCTTTCCCAACATCAGGGTCTTTTCCAGGGAGTCTTCTCTTCTCATGAGGTGGCCAAAGTATTGAAGCCTCAGCTTCAGGATCTGTCCTTCCAGTGAGCACTCAGGGCTGATTTCCTTAAGAATGGATAGATTTCATCTTCTTGCAGTCCATGGGACTCTCAAGAGTCTCCTCCAAGCACCATAATTCAAAAGCATCAATTCTTCGTCGATCAGCCTTCTTTATGGTCCAGCTCTCACTTCCATACATCACTACTGGGAAAACCATGGCTTTTACTATACGGACCTTTGTTGGCAGGGTGATGTCTCTGCTTTTTAAGATGTTGTCTAGGTTTGCCATAGCCTTTCTCCCAAGGAGCAGGCGTCTTTTAATTTCGTGACTGCTGTCACCATCTGCAGTGATCAAATTATCTATATTCACCTGAATACATTTACCACTAGGTGGCAGTGCATGCTCATTTGCAATAAGAGTGGCAGATGAAGGTAATTTTTTTGAACTCAAATAGTTATGGCGGATGCAGGATTGTCGGGGCAAATTGCATGTCAAGTAGCAGGGGTGTGCAAGAAAGGCCAGGCAGTCCTTTCTCTTGCAACAGTTCTGTTGGGAGTGGAAAATTTGCATTAAAGTAAGGGCAGGGAAATGAGAGAGTGCTTAACCCTTTGCCTGCCATTGGAACTTAAGTGCCTGCTGCATCAGACTGAAGGGATATTCAGTCCAGAGCAGGGCCAGATTTAGGTTTGATGAGGCCCTAAGCTACTGAAGGTAATGGGGCCCTTTGTATGTCCAGCTGTCCATCATCAACAACAAATTGTCACTGTTTTTTTGTGGTCTGTGCCTTAGTTTCTGAAGGCCTGCCTAAACAGGAAATAGCAGGAAATAGCAAAGAGGGAGCCAGTCTAACGTCTCTTGGGAGAGAATTCCACAATATGGGAGCTGCCACAGAAAAGGCTTCCTATGGTGTCACCTTGGCTCTGATGTCAACAGGCCTGAGAGAAGTTGCTCCCATGAGGGTCTTAGCACCCAGGCAGGTTTGTACAGTGGTGCCCCGCAAGACGAATGCCTCGCAAGACGGAAAACCCGCTAGATGAAAGGGTTTTCCGTTTTTGAGCTGCTTCGCAAGACGATTTTCCCTATGGTCTTGCTTTGCAAGACGAAAACGTCTTGCAAGTGTTCCGATTTTTTTCCGCTCCCCCCCCTTTTCTAAGCCGCTAAGCCGCTAATAGCCTTTTAGCCGCTAATCTGCTAATCCTTTAATTGCCGCTAAGCCTTTAATAGCCGCTAAACCGCTAATAGCGCTAAGCCGCTAAGCCGCTAATAGGGTTGCTTCACAAGACGAAAAAACCACTAGACGAAGAGACTCGAGGAACGGATTAATTTCGTCTTGCGAGGCACCACTGTATAAGGAGATATGATATCTCAGGTAGCCTGGGCCCAAGTCACATATTATACAAATAAAGGAATGAATGAATAAAGGCTTGCCTGCCCCACAACTCACTGAAAACTCTGTTGAATAGTTCCTCTCTTCGGCTGTGCTACGATTTCTTAAGGCGGCTGTGATGGACCCCTCGCCGCCAACAAGTCTGAGTTTGCCTTCTGATCGCCAGAGAAAACCTCCCTTGTTTAGCTGGTGCTTCCCAGAGATTGCAATTGCCTAGGAAAACAGAGTGGGTGGAATTACTGTACCAGAGACAGAGCAAAGTAAAGGGCGGCGGGGGGGGGGGGAGAATAGGCATGTGTCACGGTGGGTAAGAATGATATGTCTTTGACACTGCTTCCAAGTCTTGACAGGCAGGGTGCCCCCAAAGAGAAAATGCACCCCGCAAAAGGTTTGCATAAAAATTGCATATGGTAATTGTTATGTATAGATGCCAGAGTTTCGAAATAATGACTATAGCTGGAATGGAACATGAGAAAAGCCCTGTTGGATCAGGCCAAAGACCCATCTAGTCCAGAATCCTGTTCTCACAGGGGCCAACTAGAGGCCTGTCATAAGAATTTTAAGGTCTCAAATATAGAATAAACATTCATAAATACACCCATATCTAAATATATGAACCATGTGTCTGAAATAGTATGGGAGAGCAATCCTGAAGCCATTTTGATTCTCCCAGTGACCTCAAATATTCCTCTGCGGTAAGGGAGGCAAATTGAAAAAGCCTTCCCACTGTCTTTTTGCTTGCAAATCCTGTCTTAAGGGCGTATTTGTGTATGAATACAGTGAGCCTGTAACCTGGACTCAGGAATTAAAGTGTTAATGATCACAAAAGAATGGCCAGACTGCCCAGGTAATGCAATCAGTGACCACTATCAGGTATCCTGGCAGGCAGGATTACTGCTGTAGACTGCCTCCTTCTGGGATGTATGTATGATGTTTTTTGGGGGAGTCTTGGGCTACCGGGTGGGCAATTTCAAAAGTCTATTTAAGGGCTTGCGCACCATTGTTCAGGGTTCTCCTCCCTCCTGCATGTGGTGAGTGGGCACTCTGTTGCAACAGTTCCTTTAATAAAGATCAGGCTTACTAGCCGCTTTGCTTCTCAATACCTTGGGTTAAGTACTTAATTCGTTCTGGAGGTCCGTTCTTAACCTGAAACTGTTCTTAGCCTGAAGCACCACTTTAGCTAATGGGGCCTCCCGCTGCCGCCGCACCACCGGAGCACGATTTCTGTTCTCATCCTGAAGCAAAGTTCTTAACCCGAGGTACTATTTCTGGGTTAGCGGAGTCTGCAATCTGAAGCGTCTGTAACCTGAAGCCTATGTAACCCGAGGTACCACTGTATACTGTATTTTTCGCTCTATAAGACACACTTTCCCCCTCCTAAAAAGTAGGGGGGAATGTGTGTGCATCTTATGGAGTGAAGGCAGGCTTCGCAGCTATCCCAGAAGCCAGAAGAGCAAGAGGGATCAGTGCCCACCGATCCCTCTTGCTCTCCTGGCTTCAGGGATAGCTGCCCGAAGCCTCCTGAGCACTGCAGGAGCGCTCTCGCTGTGCTCCGGAGGCTTCACGTTGCTTTCGCTGAAGCCAGGAGAGAAAGAGGGATCGATCCCTCTTGCTTTCCTGGCTTCGCTTCGCTGGAGAGCCGCTGCTCAGCTTTCCCTCTCTACGTAATGCCCCTTCAGCGAAGTGGGAGGAGAAATGGAGCCCCTTCCATTTCTCCTCCCGCTGTGCTGAAGAGGCGCAGAGCAGAGAGGGAGATAACTTTTTTTCCCTTGTTCTCCTCCTCTAAAACTAGGTGCGTCTTATGGTCGGGTGCGTCTTATAGAGCGAAAAATATGGTGCTTTGGCTGGCCTCTGTTTTCTCCTACCGATAGGGAACCTACTTAAGGACTCTCTACGGGCTCTGGAATACCCCATAAGCAAAAGGGAGCAGTTTTTCTTTTAACAGGCCTATAGGGAGCCCGCAAGAAGGACTTCTGTGCAGTTGCACTTTTCCCCTACTTGCATTTCCCAGGAACTGGTAGTCAGAGGGACACTCACTGCCTCCATAAGGGAACACAGAGACACAATGATTCCCATGCAGTGGTGTAGTGGGTTGTAGTTACTCGTGCGTAAACTGTCCCCGTTTGGGAGCTTAACTGCCTGGGTTAAACCGTCTTGACTGCACAGCCCATCTCACCGTGGCTGTCTCAGTCGCTAGCAGAATCTGTCTGTGGGCGTTTCTTAAACCTTTTCCAGCATAAAAGCTGTTTGACACCCAGTCTTCTCCGCCTCTCATTGTGCGGAAGCCTTCTGCGCAGGGAGGGCGTGGGTAGTGGAGGACCAGTGCTCTCCTCACTGACGTCCAGGGAAGAATCCCGGAGCCCTTCCCCCTCCTTCTCCATTTGCTCTCCTGGATCCTGGGTGTTACTCTGATTTCCTTCCCCCTCCACCAAGCTGCACCTCCCCCTGGTGCTCGAGTCGGAGAGCCTCTCCTTCTCCTTTTGCTCTGATGTCAGTTTCCTGACAAGTGGGGAAGACAGAGATCTGGTGCAGTGTGTCACTGCTTGCTCAGCCAGCTGCTGACCCAGTGTGCATGTTTGATGGGCAACTTCAAGACCCTCCTGCCCTCCCTTCTTAGGGAGATAGCTCAGTTGGTAGAGCATGAGGCTTTTATTCTCAAGGTCCTGGGTTTGAGCCCCGTGCTGTGCAAAAGATTCCTGCCCTGCGGAGGGTTGGTCTAGATGACCCTCGTGGGTCCCTTCCAACTCTACGATTCTGGGATTCTTTATCTTTTAAGCAGGACTCGGACCTGACTGCCCCTCTAATAACATAGGATGCTTTCAGATTGAGTGAGGGCTGTTCTCTGCAAAGCAGAGGCATGAACATGTCAGTGAAGTCCTATGCATGTTTGTTCAGAAGGAAGCCCCGTTCATTTCAGTGGGGCTTCGTTCTGAGTAGGCAGGCGTAGGCTTACCCTGTTTGTATTTGAGAGCAATGGCAACCCATCACTTACCTCTGGGATATCGCAGGTTCTGAGGCTCGCAAAATGACGAAGCCAAGCTGAGTGGTCGGTTTCAATTTCCCCCAAGATATGCTGACTGGAACATGGAGTCGAAAAGATGTTTTCCAAAATGGCTTCCACCTGAATTTTATCCAGGTGCAATGACTTGCTTTTCTGCATTTTTTAAAAAAGGGAAAATAGAACAGGAGCTCAAAACATGCCTGCATTTCTGATGTCTGCAGTCACTGATGAGTACGACTCACAAGTTGTTTAATAATGGCTCCTAAGGGTGCTCCCAGACTGTCACTGTTTTGGGGTAATTGTAGTTTCCTAGTCACCTTCAAAGGTAGTCCCACGTAGAGCGCATTGCAGTAATCCAAGAGGGAGATATCTAGAGCATGCACTACTCTGGCAAGACAGTCTATGGCAGGGAGGGTCTCAGCCTGCGTACCAGAAGGAGCGGGCACACAGCTGCCCTGGACACAGAATTGACCTGCACCTCCATGGACAGCTGTGAGTCCAAAATGATTCTCAGGCTGTGCACCTGGTCCTTCAGGGGCACAGTTACCCCATTCAGGACCAGTGAGTCCTCCACACCTGCCCGCCTCCTGTCCCCCCAAAACCAGTACTCAGTTTCATGCAACAGAATAATGAAGATTCCACCTCGTATGTCAGATTCTGCACAATTTTTCTGCCATCCCACTTCAGGTCCAAGTGCTGACTCAAAAAGGCCGCCGTCTGCTCGAGGGACCCGCAGGCCTGGAGACTTGCAAGGCTTAGAACATTCTGAAGCTGCAGAAATTATGAATGAGAAACATTGGTTATTACTTTGGAGAAGATGTGTGGTTCAGGGGCAGGGCATCTGTTTGCCTGCAGAAGATCCCAGGTTCAATCCCCGGCCCCTGCAGGTGGCACTGAGAGATACGTCCCTGAAACTCTGGAGAGCTGCTGCCAGTCAGTGCAGACAACATTGAGTTAGATGAACCAATGGTGAACTGAGGTATAAGGCAGCTTCCAATGCTCTATGTTATGTACTGAAGTTCTCACCCTAGGTCAGCAGGGGGATACTGTAGATAGTTATGCAAATAAGGGATCGAAAGTGACGTTCAGTGATTGGATAGTTTTAGAAAGTTGTTACAGTAACGTTGTACTGGAGCTCTATATAAGCAGGCTGACTGAGCCCTTCAGTTCAGTTCTCTTCTGGCCTGTGAATAAACAAGAGCTGTTTGAAGAATCGCTGTGTCGTCTGATATGTTCACCCACAACTTAACACTCTATGTTCACTTTGGGTGACATAGCTGCAATGATGCAATGCAGTCTTTTATATAGCAAAAAATAAAAATAGAAATGCACATACTGCTTTCTAGAACAAAGGACCTCTAAGCGGTTTCTTACAGACGACCTAAAATATTAATTGAAAATGCCAATAAAAACATTTGTACCTGGCTAGAGGAAGCTGTGATACAAGCATCCCAAAGAGTGGTGTTGGTCTGGGACTTGTCTCCGAATGTAAATTTCAAGTGGGCAGGTTGCCCATCGTCCCAAGCCAGCCACACCTAAAGTCAGAAAAAGAAATGCTGAACTAAGTTTCAGACAGAGCAGCATGGCAAGAGTAATATTCACTTGAAAGGGGGGAAAGCACACCCTAGGGTTATGAGCCCTTAAGGGACAAAGTGATTAGCATTTAGAGCAGGGGCCAGCAACCTTTTTCAGCCGTGGGTCGGTCCACCGTCCCTCAGACCATGTGGTGGGCTGGACTATTTTTTTTTGGGGGGGGGGGGAATGAATGAATTCCTATGCTCCACAAATAACCCAGAGATACATTTTAAATAAAAGGACACATTCTACTCATGTAAAAACACGTTGATTCCCAGACCATCCGTGGGCAGGTCCGTTGTCTACCCCTGATTTAGAGAAATGGATGTAAGCTACTTTGATCTCCTGGAAAACAGCAGGATAGAAAGACAGGCTGTGTTCATATGATCATACCCAGGTATGAACAAGCTTCTTTTCCTTGCAAATACCGTATTTTTCGCTCTATAGCGCACCAGACCATAAGACACACCTAGTTTTTGGAGGAGGAAAACAAGAAAAAAATATTCTGAATCACAGAAGCCAGAACAACAAGAGGGATTGCTGCACAGCAAAAGCTGCGATCCCTCTTGCTGTTCTGGCTTCTGGGATAGCTGTGCAGCCTGCATTCGCTCCATAAGACGCACACACATTTCCCCTTACTTTTTAGGAGAGAAAAAGTGAGTCTTATAGAGCAAAAAATATGGTAACTTCTCTTTGCACAAGTGGGGAAAACAAGCCAGGAAGCCATAACTAACTATACCTTTCCATTACGTGGGAAACTATGGTTAGCAGCTTCCAAACAAGCCCAGGATATGGAAACCATGGTTTAAAGTTAAGTGTAATGCATGTGCCAGCCCTTGTCACAGGGATGGGAACCTGTGAAACCTGTCTATCCAAGCCAGCATGGCTGATAGTCAGGAATTATGGGAGTTGTGATTCAGCAAGATTCAGAGGGCCACATGTTCCCCATCCCCGCTTTACACAACCCAGTTCAATTGGGCGGGGGGGGGGGGGAATTCCATACATTATCAGGTGCAGACAGCTGAGTTCTGATATCCAGTTTCCAGAACAGGACTTATTTTTGGATAGTTATCTATAGGATTGCACCGTTAATTGCTTTGTGTGATCCATCCGGTCAATTTACCTGCTGGTTGTAGGCACCTCTTCTGCTTTCGGTGAGAGATCTAACCTCCATGTGATTGATGGTGAAGTTAAAAGGGTGAGCCACAGCAGCGTAGTAATAGACACGCTCTTTTCCAAACTTGAGAGAAGAAGATACAGAGACCTGTTGCTGTAATCAAAAACAGAGGTTAAGCAAGTGGTGGCAAGAGCAATCTCTCCTATTATTGTTGTTATATTTAATTATATTGTTTATTGTTTATTATTTGTTATATTATTAAAAATAATAGTATACCACCCTCACAGGGTGATTTGCAACATAAAACACAAAATGTCTAGATTTACATACAAATGGAAAAGATAAGAAATTTTGTATTGTTGAAGTTTTGGGAGGTTTAGACAGGAGAAGGGCTTATGAGGCCAGAAAGGCTGTTTAAAGCTATATCGTGGAAACAGCAGGATAATACTAAGCCTTGCCCCGCCCCTCGACCAAAGGGAAGGAGCCAGGTATGTGTGCAAAGGAACTATGATCATGTCCCTTGTCTGCTGGATGGAGAAGAGAGAGGGGTGCAAGAATCTGTGGAGAAGCTGCTCTATTGTACAAGGGGCAATATTTATACATTCCTTGCTCTGTCTATTTTTGCTTCTGGCCCCACCCACCAACAGCATGTGGCCCCCAGAAGGTTGTCTAGACAGCTAGGTGGCCCTCAGGTTGGAAAATGTTCCCCAACCCTGTTTTAACTGGTGATATTGGAGAATGAGCATGGGAGATCTTCTCGATGAAAAACCTGCATTCTGTGTTTCCATGTTGTCTGAACTTGGCGTGTTGGTGGCCATAACTGAGGAGGCAATAGTTTTCCAGAGCAGGGTCTAAGGGTGTAGCGCTGCATGAAGGGAAAAGCTGACTCTCATTTCTGTTACCTTTTCCTTTGCGTCCCAACCAATGATGACGTTGTCTCTGTGGCTACGTCCAGAGTGCTCCACATGCAAGCGGAGCGTGGAGCGCTGAGGAAAAGGGACCGAGAGAGGATGGCAGATCTCCACTGAAATGGAAAACAAGCCACATTTCCTATTAGACACGACACCCAGTGCTTGGAACAAACCAGTTGGATTTAAGGAAGTTCAAAAATCTCCGAACCGCACCTTAAAGCAGTTCCTATAATGGCCAGGTGAACTGAATGTGAATTAAGTTCATTTGGGGGTAGAACTTTGAATGACTTCCACATCATCTTCATACTCTTACCTGTCCAGAAAACACATGATGGGAAAGTTGAACATCCACAGTATGGTTTCAACTAGGGCCAGGGCCTTTTTAGCACTGGCCCCGACGTGGTGGAACACTCTGTTACAAGAGACTAGGGCCCTGCAGGACTTGACATCTTTCCGCAGGGCCTGCAAGACAGAGTTGTTCTGCCTGGCCTTTGGTTTGGATTCGGTCTGACTCTTATGTTTCCCTCCCCTTGTGGTCTTGATTTATCAGCTACTTTAAAATGAGGCTGCATTTTAAATTGCATTTTAACCTGTATTTTAAAATTGTTTATTTTCTTTTCTTTTCTCCCCCCCCCCTTTCCCCCCATTATGTTTTTACTGTGATTTTATTGGTGTTAGCCGCCGTGAGCCCGGCTCTGGCAGAGGAGGGTGGGATATAAATAAAATTTATTATTATTATTATTATTATTAATATTATTATTATTACTACCCTTTGAATGAGGCCAATGATGCTGGATTTGAAAAGGTCTCTCTGAACATGGGCTTTTCTTTCAATTAGGAACGTATCTGGAGATGTCGGGTATTGAACCTGGGACCTTTTGGGTGCAAGGCAGATGCTCTACCACTGCTGTGGCCCCCTGCCCTAGAACAGAGCAAGTCACTTGACTTTCCCATCTTTCTTTCTCTTCACCTGCAACCTGGATACTTCCCCTCCCCCCATAATAGATTTTTATTAAAGTCTGAATATATATATATATATATATATATATATATATATATATATATATATACAGGTTTTGGTGTCTTCGGGTGTCTTCCCGTGTAAGAGTCGGGGTGTCTGGGCGACGTTTCGACGAGGTCTCACTCGTCATCTTCAGGCTGGTGCTTTCGGCTTCTTGTTACTGGAACAGAGCAGAATCTGGTGTTAGAGTTCCTATAAATACTGTTGAGGGGTGTGGTGTATAGCCTCCAACGTTCTGGGCAGAGAGGAAGTTCCTAGATTAGTGTGCCTTTTCTTCTTTTGTTCCTTAATTACTTGAGGGATATCTTGAGTGATTTCATGAGTGATATTCTGAATACCACTGGGTGGGTCATTAAGTGTAGATTAGTTGCTAAAGCTTTCGTGTCTTGACCTCTTGAGCTTGTGAAGAGTTTTTCTGAGAAGATGGCTGTGCTGCATTTAGTTGTGCTCTGGCTTGGCTTCGTGTATAGGGGCGAGCTGTGGTTTTGTGCCTTGTGCCAGCCAGATCTGTGTAGGGATTGCAGGGGGGTGCAGCATCCGGAGGTGCCACTATAGTTTGGCTACTGGATGGAGTCTGTAATATGTCTGTGGAGAGGGTCTGGGTTTGGGTCTGGTGTGGTTGATTGGTGACGGCGTTCTGTGTGCCTCTGGTTCTGGTGTCGGTTTTTGTGGGGAGGGCTAATTTCCAGATGTCTGGCAGGCGGGACGTGTCGTCACGCTTGTTCATGTTGTGAGGGTGTTTCTCTATCTCGATGGCTTCCATGATTATTCTCTTGTGGTGATGTTCCATGTTAAAGAGCAATTTGGAATCTGCAAAATTAATTTCGTGTCCTGTTTCTTTCATGTGTTGGAAAAGAGAGGAAGTTTTTTCTTCTTTTTTGACGGCATTCTTGTGTTCTGCGATACGTGCATTTATTCGTCTGTTTGTTTGTCCAATGTACGTGGCTGGGCAGACTTTGCAGGGTATTTCATAGACCCCTTGGTTTTCCAGCTGGATTTTGTCTTTTGGGTTTCTGAGGATATTGGCTATTTTTTGGTTGGTGCAGAAGGCTGTTTTGATATTGTGTTTATGGAGGATTTTGCTAATTTTGTCTGTAGTGCCCTTGATATAAGGAAGGAGGGCCATGCCATTGTTTTCTTCTGTGTCTTGGTTTTTGGGGGGTGTTTCTTTTTGGATTAGCTTCGTAACCCTGTTTTTCTGGTATCCATTGGCGATTAACACATTTGAGAGATTCTGTAACTCAGTTGTCAAGTGGTCTTTGTCAGCCAGGCGTTTGGTTCTGGAGATGAGAGTCTTGGCTACGGAGTTTATTTGTGCAGGGTGGTGGTGTGATTGTGCATGTAAGTAGCGGTTGGTGTGTGTTTTTTTCGGTAGATAGTGTGTCCTAGGGAGCCATCAGGTTTTTTGTAGATTAGGACGTCAAGAAAGGGGAGTTGGTTGTTGTCTTCTATTTCCATAGTGAATTGTATTTTGGGGTGTAGGCTGTTGAGATGTGTGAGGAAGCTATCTAGTTTTTCTTTCCCGTGTGGCCAAATTACAAAGGCTCACCTCTACAAAATCTCGCTAAATTTCTCGCTAAGCAACTTCAGCCCTATGCAGAATCCATCGCTTCACACGTTACTAACTCCTTCCAGTTCATAGAAACAATAAAAAAGCAATACCTACATCCCGATGACCTACTTGTGAGCTTCGATGTTGTATCTCTCTTCACTCAAGTGCCCATTAATGAAGCCTTGACAGCCATTCAAAACAAATACAACCCCCCCAAACACATCCTGGACCTGACCAACCACTGCCTAACCAACACGTACTTCATCCACAATGGACAAAGATACAAACAGATAGAAGGAGCACCTATGGGATCACCCCTCTCACCGGTCATCGCAAATTTGTACATGGAACACTTTGAAACCAATGCTTTAGACAAGTCAGAACACAAACCCAAACTTTGGCTCAGATATGTTGACGACACCTTTGTAATTTGGCCACACGGGAAAGAAAAACTAGATAGCTTCCTCACACATCTCAACAGCCTACACCCCAAAATACAATTCACTATGGAAATAGAAGACAACAACCAACTCCCCTTTCTTGACGTCCTAATCTACAAAAAACCTGATGGCTCCCTAGGACACACTATCTACCGGAAAAAAACACACACCAACCGCTACTTACATGCACAATCACACCACCACCCTGCACAAATAAACTCCGTAGCCAAGACTCTCATCTCCAGAACCAAACGCCTGGCTGACAAAGACCACTTGACAACTGAGTTACAGAATCTCTCAAATGTGTTAATCGCCAATGGATACCAGAAAAACAGGGTTACGAAGCTAATCCAAAAAGAAACACCCCCCAAAAACCAAGACACAGAAGAAAACAATGGCATGGCCCTCCTTCCTTATATCAAGGGCACTACAGACAAAATTAGCAAAATCCTCCATAAACACAATATCAAAACAGCCTTCTGCACCAACCAAAAAATAGCCAATATCCTCAGAAACCCAAAAGACAAAATCCAGCTGGAAAACCAAGGGGTCTATGAAATACCCTGCAAAGTCTGCCCAGCCACGTACATTGGACAAACAAACAGACGAATAAATGCACGTATCGCAGAACACAAGAATGCCGTCAAAAAAGAAGAAAAAACTTCCTCTCTTTTCCAACACATGAAAGAAACAGGACACGAAATTAATTTTGCAGATTCCAAATTGCTCTTTAACATGGAACATCACCACAAGAGAATAATCATGGAAGCCATCGAGATAGAGAAACACCCTCACAACATGAACAAGCGTGACGACACGTCCCGCCTGCCAGACATCTGGAAATTAGCCCTCCCCACAAAAACCGACACCAGAACCAGAGGCACACAGAACGCCGTCACCAATCAACCACACCAGACCCAAACCCAGACCCTCTCCACAGACATATTACAGACTCCATCCAGTAGCCAAACTATAGTGGCACCTCCGGATGCTGCACCCCCCTGCAATCCCTACACAGATCTGGCTGGCACAAGGCACAAAACCACAGCTCGCCCCTATACACGAAGCCAAGCCAGAGCACAACTAAATGCAGCACAGCCATCTTCTCAGAAAAACTCTTCACAAGCTCAAGAGGTCAAGACACGAAAGCTTTAGCAACTAATCTACACTTAATGACCCACCCAGTGGTATTCAGAATATCACTCATGAAATCACTCAAGATATCCCTCAAGTAATTAAGGAACAAAAGAAGAAAAGGCACACTAATCTAGGAACTTCCTCTCTGCCCAGAACGTTGGAGGCTATACACCACACCCCTCAACAGTATTTATAGGAACTCTAACACCAGATTCTGCTCTGTTCCAGTAACAAGAAGCCGAAAGCACCAGCCTGAAGATGACGAGTGAGACCTCGTCGAAACGTCGCCCAGACACCCCGACTCTTACACGGGAAGACACCCGAAGACACCAAAACCTGCATTCCTGTACCCGTGAAAATCTACGAAAGCATATATATATACAGTATACACACACACACACACACACACACACACACACGGTATATACAAAGTTTAATTTCAAATACCCAATATCTTTTTAGATTATCAAGGATGAAAAACCTAATCTAAACAAAAACACAAACTGAAAAGGGGAGAAGATAAAAGGAAGGAAAGAGAAAAGCAAAAAGAGAACTTTTGATTCCTCTTCTGTCAGCTATAGGTAGAAAATGATTCAAAACATCCACTCTGAGGTAACACCCAACTTTCTAAAAAGCAATATTTTCTTCAGTCCTCAAACCCAGATATCACAAGGTCTTTTTCTTTTTCATGCAAAAAGTCCATAAAGAGTTTCTAATCTTTACTAAATATCAACAGTGATTTTTCTGTAATTAAACATGTCAACTTTGCCGTCTCATCTAACCCCAATGATTTTAACCACCCTTCCACCTGGATACTTTTAACAGGAGATGGCAGAGACTGAACCTTGGAAGCTCTGCTTAAACCGAGTCCTCTCCCACTGAGCTTTGGCCATTTCCCTTCTATCACTGCTTGCCCCAGAGTTTTATAGAAACCTACCCTGCACATCATGACCTCCATATATCTTTGGGAAGACCCCAGTGTAGCTGCCTGCGAGTTTTGCTTCTTTGCCATCCCATAATGCAACACATCTCAAAGCTTGGGTTCTCTTGCTTTTTTGGTAAGCTGTTGTGAGAACAAGTCGTCTTGGAACGATTGCTAACTGAAATAAAAAAAGGAGAGAGGTGCAACATCCTTTGTTATGCCAAGACTCCTGAATTGTACACCCAGAAACCTCAAAGCGGCTATTCGCCACCCCCTCATTGCCTTGTTTGCATGGATTAAAACACATGTTAAAAAGTGGTCCCACCAACCTGGGGTACACTGTGCATCAATTCAAGGACTTGTGTGTGGTTCCTCCCAGTAAATGCTAACTTTGTCAAAACAAGGAAATCCTTGTTTTCCATCTGGATGGAAATTTTGCCTTCTGCTTCTTTGGTAGAATAATTTATCTAAAGGAATTAAAGAGGATTGTTGAACAACAACAGCAAAAGACTTTGCCCTCCCCTCAATGTATTTCTTCACCAGAGGCGATTTTAGGGCAGTGCAACCAGTTCCCCTTCACTGGGTGCTGAGCTGGGGGTGGCGGCACTGAAGGCAGGGCCCTCCAATTATGGCATAGTCCAAGTGCAGAACAGAAGGCAAGAGACCAATGGGAGGTTGTTGAATTTTGGCCTCAAACAGGGCACTGCTGAAATTTGGAAAACCAAAGTGTAGTGGTTTGGAGTTACCCGTGCGTAAACTGTCCCCTTTTGGAGCTTGGCTGCCTGGGTTAAACCGTCCTGACTGCACAGCCCATCTCAGCGTGGCTGCCTCAGTCGCTCGCAGAATCTGACTGTGGGCGTTTCTTAAACCTTTTCCAGCATAAAAGCTGTTTGACACCCAATCGTCTCCGCCTCTCATTGCGCGGGAGTCTTCTGCGCAGGGAGGGCGTGGGTAGTGGAGGACCAATGCTCTCCTCGCTGACTTCCAAGGAAGAATCCCGGAGCCCTTCCCCCTCTTCCCCCATTTGCTCTCCTGGATCCTTGGTGTTACGCTGATTTCCTTCCCCCTCTATCAAGCTGCGTCTCCCCCTGTTGCTGGTACCTTCCCCTGCAGAATTAGAGAGCCTCTCCTTCTCCTGTTGCTCTGATGTCAGTTTCCTGACACAAAGTCTTTCACCCCCCCCCCTTGCTGCCATGCACAGGTCCCCAGGAGATTCCCCAATCCGTTCTTTCATTTTTCTTTATAGCAGGTACAGGATAGCATCATCTGTTATGTGATCAGGCCCTGGCCATCACTCTGAGAACTTAAAGACAAGCCAATGGCCCATCTAGTCTAGCATCCTTTTCTCAAAGCTGCTGACCAGATGCCTGTGGGAAGCCTGCAAGTTCTACCTGAGAGCAGCACCACTCTGCCCACCTGCAGTTCCCCACAACCAGCAATCAGAGGCATAATGCCCCTGACAGTGGCAGCAGAACATATTCATCATGGCTAATGTCAGCCTTCTCTAATCCTCGTTTATCCAAGCTGGAGGCTATCACTGCCTTCTCTGAGAGTGCGTTCCTTAGTTTGGACCCTGTGTCATGCAAAGGACTTTCTCTTGCCTGACCTGAATCCTCACACATTTAGCTTCATTGGATGCCCAAAAGTTCTAGTGTTTTGAGGGAGGGAGAATTTTTTTTTTTTAACCTATCCCCTGTCTCCATACCATTCATAATTGTATAAACTTCTATCATGTTGCCTTTTCTCTAAACTAAAATGTTGCAAATTCTGAAACCTTTCTTCACAGGGCAGTAGTTCAATCGTCTTGGTCATTTTGGCTGCCCGTTTCTGAACCTTGTCCAACTCTATAATATTGAGGTGAGGCAACACAGCATTCCAAATGTGATCACACCATAGTTTTCACACCATACACTGAGAGCCAGTGTGGTGTAGCGGTTAAGAGCGGTAGTCTCGTAATCTGGGGAACCGGGTTCGCGTCTCCGCTCCTCCACATGCAGCTGCTGGGTGACCTTGGGCCAGTCACACTTCTCTGAAGTCTCTCAGCCTCACTCACCTCACAGAGTGTTTGTTGTGGGGGAGGAAGGGAAAGGAGAATGTTAGCCGCTTTGAGACTCCTTAAAAGGGAGTGAAAGGCGGGATATCAAATCCAAACTCTTCTTCTTCTTCTTCTTTTGAATTAACAGCGTGGTGATATCAGCAGGTTTCCTCTCCCCCAATTCCTTTCCTAATGTAAGTTGCAGTAAGATGCAGTTAGCAAAATCTGTGGCCGACGAGACTTAACTGGAACAATTTACCTTTGAGGAAACTTCAGCTGTGCTGGGGAAATACTGAAGGAGAAATGGCAGGTTCTGGAGGCATCTGATATGCAATTCTTCACTGGAGGAGAAAGAGAGAGAATCTTCTATCAGATGTGCTAAGGCAGAGCTTTCCAAACTGTGTGTTGCGACACTTTAGTGTGTCAGCTGCAGTGTGCAGGTGTGTTGTGGAATTGCTCCCCACGCTCCTCCCTAGACTGTAAAAGGGTTAGTTTAACCCAGGGGTCAGCAAACTTTTTCAGCAGGGGGCCGGTCCACTGTCCCTCAGACCTTGTGGTGGGCCGGACTATATTTGGAAAAAAAAAATGAACTAATTCCTACGCCCCACAAATAACCCAGAGATGCATTTTAAATAAAAGGACACATTCCACTCATGTAAAAACATGTTGATTCCCGGACCGTCTGCAGGCTGGATTTAGAAGGCGATTGGGCTGGATGCGGCCCCTGGGCCTTAGTGTGCCTACCCATGGTTTAACCTCTGGTTTGCTAGTAAAACTGAATTACTGTGTCGCGCAAAATGATGTCTTTCTAAAATGTGTGTCACCAACACGAAAAGTTTGGAAAGCTCTGTGTTAAGGGATTAGCTATCCCTCTGAAGGTGCTTTTTGGCTGTCACCACAACCAGGTGGGATTCAACCAGCAAATTCAGGGTTTGCAAATACAGCTGGCTTGGTGCTCTTGTGCAACAAACCTGCTGCTCCCACCTTATCCTTGTGTGATAAGGAAAGTACGGGAAAATACTCTGGAAAGTATGGGATAACACTTGCTCAATGCAACATCGTCTAACCTCTCCACAAACTAATCCGAATGAATGCTTAATAAATAACAGACATCATCTAACCTCTCTATCTCAGTAAGTGCCAGCAACCCACCATTTTGGGAAGTCAAAGAATGATGGACTTCATTGGATTATAGCCAACGTTAGTCCAACTCAAAATAGACCCACAGGAGCAACCAAAGTCCATTAATTTCAGTGGTCCTACTCTGAGTAAAACGCCAAGGCCAACCTCTTCTTACCTTTGCAACTTATTTCTAGCCCTGAAAACAAAGAAGAGATTCAGATTTGGGTCACAAGCCAGCTTCAGGGATGCTTCTGTCTTGTTTTCAGACAGGATATTGAGCAGCGTCAGCTGAAGGAATAAGCAGGAGAAGAGAAAAGACAACATGTGGATGTGTTCACATGGAATCTAACAGAAGCATTGCAAGGTCTTGTTACTCTTTAATGCTCGTAACATTTCACACTGATGACTGTTTCAGAAATTCAGCCCGGTCAACATCCTGTGGCACACCCTGTGCTGATGGTGCTCTCTCTCACAAACCTATGATGGCCCGGAGGAAGGGCATCTCAATCCGACATCACAGTGATTTCAGTATTCCAGCTTTCTTTGACCCACCATAATCACAGAAATCAAGCATGTGTCTGCAACTTTCTGGGATGCACAGAACTCCTGTATTCCTCACGATGTCCAATTTATGTGACACCATTTAATCCAGATTTTTTTTAAGCAAACAAACAAACAAACAAACCAACAAACCCTGCTGCCAATGGCCCACTGGCAATATCAAGGCCCCATCTGAAAACACCCTTATTTGATGTTGCTGCTGTAATATTTTAATGTTGTTAGGTTCTTCTTCTTCTTTTTGCTGTTTAGCGTATACTGTTTGTTGTTTTTGTCCGTGGAGTTTTCTTGGCAGAGATACTGGAGTGGCTTGCCGGTTCCCGCTCCAGGTGGGTCACGTTTAGTGAAAACTCTCTACTATGACCTGTCCGTCTTGGGTGGCCCTGCACGGCATAGCTCATAGCTTTTCTGAGTTATTCAAGCCCCTTCGCCACGACAAGGCAGTGATCCATGAAGGAGAAGACAGGAGTGTCTTGCATTCTCTGGTCCATGGGGTCATGAAGAGTCGGACATGACTAAATGACTAAACAACAACAGTATACTGTTTGACTGACTACTTTGAGAATAAGTACCTTAGGTTGGGAGGATAGTTTTTTCCTGAAACCCTTTTTTAAAAAAAACAACCCCAAAATAAAACAACAAATGAATGAATGAATGAATGAATTAATTAATAACAATAATTCTATTATTTATACCCTGCCCATGTGATTCCCCAGCCACTCTGGGCAGCTTCCCAGCACATATAAAACACAATGAAACATCAGAAAATAAGAACTTTCCGTTACTGGGGATTGTTTGCTTTATTTCTGGCAAACCACTTAGAGGTTCTGTTTACAACTGAGCAGTAAATTAATTTTGTTAAATAAATATAAAATACCTTAAGGCTGAAAGGGAGACCATGATGCCTCAGGTAACCTAAGGAATGTTTTACTTCTGCTGTGAGTTCCAAAGGGCCACGCAGCTCAAAGCCGGTGAGGACCTCCACAGTGACAGCCACACTTTCGTTATTAAATAGCCCTTGAAATGCTGCTTTGGCTTTGTTTTCTGAAATACAACAAAATGAAAAATGTCCACCACCATTGTCCAGTGTATGGCTTAAGGCTACACAACGTGCTTCTTTTTTTCGAGAATTTTTAGGGCCCGATGGTTTTTTTTTAGAACAGGGTGTGGCCCATTGGCTCCACACGTTTCTGCACGCTGCTTTGAAATGGGTACCTGCCAATCACCTGGTGTCACTGTGACCGCAGGTAACTCAAAGGAAAGGATCAGGAGCTTTCTCCAAGCCTTGGTTCCCCCGGTATTGTTGGACCACAACACCCATCATCCCTCGCCACCACTCCTGCTGGCTGGGGATGATGGGAGTTGTAGTTCAATAACATCGGGGGAACCAAGGCTGAGAAAGGCTGCAGGACATGGGCAACATTGACTGTACCTAGTTTCTGTAGGAAGAAGGTCAAATTGATTGCTGCGGGGTATCTGGATGTTATCACCGTCGTAACATTATGCAGACTGCAGCAAAAGGTGTTGCGTTGCTGCTTTACACGGATGGAGTTAGTGGTATAGGTAATAAGCGTTTGTCCACTCACGGTCTGGATCCACCTTTCTTGAGTGGTATTAACTTCAGAGGACATTATCACCTAAGAGAGATACGTGCCTTAGAAGCAACTCAAGAATCATGAAATGTTCAGCTCCAGCAAAGAAAAGGAAGTGTCTGATTAGTGAAATTATCTTTCAATTTAGCTCTGCACTCATAAGGCAGTTGTGGACTTATCAGTCCATTTTACCATATTTTTCCTTGTATAAAATGGCCCGTTTTTTTAGAAACCCAAAATTAAGAACTCAGTATTTCTTGAGTTGTTGAACTTTTTTCGACAATCACCCACTAGGCGACGCCACTGCATTCATTATCCACATATAAGATGACCCCAAATTTTTGCCTGATTTTTTTTAAGCAAAACCCAACATTATACACAGAAAGATATGGTAAATGAAGAACGACAAGAATGACCATGCATACCTGGATGTTTTCTGGGATATATGAGCGTAGCAACCACGACCATTTGTGATTAAAGTTCCCTGTTAAATTTATCCTCCTTTCAACGGCTTGTATTTGCCCTCTAACAATTATCCAGCATGAACCATACTGAATCTTCACTCTCAGGTTCTTAGCATCCACCAGCCCAGCCACAGCCTGTATGGAAAAAAGCATATGTGTTATGAAAAGGATGGAGTTTTCATTTCCCATTTGATATATAATGAATTAGGGGGAGGGATGTTTAAAATAACTTTTGTAAAAAACACACACAACCAGAAGCTTTTCTATTACAAATTGTAGGTACCAACATTCCAAAAGACCAGAAAAGACCATGTATGCGACAACAGCTGCACAGATGTTACTGGCCCAGAGATGGAATCTACCAGAGAGGAATGGCAAACCAAGCTGTTGGGACTATGCTGAAATGGCAAAACTGACTAGAAAGCACAGGAACCAAGAAGACCAAAACTTCAACAGTGAATGGGAAAAATTTATAAATTATCTAGGAGACCACTGTAAGCAGATGAAAACATTACCAGGATTTTAATAACACTTGTAATGCAGTGAATATTATGGAGAAATACAAATATGGATTATGAAATAATATGCAGTTGAGAGGGTGTACAATAGGACCCATGAATAGAGAAAGTGGGAAGTTCAGAGATTTGGAGAAATCTCTAAATGTGGATATGTAATTTGAATTGTTATAATTTTATATTTGTAAAACCAAATAAAAAATATTATAAAAAAGAAAAGGATGGGGTTTTTTACATCTCTCTCTCTCTCTCTCTCTCTCTCTCTCTCTCTCACACACACACACACACACACACACACACACCACACACTGTGGTTTGTTGGTTTCTTTGCAATTTTAGCGGATTTAAAGGATGTCAGGTCACATCCACACCAGACATTTACTGCACATTTAAAGCAATAGGCTTCCCCAAAGAAGTCTGGGAGCTTTAGTTTACCCCTCACAGAGCCACTTCACCTCCCATGATTCTTTGAATGGTGAGGATGTGACCTGATTTGTACAAGGCAGCCAAGTTAGGCTGCTGGACAAGCATGTCTATACACAAACAAACAAAACCCCTACCTGCAACTCTATCCTGTCTTCTATCCACAGTGCTTGCAAAGTTTCTAGATTATGTGTGAGCCTGTAGTCAAGAGAGATGTGGTCCACCTTCTGTGTAAAGCTCAGTTCTTCTGCGATCTAGGTTTTTTAAAAAAGAGGGGGGAAGGAGAAACGCATTAGTAATATGGGTTGTGTGCCCTGAACAAACCCTTTTGCTGAAATTAGAAGTCAGCTGGAAGAGAAATGGGGCCAACCCCAGACATTTTGCTGCTTGAGGCAAAAGACCAGTTAACATATTCCAGTGGTCTTCAATTAGTCCAGACCTGAGGCCCAAGCTGCAACATGGGACCCACTTTCACATGTGATTGATAATTAAAAGTGCTAATAAATGTGTACTAAAGGTAAAGGGACCCCTGACCATTAGGTCCAGTCGTGGCCGACTCTGGGGTTGTGGCGCTCATCTTGCTTTATTGGCCGAGGGAGCCGGCGTACAGCTTCCGGGTCATGTGGCCAGCATGACTAAGCCACTTCTGGAGAACCAGAGCAGCGCACGGAAACACCGTTTACCTTCCTGCCAGAGCAGTACCTATTTATCTACTTGCACTCACTTTGACATGCTTTCGAACTGCTAGGTGGGCAGGAGCTGGGACCGAACAACGGGAGCTCACCCCGTCGTGGGGATTCGAACCACCGACCTTCTGATCAGCAAGTCCTAGGCTCTGTGGTTTAACCCACAGCACCACCCACGTCCCTATGTGCACTACTAATCCTAAAAGGCAACCCACATAGTAGTATATGCAGTGTTTCCTTAGTTTTACTGCCAAATGAAAACTAGTCCTGCAATAAGGCAGGAGAAAGACCTGAGCATGTGGTTGGCCAGATCTATGTATTTCATTAAAAAAAAGCCTCCGTTTTGAGTGTTACGCTTCTGATTTGAATGCCACACTTCTGTTTTGAGTGTTACGCTGAGGTCTGTCTGTTTTTGCTATTTATTTTGCACTTTTGTGGCTCTTTTTGTTTTGTTTTTGTGACTGTGCGGAACCCAGTTCAGCTATTGATTGATTGTGTGGCTGCAGTACATTGTTTATTGCTTTCACTTTATGGGTCAATGGTCTTGTTAGATAGCAAAATCCATGTTAAGTTGCTGTTTTAGGGGTTGTTTTTAAAACTCTGGAACGGATTAATCCATTTTGCATTACTTTCTACGGGAAAGTTACAGATAGGTAGCCGTGTTGGTCTGCCATAGTCAAAATAAAAAAAATTCCTTCCAGTAGCACCTTAAAGACCAACTAAGTTAGTTCTTGGTATGAGCTTTCGTGTGCATGCACACTTCTTCAGATACACTGAAACAGAAGTTGCCAGATCCTTCTCCCAGGACATTCTATACAAGATCTCAAAGTAGCTGTTTTACTACAAAGGAATTTCAGAAATAGACTGGAAAGAGAAGCTGCTGAATTGCAACTCATTACCAAACTTAAAACCATGGAGAGACTTGCTCTGAACAAAGACATTGGATTCTTATCTCATTATACATGACTAAGCCATTTTTCACCTTCTCACCCCTTGCCTTTTCCTGTAAGACCTATTGCAGTCGTTAAGAGTCGTCAACAGGCTCATCTCAGCTATCTGCCAATCTCCCATTCCCACCACCCTTCTGAGTAATACCCCTCCCCACCTTCTCACTATATAGAAGGATCTGGCAACTTCTGTTTCAGTGTATCTGAAGAAGTGTGCATGCACACGAAAGCTCATACCAAGAACTAACTTAGTTGGTCTTTAAGGTGCTACTGGAAGGAATTTTTTTATTTTTTCTACGGGAAAGCGCACCTTGGTTTGAGAACCCTTTGGTTTTGGAATGAAGTTCTGGAATGGATTAACTTTGAGAACCAAGGGACCATTGTAATGGTTTTTATATGTTGTTTTCACTAATAGATGCATTTTAAGGCACACTTTTGCTTAATACCTTTTAAACGTGCTGGGTGTGTGTGTGTTATTGTTTTATTATTGTTTTAACTATTTATTTTGTGCTTTTATCCTGTATTTTTATCTTGTCAGCCGCCCTGAGATCTTTGGATAAAGGGCAGTATATAAATTATTATTATTATTATTATTATTATTATTATTATTATTATTATTATAGTATACATTATTTGGATATACGCTACTAAAAGGGAGGTGCGGTTACCTGCTTGCCGTCAACGCTGAACTGAAGCCACCTCTTACAAATGGTGCCATTCTTTTCTGAAATTAAATCCACTACCGTCCTGGCAGGTATGCCCAAACGGAGGCTGCTTTTGATATTATGGGTCAGCAACGCATGCAGCTCTTGTCTGGTCTGTGAGAAATTGTATCAAAGAAGATCAGGTGAGGAGTGTGGGAAAGGCCCATTTGCCTGCTGTCCTGGGCATGGGACTGGCCACAGTGAAGAGACACAGGAGGCCTGCAGTAAAATGTTGCAGCATGGAGGGCTCCCATTCCAGGTTCCAACCTGCCAGCCATATCACCTTCCAAAGATATCCCATGCCATTTCCCTCTCCCTTCCAGGTTTCTTCCCCCCACTTCCTTTCAGGTGGGTGTAGTCTACTGCGGATGCCCCTTTTGTAACCATCTGTAGCTCCCCATTGGCTTTACTTGCACATGATGCTAAGACATAGTTTGTTTTAACCATGGCTTGTTCAACAAACTACAAGCCGTCGCACAGATAAGCAAATGAGCCACGTATCTATCCCCACCAAAGGTTTGGCTAGATCTACACAGCTAAAAAAACAACAATGCTCCGAAAACGCTCTGCAAAAAACCATTGTGAAACTCACAATTGAAAATATCACTGAGTTGTGATTTCAACTCTGGTGTCACATTTATAACGCTGTATTTTGACTAATGTAACTGACTCTTTGGTTCGTTTCTCACCTGCCTTGCACCTTTTTAGCTTAGTAAGTGTCTGGGGAGGTACAGCAAATAGAAAAACAATCACTTAACATGTCAACTTGATTACTTACAGCCATTGCTTTTAAAACGAGGAATCCATGTAAACTATTTTCACCTGCAGTAAACAATACTTGAGAATCCAGGTACGTTTTGTTGATTAAAATATGCCCTGACCCATCTATTTTCACCGGGACTCCAAGATCCTGCCGTGAAATAAAATATTCAAGTTAGCTTCATAAAAAAGGGGGTTTAATAAAAGTGTCTTAACATGGCCTGAAGCTGGTTCATGGAGTTTTACTGCATGAGAAGATGGAAGCCAACTACTCTTCCTCCTAAATCTCCAATGGCATGGAATTTATGTGTAAGCGATTCAAAGTGGAACTGTGCAATGTGTCATCATTGGCTGGATTGTGCCTTCCACTTCTCTAAAGAGGGGGAAGAGCCATGGCTCAGTGATAAGAGCATCTGCATTGCATTCAGAAGGCCCTACTGCCAATCCTTGACATCTCCAGGTAGGCTTGGGAGAACCCACTGTCCGAAACCCTGAAACTCCCCATCGATGTACAGACCTAAATAGACCAATGGTCTGGCAATATAAGGCAGCTTCTTATGTTCCGAGGAAGGGTTGCAGCTCAGTGGCAGATCATATGCTTCGCATGCAGAAGGTCACAGGTTCAATCTCCAGAGTCTCCAGGTAAAGCTATGAGAAAGCTCAGAAAGACATGGGAAAGACCTCTTCCTAGGACCCCAGAGAACTGCTGCCAGTCCTGGAGAAGATGAACAAACAGGCTGACCTCATATAAGTCAGCTTCCAAATTCATGCAAAAGACTTAATCTGGATCTTCCAGGTTTGGAATCTGGCAACAAGTCCTCCTCGTCTTTAGAAATGTCTTTAGGGATTACGGCTTGGATTTGTTCTGTTTTTCATTGTGTGTGTCTACAGATGGAGCATCTGCATCATAATGAAATGGAGCATCTTTTCAAAAGGGGACATCCTTTTCCATGGCAGGCAGTACCTGTATTGCTTTGCGGTTGTTCTCTACTGATCCTTGCCGTTGGAATTGGTTCTCTGCATGAAAGGCCAAATTGGCTTGGAGTTGACGAGGGTTTGACTCAAGGTCTAAGCTAATGTCATGCCTGATCTGTTTTCCCACAATTTACCGACAGCTCATTTTCTTCTGGGATCCCTCTTGGGGTGACAGACCATGTGGCACTTCAGTTTCTAAAGTGACCTTAGCCTGGCACTTGATCCTCACTTCAAAGTGAGGGCACTCCCTGGCACCCATCTGTCTGAACGGATCCAGTCAACGGTGAGATGCAGAATGCATTTCACAGCCTGTAAAACCCATTTGGAGGCTACTGTATCACTGTCAAACGGTCTTCTTCCTGGGTACGTCTTGAGGAACAAAAATGATTTCATTTCAAATGCAGGGATCAACAGTTTGTAATTCTGTTCCTCTGGCCAAATTTCCCACAGATTTTTTTTTTTTAAAAATCTAACAGTGATTATGCAGGTGAGCTGCCGTGAGACTCTTAAAAAACAGACTTAAAAGCTGCAGCTTTAAAGAGGGTATGTTTGATCAGAGAAGTGGCTAGGGCTAGGAGAAAGACTTTATCCTATTTGCATTTAAAGCCAAATCTATCAAATTCATGCTTCCTATATATACATGAGGACCGAAATATAACTATTGTCAGGGAACTGACATCAGAGCGAGAGGCGAAGGAGAGGCTCCCAGATTCTGCAGGGGAAGGACCCAGCACCAGGGGGAGATGCAGCTCAGTAGAGGAGGAAGGAAATCGGCGTAACACCAGGGATCAAGGGGGGCAAATGGGGGAAGCAGAAGGAGAGCTCTGGGATTCTTCTCTGGACATCAGTGAGGAGAGCACAGGTCCTCCACTACCCACGCCCTCCCTGCGCAGAAGACTCCCGCACAGTGAGAGGCAGAGACGACTGGGAGTCAGGCAGCTTTTATGCTGGAAAAGATTTAAGAAACGCCCACAGACAGATTCTGCTAGCGACTGAGGCAGCCACGCTAAGATGGGCTGTGCAGTCAGGACGGTTTAACCAAGGCAATTAAGCCTAGAACGGCAACAGTTTACGCACGAGTAACTCAAACCCATTACAACCATCAATCAAGATTCAAAATGTGATTTAATCTGCTGGCATCTGTACACAGGCAAGACCTTTCCCTCCTCCTCTTCCTTTTATTGTTCAACACAAGTTGGGTTTTTATACACAATTCATAACTTTATAATGGTATTTGCTTCATTTCAAAGCCAATGGCAGGCACAGCCATCCCCTGACTGGTTGTCAAGTAAGCAGGCAGGCAGGTGGGTCCTGGCTGAGGTCAGACTGAGGTTATTGGGGCCCGAATGGGCCAACCTCCTGCACTGGTGCCATCCCTGGCAATCTCCTGTCTCACATTACCATCCACTGTGCTTCTCCAGGGATGGAATAATGTAGTGGGTCTCAACCTGTGGGTCTCCAGATGTTGTTGGACTACAACTTCCATCATCTCTGAACTCTGGCCTTGTTAGCTAGGGGTGATGGGAGCTGTAGTTCAACAACATCTGGGGACCCACAGGTTGAGAAAGGCTGGCCTAATGCAATATTTGTAATATAAATGCAAATAAAGACCAACACTTGTGCCATTGAGTGAATGGCAGGGTCTGCCTTTAGGTGTAAGACAGCTCTCTCTCTTTTTTTTAAAGCTCAGATTGATTATCTGAAAGAATAATCAAGCCAGTTTCTAGAGTCCCATGCTTTGATTTAGAACCAGAAAGGAACCAGGTACGACCTGCAAAACTGTACAATCTGTTTCCATCTCCAGGGCCCATTCAGTCTGGTTCCGGGGTCTGATTTCTCCTTGTGCTTCAAGCTTGCAGTTTCCGTTGTGCAGCAACAGAAGTCCGTTGAGGATGGAGCCATTTGTCATGGAAAGATGGAGTGAGTTGTCCGGAGGCAGCCCTAGATCGTAGAGGTAGGGGAAAGAGTGACCCAGCGATCCTTGCATGGTATATTTGTCTACAGAAGACACCTCCAGCTGCACATCAGCTGTTTTGCCATCACACCAGAAGTGTGTTGCTAAACTGACATTGTAGATGTTCATGAGGAACGAACCCCTGGAGACTAGTTTCTGGGGTAACTCCATTTTCTAGGAAAGAGAAAAGACAGGGGAGAGCTCGGTTTAGTCTTAACCTATGTAGAATCTATTCTGCAGAGCACGAGTTGCCAACCTTCTACACCCCCGGGGAATTTCGGATATTTGAGGGAGTACTGTGGGTGCCACTCTCACTTTTTGCCCCTCTCCCAGATCAGCCTCGCCCTCCCCCCAATCAGGAGAGAAACTGTAGATGCATGTTTTGCTCTTCCAAGGGAGAGAGCTAGGTAGGTGTGGGTGGGTTTTAAAATCCTCATGGGCACCAAGGGAAGACCTCAAGGGCACCATGAGGGGCCTGCTGGTGACCCCAACTCTAGAAAATATGCTCCAACCCATCAGTTGGGGTGGCGATAGTAAATAATCACCTCCAGAAGGTCACATTTATTTAGAAGAATAACTTTCCATTCTGCGGCTGTGACTTCACCCTCTGAATTCACTTCTCCATTGCCTGTTAACTTGCATTTCCCAAGTGTGGCCTCCAGGAGGCCTCTGTACTCATCCCCTTTCACAGCAGCTGCTTTTATCCTGTTCTCCTGGGCAAGGCCCAGAGAGCTGAGGTAAGGCCAGGCATGCCTGAGGCCAATTTCCAAACTGTGCTGAGGGTTGCAGGCAGCGTGGATACGGAACTGAGCAAAGGTGGCGTTGGAAATGACCTCTCCAATCACGTCGGCTGTGCAGTTGGCAGTCCCCACTGACCCGCTGAGCAAAACTCTCGTCGGTGCCTAAAACAGAGAAGAACGAGGCTGTTGGCTTGCTGCAACCAGCGGGCAGCATGCTTTTTTTTTAATAAAATTTTTATTGGTTTTACAAAATTTTTTAAAGACAAACAAACCCTTAAAAAGACATACAAACACGTATAGTTTCATAACATTTTTTCATAAACCTCTTTTCCGAGACTCCCCCATACCCCCCTTTCTGCATCCCAATGTCCATAATTTTTTTTTTGCAACTTCTAAATATTCCTTTCCAACCTCTGTCATCTTAATCTTGTCTATAATCTGATCTTATATCACTGTATCCCTTTTTTTCCTAAAAACCTCGACATTCTAGCATTCATCAAGTTTATAGTAGTCCTTAAGATAGCTTTTAAATTTTTTCCATTCTTCTTCCGCCGTCTCTTTTCCCTGATCACGGATTCTGCCTGTCATCTCAGCCAATGTCATATAGTCCATCACTTTCATCTGCCATTCTTCCAGAGTGGGTAGATCTTGTGTCTTCCAATACTTTGCGATGAGTATTCTTGCTGCTGTTGTAGCATATATAAAGAAAGTTCTGTCCCTCTTTGACACCAATTGGCCGACAATGCCCAAGAGAAAGGCCTCCGGTTTTTTAAGGAAAGTACATTTAAGTACCTTTTTCATTTCATTGTAAATCATTTCCCAGAAAGCCTTAATCTTCGGGCATGTCCACCAAAGGTGATAGAAAGTACCTTCGGTCTCTTTACATTTCCAACACTTGTTATCAGGCAAATGATAAATTTTTGCTAGCTTGACTGGGGTCATGTACCACCTGTAAACCATTTTCATAATGTTTTCCTTTAGGGCATTACATGCCGTGAATTTAATACCAGTGTTCCACAACCATTCCCAGTCAGCAGACATAATATTATGACCAATGTCCTGTGCCCACTTAATCATAGCTGATTTAACTGTTTCATCTTGAGTATTCCATTTCAGCAGCAAGTTATACATTCTTGATAAATTCTTAGTATTGGGTTCTAACAATTCAGTCTCTAATTTTGATTTTTCCACCTGAAAGCCAATTTTCCTATCCTGTTTGAAAAACTCCATTATTTGATGATATTGAAACCAATTTTGTACTTTATGTTTCATTTTCTCATGACTTTGTAATTTCAATTTATCTCCCTCCTGTTCCAAAATTTCCCAATACTTCGGCCATCCGACCTCCATATTGAGTTTCTTCACTGCCTTAGCCTCCACGGGAGACACCTCCAGCGGGCAGCATGCTGATCTGGAAAGATGCGCTGTTGCCTTCTGCCATGCACATTCTAAAAGCGGGGGTGAAATCTGGCCCCCCATGCCCATTGATACGGCCCTTGAAACTGTTAGTTTCTGTTTGCCACTGACCAGCTGCTTGGAGTCACAGGACTCTGTTTACATTCCTGGGATTCCATACTATTGGAAGTCTCATGGGAGACGGATGTGACGTTACTGGTTTCCTGTTTCCTTTGTTCCTTTGTTCAGTTGCTCTCTGCTTTCATAGAGAGAGTATGTATTTTCTGACTGCGTAGCTTGGAAATAAAACTCTTTACAATGTAGCCCAAACCTCTTGTCTCTTCCCTGTGCTGGGAACTCTGCTTAATGGATGGAAACGTGCCTTGGAGCCTCATCAAAGGCTCAAGGTCGTTAATTATTCGTCGGAGGCGATTCCAGAGACTCGGCCGGAAAATGGAGCTTTATCAGCTCGGCCGAGTGGAGATTCCGACAGAAACTCCCTGATGTTGATTCCTATTCTAAGTGATTTTGCCTGTCCTTGCACTCTGATCACACCTCTTGCTTGCCTGGACAGAGGACAGAGAGGTGGACGTCTGTGGAACAGGCAGGTATGCAGTACACATGAAGAGGCCCAGCAAAAAAGGCCTTTCATGTTCTGGCTAGCAGAAGCTCTGAAGAAGCAAAAGATGCCCTCGCGATTGGGACATGCTTCTTTCTACCTGGAAAGAGGGGCAATGGCTGTGAACGGCGAGGCTCCATGCTGCGCCAGGCTTCCTTCCGAACCGTCCCACGCCTGAAAGCCTGCACAGCCCGCTCATCAGTCCCAAGCTCATGTCCGCTCCGTTCCCCAACTGGGCGACTCCATGTAACCAGTTCCTGGCTGGGAAGCCGGCCTTAGTCCATGCTGGGACACGGTGGCTGAGCAGCCAATCCACCTCCAGTCTGGGTCCCCAAGCACCCATCGCTACCATTTGCATTGGCTTCCCATCCACAGTGCAGTTAATTTGGGCTCTTATGGAAAACACATCAAACACCAAAATCCCATTGCTTTGCACCTCTTCTGGCACAGACGTTCCTCTCTGTTCCTGCTCCTCCCAGTGCTGTAACCACACCCAAGTGATCTCTGGCAGGCTGCTCTGCAGCAGGAATTGCCCGCTCACGATGAGGCAGTTTGGACTGCTTTCCATGTCTAGCTTACAAATGAAGCACATTTCCCGGGTTTCACCTGTCACTGCCAGAGAGAACCTCCTGCTGCCTTGGCTTCTAGGGCAACCCCACACTTTGGGGTGCTACTCCACTGCAGCCAGGAAGGAGCCCTCACATTTTGCTCTCAGTTTAAGCAGCCCGAGCCCTTGGTTGCTTGAAGATCTCACGTTGCCTTCATAAATGCATTTATTTGTACCGTAGACCCCTCTCACCTCTGCTGTGAGCATCAAACTGGGGATGTGTGGGTTCGCCAAGGAGACAAACCTACGCCACTTTAACAGGGGTTCTGCTGTCACTTCTAATTCAGAACGAACCCCCCACCCATCTGTGGTGAGATTAAACACAGCCATACACTTATTACCCATTGGGTTAACAAGTGTTTTAACCTGTGAACTCCCTGGGATGTTGAGTGAGCAGAGATACTTGAAAGTCTGCACCCAGAGGCCGTTCAATTCATATTGATCTCCATGCCTTAAACAACCCCCAATGCTCAGACTCTCTTTCCTGCAGCTGAGCCTCCAGAGAGTGCAATGCTGTTGACCAAGCTTTGAGAATGAACCTTGTACCTCCACTGAGTGATTTGCAACCTCTCCGTGACAATGGCCAGAAAGCTGGTGAGATGTGGATTCTCCGTCACACTGGACCTGCAGAATATCAGTAAAAAATTAGTAAATTATCTAATGGCTGCAGAAATGTGGAGAATGGAATTTAAGGTTGGAAAAATAAGAAACCGAGAGAACTGATATTGGCAGGTCTGCCCATCCCTGGTAAACACACCCACTCTCACACAAAGCTAAAATGAAATATACCGTATTTTTTGCACCATAACACTCACTTTTTTCCTCCTAGAAAGTAAGGGGAAATGTCTGTGCGTGTTATGGAGGGAATGCCTGTGGGTGGCGGGGGGGATCTGCTGCCTTTGTGAGCAGAGGATCCATGGTTCCCCTTCCTTCCCTCCTCCGTGGTTACAAAGCAAGGATCCACATGGATCCTCAGGATTTTTGCATTGGGCTACTCCAAACTCACTGTCAGATCACATGTCTGTGGCCACAGCATGAACCACAAAAATCATATATCCACTATTTCGTTTAGAAATTTTTTTTTCTTGTTTTCCTCCTCTAAAAACTATGTGCGTGTTATGGTCTGGTGCGTGTTATAGAGCGAAAAATACGGTAATTGCAGCAATGAGATACTTCGTTTTCTTTGCTGCAGCTCAACATTTCACAACGCTTGACTTCGGTGTCCACCCAATACTATTATTTGTCTTGCTGCCTGCTATTTAACCTAAGTCACATAGCTTACAGAACCATTTACAAATCTTACGTTCATTCCAATGTAAAGGGACCCCTGACCATTAGGTCCAGTCGCGGACAATTCTGGGGTTGTGGCGCTCATCTCGCTTTACTGGCCGAGGGAGCCAGCGTTTGTCTGCAGAGAGCTTCTGGGTCATGTGGCCGGCATGACTACGCCGCTTCTGGCAAACCAGAGCAGTGCACGGAAACGCCATTTAACTTCCCGCTGGAGTGGTACCTATTTATCTACTTGCACTTTGAAGTGCTTTTGAACTACTAGGTTGGCAGGAGCAGGGACCGAGCAACAGGAGCTCACCCCGTCACGGGGATTTGAACCACTGACCTTCTGATTGGCAAGTCCTAGGCTCTGTGGTTTAGACCACAGCACCACCCGCATTTACAAATCTTACGTTCATTCCAGTGTAAGGACGCGCCAAAACAATGCAAAAGAAGTCATTATTTTGGTATCATTTGCAGACTTAACAAACCAGCAATGTGGTCAACTAACCCGTACTAATGGTGGAATGGTGTGAATCAGGAGTCCCACATCATGGTAAAGGAAAAGGGAAAACCCTGAGGTGCTATTGGTGCCTTGCTTCTCCAATTCAATCTTGAATTCTTCTTCACCAGCCTGGGCTGCCACTCTCATTGCCATCTTCTCGCTGAAATTCTAACCAGAGGGAAAAGGCTGATGTGCAGAGAAGGACCAGGCATCTTAGTGGGCAATAATACTATGCTAAACAATACTTAGCCTTTCAGCCACCCCACCCCCCGTGAACTGCCTTTCATCTGCCGGCATTCCAAAAATGGTCACAGAAACTACACATCTTTGTACCCAAAGTGTTTTTGCCTGCCTGGAATGAGTGCATGAACTTTGATCAAGCCTCTTGCTTCCCTGGGTGGAGGATGGAGAGGGGTCCCTGAAGAAAGTAGTCTACTGTACCAAAGTAATATTTACATTGGTGGCTCCACCCGCTTTTGCCTCTGGCTCCAGCCACCACTGGAATGTGACCCCCAGAAGGGAATGTTGCTCTTGGGCTATTCTAAACAAACTTTAGAACCCCTGTTCTAAAGTCGTCGAGTTATGCGCTGTTATGTACTGAGTTGAGTAGGATCCAAAATGCAGCAGTCTGATTGGTCCTAGAACAATAGGACCCAGAATGCAGCAGTCTGACTGGTCCACAGGAGCCACCCAATCCAGCTCCAGGTGGAAGTGAATCAGCAACCTAATTGGTCTACAGGAGAATCCCGGAATTAGCCAATCACGTGGGGCCCATTGTGTAAATAATGTAAATAAAGCAGACATTCTGGGGGAACTTCCATTCCTCCTCACCACTATGAGCTGAATAAAGAGCATGAAATCCATTCTCGACTCTGAATATATTTCATGCACTAAGCTAGCAATTGTGTATGGGGACTTTCCAAAAATTCATATTCCAAAAATTTGGTCACCCCAATACCCAGGGATAGCCAGGGAAGGAGAAGCCCAACCCCTGGAGGGGAAAGGGGAGTTCATTGCCGCTGTTCTCTGGACAGGTTTAGAAGCCCTCCAGAAGAACTCACTCAATATATCAGAGAAAGGCAGGATGTGAGGAGGTGGGACTTCCTGTCTTTGAGGCAACATTTGGTTTATAAGCAACCCCTCTCTCTAGCCAAGCAAACAAAAGGCATTTCAGGGGCACATTCCAGCCAGGCAAAAGCCCCCAAGGACGGCATGGGGCAAATTCAGCCTGGGGAGGGGCATGGCCCAGAAAAGGTCCTGAGGGCCAGAAAGAGAGATCCGGAGGGCCACTTTGGACTGGAGGTTCCCAACCCCCAGTCAACACCATTGTTCTCCTTACTTGGTAATGGCAGGTAGACTCTATGCTGAAAGGGATTCCATGATTCTTCAGCTCTGGAATGTTGTGGCTGAAATTTGCAATGATCTGGGCTTGAAGGGTTTCCGAGGGCCGCCGCTCGGCTCCAGCTGCTGCAGCCATCTTTCTGCTACTGCCTTGCAGCTTCAGAGTTACTGTGCGGTTACTACTGATGTGGCCATACGTGGCCAGGATGCTACTTTCTGTGGGAAGCCGAAGACAAAGAGGGAGATTAAGCAAAGCACATTGGATGCATAGAGACACATATACAGACATGAGTCAGGGCCAACGGGTAGCTTGCTTTGGGGTTTTGATAGGTGATTAGTTGTAAAGGCACATTCTGAGTCTTCAGAAGCTCATGGGAGGGAAATCCTTTCCTTGTTGAGGGCCACATTTTCTTTGGGGTGTGCTGTCAATGGAAGCATGCTGGTGGGGGGTAGGACTAAAACAAGAGGTGAGAATGGCCCAAGTCAAAAGTGGGTCAGATACCCCTTCTATCCCCCTTTGTCTGCCATTCCCTTTCTGCCTGTTTCCTGCCATCCACCTCAAATTCCCCTAAGGGCCATGCCATGTTCCAACAGAGCAGGGATACTAAATCATATGGGGAATTCAAATGCTGCCCTCCAGACTCTCCTCAGGCTAACACCCTTTACTAGCTCTGCTTCACATTCTCCTTGAGGGTTTTTGCCTTGCTGGAATGGGCCTTTGAACTCTGAAAATGCTACCACCATGCCCTAGACATCATGCCCCTATGTGAAAAACAAGTAAGCTATTGCTATTTTGGTTTTGTGATGCAAGCCTATAGGATTTCAGGAGATTTGTAAATTCGCAATCACAATCTGGATTTGGACCCAGGGCAGCTTGGAATGGGTCTGGATTGGGTCCAATGCAGATTTACAAATCTGGGCCACAAATTGGCTCCAAATGTTTGTGCGTGTCCATGCACAGCCCTGCTAGAAGCTACTGCTTCTTTTTTTTTGGAACGGCAAGGAAAGATTTCCTTTGCAGAACTCAGAGCAAGTCAACCCCATTCATTCTTGAATCTGCTCCAAATACTGTTAACAGAAGCATGAAAGCTCATTCTCCTTGAGAGTGGCTGGCAAGGAATTAAACACTCGTTCATATTCAATAGCGCCATTATGCCACTGGAAAACTAGAGAAGACTCTTCAAGGGTAGAGCCTGTACTTTGAAGTTGTAACTAAAAACACCCCTGTACTTTAAAGCTGACTTCAGAACTATTATTTCCCCTCCGCTTTGAGGTTTGGGATTTTTATTCACTGAGATGGCTCCAAGCCAGCTGAAATTACTGGAGTTTTTAAAGAGTCAGCCCCAACCCCAAACCCACACTGTGAATTAAATTGTACCTTAGAACTGAAAGGCAAGGATCAAAGCAAAGGTCTAATGTAAAAAGCAGGCATTGTGGAAACATGGAAACAGCCCATTTCCCCTACATTTGCTCCCCCCCCAAAAGAGTTGTTTTAAAGGAAACTGAACATAAAGGTGGGTCCTTATGAGAGATTCAGGCACTTGCACTTCAAATTCAGTGTCTCAAAAGTGGGATGTTGTTTCATTCTTTCTCTCAAAGAGTCCTGGGAACTCTCGTTTACCCCTCACAGAGTTATAATTCCCAACAACCCTTAAGAAACAAAAGCGCCCAAAATGGAAGGAGATAGAAATTTAGTAGACTGTTTGGAGAAGTGCATGCAGTCACAGAGTACTTCTCAAAGAAAAGGAGCTACTCTTTCCAAATGGCATTCTATTGATCCCGAGAAACAGCCCAGTATTGGGTTGCATTTCATACCTGTGGTATAGAAATTACTGATGTTGTGGGCGGGCATCCCTGAGGCTCCAAGATGCTCCAGAATGATGATATTTGAGATATTAAGATGGAGAGCTCTCGTGTCCACCTGGATACTGGCCAAACCCCTCTGGATTCCTCTTCTGAGCTTGAGTTGCCCTTGGAGTTTTGCCTCTCTTGGGAAAGCCCAGCTACCATTCTGAGTCACAGCCACTGCGATGTTATGAAAGCTCTCATTTCCAAACACGTTTCTGTTCCGGATGTGTGCTCCAAACACTGACTGGTTAATCATGATGTTCATGATGCCTGTTAGACAGAAGGAAGGCATTCCCAAAATGAATACTTACAGCCACATAGACAGTCTGGCCAAGGCTACTTGATCCAGAATGTGACCTGATTCCCCATCCTGTCTTGGATGATGACATGTTCAAATATATAAAAGGATGTCACATAGAGGAGGGAGAAAGGTTGTTTTCTGCTGCTCCAGAGAAGCGGACACGGAGCAATGGATCCAAACTACAAGAAAGAAGATTCCACCTAAACATTCGGAAGAACTTCCTGACAGTAAGAGCTGTTCGACAGTGGAATTTGCTGCCAAGGAGTGTGGTGGAGTCTCCTACTTTGGAGGTCTTTAAGCAGAGGCTTGACAACCATATGTCAGGAGTGCTCTGATGGTGTTTCCTGCTTGGCAGGGGGTTGGACTCGATGGCCCTTGTGGTCTCTTCCAACTCTATGATTCTATGATTCTATGATTCTATGATCCATTGGTCTCTTTGCCTGCACCAGAACAGGACTCTGACTGCAGCCTATCTTGGACCTCAGTCAAGGCCAGACAATGCCCTACCTGCTCAAGAAGGATGAATGCTTGTTCTGAACCTTGCAGTAAAGCAATACCTTCACGGATGTTGTTTTTGTGCTTGAGAGAGCCATCCAGGGAAAGGTCCTGGGGTATGACGTGCTTTAAGCTGAGAACATTGTGGCAGAGACTGCCATGGAGGGTCAGCACCAGACCCCCTTTCTGCTCCTTGGATCCCACAACGCCCAGGTGAAAGGCATTGTGATTCAGCTTCACTGCAGAAGACAGCATAGCTCTGGAGGCAAGAAAGAAGGCAATGCAAGCAGTCAGTAGATATAGCCATAGAAGGACAGCTCAGTGATCTTCACTGCTGAACCACGGCTACCTACAGAAGGGATGGGGAATCTATGGCCTTTGTAAAGGCAAGAGGATAGAGGGAGGGCAGTTGCACTACATGCAGCAGAAGCATGTAACTGGCAAACTGGTTTAATAAGTCAAGGTTCTTGGCTTATCATGACATATAAAGAGACTGCTGGATCAGGCCAATGGCCCATTTAGTTCAGCATCCTGTTCTCACAGTGACCAGCTAGATGCCTGCGGGATGCTTGCAAGCAGGACCTGAGCGCAAAAGCACTCTCCCCATGTGTGATTCCCAGCAGCTGGTATTCCAAGAGCTACCGCCTCCAACCCTGGAGGCACAGCATAGCCATTGTGAGCCAGTAGCCACCAGCAACTTCATCCTCCATGCATTTGTCTAAGCCTATTTTTAAGCCACCCAAGTTGGTGGCCCTCACCAGTGGTGTAACGTGGGTTGCCAGCACCTGGAGCCAGGCGGAGGGGCAGACAGGAGGGAAACGGACAGAGTATGCATGTGCTTTAAACTGGCTAAGGCGTCACCCAGGAAATGATAGCCGCAGAGATAAGAAAAGAGTTGTTGCATTATCTGGAGAGGCCACTTCCTGGTTTGTATAAGGAAGCCATTTTCAACGGATCCCAGTGACGGAAGCATGCAGCTGTATCGAGGTAGCACCGGGTGTCGAAATTTTGCACCCCTAACAAATTTTGCATCTGGGGCAAGCACCCCTGTCACCCCTATGCTGTGCCACTGGCCCTCACTACCTCTTGTGGGAGTAAAATCCATAGTTTTAAATTGTAGCCACGAGCCATGCAAAGAGGTACTGCCCTCTGTCTTGGGCTGGGCATTCCATAGCTGTGGGGCCATGAGAGAAGAGGCCTTGTCCTGTTCCCCATTGTCAGGGAACTGCCATCGGAGCTAGAGGCGGAGGGAAGGCTCCAGCGGGATGGCGGAGAGGGTCCCAGTAGGGAGAGAGGCAGCCCGTCCGCTGGGGAAGGAAATCAGCGTAACACCAGTAGAGAAGGGGGGCAGATGGGGGAATCGGAGAGGAGGCTCCAAGACTCCTCGCCAGAGACCAGCGGAGAGAGTACGGGTACTCCGCTGCCCACACCCTCCCTGCGCAGAAGACTTCCGCGCAGGGAGAGTAGGAGGAGACTTGGCGTCAAGGAACTTTTGTGCTAGAAGAAGTTTAAGAAACGCCCACTGACGGATTCTGCCAGCGACTGAGACAGTCACGATGCTGGAGGCTGTTCAATCAGAAAGGGTTAACCAGGTAACCTCGCCAGGAGTGGCGGCAACTTACGCACGAGCAACCCCTAAAGCCATTACACCCATCAACCTTCCAGCTCTTACTGGCAGGCCAGAGAGCAGATTCAGAGCTGAATAATCTGAGCTCAGGTATAGAACCTATTCTGAGTGCCAAGGCTTAGCTTTTAACAGGTGGAACAGAACAGCAGTGTAATTTCCCAGTGGGGCTCCATAGTTCTGTTATATATTTGAACATCACACCTGATTATCTTATTAGTTTGCTTTGAACCATATTTTGAGTTGTGCTCCCTTATTTATTGTATAACTGATGATGATATTTGGCTACACGATAAAGGTTTGGGCTACAGCCCCAGCTGCTGCTTTCTTTACCTGGTTGGTGACATCTTGCCATTGAACTGCACCCACAAATATCTGAACTGTGTCAGAATTGCCTGTCTTAGGAGAGCGCTCACTCTGATGCTTCCGGCATCCTTCCTCATCTCACCATTGAAGTCCGCCTCCAGCAACACAAGATCCTTTCTGCCGGAGTGAAGGCAAAAGGATCCATTGAGACCATTCCTGCTGTATCGGTTTGTGGTGGCGTGGGCCTAAGGGCAGGAAAAAAACAAAACAAGCAATCCATGGGTCAACTGGGGCGCAGCCCGACCAAGGATAAGTCCCATCCTCCCCCACCCCAAATCTCAAAGCCAAATCTGTCAATTTTTTTGTTTCTCTCAGTTTCTCTTGTTTTCCAAACTTACATTACATTCTCCACATTTTCACATCAGCTTGCAATTTCTTAAAAATAACAACACTTCATGAAATTCATCAGCATTTTAGTGTGAATTTTCCCCAATACATACATTTTTATTGCAATTTTACCCAACATTCATGCAGAGGGCAGGTTGAGATCTAGTATTCATACACTGCAGGTGGGTAGATTTCTATGGAACATAAGTTTCTCATGGGCAGGCTGGCCCTGAGCAGGAGGGGAGACAAGATGGCCTCCAAGCCCCTCTCATTCTGTGATTCTTAGGATTCTGTTACTTTGTCTTCACCCCAGATCAGAGCTGGAGAAAACCCTGAAGACTGACAACTCCAGGATCACTTCAACAAAGCAAAAGATAGGGGGAAAGAGAGGAGAAGACTTAATGTAAATTGCTGCTCTGCTGTCAGGGAATATGAATTTTGGTACCTGAAAACTTGGAGGAAAGTTTGATTGATTCAAGTGAGAAAATTGTGAATAAATTCCAAACCCAGTCTTGGTTCCATTCAGCCAAGCTGTAAACTGTTGATACAGAAGAGGGGAGTACATTCAGACACAGGGAATATTATGTTAGCTTTCTTGATTATACTTCTACCACTTCCGTCCTATTTTCTAAAGCTCCTTTCGTGCTGCAGTATCTGTTGGGTTATGGAGTTGTGGTTTTCTGACTGATATACTGGCACATCATGCTAAATTTCATTGACACCAGTGGGCATGATGTGACATGGCAATGGACATCGTTGGACAACATTGCTGCTCCCCCTTTCAGCACATGCGTGCTTCTGTTCCAACCTCGGCCTTGGGTTAATAGAAGGTTCCAACCATGGATAGTATTGTCTACAATCATAATTACAGAGGGTAGGTTAAAATAGAGAAATGTCTACATTGCAATGACTTGGAAAAATGTCTGCCTGGAGACAGTTTCTGCCAATATTTGTTTGTCCCACACTTTCCAGTGCATTTTCCTCTCTCTTTCCTGGTGTCTGTGATTTTTTTAAAAAGTGGATTTGTTGCCTTTCTCAACATTGGGTGCCCAGATGTTTTCGAATCACATCTCCCATCATCCCTGACCACTTCCTATGCTGGCTAGGAATGATAGGAATTGTCGTCAAACAACATCTAGGGACCCAAGGCTGAGAAAGGCTGGTCTAGAGGTCCTCTTAGTTGCATAAAAGACTAGTACGAAACCTGACCTGTGAAGTATCCTGCTGGTTGATAGTAGCTGTTATTGTCACACCGGATGCAAAATCAGCCAGCCTGGTTTCTCTTGAAAAGAGCTCCCCCCTCATAGCAACCGACTTTGGAAACTTGAGCTAGTAGGAAGGAAACCCAACAAGTTATCCCTTTCTTCAGATTAACAGACTCATCTTGCATGACTTTACTACAAGCCACATTATAGTCCCCCCAGGTTCCCCATTTGGAAGCCGTGGTTATTAAAGAGGTTAAAGTTTGTAGTCCAAGCAAGTAGCATGGCTACTTATGCATTGCAATAAATAGATATTACATGGAAATTGGTATATGCTAATTCATATGTATGGATGCTCGTTTGAGACATATGGGCTGTATTCAATTCTCAGAGCACATCATTGAACATTACTAACATTGAACATTACTAACAGGTCCATTAATTTCTATGGGTCTACTCTGAGTAGGATAAGCACCAGCTTCAACTCAAGTACTATCATTTAAATAGAAATGCATCTCACTCTAACGGAAAAGACTGTGACTGGACGAACCTTGCTCAGACTGCTGTGCAAGTGCTAACTCTTGGATTGGTGACTTCAAAGCCTCTCCTGCTCTCCCTTCTCAGGTTTCCTTGATAGTTAAACCCTTCAAATGGAGGCCTGACAACTGTAAAGGAGGACACACAGCCACCCTATAGACATGTCCTAATGCAGACACAATCCTATGGTCCTCTATGCTCATGGAAACTCCACGGATATCACTGGGGTCTGAGCAACAGGGATTGCAAGACCTGCTTCCGCACTGTAGTTGCACATAATACAATATGCTGGCGGTTGATTGGATGATAGCAGTCTTGGCCAACCTATTGCCTTCCAGATGTTTCGGACTAAGCCACCATCAGCCCCAGTCTGGCTGAGAGCTGTAGTTCAAAACATCTGGATTTTAGATTGGCAAGCATAAGCTGGTTTTTAATTTAATTTAATTATTAAATTTATATCCTGTCCATCCTTCCATAGAAGCCCACAGCTGGATATTTTTTTTTAAAAAAACCAGTTATCCTGATGAGAATAGAAAGATATGAAACACAGCGAGCAACCTATACATTATTTGCCAAAACCCTCAGAAGTTAAGTGGGATGGAGACAGACAAAGAGAAGGTGGTGCCTCTTCTCTAAAAGGTAAGTACCTGGAATGCATGTGTCATGTCCATTTGTACAAGGTGTTGGGAATCAGCCATGCTAGATTGGTTCTGGTATTTGCCCAGAAAGCTGAGAGCCTCTTTCCTGTTGACCTTTAGGGTCACTTCGATCTCCCATTTCACCTGTGGGTTGATATAATGAGTATTTAAAAGTGCCAGATCAGCAAAGCAGCACCTTTTTGTCTAAATATGGAGAGACTGTCTGCAGATCTAATGTACAGAGACCATAACTTTGGTTAGGAGGGCTGGCTGCAGGATTTGGCAAGCAAGTGAGCAATGGCCAAATTGAGGGCAGGAAGCAGCAGCATCTACTTCCTGTGAGCTCTCTGGATAGTTGTGCTAGTAGAATGAGGGGTGGTGAGAGGGTCTTCAAACCACTCTCAGCACCCTTAACAGACTACTGTTCCCATGATTCTTTGGGGGAAGCCACAACTGTTTAGTGGTATAAAGGTAAAGGGACCCCTGACCATTAGGTCCAGTCGTGGCCGACTCTGGGGTTGCAGCACTCATCTCGCTTTATTGGCCGAGGGAGCCGGCGTACAGCTTCTGGGTCATGTGGCCAGCATGACTAATCCACTTCTGGCGAACCAGAGCAGCGCACGGAAATGCCGTTTACCTTCTCGCCAGAGCGGTACCTATTTATCTACTTGCACTTTGACATGCTTTCGAACTGCTAGGTGGGCAGGAGCAGGGACCGAACAACGGGAGCTCACCCCGTCATGGGGATTCGAACCGCCGACCTTCTGATTGGCAAGTCCTAGGCTCTGTGCTCTAACCCACAGCGCCAGCAGCATCCACTTAAAGTGGTATACAAGTGCTTTAAATGTACAGTGTGGACATGGCCATAAAACCAGGGTTGTAGCCAGAAGGTCTTCATAATCTCCCCTGAGGCGACTTTATGCATGGTGAATCATTCCCTCAATCTCATCAAACTTACTTACACAGCTGAGATTTCGTGTTATGGCGCAAACCTCTATATTTTGGGGGAAGAACTTGCTGTTGTATGGATGCGTCAATCCAGCACAAACCTGGAAATGGGTGAATGGTTGGGAACAAGACCAAAACAGAAACAAAAAAAGCTTTACACAGATGTGTAACTTATTTCATGGCTGCTTTGCTATTGAAAAGGTTACGGGGAGTGGGTGGGCAGGCAGATGGTTTCGTAAATTTCACTCACATGTGGATTTTCAGCTTGGTAGCTGAGTGTGAGAGTTTGAACAGACTCTTCAAGCTCGTTGATCAAAACTTTTGTTTCCAAGAAATAATGCTTCTCCTTTTTGTTCAGAGTGAAGGTTTCTTGGAGGAGAAAGCTTTGCGGGATGGGCAGTTTAAACGGGTGCCTGGGATGTAAATAAAAGAAGTAAGGAACTTTCAGTTGAAACACAGAAGATGGGAAACCTCATTCTGAATTGCCTTCGGCTCAAGCTGCTACAATGCAAAAACGCCCTATGTAAATATTACAGTGTTTCCTAGTAAATGTATTATCATGTCACATTGGTTCAGTTAATAAAGTGCACCATTGTCTAATCTGGATTATTTTAACAGTAGCACAACCTTCTGGTTGCCTCTAAACCAGTGCTTAGAATTGCAAGGGAAGAGGGCAAAGAAAGTCAGGATAGGGTTGTCCAAACAAAAAAAGCTTTTAAAAAGGTAAAGGGACCGCTGACCATTAGGTCCAGCCGTGGCCGACTCTTGGGTTGCGGCGCTCATCTCGCTTTATTGGCCAAGAGAGCTGGCGTACAGCTTCCGGGTCATGTGGCCAGCATGACTAAGCCACTTCTGGCGAACCAGAGCAGTGCACACAAACGCCTTTTACCTTCCCGCTGGAGCGGTACCTATTTATCTACTTGCACTTTGACGTACTTTCGAACTGCTAGGTGGGCAGGAGCAGGGACCGAGAAATGGGAGCTCACCCCGTCATGGGGATTCGAACTGCCAACCTTCTGATCGGCAAGCCCTAGGCTCTGTGGACATTACACTTAAAGCATCTGCCGAATATCAATGAGCAGGGAGTTCCAGAGAGCAGGTGCTGTCACACTGAAGGAGCAATTCCTTGCAAGTATATATTTGCATTGACATTTACTGTGTTGATTGAGAGAGGCGAAATATCTCTTTGTTTTCTTTACCCAAATGGAGAATATGAATGGAGCAGGATGGGTGGGAATTAAAGTACCTGAACAGTACAGTCCCACGTTTTTGGTAGAGCATTTTCTCCTTCTTGACTTCTTCTATCTGTGCCTCAAACTGCAGCACAAGTGGTGGCGGGGTCTTGTGATCCGTCCACAAAACCTGCACAGAAATGTTTGCCTTCCTAGGCTGTGACCAAGAAATCAAATTCAGGCACAGAAGAGAGAAAAGTATGCATAAAATGCTGCAAAAAGTGGGCAGTAAAATGCCACTTTGAACCCACCAAGTTTTTGAACATGAAATTTAACATAGGAATACAATTACAAAAAATATAATGACACAGCGCTCGTCTATCCATAATGATCCCTGTAGATCAAACTCATGTGACAAACAATAACTACAGAGGATTGGGGTTCTGGCACATTGCCATTTTGCTTCAGGCAGCGAAACAGGGTAGCCCACCTGTGACAGAAAGTTGGCAATTACATATGTTGTTAGGGCATCTTCTGGATCTCAGATTAAGGATGCCAGCTACCCAGACCACCAGAATAATCCAAGTGTATCTGCACTACACATGCAAGGCACTAGGATACCACTTTAAACAGCCATGGTTTCCCCCCAAAGAATCCTGGGAACTGTAGTTTATTAAGGAGGCTGGGTTCTCCCAGACCTAGATTTTCTAGAGTGCTTTAACAGTCAGTTCCTCTTCCCAGGGAACTGTGGAATTGCAGCTCTCTGAGGGGAATAGGAGTCTCCTAATAATTCTCAGCACCCATAGCAAATTAGGATTTGCCTGCATTTTAGTGTGCATTTCTATTCATTTTGTATGCAATTTTGCCAAATACACTTTTTTGTGTGTTTTGCAAACTGCCCCTTCCAATGCATTTGAATGCTATTTTCGCTCACGTGCATAACTATGCACACTTTTTATATACATTATTTAACAGGAGAACATCACAAAATTCAGAGATGTGTGAATTTTGAAGGATGGCTGTGTTTCGCTTTGCACATTGCTTTGGGCAATGCGAATATGGTAGATTCACGTTGAAATGAAACCCATCCCCCCCCGCCATCCTTATGAGAAAGGAAGGCAAATTTCAAACCACAGCTTTATATACACTATACATAATTTTTTGCTCATCTGTCATGTCTCTTATTCCTGTCCTAAACAAAAATGCCCCAATAACAGTAAACAGCCTGTAGCTCTGACCATCTTACCACCTCCAGGTGAAAGTAAGCCATCGTCATATTGAGTTCTTGCTTTGCAGACTTTATACAGAAATGGAGAAACTTTGTCTTTTCATTATTTTCCAGGCGAATCTCATTCTTTATGAGCTGGTTCCACAGAGACACCACTTCACTTTGGCTGTGCAGAAACCCGCTTGCAAAGTAGTTGACTGTAGATGCCTGAAAATTTAGAATGATGGTTTTGGGTTCTTCTAAGGTTTCTTCAGATGGTGACAGCAGTCATGAAATTAAAAGACGCCTGCTTCTTGGGAGAAAAGCAGTGACAAACCTAGACAGCATCTTAAAAAGCAGAGATATCACCTTGCCAACAAAGGTCCATATAGTTAAAGCTATGGTTTTCCCAGTAGTGATGTATGGAAGTGAGAGCTGGACCATAAAGAAGGCCGGTCGCCGAAGAATTGATGCTTTTGAATTATGGTGCTGGAGGAGATTCTTGAGAGTCCCATGGACTGCAAAAAGATCAAACCTATCCACTCTTAAGGAAATCAGCCCTGAGTGCTCACTGGAAGGACAGATCCTGAAGCTGAGGCTCCAGTACTTTGGCCACCTCATGAGAAGAGAAGACTCCCTAGAAAAGACCCTGATGTTGGGAAAGATGGAGGGCACAAGGAGAAGGGGATGACAGAGGACAAGATGGTTGGACAGTGTTCTCGAAGCTACCAACATGAGTTTGACCAAACTGCGGGAGGCAGTGGAAGACAGGAGTGCCTGGCGTGCTCTGGTCCATGGGGTCACGAAGAGTCAAACATGATTAAACGACTAAACAACAACAAGGTTTCTTCTACTAAAGTACAAACAACAGATTCCTGCATTGCAGGCAGTTGCTCTTGATGACCCTCACGATCCCTTCTAATGCTACAATTAGATGATTCTACCATATCTGATATTTATGACCTGTGGACCAAATAAACTAAACTGCTGCTAGTATGATCCCATTTCCAACCTCTCATGGCCATGAAATACAAACATCAGCAGATGATGAAAAAGCATTAGGAGAAAGGCAGGGTTGACATGGGAATTAACCTGCAAGTAGGTGGCGGTTGGCGTATGGATCAGAATTCTCCCTTCCTTCTTGTCATCTCTGTCCTTGCAGAAGACCTCCACCAGTAGGCCCTTGACCACAAAGGCCTTCCCAGCGGTTAATTCAACGGTTGCTAAATAAGCCGAATGCTGGGGCTGGTGTAGCTTCTGAGCAGCAAACAGGTACAGCCAGGGTGTGTCCATGTTGAACGTACCTTACAAAGAACGGAAAGCTGCATCTGTTAATATTTTTCAGTTCTGATCAACGGTGTCTAGCTATCAGGCCATCGCTAAATGCTTATCAGTGTGAAAGTAACATCAACAGGAGTTAACTCAGGCCCCCCCAAAACTGCAACATAAACCTAACCGGCCAATTTTCCCTAGTAGTTCATTACCTGTCCTTTGAAAAAAAGAATGACCGTTCCTCATTTAATAAATGTTTAGTTGTACAGTGGTACCTCGGGTTAAGAACTTAATTCGTTCTGGAGGTCTGTTCTTAACCTGAAACTGTTCTTAACCTGAAGCACCACTGTAGCTAATGGGGCCTCTCGCTGCCGCCGCACCGCCGCTGCACGATTTCTGCTCTCATCCTGAAGCAAAGTTCTTAACCCGAGGTACCATTTCTGGGTTAGCGGAGTCTGTAACCTGAAGTGTATGTAACCTGGAGCATATGTAACCCAAGGTACCACTGTATCTGTTGCTGAGTCCCCTCTGAACAGGTCTCACCTTTACCTGCCCCACAACTTACATCTTATAGGATGTCAGGTGTAGGGCAGATGAGCATGGCTTGTCTGACATAGAGTTGTGACCTGGGGAGATCACTTTGGTGCTGCTAATGCAGTTTTTTTTACTTTACCCCTGCAGGCACACTCCATTGTCTCTTGAGAAGACGAATGCCAACAACTCTCTCTCTCTCTTTCTCTCTCTCTCTCTCTCTCTCTCTCTCTCTCTCTGTGTGTGTGTGTGTGTGTCTACACAGAATATATACCTTTCTTCAAATGTTCAGAAGCGGCTTTTCTGTTCAGAGCATGCAGAATATGTTTGCCAATGCCTTTGTTATTATTGTGAGCTGATTCCAACATCTGTTGTTGGAAAAGCAGACTACAAATATTAAAACTAAATATTAAAACAAGCCTTGTGTGGTGTGTGTGTGTGTGTTTGTACATACCTTCCCATTTCTTCAGAGAATGCCTTGATGTCTCTTTCCACTGCAGCCCCACCACAAAAGGGATGCGGTTGTTATAGTGCACTTTGAAGTGGCTGCTTATTTCTGTGGAACTCTGTATGGAACAGGAATGCTGGAGCTGAGTTCTGTAATCCACTTGCTTTTCGGGCACTTGAATGGTGAACTGGGGGACAGAAAAAGGGGGCTGCATTTCATACGGCAGAAGAGAGACTACTGGCAGTTCAAAGTAAAGCTGCGTAATCATGGTATTCACAATAGCGGTGAGCTGGGTGGTATTGTTCATCTGCCCCTTGCCCTGCCCATGCCAGCATGGTCTACTGGGAGCAAAGGTGCCAGTTTCCAAAAAACATTAAAGGGACCCAACATGATATCCTGGCATCACATGTGCAACGTCCTGGCAATGTCCTGAGCAATGGTGGTGGCAGGGCGGGAGGGGCTTGCACTAAAAAAAAAACATTGAGGGGACCCAAAGAGCCTTGGTCCCCAGGAATTCGTGCACATGACTGGGAGACCCTCCATATTCCCTTCCCAGAGCTATAGTTCCCAGTTACCTGGGAAGAGGGCTTGACAGTTAAACTACTCTAGATATTGTTAGTTAAAGGTGGTCTGCCGTAGTTGAAACGAAATAAAAGAATTCCTTCCAGTAGCACCTTAGAGACCAACGAAGTTTGTTATTGGTATGCGCTTTCATGTGCATGCACACTTCATGCACATGAAAGCTCATACCAATAACAAACTTAGTTGGTCTCTAAGCTGCTACTGGAAGGAATTTTTAAAATTTTGTTTCTACTCTGGATATTGTAGTTCTGTGAGGGAAACAGGGGTGTCGTCAGGGAACTGCCATCAGAGGCACGGGAGAAGGAGAGGGTCTCTGATTCTGCAGGGGAAGGTCCCAGCGCAAGAGGGAGACTCAGCTGGGAAGAAGGGGAAGAGAATGAGTGTAACACCAGGGATCCAGGAGAGCAACGGGACAGGGAGTTGCAGGGGCTCCAGGACTCTTCGTTGGAAGTTAGCGAGGAGAGCCCAAGCACCCCGCTGCCCACGCCCACCCTGCGCAGGAGACTCCCGCGCAGTGAGAGGCGGAGACGATTGGGCGTCAAACAACTCTTATGTTGGCAACGCTTTAAGAAACGCCCACAGACAGATTCTACGAGTGACTAAGGGCAGCCACGCTGAGATGGGCTGTGCAGTCCGGAGGGTTTAACCAGGCAATCCGATGCTCAAACGGGGCAGGATTACGCACGAGTAACTCCCAACCATTATAGGTGTCTTCTAACAACTCTCAGCACCCTTAACAAACACCTGCTCCCAACCTCCCAGGACTCTTTGGGGGAAGCCATGACTGTTCAATAGTGGTTTAAACATATGGTGTGGATGCGGCCTTCGAAGAGAATATCTGAACAAGAGGACCTATTTCCCACCGGCTACAGAGACTTCTCCATCATCTTTATAGGTTTTCACCGAGGTGCAATTCCTTAGTCATCATCTCAACTGCTGCAACACCATTGGGTCTTTTGCTTTTACCTCCATGAAATAGCTAGTCAGAGCTGGAAGAGAACTATTTGTAAATGTCTGGCTGACTATCACTCTCCGCTTGTTGTTGATTTCGTCCCAGTGTTTTCCATAGTTCAGCTCTAGTCGGGAATGCAGGCGAGAGACCGTTTCTTCGTGACGTAGATCGACCTGTGGAATAGCAACTTGGGTTTTATAATTGGCACTAAATAATTACTACATTCCTTATAGCAGCCCGCTCATGTCTTAAAATCTTCAGCGGTGACGGGCTTCTCAATGGCGCACTGCCAGAAATGGACGGAGGAATCTAAATCTGCCCCGTTTCATTCAGACTGGTGTTCAAATCTTAGCATTCATTCCACCCTGTTTTGTGCAGATATTTTTGAAAGAATGCACAAAAAGTTCGCATTTAAGCTGTATATTTTATTATGTGCATTAAGGCACATGTTTCTCCCAAAATTCCTATTTTGCCATGCTTCTCAGTGCATTGTTTTTATAATACACATTTAGCACACATTTAAACCATAAAATACCTATTTTTGTGGGCACTTTTTGTACACCGAAGCTGCATTGAAATATCTGGTTGATGGGGAATTGTGTTGTGATCTGCAAGCTAGTGCGGGACAGTCAAATTGGAATGGTTTGCTGCAAAAAGCAGACTGAACAAATTTCACCTCCATCCCCAACCTTAACAGCTACCCATAGCTGGGTGTGTGTGTGTGTGCAGATTGTGGAGTGACCTGTACTGTCACATCTCTTACACAATGCTCACATCCTAACCTAGAGCCAACTCCACCCCACTTTTCAGCATCGGGTAAAAGCAGATCTCTGTGGCAGCTGCTAAGTTGTAGAATTCCCTTCTCACAAGAGTGCATCTTGCGTCTTCATTATTTAGTTTCCATGAGGAAGAAATCTGGATTCAGCACCATTTCTCAGGATTCATAATTGTTCCGGAAAATCAGGGGTCAGCAAACTTGTTCAAGCAGGGGGCTGGTCCACTGTCCCTCAGACTTTGTGGGGGGCTGAACTATATTTTTTTTTGCAGGGGGGGGGAGAATGAATGAATCCCTATGCCCCACTGATTCCCGGACCATCCGTGGACCAGATTTAGAAGGCGATTGGGCCGGATCCAGCCCCGGGCCTTAGTTTGCCTACCCATGCGGTAAATGAACTAAATGCTTTACCTTGTGGTTGTAGGCTAAAATCTGAGTGCAATAGAATTCATGCTCCAAATCTAGCCGGTAGGCATCCTTTGGGACATTCTCCACTTTCAACTTCTGGCCCGTGATACATTCATGCTGAAGGCTTTTTGCAGCTCCTGCTCCAGGTAAAACGCAAATGTACATACAGAGATATTTACTAAACGACATTATTCTGTTTTCACAGCACTCAGGCGCAGTCACTGCTAATAGGTAAGGCAGATCTACGCTCACACCTCATGAGGGATGTGTGACTCTGTCCATTCTGGTTTCTTACAGCTTCTCATTTTTCCAGTCTTAAGTTCAGTTCTCCACATAGGTTTGTGAAAATTTATCATGCTTCTAATGAAAAGTTCTCCTGATATACACATTTCTATGTGCAATCTTTCCTAACTTACACATTTTTTGCAAACAAATTCCCATTATATACAGTGGTACCTCGGGTTAAGAACTTAATTCGTTCTGGAGGTCTGTTCTTAACCTGAAACTGTTCTTAACCTGAAGCACCACTTTAGCTAATGGGGCCTCCTGCTGCCGCCGTGCCACTGGAGCACGATTTCTGTTCTCATCCTGAAGCAAAGTTCTTAATCTGAGGTAATATTTCTGGGTTAGAAGTGTCTGTAACCTGAAGCGTCTGTAACCTGAGGTACCACTATAATGCATTTTTGTATGTGATTTTCAGTAATACATGCATTTTATGCATGGCTTACCCCCAGCATATGATTTTTTGTCTTGTTTGGAGAATTGCATTGCAAAATTCAGATAAGTGCAAATTTTGAAAGGTGGCTGCATTCTGGTTTGTGAAATTGTTTTGGAAAGTGCAAATTAAGTTAAGTTCACCTTTATGTGTGGACTGAATCAAATTTCTTCCCCATCCCTAAACCTTGCATTAAGAACATAACAGCCCTGTCAGATTAAATGAAGGCTCTGTCTAGCCCGGCATCCCATTTCCCACAGTAGCCCATCAGATCCTTCTGCACGAGAGGAAGAACAACACTGACAAAGGCAATAAAGCTCAACTTTGTTTTTGTATTAGTACAGTATAAGAACTGAGTACCAAACAATCCATATTTAACTCTCAGGGCGCTGGACCAGATGTCCCCTCGCTGTTGCAGAAGAGCAACGATGTGAGATCCAAGAACCCCTGGAATGTGGGTTTCTCCCTCCAGCGAATACTGCTTCAGCTTATCATCTGCTTTCTTCTCCATACACACTAAAGAAACAATAGAAACAATACCATCAATTGTTTTTTTATATAAATATTTTTTTAAGTTTTCACAATAAAAGACAAAGAAAATACAAAATCACAAAAAGACAATACAATACAAAAATACAAACGTTAAACACATCAAAAGAAAAAGAAAAAAGAGATAAAAACACATATAATAACAACAAACAAAAGTTCCCTCTTTCTTAATTTCTCATCTTCAATTAGCTTATTTTCCGGACTTCCTCACGTCTCCCGTTCTTGTATCCCTTTTTAAACATTAATTCAGCAAATTCATATCCTATTAATTTATCTGTTGTTAATCCAATCTTACATTTTACTTTGTTGCTAAAGCCCCTGCAGTTCATTTCAATGTCCGTAACATTCATAAATTTTACAATATTTCTGCAAATAAATTTTAAATTTCTTCCAATCTTCCTCCACCGTCTCCTCTCCCTGGTCTCGGATTCTGCCAGTCATTTCCGTCATCAATTGATACCATTAGGAGATCAGATGCCTGCAGAAGTGGCTCACCAGGTGGGACACAGTTACTGCGCCAGTTTCCTGGCAGGTGGGAGGGGGCAGGGAAGGCCGTGAAGTGCAAATGCACAGCAGGAGCGCCAGACTAGCTCTGCTAATGCGTTTGCACCACCCCTTCCCCTCCTAATAAACAACAATAGCCCACCTGCAGGAAAGCAAGCATAGCAAAACACACATGAACGTGTCCAGAGGAGGGCAACCAAAATGGTCAAAGGCCTGGAAACGATGCCTTATGAGGAACGGCTAAGGGAGCTGGGCATGTTTAGCCTGGAGAAGAGGAGGTTAAGGGGTGATATGATAGCCATGTTCAAATATATAAAAGGATGTCACATAGAGGAGGGAGAAAGGTTGTTTTCTGCTGCTCCGGAGAAGTGGACACGGAGCAATGGATCCAAACTACAAGAAAGAAGATTCCACCTAAACATTAGGAAGAACTTCCTGACAGTAAGAGCTGTTCGACAGTGGCATTTGCTGCCAAGGAGTGTGGTGGAGTCTCCTACTTTGGAGGTCTTTAAGCAGAGGCTTGACAACCATATGTCAGGAGTGCTCTGATGGTGTTTCCTGATTGGCAGGGGGTAGGACTCGATGGCCCTTGTGGTCTCTTCCAACTCTATGATTCTATGATTCTATGTCCAGCATGACCATCAACGCAAGGAAGAAGGACTAGTGGGCACAGCCCCACTCCCTGGTCAGGCGTTCAATGAACTTGTGAGATGCTCGTATGGACACAATACCCTCACCGCATCTGTAGGAACTTGATTGTCTAGTTTGGTACTTTGGAACTGCCTGCCTCTTGATATCAGGCAGGCGCTCTCACTGTATCCTTTTCAGCGCCTGCTGAAGATATTCTTATTTCGACAAGCCTACTCAGATGTTTGGATGTGGGTGGCGCTGTGGGTTAAACCACAGAGCCTAGGACTTGCTGATCAGAAGGTCGGCGGTTTGAATCCCCGCAATGGGGTGAGCTCTCGTTGCTCGGTCCCTGCTCCTGCCAACCTAGCAGTTCGAAAGCACATCAAAGTGCAAGTAGATAAATAGCTACCTGTCAGAGCTGCCCGAGGTCCCAGCTCACAAAGGACCAACGCAAGTTCTTTATTATATACAAAGTCTTTATTGAAGTTCAGTTTCGCTTTCCAAGCCACAGCGTGCAGCTCTACGTCTGAAACTCTAGACTGCCGAAGCTCTGTCTGAATCTCCTCCCCCCAGACACCAGTTTAAGACTCTAGCCTTGCTCCACCTCTTCCTTTGCTCTTTCCTCCTCTGGCTCCGCCTGTCAGCTGGGGTCTCGCCCTTCCTAGACTCTTCTGACGCTGAGTCCCCTGAGTCTTCCCCCTGCCTCCGGCGGGCTTTGGGACCTGGTTCCCAATCTGGGTTTTCTGCTGTCCCACGCGCCTGTACATTCGAACTTGGCGCGCGCGCCCAGCCGGCAACCTTCCTCCTGACCGTTACACTGCTCCTGTCGCTGTTTCCCCCTTCGGGGGGGCTAGCTGGACCTGACCTCCCCTCCGTTCCCCCACTCTCCGATAGAGGCGTGGTCAGCCCTGACTCATCTTCTCTCCCTGCTGGAGGAGACGCTGGTCCTGACACATGGGACTCTTCCCCCCCCACTACGCTCTGGTGGGGAAGCTGGTCCCAATCTCCCGCTGCCGCTTTGGGGGTCCCCGCTGGCCCCCTGTTTCTGGTGTGTCCCCCCTGGGACCCCCCTTGCCCTGACCATCGGCGCCTCCTTCTGGGAATCTTCTGATTCGCTGGAGAAGCTCATGGAATCTCTCGGGTCACTGTCATACTCCCCTACGCTGCCCTCAGATTCTTCCCCTTCGCTCTCCATTTCCTCTCTCCCCTGTACCTCTGTTCCTGAGCCCTTGACACTACCGCTCTGGCGGGAAGGTAAACGGTGTTTCTGTGCGCTGCTCTGGTTCACCAGAAGTGGCTTAGACATGCTGGCCCCATGACCCAGAAGCTGTACGCCGGCTCCCTCGGCCAATAAAGTGAGATGAGCGCCGCAACCCCAGAGTCGGTCATGACTGGACCTAATGGTCAGGGGTCCCCTTTACCTTTACCTTTACTCAGATGTTTAGAAAGCTTGTATAAGTTTTCATTTGTTCTAGTCTATTCTATTTTGGTTTTTAACTTTCCATATGTTTGAAATTATGGTTATGAGTTGCTTTTTTAGGGATAATTTCATTGCTTTATCTTTTGCATAAACTGCTTTGAGGTTTGTCCTACAATCGACCAGTATATACATTTTATTAAATAAAACAAAAAGGCACACACCTCTTGTGATATGCACTGACCTGAAAGGAAAGCCGAGTCCTTCAGTAGATTAATCAAGGATACTGAAAATGCCATCTTCTTCCCAGGCTGTTTTGTGAGATTTCCTGAAAGAACTATGGGGCTCCCATCTCTCAGCAACTTCACTTCCAGGTGGCTTGTGTACCTCTGCTCTGCAGCTGCCGTGTGCAGATCTGCCCTTCCCTGCAAAAACCACACCCAATAGGGCATCCTTAAACAGAAAATGTGAGGACATAAGAAGTGCTCAGCTGGAGCAATGCAAAGGCCCACCTAATCATAGAAGCATAGAATTGTAGAGTCGGAAGGAGTTTAAGGAATATTTGAAAAAAATACGTTAATATTTAAATCTTAGAATAGCTTTGGAAGTGGATATAGGCTGTAAGGTTAGAAGTAGAAGATAGGATATTTTAAAATAGTATTATTTGTAAGTGATAAAATGTGAAGTTATTTTAAGTGTGATTAAAAATAAAAAAGGTGGTTAGAAATTATGATGCATGCAAACTGCTAAAGATGAAGTAAAATGAAAATCAGATAGATGGGACTTGGGGAAGCCCACTTAACAATGTTTAGAAAAATAAGGATATGACAAAAATTGGCTTGTATTGTTTGTCTTTTCTGTTTGTGTTTTTTATTTGTGTTATAAAATGAATATTTTTTTTGGGGGGGGAGAATTGTAGAGTTGGAAGGAACCCTGAGGATCATCTAACCAACACTCCTGCAATGCGGGAATATCTAGCTGTCTCATTTGGGGATCGAACCTGCAACCTTGGGGTTATCAGCACCACGTTCTAACCAACCAAGTTTAGTCCATCATCCTGTTCTCACAGTGGCCAACTAGATGCCTCTGCAAAACCTGCAAGCGGAACTTGAGTGCAATAGTACTCTTCCCTCATGAGATTCCCAGCAACTGGCCTTCAAAGGCATACCACCTTTTGTGGTTAAGAACTTACATAGCCAATGGTAAGCAATAGCTGTGGGATACATTATAGACCTTGGGACATGGGTGGCGCTGTGGGTTAAACCACAGTGCCTAGGACTTGCCGATCAGAAGGTCAGCGGTTCAAATCCCCACGACGGGGTGAGCTCCCTTTGCTCGGTTCCTGCTCCTGCCAACCTAGCAGTTCAAAAGCATGTCAAAGTGCAAGTAGGTACCACCATTTATATAGGTACCACTCCAGCGGGAAGGTAAATGGCGTTTCCGTGTGCTGCTCTGGTTCGCCAGAAGCGGCTTAGTCATGATGGCCACATGACCCGGAAGCTGTACGCCGGCTCCCTCGGCCAGTAAAGCGAGATGAGCGCCACAACTCCAGAGTCAGTCACGACTGGACCTAATGGTCAGGGGTCCCTTTACCTTTACATTATAGACCTTAGGAAGGATGTTGCACAATCAAGCCAGACAGCTCTCTGCTCTGGTGAGCAGCTTATCATCTTGTTCCTTTGCCCATGCCATGCTGTGCTCACAATATCCTTGGCTGCAAAAGCACGCTTACCTTGATGTAGTAGATGTTGTCATCATCAACTATCAGCTCCAGATGCCCCACACGTGAATTTCTAGAGGCTTCAATGTTTCCTGATAGATACAGAAGGAAGTGTATGTGATTTTTATTTGCTGATTTGCCCATTGATAGCCGGCTTGGTGTAGTGGTTAGAGTGTTGGACTAGGACCTGAAAAACCAGGGTTCAAATCCTTACTTGGCCCAGTTTACCTGAAGGAGCGTCTCCACCCCCATCGTTCAGCCCAGACACTGAGGTCCAGCTCCGAGGGCCTTCTGGCGGTTCCCTCACTGCGAGAAGTGAGGTTATAGGGAACCAGGCAGAGGGCCTTTTCGGTAGTGGCTCCCGTCCTGTAGAACACCCTCCCACCAGATGTCAAGGAAATAAACAACTATCTGACTTTTAGAAGACATCTGAAGGCAGCCCTGTTTAGGGAAGTTTTTAATGACTGATGTTTTAATGTATTTTTAATCTTTTGCTGGAAGCTGCACAGAGTGGCTGGGGAAACCCAGCCAGGTGGCTGGGTATAAATAAATTATTTTTACAGTGGTACCTCAGGTTAAGAACTTAATTCATTCTGGAGGTCCGTTCTTAACCTGAAACTGTTCTTAACCTGAGGTACCACTTTAGCTAGTGGGGCCTCCCACCGCCGCTGCACAATTTCTGTTCTCATCCTGAGGTAAAGTTCTTAACCAGAGGTACTATTTCTGGATTAGCAGAGTCTGTAATCTGAAGCGTCTGTAACCTGAGGTACCACTGTATTATTATTATTATTATTATTAGTAGTAGTAGTAGTCGTAGTAGTATTCAGCCATGAAGCTCATGAGGGGACCTTGGGGCAGTCATAGTCTCTCAGCCTATCCTACCTCACAGTGCTGTCATGGGGATAAAATGGAGAGGATTAAGAACCACGTATCCCACCTTAAGCAACATGGAGGAAAGGGGGGATAGATTAGAAATGTAATAATAAACGAATAAATAAAATAATCCACATGCATGAGAGCTGGCATAGTTGCAGGGTATTTTGGTTCCTAGTCACACATTTACCATGGATGTATGGTGTGCTTCTGGTAACATAAAACATAAAGCACAAACGCGCGCGAGCGCACACACACACGCACACACCATTCATCAACCTCAGTTGTCCTATCTGTAAAACAGGAATAAACAGTAGATTACCTAACAGTATTTAACAAATTCTGCAGAATGAATGAAAGGAAAATTTCACAGGATGTGTCAAATCTCAGGTATCATCAGGTGAGGGGGGAGGGAAATGCCTTCAAAACAAATTAGGACATTATGGAGGGAACGGTAGTGCGTGAGTCTGTGCTAATTATAGTATCCAAGGTAAAATTCATGATCTCTACTCCTAGTGAGTGACCTAAGCCTTACATATACCTCTGTCACAATGGGAGAGACAACACATTTTAAATGGAAGTCAACAGCCTTTGAAGGGGTGGTGGTGAGACTCTTACCATTCACTTGCATTTTTTTCTTGGGGTGGATAAATTCAATTCTGAATTTCTTTTGAGGGATATTTAAATGGACGTTGATAGCAACCTCCCTTTTCAACTCGGATTTGGGAGTCCCTATAAAGAAATGCAGGCCAGCTTCACTTGGGATCCAGGAATCTTTCTGGGAAGAAAAAGAAGAACTACAATTAGCACTACTGCTTTTACTAGTAACACCTGCAGTAGAACTGTTGGGAGTTGGGGACATGGCAGTTCTTGCATACCTGTGGCTAACTTGCTCTTTTTGGCTTATAGAGGCGGGGTGAGGAATACGTGGCCCTCCAGATGGCTAACTTAAGCCCATTAATTTTAATGAGTTTATTCTGAGTAGAACTTAGTCAGATACGGCTGTCTGGTCATTCTGGCAATGTGATATTGTTTGGGCCCCTTTTATGTATGGAGGGGGCTACTGTATCTGTATTATGGGAAGGAAACAATGCATTGGTGATGTGCGCACATCAGCTTTGTTGAGAGAAAATGTGCCTTGTTAAGTGGAGCATATGGTGTGGGGGGAGGAGAGGTGAGGGGTGCTGCCCTCCCCAAGGTTATGGGGCTCTAGAGAAGGAGAATGGTCAGGCACCTGATCTGCTATTAATTCAAGCTGGGGTTTGTCAAATAATTTTTCCTGAGGAATTAGAAATTGCCAATTTTTATCTGCAGGAGCTTCAGAAAGATTCATTGTCGGAATGAGCTTTTCCCCAGTAGTTGTGTGTATGGTGTGGTTGCAATTGTTTTGTATGTGATTTTGTAAACTTGCATTAGTATAATATAGAGATACTATTTGGATATATTTGGATCAGTTTGTGGTGTAAACTAACTTTGGTCTGATCCAGCAGGCTGCATCTTAACTCCTTATGCTCATTGCCCCTGTTATGGCGTTAGCAAAAGGACTGTGCTCTTTGTGAGGCAATCATAAAACACGGTATATACAGAGGCTATCCTATGAAGCTGCAGTTATGATAGGTACCGTATTTTTCGCTCTATAAGTTGCACCAGACCACAAGACGCACCTAGTTTTTAGAGGAGGAAAACAAGAAAAAAAATATTCTGAATCTCAGAAGCCAGAACAGCAAGAGGGATCACTGCGCAGTGAAAGCAGCAAATCCCTCTTGCTGTTCTGGCTTCTAGGATAGCTGCGCAGCCTGCATTCGCTCCATAAGACGCACACACATTTCCCCTTACTTTTTAGGAGGGAAAAAGTGAGTCTTACAGAGCAATAAAATACAGTAGGTAGTGTTGCCATATTTCAAACAGTGAAAATACAGACAGAAAAGTTGTTGAGCTTTCTTGGGCAAAAGTGCACTTTTTTTGCTGTTTTTGAGCTAATTTTTATCAAAAATCGGCAAAAGCAGCACTGCCAACATGGGCTGCCATATGTCCAGATTTTACCAGACATTTGCCCGATTTCTGCCCAGACCCTGCTAGATACAGTTGGATTCCGGATATGTCTGGGAAATCCTGGACGTATGGCAACCCTGTAGGTAGGCATCTTTCTAATAGTCTCATGCAAACATATGGGCGGTTGTTTTAGTAATTAGTTGCACTGAGGTCCAGCACCGAGGGCCTTCTGGTGGTTCCCTCCCTGCGATAAGTGAGGTTGCAGGGAACCAGGCAGAGGGCCTTCTTGGTAGTGGTGCTTGCCCTGTGGAACGCCCTCCCATCAGATGTCAAGGAAATAAACAGCTATCTGACTTTTAAAAGACAACTGAAGGTGGCCGTGTTTAGGGAAGTTTTTAATGTCTGATGCTGCATTGTTTTTAATATTCGGTTGGAAGCCACCCAGAGTGGCTGGGGAAACCCAGCCAGATGGGCGGGGTATAAATAATAAATTATATTATTATAATTATTATTATATAGTTGGGACTTGTTTATAAATAGCACTTTCCTTTCAAGTTCTATGGGGCCATATACAGTGGTGCCCTGCAAGACGAGTGCCTCGCAAGACGGAAAACTCGCTAGACGAAAGAGTTTTCCGTTTTGGAGGTGCTTCACAAAACAAATCTCCTATGGGCTTGCTTCGCAAGACGACAATGTCTTGCGAGTTCCTGCTGGTTTCCCCCCTTCCCCCCTTTTTCTAAGCTGCTAAGCCACTTATCAGCTGATCCGATCAGCAGATAAGCCGCTAAAAGCAGCTAAAAGCCGCTAATAGCGGTAATAGCGCTAAGCCGCTTATCAGCTGATCCGATCAGCAGATAAGCTGCTAAAAGCCTCTAAAAGCCTCTAATAGTGCTAATCCGCTAATCCTTCAATGGGCTTGCTTCGCAAGACGAAAAAAAAAACGCTAGACGAAGAGAATCACAGAACGGATTCTTTTCATCTTGTGAGGCACCACTGTATTGTAGCTTTATATCAGGACCGCTATGGGAAAGGGGCGGTGTCTCCTGCCTCTACTCCCCTCCCCCACTTTGCCAATTCTCAAGGACACAGGCCCTTCTTCTCTGCAGTTGCCACTACATTCTGCCCCATCTCATCGCACCAGTGAAAACATGCGCCGGCCCTCTCAGCCTGATCATTGCATGTAGAAGGAATGAGTAATACATATCCAGATTGAAGGGCAGTGTCTGAACCTGAGAAATATAATTATATGCAGCTTTCATTAAGTACTGGTACAGGCTTCGGTCTTGCTTCTTTAACGTTATGGCAAATTTTGCTGGTCCGGGAAATGGAAGAATGAAACCGCTGGTCACATCATCAGGGGTAGAGATCTCGGAGCACAGTTGCCAGCCCAATGCCTTCGACACTGGTTGAAAGGGGGGGGAGGGGGTTGGGTAAAAGGAAGAGAATAGTTCATCTGGTGAATCCAAGAAAGGAGAAAGGCTGTTTTTAGGAAACTGCATTGTCAACCAATCAGTCATTTAAGAAGAAGAAGAAGAATAATTTTATTTATATTCCGCCCTCCCCTCTGAGCTGAAGCCAGGCTCAGAGCTGCTAACAACAATAAAAGTAACACAGCGTTCTAAAATCAATTCAAATCAGTTTAATGGCAACCATTGGGCTAGAGTTCTGTGAGGATTACCAAAGGACTGTGCCTTGGCCAAAGACCTGGTGGAACAGCTCTGTCTTGCAGGCCCTGCGGAAAAATGTCAAGTCCCACATTTAAATCATTTCACATTTAAATCAATTTATGTACTCTCCAATGAAGATTTATCCATCCCTAGCTCACGCAGTTCCTTCCTTTGCCACCTTTGTCATCGCTGCTCAGGTGCCACCTTCAAAAATAAAAATTCTGGTGCTCATCTGACACCTTCCAATGCAAAGAATTAATCCGGCTAATTTGTCATGTTCCAGTATTCTATCAGAGCATTAGAAGAGGCCCCCTAGATCAGGCCAGAGCCAATCTAGTGCAGCATCCTGGACTGGCCAACCAAACACCTATGAGGAGCCCGCAATAAAAACCTGAGCCCTAAAGCACTCTCTCGACTTTTGATTCCCAGTAGCTGGCCTTGAGAGGCATACTGTCTCTGACTAGGCAAGTAGAACACAGCCACAGGGTTAGCAGCTCACCCTCCATGATTCCTTTCACACTTCCATCCTGTACAGGTCTTACGGCTTTCCTGGTTTACGGTCTTCAAACAAAAACATCTTGGAGGTCCCGGGCCACAGGGAGGTTAGGCTGGCCTCAACCAGAGCCAGGACTTTTTTGGCTGTGGCTCCAATCTGGTGGAACACTCTGTCACAAGAGACCAGGGCCCTGCGGGACTTGACATCTTTCCACGGGGCCTGCAAGACAGAGCTGTTCCATCAGGCCTTTGGCCAGGGCACAGCCTGACCCCCTCCTTTGGTAATCCTCACTGAACTCTAGCCCAATGGTTGCCAGTAATTTGATTCTGAATTGATTTTAGAATGTTGTGTTACTTTTACTGTTGTTAGCCGCTTTGAGCCTGGCTTCGGGTGGGGAGGGCGGAATATAAATAAAATTTATTATTATTATTATTATTGACTTGTTTTTAATGTTCTCATATATTTTGTTACGGTTGCCTATTTCCATTCATTTTGTGCCACTCAGGACACATTTTTTAATGGAAATGTGGGGTGTAAACTTGATAAAGAAAAAGATGAAGCAGGTAAAGGGAATTAGCAGGAGGGAATGGGTTCAGAGGATGCCTGGATAGCTCCGTTGGTAGAGCATGTGACTCCTAATCTCAGGGTTGCCACACATTGGGCAAAGGACTCCTGCATTGCAAGGGGTTGGGCTAGATGATCTTCGTGGTCCCTTTCACCTCTATGCTTTCTAAACTGCATTCATCTCAGATGTCAGTTTGCCGTAAATCTGTATTCATTATTCCTCATACACACTCTCTGCTGCTAACCCTTGTTTGCAGAATTTCGATTTTCTGCAGGCAAAATTTGGGGGGGTGGACGTTTAGCTCCCGAAGAAACGTGCTCCCAGCGATAGTTAAGAGCAAGGTGACAACTGGTTGCTATATATTAGACGTAAATGATAAAGACCTACCTTCTTCACTTGTGCATGATCTAGTCTCGCTATGGCTTGGGAAACCGTGAGCGGTTTCCATTTCATCCACCGTCATTGCATGCAGTTCAGAGCTGTAATAAAGAAGCAAAGACAGTACAATTCAATCCAAGGAAGACAACATCGTGTGATGATGATGATGATGATGATGATGATGATGATTTACAATGGATTTAAGGAAGGGACAAGAGTTCAGAGGTAGGGCATATGATTTGTATGCAAAAGATCTCAGGTTTGACCCCCAGTTTTAAGAAAAACTAATTTGAAAACAAGAATGGGAAAGAGTGAACTAGGATGGTTGCACTCATGGAATCTCCAAGCCAGCACTTGGAGTGAAGACCAGAAACATGTTGCATCAGGGCATCCATTAATTAATTTTCCAAAGTTTTCTAGCCTTCACTGGGGGGGGGGGGATGGACCATACAGAACTCAAATGCAGATATTTGCATGGGAAAGAAAAAAGCATTTAAGAAAATTATCATTCAGATCCTAGAATATGAGGACATGGGCATTACTTTACCTGAAATAAACCATCTCCATAGATTCTTCGGGAGTGTTCAGAAAAACCTTAACCTCTTTCCCCTTTTTCACTTGGATCCCTCCATCAAGGCTGGCTGAGGACCTTAATCCAGTTGACCAGCCCAAGCCAGTTTCCCCCAGAGTTCCCACAGTTCCCATTTGGGCAGAAATCTGAAAGACAGCACTACCAAGAAGCACAGGGAGAAACAGGTTGCATGGTCAACAGCGACATCTTTGCTTTAGGGCTGCATCTGCCTGCTATTCCCTCCTCCCAACATGGGGGAAATCACCCCGTGAGGACTGAGTATGCTCAGCAAGCAGAGTGTGCGGACAAAGTGTTGGAGATGAAAAGGGAAGAGGAGAAATGGAATGGCGTTTCTGAGACCCTGGAAAGAAGCACTTGACGATGCAGGGCCCCACTTTTAATGTATGGTAGCAGAATGAATGGATAGAGTTTGCTCCCTGTGAGCACAGGGGTGTTTTCACCTGCAAAATCCTAGAGGGTATGCTGGTGGACTACCTCTGTAAAAAGTTAGGGCATTGGTTGGTAGGATCAGGTTCAAGGTGCTGGTTTTAACCTTTAAAGCCCTATACGGCCTAGGACCCTTGTACCTACGGGACCGCCTCTCCTGGTATGTCCCACGGAGGACCTTACAGTCTTCAAACAAAAACATCTTGGAGATCCTGGGCCACAGGGGGGTTAGGCTGGCCTCAACCAGAGCCAGGGCTTTTTCGGCTGTGGCCCCGATCTGGTGGAATGCTCTGTCACAAGAGACTAGGGCCCTGTGGGACTTGACATCTTTCCGCAGGGCCTGCAAGACAGAGCTGTTCCACCAGGCCTTTGGCCAAGGCACAGTCTGACCCCTTCTTTTGGTAATCCTCACAGAACTCTAGCCCAATGGTTGCCATGAATTTGATTTTTAATTGATTTTAAAATGAATTGATTTTAGAATGTTGTGTTACTTTTATTCTTGTTAGCTGCTCTGATCTCGGCTTCGGCTGGGGAGGGCGAGATATAAATAAAATTATTTTTTTATTATTATTATTATTACCAGATTCTGCCTCTGGACATTACCAGAGACAGCCATGTATATCAACAGGTAAAATCAAGTGTCAGGGACTGGCTGGAGGCAGAGGAGTGGTGACAGGCACCAGTTGGGGAAACCCCTAGGGAACCCCTGAAGGAAAAAGGCTGGGAGCCAGGGGATTGGTGGTGGGACAATAATGAGTGGTCAGAGGGAGAAGAGGGAGCAGATTGGGGGGAGGAGGAAGTGTTGGAAGCAGAAGAGGCAACAGGGTTTAGTGAGCAGGAAGGCGCTGGGGCAGAGAGCAGTACAGATTTGGAGGTGGAAGCAGAGGCTGGAGAGGAAGAGAGGCAGTGATGAGGCAGGCTGCTGAAGAAGCCAGGGGGTCTTGCTCTCCTGCTGTGACCAGCTACCCTCCTCCCTTGTCTCCCAGGACCAGAAGAGGCACAAAGAGGGAGGAGCAGAGACAGACAAGGCGACGGAATCTCAGATTGCTTGAGAGGGACCCTCAGGAGGAGGAGACTTAGGGAAATGTGGGAAGGTGGGGGCCTTCAGTCTGTACTTACAGGGGTGAGACCTACCCTAGGGGATGAGTCGCTTTGCTCACGAGGCCTGGCCTCCTGAGCTGTCTTGTTTCTTTGATGCTGTTTGCATTATGGCTGCCTGCCCCTGAAACCCACTCCTGGCATCAAGACAGAGGAAATCAAAGTGGTTCCCTAGCCTTTTAGAGACCTTGATCATGGGTCTGCTTCAAAAGCTCCTTGCAGAGAGAGAGAGAGAGAGAGAGAGAGATATTTAAAGGCAGGTTTATACCTTGGCTTGATATAGCCATTGACGAAAAAATTGCTCCGTTGTCTAAAGTCCATATTGCCTTGGATTGCTGCACTGACTGCTGCTGAGGCATTTAAAGCCAGGAGGATGGGCAAACCCGAGATTGCTGGGAACAGCAGTTCCTCTGTGGCCAAACTCAACCTCTTATTGAACTGGACTTCTTGACCCTGTTGGAAATGGTTACATAAAAACATAAAATGGTAGTGCAATAATATCCACGCTGGCTAAGCACGTGTTTGTTGGCACAATTACCACCGCCAGTGCTGGCACCGTACAACAGCAAGCCAACAAGTGCTTTGGGCCCTACAGGACTATAGTTACATAGACCAGGCGTAGGGAAAATGGCCCTCCAGATGTTTTGGGACTACAACTCCCATCATCCCTAGCTAACAGGACCAGTGGTCAGGGATGATGGGAGTTGTAGTCCCAAAACATCTGGAGGGCCGAGTTTGCCTATGCTTGACATAGACATTTATTGCTCACCTTTCCTTCAAGGCAGCATGCATGGCTCTTCAACTAGTGGTGCTGTCAGAGCAGGATATGGGGGCAAATGTTCAGGACCCACACAGCAAAATGGCAGATAGGTTCCCAAATGCAGCAAGATGGGCTTACTACATTCTGACATAACCTAAAGAGCCTCTCCCCACCAAAAGACCATCAAGTCCAGTGCTCTATCCCCCTCTCATTGTGTTTTTAAAACTATCCTGTGAGGTAGGGTAGACAGAGAGTCTGACTGGCCCAGTTCCACTGAACGTCAAGGCTGAGTGGGGATTCAAATCTGGGCTTTCCTGTTTCCAGTATGGACACTCAAACCCAGGTTCGCATAACCTCTTGCCCTCCAGTTGTTATTGGGCTTCAGTTCCCACCATCTCTGACAGAAGCACTGGTTCCAGGGGGCTGAGGCACTGTGGGCCCCCTCAGTAGGTATTTTTTAGGGGGCCTGGTCTCCCAATTGTTGGAGCAACATCAGGACGTGGTGTGACACCATGTGTGCAACATTGCAATGTTGCACGATGTGACGTTGGGCCGCCTCAATCCACTTCAGAAAATGGCGCCTCTGGTCTCTGAGCATAGGCTATGCTGGATGGAGCTGGAGTCAAACATCAATGAAAGCACCAGGCCCCACTGGCCTGCTCCGACCATTCACGATTCCCTTACCTTTAGCAGTTTTACCACTAGTTCCACAAGGTTCAGGTAATAGAGTTTTGCTTGACTTCTCAGATCCACGCAGTCCAAAACAGCAAGCTCATTCCCAAAGACTTTTATGCTCAGACTACATTTTGGTTTCTTCTTCTTTCCCATCCTTTTGGTGAACTGATGCAGAGGGAAAGAGAAAAGGGGATGGGGAGTGGTGCGTGTGAAGCAACTACATCAAATAGCGGTAGAAAGTAATTCTGAAACACCCCCCCCCCAAAGTGATCTATTGTTAAAAAGGGATAATGATGCGTATGCAAAGTGCCAGAGATCTCAGAATGAGGACTCCATGTCAGGGATGAGCCAAAGGCAACTATCAGGTGGGAGCAAGGAACTGGAACCAAGGAATAGGCTAAAAACACACCAGTTAGGAAACTGTCATTACTCAGGAAGAGCCCCTGCTACCTGTATTGCCTCAGTCCAAGAATGACTCAGAGGACTCCGGCTCAGAAGGCCTACAGCCAGAGTCTCCCTTGTTTTCTCAGAGTAAACAACTGCTAAATCAGGCTGTGGCCTTTAATACGAAGAACTTCCTCTGCACAAGGGCAGAACAAGCCCTGGAGACAAAGCTAAGAAGGCTCAGTCTGAGAAGGAGTGTTGCTGAAGCAATATGTGAAGCATACTCCCGTAACGTCCAATCAACCCCAAAAAGTGCTCACTAATGGTTCCTTGTTGTCAGGGAACTGCCATCAGAGGCAAGAGGAGAGGTAAGACGCTCCAATGATGCAGGGGAGGGAACTAGCAAGGAGAGAGAGAGAGCTTCCGCTGGGGAAGGAAATCCAGGGGACACCAGGGAGAAAGGGGAGGCTGAGAGTACTGCGGAGGGGAGGCTCCGAGACTCTTCCAGTGAAATCAGCGGAGAGAGCACAGGACCTCCGCTTGGCATGCCCACGCTGCGCAGAAGGCTTCCGCGCAGAGAACCTAGGAGACTTGGAGTCAAAGAATTTCTATGTTGGAGGAAGTTTAGGAGACGCCCACTGACGGATTCTGCCAGTGACTAAGACAGTCGCGTTGTAAGGGCTGTCAAACCAGGGAAAGGTTTAGCTATACAACCAGCTTGAAGCACTTTGCAGTTTACGCACAAGCAACACTAATTCCCATTACACTTGTCATCCTCAAAAAAGGTGACAAGTGAGATGCCACAGGGTTCTGTTCTGGGCCTGTTGTTATTCAACGTCTTTATAAATGACTCAGGTGAAGGAATTGAGGGGCTGCTCATCAAATTTACAGAGGACACCAAACTGGGAAGGGTAGCTAATGCTGCAGAAGACAGAATCGGGATTCAAGATGACCTTAACAGATTGGAGAACTGGACCCAAGCTAACAAAATGAATTTCAATGTAAGGTTCTGCACTTGGACAGGAATAGCCAGCAGCACAAAATTAAGATGGGGGATGCCTGGCTTGCCAGTAATACATGTGAAAAGGAACTAGGGGTCTCAGCAGAGCGCAAGCTTAACATGAGTCAACAGTGTGATGCAGCAGAGGAAAAAAAGCTAATGCTGTTCTAGGCTGCATCAACAGAAGTATAGTGTCCAGATCAAGGGAAGTAATACTACCACTCTATTCAGACTCCATCTCAAGCACTGTGTCCAGTTCTGGGCACCGTAATTTAAAAAGCATATGGAGAAGCTGGAATGTCTGCAGAGGAGGATGACCAAGATGGAACCAAGCCTTATGAGGAATGGTTGAGGGAGTTGGGTACATTTAGCCTGGAAAAGAGAAGATTGAGAGGAGATATGATAGCCATCCTGAAATATCTCAAGGGCTGTCCCATGGAAGATGGAACAAGCTTGTTTTCTCCTGCTCTGGAGGGTAGGACTCAAACAAATGGATTCAAGTTGCAAGAAAGGACTCAATATCAGCAAGGCCTTGCTGACAGGAAGAGCTGTTTGACATTGGAACGGACTCCCTTGGAAGGTGGTAGACTTTTCATTCTTGGGGGTTTCTAGGCAGAGGTTGGATGACCATCTGTTATGGATATTTTAGCAAAGATTCCTGCATTTCAGGGAGATGGACTAGATGACCCTTGGGATCCCTTTCAACTCTACACTTCTATGATTCTATGAACGTATTCAGCCCAAACTGTCAAAGGAGCGGTCCAAGGTGCCCCCATTTCTATTGATGTTAGCATTTGCAATAAAACACTATGGAACATTGTGCTGTCTTGCCTTCCTCTGACTCAGAGGACTCCAGTTCAAAAAGCCTGAGTGCAACCAGAATCTCTCTCACTATGTCCGAACAAACAGTTGCTACACCAGGCTGGACCCCTTTAAATGAAGAGCTTCCTCTCTGCAAAAATGGATCTAGCCAAGAACACAGAACTGCAGCTTTTATTTAAAGCTCAGCCTGAGAATGTCTGTTGCTGATGCGATAGTGGTACCTCGGGTTACATATGCCTCGGGTTACATAAACTTCAGGTTACATACTCCGCTAACCCAGAAATAGTACCTCAGGTTAAGAACTTTGCTTCAGGACGAGAACAGAAATCGTGCTCCGGCAGCGTAGTGGCAGCAGGAGGCCCCATTAGCTAAAGTGGTGCTTCAGGTTAAGAACAGTTTCAGGTTAAGAACGGACCTCCGAAATGAATTAAGCACTTAACCTGAGGTACCACTGTATTTGAACTTAGAATATGTTCAGTTTGAATCCTGTGTGGAGCTGTCCGATGTATCATTGTTTCTACTGAGGTTAGCACTCACAACAGAACACTATGGATTCCACATATTAAGTTACCTTTTTGGCTAACTCACTCATCTTATTGTACTGCCCACTTGGGCACTTCTGCTTTTCCTTTCTTGCGCTGGGCTTTCTTTCTTTAGATGATGGATCGTTTCTCTCAAATGTTGGTTTATTCAGAGAAGTCTTACGTCCTGTCTCAATGGGAGGTTCTGCCTTGTGGAATCTCCCTTTGGCGTCTTCAGCTGGATGGAGGCCAAATAACTTTTGCACAATATCTTCCATGTTCCCTAACCTTATGGCAATCTAAGAAACGACAGACGGTATTTAGAAGGCCATTGATAAGAACATCCCTGCACATTAGCACAAAAGGAAATGCAATATAGCTTACTGGGTGATCCGGGTCCAATTATTTCTCTCCTAATACAGGCAACTCCCTTTTTATGCAGCGGTTGCATTCTGGGCATTTGCACGCTTCGGTGGAGTGTGCATAAGACTGCCCTTCCCTATTACACCCCGTTATGTCCTGCCCCTGTTACGCCCTCTTCTGGGTTCAAAATGAACCACGCATCAGTGGTCCCACATCAATTGAACACATGCAAAATGAAGGGGGGGAGAACATGTGCAAAATGGTTGCTGCCTGTATATATTTTCCTAAGGGTGTTGTCATGCTGCAGTTCATGTGGCCAACAACAGGTGGTGCTACAAATTACACTGGGGTTACAAACTGGGCTCTCACAGCTGCTGGGCCATCACAGCAGCATTGGATGGTGGGGAGGAGGGAACTGGAGATGTTTAAACAGATGAATTCTCTTTTCATAACCAACCACTTATTTGCTAATGTTTTATTGATGTTTCAAATTCTGTTTTATGTATAATTGTCTGATTTTATTTATATTTGGATATATTTTATGGAAGTGCAAATTGCGAACATTTAAATCTGTCAATAAAAACAAACCATAAACAAATCCTATTGACACAAACTGCTCACAGAATTTAGCTATCAGTATGTTTCGGAGGGGAACTTGCCTCCAGGAGATTGATGGCCCGTCCCAGCGCATGGATGGTCAAATTCATTGCTATTGAGCGTGGGATGAAAGACTCTGGTGAAAAGATGAGCTGGGCCTCGATGTTTGTGCTTGCAGCTGCTGCAAAGTGAAAATGTCAAGATACCTGGTCAGTCAAAAGTTTTGTCACAGTTTGGTTGAGGTGGTTGGTTGTACCCATGGGCTGTCCCACTACAAGGCTGCAGAGTGCCTTTTCTTTTCTTCATTTGCTGGCTTGGGATAGCTCAGTTGGTAGAGCATGAGACTCGTAATCTCAGGGTTGTGGGTTTGAGTCCCAAGTTGGGTGAAAGATTCCTGCATTGCAGGGGGTTGGGACTACGTCACCCTTGGGGTCTCTTCCAACTCTACACATCTATCATTCTATTATTTGGATGCTGCTTTAGCCACAAAAACAAAGTTGTGCAAAAATGTTCTAACATGTGTAACCACAGTCTGTCAGTAAAGCAGAATAAGTGCTATGTGAGCTAAATCTTAGAGCAAACAACTATTCCAGTAACCTGCTGAAATATTGCTTTGAGCTTTTTGTAATTTTTCACTATGTTTGAGGAAGTTAATAATTGTTTTCTGTGTGACATTTACTGTACAAATATTATATGAAAATAAAATAAAATTGTCCAGTAGCACCTTAGAGACCAACTAAGTTTGTTCTTGGTATAAGCTTTTGTGTGCATGCACACTTCTTCAGATACGAAGAAGGGCCAGCAGTGCCCTTCAGCTCTCTCTATTGGACAAACAGGCCAAACCCTACGCCAAAGGATAAATGGACACAAATCTGACATCAGGAATCACAAAACAGAGAAGCCAGTAGGAGAACAGTCTCCCAGGACATTCAATATAGGATCTCAAAGCTGCTGTCTTATTACAAAAGAATATCAGAAATAAACTTGAAAGAGAAGTTGCTGAATTACAACTTACCACTAAACTGAAAGGGACACAGGTGGCACTGTTGGTTAAACCACAGAGCCTAGGACTTGCCAATCAGAAGGTCGGCGGTTCGAATCCCTGCAACAGGGTGAGCTCCCGTTGCTCGGTCCCTGCTCCTGCCAACCTAGTAGTTCGAAAGCACGTCAAAGTGCAAGTAGATAAATAGGTAGCACTCCGGCGGGAAGGTAAACAGCGTTTCCGTGCGCTGCTCTGGTTCTCCAGAAGCGGCTTAGTCTTGCTGGCCACATGACCCGGAAGCTGTACGCCGGCTCTCTCGGCCAATAAAGTGAGATGAACGCCGCAACCCCAGAGTCGGCCACAACTGGACCTAATGGTCAGGGGTCCCTTTACCTTTACCTTACTAAACTGAAAACTATGGAGAGACGTGGTCTGAATAGAAATATTGGATTCTTGTCTCATTACATATGCTAAAGCTATTTTTGGTCATCTGCATACTATCCCTTGCTTTTTCCTGTAGGACTAATTGCAGTCGTTAACAGTCGTCAACAGATTTACCATACCCATTGAGCCATCACCCATCTCCTACTACCCTTCTGAGAAAACCCCACCCCACCCTCCCACTATATATAAGGGTCTGGTGACTTCTGTTTCAGTGTATCTGAAGAAGTGTGCATGCACACGAAAACTTATACCCAGAACAAACCTAGCTGGTCTCTAAGGTGCATCAACAAACCTAGCTGGTCTCTAAGGTGCATCAGACGAACACGGTTACCTACCTGAATCAAATATTATACACTTTGTTTCATGCTCAGAAGACTCGTTGTCACAAACGTGTTAAGGGACCTCTCCCTGGCACACTTTTGAATAAAGAAGCGCTTCAGGAATGTGATGCAAAAAAATAAAATAAAATTGTCTTGCGGTTTGATTTCCACAACACTTTGTACAGGGAAAGCCAGAGGTTTTCTACATAGATCCAGAAGGAAGAATTGGCAGGTGGGTCACTGTGTCTTACTGGGAGAGAGACAGGGAGCACTGGTTCGGCGTCACCAGTGCATCAGCAACACGCTGATCTCTCCACTGCTTTGCCCCTTCCCCTCCTGCCAGGGAGCTAGGAAAGCAGGTCTGCCTCACCTGTCAGCTTCTTCCAGGACACATTCCAGCCTTGCAGTCAATGAGGGTTTGGGGTGGGGCTGTTGCATAGCTGTCAACTTTTCCCTTTTCATGCACGGAATCCTATTCGGAATAAGGGAATTTCCCTTAAAAAAAGGCAAATGTTGACAGCTATGGGCTGTTGAGTGAGGGGCACAGCCTGGAGGCACTAGAATTGGGAAGAAAGCTAGGCCTACCCACATGCTTGTTTTCATTGTGGAGGGATTTATTTTGTATCCTAATGGGTCTGGGGGTTGAGCTGAACTGTTCAGCTCAGTGATGAGGTTGTTGGCCAACAAAAGAACTTGCTGAAGTGGTCAAATCTGCCAAACAAGTCTGGCTTTGTTACTTATAAGAGCTGGCCAAGTACAGGCCATTTGTTGCCATAGGAGCTAATGGTTGGAGACCCTTCTGGGAAAAGAGCACTTTTTGAGGAGGAAGAAAGTAATCCCCCTTTGGGGAAGGAGGATTACTTCCCCCCTCCATCCTCTCAGCCTATACAGAGGGCTAATATAGGTTTATGTGTGAGCAGAGGCTTCAAATAAGAAGCCACATTGAAAATAGAACAACACACAAATTGAGCTGAGACCAAAAGGACTGAGTTGCTCTCTGTCAGGAACTGAAGGTCCTGGTAGTTGCCCTTGATACTTAATGAGGAGCAGAGAAGAAGTGTCTATATTGCAGAACTCTGGGAAACTTCTGGTTACTTCACTGAAAGGGAAAAGATAAGCCGAATCTTTGGGGTGGGGGAAGCTATGGCTGTTTGAAGTGGTATACCACTTATTTAAATGTATAGTGCTGTGCCCTTATGTTTGATCTAGGAATATACTGCACTGATCTATAACAGTGGGCATCCACAGATTTTATTTCTTTTTGTGGGGAGGGGTTAAAGTAAAAAAAGAGGATGATTTCTCACAAATATCTTTTTGTCCAGGCTTTCCCTGATCCTATTTGATGTATTTGTATCTGCAAATTCCTGTTTTATATGCTTTTATATTGGTTTTAGGTTGTACCATTAACAACAACAACATTGTACACTGCTTAGAAATGTTTTAAAAATATGAATGGGTTTATCAATACTCATAAATAAATGGATGCATGAGTTAAATAAATGAATGAATTAAATTAAATTTAGAAATGAGAATAATTGTCTGTACATTTTGCCCTATATCTTAGGTTCTATAAATGCTAGAAACCTACTATTTTTCAAAATGAGAGGATCTGGGGATTATCGTTCATTCAGATGCTTGTGGTCTGATCTATAAAGTTAAAATTGAAGGCGTCATTGATCACTCATTCATTGTGAAGTCCATAAGGTACAGATGTTTAAAAACCTACCTGAGTGGAAGGTAACATCTGAATATGAAGAAAACTTCCATGTCTCCCCCTCAAATTCTTTGTCAATGATGTCATTAGGAAGGGAGTTTTTAAGATGCTGCTTCAGTGGGTCATCTGTTTCCAGAAGTTCAGAGAGGTGACGCCAGACAAAGGAACCCACTTAAAATCAAATAAGAGACAGGTGTAAACCTAAAGAACAGGTTTGGTTTAGGGAGACATAAGCAAAACCTGCAATGTATTCTCAGATCCTAATAAGAGTTAGGAAACCAGGAAGCTGCTGAATCATTATACTGAATCCTACCATTGTTCCATCCAGCTTAGTGTTGCATTGAACCCGCAACCTTCTGCATGCCAAAGCAGATGCCTGACCCCCTGAGCTATGGCCCTTCCCTCTCCTTTTGAAGGTTCCACTTCACCCTCCTCCAGGGAGGCCACGTCATACACTCCCTCTTCCCATTTTTCTTCTCCAAGTGATTCTCAACATTCAATGGCTACTGGGCATGCTCAGTTCTCATTGGGCTGCTGCTTCCCCCGCCGCCCAGGGGTGGGCTATTTTTAATTTTTTATTACTTTTGCAAACCTCAGAGTTACTCTGGGCACGCCTATACCTTCATTTTGTTCCTTATTCGTTCCAGCTGGACTACATATCTATTAGTACTCACCACCTGAGTTTTCTACTAGATGTAGTAATCAAGATCTGAACTCCACCATCGACCTTCAGGGGCCAGCAGTACGAGTTGTTGTGTTCAGTGGATTACTGGATGCATGAAGCCATCTAGGCCTCTGTCATTTTTTCCACCTCTTCCATCTAACCTTGCACACCCAGAGCTTACCCTCTCTGCCATCCTGCTTCTGTTGAAGCACTGCTAATTCATTTAACTACGTACAGCGGTACCTTGGTTCTTGAACTTAATCCATTCTGGGAGTCCATTCGACTCCCGAAACCATTCGAAAATCAAGGTGTGGCTTTTGATTGGCTGCAGGAGCTTCCTGAAGCCAATCAGAAGCCAAGGAAGCCGCGTTGGATGTTCAGCTTCCGGAAAAGGTTCGCAAACCGGAACACTTACTTCTGGGTTTGCGGCATTCAGGAGCTGATTTGTTTGGGAGCCAAGCCATTCAGGAACCAAGGTACCACTGTAGTTCCTTGTTGCTACAACTCTGAGCCAGCAAGGAAAGAGTCAGTGCAGGAAGCTAGGGGGAAACAGACAGGATCCCTAACCCAATTGCCCCTCATTTTCAATAAAGTACACAAGAAAAACCCTTCTCAGAATTCCCTAGGGTAGCTGTGACCAGGCTGAGGCTCAATATTTCAATGGTTGCACCTTACCTTGGCTGGATTTCTCCTCCTGCAAAGTCCATTTAACTTGGTGAAATAATTCTTCACTGGGACATTTCATGGCCATGAGATAAGAAGCTATTCTTATTTCTACATCCTCATTGTAGGCTTGATACAGACGGACTAATGTAGCATGCTAAAAAGGAAGGAAGCAAGCAAAAGAAACAGTTCAGTTCCTCTGGGAAAGGGCCTTCTCAGTGGCAGCCCCTAAGTTTGGTGAATGCTGAAGATGAACCTCTTTACCTTGGCCTTTGACACCTGAGATATGTGTGTTTTAGGACCCACCTACCACCATCCCTCTTGACTTGCTGCCCCAACCTGGTTCTCAGCCACATTGCGTACATCTTATTTTACCATGATACAGAGGCCAAAAATAGCACAGGAAAGCCAACCGCATGCCACCTACGTTGGCTGCACAAGGAACACGTCGGAAGGCCTCTATGGCAGCCAGTCGGATTTCTGTAGGGTTGATTTTCAGCATCGCACAGGAACTCAGGACGGGCACAAGACGTGCTGCTGCAAGTCCTGCATTTCCAATTGCTTTTAAAATTAGTTCCACCTGAAAATTCAAAATGAAGTTGAAATAAAGTGCCTTCTTTTTAAAAATCATTTATATCGCCCTCTCCCCCCCCCCCCAAGCAGATCAGAGCACTGCACAGCTAAAACTTTTATGGTAAACCATGGGTTCCCCAATTTCATTTAGCTGCAGTTTAACTGTACACCTGAACCCTAAACTGTGTATAATCTTGCCTACAGTTTATTGAAGCAAGCCAGCTTCATAAACCATGGTTTGAAGTTGGCTTCTTTCCAACAAACCATAGTTAAAAATAACCAGAGTTTGTTGGGTTTGGTTGATGATGCAAGCAGCAGTTAAGAATGCTAGGGGAAACTTGAAAGTCCTTGGGACAGAGATGCTGGAGGATGAGCAGAAGAAGGAAAAACATGAGCCCTGTAGGAGGCGATGGCTTACCATGGCTGCGATCCAAAACAGAACTTCAAAATCTGAATATTCATCTATTTTCAATAGGTGACATTTCAGTTCTACTAAAGGCTGAACAAGACATGCTGTTAAAGTGAAAAGAGAAGCTGATCTTTCAAGTTGCTTCAGAACTACCTACCTGGCTGATACCTACTGACTCATGCAAGGTACATTTTCTTCCCAGGTATCCCTCCAGAATCCGCATAATGCCCCCAACAGCAGGCTCATGGTCACAGTCATTTCTCATGGAACAGAAGTGATTTACCAGGGCAGTTATTCCTAAAAAGGCACTCTGTCTCCTTCGTGGTGACTGTAGCAGAGGCTGGAAATATGCATAAACACAGGTTTGTGGTTACAGTAAATCAGGGATGGGCAGACTTCAGGCTTGTGAAATCTACTTTAATTCAAAACTCAAGGTCCACCGACTGGATCCAGGTATGAAATAATGGCTCAGGGAACAATGTAGAATGAAGGAAGATGGTGCTTCACACCTAGCTCAAGAATTTCATTATGAAAGAAGGACTCAGGTCCACTGTCCCATCACACAATATCCACTCCTGTTTTCTCCCCAGACCTGTCTTCATCTCAGCAGCTGAATCTGTTATTGCTGTTAAGTAATTGGGAGTGAGAACCTACAGTATTGGCGACCCATCACACATCAGCCAGACTACATGGCTGAAGCTGTCCTTTTTGGTTTTCTCTCCACTTCTCATTTTTCAAAGCTTGAGAGTTCAGTTCCCCACATTTCCACAGCAGTTTGTACATTAAAAAAAATTCTCATGGAAATCCATCAGTGTTTTAGTGCGAATTTCTCATAATATACACAACTTTTGCATGGGATTTTGCCTCTAATGTACACATTTTTGCAAAATGCTGCCCCCAATACAATCCTTTGTTGTATGCTGCTTTCACTAATGTGTGCATTTCTATGCACACCTCATACAAGGATATGCATTTCTGTAGATAGGGTATAGCTGGAGAAACGCACTTCAAAATTTGGAGAAGTGTGAATTTCAAAAGATGGCTTCGTTTTGGTATGCATATTGTTTCAGAATGTGCAAATCAGGGAGGTTCGCCTTTAAATGTGAAGGTGGATTTGGTTTCTTCCCCATCCCTACACTTGCACCTTGCATAAGGCGCCATGCACATCTGTGACAATCCATCATGACAACCAACCAATGGGAACTGCAACAAAATGCTGCAGGGCGAAGCGCTGCTCTTCAGAACTCCAGCCAAGTGTGAATTAAATCAGTCCACCTTTAAATGCAAACATAACTATATTTCTTCCCCATCCCTATCTTCAGTTATCCACCCAAATTCCAAGACCGTAGCCAAGGGTGTATGTCCCATTCCATACACATGTATACGGTGCTTCTACAGAAATAGGGACGATTCATAGAATCACAGAATCGTAGAGCTGGAAGGGGTCACAAGGGAATGCAGGAATCTTTCACCCTATGTAGGGCTCAAACCTGCAACCCTGGGATTAAGAGTCTCATGCTCTACAGACTGAGCTATCCAATTTGACTCAGCTAAATTTCACTTCCGTGCTTACAGCCAGAGCATCAATCATGCCTGCAGTAGGCTCAGGGATGAAGGAGAGGGACCAAAGGAATGATTCCATCTTCTCCTCGTCTACTTCTTCAGAGATGATCATCTCTTTCATCAGGACCACACAGGCTTCGGTGGCGCAGGAGGGGAGAGCATCCACTAGAGGTTGCCTGAAAGGAACCCAAAAAGAAAAGCATATCTGATTTGACCCAAGAGGAACGTTGAAAGTTGCCTTATAATGAGTCCCCACCATTGGTCTATCTAGATCAGTACTGCACACACGGACTGGCAGCAGCTCTCCAGGGTTTCATGCAAACGTTTCTACCAGCCCTACTTGGAGATACCAGGGATTGAACCTGGAGCTTTTGCAGATGCTCTATAACTGAGCTACAGGATGGAAATAAATATATAGTTTTGAAGTATCTGTTTTTGCTGCTAGTTGCAGAAACACTGGGTTGCATTCAATTAACTTTTAATCAGAGTAGACACATTGAGATTAATGGACCTAAGAACATCACAACCCTTAATTCCAATGGGTTTACTCTGAATAAAAGTTAGCTGAACAAACCCCATTGGCTGTTATCTTCTTCCTAAAATCTCTAAGGTGGGTGGGTCCCACGGAATGATCATGGTTCTTCCTTGAGAATGTCACAACTCTTGCTGCTGCTGTTCTTCAACCACTCCTTCACAGCTTGCATGTTGAGTGGATGGATAATTTTTCAGGCCAATTTTCAGCAACCTAGTGTAGTCCACAAACATCTGGAGGGCAAGCCTCATCCCTCCTGGCCATTGGTCATGTGGACTGGAGCTGATGGGAGTTGCAATCCATCAACACTGAAAGATCACCAGGATCTTGATGGCTGTGTAAATCATATGCAGTTCTGTGTCCCTTCTTAGATCTTCTTTTTGCCAATGGATAAATGACTGCCTCAGGCAACACAAAATACTAAATACACAGGGGTGGTACGAGTTGTAGTCAACTGGAGGGCACCAGGGACGGACAGCCTGGGTGAAAGGGGCAGAAAAGCTCTTGGAGTTCAGAGCTGGCAAATCTACCCAGACCAAATGGCCATTTTGAAGCTGTCTTACCAGTTGCCTTGACACTTCGATGAAGATCCCTGCCAGAGGCTCAGCAAGGCACCAGCAGAGAGAAGCCGAAGTTCAAACACCAATGCCATGAACAGGTTGGCAGACTAGAAGGAAAGGAGGACAGAAATCTGCTTTACATGTCTGATCAACTGAACTGGTTGTCTTCAGCTCCGAAACCATCACCAAAGCTTTCAGGATCTCTGCCGGAGATGGTGGCATGGATTTTCCTATATATATAAAGGCTACATTCAAAGTCTTAAGTAAAAAAAAAGGTAAGTAAACAAAGAATTATGGTGCTGGAGGAGACTCTTGAGAGTCCCATGGACTGCAAGAAGATCAAACCTATCCATTCTTAAGGAAATCAGCCCTGAGTGCTCACTGGAAGGACAGATCCTGAAGCTGAGGCTCCAATACTTTGGTCACCTCATGAGAAGAGAAGACTCCCTGGAAAAGACCCTGATGTTGGGAGAGATGGAGGGCACAAGGAGAAGGGGATGACAGAGGACGAGATGGTTGGAGAGTGGAAGCTACCAGCATGAGTTTGACCAAACTGCGGGAGGCAGTGGAAGACAGAAGTGCCTGGTGTGCTCTGGTCCATGGGGTCACGAAGAGTCGGACACGACTAAATGACTAAACAACAACAACAAACAAAGATTCACCTGAATCTCTGGACTTCCTCCCACCCTTTCGTGGGTTCCATCTCTAGTCCTTTTCCGCTGCTTATTTAAAGTCACTCCCATTTTTTAAGTATCCCATATAACCCCAGTTCTTGTTACACTACAAGTGTTATTCAAATCCTGCAAAAGAGTTCAATTGTTTACAGTGGTCTCCAAGGTGAATTGTGAATTTCCCCCCATCTTGCATGGATTTTCATCTTGCCTGACTCAGGGGCACAGCTTTCGACAGACCGAGATGTTGTTTTGCTGCTAGTATGCATCCAGTTATAGGAGTTTGTGTTGTGGTGTGCCTATTGTATATATTGGGATACATATTTCTATGGTCCACCCAATTGCGTGGTTGTAATTTGTTGCAATTTTTAACATATTTTAAATTGTTGTGACTCACCCTAGAACCTTGGGGTGAAGAACAGGCTATTAAATTAACAACAACAACAACAACAACAACAACAAAATAAATAAATAAATAAATAATAAATAAATAAATAAATAAATAAATAAATAAATAAAAGAAGGGTCATCCAGTCTAAGCCTCTGCAAAGCAGGAATGTATATAGTGAATGTTAGGTGTTTTGTATGATTAAAAGATGATAGAATGCATTAATGCTTATACTTTTAAATGTATTGTAAGCCACATGCCTTTGAATAAGAAGTAATAAGAAGTAACTAAGTAGACAGTCAAATAACTACCATCTGGAGCTCAGTACCACAAATGAAAGGCGGAAAAAGCTAAGAAGCAAGCAAAGCAACCTGGGTTCTTTCTGAAATACTTTTGAACACGGAAAGCAATTGAAGAACAAGAATATGGCCTTCCAGACATGCAACCAACATAACCACAGAAACCCCAACAAACTGACTGAAAAAAAACTGGTCTCTGTTCTCAATCCTAATGCTTTGGGAGATTTTAAAGGTAGCACCTTACAGTAGATTCTTCTAATCATTCTCTTTTACTAATAAAAAATAATTGGGGTGAGTGGGTGGGAAACCTACTTACTACCCTAAATATTTATTTTTCCTCTTCCTCGGCCTGTGGAACCTCTGTAATTCCAGCCAAAGTCTAAACACTGCAGTCCACCCAGCTACTCCCCGGAGGGAAGCAGCCATCTAAAAGACTTGCATTTGACATTGGGAAGGCCGTGGGATGAAAGAAAGGACTAATTGAAGAGGTGCTTCTGGCTTATTTCCTGATAAAAAGGATATTGGTTGATATTAAACAGAAGCACTTATTTTCCTTCAAAGATCGCTATTTATTGACTGCCGGATGCTAGTGCTTCTAAGTGACGCAGCGGAGGCAACGTTGGAAATGAGACCAGAAAAATGAATCTAGAACTGCACGTATATGTATAAGGAATTCTGTTCAAGTGTAACTTCCTTCCACCCACCCCTGATGCCCTGGCAAGGATGTTAGCAAAGTGCAGTCAGATTGCTTGCTCTCAATTCCTTTGAATTCTGTTTTCAGTGGGAATGGGCAAATCTGTCAAGCTTTACTCTCTCTGTTTCTTATTTTAAACATCTGTTTCCATAGCAGAGGGCTGTGTGTTTTCATGAAAATTTCTCAGGATTTTAAGGCAAATTTCTCTCAACATGCACATTTTTAATGCATTCTTCCAAAACAACAACAACAATTGTGTTTATTAAATTTGTATACTGCTCTTCATCTGAAGATCTCAGGGCATAAAAATGCACAATGAGAACACAAATTACCAAATGAAACAAAATAAAAAACAAACCGATAACCCCTCACCCACAAACACGTTTAAAAAGCCATTAATATAATTTATAATTACAACTGCAAGATGTAAGAGAATCCTTGGTGGAAGTGTAAAATAAGATAAAAGGAGAAAAGTATCTCATTGTGGAGGAGAAGCAAAGAGATGACATGTGACTTCATCAAAGATTCTCCTGATAAAGTGATTGAAACATCAGGTGTGAGTGCTTTCGTTAGGAAGCTGGTGTAAGTTCTTCATTTTACCAAATTGTTTGCAAGACTCTGTGCAAGCAAAGGAGTGTGATAAGAAGACTTCCAACTCCCCAAGTCACAGCTTGTTGCTGTTATTAAAATACTTCACTTGTAATAGTGCATTTGCCAGGATAATAATGCATTTTTTTTGCAAATTGTTTTCACTAACATATGCATTGCCCCCCAGGATATGCACTTTTGTACACGTTACCTGGCTGCAGAATTGCCTTGCAGAAATTTGGAGAAGTGTGAATTTTGAATAACAGCTGTGTTTCTGTTTGTTTACTGTTTTGCGAAGGAAATCGTCTCACCTTTAAATGCATACTGAATCAAATTTCTTCCCCATCCCTAATCTTCAGACATGAGTTACAAGCAATTCTCTTTGATTTCATAGAACCACATCTATGAAAGTACAAGTGATCAGTGAACCAATTGCACCAGTTATCTTCAGTTGCTTTTAAGAGTGAAGCCATAAGGAGACTGGAACCAGTGTTCTTCAAAACTGGAAGCATAAGTCAAAGAGTTTTTGGCAGCACTGGATTTCCCCTTGTTTCTTGAAGTATTTATCAGGCCCTGCTTGGGGTGGAAGCCCAGATGTGTGTTTGGTTGGAAACTCTCCCATTCCAAGCTGGGATCCCCAAGGGTGTTCTGATTGGGTATGGCAATAATCTAGGTGGGCTGGTCCATGAGTCAGCACCATGGATAGTTCCCAGTGGAGAGGGGACCCACCATTGGGTGCATTCAAATTACTCAGAAGTGGGATGGATTCACATTAAAGGTGGAGGGGGTTTCTTGGATGGCTGTGGGTATTATTTCACTCACTTAAAATTGTGGTAAGGCAGCCTTGTTGTATTTGGGGGCCCACCAGCTTGTTCTACTGAATGGGGCCCTTGACATCTGCCAGTGGCGTAGCGTGGGTTGTCAGCACCCGTGGCAAGGCAAGTAATTTGCGCCCCTAACCCGTAGATTTGCGCCCCCTAACCCGTGGATTTGCGCCCCCTAACCCGTGGATTTGCGCCCCCTAACCCTAACCCCCAGATATTGCGCCCGGTGCAGCCGGCCCCCCCTGCACCCCCCACGCTACGCCACTGACATCTGCCCCCCAGTTCCTACCCTGATGGGACCACTCTGTAGGCTTGTGCTGTTGGAGTAGTGAAAAACAGGAAAGTGCTTTAAAAAGTCTTCCTGAAGTGATTAAGCGGGGAAGGTGTTCCTTTACTACCTTACACAAAGAGTCGGCTTCTTTTATTCATTCATTTATTTATTTTAAAATGTGGGAGGGGGGGGCACGTGGAACACTCTTGGCAGACCTCATCCAGAGCTGGCTGCAGATCATACCTGCAATTTTGTTGTTCTTGGAAACCACTCCTGAACGCTCCTTTTCCACAAACACTGAGGCGTTTTGTAAGCGAGCAGGGTGTTTACTGAAGAGGCCTGCCTTTGGTAGGAACACGCTTAATACCCCTGGGATCGTACAGCATTTTGCAAAGCTTGAGGGTCAGGAACCCAGCGCTTTCCCACTTTTGAACTTGAGCTGATCAAATCAGACCAATTGGTTCAGAATTTTTTGACTCAGTGAAAAAAAGAGAGATGCTTCCGTTGAAATATGGTAGGGCTGCCATATGTCCTGATTATCCAGGACATGTCCTAGAATTCACCTCCAAAAATTGCATCCTGGATTATTTTTCAGAAATCTGGCAAACATCCTGGAAAATTTACTAGGGGTTAAATCGTGCCCAAAATGCTTTTAAAAAGCTCCAGAGCTCAAAAATTCTTGTAGCTTTTACTTTAAAAAGCTAAACAACTTTGGGGTTTGTCTAAATAAAGCTCAATAACTTTGGGGTTTTCCTTTAAAAGGCTCAACAATTTTGGTGGTTTCCTTAAAAACACTCAACAATTTTGGGGTTTCCTGGTTTTTACTTTTTCAAATATGGCAACCTAAATATGGCTCACTTTTATTACCTGTTGGGGAGAACAAAGTACAGGAAAATATGAAACCACGCTTTTTGTTCGGAGTGCTTTGAAGCCAGACTGAATTTATTTAACCGTAAACAATCCTAAAAGAGACCAAAGCAATATATTGGTTTTGAATTATTTGTCTATTGCACAAGGGAGACTATTTTACTGTATGATACAAAAGAGATTGACTGCTTGTTGGTTGTTTAGCAATTTGTGTTATGATACTGATGTGGATTTTTGTGTTTATACAAATTTTATTTGTATATATGTTTTGTCAAAAAATAATAATGCAAAAAGAAGAAGAAGAAATGCTGTTGATCAATTGAGCTGCACCAGGACTGGCTCTGTGTCCCAGATGTTTGCCAGTATTGAAAAAGTTGGCTCCGGTGCTGGTTTTTAATCTTAGTCTGACTAGCTCATATTGCAATGTTTCTTTCCCCCTCTTATACTCTCTCAGGATTGTAAGATACGAGGGGTTGTATCTGAAATTAGTATTATTACAAGTAAACAAGTCACTTTGGACCCGACCCATTTTTGATGGTGCTACTGCAGCTTTTATTAGTCAACAATTAATTTTATGTCTGCTGATCACCACCTATTTTGTGATCTCTCAAGGATAGAATAATAATAATTGCTACTCTTTGGATGTATGGTTTTGAAAAGTCATGTTTATTGCCATCTGTGAAAAGTTGGCCCATGTGCTTTCAGGGGCAACATGGACCCTTCATATTTTGAATCTGTTTGGGAAGTTGTTTGTGATTTATAAGACCAAATAATCTCACGGTTGGCACATTCCTACTAAATACGATTTTATCTGGCAACATTTATGAATACTTGATGTATTTTGTGTGAATATGAACCTTGGATTCCACTAGGGAATATATTTTGCATGATTATTTTTTTTGCTAGCTCTTTTTCGTCTTGCATTTTGATTCTCTTTGCCTTTATGACAGTTTTTGTTGTTGGGCTTTTTTGTATTTGCAAATCTTGTTAAAAGAAAAATGGAAAAGGAGGAGAGGATGCCATCTTATTTATTTCTATATGATGTTTATGAATATCCCCCAAAGGAACGCATGGCGATATAGAACTAGGCATGTGGGGGAAAGTCAGTTCAGTTTGCATTTAAAGGGGAATCTGCCTTCCCTCCTGAATTTGACTTCTGGGTCTTTTCCAGCCCTACCTGCGCATGCCAGGGATTTAACCCGGTAACATTTTTTGCCAAGCATGAACTCTATTGAGGGATGGGCAAACGTGTCCATTTTCTATTCTCTCCCTTTCTCAAGTCTTAAGTATCCATATCAGTTTATTGCTTCTAAAAGTCCTCATTTAAATTCAAAAGGACCTTAGTGTGCCAACTTCTCCTAACGTACACATTTTTGCAGAACAGTTTCCCCTAATAAAATGCAGTCATAAAAATGCTTACAAAATGGGCTTTCTCACCGACATGCAATATTATTATGCACACCCTCCCCTTGTGTATTTGGCAGACATTGCACATATGGAGAATTGCAGTGCAAAATTCAGAGACTGTTCAAATGCCAAAGCATGGCTCAGTTTTGGTTCACGTATTCTTTCGGAAACTGCAGATTAGGTAGGTCAGCCTTTCAATGAGATCAGAAATGAATTTCCCCTGCATCCTTTGCTCTGCTGCTGAGCTACAGCTCTTCTCTTAGTTGATGATGTGACCTTTTGTCTCCTTGAAGGGACAGACAGAATTACCTTTCCCTGTATCAACTGGGTGTCATTTAGATTTTGGAAGGCATCGTTGCTTGTCTTCATATGGTAATTTGTGCATGCCTTTAAAGAGAGGCAAATTATTCATAGCATGCCTGTTTCGGTCCTGAACAGGCTATCTGCTGTTTTCAGTGCTAAGAGCATGTTTCCCCCCCTGTATTATGGTGTCGGCTCCAACCCATCCACCCCCCTTTCCTTCATTCCTATCTCCTTCTCTCCAACCATCTTTTTAAAGACCCCTGGCCCAGGAAGAGGCTGATGGGAAATGTCCACAGCACAGCCTGGGAAAACACATCCTTACCAGCCATGGATAGTCTTATTTGTCCCTTGCATTGTTGTGGCTTTGAATGGGGGCGAGATTATGCGCTACATTCAGGCGACAAAAAACCAGGGATAAATGCTGGGGGCGGGGTGGGGCGGGGGGAGAAGCTCCCCGATTCTCATTCAGAGGAGAGGAGGGAAAGCATGCCACTCACCAGGGAGCCTTAGAGAGTTATTTCCAATGCCATTGTGCGAAGGGATTGGATTTAAATGCAGATTAAGCAATGGGGCGTTAAGGGGGCAGAAGTGTCCAGGCAGGGTGGAAAGTGGGAAGGAAGAAGCTGTCCAAAAGGGGAGAAAAGGAGGGGTGGGGATGGTGAAATTCTGTTTCAAAAATGGATGGTCTGATGGGTTGACAGTTCTCCAGAATGAAAGCCACTGTGCAGGCAGACAGTTTGGGTTTCCGTCCACTTTGTTGCTGTTTGATTTATTTGGCTGGCCAGCTTTCTCTACAGGTGAATAAGGAAACTCATAGAATTGTTGGAAGGCACCCCAAAAGGGTCACCTAATCCAATCTGCTGAAATGCAGGAATCACTGAATAAGTGCGGCCCGTAAGAATGCGACCTGTTCAACCTCATTGAAATAAAACTGCCATTAAAAACAACAACTCAATTCCACGTCCTCGGTTACAAAACGAGCAGTGACCTTTGTTGTGTATTTTTTTAAAAATAACATCTGTTTTTCCTTCATTTTGTTACGTTAGTAGAGAAAACAGTTGCAAACCTCAAAATAAGGAACAAGAAAAATGATGAAAATGAATAACACAGTAAAGGATAAGTGTAAACAATGCCGCGGCACATTTGGATGTGGCTTTGTGTTAAATTTCTCAGGCTATGTACAGATAACACTGTCCAGATTGGTGCTTCTGTGCATGTGGTAGTTAATAGAGCAGGCATAGGCAAACGCAGCCCTCCATATGTTTTGAGACTACAATTCCTATCATCCCTGACCACTGGTCCTGTTAGCTAGGGAGGGTGGGAGTTGTAGTCCCAAAACATCTGGAGGGCCAAGTTTGCCTATGCCTGTAATAGATTGAGGGCACCATTCTCTATGCTACACCGTAGATCAGAGGTCGTCAAACTAAGGCCCGCAGGCTGGATACGGCCCACCGGGCTCGTTAATCCGGCCCACAAACCTTGCGGACCTTGCCGCTCACTTGGGCAGTCCCTGAGCTAAACAGGCGCAGCGCAGAAGCCTCGCCGTGCGGAGACTGACTTCTGTGACGCGGCACAGTTTTTGATTGGCTGCAGGAAGCTCCTGCAGCCAATCAGAAGCCACAGATGCCTCTGGGCGCTGCCCCTTCCTTCCCGCTAAGGTGGCCAAGTGGGAGGAAACGGCCAAGCAGGAAGGAAGCGGCAGTGGCATGGAGGCTGCCTCTGCCGCCCAGGCCAGCGGCTTGGGCTCTCTGCCCCCCAAGACAGAGGACGTTGACTCTGCCAAAGACAAGGCAGCATTGGCGGTTGTGGCGTTAGTGACATGGGGTGGGGGGGCTTTGGGGAGGTGGTGGGTCCAGCCCCCCACACGGTCTGAGGGACAGTGGACCGGCCCCCTCCTGAACAAGTTTGCTGACCCCTGCTGTAGACTGTATGAACCACCAAGGCAAATGTAGTTAGAGAAGCCTTCAGTGGCAAATGCTACCTTGGGTGTGTGTGTGTGTGTGTGTGTGAGAGAGAGAGAGAGAGAGAGAGAGAGAGAGAGAGAGAGAGAGAGAGAGAGAGTCTGGTTTGGACAGGTCTATAATGTTTAATACACCTAAATTTGAGTAGTGAAGGCTGCTCAATCTAGACAAAGTCACATGGGCTCCCTAGAGACTAAATATCCTGTTATTCATGTAAGTTTACTAATTGTATAGGACATGTTGTCATTTTTTTTTATGTTCACATGTTTCTGCTTGGCTACAACCTGTATTCTACATCTGCGCTCAGTGGGGTGTTGGGTTAGGGTAATTGTTGAGTGTGAGAAAGGGTGTGTTTGTGTATTTGGTTGCCTTATTAATAAATTTCAATAATACTCTACAAAGCGTTCAACTCCAGCATATGTAAAACAGCTTTGGACAGGTCTATAATGCCTTTTATGGTTAAGGTAGGAAATAAAATAAACACAAAAGAACTTAGACAAGACCTTCTGTTTTGTTACCAGTGACAATAGCTCTCAGAGGCTGGGCTAACAAAAGAATGGTCATCGGATAACAGGCCAGGAGGGAATGTAACTCAGCACAAGTGACCCTGAATCTGTTTTTCTGGTTGGAGCTATGGTCTCTAACAGTGACCTCTCAACCCAGGGACACATAGAGCATTGATGAAAAGTACATATTTATCTTGGGCCCTTTGGAGCCAATACAGGACTGATTCACATGACACCCTCAACCCAAACACAAATACAATTTGTCTGCAGCTAGATTCCGGTTCATGAAAGCTACTGCCATAATACATGATGGCTTTAAAAGAGGCTTGTGCAAATTATTGGACAACAAGGCTATCAATCTTTCGGGGGGGAGGGGCAGGGGCAGAGGAAGAGTGCAAGAATTCCATTTCCCACATGCAAATGCCACATTTTCAACACCAGCAATAACTAAGAACTATGACAAAAAATTATATAATAACTTGCCTCGGAATCTGCTCTAGGATTCATACAAAGCTTCTGTAGTATTTTGGAGACCACCACCACCTCATCCTCCTTTCCCAGCCATCGTGCTGTTTTTTCCCTTTCATATAACAGGCTGCTCTCGTAGATATCCTTGGTGTCTACTGCAGAAGTAAAACCAGGCAATGGGGAACAATTGAAACACAGTCAACACTCTGAGGCCTTAGGAAAACCACCAGGAAGGCAACTGAGCTCTCAGCTTCAGTCCTCCCTCCCATTATGATTTGCAATATATTACATCACCATACACATGGGTTTTTTTTGTTAGCATTTGGGAATATTGACAATTTACCATCCCTTTAGTGCAAATTTCTGCTAATCTAAAATACAAAACTGTGATTTCCCCCCTTTAATATATGCACCTCTACACATGCTTTATCCAAGGATATACTTTTCTGTAGATATGACTTGGCTGGAGAACAGCAGCATTGCAAAATTCAGAAAAGTGCAAATTTCAAAGGATGGCTGTGTTTTACTTTGCACATTGTTTACAGAAGTGTGACTTGAGTAAAAGGTAAAGGTACCCCTGCCCATATGTGCCAGTCTTGACAGACTCTAGGGTTGTGCGCTCATCTCACCCTAGAGGCCGGGAGCCAGCGCTGTCCGCAGACACTTCCGGATCACGTGGCCAGCGTGATGAAGCTGCTCTGGCGAGCCAGAGCCGCACATGGTAACGCCGTTTACCTTCCCGCTAGTAAGCAGTCCCTATTTATCTACTTGCACCCGGGGGGTCCTTTCGAACTGCTAGGTTGGCAGGTGCTGGGACCGAGCAGCGGGAGTGCACCCCGCCGCGGGGATTCGAACCGCCGACCATGCGATCGGCAAGTCCTAGGCACTGAGGTTTTACCCACAGGTAGGTTCACCTTTAAATAGTATCAGGTTTCTCCCCCATCCCAAATGACATTGTAGCCTAATAAGTGGGGTAAAATAAGTCTTATACCCCAAGCAAGGGCAGTTCAAAAAGACTTTTTATTAACTTGTCATTGCTTAGAGGCATTCACTAACCCAGGGTGGGTAAACATTTTCAACCCCAGAGCCACACTATGTGTGTGTGTGTGTGTGTGTGTGTGTGTGTGTGTATGTCACATGCCAGTGATTGGTGTTGGCACAAAAGTGAACATGACACACATACACACACACATACGAAGCTGTGATTTGCCTCCCTCTCTACCCAACCCAAAGTCATGATGGGAATGAAAATCACACCCTCTTTGCTCTTTAAATGATCAACCTGCAGAGAAGAGAGGTCACTTGGCTTGGGGATGGGGAAAATAAACATGGTAAGAGGGTCAGGCTCCAACCTCTTTCATGTGCTGTGATTTCAGCTTCCGTTCGGAACAGTTTCATGGCCATCCGAGTGTGGGTCTTCACTCCGCTGCCCTTCCTCCCAGGAGATGTAGTGAGATGAGACTCTATACATTGGGATTCTGCCAGGATTCCCTCCTCAAACTTCTGAACACACTCAAGTTTGGATGATATGAGCTGCTGATCAGGCTAAAATATAGGGACAGAGAGATGATCAAATGTCCACTTAGGCCACGTTCACACCATACATTTATGGCACTATGATGCCACTTGAAACAGTCATGGCTTCCCCCAAAGAATTCTTGGAAAGTCATTTGTTAAGGGTGTGGAGACTTGTCAGGAGACCCCCTCCTTTCTCCTCACATAGCTACAGTTCCCAAGGTTTTCCCTGCGAAAAGGGTTTGATTGTTGAATCACTCTAAGAATTTTAGCTCTGTGAGGGGAACAGGGGCCAACTAATACTCTCAGCAGCCTTAACAAACTACACCTCCCAGGATTCTTTGTGTGTGAGTGAGTGTGTGTGTGTGTGAAAACCATGACTGTTTAAAGTGGTATGACAGTGCTTTAAATGCATACAACACATCAGGCCAAACAAGCTGTGTATTCCTCCAAATGTTGTGACCCCATTTCAGTTTTAAAATGTATGTTTTACAGGAAAAGTGTGCACAAAAATACATATTTTGTGGGAAACGGATTTCAGGAAAAAAGTGCATACCATTTAAATTGCATTTTAACCTGTATTTTAAATTGGTCCCCCCCCCATTATGTTTTTACTGTAATTTTACTGTTGTTAGCCAACTTGAGCCCTGCTCTGGCTGGGGAGGGCAGGGTATAATTATTATTATTAAATGTAGATTTTTCATGTGGCTTTACAGAATCATAGAAAACAGGATGGGACAGGCTTATGATCGGACATTATGTGAAACTCACACAGAAAGAAAAGAGCCTGATCTTTTCCTACCTAGATATGAACCATTCCCCAGGTACCTACAGGCTCAACACAGTGAATTGCCTCTTGATAAATAGTTGTTTGTGTTTTTAACGGATATAAGTCCTTGAGTAACAACATAACTAGATTCTTGAAAGAAATAGTAGAAGAACAAGAGGTTCAACAGTACTTACTGGTGCATCGGGCAAAACAACGGACCTCAGAGAAGTAAATCCAGAAAACCGGTGAGAACACAGGTTTAAATCTTTCGTCTTCAAAAGGAGAGGCCCTTTCTGCTGATATCTGGTTGGGCATTTCCCCAGGACATCCACCTAATTAACAATCACAAGACAATAAAAGGGAATTATTTTATTGGGCTCCAAAGTGCATGATAATTCGAACCTACAACCCAACAGAAGGTGCATGGGGGGGGGAGAGATGGGTCTGCAGTGTCTTAGCCCTTGGAACTCTCCCTCCCACATACATTGGCCTTGCTTTTCCACAAAACCCCCCACAGCATTTGACTGACTAGAATGAGCTTGTCCGGACAGACTCAGCATGGGTACGCCCGGGGTCTGGATGCGGCCCAATCACCTTCTAAATCTGACCCACAGACAGTCTGGGAATCTTCGTGTTTTTACATGAGTAGAATGTGTCCTTTTATTTAAAATGCATCTCTGGGTTATTTGTGGGGCATAAGAATTCGTTCATCCCCCCCCCCCAATATAGTCTGGTCCCCCATAAGGTCTGAGGGACAGTGGACCGGCCCCCTGCTGAAAATGTTTGCTGACCCCTGGGACAGAGGATAGGGAGTCGTGTGTGAGTGTTTGTAGAATCCAACTCATTGTATAATGGTAAAATTTATATTTGTTGCATCACCCACTTCTGAGTGAAAGAGCATCTCCATTTCATGGCCAATTCCAGTCTGACTGTGAATGAAACAAGAGGAAACTGCATAGTAATAGTGCTGTGTGAGACAGTGTGTGTGTTTTGTGTGTGTGTGTGTGTGTACTGCCCTTCATCCAAAGATTACAGGGCACCTCACAGTATAAAATCACTTGGAAACAATTGCTTCCTATTGGCCTTTGAGACTATGCTTTTATCATCTCAGATGGTGACGGCCATTCAGGTAGATGATGAAAGGTGGACATGTGTCATGGTGGTGACCCAATATATGTGGTGCCTGATAATTATTTCTGGCTTGGTTGAACAATAAATGAACAACTGAGTCTGTTCCATAACTATCTATTATTTCTTAATGCTACGAATGACTGGTAATTTGTATTTTCATGGAATGAATTTACTGTACATTATTGTATAGGCTAATTCACAGAATCGGTTAGATCTGTATCAAACAACAGACGTCCCCCATGTGTTGTGTTATGTGGATGCCATGTTAGGTGTTGCTCTGTTAAAGTATGTGGATGTGAGTGTGGTGCTATGTGATGTTATGTAGTTCTAAAAGGGGCAGGAATGAGACTAAGGGGGGGGGAGCGCAAGTTGACAGCAAAAGCCCCCCTCCCACTGGGCGGGCTGCAAATAAGAAGGTAAACAGTTGAGGGCTGGCAGAAGGCAGACTGGGGTTGGTGGAGCAGTGCACATTTTCCCTATTGAACTAGTCTCCACTGTACAAAATTCATCAATATTTCAGACCAAGAGTATATACTGGCAGCTTTGACTGTTCAGAACTGCTCACCTCTTCCACGCTGCCATTGGTCGTTGCCACCAAGGATGTCTGAAGAGCACTGAGGATGCCACGCTTGACGTTGAGTGCCCAGGTTGGCTCACTCCCTTGGGGGAAAATCTTCAGAATCTTTCCATTATGGTAACAAAACCAAAGGGGATGCTGCTCCAGCATTTCCCTGTAAAATAGGGAAGGGGAAGGTTTCTTGGTCCCACCCCCCCCTCTGGCGAAGTGATGTAAAATAACCACTTGCTTACAAATGATGTACATGAGAAGTCAATGGACCAGTAAATATCCACATCTCCCACACATTCAGATACTCTATCTTGGTAGAATACCAGGCCTTTCCAGGATACTATATTGGGCTTATTCAGGGTATTTGTAAATACCTTTTGTGACGGACGCATCTCTGTGGGGAGGGAGTTCCACAACTTAGGGGCTGCCACAGATAATACCTTCTCATGGGCTCACCCACCCATACTACTGATCTTAAGACCTCTAGGGGTCGGTGCAATCTTTCCCGTATAGGCCATGTTGCTCCCAAGTTATTTTGCTCCCACAGCGAGGACTCGTTTTTGACAGTCTTGTTTTACCTTAAACTTCCATTTTCTTTGTGCAGCCTGTCTTTGGACCCAGCTGTCGTCTTGATCTGGACACCTTGCAACTGGGAACAGCAACGACACTTGTTAAAAGGTTCTTTTCATCATATGACTAACTACAAGGGAGAAGGGTTGTGAGGGGAAACGTTGGGATTTTGCAGACTGGTTGAACCTCTGGTGCTGGAGACCAGGAGAACTGGCCCAGTTGCACTGCCCTTTCTCTGATGGAAGGGGGAATTTGGAGCTCTTCACAAGGAGAAATGAGGTAAGAGGGTGTTTCAACGGTTCAGAGAGATAAATTGATCACCTTGGCAACGCCTCCCCAGGCGGGATTGGGCAACTGGCTGAGGTGGGCGGAGACCTCCAGGTATCCTACCTGGGGAAGGTGAAGCCAAGCCTGTGCTAATGGTGCTGCATAGGGTCCAGGGGGCTGCGCACGGCCACACAAAGGGCACCCCCATTTAATGTGGGGAGCAGTTATTGTGTGATGGGTGAATTGCTCTCAACTCTCCTTGAGTTTTACTTGCAACACTCCTTCACTTCATGGGAATGTTGGGATTGTAAAAACACAACCCTCCAGGGTGAGTGGGGCTGCTCTCATCTGTGGAGTTGGGGCCTGGTTCTAGGCAACTATTCTGCACCCTTCTGTTGCTGCCAACTCCTGAGTTGCCTCCTCCTTCAGCTGCCCACAGCACTCCCTGGCCTCCATTGAGATTCTCTGCTCTCTTGGAGGTCAGGGGGAATAGCCAACATCATTGCTCCTTCTTCTGAAGTGGCTGAAGACAAGGCACAAAGGAGAGAGCCCCATTCCTCCAACCCCAGGTCCCACCAATCAGGCCCCGCTCTGTTTCCTCTTCCTGTTGTACTGGAGCCTGGGGACCAAGCCTCATATTGACAGCACTGCAGGGCTCATGGCAGGTTTTCCCAAATCTGAACTTCCACTCCTATAACTGGAGCAGAAGCAATGAAACGATTTTGGGACATGATATATAATGAGCTGAAAAAGCTGTTTAAATATACCTTCCCCCCCAAAACCGGAAGCCTTTTTTGCTAGGCTTGATAGGTGAAGAAATAGGAAAAGTAGACCAGAGATTATTCATGTATGCCACGACTGCCGCTAGAATCCTGGTAGCCCCAAAATGGAAGACACAGGAATTACCAACATTGGAAGAGAGGCAGACAAAAATGGTAGAATATGTGGAATTAGCAAAACTGACTTACAAGATTCGTAACCAAGAGGAAACAAAGTTCAGAAGAGAGTGGAGCAAATTTGTGGAGCATATAAGTAATAACTGTAGAAGTCTAAAGACTGTAGCAGGATTAAAATAAATCTTATGATGTGGATAGGATGTTATTAAGAAACTGCGGAAAGAAAAGTGTAAAATGAAAACCTGATGAAGGGAGGGAGGGAAGTCTGTGCTCGCAGAGTGAGGAAACAACAAGTGGGTATAAGATTATGGGACTTTATTGTATTTGTTTTGTTTGATTTATGTTAAAGAAAACCCAATAAAATGCATTTATATATATATGGAGCAGGAGCACAAAGCCTTTTGTGCCCCTCTTGGACTTGCCACCACACTCACTTTTAAGACTCTGTGACATCTTGCCAGCACTTCAACAACAGCGGTGCCTTCAAGGGAGATGCCACTCCTTTCTTCTGCCCTTCCTGGAAGGAATGTGCTGGTCGAAGTGGAGTATCTATAGCTGAATCTGGATCCAGTTGGGAGAGGCAGCACATTGATTTCTAGCGGGGAGAGTAAAGTTTTGAGACAACTTTGTCATTGACAGATGGGTACAAAGGTGTGCACACGGGGTGTGCTGGGTGTGCCCAGGCACACCCAAATGGTTATGTTGTTTTTTAATGACACAGGCAGAATTAAAAGGCTGGACTGGATCTGGACTGGAGCTGCAGCTCCTACCAGATGCAAGCAGAAGCTGCAGATCCATCCCAGCCTTTTTCTTCTGCCTGCATCTCTCTCAAACACATAGCCCCACTAAACTTGGTGTGAATATTCCCAATGTGGCAGTGGCAGTCTTCATCAAAGGTTGCATGCCAGGCACCATTTGGATTGAAGATGGCAGACCGAAACATGATTTTGGCATGACTTATCTGGGGTATAATGGGTCCAAAATAATAAATTACACTATCCATTTTAACCCCCCACCCCAATATATTGGGAATTCTACAAATTCCCTGGTAGTGTCCCAGTAGCTTTTAATGCTATTTTTACCAATATATAAATTTGTATGCAGTTTTTCCACAATGAACACATTTTGTGCCCATAATATGTTTATAGAACTGCATTTCAAAATTCAGAGGAATGTGAATTTTGAAGGAGAATTGTGCTTCAGTTTGCATATTGTTTCCAAAAGGGAAAATTAGGGAACTTCGTATTAAGATACAAACTAATTTTCTCTCCCCTCCCTACTCTGAGGTTCTTCAGTATTCATATTATTTATCCAAGAGGCTAGAACTTGCTGGAGAATTCCCTGCCCCACCCCCATATAAACTGCCCTGCCACAGTTCAGTGCTAAGAATTTGCCTTGTCTACTCACCAGCACATTGAGAGACACAGGACTCTTCATGCTTTGAATTCTCCAGAGTTCCTATAATAACAAACCAAGGGGGATTGCAGAAAGGCATTTAGAGAAAACTCTCTGTAGGTTCAGTTGCTGATCCTGCAGCTGTTTATTTACCATAGACCTAAAAAAACCAGCTGAAATGCAACGTCACATTTACAGGAATTCAGGTCGACACTGTCATCTTGGAGACCACCATGTTTATTTAGCAATAATAATAAATAGATTCTATCCATGAAGAAAATGACCGTTTTTGTTCTAAAACCATTTCCTCTGCAGAATGTGCTTTCGGTTTAATCCACACGAGGGTTGTGTTTCTAACAATTTCAATCTGATTAATATTAACTGTGACCCAGTTCCCCTTTTCCCTGAAACCTGATGAGCTTCAGAATACAAAACTCTGCTCAAAAAAATAAGAACAGGTCTGAAGGCAGCCCTCTTTAGGGAAGCTTTTAATGTTTGATGTATTACAGTATTTTAATATTTTTTTGGAAGCCGCCCAGAGTGGCTGGGGAAGCCCAGCCAGATGTGCGGGGTATAAATAAATTATTATTATTATTATTATTATTATTATTATTATTATTATTATTATTATTATTATTGGCATCCCGGTCTTACAGTGGCCAACCAGATGCCAGTGGGAAAAACACAGGCAGGATCTGAGCGTAAGAGCACTCTCTGCCCTGTGGTTTCCAGCAATTGGTATTCAAAAATGTGCTGCCTTTGATTGTGGAGGCAGAACATGTACATCATGGCTAGTAGCCACTGGTAGCCTTCACCTCCATGAATTTGTCCAATTCTCTTTTAAAGAGAATTGGTGGCTGTCACTGCCTCTGGTGGGAGTGAGTTCCACAGTTCATGTAGTCTTTTATCTGTCCAGAATCCCCCAACAGCTTCACTGGATGTCCATGAATTCTAACGCTGGCGAAGCTGACGGAGAAGATTCGGAATCGCTGTGATGATTTGTTCCAAAAGGACTGGGGCAAATTTATACTGTATATGAAAGAAAATTGCAAACAGTTGAATACGTTTGTAGGTTTAAGCTGAAATGTTTGGTAATGGGAAATTAAGGAGGAGCTGATTTACTTATAAGTAGGTGATTGTTAAAAGATTGATTTAAGGTAAAAAAGTGAATTTAGGAATGTGGAGAAATTGGTAATGAGATATGGAAGTCTGCTAGAGGGAAGGAAGGAGGTCGATGCTTTATTTAAGCAATGTCTTCAGTCATGAATTATTATTTTTTGATATTGAAATGTAATAAAATATGGAAAACTTAATAAAAATTATATTTTAAAAAAGAATTCTAACGTTCTGAGAGAAGGAGAAAACTTTTCTCTATCCGCTTTCTCTATGCCATGCATAATCTTGTAAACTTCTATCATGTCACCTCTTACTTGCCTTTTCTTTAAACCAGAACACCCCCAAATGTTGCATCCTTTCCTTACAGAGGAACTGCTCCACACCCTGGATCATTCTGGTTATTCTCTGAAACTTTTCTGACTCTAAAACATCCTTTTTGAGGCCCTGAAGGAAAAACATTCTCCCAAGCAAAGGCATTAAACCAGCCAACGTGCTTTTAATCAAGCCATCTTTCTCCTAATGTTTCAGTTGGGATTCCCTTGGATATTAAACCCAAACGAAACTGCCTGTCAGCTTCCCTCTTGAAGCATCTCTACCCAACCTTCACACATTGTTGAAGCTTTTGTCTCCAACATCCACCACATACAGGAGTTACCAACCTTTTTGGACTGATAGGCACATTTGCAAACTGGAGAAACAAAAGGAGTACAGCCTTTTATACTGACTACAACAGAATGCTGTTTCCAAGCCTCATTTTTTTGAGGGGGGGGGATGCAGGAAGTGGGGATGATAACCTGTGGACACCAGGGACAGCCTTTGAGGGCGCAAGTGTTCACCATGTTGCTGCCCCTCTTGCACAAACCAAACCTGCAACAAAATATTGTTAGGAAAACATTCTTTAAGAAACAGATAAAAGTTCCTGGAAGCTTTAAAGAGGGTTCCAGAATTTTTCTTTAGTGTGTAGGAATGGCACTCTAGGCTCGATTGGTGTCAGCTGGAGGTGCAAATTAAGGGAGGAATGTCAGGTGTGCGTGCAGGAGCCAGGCCCTGTGACCAATAGGACTTTGCAGGACTGGGGCCTTCCTAAGTTTGTTCTGAAGAGGCAAGGCGGGGCCTCACAGGTGAGGCCGATTGGTAACTCACAGCTCTTGGTGGCAAGAGCCGGGAAGGGTAATAAGGTCAGCATTTCCCTTCAGCTCTTTGCCACAGCAACACGCTTCCTGCTTTGGGCTTCTTGCTTCCTGCTCCTTGAACCTCGGCTTCTTGACTCCCTGCTTCTTGATTCTTGGACTCTTGGCTTCCTGACTCCTGGCTTCTGGACCCCGTTCCTGCTCCCACCCCACCATCTTGCCCCAGGTCCTGACATCCCCTGCCGGGACTTCGATTGCCCATGAACTGGACTGTGACAAGGAAGTTGCAGGCTGCCATTGCCACACAATGAAAGCACACACACACACACACACACACGCTGTCAGCAGCACACATACTGACAAGGCTGGAAGTAAGACAATGTGTGCTGCTGATACTTTGAGTTTTGCTGTCTCAGGATTGTTAATCACGGGACTGAGAATATACCATGCTGGAGCGACAAAGGAATGTAAATAACTTGTATACAATAGTAACAGAAATGCTTGTGCATCCAGTCAAGCAATAAAGCTCTTGAAGAAGAAGAGTTTGGATTTGATATCCCGCTTTATCACTACCCGAAGGAGTCTCAAAGCGGCTAACATTCTCCTTTCCCTTCCTCCCCCATAACAAACACTCTGTGAGGTGAGTGGGGCTGAGAGACGTGTGACTAGCCCAAGGTCACCCAGCAGCTGCATGTGGAGGAGCGGAGACGCGAACCCGGTTCACCAGATTACAAGTCTACCGCTCTTAACCACAACACCACACTGGCTCTTGACTGTGAATTTGAATATGACTCCTGTTCTTGTCCTCTGCCTCTGGGGAAAACTCTGCCACAAACAGTAAGACGTGGTTTTACCGAGGTGCCACCACACAAGCAGAAAAACGTAGCAGAAGTGTGTGGGTGGTAGCCTCTAATAAACATTGTTGTGAAAAGTGCTCCTGTTCAGAGTACCAGCCAGCCAGCCAGCCACACCCCATTCTAGGATACCATTGCACCTCCATTTAGATTTTACCTACAGTTGAGTCAGCATCCCATGGCCACTGAGCATGCATTGATTACATTTTTGCAAAGCAACTGCCCAGTTTAACATTGGGACAAAGAAGAAGAGACAGAGACCAGAAATAGAGGCTGAATGGGTATATGTAATTGAACCTTGGAAATGACACGAAATGGGGGTCTGTTTTAATTTCAGAATTCAATTCTGAAGCAGGTAAACTAATAACATGTGTGGGACTCTAGAACATGTGGAGGCATCTTGCCCTCTCTGCTGTAACCATAGATTGAGGCTACACATCTAGTGAAAGGCAGCAAGCCCAAATAATGCAGTTCCCAGACAAATTTCGCTTCTCTGCCGTCGTTTATCTTGACAAGAGTTTATACTTTAAATTCATCACACCTGCATTTTCCATTTATAAAGAATTAGCTTCCAGTATACAAAACCCCCAAAAACTTAACTCTTGCAGAACAGATTCAAAGGTTTAAAAGATGCAACAAAGTGAGATAGTTTGAAAAGAATTAAAGAAACACACTGCGTTGCCCTGCAGTCTTACACATGCCTGCGCAATAGGAAATCCCACTGAGTTCATTGGGACTTACCGGCAGGTAAATAGAAATGGGATTGCCACCTTAAAAGTTAAAAGGAAAAACACTTCAAAAGTGCTCAGCTGTAAATTACTGTTGTTACTGCAGTAAATGTCTAAATGTTTCTGTTTGCAAATCCCCCTCTGCTCTGCAAATAGCAGTGGGAGAAACAGCTCTTAATGACACAACTTTGGTGTGTGCATGTGTGTGTTTAACTTCCACGCTAATCCTCCCCTCTGCCAAACATCTACCTCTTTTTGGAAACATTGAGATGCTATCATCTCAATCTAGATAGCACCGCACCATCCCTGTGCACTTTGTTTTATTATTCTACAAAAAACTTTACATCACGGCAAGTGACACATTTAGTAGCATATTGAGCTGAGCCCTGAGAGAACAAGCATGTATTTTAACATCCGTTTAACTGGGGATGTGCAAATCTATTTCCTATCATGTTTTTAGTTACAATTCCATTAATCTGCAAAATGCTTAAAGATTATTTTTTTTAAAAAAAACACTATTAAATTACTTATTTGAATGTACATTTTCTCTCTAAATACACACTGAAATGCATGTTTCAATACATTTTAAACACCTGAGGATGGAGTCACAAATGTCAGACAGACGAAACCTAGTGCACACCCACCCATAGGAGTTCATATAAGAATGTGCAAAGATTGAGTTCCCCAAGCAGCCTTACCTATCAGACAATAAAGCTGGGGTGGGTGGAAAACAAATCACTTGACTAAGCTGATCACCTCACATCTTCTGAATTGGCTGATATGATTTTAGCCAACGCCTGCTACAGATGACGGCTCTCCGTTTTTCCAATCTTAAAATCAGCTCTCTGAATTTCTGCAGCAATTTGTGTGTGTGTTTCAAAATTCTCATGAAATTTTTAGCGTGAAATTCTCCTAATAAATAGAATAGATTGCAAGTTGATAGGGTACATGAGGGTCATCTAGTCCAACCCCCTGAAATGCAGGAATCTTTTGCTCAACATGGGGCTTGAACCCACAGCATCGCTTAACAAACCCACCTTTGCAAAGCTATTTCCCCTTATAATTCCTTTTTGAATGTCATTTTCACTGATATATTCATTTAGATGCACACTCCACCCAAGTAACACATTTTTTTTTTTACACATTCCTAGGCTGGAGAACTGCATTGCAAAATTTGGAAAAGCGCGAATTTTGAACGATGGCTGCGTTTCAGTTTTGAGTATTTGTTTCAGAACGTGTGAATTTGGTGGGTTCGCCTTTAAATGACAACTGAATTGAATTCCTCCTCCCCCACTTCTAGCACCTGCCATCCTTCCCACCTATGACAAAAAAAGCGCAGCCTCAACACAATCAAATGCCAGGCAAATGAGATCATTTCTCTGAAGCCACATTTTGCATTTGACAGAGAGAAAAGGAGGGGTGGGGGAGGAGGAGGAGAGTGAGAGTCGTGGTTTCCAAAGAGATGAAATGGTTAATTTAGTTTCTTCTACTTACGCCTCGATATGCCGGCTGCTAAAATGGAAAGGAAAATGATTATGTGCCGAAACTCCATGGCGTTGGAATCCTCCTCAGTGTTTGCAAAACCACATCAGACCTCCCTTTCAGAGGCAGCTCCGGAGGAGGGCAGCTGAAGGAAAGTTTTTTCTTCACAAAAAGCAGGAGCTGACGATTTCAGATCTTCAAGCCAGGGGAGGGGTTGAGGAGGGTGGGATTTTTTTTTTTTTTGTTCGCTTGCTTTGGGATAAGGGGACATCTGCCCAACCAAGTGAAGTTCTTTCATATTGCTTAGACAACATCTCCTCAATTTTATGTATATGTATATGTGTATATATGTATACAGTGGTGCCTCGCAAGACGAAATTAATTCGTTCCGCAAGTCTCTTCGTCTTGCGAGTTTTTCGTCTTGCGATGCACGGTTTCCCATAGGAATGCATTGAAAATCAATTAATGCGTTCCTAGGGAAACCACCTTCAGACCAGGTCCGGGGACAGTCTGTCCCCGGACCTCTTCTGAAGGCTGGGGGGGGGGGGGGACAAGGGCTTTTTTTCCCACCCCCAGCATTTAAAAAAACCCGGGACAGCGGAGGACTTCTCCGCTGTCCAGGCGATCTTAAAATGCTGGTGGACGGCATTTTAAAACCGCCCCGGACAGCGGAGGACTTCTCCGCTGTCCGGGGTGATTTAAAAGCCCCTGGGAAGGCAGGCAGGGGGGACAAAGACTTTCGCCCCCCGCCCGCCTTCAGTAGGTGTTCCCGCCCCGCTTTGGAACAGCGTTCCGAAGTGGGGCGGCTGGGGCAGGTGTTCCCGCCCCCCACCCTGCTTCGGAACAGTGTTCCAAAGTGGGGCAGCTGGGGCAGGTGTTCCCGCCCCCCACCCCGCTTCAGAACAGCGTTCCGAAGTGGGGCGGCTGGGGCAGGTGTTCCCGCCCCCCCACCTCGCTTCGGAACAGCGTTCCGAAGTGGGGCGGCTGGGGCAGGTGTTCCCGCCCCCCCACCCCGCTTCGGAACAGCGTTCCGAAGAGGGGCGGCTGGGGCAGGTGTTCCCGCCCCCCCCGCTTCGGAACAGCGTTTTAAAATGCTGGGGATCGGCAGCGAACGCTTCGCTCCCGCCCGCCAGCATTTTAAGATCGCCCGGGGCAGGCGGGGGGAAGGCAGGCGGGGGGGAGCAAAGTCTTTTGCCCCCCGCCGGCCTTCAGAAGAGGTCCTCTTCTGAAGGCCGGCTGTGGGCGAAAGTCTTTGCTCCCGACCGCCAGCATTTCCCTATGGGCTTTCGTCTTGCGATGCAAGCCCATAGGGAAATTCGTCTTGTGAAGCGCCTCCAAAACAGAAAACCCTTTCGTCTTGTGGGTTTTCCGTCTTGCGAGGCATTCATCTTGCGGGGTACCACTGTATACACACACACACACACAGTGTTACCTCGGGTTACAGATGCTTCAGGTTACAGACGCTTCAGGTTACAGACTCCGCTAACCCAGAAATAGTACCTCAGGTTAAGAACTTTGCTTCAGGATGAGAACAGAAATCATGCGGCGGTAGCGGGAGGCCCCATTATCTAAAGTGGTACCTCAGGTTAAGAACAGTTTCAGGTTAAGAACGGACCTCCAGAACGAATTAAGTACTTAACCTGAGGTACCACTGTATAAAAATCCATCACTATCTCTGTATATGCCCAACTTAGGAGGAAAACTACTCTTTCTGGGGGGAAATTCTGCTGATTTAGATGCAATGGCTTCTCTCTAATAAGAAGTTACCACCAGAGGTGTACACAATACATGTGGAAAGCTTTGGAACAGAATAATAAAAAAGCCACATGTGTGGTGGTGGGGACACATGTTTTGGAGTTGCATAAAAGAAGGCAGGAATCTAATCATTCTGCTGTTGGATATGTCTGGTAGTATCTCATTTGGACTTCTCGCAGTCTGGCATTAATGTTTCCCATCTTTTTTCAATTTCCAAGATCTCCCTCCTGTTCCTTTCTCTTAAAGAATGTTGTTTCATTGGAATGAATTTTGCACGGTAACAGGTCGTGCAGTCTAACTAGGATTGCCGAATTTGCACCAATGTCTCTCGTATGCATATTTTATTCAAGTTGTGTGTTCATTTTGGTGCCTGCACACATAGGGAATTGATGTTTCTGGTTCATCTTTGCAAAGGTGTGTGTGTGTGTGTGTGTGTGTGTGTGTAAAATTAGCACGATCCTCAAGGAATCACTGTATGCAACCCACAGAGACAGAACAAGACTGACCATACGGACCAACACATATTGTCAAATGGACAATTCTATTTTGTTTCTTTGAAATGATTGATGGGCAGAGATACAGTGGAAGCGAGCTGTTTGGGAGTTTCTCCCCTAAAGGTCCCCCCCTGTAAATATTTGTTACACCTAAGAGTGCTGGAGAATTCTAAGGAAAACTGAAACATGAGTGGAAATTGGCCCAAGTTTGTTTATGTATCCCAAGTCCAGGATGTAAATCAATCCATCAAATAGAAGTTGGTATTCACTGCCATTGCTTTCACTCTGCAAATGATACATAATTAGTTAATCCCCACTGAGCTCCCTTTGTTCTGAAATGAACTGGGTGGAGTAACATAGCGACAACTTAATTAACATTAATTATGTAAATTGCATAAGTAATTCTGCTGCAGTGGCCAGCAGATGAATAATGTAGATCTTTTTTAAAAATACTTTATTTACACATTAAAAGTTACACATAATGAAACACATTGATCTATTATAAAAAGAAGAAAGAGGAAAAAAAGAAGAAAGAAAAAAAGAAAGAATAAAAGGAACATTCAACCAAAAAAATACTGTCAAATACATACAGTGATTTAAGGAATACAGTCACTGACATTATTATTAACACATATTTCCAGTATGAGATTCTTTTTGCATCACCTTATCTTTTTCTCCTCGCAACTCTCACTTTCTTATCTATGCCTAATCTCTGGTTTTGTTCCCGTGATTTATTTAATGACTTCCTTCTGCCTCCATGCGGTGCTTAATTGTTCATATCTTAAGATTTCTGCATTTTAACACGGTGGAGAGCCATTCTATGATCTCTGTGGAGTTTTTAGTCTATGCTCAACCAAGTGTAATCATTGGAACCATATCTCATCATATAATTAAAAAAAACCATTAAAAATTAAGAACAATGTAGATCTTTTGCTGGAAGATGACCTGCAGCAGAATGGAAACAGTGCCAAAGTGCAACAGTGCAACGAATACAGAGCGGAATAGAAAACGAAACCTTCATATATCCCTGGTGTACTTACATAAATTTCTGGGTTCCCTTGAGATGTATGATACACCTCTTGTTTGTGTATTTGGACACCAGAAGGACTGGGACTTATATATGAATGACAAAAGGTTAAGAGGCAGATGTCTTCCTTCAGACTCCCAAATCCTGTACCACAGTCTATTCCTTGAGGCTCACTCGTCATATCAGCCCTGATTCTTCAGCCATTCTGTAGAACAGTCCCTTCTGGGCTATTAATGTCTCTGGGGCATCGAATTCTGCCACTCGGCCACTTTCAATCACTAAAACCCTGCAAATATTAGAAGTGGAGCATAAAGTGTTAGACTATATCACTAGTCATGCCAAAGAAAGAAAGAAAGAAAGAAAGAAAGAAAGAAAGAAAGAAAGACTGAGCTAGGCTTTCAATATGTAATGAAACTGTAACTAGTTAAACCAAACATCTTATGGTGAGATGTGTTTTTTGTAAGCAGCCACGGCCAAATTCATCAATTGGCATTGCTGATGGAGACCTACAAGGTATACAGTTTCTTGGGCAAAGGGTGCTATTATGCTCATGTCGAAGAGTGTGCACAGAACTCATGAACACCATGATTGTCACTTGATGACTGCTAATTTCCAAATGATTCTGTCCAAGCCACTGGTCACTTTGGAGGGGGCTCTGTTCTGCATCCCGTTGTCATTGGAAACGAAGTTGGTGGGGATGTGGGACGGGGCCTTTTCAGTGGTGGCACTTAGGACTATGGAACCCCTTCCTCCCTGTGTGATCTTACTTTCTTCTTTCCAGCAGATTATTCTTTTTCTGTCAAGCTTTCTGTAATGATTGGTGGTTTGGGGTCCCCCCCCCCCTTATCTTCTAATTGCTATCCTTCTGCTCTGTTCTCAATTATAATTACAATCTCCTACATTTGTTAAAAAGTATACCTTGCCTCTCCGTGCATAATTCCTAAGATGGCTGCTTCAGCTCTACTAATTATTCCTGGTTTTGATACTTATTGACATCTATTAACCAAAAAGCAGCAAATCTATAAATAGTGGCGTATCCCCAACTAAAAGCCGTACAACACCCCCACCACACACAAAAAACAGCACAAAGAATTAATGTTAACTGGCAGCTGAAGAAGCCTTACCTGTCACAGTCCAAAAGGGTGTTCACTCGGTGGGCTATGGTCAGAACTGTGCACTCCCTGAACTGAGTCCTTATGGTGGCCTGAATCTGCAAATCTGTTTCAAGATCCACAGCTGCAGTGGCCTCATCCAGAACCAGGATCTTGGCTTTCCGAAGCAGAGCTCGTGCCAGGCAGATGAGCTGCCGCTGGCCGACACTGGAAAGAAGCAAGGGTGATTAATTGGCCACCCAGGTTTTCCAGCTAGGGAAAACTACATGACCCAACATGTCTTCTATTTGCTCATGTATTTATATACGGCACCTTTCAGGACAGATAAAAGGAAAGCACTTCTTTACACTGCGCATAGCGAAGCTGCAGAACTCACTTTCGCAGGAGGGCAGTGATGGCCACCAACCTGAATGGCTTCAAAAGAAGATTGGATAAATTCATGGAGGATACAGCCGCTAATCATGGCGACTTCGCTCTGCCTCCGCAGCCTGGGAGCAGTAATGCTTCTGAAGATCACAGAAGGAAAGAGTGCTCTTGTGCTTGCATCCTGCTTGGAGGTTTCCTGCAAGCGTCTGGTAATAATAATAATAATAATAATAATAATAATAATAATAATAATAATAATTTATTTATACCCCACCCATCTGGCTGGGCTTCCCCAGCCACTCTGGGCGGCTTCCAAAAGAATATTAAAATACTATAATACATCAAACCTTAAAAGCTTCCCGAAACAGGGCTGCCTTCAGATGTCAGGTAGTTGTTTTTCTCTTTGACATCTGATGGGAGGGCGTTCCACAGGGTGGGCGCCACTACCGAGAAGGCCCTCTGCCTGGTTCCCTGTAACTTGGCTTCTCGCAGTGAGGGAACCGCCAGAAGGCCCTCGGTGCTGGACCTCAGTGTCCGGGTAGAACGATGGGGGTGGAGACACTCCTTCAGGTATACTGGACCGAGGCCGTTTAGGGCTTTAAAGGTCAGCACCAACACTCTGAATTGTGCTCGGAAACGTACTGGCAACAGGATGCTGGATTAGATAGGCCATTGGCCAGATCCAGCAGAGCTCTTCTTATTTATTGTCTGTTTTATTCCACCTTCCCTCCAAGGGGCACAAAGTGGTATATATAGTTCTCTTCCTCCCCATTTTACCCTCAAAGCAACCCTGTGCAGTAGGTGAGGCTGAGAGAGAGTGACTTGTCCCAAGGTCACCCTAGTGTGAGCTTCATGGCTGAGTGGGGATTCAAACCCTGCTCTCCCTAGCCCAGGCATAGGCAAACTCAGCCGTCCAGATGTTTTGGGACTACAACTCCCATCATCCCTGACCACTGGTCCTGTTAGCTAGGAATGATGGGAGTCACAGTCCCGAAACATCTGGAGGGCCAAGTTTGCCTGTGCCTGCCCTAGCCCTAGTACAACACTCTAACCAACATTCAATCGACAACACAGATAACTAACAGTGAAAAAGGCAACACTAAGGGACGGAGAACACAGAAGAGGTTAAATGCCAGAGGAAAACATGCCTGGAATTCTGCTTCCATGTGGCCAGTCTATTGGAAGACCATAAACAAGATGCAAAGGCACTGTCCCTCTCCTGCTCATGTTTCCCAACAACTGATGATCCCCAGGTCCTGACAAACCTATAGCCCCAGAAACCAAGGCACAAGTGAAGTCTCCTTTTCTTTCTCCTTCCATTAGGTACCTCAGATTTTCGCCTCCTTCCGAGCACTTGTATGCCAACTGGTCGGGCAGATCCAAAACGAAGCTCTTGAGCCGCGTCAGTTCGAGAGCAGTCCAGATCTCCTCCTCAGAGCACACGCCCAAAGGATCAAGGTTCATTCTTAGAGAGCCCGAAAACAAAACTGGGTCCTGAGCAGAGGGAAAACACCAGAGAATTCTCACCTGGGTCTGGACTAGGGATGGGGTAATCTGTCCCTTTCAGGCTTTCTCCATGTCTCATCTTCCAATCTTAATCTGAGTTCTCCATATTTCTACATCCAGCTTTCGGCCTCCCCTGGAAACCTAAAGGGGATGCAAGATCTATGGGGGTGTTAATGCTGTGCACCCCTACATCCTATGCTCAGTTTGTATGCATGGGCAACTAAAACCATATATCCTGAAGACAACACCGCCTCTGCTGAAACCGAAGCTGAGTAAGTACAGGAATCTTGGACACTGGGGTGGTGCATAACAATATTGTTGTAACATGCCCTGGGATCTTATGGTGAAGGGAGGCTTAGAAATCCTATTAATAAACTGATCACTGCCACCAGGAAGCAGTTTTATACCTGTGGGATAATGGCAACCTTGCTTCTCAGGTCGTGCAGACCCAAAAGGGCAATATTGGTCCCGTCAATCACAATCTCTCCCGCAGCAGCTTCGACTAGCCTCAGAAGTCCCATGGCTAGGGAAGACTTCCCGGCCCCTGTTCTTCCAACTATGCCAACCTAAGAGATAAGAGAGCTTTGAGATGCAAGAGAGGTAGCAGAGCTGTGAAAAGCAAAGTCAGCCAAAAAGCTTGGATTTGTGCTCCATCTTTGCCAATGCTGCTTTTATTCCTACAAGACATTTTTCAAACATCACAGTCACACGTAGGAAAACAAGTTGCAGGATTTCAGCAGGAATTTGCGGGACATGCACTGAATGGAAATGAAGCAGTATGCCCATCCCAAAACTTTTGCCGGCACGAAAACAGGGTTTGCATAGACCATCGTGAGCACAAATCATCCTGAAAAAGGATGTCTGGATTGGACCTCAAACTAGCAAAGTGGGAAAAGATCAGCTTCATATAAGACCTTTTCCCACATCCTCTCTCTGGAAAGGATGCTATTTCTTCTTGAGTAGCGCTTACCCAATAAACACACCTCCCTCCAAGTACTTAAGGTGTAAAAAGCACCCAAAATGGCCCGCCTTACCTTTTCTCGTCCATTGATCTTGAGGTTGATGTTCTCCAAAGCTAATTCTAAGCCTGGCCTGTATCGCAAGCTGTAGCCTTTGAATTCAATCTTCCCTTCAGTGGGCCAGTTCTCATGCAGGAGGTGATTGTCCAAAGTCCAGGGAGCCTGAAAAGAGATACAGTGGAACCTCAAGCTCAAAAACACCAGGTCTCAAACAGCTGTGAAACTGAACAACTACAAAAGGGTTGCTATAGTAGACCATTAAATCCTGTGGCTTCAGGATTAAGCGGATGGGCTGACACCAATTTTCTTCTGAGCCACGTTTGGGGCGAGAGAGCTAGTAGTAGGAAAATGGAGTACCATGCTAGTTGCCCCTGTCTGTGCAAACTTGCCAGTAGGTGCCTAACCCTGAGCCAGCACTCTCCTTGCTGGACAAACCAACAGCTGCAGCCAGGAAGGAAAGGTGCAGAGTGAATGAGGGTGAGACAAAAGACTGTTAGGCCCTTCAAACATGCTTCATTTGCTTCATGAAAGGGAGGAGGAGAAAATGGAGGCTGATGGGGCACGGAGAGACAGCTGCTAGCTTATAGGCCACAAATATCTGAAAGGCTGCCTCCTTCCCTACAGACCCCCTCAGTGTTAGGGGAGGCAGAAGAGGCCCTCTTGACATTTCCACCTCTCTTGGATGTATGGAGGGCGGAGATCTAGGAGAGGGACCCTAAGCTGAGGATTTCCCACCCCACTGAGGTTCCTCGGGCACCTTCCCTGGAAATCTTTTGTCATATGATGAAGACATGTCTCTTCACCATAGCCTTTTGGCCCACCCTATTCTTCTGATTGGAAATGTTTCTTTTTAAAAAACCCAAACAGAACAATTTTTATTAAAGCTTGAGAAACAAAGAAGAAAACAATATCCAGAAGTTGACAAGAAATTCTAACTGCTTTTAATATTGTATTGTAATATTGCTGTCACTGCCCATGCCTGAAAGGCATGAAAGACATCTAACAGATGATTATGATGAAGGTGACAGCATCCCAAGAAAGGAAGGATGGAAAGAAATATGTAGTCCCAGAATCTCAGAGACTTAGAAGCTATGGAGGTGTGATCCTCTCTCCCTTAGAGAGAGGCAATGATGGCGATGGAGCTAACTTGCATGTGAAGCAATTCCTTTTCTCTTTCCCACTAAAGAAGGCTCGTTCTGTTTTTCTTGCTCCTCCCTGCCTTCTACCGCAAGAATGGGGAAGTTTTCTGTCAAGGGTCTCATTCTTTCAGGGAGAAATCCATCATTTCTCATTTTCTCCAATCTGAATTTTTGGTCCTTTACATTTCTTATTTATTTATTTCATCAGCATTATAGTGAAGATTCTCCCCAAAAGGTACGTTTTTCCTAAACAATTCTGCCTAAGGTATTTTTGTGTGTGCACACAAAGTATTTTCTCCTAATATAATGCAGTTTTGTATGTTGTTTTCAGTAACATATGCATTTATCTCCTCACTTTAACATAATATATGCATTTTTGGACACGTGCCTTGGCTGGAGAACTTCATTGCAAAATGAAGGCTTAATTTCGAAGGACAGCTCTGGTTTGGTTTACATACTGTTTACATTAGGTAGGTTTGCTTTTAAATGCAAGCCGAGTCAAATTACTCCTCCACCAGAAGGCCGGAGCCAAAGATGGGAGGAACTGACCCTTTTCTCAGCCCCCCTTATGACCTCCCTGCTGCTCTCTCTCTCTCTCTCTGCCCAGAGGGTTGCTGGAAGGACAGATCACAATTGCTAAGAACATGAGAAAGCCAAACTTGATCAGGGCAAAAACTTTGCACCTTTTTCTCACAGTGGCCAACCAATGGGAAGCCCCAAAGCAGGCCCTGAGAGCAACAGCGTTCTTCCTCCAAGTAGGAACTCATAGCTTGGAGGGAGCTTCCATACCTCTTCTCACACCATGCATCAATCCACCCATTTGGGCTTCCTACATGAATTAACTGAAGGAGAATGCCATCACTTACCTCTTTGGGCGTCATTGAGTAATCAGTCACTCTCTCTACAGACACAATGTTGTTATCCATTTCTGCTAAGGAGCGCACCATCCAGTTCAAAACACCGGTAATCTGAACAAAATGAGAGTAGGGGGGTGGGGGAAGCACAAAATGACCGGGAGCTGAGATGGATTAGGTAGCACTGGATCCACATTCCTCCTATGGACAGCCAGTGTGGTGTAGTGATTAGCACGTTGGACTTAGGACGTGGGAGACCAGGGTTTGAATTCCCCACTTGGCCATGAATCTCACCTTGAGCTCTTTGGAGAAAAGGGTGGGATATAAATGCAATAATAAAATAAAATAAAATTATACTGAAAATTAAAAATGCAAATACAGGCCTTATAAGGAGGAACTGCACCCCTCACACCTTGAAATTGCATTTTAACTTTTATCATTCCTTGCCTAAACAACCAGGGAGCGAGGCTAACAAGATTAATAACCAATACATTGAGTTAATTTTAGGGCAAGGAACAGGGAAAGAACTTGCTTTTGGCAGCTAAAGAATCCCTGAGAGAAAGCCACCCAACCTCTGTTTAAAAACCTCCAATGAAGGAGCATCTACCATCTTCCAAGGCAGTCCATTCCACTGCTGAATAGTTCTTAATGTCAGAAAGTTCTTCCTGATGTTTAGTCGGAAGCTCCTGTCTTGGAATTTGAATACATTGGTTTGGGTTCTAGCCTCTGGGACAGCAGAAAACAAGCCTGCTCCATCTTCTATGTGAGTATCAATCAATCTCCTTTATTGGCACAAAAAAGTGCATTGTATAGTACAGCTCAAAATCCTATGAGCCGCATCAAACCGATTCCTGTGCACTTCTTGCTAAACAAAAGCAAACAAACAACCTTGTTTTCTTTGCCAGATAAGGACATAGTGATGTGTTCAGGTTACCTGCAGAGCACAGGAAACAGAAAAGCCCACGATCCCTGGGCTGAGGTGGGATTTGTTCACCACAGCAAGTAAAGCTGCAAACAAGACGATGCCATTCCCCAGGAATTCTGTGTTCGTGGCAAGCCACCTGGGATTTTAAAAGAGAGAGAGAAAGGTGCCTCGTTCTCACATGTCACAGACTGGCTGGATGCAAAGCAGTGGTGGGAAGCACCAGCTGGGGAGCCCCCAGTAATAATAATAATAATAATAATAATAATAATAATAATAATAATAATAATAAATATTTTTTATACCCCGCCCATCTGGCTGGGTTTCCCCAGCCACTCTGGGCAGCCTCCAACAAAACATTAAATACAATAATCTATTAAACATTAAAAGCTTCCCTAAACAGGGCTGCCTTCAGATGTCTTCTAAAAGTCTGGTAGTTGTTCTTCTCTTTGACGTCTGGTGGGAGGGTGTTTCACAGGGCGAGTGCCACTATCGAGAAAGCCCTCTGCCTGGTTCCCTGTAACTTGGCGTCTTGCAGTGAGGGAAACGCCAGAAGGCCCTCGGCGCTTCCCCAGGGGGAAGAAGGCTCAGTCCTGAGGGCCACATGGAGAAGTCTGGAGGGCCACCCTCATCCCCCGGGCCTGAGGTTCTCCACCCATGTGTGTTGTGCCACAGGACTGCAAAGTCAGCCATTTTCTGGGGCCTGGAGACCAAGAGGCGTACTGTGCTAAGAGGGTAAAGGTAAACGATCCCTGAATGATTAAGTCCAGTAAAGGCAACTATGGGGTTGCGGTGCTCATCTTGCTTTCAGGCTGAGGGAGCCGGTGTTTGTCCACAGACAGCTTTCCGGGTCATGCGACCAGCAGGACTAAAGCACTTCTGGTGCAACGGGACACTGTGATGGAAACCAGAGCGCACGGAAACGCCGTTTACCTTCCTGCCGGAGTGGTACCTATTTATCTCCTTGCACTGGTGTGCTTTTGAACTGCCGGGTTGGTGGGAACTGGGACACAGCAACGGGAGCTCAACCCGTCACGGGGATTCGAGCCGCCGACCTTCCGATCGGCAAGCCCAAGAGGATCAGTGGTTTAGACCACAGCGCCACCTGCATCCAAGAGGACAGCCATTCTGAGCCCAACTGCAAAAGCTTGTAGCATGGCATTCTCTTTCCTTCTCAGAAGCTGTAACGTCATACCTGTCAGCCACCATGGCCGGGAAAGACGCCCTGTGGTTTTCGTCCACCTTAAGGTCGTTCTGCAGAATAAAACGCCGCTGGTCCTTGTATGCACGGATGACGATGCTGCCTTGGAAGGTCTCTGAAATGTGGGAATAGATGGGCGAGCGGCTGGCAGCTTCCAGGCGTTTCAGCTGGCAGGAGGTGGTGACGAAGAAGCTCTGAGGGACAGAAGGAAGAAGAAAGAGACATCGTGGAAGCAGAGTGGCCTTTCCCAAGCCGGGGTCCTCTGGACCTTATTGGACTCCAACTCCCATCAAACCCAGCAAGCAAGCGATTGTGAGAGTTGTTGCATTAAGCATCTGCAAAGGAACACTGAAGCAGAGCATTGAAGTTTACTATTACAGTGGCTCAGGAAAGTAAGTCATTGTTTAAATTCCAATATAGTCTTATTGCTGTTCAGCCACTGTGTTGTGAACTGAGATCTATGGGCATAGGGCAGCATACAAATTTAATAAATAGATAATAATAATGATATTTTATGGGTTGGTTTTTTTTTAAGCTTTCTGTTTTCCCCGTGTTTCTTTTAATTTTTGTACGCCGCCTTGAGTCCTGGTTCTGGGCAAGAGGTGGGGTATAAGTAAAATAATATTATTTTAATGAGGAGAGCAGGTTGCACATTCACCTCTAAATACAACAATGAACTGGCCCACAAACATGGCAGAGGGAGCTAATGTGTACCTGGAACACAGCATACAAGGCAGTCAGGGGGACTATAGCCACCACGGCTATCGGAGTGGCCATGACGATAACCACGTAGATCTCTAGCAGAATGAACAGGAACCCCAGCAAGGACTTCAGCTTGTCTGGGATGATGGAATCAATGGCGTCCATTTCTTTGGAGAAGCGGTTGAGCAGCTCGCCGCTAGGCGTCCGTTCAAAGAACGACATCGGCAACCGGAGGACATCGTGTAGGAGCCTCCGGAAGAGCTCGTGGGAGGCCACCGTCCCGGCCAAGAAGACAGAGGCTATCGATCCAAACTTCCCAACGGCTGCAATGCAAGAGAGCCAGTGTGGCATAACGGTTAAGAGTGTTGAACGATGGCTTGGGAGGCCAGGGTTCGAATCCCTGCTCAGCTACGTAGCTTAGTGGGGTGACCTTGGGCCAGTCGTCGTCTCTCAGCCCAACCTACCTCACAGGGTTGTTGTGAGGGTGAAATAGGGCTGTATGAGACAGTGAGGTACTGTGTTTTAGCCCTGAGGGATAGCTCAGTTGGTAGAGCATGAGACTCTCCAGCCCAGGGTCGTGGGTTCAAGCCCCACATTGGGTGAAAGATTTCTCATGGCAGGCGCTTGGATTAGATGATCCTTGTGGCTCCTTCCAGCTCTTCTATTATTCTATGAGACAGTGAAAACCACACACACCACCTTGAGCTCCTTGGAAGAAAAGGCAGTATACAAAGGGGATAAATAAATTGATAATAATAGACGAGAGATACTTTCTTTTATTATCAATATTAAGATGGCCCGGACTGGTTTTTTCGCCCTATAGGGCGCACTTTTCCCCCTCCAAAAATGAAGGGGAAATCTGTGTGCATCCTATGGGGCGAATGCAGGCTTTCGCTGAAGCTTGGAGAGCGAGAGGGGTCGGTGCGCACCGACCCCTCTCACTCTCCAGGCTTCAGGAAGCTATCAGCAAGCCTGGGGAGCCTGCAGGAGTTCCCACAGGGCTCCCTAGGCTGCGGATAGCAGCCTGCTTGCCCCGAGCGTGGGGCGCGCTCAAGTAGAGCACCCCACGCTTCGGCTGATATCCGCAGCCTGCTGCACGGAGCGCGGGGCATGCTGAAGCAGAGCGCCCTGCTCTCCGGGCAGATATCCGCAGCCTAGGGAGCCCTGCGGGAGTTCCCACGGCTGGGCGGGGGGGGGGATAATTTTTTTTCTTTATTTCCCCCCAAAAAAACTAGGTGCATCCTATGGGATGGTGTGTCCTATAGGGCGAAAAATACGGTAGATAGATAAGATAATGAGGACCTTCCGAGTTAGCTCACTGTTATGTACTAAGCTTGGATCCTAGAACAATAGGCAAGTAGGATCCTAGAATGCAACAACTGATTGGCTGGCAGGAAAAGACCAATCAGGCTCCAGGAGGAAGTTAATCAGCCTATTAGGCTGGTAGGATCGTAGAATGCAACAACTGATTGGCCTGCTGGAAAAGACCAATCAAACTTCAGGAGGGAAGCAGAATCAGCCAATCAGACGGGACTCATTGTGTAAATAATGTATATAAAAGCCTGAGGTTTGGGGGGGCAATTCAATCACTGTTTTACAAGCCACAATAGAGAGCATGAAATCATTACAAGACTCCGAGTATATTTCACTCACAACAGCAGATTAAAGCAAAATACTATGAAAGAAAACAACCAAATTACACCAGAGGCATTGATAACCAGAGACAGAAGTGACCTGGGGAAAGTCTCAGGGGCTGAGTAGTGAAACCTCAAGGGTCACAAGGAATTTGCAGAAAGGACGCAGGGAGACTGCAGGGCTGAACAAACCTTGGGCGAATCCAAGGAAAAAGTAAACGCCAATTCGGAGCTCAGTATGCTGCTGCGTTCCGTTGTAAATGGGGTCGTTGGCCCACAGGCTGAGCCAGTAACCTTGGCAAAAGGATGCAGCTTGTTGGCAGATAAACAAAATTAGAATGTAAGCCCAGAGGAAAGACCCCGCCACTCTCAGGTAGGTCAGGTAGACTGAAGTCTTCGCCTAGAGAGACAAATGGGATAAAAAAGCTCAGGTTGTCTAAGTTAGGAAGACAGGAAGCTGCCTTTTATGGACACATCCACATCGCACATTAAAAAAAACTACAATGCCACCTCAGACAGCCATGGCTTCGCCCAGAGAATCCTGGGAGCTGTAGTTTGTTAAGGGTGCTGAGAAGAGACCCCCGCCGTTCCCCGCCCAGAGCTATGTTTCTCAGAGTGGCCTAACAATCAATCCCTCTTCCCAGGGAGTTGTGATAGAAAACTGTGTTATTATACACAACTATTCATTTATATACATAAATTGTATACATTTCAAATTACCCTCCCAGTTTGTTGTTTCTCGCCTTCTGTCGTGAATTCTGCTCCATCTGTTTCCTTGCAACCGCCTCTGTTTTCCAAATACTTGTAAGACCTTGATAGAAAGAAGCAGCAAGATGGGTTGATTTCATGTATTGGGTTATCACAGCCCAAAAAGCTTTACTTGGGGCACAATCCTATTCTCAAATTCCACTGGCTAAGGATCCATAGGGTTTGGTGGAAGCCCCTGCTACACCGACAGAATACCAGCTATGCAGCCCTGTTTCCTTTCCACTGCAGTTTGCCTTCTGCATTATTCATCTCACTGCCCACTGCGGCAAAATTCATTGCCATTGTGCTATCCCACCCCGTTCATTTCAATTAAAAGGAATGCAAATGCGGATAAATGTCATCGCTGACATAACTTTTGCAGACTAAGAGTAGCAACAACAACCATAAATACCCGATGTATTTGCTAGACTGATTTCCACCCTCGATACAGGACAAATACCGTATTTTTCGCTCCATAAGACGCACTTTTTTCCTCCTATAAGACGCACTTTTTTCCACCTAAAAAGTAAGGGGAAATGTGAGTACGTCTTATGGAGTGAATGGAGCTGCGTAGAGAGGGAGAGCTGCGCAGTGCCCCTTCAGCGAAGCGCCTCTCCTGGCTTCTGCCTTAGCTGTGCGCAGCCTCTTCGGGCAGAGGGAGACTTCATCCCGCTGCCTGGAAGAGGCTGCGCGTTGCTGTCCCAGAAGCCAGAACAGCCAGAGGCTATCCCAGAAGCCAGATCCCTCTTGCTGTTCTGGCTTCTAGGTTTCAGAATTTTTTTTTCTTGTTTTCCTCCTCCCAAAACTAGGTGTGCCTTATGGTCTGGTGCGTCTTATGGAGCGAAAAATACAGTACGTGAACACTGGCAATTTCTATTCCTTTTTCCATTCTAGTCAGAATTCTCCAAGATCCCTACTTCCCAAATGGTATTTTCTCCCTTTAAAAAATAGCATAGATTCACTTGTGCACCATCTGAGTGAAAATATACTTAAGATAAGTGAAAGGGCTCTTGCTGAGCTTTAAAGAGCTTTCGGGTATCGCCTCACGTTCAAGACTGAGGTCACATCTACACCACACACTTAAAACATGGAGAATCCTGGGAACTATAGTTCATTAAGGGTGCTGAGAACTGCAGCTCTGTGAGAAGCCTTTACAGACATGGTTTCCAGGACTCTTTGTAGGAAGCCGTGGCTGTTTAAGTGATACAAGGGTGTGTTAAATGTATGTGTGGATGTGACGTGAGGTTGCAATCCTAACTATGGATACTCAGAAGTAAGTCCCATTGGATTGAGTGGAGCTTACTCACAGATAAGTGTGGTTTGCAGTTTCTATAACTTACTATCTTGATTACTTACCCTCCAAGTTTTCCGTGGCAGGTCATGTGTCCTTTGGTGACAATTTCAACACTTCCTGTACCTGTGCAATTAAGAAGTTTCAAAATTTCTGCATGTGTGCGAGACAGATTTTGCTATAGCTCCCAAAATAACATGGGAAATGCCTGAAATTAATAAACACTTCAGGGGCCGATTCTTTACTGATGCCCCATAAGCATTATGATCCGTTGTGACTTGCAATACCTTGTAAATCCTGGTCCTCTTTCTCATCTGTGTCGTGTGACCTCAAGAAGTCTGCAAAAGCCCATTGTCTCTGCACAAGTTCATGGTAAGAACCGTTCTCAGAGATCGTTCCGTTCATTATAACAATGATGTTATCCACTTTGGGCAAAATATGGATTGTGTTTGTCACTAGAACACGAGTCTGGGAAGAAAAGAAACAATCCATCACTTTGTGGTGTCTGTTCTCTTTGATTCCACTGTACCATACAAATAAGATTTCCTGCTGCCAGATATTACATCTTCCTGTGCTGACAATAGTAAAAGATAGAGGTAAAGGACCCCTGACAGTTAAGTCCAGTTGCGAATGACTCTGGAGTTGTAGCGCTCATCTCGCTTTACTGGCTGAGGAAGCCGACGTTTGTCCGCAGACAGTTTTTCTGGGTCATGTGGCCAGCATGACTAAGCTGCTTCTGGTGAAACCAGAGTAGCGCACAGAAACGCCATTCACTTTCCTGCCGGAGCGGTACCTATTTATCTACTTGCACTTTGACGTGATTTCAAACTGCTAGGTTGGCAGGAGCTGGGACCGAGCAACGGGAGCTCACCCTGTTGCAGGGATTCAAACCGCCGACCTTCCGATCGGCAAGCCCTAGGCTCTGTGGTTTAGACCACAGCACCACCCGCTGACCAATAGTAACAGACACAAATAGAAAAAAACAGGGGTTCAGGCCAATATACAAAGACACAATACGGTATACAGCAAGCAAAGTATAACAAATGTATTCATCACTGTTGTTGGTGTAATGACGATAATAATAATACTTATCAATTTTATTTGTCACCTTTTACAGCAAAGTGTCTCAAAGCAGCTTAGGTCATCAAACGAGAAACAATGAAATCAAATATTAAAACAGCAATAAAACAAGACAGGGAGGGGCGGTATTCAACTTAGTTTTACTCGGAAAAGATCCACTGAAATTAATGGACCTAACTTAGTCATGTTCATTCGTTTCAACGGGTTGCTCTGAATAGAACTTAGATGAATATAACCCCTAAAGTACTCCTCCAAGTGTGTGTGTGTGTGTGTGTGTGTGTGTGTGTGTGTAGAAAGAGAGAGAATGAATCCTACACATCCCACTTAATGATGAGCACCACTAAGCGCATTGGCATATCTAACTGCCCTCCCAATTAAAGATCAAAAGTCTGGCACCTAAAAACAAACAATGATGGCATTAGGTGAGCATTCCCCAAGCAGGGAGCCACTACTAAAAAGGCCTCTGCCAACTAGAGAGAAGAAGGGAGAATTTGATTTGATATGCTCTTGCTACAATAACCTTCCCCAAACTGGTGTCATCCAGACATTTTTGACTCCAACTCCCATCAGTCCCAACCAACATGGCCATTGATCAAGGATGATGGGAACTGTAGTAGCTGGTGGCTGTTGGGAGACAAAATGCTGGATGAGATGGACTCTTGGTTAGATCTAGCAAAACAATTCTTAAGATTAAAATTCATGTGCACCGTTCAGAAGCAATATTAGGCATGCATCAGTTTGCGTTATGTGTGTGTATATCTTCTATGCCCAGTTTCAAGCACCATTAAACAGCGGATTCTAGTTTAACTTCACTCCTTCTTCTTCATTTTAGCACTAAATGGCTGTGTTCCTCTTTTGAAACTCTGACCTTATGTTCAGCTGGATGATTTTGAGACTGCATACTGGATCCTTTAAAGTCATGAAAGAAAAGGCACTTAAAGAGAGAGGCTTAAAGAGAGAGGGAGAAATTAGTACCTTGTTTTTTAATAAGCCGTTCGGTCCAATGACCTGTTCAAAAATGTGCTGGCCAACCTGAGAATCCACAGCAGAAAGGGGGTCGTCCAGAAGGTAAATTGAAGCCTTCTTGTAAACAGCCCGAGCCAGACTGAGCCTCTGCTTCTGTCCTCCAGAAATGTTTATGCCCTGTTGCAACACAAAAAAGTTATCCACAATACATACACCCATCCCTTATCACACAGTTCCTGCAAAGGGTTTTTCATAAATGAGGCTCAAATTGGTTTTCCCAGTTTCCTGCATCTGCAAAACCCCAGATTGGCTAGAAAATCAATTAAGCATTGTGCTGAAAAGTCTTCTGGGTTTAGGAAGCTCAGCCCTTACACATCCATCCTACACAAGGCCAGGCCATCCAAACATCAACTTCATATAAGAAGCTGCCTTGCAAAGAGTAGACCATCAGTCCAGCTAGTTCAGTATTGTCTGCAATGACTGGCCGTGGCCCTCCAAGGTTTCAGATGGGGACATTCCTAGTTCTACTTAGAGGCAGACAAATCCCAAGCATCTCCATCAATATGTGCTTTGGCTGGAGAACTGCATCCAAGAATTTGGAGAAGTGAGGATTTTGAAGAAAAGCTGCATTTTTGGCTCACATAATGTTTTGGTAAGTGCAAAACAAATAAGTTTGCAATAAAATGTGAGCCAAGCCCAAATTCTTCCCCCACAACTACTTGGAGCATCTACCTTAAATTGCTGTATTTTTCCGTGTATAAGATGCCCCCCTGTATAAGATGCCCCCTATTTTTGGGGACTCCAAATTAAGAAAACACCCCTCAGGACTACCCGTGTATAAGATGAGCCCCAATTTTAGATCTAATATTTGGTAAAAAAAAAAACCCTAGTCTTATACACGGAAAAATACAGTAAATCCCAATACATCTTTTGTTTACCCCTGGTGTAAACAATACTGAGCAAGACAAACCTGACTCGATATAATGCAACTTCCTATGGGTTATATCCATTGCTAGTCTGACCCAGAGTAGACCCACTGAAGTTAGCAGGTTCTTTCATTTCAATGGGTCCAAGTAGAGCTTAGCTGGAAACACTTCTATGCTCCTGCAAATATTGTCACAACCTGCACCCCACTTTCATTTTGTCAAAGATAAACCCACAGCTGCCAGGGACCCTTCCAGGGAGGAGGACGAGGAAGACAGTAAAGATTTACAGCAGGGGTTTGAGGGAGGTTGCAGCTCAGAGGCAGATGAGGGGGAAGTTGGGAAGCCAGAGCAACAGCTGGCTGACACGTTGTCATTAGAAAGCATTCCAGACCCTCCATCTCCCAGAACCCGGTGAGCCTTAAAAGTAGGAGAGCAAAGAGCTCAGAGACAGAGGGAACGTAGTAACACCTTTGGAAGGGACAATGAGAGTGATGAATGAGGAGGTGGGAGAGATGAGGGGTGGAGATTCACTCGGGACAATGCCATTATCCAAGAGGCTGGGTTCTATAGCCTCTCTCTCTAAAGATTGAAATAAAAAAGGACGGTAAGAAACTTTTCCTTGTCTTTATATATTTTCCTGGGCAACCAGCCGGGAGCTGCTGACAGCATCCTGACCACAGCATTGCACAGAATAAAAATCAAAATGGTGCATCGTACAACACATACCGCAGTAGGACTATAAAATACAAAAATGAGTCCCATTTGGAGGCAGGCACTAAAACACCTGTAGAACATCCCAAACAATCAGGTATTATCATCATTTTTCAAAATTAACTCTCGGTCAGACAAATAATGAACCAAGAACCTTCTCTCCGATTTCTGTCTGACTTCCAGCAGGGAAGCTCGCCAGGTCCGGCTCCAGCGCACACGCTTCAACCACTCTGTTGTACCACCTCCTATCCAACTTCTGGCCAAATGTGATATTGTCTTCCACTGACATGTTTTGTATCCAGGGTTTCTGGGGAACAAACGCTACTGCGCCCTGTGAAATTAAATTAAGAGATGATCACCAGATGCAGCATGGGTGACAAACACACACACTATCTAAGCACCAATTACAGTAGGATGCTAGTTTAATTCCCCCCCCATTAAATAAACAAACAAAAAATAAAACGATAACACTTTTTATTCCCTTTGGATGCATTTTTTTAAAAAATCAGCATAACATCTTTGTTGATGATGGAAAAGACGGCATGTAAACGGTCAGGGAGAGAGATTTCTAGGCTGGCAATCTAAAAGATTTCCAGGCCGTTGAGGATCATGTGCTGGAGCCGTCAGATTTCAAAAAATGAGGGTAAGAAAGGATGTAGCTCAGAAAGCAGCTACCATTAACTATATATACATTAGACTTTGGTCTCGTACACACAATACATTTAAAGCAGCTTGAACACACATTTAAAGCACATGGCTTTCCCCAAAGAATCCCAGGAACTGTAATCTAAAGGTTCTGGGAACCGTAGCTCTGCAAAGGGTCAACTACAGTTCCCAGCACTGGTAGAGGAAGGGGTGTGAGGGAGATGCGGTCTGCCCCGGGTGTCATCCCTTGGGGGGGGGGTGACATCGCCGTGCCACCCCCCTGGGACGCTTGCCCCCTCCGCCTCAATGGGCGGATCGCCCTGTCCCCGGGTGCACAGCATGCGCACCGCTCCGGGTGCCGAGCAGCTAGCTCCACCTCTGGTTCACAATACAGTGGTACCTCGGGTTAAGTGCTTAATTCGTTCCGGAGGTCCGTACTTAACCTGAAACTGTTCTTAACCTGAAGCACCACTTTAGCTAATGGGGCCTCCTGCTGCTGCTGCGCCGCCGGAGCACGATTCCTGTTCTTATCTTGAAGCAAAGTTCTTAACCTGAAGCACTATTTCTGGGTTAGCGGAGTCTGTAACCTGAAGCGTATGTAACCTGAGGTACCACTGTATTATTTGGGGGAAGCCAGGTGTTTTAAATGCAGTGTGGATGTGACCTAAAACTAAAAGCTTGCTTAGGACAGGGGAGGAAAAGAAGCTTTTACCTTCGTAGCCAGAGTGCCTTCTGTTTTGTGCAGCTCTCCAAGCAATGCTGAGAGTAGTGAGGATTTTCCCGCTCCGACCTGGCCAACCACAGCGCACAGACTGCCCCGAGGTATTGCTAGATTAATCCTGTGTGGATGGTAACATATACTCCCGTGAGCATCTGGCACACGCTGTTGGAAGTGCAACAGAAGATAATCCGGGGTGCAACTTAAGAGTTAATTCTGTTGTTAGTAAGTCAGCTAACCGAGAGGGGTGGTGGCAGAGGCGATGCGTGCTGTTGTGCAGAATTAAAGAACTGCAGAGTTGGAAGAGATCTCCCTATGGTCATCTGGACCAGCCCCTTGCAATGTGGGAATCGCGGCGGATCATAATCACAGCCAGTTTATTGGAAGGATTAAGAAACCCCAACAGCTCAGTTCATTTGCTTTTGTGGACCGCCCACCAGCCCAATCCATAATCAAGATAGAAATCAGGAAAAGAGCTCATCTTTAGAAGAAAAGACCCAATTTGCTCGTGGCCGTTTACCTTTTAAGGCAGGGAGGGCTCTCTCTGCACCAGCTGAAGGTCCCTTCCCTTACTATAACACAATCCTGCACTGAGGAAGAAAGGCAGAGGAGCACTTATTATATGTGCCTTGGCACAATTGGTGGCTTTCTATATCACTTGCTATACAAGCGAGGTTGTTATAATGGGAACATATGCTAACCTTAGATACAATATAGAAAGTCGAGAGCGTTAAAGGGAAAAGAATTTTGCCTTTCCAGATCACAAACAAAACACATCTGGTTTCCCCCTTATTTTACAGATGGGGAACTTCAGGGAGCCTCAAATGTGGCGCCCTTTATGCCTCTCCATCTGGCCCCTGGCACTCTCTATAGGCCACACCCTCTCTCTATAGGCCACACCCCTCCGCTAGCCCTGTTTCACACCCTGTCTGAATGCTCCTCCCTGGCTGGAAGGTGTATAGAAGTCTGGTAATGGCTTTTGCCTCCTGTGGCTCTGCCTTCGCAGTTGGGAGGCAGCAATGCTTCTGAATGCCAGTTGCAGGAGTCCTGCTTGTGGGCTTCCCGTGGGCACCTGTGAGAACAGGATGATGGACTAGACAGGCCCTTGGCTGATCCGGCAGGGCTCTTCTTGTGTACAGAAGGTAAAATTTACTTCCGTTGCTCTGCCCACTTTCCCCCCTGGCTCTGCTCACCCCTGGCATGTGGCCCTCAAAAGGTCGCCCAGGAGGGAATGTGGCCCTAGGACCGAGTATGGTTCCCTACACTACCTTATTTACTCACTACACATTTTCTCCGATAAATGCCTTCTTAAACATTCCGGCTCAGGTCTGGCTAGCGATGGAAAAATACGTCAATTTCTCTCCGTTTCTCATTTTTCCAATCTTAATTTCACTTCTCCACATTTCCACATCAATGTGTAATTTTTTAACTAAAGTCTTCATGGAAATTCCTCAGAATTTTAGAGTGAATTTCTCCTAATATACACATTTTATATACAATTTTGCCTAACTTTTTTTTGCAAAGCACATTTCCCCTCATATGAGCTCAGCTCCTGGAAGCAAGGCGGTATGTAAATAAATATAAATGTTATAATAGTAATATTTCCATTTCCCCCAATATTTTGCATTTTGTACATTATTTCCACCAACATATACATTTTTAGGCATACTTTACCACAGCACGTACATTTCTGTATGCCATGTTTAGCTGGAGAACTGCATTGTGAACTTCGGAGAAATCTGATTTTTGAAAAATGGTGGTATTTTCATTCGTGTATTGCTTCAGAAACTGTGAATTAGGTAGATTTGCTTTCAGATGTGAACTGAATTGCATTGCTCCCCCAGATCTCTAGCAGGCAGAGATGGCTTGCCCTATCCTGCTGCATAACAAAAATGGGAGGGTTCTGTTGGGATTTTTTGACTACGTGCAATTCTGTGCAGCTTCACACAGAGTCAATTAAGAGTTGGCCGACAGCCAAGCATGACTGAGCAGAGAGGAGATACCTGCCTGGAGATATGGAAACCTGGAAACAGCTTTACCATTGGTTAAGGTCTCACACAGGCATAATGATTTATGACCTACTGACTGGAATGTGTTTGTTGGTCATTGTGGTGTTCTGAGAGTTGTTTGGTTTTGTTCAGAGAGAGCTAGTTAAGATCCATGTATCCGTTCCTGTATATAGTAACTTGTAGAGTCTGCTGTACATAATAAACACCTTATAAGTACAGTGGTACCTCGGGTTAAGTACTTAATTCATTCCGGAGGTCCGTACTTAACCTGAAACTGTTCTTAACCTGAAGCACCACTTTAGCTAATGGGGCCTCCTGCTGCTGCCGCCCCGCCAGAGCACGATTTCTGTTCTCATCCTGAAGCAAAGTTCTTAACCTGAGGTACTATTTCTGGGTTAGCGGAGTCTGTAACCTGAAGCGTATGTAACCTGAAGTGTATGTAACCCGAGGTACCACTGTAATCAAGTTACTAGTATCAGCCTTTGTTCCTGCTTCGCCCATCCTGCCTGCAACTGATTGCTTTCTGGAACTCTGCGTATGCTCTGCTAAGGTCTGGCTAAGGTCCTGCAACAGGTCAAAGTTGCAAAACACCAACAGGTTCGGCCATCAGAACATAGGAGCTCAGTGGCAGAGAATCTGCTTTGCATGCAGAAGGTGCTGCCTGGGTTCAACCCTTGGCATCCCCAGGTAGGGCTAGGAGAAGCTCCCTGCCTGAAATCCTGGAGAGCTGCTGCCAGCCAGTGCCAAGAATGCTGAGCTAGATGGTCCAATGGCCTGACTCACTATAGGGCAGCCTCCTATGCTCAAAAGGAAACCACTCATAAGCTGATACTTACTGCAGTCCAAAGAACCAGAGCTCGTTTCCGTTTGATCCAATTCCTCAAGGCAAAGAAAGGCAGCTAAACGGTTCAGGGAAACTTTTGCCTGGAACAAAGAACACACACAGCTGAACCTTGGTGGCTCTGTTCCACCTCCACTGTGTAGAACTGCTCTGAATATCAGATTCTGGGAATCACAAGTTGGGGAAAGTGCTACTGTCCATACATCACAATGGGCATTGCCAGTTTGCATTTCTTAGTGTGGAAAGTATTGATCTGATGTGTGGATGTCTTTCCTATTCTAATTAATTCAAGAGGGTTCTGGAAGCTCCTCTGTGTGAAAGAAGCAAGCAGAAGGTTCCTGGTGTTTGGGTTATTCCTTCAGAGAAGCTTAGTACAGCTGGCTCAAACTTTTATCTCTTTCTGTCAAGGTCATGCTGACTATGATAGTAGGGCCAAATGGAGCCTGGGTTTCACTTTCTCTTTCCATCTGTTTTCCTTCTGGTCTGGTGTTCTGTACATAGTATGCTACAGTGTTAAGGTTTAGGCTTATTATAAGTTACCCTAAGTTTAAGTTTAAGTCTGCTGCAACTGGATTTCTTATGGACAGTGCCAATCCTGAATGTATTGGATTTGTGACCATTTTGCTCATTTGCCTTCAGTAGCAGTAAAGCTCTGCTGGATGAAATATAATTGCCTCTGGTCTATTTTTTGTTTAAGTTTTTATTCTGCTAACTATACACTGGAATCTGCTCTGGATCAATACTGAGTAGAATTCCACGATAGGCATCTGGTTGGCCACTGTGCGAACAGGATACTTGACTAGATGGGCTCTGGCCTGATCCAGCAGGACTCCTCTTATATTCTAAGAAGTTAGCTCAGATCACCAAGAAGGGGAGCTACAGCACCTCCTTGTTGTTGTTGTTTAGTCGTTTAGTCGTGTTCGACTCTTCGTGACCCCATGGACCAGAGCACGCCAGGCACTTCTGTCCTCCACTGCCTCCCGCAGTTTGATCAGACTCATGCTGGTAGCTTCAAGAACACCATCCAACCATCTCATTCTCTGTCGTCCCCTTCTCCTTGTGCCCTCCATCTTTCCCAACATCAGGGTCTTTTCCAGTGAGTCTTCTCTTCTCATGAGGTGGCCAAAGTATTGGAGCCTCAGTTTCACGATCTGTCCTTCCAGTGAGCGCTCAGGGCTGATTTCCTTCAGAATGGAGAGGTTTGATCTTCTTGCAGTCCATGGGACTCTCAAGAGTCTCCTCCAGCACCATAATTCAAAAGCATCAATTCTTCGGCGATCAGCCTTCTTTATGGTCCAGCTCTCACTTCCATACATCACTACTGGGAAAACCATGGCTTTTACTATACGGACCTTTGTTGGCAAGGTGATGTCTCTGCTTTTTAAGATGTTGTCTAGGTTTGCCATCGCCTTTCTCCCAAGGAGCAGGCGTCTTTTAATTTCGTGACTGCTGTCACCATCTGCACTGATCATGGAGCCCAAGAAGGTAAAATCTCTCACTGCCTCCATTTCTTCCCCTTCTATTTGCCAGGAGGTGATGGGCCCAGTGGCCATGATCTTCGTTTTTTTGATGTTGAGCTTCAGACCATATTTTGCGCTCTCCTCTTTCACCCTCATTAAAAGGTTCTTTAATTCCTCTTCACTTTCTGCCATCAAGGTTGTGTCATCTGCATATCTGAGGTTGTTGATATTTCTTCCGGCAATCTTAATTCCGGCTTGGGATTCATCCAGCCCAGCCTTTCGCATGATGAATTCTGCATATAAGTTACCGTATTTTTCGCACCATAGGACGCACTTTTTCCCTCCTAAAAAGGAAGGGAAAATGTGTGTGCGTCCTATGGAGCGAATGCAGGGGGGGGGGGACGCAGACGGGAAAAGCCCCCAAGAGCCGCACACAAGCTCCGTGCGCTCTTGCGGGCTCTTCCACAGGAGGGAGAAGGGACTGACTGGCCGCATCAGTCCCTTCTCCCCCCTCCCAGGAAAGCCAGGAGAAGCCATGCAGCCCTTTTAAAGTGCGCACGGCTTCTGCCGGTTTTGCGGGAGGTGGGGGAATTCCCCCACCTCCCAGAAAAGCCAGGAAAGCCCTGCGCAGCGTCTCCCGGCAAGGAGACGCTGCGCGGGGCTAAAGGGGAAGGCAAAACAGCGAGCGGGATCCATCCCGCTCGCTGCCTTGCCTTCTCCCATAGCTGCGCGCAGCCCCTCCGCAAGGAGACGCTGCGCGGGGCTAAAGGGGAAGGCAGAACAGCGAGCGGGATCCATCCCGCTCGCTGCCTTGCCTTCTCCCATAGCTGCGCGCAACACCTCCTTGCGGAGACGCTGCGCGGGGCTAAAGGGGAAGGCAAAACAGCGAGCGGGATCCATCCCGCTCGCTGCCTTGCCTTCTCCCATAGCTGCGCGCATCCCCTCCGCAAGGAGACGCTGCGCGGGGCTAAAGGGGAAGGCAGAACAGCGAGCGGGATCCATCCCGCTCGCTGCCTTGCCTTCTCCCATAGCTGCGCGCAACACCTCCTTGCGGAGACGCTGCGCGGGGCTAAAGGGGAAGGCAAAACAGCGAGCGGGATCCATCCCGCTCGCTGCCTTGCCTTCTCCCATAGCTGCGCGCATCCCCTCCGCAAGGAGACGCTGCGCGGGGCTAAAGGGGAAGGCAGAACAGCGAGCGGGATCCATCCCGCTCGCTGCCTTGCCTTCTCCCATAGCCCCGTGCAGCCTCTCCTTGCGGAGACGCTGCGCGGGGCTAAAGGGGAAGGCAGAACAGCGAGCGGGATCCATCCCGCTCGCTGCCTTGCCTTCTCCCATAGCTGCGCGCAACACCTCCTTGCGGAGACGCTGCGCGGGGCTAAAGGGGAAGGCAAAACAGCGAGCGGGATCCATCCCGCTCGCTGCCTTGCCTTCTTCCATAGCTGCGCGCAGCCCCTCCGCAAGGAGAGGCTGCACGGGGCTATGGCTTCTTTAGCCCTGCGCAGCGTCTCCCGGCAAGGAGAGGCTGCATGGGGCTAAAGGGGAAGCCAAAACCTGGCTTGCTCCATAGCTGCGCGCAACCCCTCCGGCAGGGAGAGGTTGTGCGCACCCTGTACGCTGCTCTTTGGGGCTGGGGGGGAAGATTTTTTTCTTGATTCCCCCCCCTAAAAACTGGGTACGCCCTATGGTCCGGTGCGCCCTATGGTGCGAAAAATACGGTAAATAAACAGGGAGACAATATACAGCCTTGCCGTACTCCTTTCCCAATTTGGAACCAATCAGTTGTTCCATATCCAGTTCTAACTGTAGCTTCTTGTCCCACATACAGATTTCTCAGGAGACAGATGAAGTGATCAGGCACTCCCATTTCTTTAAGAACTTGCCATAGTTTGCTGTGGTCAACACAGTCAAAGGCTTTTGCATAGTCAATGAAGCAGAAGTAGATGTCTTTCTGGAACTCTCTGGCTTTCTCCATAATCCAGCGCATGTTTGCAATTTGGTCTCTGGTTCCTCTGCCTCTTCTAAATCCAGCTTGCACTTCTGGGAGTTCTCGGTCCACATACTGCTTGAGCCTTCCTTGTAGAATTTTAAGCATAACCTTGCTAGCGTGTGAAATAAGTGCAATTGTGCGGTAGTTGGAGCATTCTTTGGCACTGCCTTTCTTTGGGATTGGGATGTAGACTGATCTTCTCCAATCCTCCTTGTAACCTCCTTGTTACACTCATGCAAACTGAAAGTTGACTTTTGGGACTCACCTGTACAACAGCATTGATGGAGAAGGGGAGAAACGAATGAGCCCTGTTGAGTATGTTGATCAGGGTCAGAGACACAAAGGCTTTCTGCACATCCAGGATGTTTCCCTCATTTGCCAGCGTGTAGACTGCGAACATGATGAATGCAATCTGCAGAGAAGGAACAAGGGGGAAACAGGTGAAGAAGATACAGCAGTTTGTTCAGCTGTCTTAAAAGCACCAACCCCACCCCACTCACCAGGAACGTTGATGAGTGGAAAGAAACAAGAGACACAGAGAAGAGGAACTGTGATGCCTTAAGAGCTTGAAGTTCTTGTGTCCGGATACCCAGCGCCTTGTCCATGAAGTTATCTTCCCAGCCATGCAGTTTTAGGATCCTGATGTCTCTGAGAATGGCGCTGGTGAGCTTTGCACGGCTGTCCTTATATTTCATCTGAGCCTCCTGAGAAACAAAACAGTAACAGAGCCCGATTTGGTTTCAAGCGCGGAACCAAAAACTTGATAATTAATTGCAAACAGCGACTCATACCTGGAACTGGCTTCTCTTTTTGCTGATTGCAAAGTTCAGCGGCAAGAGGAATAAAAACACAGCAATAGCCGTCAAAGCGTATGGCCCGAGGAGCTAATAGGATGCAAAAATCAAAAGCAATATTAAGTGAAAGGAACATGGAGGAATAGTTTGACACACACACACACACACACACACACACACACCCCTTACATGTTCTGTCACCGTCACCCTTACATTTATTCAGTTGTCAGGAAAGGATATGAGTGTTGGGGTATATTAATAACGAAAGTTACTATAATGACTTTGTGAGCCATTCAGAGACTTAAGTTGTGTTCAGAGACCATGGCCAAAGTTAGCAGAATTTGCAGGCAGGCAGTGTTCCTAAATACTGTGCTTTGGAGCACGCAGGGCAACATTTTCCTGGTGTTCTTTCCACTTGCCTTCTCCAGGGTGACCCAAGGAGCTGACCCTCAGCAGCTGACTCACTTCTTTACATTCCAGTCAGCAGCTGCAAAGCTCCTTTTTCATGCTGATTGGGTGGTTCTCGGATGCTGGAGACTGAGACCCTTCTGCAGAAACAGTTATGACCCCCTCCCAGCAAACCTGGAGCCTAAAGTGGGCAACAACATCCCCCTCCAAAAAACCCCAACCCCAGCCTAATGAGGAATAAGCATTCTTACTTGTCACAGAATGTTCAGCATCAACTGGAAAAGGAAGGGGTGTGTGATGAAATGTCCTGCTGCAGCCCTTTACAACAGGAGTGAGCACCCCTGTGGCACTCTAGAAGTAGCAGAACTCCAATTCCCATCATCCCTTACCATTGCCCATTACAGCAGGGCCTGATGGCAGTTGGAGTCCAAGGATATCTGGAGGGCAGCAGGTTCCCTATCCATACCTTACAGCTTACAGAGTTGAGGGGGAAGGTACGGGTGGCTAGAAACCTGAATAAAAGCATTTCTACTAGGAGGTGACATACTGCAATGTTTTGATGCAGTTTGCATTTGCATGCTACCAAATGCCTCCATTATGAATACTAAGAGTCTTGTTCCCCTCCACATATACATTACTCAATCCACCTGACCTTTCAACCATACATTTTGAAGAATTGCGTTGGACTGACTGTACTAAAGGAGAATCAAAGAACTTATTTCCTATCCAAGGCCTTCACTTAGCAATTGATTGTTTAGTTAAAACTCCTTGCACTGCTTCTTATGTATTAACAGAGACATCTAGTGGTCAGCTGAATAGGGCTGAATTTGCATGAATTCGGCTAAGCAGCGAAGGCACGTCTTTCACCACTGGTCCTCTCCCCATTGCAATTCTGGGTGGATCAGCCTTGACATAAATGACTGATTAAATTGACTTGTGTGAATAGTGTCCATTTGGTAAACACAATTATAAAGCAGTATCGGCATTCTGGCACAAGAATACGTGTAAGAAACACTGCTTTGCGCAGGCACAGTTATCTACTACTCGACTTCCTTCTGTGACTCACCAAGCCAATATGTCCACCAGCCATGCATAGTGACTCATTACTAGCTGGATCAACCAAGACTGCAAAAACAAGTGGTTTGTTGACCAGTTAGAAAAAGGCTGGGGAACCCTTTCTACCCCAAGGGCCACATTCCCTTCTGAACAACCCTTTGAGGGCCACATGCCCAGTAGTGTGTGGGGCCAGTGGCAAAAGAGAGTGAAGCAAACAAACCAAACCCAAAACCTTTATATACTACACTAGTCTCTACACACACTCACACAAAGGGTAATTAAAATTAGATGGCTTCTTTTAAGGAGTGGCTGGCTTGTTTCTCTTTTATTGTACGGTATTCTGGCCTGTGCGCCTGTATGCAACGCAACTTGTCTCCTTGGCTTTTAAAGTCCTATATGACATGCCAAAGATCTAAGAGGCAGGCAGGAATCTTTTACCTGCCAAAGGAAGACGAAGCAGACGATAATCCGGATGGGGGCAAGCCAAGTTCCATTAAAATACGTAATGAGATCTGTTAGCTTCTGCACGTCAACAGAGACCAAGTTTACAATTTCCCCCTCCGCCACCGCCTTCTTAGCTGCATCTGACATAGCTAAGATCTGCAGGAGAGAAAATGAAACCCACAAGGCCACAAATTGAATAAGGTTTAGAAAAAGACAGTGACCGACATCCCAAGATAAAGGACTCCGGATTCATTTTATGAAAATCTTTCAACCTGCTTGTCCTAAGGCAGAGGTGGGGAATCCTTTTCAGCCAGAGACAAAAGCAGACAGAGTAGTGAATGTGAACTTTACCTTTGTACAATGACCCCTGGTCCTGCTAGCTAGGGATGATGGGAGTTGAAATCCAAAAACAGCTGGAAACCCAAGTTCGGGAAACACTGGACAAGTGGGTGAGGACCCACAGGTGGGTTGTGAAGCCATCCCAGGTAGGTCATGGCAAAGCTGTTACTATGGCAGACCAACTCAAAGAGAACCTCATGCGGTGTCTGGGCTAGAACAGTCTTCTGACAAGACACTCATTTTCTCAATGAGTGCTCCAAAATGGCAGAAGAAAGGAAAGAACCTTTTTGAATAGGAAGGCTATTTCTGGCCAACCATATGCCCCACCTTCTATAACAATGCCCTTAGCGAGGGAGCTCAGAACCAGCCAGAAATGTGATGGAATAGTGGTGCAATAGATCATCTCTACATATGGAGAAATTGGGCTGTTGTTCCACTGTGTTTAAAAAGGTGTGGTTTTCCGAGAGCTGAAAAAGCAATGGAAGATGAATAGGGGAAACCTGGGAGGGGTATTTTAAACCACGATGTCATGCAGATGTCCTTAAAAGGGCCATGAAGAAAACATGGCTGTTTCACAGCAAATGTACAGTGTGGAAACAGGCTTTCTGCCCGTCAGTCTTCCTGGATCCAGTTCACAGCAGCAATGAGATGGAAGGAAAACAAGGGAGATGAGCCAACAAACAGCAGGGTTTACCTTCCGATATACAAGGCCTGTAACAGCAGTCTTCAGCCTCACTCCCAGCACAAGGCACATATACATGTATTGCTGCTCCAACAGTGTCTCAAGACAAGCTAAGAGGAACATCAACGTAGCATAGAAATAACCTTTCCAATAAGGAGCCTCTGGATCAGTGATGAAATCTAGGAAGAGACTACAAAAGGAGAAAGCATCGTCAACGACACACCTGGAATGAGGGCTCCCACAGAGAGGGAAGCCCTCACAGCAATGCTTCAGGGCAGGATGAAGAACACGGGAAATGGACTTGAACTAAAGCCTAGTTGTCTATCTAGCTCAGTGTTGTTCACTCTGATTGGCAGCAGCTCTCCAGGATCTCAGCAAAGGCCTTCCCCATCACCTGCTACTTGGTCCTTTCTTAACTGAAGATGGCCAGGGATTGGATATTTCGGGACATCCAGTCTTTCATGCCAGCTACTACTCGACCCTTAAAAAGAACAACCTGGAGATACCAGAAATTAAGAACAGAAGAGCAAGCCCTGCTTCATTATGATTTGCTCATGTTTATTTATTTATTTATTTAATTCGAAGTGTTGGTGCTGACCTTTAAAGCCCTAAACGGCCTCAACCCAGTATACCTGAAGGAGCGTCTCCACCCCCATCGTTCTGTCTGGACACTGAGGTTCAGTTCTGAGGGCTGACTGGCACTTCCCTCACTGCAAGAAGTGAGGTTGCAGGGAACCAGGCAGAGGGCCTTCTCGGTAGTGGCGCCCACCTTGTGAAACGCCCTCCCATCAGATGTCAAGGAAATAAACAACTATCTGACTTTTAGAAGACATCTGAAAGCAGCCCTGTTTAGGGAAGCTTTTAATGTCTGATATTTTATTGTTTTTTAATATCCTGTTGGAAGCCGCCCAGAGTGGCTGGGGAGTAATAAATTATTATTACTATCATTATTATTATTATTGTTAATTGCTTCATTTCGCCCAGGGCAACCCAAAGCGACCTACAACTAACTAACCAACCAACCAACCAACCAACCAACCCACCAGGTCAAAGGCCCAGTCTAGTCCTCACTGTTCTCACAACCAGCTGCCCACGGGAGGCATCAAAGCGGGACCTGACCATAAGAACCTTCTCCCCATTTGCGATTCCCAGCAACTGGTATTCTGAGGCATATTTTGACAGTGGAGGAAGAAGACAGCCACAAATGCTACGCTCTTCTTAGGAAGCAGTCTTTAGTTCTCCATGTACCTCAGTGTCTTTGGTATCAAAAACAAGAAGACGTCACCGAGGACTAAGCCAAGAGTCCCGAAAAGAAAATAGGTCCCAAACACGTTCCAGAAAGCTTTCAGGAGCGTCTTGCTTTTGCTACGTTCAGGCTGAAGCAGGATGGTGTTTTCACGACTTGCACGCTCTCTTTTAAATTTCGCGGAGTCTGCAATTCTGATCAACAAGGAAAGAGAGAGCTCTAGCCTTTCACGTACTTGGTGCATCTGAATTCCTATTATCCAAATCCTTGTAGCCTTCTTCAGAAGCAGAGGGTGGTCCATTTGGGCAAACGGGGCAGTGCCCCACCAACCTCAGTCAGCCCCCACCTACCTGCCTCCTTACCTACAGCCAGACCAGGGGGTGGCAATGGCAGCCAGCTGCTCCTCCTCCTTAGTCCGTGCAGAATTCAGCAGGGAGAAGAATAGGGACATAACTAGAATTCGTTGGCTCTGCCCATCATTGGCTCTGGTTCCACCTACTATTGGACTCCCTGCCTTTCGCCCTACAGCTCCCAATGGGCATTAGCAACTACTGCTCTCCCAGAAGTACTACTCTCATTCATTTTCATTGAATGCGTGAGCAGGTCAGCAATCTTGGGTGCTGCTGCTAGAAATGGACAAATTAGTCAATTTCAGCTTCTCCTAGTTTCTAATCCCCCCCCCTCTTAAGTTCAGTTCTCCACATTTCAACACAGATTTGCAATTGTTATTCTTTTTTAAAATGCTCATGAAAAACCCACCAGCATTTTAACACAGATTTCTCCTTATACACAGATTTTTGTACATAATTTCCCCCTAACACGCACATTTTTACAAAGCAATTTTCTATAATGTAATGAATTGCTGTATGGTATTTACCCTAGCATGTCCGTTTTTTTTACATGTTACTGGAGAACTGCACTGCAACATTCAGAGAAGTGCAAATTTCAAAGGATGCTTGTGTTGCAGTTCATGCATTGTTTCGGAAAGTGTGAATTGGGTAAGTCTGTCTTGAAAATGTGAACTGAATGTCTATAGCTGCTGCCTAACACCCAAGAACCCATAAAACTTGTCCTTGCTGGTCCAGACTCAGGGGTCATCTACATTAGGGATGGGAAACCTGTTGCCCTCCAGTTGCTGTTGCCCTCCAATTCCCACCAGCCCCGCAGCCAGCATGGCCAATGGTCAGGGCTGACAGGAATTGTAACCTAACAACTTCCAGAGAGCCACAATGTCCTGTTCTCAACAGAAGCCAGCCAGATCCCTCCTATGAAGATACCTGCTCTTCTGGAAACGTGAAGGACTAGCACCTTCCTTCCTTGGTAGTTGTTCTTATGCATACATACAAAAGGCACTTACTGCTTGGCTCTTGCACAATGCTCATTCCATGCATCTTCAATCTTGGTAACGATATCTTCAGAGGAATTTTCTCTTGCAAGTGACCACAGGTCTTCTGCTTGTAATGGCTGCCGATATCCCTTCCAGAGCAACCTATGAAACAGAGGGCGTTCGTGAAAGGGAGCACTGAGCAGAGCCTGGGATGCATATAGGCTCTGCTCAGCGCTCCCTTTAAAGAGCCGCGTGGAGTGTGTGTGCGGCTCTTGGAGGCTTTCCCCTGAGGAGGGAGAAGGGACTGACAGGCTGCCCTTCTCCCTCCTCGGGGAAAAGCCCCCAAGAGCTCCATGCAGCTCTTTAAAGGGAACGCTGAGCAGAGCCTCCCACCTGCATTCGCTCCATAAGACTCACACACATTTCCCCTTACTTTTTAGGAGGCGAAAAGTGCGTCTTATGGAGTGAAAAATACGGTAATTCGTTCTGGAGGTCCATTCTTAACCTGAAACTGTTCTTAACCTGAGGTACCACTTTAGCTAATGGGGCTTTCTGTTCTCATCCTGAAGCAAAATTCTTAACCCAAGGTACTATTTCTGGGTTAGTGGAGTCTGTAATAACCTGAAGCGTCTGTAACCCGAGATGAAAGAGGATGTTGGAAGAGTGACACTCCTCTACACTTCCTGCTTTAGTTCTATGTGCTTTTCATGGCTCACATTAATTCTACTAGGTCTGACTTTTTTACCCTGATCCCTTGGAAGTGTGAGTGTGCATGAAATATTGCCATTCTCTCCTTTTCAGAGGGGGCAGTTGATGATTGGGGTACGTAGCGGGAAGATAAGTGACCAGCCTAAGTGGCTCTCATGGCACTCACTCAAAAATCTAAATGTGCCCACAAGGTTGGGGCTCCCTGATATATATTATGAAGACTGAGAAGATGACCTGGTAAACTTTCTGAAAGAAAATCTGGCAAATTAGCCTCCTGAGGGTCAAGGACAGACAAAAGGAAGACCTTCTTCACAGTGCACAAATCTTTGTCACAAGACGCCTTGGTGACCACTGGCATTGTGAGCCAGACCGGTAATTACGTTAGCCACATGATACAACGTTGCTTATTTTCTTACCCAGCAAACCACCAAAATGTGATTTTGGAAGCAAAAGAGGCCCCAGCTTCAGGACACGGGTTCTGCAAAAGTTTAAAAGGGGGGGAAAGGACAGCTTTCAGGTCTACATACATATGCATACAATATTTGGTGCAGTGGGAAGAAGATACCTAACTGGGATCTTCAATGGTTTCTGGTTCAAAAATGTTCATCCCTAGCAACAGCATAAAGGGTCCTAACTAGGGATGGAGGAGAAATTCAATTCGGTATATATTTAAAGCCTAATCTGTACTTTCCCAAAACAATGTGGGAAGCAAAACACAGTTATCTTTAGAAATTCACACTTATCCAAATTTTGGAATGCAATTCTCTGAGCAAATAATGTTTACCAAAATTCATATTGTAGGGGTAAAAAGTCACAGAAATGAAGTTATTAGCGAAAATAACATACAAGAATGCATTACATTAGGGGAGATTGCTTGCAAAACTGTGCACGTTTCAAAACTGTGTGAGGGAAGCTATCAGCAGTTACATGTACATTGTCACTCATCCACACAATTTATTTGACTCCAAGGACCTCACATGAAGTTCTCAGAGAGCCGGTTTGAATTATGAATGAGGATAATCTATATGTCGTTTCCCCAAATCTCTCAGATGCCAGATTAATGCCATTGAACATGTGGTGCTTACTGCAGAGGCAGTGGCGGAGCTAGCCACTCAGGCAACTGATCTGCCCAGGGGGTGCAGCGATCCGCCCTGGGGGGATTTTGTCACCCCCTCGGGATGACACCTGGGGTGGCCCACCCCCACCGCACCTCTGTGCAGAGGTCTGTTGAGAAATGACCATCCAATGTGAAATGTCAAAAACCTTTCTTTAAAATAGTTCATATATGCACTTTGGGGCCATTATAGCTGAATACATATGTGTGTGTTATCTGTCTGTGTGTATAAAACAAAGTCTGCTTCTCAATTCATACCTTATTTTCCATTCTTTTAAGCTGGAATCATATGCATACTTACCTGGAAGTAAATCCTATTGAACTAAGTGGAATTTACGTCTGAGTAGACCTACATAGGACCTTTTGGTTTTTGGAGAATGTATCAACTCTTTTCCCTGTGGGAACAAGGGCTAGAAGCCTTAAAAAGAGACTTGATACCTGGCATCTTTGAGGTTCTATAAATTAAAAGCGGAAATGCTTACGGCATCATTGCCAACTTTGGAGAAGAAAGGAGGGTGGTCTACAAAGCAACAGAGGATCAGTTCCAATGTGACCAAGGTGAAACGAACGTATGAGATAACACGATGGAAGGGTTCTTCTCTGAGTCCCTGCAAAAATAAAGAAGAATTGCTTGTCATTATGTATATCTAGGAGACCATGTCCTAGAGGCAGCATTAGTTTCTCACCAGAAACAACAGCAACCAAGTGGTTTATACAGGATAAAACTATCACAGAAGTAGGGGGATACATGGAAACTGTCCATAAATAAAATCACACTATTAGAAGGAAGTCAGGAGATACAGCGGTACCTCGGACGTTGGACGTAATCTGTTCTGGAAGACCATTCAACTTCCGAAACATCTGACAACCAAGGTGCAATGAGTGGTCTGCAATTTTAACTGAGAAAAATGAGAAAAATACAGCAGAAGCTGTTTGACTTCCGAGATACATTCAAAAACGGAAGCATTTACTTCTGGGTTTTCAGCATTCTAAAACCGAAATATTCGGCTTCCGAGATGTACGAAAACCGTGGTACCACTGTATTAGCTTTCTTCAGAAAGCGAGGAGACTCTCGTGCCACATGATGAGATACTGGGCCAAACCCAAGGTGTTAATAGTAGCATATAAAGCCTTAAGTGTCTTGGGATTCAAGCACCAAAAAGGGTGTCTTCTCTAACACCCAGCATCTCAGAGCCTACAATCAGAAAGCATGGCCTCATTGGTGGTGCCACCATTGGAGGTTACCGGGTTGGCATTGACCCATGACAGGGCCTTTTCAGTGGCAGTTCCTAGTTTGTGGAATGCCCTCCCTGGTTGAGGTATAAGAGCAGCAGGAGTCTCCTAACAACTCTCAGCACCCTTAACACACTACAGCTCCCAGAATTCTTTGGGGGATGGCATGGCTGTTCAAAGTGGCAGCATGGTGCTTTAGGCCAAGGCCCGAAAAAGACTTAATATGGAGGTTGGTTGGCCAAAATACTGCGAGATAATAGAAAAAGTTGGAGACAAGTGGAGGCTGCAGAGCCTAGATAAATTAAAAAATAAGGTGCAAGACTGGTTACATTATGCTCAAATTCAAGAGGTTTTCAAAAATGACAAAAAAATAGGTTTCCAGGTGGAAAAATCGAAGTTGGAGACAGAACTACTTGAACCAAAGACTAAGGTTCTTTCAAGAATGTATAACTTGTTGCTTAAATGGAACACACAGGATGAGACGGTTAAATCAGCCATGATAAAATGGGCACAGGATATTGGGTATAACATCATGTTTGAGGACTGGGAAAGGTTATGGACCACCAATATGAAATTTACGGCATGTAATGCCCTGAAAGAAAATATTATGAAAATGATATATAGGTGGTACATGACCCCAGTCAAACTTGCAAAGATATATCACCTGTCTGATAACAAATGTTGGAAATGTAAGGAGGCTGAAGGGACATTCTTTCACCTCTGGTGGACTTGCCCGAAAGTGAAGGCCTTCTGGGAAATGATTTATAATGAGTTAAAGAAGGTGTTTAAGTATACCTTTCCCAAGAAACCAGAGGCCTTCCTGCTGGGTATTGTTGGCCAGAAAGTGTTAAAGAAGGATAGAATTTTTTTTCTGTATGCAACTACAGCAGCAATAATTCTTATTGCTAAATACTGGAAGACACAAGATTTACCCACGCTGGAAGAATGGCAGATGCAATTGATGGATTATATGGAACTGGCTGAAATGACTGGCAGAATCCGAGACTTGGGAGAAGAAACAATGGAGGAGGACTGGAAAAAAATTTAAGGACTATTTACAAAAACATTATAAGTTATATGAATGTTGAGAATTTGCATGGTTTGGAAAGTCTAGCTTCAGCAACAAAACTTGATGATTTGGGAAATTAAGTTATAACTTCGAAAAGACCAAAGATTTAAGTAAATTTTACGCTTATTTTAGAGCAAAAGTATTTTGATAATAAGTATTTCAAACTTAAACTATAACAATTTGAAAGTACAAAAAAACGCATGAAACAAGGTAACAATTTGTTGATATCTTTATGGCAAATAATGCAGGGTGGGGGAGATGTGGGGAAGTCCAATTGGTTATGAAAAAATATTCTGGAAAGATGAATTTTTTTTCTATCTTTTTTCTTTTCTTTCTTTGTTCTGTTGCAACTGTTGTTTGTCTGACTATATATCTGTATTTTGAAAAAAAGTAATAAAAAATTATTACAAAAAACAAACAAAACAAAACAAAGTGGCAGCATGGTGCTTTAAATGTATGGTATAAATGTGGCCTCAGAGGCCTAGTGCCTCAGACCCAGTGGACCCTCTAGATACAAAATTAATTCATTCCGGGGGTCCGTGGACACCCCAAAAATTACTTAAATAGAGGCCCCTCTTCTGCGCACGTGCAAGGTGAACAGAGTGCTTCTGCGCATGTGTTTGCAACCTGAAAGTTACGTTACCCAAAGGTAACGCAACCAGAGGGTCCACTGTATATAGCCACTATGAGTAAGCAATTATAAACTTATAATTATGGACTTACACCTACCACACCATGTTGTATTTTGGAGCTAAAGGGAACGATAGAAGAGAAGAAGAAGAGTAACCAATACACCAGCAAAACGCCCGAAGACTGCACACCTTTCAGTCGTTCCATCTGGGTTAGAAATATCACCAGGACCTTTAAAAAAAAAAGAGGCAGGAAAACAAGATGCTTCATATAAAACATTTTAAAAACATGGTCCTACTAGGTTCAAATTTATTTCTATCTAGCCATCAAATCAACATGACAAAAACGTTGAACAGCATGAGAGTAACACAGGGTAACGTCAACAGAAATTGCTTTAGACCCAAATGCAAAGTACATCCAATATAAACAACCCTTAAAATGCCCAGTATCACTGGCAGCTGGTAACATGCCCGTCTTTTCAAACATGGTAAAACAAGTCTGTGCAAATTGGGGTGGGGGTGGGGGAAGTAACACCTAAAGGAATAAAAGCATGAAACAGACTTAAAAGTCTGAGTCTTCCCGGCAAGACACAGCATTTTTTTTTTTTTTACAATGTTTTCGTTGTAAAAAGCTAAAAGTCCTGCTAAAACACAATCCCGTTCGTAAGAAATGGTCACACAATTGGACCAAATGGGTCTCCAGATCTTAATCGGGACCCTAGCGGGGAAGGTATGGGGTACTTTGGGGCTGGAGGTGTTTTAACCCTTTACTTGTGTTATTCTGGATCATGCCCAACACTTGGAATATTCACTGGGGAATTAAAAAAAAAAACAACTTTCTTTTTTCAAGGTAGGGCCATGGCTTTGTGGTACAGCATCTGTCTTGCAGGCAGGTGTGTCTCCCTGTGATTGTACCTGAGACCCTCTGGATGCAAAGCAGGTGCTCTACCACTGAGCTACAACCTTCTGCACACTTCTATGTGGCATTCCTTCAGGTATTTGAAGAGCTCTGCTCCCTCTCCCTTCAGTCTCCTCCAGCTGAAGCATGACCAATTCCTTTCTCATGTGCGCACTGATTTTGAAGAGGATCAGGAAGTTTTGGTTTGTTGTTTTTTAAAAAAAGAGGTGCAATGTGAAAAACACAAGAGAAAATTGTTATGTATTAAAGTTTTCACCCTGGTCCATAGGCGCCGACTCCATGGGGCCTGAGGGGGCCCGAGCCCCCTCAAAAATTTGTTTGGGGGGGCTCTGCCCCCCCAATAATTTAAGAAAATTATTAGGCACCTTGCCAAAAACCGCGCAGGGGACTCCGGCGCGCGCCTCCCAAAGTGACCGGGAGCTCCTGAGAAGGGGCGGGCAGGTCGGTCAGTCAAAGGAAGACCCCCCAGTGGCGGGACTTTAGAAAGGAATGGAGCCGCGGGGCCGAGGAACGGCGTATTCGTCGCCGGCGAGGGACTGGGGTGAGGGGAGAATGGAGGGGACGGGAGTTCCCGCCGCCAGAGCGGGGCTTTTTTTCTGGGTTCGGCTAAGGTGACGTTGGTAAGAGGAGGTGGCCGCCTCCCGGCGCAAAGCCTGGGGAGGGCAGGCCGGTTCTTGCATGCAAAAGCACCACTGCCATCCTGCCGCCAGTATGGACCCCGGTATGGGCCCCCCCAATATTTTTTATAAGTCGGCGCCCCTGCCCTGGTCACAAAGGGGTATTGTGTATATACCGTATTTTTCCGCACTATAGGGGCACCGGCCCATAGGGCGCACCTAGTTTTCAGGGGGGGAAATCAAGGAAAAAAATATGATTCCCCCCCCCCAAGCTCTGGGAGCAGCGGACAGGCTGCACGCAGCCTGTGCACTACTCCAAGACCTTCTCCCTGCTTTTGCGGGAGGTGGCGGAATTCCCCCACCTCCCGCAAAAGCCCACAGGAGCCGTGCGCAACTCCTGCGAGCTTTTCGACCAGGAGGGAGAAGGGACTGAAATGGCCAGTCAGTCCCTTGTCCCTCCTCGGGGGAAAAGCCCCCAAGAGCGACACACTCTTTAAAGGGTATGCGGCTCTTATGGGCTTTTCTACGAGGTGGGGGAATTCCCCCCCCCTTGTAGAAAAGCCAGCAGAAGCCGCGCACCCTTTAAAGAGTGCACGGCTTCTGCGTGCTTTTGCGGGAGGTGGGGGGATTCCCCCATCTCTCGCAAAAGCCCCCAAGAGCGCATGGCTTCTGCGGGAGGTGGGGGAATTCCCCCACCTCATAGAAAAGCCCGCAGAATCCGTGCAGCCTTTAAAGAGCGCGTGGCTCCTGTAGGCTTTTCGACCCAGCTTGTGGGGCTGGCGGTGGAGGGGAAGCGCTGCTTCCCCCCACCGCCAGCCTCAAAGAGCAGACTCTCCTGGCTTCAGTGAAAGCAACGCGAAGCCTCCGGAGCGCAGGCTTCGGAGGCTTCGCGTTGCTATCGCTGAAGCCAAGGAGCCTGCATTCGCCCCATAGGACTCACACACATTTCCCCTTCATTTTTGGAGGGGAAAAAGTGCGTCCTATGGGGTGAAAAATACGGTAGTTTTCACTCAGGTCCACGTAAGTTAATTTAGGCAGGAAACCCTGGGCTGCTGTTGTTACAATATTGACAGCCGGCCGCCTATAAAAGCAGGCTGGCTGAGCTGTTTGCTGTTCAGTTCAGTTCCAGCTTATTTATAAAGAACTACTAAGAGAAATCTCTGTGTCGTCTGCTATGTCCACCCACTACTTAATAAAAATAATAAGCGTTACCATTGTGACCACTTGCAAAGGAGGAGCAATGATAAATCCTGGTGCACGAGGAATTCCTTGGGTTGCTTCCCAAAGGATGTAGAAGGCAGTTGACAGACACAGCAAGAGCAAAGCAAAGCCAAGAACCTGGAAACAGGGAGAATGCCTCAATTAGAACAGCAGACTCAAAGGAAAGAGTGGGTGTGAAAGGGGCAAAACAAGGCATCAACATCTCACCTGTTTCTTTCTAGTCATGAAGGATTTTAACTTCTACTCAGAGCAGACGTATTGAACTCATTTAGGTTCATTCATTTCAATGGATCCAATGACTAAAACTTAGTAAAACCCTGAGGAAACAGAGGCATAAGTGTGCCTCCAGGTGACAGGTTCACAGAGTATTTGTCTTGATTTGCTTGCACATAGCTTACACAAGGTTCAACTATGTCCAGTCTTATTTAGTGGGGCTGCCTTTGAATATACTGTGAAATTTCCATTGGTTCAAACCGGCTGGGGTTCCCTTCACGTCTCCCATAACTCATTCTAAAACATCTGCATTGGTTGTCAGTTCATTTCCAGGCCCAGTTCAAGGTGCTCACATTAGTATTGTTGTTGTTTAGTCTTTTAGTCGTGTCCGACTCTTCGTGACCCCCTGGACCAGAGCATGCCAGGCACTCCTGTCTTCCACTGCCTCCCGCAGTTTGGTCAAACTCATGCTGGTAGCTTCGAGAACACTGTCCAACCATCTTGTCCTCTGTTGTCCCCTTCTTCTTGTGCCCTTAATCTTTCCCAACATCAGGGTCTTTTCCAGGGAGTCTTCTCTTCTCATGAGGTGGCCAAAGTATTGGAGCCTCAGCTTCAGGATCTGTCCTTCCAGTGAGCACTCAGGGCTGATTTCCTTCAGAATGGATAGGTTTGATCTTCTTGCAGTCCATGGGACACTCAAGAGTCTCCTCCAGCATGGCCCCAAATACCTCTTCCCCAACAGACCCTGGGGGCTTGGGTATTATGATCAACAGATAGGGCGCTATTGGTTGTTCCACCACCCTCAAAAGCTTGGCCAGTGTCCTGGGGCCTTCTCTGTGTCAGCCCCATTGTGACTCTCTGCCCACAGAAGTGTGTCTTCATTCTGTAGTGAGTGCTGAAGAGATACCTCTTTTATCTGGCTTTTGATACCCGAGGTGTAGACTTTTAGGACCTGTCTTATTTCTGTGATTGTACGTTGTTTCGAAATGGGTTTAATATTGGTTTTTAATGATTCTAACCCGCCCTGAGACCTTAAGGTGAAGGGTGGGTTGTAGCTGTTGATAATAATAAAGCATTTGTTCTGATTTGCTGAACTTTGGGCTCTCAAATTTCAGTGGTGCCCCATGTGGTGCTAAAATTCGGCGCCTCTCGCTCTCCATTCTAAAGCATTATTTTGGCGCCCCATGCAGCATGGCAACCACCTCTGAGAGGCAGGTTATATGACAATGAGCATACCAAATTCATCCTGATTTGCTTGTGCATTTTAAAATACGTTTCCCCACAAATCCTCCATTTGTTGCACACTTTTCAGTGCATTCCCCACCACTTTCCTAACCACAAAAAGGCCCTTGGTTGTTTTTTTTTAAAAAGTGGATTCATTAAACTACGATGACGGGGTCTGGAGAGCCTTACCATTTTTGCTTTGAAGATAGCTGACATCCTGATGTAACCTCTGCAGTTTTTCCTAAGATAGAGGTAATAGACAGGGAAAGAGACCCAAAGGTAGACACATGGAATCCAAATCAGCACGGTACTCTCAAAACATGAAGTGAAGCGTGGGGTAGCTGTATGCCATGTCTGGTTCCAATCCTGCAACGACAGAAGAGCATGAATGCTAAAGTTTTAAAGCAGGGAGGGACAACCCGTGTTCAGTTGAGGACCACTTTCAGTCTTGAGGGCTGCATACTGGCAGCAGGTGGTATCAGAGTAAAAAGTGGGCATGGTTGTCAGGCAGAGCTATAAGAAGGTGAGGGCACCCTTTATTATTATTTTTAAAAGAAATAAAACTGAACCTGGGACTTTTTATATGCAAGGCATGTGCTCTGCCACAGAACTAGGGTACTTTTATAATCTGATTCCCAGTTCAAAATGCTTGGAAATCAGACATGCACCAAAGCCATTTCTATGTATACTGAATGCAGTATGCAGAAAAGCGCTTTGCACATGCTATGGGGCATGCCCTTAAGAGGGAACAGCCAGAATTGCAATGTTTTAGCTAGCTGATTGTTTATTTTAGATGTGATTATTGTTGTTTTACTGAGGTAACTACCTAGCCATGATAGATATATAGACACCGTGAAAGGGAGTGTATGGCTGTTCCAAATAAATTAATGCACTGTAAACATTTTTCAAAATTGACCCTGCTTTGTATCCTGAGTGTTTTTGCCTGGCTGGAATGTGTCCTTGAACTCTGTTCATGCCTCTTGCTTGTGTCGGAAAAAAGCCGACTGTGCAAAGGCAGAATTTACATTTGATTTTCTACCTACTTTTGCCTCTGGGACTTAGATCTGAATAGATGTTTAGAGGATTTAACTGATAAATAAATCAACAGATAAAATTGTACCGTCATTTTAAAGCAGTACTGACTCCATCTCATGCCCTAATTTTCAAATATTAAGGTGCAAAAGGGAATAACTTCAGCTGCAGTCTATGAGAAAAGATTACCACATTTGGATGTGTGTGTGTGTTCTAATTGCCACAGAAGTCCAAAGTTTCTCAACGGTACACAGATACTGACAGATCAGTAAGGAAAGTTTAACAGGACCGTTGACTAGCCTGGCTTCTTGCTCATTGAGCCTGCCTCCAGAATGAATTTAGGGGAGAAATCAGGAACTTAGCATTAAAGAGAGATGAAAACAGTGGTTGTCTGGTGCCCCGCTGCGGCTGGAAGGTGGGGAGGCCCAATAGTAGGAGGGGCCAGAGCCAATTAGAGGCGGAGCCATCTAATTCTAGTTTTGTCCCCATCCTCCTCCCTGCTGAGGTCTACAAGGGGCAGCACTGCAACCGGGGCTTTGTATACATTTGTGGCTTAAAATGCACATACTCACACCCCTGGCTGTGTTTCAAGTTGACTTTGCACATTGCTGTATACACCAGAGAGGGGCTGAGGATATCTTCACCGGATGCATGTTACATGTTTAGATTCCATGCGCTTGCAACTCTCATGCCCCTTGATTCCCATTCAGGAAGGTGTCATCTGCACATGTGCAACAGCTTTCTCAAGAGCACACACCTCGGCTTCACTGCGGAACCGAAGGCAGCTTGCCTTTTCGTATCAGATGCAAGCAGGCCTGAGGGGCAACGCATCAGACAGCAGTATTCCTCAAGAAACTATGGGATAACTATGGGTGTGTGCCAAGCTCATGTGTGGACAGCCAAGCACAGGGCCAGGGCCTTTTCAGTACTGGCCCTGACTTGGTGGAATGCTCTGTCACAAGAGACTAGGGCCCTGTGGGACTTGACATCTTTCTGCAGGGCCTGCAAGACAGAGCTGTTCCGCCTGGCCTTTGGTTTGGACTCGGTCTGACCCTTATGTTTCCCTCCCCTTAAGGTCCTGATTTAGTGGCTACTTTAAAATGAGGCTGCATTTTAAATTGCATTTTAACATGTATTTTAAATTGGTCCCCCCTCTTCCCCCCCATTATGTTTTTACTGTGATTTTATTGGTGTTAGCTGCCTGGCTGGGGAGGGCGGGGTATAAATAAATATTATTATTATTATTATTATTATTATTATTATTATTATTATTATTATTATCATCATGTGTGCCCAGCTTGCAACGCCAGTGAGGAGAGAGGGCATGTGTACACAGTCTTAGGAGGAGAAAGCTGACAGCCACCCCCACCCCCACTGGAAGATAGAACAAGGGGAGGGGAGAAATGAGGTTGGTGGGAGAGTGACCCATTCGCCCTACCACACCAGGAAAACACGTGGCATGGCCCCTTACCTCTCTGTGTACAAGTGGGTGTGCATTGCTTAGTTGTGCAAGAGGGACAGCGAGCAGGAGCTGTAAACGCTATGGAGCAAAGAGGCCACCAGATCTACTTTCTCTCTTGTTGCAGCTCACCCAGAAAACTTTGCCCAGCTGAGACATGTGGCTGACACTCACCCACAGCTCTGCAAACTGATCCTCCTTGGATCTGCACAGCCAGCTCACTCCGCTCATGGTTCCTGCTTGTTGCCTTCTCAGCAGCCACTCCTGATCTTCCGCAGCTGCTCCAGTCTGCTGTCTAGTCTCTTTTCCACAATTCCTGCCCCCTTTGGCTTGAGAACTGCCTCTTTCAAGGGGCGGGGATTCAACTAGCCTCTTTAGCATGGACCTGTTTTGCCAAGGGCATGCCTTCAGCAGATACTGTACAGGTTTTTTTTTGTTTAAAAAAAAAAGGGGGGGGGTAATTTTAAATATGCCCAAATGGAGAAAATGGGAGATTATTATTATTAATTTCATTTTTGAACTGCTTCCTGTGGGGCATCCTGAAGCAATGTACAACATAATTACTGTAACACATAAAACAGTCACATATATAAACAATTAGAATAACTGCACATATGAAAACATTTTAAAGCCACAATTATAAATATAAGAAACCGTTTAGAGCAACAGCACCTGAAACTGCAATATCAATTCAAATGCAAAGCAAATCTAAACCGGGATAAATAATTTAGGAGGCTTCTTGAGGACTCTTCCAACCCTACAAAAGAGGAACGGCTTTAGCAGGCTCCAAAAAGACAATAGAAGAAAGGCATATTAGTATGTCTGATGTGCAGTGGGAGGGAGTTCCAAAGGGTAGGTGTGTTTGGGCTGCTAGCGTGCCAGACATTTAAAGCACACCCTGCCAAAGAATCATGGGAACTGTAGTTTACCCCTCATAGAAATTCCCAGCAGCCTTAGCAGATTTACAATTCCCAGATTTCTTTTTGTTGTGGGGGTGGGATGTGCTTTGAATGAATGCTGTGTAAAAGGCCCAATTCCAATAGGGTGCAGAGAATGGACGCCTTCTGCAGGGTGTCCCCTCCTGCACTACATTGGGACAGTTTGGGTAGGTAAGGGGTGAGATGATCTTTTAGCATGTCTGGGTAATTGTACTGGAGCGCCAAAGAAACATTTTAATGCATGTATGTCTGGCAACCCTAAACCATCCCTCCAGTGGCGTAGCATGGGTTGTCAGCACCCGGGGCAAGGCAAGTAATTTGCGCCCCCTAACCCATGGATTTGCGCCCCCTAACCCGTGGATTTGCACCCCCTAACCCTATGCCCCAGATGTTGCGCCCGGTGCGGCCGGCCCCTCCTGCACCCCCCACGCTACGCCACTGCATCCCTCTCAACGCAGAAGGGCAGAAAGTGAGCTGGATTCCTGCTACAAGCAAAAGGGGTTTTCTGAGGCTGCTGTAGTAAAGTCCAGCGGGGCTCGGGCAGCAGGTTTGTTATAAAATAACCGGATAAACCAAAAACTGGTAAATGATTCTCCCAAGCTGCAAAGCAGCCCCTGATTTAGCAACAGCAAGTGCAATGGGCTTCATGCCACCTGCTCAGCTTTGTGGTGTGTGATTTTATTGCTTAAGTAATCCACCTCAGGAATACCATGGCCACTTCTGTCTTCTTCAGCATGCAAACTTTGGAACTCCCTGCCTGTTGACATCAGTCAGTTACTCTTTTTGATGCAATGCTAAAAACATTTTTGTTTAGGCAAGCCTATCCAGGCATGTATAATGTTGACATTAAACTGAGTTTTTAGTTCATCTTTGATTTAAATCTTGTTTGAAATTTTAAGTACAGTAGTTGTTTTCAAACTTTTTTTTTACTGATAAATTCATTGTTTCATCTTTCTGTAAAGTGCTTTGAGTTGTTGGGTTGTTGTTGTTTTTTACCATCAAGCAGTTTATAAATTTTATGACAAATAAATAAAATGAACAGAAATCAATCAATAATAATTTCTTTGCCAGTTTTCTTAAGCAGGTTTGCTGAGGAGTTAAGCCTCATTGCATATCAATGGGAACTTATCAAGTCAGCAGAGACTTGCAGCTCTGTCCCAACCAGGTTTACTCAGAAGTAAGTTCCATACTGAGGTTAAACATTAGAGCGCTTAAGAGTGTAGCTCGACTGCACAATCCTTCCTTCAGAAATAACAGCACAATCCTAACCAAGGCTGCATAAAGCACTATGCATTTAAAAGCAAATGGCTTTCCTCAAGGACTCCTGGGAACTGTAGTTTGCCCCTCACAAAGTTACAACTCCCACAACACTTAAAGCTCCCAGGGTTATATCCTACTTTTCCTCCAAATGAGCTCAAGGTGGGTACACACAGTTCCCCACAGACTTCATTTCATTCTCACAACAACCCTGTGAGGTAGGCTAGACGGCGACCGGCCCTGGGTCACCTGTGAGCTTCATGACTTAGTGGGAATTCGAACTCTGGCCTCCCAGTCTGACACTCTAACCACTAAGCCACACTTCTGTTCTAGGGACAAAGATGAGAGCTGTTTCCTAGTTCTGCTGGATCTCTCAGCGGCGTTTGATACCATCGACCATAACATCCTTCTGGACCGTCTAGAGGGGTTGGGAGCTGGGGGCACTGTTATACAGTGGTTTCGCTCCTTCCTCCTGGGCCGGGTTCAGAAAGTGGTGGTGGGGGATGAGTGTTCAGACCCCTGGGCTCTCACTTGTGGGGTGCCTCAGGGTTCTGTCCTCTCCCCCATGCTTTTCAACATCTACATGCAGCCGCTGGGAGAGATCATCAGGGGGTTTGGGCTGGGTGTTCATCAGTATGCAGATGATACCCAGCTCTACCTCTCTTTCAAATCAGAACCAGTGAAGGCGGTGACAGTCCTGTGTCAGTGTCTGGAGGCGGTTGGAGGATGGATGGCGGCAAACGGATTGAGATTGAATCCTGACAAGACAGAAGTACTGTTTCTGGGGGACAGGAGGCGGGCAGGTGTGGGGGATTCCCTGGTCCTGAATGGGGTAACCGTGCCCCTGAAGGACCAGGTGCGCAGCCTGGGAGTCATTTTGGACTCACAGTTGTCCATGGAGGCACAGGTTAAATCCGTGTCCAGGGCAGCTGTGTACCAGCTCCATCTGGTACGTAGGCTGAGACCCTATCTGCCCGTGGACTGCCTCGCCAGAGTGGTGCATGCTCTGGTTATCTCCCGCTTGGACTACTGCAATGCGCTCTACGTGGGGCTACCTTTGAAGGTGACCCAGAAACTACAACTAATCCAGAATGCAGCAGCCAGACTGGTGACTGGGAGCGGCCGCCGAGACCATATAACACGGTCTTGAAAGACCTACATTGGCTCCCAGTACGTTTCCGAGCACAATTCAAAGTGTTGGTGCTGACCTTTAAAGCCCTAAACGGCCTCGGTCCAGTATACCTGAAGGAGCGTCTCCACCTCCATCGTTCTACCCGGACACTGAGGTCCAGCACCGAGGGCCTTCTGGCGGTTCCCTCACTGCGAGAAGCCAAGTTACAGGGAACCAGGCAGAGGGCCTTCTCGGTAGTGGCGCCCTCCCTGTGGAACGCCCTCCCACCAGATGTCAAAGAGAACAACAACTACCAGACTTTTAGAAGACATCTGAAGGCAGCCCTGTTTAGGGAAGCTTTTAATGTTTGATGTACCATAGTATTTTAATATTCTTTTGGAAGCCGCCCAGAGTGGCTGGGGAAACCCAGCCAGATGGGCGGGGTATAAATAATAAATTATTATTATATTATTATTATTATAGTGCAAATCCAGAGGCCCCGTCTCCCTCCTCCTCTATTGAAATGAAGCCAAGGAGGGTGAGATGGGGGACTTATTTTTATCCACTGCACTTTGTCCCACCATTTTCCTCCAAGGAGCTGTACATGGTTCTCCCCCTCCTCATTTTAATCCCACACAGCAACCCTGTGAGGTAGGTTAGGTTGAGAGAGGCAGTGAACTGCCCCGTCCCCAAGGTCATGGCCGAAGGGGGATTCGAACCCGGGTCCTATCCCAACGCTCTACGTCAGGCACCCCCAAACTCAGCCCGCTATATGTTTTTTTTTTTGAGACTACAATTCCCATCATCCCTGACCACTGGTCCTGTTAGCAACTCCACCTGTCTCTGGGTTTTGGATTTTTTGTCAGAACGTTCTCAGAGGGTTAGAGTAGGGTCACATGTGTCCACAGCCCTCAGCCTTAACACCGGCTCACCACAGGGTTGCGTGTTGAGTCCCCTGCTCTATGCTCTCTATACGTATGACTGTACAGCCATCTACTCCAGCAACAAAATCATCAAGTTTGCTGATGATACTACGGTGGTGGGGCTCATTTCGGGAGGGGATGAGTCCGCCTATCGGGACGAGGTGGAGCGGCTCTGTGTTTGGTGTGGAGAGAACAATCTGGCTCTCAATACGGCTAAGACCAAGGAATTGGTGGTGGATTACAGGAAAAAAAAGGCGGACATTCAGCCCTTGTATATCAACGGGGAACGGGTGGAGAGGGTGGCGGAATTCAGGTTTTTGGGAGTGACTATGGATCAGGGCATGACTTGGAGCGCAAATACCACTGCTCTGGTGAAGAAGGCCCAGCAGAGAATTTATTTCCTCAGACTTTTAAAAAAGAACAATCTGAGTGAGAGACTGCTGGTGTCCTTCTACCGAGGCTCCATAGAGAGCATACTTACATATTGTATTTGTGCTTGGTTCTCCAGTTGTACAGCTAGGGAGAGGAAGGTGCTCCAGAAGGTCATAACCACAGCCCAAAGGATTATTGGTCAACCTCTCCCACCTTTGGAAGAACTGTACGGTTCCCGTTGCCTTAGGAAAGCAAACAACATCCTGCGGGATCCATCTCACCCGGGATACAGTCTGTTTGCACTACTGCCTTCTGGCAGGAGGTATAGAAACATCAAGTCTAGGACAAATAGACTGAAAAACAGTTTCTATCCAAGAGCTGTGGCCTTTTTGAATGCTGTAACTCGATAGTGAGACCGGGGAGTTTGATGGGTGTGGGTGTGGGTGTGGTTGGAAGGTGGTTTGTTTGGTTGTTGCTGTTGTCTTGTTTTTGTTGTTTTTAAGGGTTGGCATCCAATTTCGTTGCACTTGTGCAATGCTGCACTAGTGTAATGACAATAAAGAATCTATCTATCTATCTATCTATCTATCTATCTATCTATCTATCTATCTATCTATCTATCTATGATGGGAGTTGTAGTCCCAAAAACATCTGGAGGGCCGAGTTTGAGGGTGCCTGCTCTACGTCACGACGGCTCCCGTCACGTTCTACGTCAGGAAATGGTTCCTCAAGCTCAGACGTCGCTCATTCTGAAAGCACTGCGTCCTCCCCCCCCAAAAAAAGCTGTTCGGAGCGCCTTGCTAACCCAACCCTGGGAGTCGCAACTCCGCTCCCAGCCGCCAGGCGGAGCAGGGATAACCCTTTCGCCTCTCGCACGCGCTTGCTTCCGGTAGGGAAGAGGAGACCATAGAGCGCATCCGGCACATGCGCCGTATCTCTTCCTGACTCGGCGTCGACCTTCGGAGGCTGCTCGGCGCGGCGGGGCTGAGGGGGGCGAGGGAGCGGCGATGCCGCGGGGCTGGGCGCCGGCGGCGCTCTGGTGGCTCCTGTGGGGCTGCCGCTTGTGGGACGCGGCGCGGGGCTCCGAGGATATCGTGGTGGGCTGCGGGGGCTTCGTCAAGTCCGACGTGGAGATCAACTATTCCCTGATCGAGGTGAGCGCTGCGCCTCCGGCTTCGCCCGCTCTGTGTCTCGCATTTGAAACGGGGGGGGGGGGGCGGGCAGGTGAAGCAGCTCCTGGGGGACTGAGAGGAAGAAGAAGAAGAAATGGATCAAGGGCCTCTTTCTCATTTTACTTACCCTACTTAATTCATAAAATTCATACATTGATTGTGAAAAACAAACATCCACCTCCCAAACCCCTCAAAGCGCTTTACGGAAAGATAAAGCGGCAGCATCAAGGAAAACGCACAACCCTAGTTTAAAGCAAACAAATGTTTAAAACTCTGAAGTGGGTTAGAATCACATCGACTTTCCAATAAGGTATGTTTTTTTGAAGGCTCCGAAGAGAGTTCAGCAAAGGCCCCTTGCACAAGCGAGTTCCAAAGTAGATGCACAATCTCAATAGGCAGCGAGTTCCAAAGTAGATGCTCCGATCAAGTTCCTTACCTTGTACTTTTTAGTGCATGGCACTTATGTAGCTGTAGGAAACGCTCACCGCATGCATAGAGTGGATTTATTGCACCACGAACTCTTTAACCCGTTAGTTGCGCAAACCTAAGTTTCCATTATGCAGTTGAGCTCCTCTTATGAAATGCTGACAAGCTGAAGGTGTCTTGCATTCACCCTGCACTATCCTGCTACAGAAGAAGGAAAGCCTGTTCTGTGACCAGCGCTGAAGCGCAAAGCAGGTTGTGTGCCTTTGCCAGTCCACTCGCGAGAAGTTCTACAGTTTACAGCCATTTTGTGTGGGGGTTCCTGTTCCTGCCCCCCCATGTTGACGGAGTGCATATAAGTGCCCCCACCCCCATTGCACTCTTTTTGTGACGTGTTGAGTGTTGCCTTCAGGTTACTTCAGGGTTCAGTGCGGGTGATTTTGCGTCTTTCAGATAGTGGCTTCTCTTCTGGGGTGATCAGACAGGCTAGTGTTATTCTTATTTTTTGCAGGCCAGTAACTTTTGTGGGCTTATTTGCAAGGCTGCTTTAGCCTTTCATGTAAAGTAGGGTGGGACACCTGTGGCCTTCAGATGTTGCTGGAGTACAGTTCTTATTGTCCCTGACCATTGGCTGTGTTGGATGAGAATTGATGGGAGTTGGCATCCAATGAGGACCACAGGTTCCCTACCCCTGCTTTAAACCATAGCTAAAAGCGTAACTGTAGCTTAAAGGTGAAGGTGCAACATACCAGGGATAAAATGGCTGTTTTGCACCTCCATCCTCCTGTTCTGCTACTGGGGGAATTAAGCTTTGCTTTGGCTTAGTGTTACATCCAAATCCAGGTCTCCCTCTGAACAAACTGAGAGTTGTATATAAAGGTTTCTTCTTAGCTTACTAGTTGTGTTTTGTTTGGTGGAGCCGAACCATGAGCCTAGGTTTGGACATAATGCTGAGCCAAACCATGGCTTTCCTTCCTGGAGTGGAGCAGGAGGAGGAGTGGGGGGACAGACATGAAGCACTTAGTTTTCTTCCTGTTCACCAGCATATGGTATTTTTGCTCTGAAACCATATTTTTAAGCTTAACTGTGTTTTAATGTGTCATGCAAACCAGGTCATTGTGTGTTCTGTATTTTATTTTATTTTATTGCAAAAAGCTTTTGAGTTTATTTAATATAAAGAAAAATGAGGTATATGAGTTTAAAATATTAAATAATTGCTGTAGCAGAATTACCATATTCCATTGTGGGCTTTTTGCTTTTAATTTATAGATTAAATTGTACACCAAGCATGGAACCTTGAAATACCAAACAGACTGTGCTCCAAATAATGGTTACTTCATGATTCCTCTGTACGATAAGGTAAGCAACCGTATGGTAACTGAACTGTGACAGCCAGGGATCGCTAACCTTTTTGTACCTGTGAGTAAATTTGCAAACTGGAGAAACTGGGAACGCCATCACCCCACTCCACACCGCTGTCAACCTCTGCTGCTGTCTGTTCTACAGGCTACAGTGGCAAGCTTTCAAGCCTAATTTTAGCGCTGGGTGAGGGAGGGGCTACCGGTTCCAGGCTAGTGACCCCTGGCGTAGGTCTTTCTTGAGTTTTGAGTTTATTTTTCTGCCTTGCGTGTACAGCTAATTGCGCAAAAGTCAAATGTACGTAAGTTGAGGGCTTACTGTACTGTGTACAGTTCGGGTAACTTCACCTGGAAAGGGATATTGCAGAATTGGAAAAGTTTCCAGAAAGGGCGACCACCACAATTATCAAGGGGATGGAGTAATGCCACTAAGAGGAAAGGCTGGAGCTTTGGGGACTTTTAAGTTTAGAAAAAAGGTTAGTAAGAGATGACACAATAACAGATTATAAAATTATTCATGGGAAGGAGAAATTGGATGGAGAAAAGGTTCTGCCTCTCTCATAACATTCAGAACTTGTGGACATCTAAGGAAGTTGAACATTAAAAGCTTCAGGACAGATAAAAGAAAGTACTCCACCTAGTGCATAGGATTTATTAGATACCCCTTGGGATAGAAGATAGTCAACTGCTGGGTTTTCTTTAGAAAGCTGTTGCATTTTTATTGTAATTGCAAAAAATGTTCATGATTTCTTTTGTAGGGGGATTTTGTCCTTAAAATTGAACCTCCCCTAGGGTGGAGTTTTGGTATGTATGTACCTGTTTGTTTGTTTTTTGATGGGGTGGGATATGAATTATTCCAAATGTTGGTTTTAGATCTATGTTTGGTTTTGCTCACTTTTGGCATGCTGTCTGAAAAAAGGTTCGCTGACCCAGCATACAGAACTGCGCTGTAACGTTGCGGTCATATGCATTCTTATCTGGGATTAAGTCCTACTGAACTCACTGTAAAAGGACAGTATAGGATTGCACTGGACTGAAACTGAGGTTTTCAAAAGTTCATTTCTAGTGGCATTTGCTTCTATAGGTGGCATAGGGACCCTTTGGCCCTTCAGTTGTGGCTGAACTACAGCTCTCCACTATCCCTGATCATTGACTGTGCTTGCTGGGACTGAAGAGAGTTGTAGTTTTGCAACCGGAGCACTAAGCATTCCTCACACCTGTTCTGTGGTGATAAAAAGTCAAAAGCTGTAGAGATAAGAACAGGGCTCTGTGTAGGATATGCTGGGCCTTGCATGGTGAAAAATGTGCTGTGACCCTGTCTCTTTGGGGGAAATGCTGCCTTGATTTTATTATCTATTTACTGAAAGCCTTTCTAAACTACTTAATTTTACAAAACAAAACAAAACCCTGAGCTGTATAAAAAAAATCCTTTAAAATCCACAGTATCATAACAACGGTAAAACAGCACTAAGTACACAGGAGCAGTAAAAACAGGAATTCAGTTTTGAATCCCTCCCCCTGCAAGTATAATGAAAACAACCAATAAAACAGGTAAACCAAACAGCTCTTTGGATCACAGCATTTAAAAAATGATGCTAAACCTGTTTGCCTGATATTGTCTCCCCTTTCCCATTACTAAGACTAGGAATCACTTGCAACTTATAAATCTGTTGACCAGAAGTGTTCAAAATAATCCACATAAGGCCCTCCAAACCCGACCATAGGTCTGCGGGGGTCTTTGATCTGATGAACTTATCTTAACAAATGCAGTAAAACTGTTCCAAATGTCATCAAATGGGCCTGTTTCTGTCTTCTAGCAACATGGTGGAGGAATTCAGAAATAGCAAGGTCCAATCTCATGGGTCAGGGAAAACTTTGGCAAAACGATAGCATCTTCACATGATATCCGAAGCAACCAAGGCTACACCCGCCTCATGTTTAACCCCCATGCATCCAGCCCATACATTTAACCACCCTTATACCATTTTTAGCAGTCATGGCTTCCCCCAGACAATCTTGGGAACTATTGTTTAAGGGTGCAGAGGTTTGTTATGAGGTCCCTATTTTTATAGACCTGTATTGATTGGTTTAACAATCAATCCCTCTTCTTTGCAAGGGAAATACTGTTCTCCTAACAACTCTTGCACCCTTAACAGACTACGCTTCCCAGGATTCTATGCTGAAAGCTGCAGCTGTTAAAATGGCATCATAGTGCTTTAAAATGTTTGGGGCGTATATGGTTTCAGGAATGATGCTTCATGTACAGCAGACGCAGAAGACATTGACATCATTTTTCCTCCGTTTAATGCTTTCCCTTTCATTCCCTCCCCACCAGAGCCCACAAGCGTGGACATCCACGTGGACGGCATAAATGACATTTGCACTAAAGGAGGAGACATCAACTTTGTGTTTACAGGCTTCTCCGTAAATGGGAAGGTAAAAGGTCCTTGCTGTTTGACCGCTGCTGCCTCCTTTTGGAGGAGGTGATGGGGAAGCAGGTTCTCTGTGCTTTCTTCCCTGCAAGCTGAAGAGCTGCTCTGTCCCCTTCTTTCCAGGTTCTCAGCAAAGGTCAGACACTGGGTCCTGCCGGGGTTCTTGTTGCGCTGCGGAATCTGGGTTCGGAGGCGAGCATACAAGCCACGACCACTCAGCCGGGCGGAAAGTGAGTCTGACTTGTTGCTGCAGGACTGTATCTCATGCTGTAGCTTCTATGGCACAGCAGATTTCTGTGTGTGCAGCGGATTTTCCACATCCTCTCCAGCCCACCCTGCCACGCCCACCCTCAAAATAAACTCTGGAGAGTTGAAGGGCTCCCTGGAGCAGCTTTGGGGAGCACACAGGTGGGAGAAGAGGAAATGACAGTCCCATTGTGCCAATGGGACTGCATACTCAGAGCATTAGTTTACAAATCATAGGTTATCTACGTACAGCAGCGCTTAGGGCTCACGAGTATAAAAGCGATTTACGAGCATAAAAACCCAACTGTGCAAGTGTTAAAATACAGAAATCCATAAATAGCATGCGCAATAAAACAACCCCATTAAAAACAGCACAGTAACTAAAAGAGAAGAATCTGGCTGAGAGAGCAAGGTAATGCCTGCATAAATAGAGTGTGTTGCTTGTATACCAGAGATGGTTTTTGGACAGTTGAAAATGTAGGGCCTGAGCGACTGCGTGAAAGTTTTTGCTTCCGATTCCTCCAGTCTTGGAGAGATTGTTTGAAAAAGAAGGGCAGGGGACCATAGCTCAGTGGTGAAGCACATGGTGGGTGGGTACAAATATCATCATCGTACGGCACACCCTGTTAGCCAGAGCTATTCTGTTTGTGAACCAACTTTCCCTTTCTACAGGTATGCCTTTTTCAAAGTCCTTCCTGGGGAATACGAAATCTTTGCTTCCCATCCAACCTGGATGCTGAAAGAGGTGAGTGCTGCTGTAAATGGAAGCGCCGAGCTTGCACACAAATCTGCCCCATACACTAGTGAAGTGACTTTAAGGCTCTGACTTTCTCAGAACAAGAAGGATCTTTCAATGGTCAAAATGGTTTTGTACTTACAGAAATTACAAAAAAAGCCTCCAAAACTGTATGTTAACTCTTTTTGTGGAATTATGAGACCAACCGTTCACATTTTTCTATATTTCAGGCCAGCACAACTGTGAGAGTGACCAATTCCAATGCTTATGCCTCTGGCCCTCTTGTTGTTGCTGGTTACAACGTTTCAGGATCCGTCCGGAGTGATGGGGAGCCCATGAAAGGGGTCATGTTCCTCCTTTTCTCGTCGTCGGTAACCAAGGAGGTCAGTTGTACATCATGCAAAAGAGAGGGCTGTAGCCAACTATCCACCCCCCCGTAGACCTATTGAAACTAATGAACCCAAGTTAGTCATTCCCATTAATTTCAATGGGTTTACCTTGAGTAGGACTAACACTGGATACAACTCGGAATGTTTTTGACATCTGTGGAGATGCGATATCGGTCTTGTTTTTTTACCCCCTCGTACTGTTTTTGACAAACGTGCCTAACTGCAGTTAAATGAGCCTGGTCTTCACAGAATGAGATAGTGGTAGAGTCAGGCTGTGGAAGAAAGGGACTGTGTCGCTTAATTCATTTTATTCATAAAAAGTATTTATATACAGTGGTACCTCGGGTTACATACGCTTCAGGTTATATACTCTTCAGGTTACAGACTCCACTAACCCAGAAATATTACCTCGGGTTAAGAACTTTGCTTCAGGATGAGAACAGAAATTGTGCGGCGGTGGCACAGCGGCAGCGGGATACCCCATTAGCTAAAGTGGTGCTTCAGGTTAAGAACAGTTTCAGGTTAAGAACGGACCTCCAGAACGAATTAAGTTCTTAATCCGAGGTACCACTGTATCTCCATTAAAACGCAAAAAAGCCAAAACACTTCCATACAATAAAATCCCTATTAATAAAGTTAAAATTAGAAATCAGCTGACCTTTATGGAAAGAGGTATTCTTACTTGCCTGCATAAATCTTACAGAATTGAAAAGTTATCAATAGGTATTTAAAAGCTGAAACAGATGGTGCCTTCAGAGTACAGATGGAGGACCACATTTCTAAAGTTTTACCAACCATCAGGGATGATAGGAGAAGTATGCCAACAACTTCTAGGGATCCAAGCTTGAACACTGCTCCCATTCATCTGGTTTGTGGGGAACGGCCAATGCTCCAAAGTAATTAGATGATGGGCGGTGTGAGTTTCTCTTGCATCTTGGGAAGGGGAGGGAGCGATTCTGTACCCGAGTTCCATGTGCACAGTCCTGGTTTTTGCATATGAAGCATCTGCTTTGTCTGCTGCTCAGTGAGCCAAATTCCCTGTTTGTTTACATGAAGAGGAAATATCATTGTTTGAGTGCCTCTCCAGATGAATGGGGAAGCTTTGGCAGCCGCAGAGCTCCTATTTATGCATTGGGAAATTCTGTGCTTCTCGGGGTTCCTTGTTCTCGGTATAGAGGATTGTCTGCCTTCTTTTGTACAGGACATCATGGGCTGCAGCACCTCTCCAGTTGACGGCTTTCCTGCCAGGGATGATTCTCTCGCCTATCTGTGCAATGTCCTCTCCAAAGAGGACGGCTCGTTTACTTTTCTGTCTTTGCCGAGTGGGAAATACACTGTGGTGAGTAATGAGAGAGCTCCCCGGCCTTTCTGAATAATGATTTCCTCAAAAGTGAAGGCTACAAGCAGGGGTCATCCGCCTTCTTGGGGCCCATGGGTGCAGTTGGAGGTCATAGAAACTGGTGTGTGTGTGTTGACAACAACACTTGCACTCTGCAGCCACACACACACCCTCATCTCCCCACTGCAAACAGCAAGTAGGCTTGAAAAAAATAAAATAAACTTTTTTCAAACATATTTTGTATGTGTGAGAGAGAGAGCGACAGAGATTTATTTGTTGCATTTATATCCAACTTTTTCTCCCATGAGCTCAAGATATACATGGTGCTCCCCCTTAAGGTAAAGGTAAAGGGACCCCTGACCATTAGGTCCAGTCGTGACCAACTCTGGGGTTACGGCGCTCATCTCGCTTTATTGGCCGAGGGAGCCGGCGTACAGCTTCCGGGTCATGTGGCCAGCATGACTAAGCCGCTTCTGGCGAACCAGAGCAGCGCACGGAAACGCCGTTTAGCTTCCCGCCGGAGTGGTACCTATTTATCTACTTGCACTTCGGTGTGCTTCGGCAAGTCCTAGGCTCTGTGGTTTAACCCACAGTGCCACCCGCGTCCCTCTCCCCCTTCAGGTAGATACATATTATTACATTGGGCTGTATCCAACTAAGTATTACTCAGTGTATACTCACTGAAATGAATGGCCTAAGCTCATCATGCCCGTTAATTTCTTTCCTCTGGTTATGGCTAACGTTGGATGCAGCCGATTGCTTGGAGGGCCCCTAGATTCAACAGTCACCATTGCTAGAGAAACACTTCCCACTGCGATGGATTGGATTTTGTCTGGATTTGTCTTTTGGAGAAACACGTTGCTTAACCTGAGGCTCTGCATTCTTCTCAGGTCCCCTTTTACCGAGGCGAGAGAATTATGTTTGATGTTGCTCCATCTAGATTGGACTTTACGGTGGAGCATGACAGTTTGAAAATTGAGGTGAGCTCTTCTCGAATTACCCTTTTTGCACTTTGGATGAATTTAGGTAAAGCATATCGTACGGATGGATGTATCTTAACCTGAAATAATCCAGCAATTCAGAACTATTTCAAATGGGGTAGGAGGGAGGAAAAACAGTTCCAGTATGATGCTGAAAAAATAACTTCTAAATCACGTCTTGCCAAAGGGTTGGGGGACCCTGAAAGATTCTGTGCTGTTTGGTGGGATTTTATCTTATGTACGAAAAAATGGACACACGGGACTCCCTCTCCGTAGCATAATGTATAATTTTTGTTTTCCTAATGGTCTTAAGTACTTTACAAACCTAATGCTGAATCCTTCTTGGATATACAGTGTGCCTTTTTTGTACTTCTGCTATTTTTATTGTATTGATTTGATTTACCTCGATAAAATCTTTAAATAATAAAAATATATGTATTTTTTTTTTTAAATTGTCCAGTGGCACCTTAGTTTGTTCTTGGTATGTGGTTTTGTGTGCACCGAGAACAAACTTAGTTGGTCTCTAAGGTGCCACTGGACAACTTTTTTATTTTTTAAAAATATATTTCTACTGCATCAGACCAACACGGCTACCTACCTGAATCTAATAAAAATAAATTTTTTATTATTCAGCTGTTGATCTCTCCTACTTCCTCCCTTTCAGCCCATTTTCCATGTCATGGGCTTCTCAGTCACAGGGAGGGTTTTGAACAGCCCAGAAGGGGAAGGCGTTTCAGATGCTACTGTGACGCTGAATAACCAGATTAAAGGTATGTGCTTCTTGTTTTGCTCTGGCGTCCTACCTATTTGATGCTTTTGGCCAAGCTGAATTCAAACACAATCTGTCCATTTTTAATCTGTCCACAGTTACTACCAAGTCTGACGGCTCTTTCCGACTTGAAAACATAACCACCGGAACGTATACCATTCAAGCCCAGAAAGAGCACCTCTTCTTCGAGACCATTACGGTGAAAATTGCCCCCAACACTCCCCAGCTGGCTGACATCATCACAACAGAGTGAGTGTCTGAGTAGGAAGCCGAGCAAGACAGCAAGGGCGGGATTGGGGTTTTTCAGAGCAGAGCCAAGAGGCCTTGGGATAGGAGCACAGGAAGCTACCATACACCAGGGAGGGGCTGGAACTCAGTGGCAGAGCAGCTGCCTCATGTGCAGGAGGTTGCGAGTTCCAGCCCCAACATCTCCAGGTAGGCCTAGGGAAGATCTTCTGACCTCCTGTAGAGTTGCTACCAGTCAGAGTAGACAGTGCTAAGCAAGATGGACCACTGGTGTGGCTTGCTTCTTTATGAATGAATGAATGTAGATTCAGGTAGGTAGCCATGTTGGTCTGACGCAGTCGAAATAAATAAATAAATAAATAAAAATTGTCCAGTAGCACTTTAGAGACTCCTTAGAGTTTTTTTATCTATTTAAAGTTTTTTTATTTATACAACAAGAAAAACAAACAAACAAACAAACAAACACAAATACCAAATTATACACAAATTACAAAAATAACCATAGACACATAATATTCTTAGCAAACAATAAAACACCTATTGGTCTTAACACTAAAGACCCAACCTCCCGTCTATTCCATACTTCAAATTCATATTACTTATTGCCAATACACATTTTTTCATAATTAAACTTATTCTCATTAAATCTAATTTCTTATATCTACCTTACAACTATTACTGAAGTTCCTCGAATGCTGCAACAGAATTTAAACTACTATATTTATTTTTCAGATATTCTTTAAAAACCTCCCAGATACGGTAGAGTTTTTGAGTGTGGTGTAGTGGTTAAGAGCGGTAGTCTCGTAATCTGGTGAACCGGGTTCGCGTCTCCGCTCCTCCACATGCAGCTGCTGGGTGACCTTGGGCTAGTCACACTTCTCTGAAGTCTCTCAACCTCACTCACCTCACAGAGTGTTTGTTTTGGGGGAGGAAGGGAAAGGAGAATGTTAGCTGCTTTGAGACTCCTTCAGGTAGTGATAAAGCAGGATTTTAATCCAAATCCAATGACATTGTTGTTAGGATATTTCCGTTCCCCCTTAAAAGGGAGCAGGATGTTTGTGTCACAGCCTGCGTATTTCCTGTTCACAGGATGTTTATGTTTTGCTGTTCCTTTCGATTTCTCAGTCTGTCGGAGACTCTGACGCAGGACAGTCATGTCTCTCTTTGTTCTGATCAACACTGAATAAAGTCTATAAATAATGCTCTTCTGCAGTGCAACTTTTGGCTGTGCTTTATCTGCTGAAAGAGTGTGCACGAGCCCTGGAATGTGGCTAGGAATTTCCAGGAAACTCGTGTTGCTAGAAGCTGCGTGGCTACAGGGATCGATGGACGTCCGGCAGCCAGCTTGGGGCCATGATGGACTATATCTCCCTGGCAGTATCCCAACAACAGTCCCACCTTTCCTCCAAGCCATTCATGGTGGCCTACAGAGTTCTCCCCGTTTTATCCTCACAGGAACCCTTTGAGATAGCTCAGGTAGAGAATAAGTGACTGGCTAAAGGCTACCCGGTGAACTTCATAGCTTTGATCTTTGCTTCCCCAGGTCCTGATCAGACACTCTGTCCAACACGGGAGCAAGTTTGGTGTAATGGTTAGAGTGTTGGACGCGGACCTGGGAGGCCAGGGTTTGAGTCCCCAGTCAGCCATGAAGTTCTCTTGGGCCAGTCACTTCGCTCTCAGACCAGCCCTACCTCACAGGGTGGTTGTGAGGGTGAAATGGGGAGGAGGAGAACCATGTGCCTTGAGATCCTTGGAAGTTAAAGGTAGTACAGTGTATAATTGTCAACAACAACAATGGTGTTGTTACATCGGAGTTGGGAACCTTGTGGCCTTTAAGATTTCCAGACAATTCCAGTTGTTCCTGACCATTGGCAATGCCCTTCTTTCCCCAATAGGTTCAGTGTCTGCGGCCAGATATCAGTAACCCGCTTTCCTGACTCTATCAAGCAGATCAACAAATACAAGGTGACGATGTTGCCTCAAGACAAGGACAAAACCTTGATGGTTACTACAGAAACGGACACTCGCGGTGCTTTCTGCTTCAAGGCAAAATCGGGTGCCTATGTCATCCAGGTCAGAATAACTAATACCTCTTAAGAAAAGAAATAACTTGTAAAAGCAATCAAATCTGGAAGCTTGGGAGCAGATTTCTGTTTCTCAAAGTGGTGGGAGACCTTAGGCCCAGGGACCACATGTGGCCCTCAAACCTTCTCTACCTGGCCCTTGGAACCCTTTACTCTCCCTGCTTTGTACCCCAGTTTTTCCCTGGCTGGAATGTGTCCTTGAACTCTGATAATGCTTCTCTCTTGCCTCTTAGATGGCAGAGGAGTGGGTGTGGGTGTGTAGAAACTAGACCAGGGTTTCCCAGTCTCCAGCTGTTTTGGGGCTACAGTTCCCATCATCTCTGACCACTGGTCCTGCTACCCAGGGATGATGGGAGTTGTAGTCCAAAAACAGCCAGAGACCTAAGTTTGGGAAACCCTGAACTATGCTACTGCACAAAGGGAAAAATTGACATTCATTGCTCCACCCACCACTGGTATGTGAGCCCCAGGTGGTCGGCCTGAGGGAAGTGCGGCCTACAACTTCCATCAGCCTTTGCAAGCATACTCAGTGATCTCCTTGCATATTTCCAGTTCCTTGCTCCTTGCTGCTCAGCGAATGGGGTGCAGCTGTTGTCTGAGAGCCAGTGTGGTGTAGTGGTTAAGAGCGATAGACTTGTAATCTGGGGAACCGGGTTTGCATCTCCGCTCCTCCACATGCAGCTGCTGGGTGACCTTGGGCTAGTCACACTTTTCTGAAGTCTCTCAGCCTCACTCACCTCACAGAGTGTTTGTTGTGGGGGAGGAAGGGAAAGGAGAATGTTAGCCGCTTTGAGACTCCTTCGGGTAGTGATAAAGCGGGATATCAAATCCAAACTCTTCTACTCTTTGTCTTTTATCTGTGTTGCTCCATTTCACACAAAGAAGTCATTCTCAGCGTCATTTTATTTGCTGTAGGTGATCGTTCCCGAGGCAGAATCCAGAGCTGGCCTTGCTTTGAAACCCAAGACATTTCCTGTGACGGTTGCCTCCAAACCGGTGCTGGACGTGACCTTCTCACAGTTCCTGGCCTCCATTTCGGGGAAAGTCACTTGTTTGGGTAAGATTTGTGCCGATGGGTGGAAATAGTTGACTTAGGTTGCTCATATGGTCTGATGGGAATAGCTGACACTGTGCCCTCCAGATCTTGTTGGGCGTCAACTCCCATCAGCCCCAGACAGCAAGGGGTGATGGGTGTTGCCGTCCTTCAACATCTGGAGGGCTCCACGTTGACTACTGTAGCAATATAGCCACCAAGGCTAAGGCCTGCGGACCTCCAGGGGATCTCCCAGCACACTAAACTATCCTTACGCCTGTCAGTCTCCTTAAAGGAGGCTTTACTTCCCTTTGGCAGTCTCCCCCCCCCATTGGGGTGGAATTGGGGAACATCAGGCTGAAATGCGGCCCTCCAGGCCTCTCTGTCTGGCCCCTTGGCCCTCCCTAGGCTATAGTGCCTCTCCACAGCCCTCACCAATGTTTCTCCACACCATTGAGAGCTGTTTCCTGGCTGGAATATACCCTTGCAGCTGCCATAATGCCTCTTGTGTACCTAGATGGAGAAAGCTGTGCGTCCGCCGTGTCCTCTGACTTTTGCATGCTTGAAATGCAGCGTACAAAGTTAAGAGCTGCATCCCTTTCTCCCTCCTCTTTCTGCCTGGCCCTGCCTCAGCGCTGGAATGTGACCCCCAGGAAACCTTCCACGAGGGACTGCTGCTCTCCCTACACCTGTCTTGGCACAAAATATAAAGCGTGAATGGGGCCCCTGTTTGCAAATGTGTGACGTACAAATATCCTAGAATCATAGAATCATAGAGTTGGAAGAGACCACAAGGGCCATCGAGTCCAACCCCCTGCCAAGCAGGAAACACCATCAGAGCACTCCTGACATATGGTTGTCAAGCCTCTGCTTAAAGACCTCCAAAGTAGGAGACTCCACCACACTCCTTGGCAGCAAATTCCACTGTTGAACAGCTCTTACTGTCAGGAAGTTCTTCCTAATGTTTAGGTGGAATCTTCTTTCTTGTAGTTTGGATCCATTGCTCCGTGTCCGCTTCTCCGGAGCAGCATAAAACAACCTTTCTCCCTCCTCTATGTGACATCCTTTTATATATTTGAACATGGCTATCATATCACCCCTTAACCTCCTCTTCTCCAGGCTAAACATGCCCAGCTCCCTTAGCCGTTCCTCATAAGGCATCGTTTCCAGGCCTTTGACCATTTTGGTTGCCCTCCTCTGGACACGTTCCAGTTTGTCAGTGTCCTTCTTGAATTGTGGTGCCCAGAACTGGACACAGTACTCCAGGTGAGGTCTGACCAGAGCAGAATACAGCGGCACTATTACTTCCCTTGATCTAGATGCTATACTCCTATTGATGCAGCCCAGAATTGCATTGGCTTTTTTAGCTGCCGCGTCACACTGTTGGCTCATGTCAAGTTTGTGGTCAACCAAGGCTCCTAGATCCTCCTAGATCCTTGCTTGGGAATTTGTGGGTTGTATATTTAGTGTTGCTCGTACACAGAGTAAGCCTGTATACAGTGGTGCCCCGCAAGACGAACGCCTCGCAAGACGGAAAACCCGCTAGACGAAAGGGTTTTCCGTTTTGCAGGCGCTTCGCAAAACGAATTTCCCTATGGGGTTGCTTCGCAAGACGAAAAAATCTTGCGCGTCCCCGCGGGTTTTTTTCGCTCCCCCCCTTTTCCTAAGCCGCCTATCAGCTGTTCCGCTGAAAAACCCGCTTAACAGCTGATCAGGGAAAGCCGCTAGACCGCTGTAGCGCTAATCAATGGGTTTGCTTCGCAAGACGAAAAAACCGCTAGACGACGAGAATCGCGGAACGGATTCTTTTCGTCTTGCGAGGCACCACTGTATTGACATGACTACCTGTGGGCCATTGATTTCAGAGGAACTTTGCTGGATGCAATCATGTGATTGGCTGCAAATTCTTGTTGAGTGTCTGCTTGCAGATTTGTTCTCAAATGAGTGCTGTCTCTCATCAAGAAGCTAACATCTGAATCAAGCCTCTGCCCCCCCCCAAAAAAAAGTCCTAAGGAGGCTGCTGACTAAACATGCCAATCTGAAACCTGCACATTCTCCTCTTTTTGTCTTCCCCTAGATGCTTGTGGCGAATTGACGGTGACACTCCAGTCTGTGAACCGGCAGGGGGAGAAGCGTAGCCTTCAACTTGCAGCAAAGTCTAACTCAGTGACTTTCTTGTTTGAAAATGTGCTTCCTGGAAAGTATAAAAGTAAGGACAATGCAGTGCTTTTAGTTTGTATGTAATAAAGTCATCTGCTAGTGCAAAGATTTCCACCTGTGTAATGGAACTTAATCTTCTTACGTGCCTTCCCTAATTACCCCAAAAACCTCTGGAGCAGATTTTGGGGGGCCAAGAGAGGGCATGTGGGGCGAGGGAGTCTGGTTGCACAGGGGTGTTTATTGCCTTTTCGCTGTTTCAAATTGTGCCAGAATGTGCTACTCATTCATATTTATGCTCCACTTTTCACCATATCATTTATTTCTGTGCTCCCTTTCCAGAGTTGAAACCATGCTCAAGGCAGCTTCCAACATGAAAACGTTTATTTCATAATTTTAAAAATATATAACAGTAGTCGTAAGCCATAAATAAAAGCATGTCAAAATGTACACAACAAAACTAAACCACCTCCACATAAGACATAAGAATTAAAAACAAAGCTGCGAAAAAATAATATCAATAGGACAGTAGAATTAAAATCTCCCAAAATTTATTCTTGACACCAACAAAAATCCCTAAACAATGCCCCACTTTTTGGACAAGATATGTCTCCACTGAAGTTCAGCCTTCAGTGTTTAATCAATTTAATATGCTAGATGCCATTAAATAAATAAATAAGCCACTGCCACCACCCTGTTAATCGTTTTAAAAGATGCCTTAACCAGGCAGCATAATGTTATTTTTCTTTAAAAAATCATTTTAATACAATTGCTTATTAAAAAAAAACCCAGAAGGAAAATACCCTATTAAAAAGAAACTTTCCCATGTTCTCTTGCACGCTGAAGTTTCCCCTGGTTTCTGTGTCCAATGTGTACAATCCAGTGTGGTGTAGTGGTTAAGAGCGGTAGTCACGTAATCTGGGAAACCGGGTTCGCGTCTCTGCTCCTCTACATGCAGCTGCTGGGTGACCTTGGGCCAGTCACACTTCTCTGAAGTCTCTCAGCCCCACTCACCTCACAGAGTGTTTGTTGTGGGGGAGGAAGGGAAAGGAGAATGTTAGCCGCTTTGAGACTCCTGAAGGGGAGCGAAAGGCGGGATATCAAATCCAAACTCTTCTTCTTCTTCTTCTTCTTCCAAAGAGAGAGAGAGAGAGAGAGAAATATGGAGAATGTACAGGTGAAAGCATATAAGTTCCTTACGTCTTGCATACTTCCTTTTCAAGCAGGGGAAGCCAATGTGGTGCCCTCCATTTTTTATGGGCTCCAGCTCCCATCAGCCCCTGCCAGCACGGCCAATGGTCAGGGATGATGGAAATGGCTGTTCCTGCCACATCCGGAGGGCGCCACATTGGCTGAATATGCCCAGTTCTTCCATATCTGGACTTATTTTTAAACGCTAGTGCTTACAAAATGTTCGGATGACTCCTGTGCTTGTCTAACTGCTTGCTTTATAAGCATCAGACATGACACCTTCCCCTTACTGGTCTGTCTTTTTTCTTTTAAGTGAGCATCATCCGTGAAGACTGGTGCTGGAAGAATAAATCCTTGGAACTTGAGGTTTTGGAAGAAGATGCGTCAGGGATTGAGTTCCGCCAGACCGGCTATATGCTGCGCTGTTCTCTTTCCCATGCGATCACTTTGGTGAGATCACGGCTTATATGTGTTCTCTTTGGCCTGAACTGCCCCACAATATATAATCATAGGCAACTGCCTTATAGACAGTCAGACTCAGTATTGACCATAAGAGTTGCCCCTTCCAGTCCATTCCAGCCCTTTCCAAAATCTGGTAATCACCAACCTGGCCGCTGCCCATAAATATCAAATTAATGATTTAAGTAATATATTTCTATATTGCTGGTTGTGCTGTGGTCTAAACCACTTAGCCTCTTGGGCTTGCTGATGAGAAAGTCGGCAGTTTGAATCCCCACAACGGGGTAAGCTCCCATTGCTCTGTCCCAGCTCCTGCCCACCTAGTACAGTGGTACCTCGGGTTACATACGCTTCAGGTTACATACACTTCAGGTTACATACTCCGCTAACCCAGAAATAGTACCTCGGGTTAAGAACTTTACCTCAGGATGAGAACAGAAATCGTGCTCTGGCGGCGCAGCGGTCCTTCAGGTTAAGAACAGTTTCAGGTTAAGAATGGGCCTCCGGAATGAATTAAGTACTTAACCCGAGGTACCACTGTAGTTCGAAAGTAGATAAATAGGTACTGCTGTGGTGGGAAGGTAGATGGCATTTCTGTATGCTCTGGTTTCCGTCAAGGTGTTCCGTTGTGCCAGAAGCGGTTTAGTCCTGCTGGCCACATGACCCAGAGAGCTGTCTGTGGACAAACGCCGACTCCCTGAGTCTGAAAGTGAGATGAGCGCCACAACCCCATAGTCACCTTTGACTGGACTTAACTGTCCAGGGGTCCTTTGCCTTTACTGCCTTTCCCACTTAATTTTGGAGGCAGAATTGAAAACTGCTGTAGTTGTTTGAAAACTGACTTGGAAACTTCAAAGATTGGGATTCAATGCCTGCTAATAAGCTTCTTGGGTTTTTTGTCATCAGGAGTTTTATCAGGATGGAAATGGACCTGAGAACGTTGGCATTTATAACCTGTCCAAAGGCGTGAACAGATTCTGCCTCTCCAAGCCGGGTAAGTGTCTCGTTGGAAATGAATGCTGTTGTGTGTATGTGTATGTGCTTGTGCGTGAGGTTCCAAGATAGTGGTAAATTTTGAAGTGCAGCCCCCATAACAGCCCCCAAAGCTGCAGCCCATCACAAGGCGAGTCTGCAAATTCATGAAGGTGTATTGGTTTACCCCATTCGCCAAAGAGCAGGAGTGCCTAGCCTAATATCCAACATTTTAGGATCAACAGATAGCCATAGACAGGTAAGCTGCAAAAGATGGTTAGCATGTTGGACATTGACTGGGAAATCCCAAGTTCACTGGATGACTGTAGCCCAATCGCTGTCTTGGGTTAGGCTCCCTTGCAGGGTTGTTGCTTTGAGGTTGGAGTAGACCAAGAACCAGAACCTTCCTGGGGTGCCTTCTCCTGAGTTTGAGGAGCCAAGTGCATCCTGGAGTACTCCACCAGTCCTGTAGGGGGCACACCAGGTGGGAGGCCATGGAACGTAGGAGGAGTGCCTATCTACCTATGTGGTCTGCACTGAGACAAAGAATAGGTGAGGTTGTGTCTTTTGTTAGGCAAGCCTCTTGTTTAGGCAGCAGGTTTCAGGTTGCCAGCAAATGCTAGTGTGATATAGTTTTGAAGTATGGGGACCTTCGGAATCTGAAATCAGAATTGCAACTGTGTCTCACTTTGATATTTTCAGGTGTGTACGAAGTCACACCCCGTTCCTGCCACCGTTTTGAACACGAATACTACACCTATGATACGTAAGCATGAAGTAGCAGCTGGCTGGTAACCTTTGCGGAAATGTTCACCGGCAATATTTGCAATGGATAAATGTGATAAACTAGAATGAGGCTTCACATATGTGAAGCTGTTTCCGGGGCTTCTAGAGGCTGTGGTGGAGCCGCTTTTCCATGGGTTCATCGCACAGTGCGGCTGTTGTGTTCTTCAAAGAACGAGCACTTAACTGCCTGGTTGGAGCCAGGCAAGCAGGTCCTTAGCACCTGACAGTCTTCCTTGATCCCAGCTGGGTGACACTTGCATGCTAAAGAGCTGGCTGTTTGGAGTCTAGGAAGCTGCCTTAACATCAGGCCATTCAGTTCAGTATTGTCTATAGCAGTGGTGGGGAACTTTTGGCCCGCAGGCCAAGCTTGGTCCTACTTGCCTGCCTGATGTCAATAGGCAGCGAGATCCAAATTCTAGGTCCTGCCACATTATGATAGCCGTTTTCAAATGGCCCAAAGGCTGTCACATGGAGGATGGAGCAAGCTTGTTTTCTCCTTCTCCAGAGGCTAAGACCTGAACCGATGGATTCAGCTTACGAAAAAGGAGATTCTGATGAAACATCAAGAAGAACTTTCTGACACAGAGCTGTTTGACAGCGAAACAGACTCCCACAAGACGTGGTAGACTCTCCTTCCTTGGGAGACTTTTAAGCAGGGTTTGGATGGCCATATGTCATGGATGGTTTAAGTTGAGATTTCTGCATTGCAGGGGGTTGGACTAGATGACCCCCAGGGTCCCTTCCGACTCTACAGTTCTATGAGTCTGTGTTATAGCAGCACTGTGTTGTGTGTGCAGGTAGCTCTCATGCCACTGCTAGAGCATCTAAAGGCCACTTAAATGTTATTTAAATGTACAGGTGAAACTCAAAAAATTAGAATATCGTGGAAAAGTTCATTTATTTCAGTAATTGAACTTAAAGGTAAAACTAATATATGAGATAGACTCATGACATGCAACACAAGATATGGCAAGCCTTTATTTGTTATAATTGTGATGATTATGGCATACAGCTGATGAAAACCCCAAATTAACAATCTCAGAAAATTAGATTATTGTGAAAAGGTGCAGTAGCTATTCAATCCATAACACCTGCATTGGGTTCCTGAGCCTTTAAACAGTCTCTCAGTCTGGTTCAGTAGGAAGCACAATCATGGGGAGGGCTGCTAACCTGACAGTTGTGCAGAAAGCTATCATTGAGACCCTCCATAAGGAGGGAAAAGCCTCAAAAGGTAATTGCAGAAGAAGTTGGATGTTCCCAAAGTGCTGTTTCAAAGCACATTAATGAAAAGTTATGCGGAAGGGGAAAGTGTGGAAGAAAAAGGTGCAGAAGCAGCAGGGATGACCGCAGCCTGGAGAGGGTTGTCAGGAAAAGACCATTAGAGTTTCACCTGTAATCTTAATTTGATGGCAGCTTTTCTTTTTCACCACCAGTAGAGGGAGTACATTACACTGACTTTTAAGAATGTTGAGCAGACCAATATTCATGTAGCCCACACATGGGTAAACTCATCCACTTTTTTGGGGGGGGGGAGATCCTAGGAACATGCTTTATAAATATGCCATTTCAAATTGTCATATTTGACAGGTTGATTTCTCTGAAAACTTCCACTGTAAAAGATTAAAACAAGGCATATAAGACATTGACATGATTGGCACTAGAGGGAATGTTTAGTCAATATTATTAGAGGGATGTTCGGCAGTGTGGTCCCCAAATGGGTTCTGCTCACCCCTGCGGTTTGCATTAATGACTCTCTCTTCCTGTGACCTCAGTTCAGACATTGCACCACAACACGCTTGTGGAAATTTTCCTTCTTATTATTAGACTTCATTGTAAGATCTCAGGGCAGGTCACAAGAAAAAAAAAATACAGGGTAAAAGCACAAATAAATAGTTAAAACGAAAACAACGAAACAATACCACTCCTTCCCACAAACACATTTAAAAATCTGTCGAAGATTAATCAGCCCAAAGCCTGGTTGAAGAGGAATATTTTCGCCTGGTTCCTAAAGATGTAGAATGAAGGCGCCAGGTGAACCTCCCTGGAGGGAGCATTCCACAAACGGGGCCACTGCATTAAAAGGCCTCTTCTCATGTTGTCACCCTCTGGACCTCTCATGGAGGAGACACATGAAGAAGGGCCTCTGATTGCAGAACCCAGGTTGGTTTATAAGTGGAGAGACTGTGCTGAGCCATTTAGAGGTTGTTGTGATATCTTAAACGACAAGCCCTAGATTGCGGCCATCTTTCCACCTCTGGAGGCTGTTATATCACGACGATGGGAGTGAACCTATTATAGTTATAGGGCAAAGAGACGGATAAACTGAGATAAACATATTGCCAGTCCCCATTCTAGTTGGTTTTCCTAAACATGCCGGTGTGTTTCAAGTCTCTTAAAGTGGTTCAGCACTTTTGCTACTCAACTTCTTCAGATATCTGCCTCCAGAAACATTTCCCTCTTCAATTAACCACCCTGTTTTCCAATTCTTGCTTATATACAATATTTTCAATCCTCTTCCCAATCTTTTAGCTAGTCAGATGGAGTGTAGATTCCTATTTAGGCTTCTATTTCTCCTTAACTGCCAGATTCCTAGGCTGAATTTTTGACCCTCCAGTGTGGAACATCTTGAGCTAAACATCCCCTTAAACATTTAGCCTTAGCTGTTGACCCAGCTGAGAGTCTTTAAGTAAACCTCAACCATTTTAAAACCCCAAGCCAAATGCAAATGGCTGAAAATCCTTTCCCTTTCATAGAGTGGAATGGAAAGCAAAAGGTGGTTGTTGGGATCGATTTTAAGTGCCCCCTCTCCCTTTTTGGTTCCAGGTCTGCTCCGAGTATACTGACGCTGACTGCGATCCGTCACCATGTCCTCGGAACTATAACAGCTGATAAATTGATGGATGTGATGGTTACCATAAAGTAAGAACTTTGGGGTTGCAAAGACTACCCTTAATTACCAAGTTTTAACAAATGTTCGGTGTCTTGTGTGGCTAGTGGGTTGCAGATGCTTAGGAGAAGGGTTTTTTTTTTTTTACACGTGTAGAAATTTCCAAAAGGTCCACGTTTCCTTTATTCTGTGGGGCATCCCTGAGTTGAAACAGTTGTGCATCTAATCTCTCTAGAGCTCGAAAGGATATGCCCACTGTCTGCTCTAAAGCACTGGTCTTCAACTGGTGGGTCACAGCCTGATCCACAGAGCACAACCTACCACATGCAGATATATGGCAAAAGATCAAGAAATGGATCCCCAAATGTGTCTTTGGGTTAGAAGTGGCCCCCTGAGACTATTAATCTCAGGGCTGTGGGTTTAAGCCCCCTGTTGGGCAAAAAAGATTCCTGCATTGCAGGGGGTTGGACTAGATGACCCTGATGGTCCCTTCCAGCTGCACAGTTCTATGATTCTAAGACTCTACTGCTCTAGAGAGCACAATGACTGTTTCATATTTCAGGGCCTACAGCACTAGAGTGCCCTCTTTGAGGCTGGTAGTCATCATCATGCGCTTCAACCTTGTACAACTTGTGAACTACAGTCGTACCTTGGTTCTCGAATGGCTCAGTTGCCGAACACATTGGCTCCTGAACGCTGCAAACTCGGAAGTAAGTGTTCCGGTTTGCGAATGTTTTTTGGAAGCTGAACATCTTCCGTGGCTTCTGCTTGAGTGCCAGAAGCTCCTGCATCAACTGGAAGCCACACCTTGGTTTTCAAACACTTTGGGGAGTTGAACAGACTCCCAGAACGGATTAAGTTTGAGAACCGAGGCATCTCAGAAGCTATAGGAATATTAAGGGAGATAGCCTGGGCCACACCCACACTATGCATTTGAAGCATTCTTACGCAAATGTAAACCGTCATGGAGAATCCTGGGAGCTGTACTTTGTTAAAGTCCTGGGGATTCTCCATGACTGTTGAAAACGGCATAAGAATGCTTTAAAATTGTATGCTGTGGATCAGACTGCTGGTCTGCCTAGCTCAGTACTGCATATTGTGGAGTGCTGGCAGCCACCCAGTCTCTTGGGCAGAAATTGGTCTACCAGGTGCTGAGCCTGAACGTGCCGCAGGCCATCCAAAAGGATCCTCTGTCCCAGCGATGGAGAAGCCATGGCCAGGTGTTTCTGGACTACAGATCCAGTAGACCACAGCCTGCATGCCCAGTGGTCAGGAATGATGGGAGCTGTAGTCCAGCAACGTTTGGAGGGTTGCAAGTTCCCGTTTTATGCCCCCGAAGAACAAAACGAAGGGGCCCTTTCAATATCTTCCCCTTGGTGGCCATTTCCCCTGCCAGTTTTGCATTCAGTCGATTCATTCTCTTGTTTTGTTTTCTCAGATCCTCGATCGACAGCGAACCCGACCTGGTGCTTGGCCCCCTGAAATCTCAGCAGGAGCTGCGTCGGGAGCAGCAGCTGGCCGAGATCGAGGCCCGCAGGCAGGAGAGGGAGAAGAAAGGCCCGGAAGAGGAAGGATCTGAGCCTCCAGTACAGGAAATGGTGGAGGAACTACAAGGGCCGTTCCACTATGAGTTTTCCTACTGGGCGAGGTGCGTTTGTCTTCTGCCCTGAGAGGTCCTTTTTCTTGTTGTTATAGAAGCTTTCAAGGAAAGTTTGAACTGCTGTCTCTTCAGGCTGCAGCACACAGGGGGTTGGGAACCTCAGGGGCCAAATGTAGCGCTTCAGGTCTCTCTGTTTGGCCCCTGGCACTCTTGCTAGGTCACACCCCTCTCTGGCCCTGCTTTGCACCCCAAGTGTTTTATTTATTTATTAAATTTGTATACCACCTTCTTTGTAGCTGTAGGTCTCGGGGTGGCTGACAACAAAAACCTACAACGTAGAAAACTCAGAATACATAATAGAAATAATTAAAATGATTAACAATACTAGTGTATACGACTTATAAAAATACACTCGGCAATCAAAGAAGCATTGAAACATCCCTGTCTCCCTTAAAAACATTAACCTTACCGCAAGGGGGCCGGCCCACGCCCTCATTCCTCCCTCCCGAAGTGTCACCCCCACAAAGGGACGACACCCTTTGGCGTCGCCTCTTTTGCGGTGGCCCCGTTCCCAAGGCAGGCAGGCTTTCTATATTTGCCCTTGAATTCTGATTGTGCCTCTGGAGGTCAGAGAGGGGCGTTTGAATGTGTGCAAAAACCAGGCTGTTGCATAAAGTTCAAATTTGTGTTTGTTGCTCCACCCCCTTTTCATTCTGGCCCCGCCCAGGAGGGAATGCAACCCTCAGGATGAGAAAGGTTACCCGTCCTTTAGCATTGTCCATCTTGAGACAGCTGTTTGGACTCAGCCGTGCAGTTCCAGCTCCCATGTTCTTTTATGGTTCTTTTTCCAGGTCTGGGGAGAAAATCACGGTGACGCCATCCTCGAAAGAGCTCCTTTTCTACCCGCCTTCCATAGAAACGGTTGTCAGTGGAGGTAAGTCTTGGCTGTAGCTCAGCGCTGGGAAGTTGCTGGTGGATTTGCAGAGCCCAGTGGGTCGAGCGACTAAGCCTGGGACAACGGCTGAATCAGGGAGCGTTGGACTAGGAGGCTGTAAAAGGAAGGGGCCAATGCCGTTAATGCAGCAAAGCAGAGATAAAACACTTCCATTGGCTCCCCAGGGGCATCTGCTTGGCCACTGTGAGAACAGGACAGTGGATCTGCTTCTCCACTGTCGGGATTCACAGAATAGTAAGTCTGCAGGCTTGAGTTTGCTAGCTGAGGCAATCAGCCTACAAAACTTTCTATGGAAGTGCTGAGTCAGAAAGACTCAGCAGTAATGTGCTGTCAGTTGATTGGCTGTCATTGGTTTAAAGGGGAAACCTGTCCAGCAGTAAGAGAGAGAGAGATAGAAAGGTCTTTCTATTTGCCTTAAGGTGCAGCCAGGTTCCCTGTTTGACTGTATGAACCGCTCGTGTATTATAAAGTAAAGGTAAAGGTAAAGGGACGCCTGACCATTAGGTCCAGTCGTGGCCGACTCTGGGGTTGCGGCACTCATCTCGCTTTACTGGCCAAGGGAGCCGGCATACAGCTTCTGGATCATGTGGCTAGCATGACTAAGCCGCTTCTGGCAGACCAGAGCAGCGTATGGAAATGCCGTTTACCTTCCCGCCAGAGCGGTACCTATTTATCTACTTGCACTTTGACGTGCTTTCGAACTGCTAGGTTGGCAGGAGCAGGGACCGAGCAACGGGAGCTCACCCCCTCGCGGTGATTTGAACCGCCGACCTTCTGATCGGCAAGTCCTAGGCTCTGTGGTTTAACCCACAGCGCCACCCACGTCCCTGTAGATTATTGTATATATTTGTATATACATATATATAGCTCACAATAAAGCTTCACTGAAGAACCTGGAACTCTGAGCGTTTCTGCTAAAGCGCCGCGGAGAATTCACGACATCCACAGAGCAGGACCTGAAGCAGTGGATTAAAGTTGCAAGAAAGGAGATTACAAATAAGCATTAGGAAGAATTTTCTGCTGGCAAGAACTCTGCGACAGTGGGTGGACTTCCTCTCCTTCACTGGAGGCTTTTAAACAGAAGTTGGGTGGCCACCTGCCAGGGATTCTCTAGCTGTGATTCCTGCATTGCAGGGAGTTGGTTCTAGATGACCCTGGCGAGTCCCTTCCGATTCTATGAGATGGACCTTTGGCCTGATCTAGCAGATCAGAGGGAAAAGGTCGCAATACAGCAACCATTAGAAGTAACAGTAATTCAGCTTTGGCAATGAAAATCGAAAAAGCATGTGGCCATTTATGGTCCAGAGGCCTTCCTAAACAGAAAGAAAAACTAAAAAAGCTGCTCACCATCTCACAGAAGATAATAAGAGGATGAAATGATCTCCCCCTGGGAGGGAGTTAGAGAGTTTCCATAATTTTTAAATCCCTAACTTTCCTCTCTCTTTTCCTTCCCCTCCTCAATTTAAGAGAGCTGCCCCGGAAAGCTGATAGAAATACACGGCAAAGCAGGCTTGTTCCTGGAAGGCCAAATCCACCCCGAGCTGGAGGGTGTCGAGATCGTCATTAGTGAAAAGGGAGCGCCGTCACCACTCATCACGGTTTTCACCGATGACAAAGGTTCATACAGGTAAGCCCTTACGGCCAGTTCCCAGGGGTTTGGGTCCAGAGGCCATCTCCAGGCACCTCTGGTCTGCAGGGTCCCTTGATCCTCAGGGGATGAGCAGGGAGGTCATTCCCATACAAGGGCAGATTCCCCATCCCTCCGAATCCCACCTGACGTCTTCTAGGGTTAACCTGCCCAGATCCGCAAAGCAGGGCTTTCGAACATATGGCCCCAGGCAAAGAGTTGGAAGCTGAGGCTCTTTGTAGGACAAAAAAACCAGTTCTGTATAGGGTTACCGTGATCATTTGGCTGCCTTGGGATTCCCTTTAAACCAGAGGCCTTCGGACAGTGTTGTGGCTGGTACATTCCTGCCCATGCCACTGTTTCCCTCTTGTACTCTTGTGTTCTGGTCCTGCTTGGCGGTTTCCTACAGGCATCTGGACGGATACCAAGAACAGGATGCCAGTCTAGGTGGGTCTTTGGATTGATCCAGCAGGCTCCTATGTTCTTACGTTCCCTTTCTTTTTGCAGCGTGGGGCCTCTTCACAGTGACCTGGAATACACTGTCACCGCTCAGAAAGAAGGCTTTGTGTTGAGTGCCGTGGAAGGGACCATTGGGGACTTCAAAGCTTTCGCTCTTGCCGGAGTCACTTTTGAGGTAGCGTCCTCTGAGTCCTCTGGAACCTCAGCAGAGTTGTTCCTTCTCTAGAGAATGTACATGGGCAGAGGGCGGAAGGGGGAAACGTTGCTTGAGGACAATGAGGCACACACAGTGCCAAATTTTATGGGAGGCCAAAGATTTCTCCCAGCCATTGCCAAAGAGGTGAATACATCTCTCCACTTGGTGGCTCTTCATTTATCTTAGGGTAACACACCTGTGCTCTTTGAACTGTGGTGTTCAGCTGCTGATTAGGTACGTGGTATTGCATCACTTTTCTTTTTTTCATTTTAAACAGATTAAATCAGAAGATGACCATCCCCTTGCAGGAGTCCTCCTGTCCCTCAGTGGAGGCATCTTTCGCTCAAACCTCCTGACTCAGGACAACGGAATGCTGACTTTCCCCAACTTGGTAGGGTTACGTCCACAACAGTTCTTTTGGATCTGCTCTCTGAAAAATCATTAGAGGCCTGATGATGATGATGATGTTATTATTTATACATAGACCAGGGAACTGGGCTCCACCTCTTGCGGGCCAACTTTGATGAGAGCTTAAAGCAGGCATAGGCAAACTCGGCCCTCCAGATGTTTTGGGACCACAATTCCCACCATCCCTGACCACTAGTCCTGTTAGCTAGGGATGATGGGGGTTGTAGTCCCAAAGCATCTGGAGGGCCGAGTTTGCCTGTGCCTGGCTTAAAGTGGCTTCAAAGTGAGCCTCTTCTGAAGTCCTTACATGTGTGGTTTGAACCCAAACCACACCTGCAGATGGATGAAGCGGGGCTCTGTGTCGGGGACTCCTGTGGCTGCACCAGGGAGTTTCCAGTGGGGAACTCCTTAGTGCAGTCAGTCCCAGTGGGGTTTGCTTTCAGTGCTGAACGGCTCCCTATCATTCCTTTGTACCTATGTCCTTAGCTCCCGACAGCTGACATCACACAGGACTTCAGGAAGATTCAAGGCAGGAAGATTCAAGGACAATCAAAGAAACATTCAAATGGGTCGCTGTAGTATAATATAGTATAGTATAGTATAGTATAGTATAGTATAGTATAGTATAGTATAGTATAGTATAGTATAGTATCTTTCCTCTCTTCAAGAGCATTGTCTATTCTTCTACATTTCTCAGTGACACGTTTTTGTGAACAAGAGTTTTCAACTCTGACAAATATGAAGGATCAGGGAAGAGAAAAGCTTATTTGTGTTGATGGGGAGATGAGAGTTTGTTTGTCTCAAATTAGACCCAGTGTAAATGGTATATACCTGGTAAAAGCCAGACCAGCTCATACCTCTCATTTAATTCGTATCCATGTAAGGTACACATGTAAGAGGCTTGTTTATAATAATATTTTGGAAATGATTTGTGTTCTTCTGTAGTTGCACTGCTTTGTGTGTTCTGGATGTCCCATGATTATGTTATAAAGCAGTTGTGTTGTATGTTATAAATCACACACTGCCAGGAGTTGTTTCTTTTTGTTTTGCAACGTATTCCTTATCAGTACAGTGGTGCCTCGCAAGACGAAAAGAATCCGTTCTGTGATTCTCTTCGTCTAGCGGTTTTTTCATCTTGCGAAGCAAGCCCATTGAAGGATTAGCGGATTAGCGCTATTAGCGGCTTTTAGTGGCTTTTAGTGGCTTATCTGCTGATCGGATCAGCTGATAAGCAGCTTAGCGGCTTAGAAAAAGGGGGGGGGAGGAAAAAAACCCAGCAGGAACTCGCAAGACATTGTCGTCTTGCGAAGCAAGCCCATAGGAAATTCGTTTTGCGAAGCACCTCCAAAACGGAAAACTCTTTCGTCTAGCGAGTTTTCCGTCTTGCGAGGCATTCGTCTTGCGGGGCACCACTGTACAAAGTTTGGTGCAAATTTTTATTCCGGCCCAGGAAAAAAAAAGCTTGAAAACAACTGGTTTTGAGAAAAGGCAAGTGAGGGGCGACAGGATAGAAGTGTGTGAAATTATGCACAGCATAGAGAAAGCGTCTGGAGAAAAGTTTTTTCTCCCTCTCTCATAACACAGGAATGATGTCCAGTGAAACTGGACTTGAGAAGATTCTGAACGGGTAAAAAAAAGGACTTCGTCACTCGGCGCATATTCAAACTGTTGACTTTGCTCCCACGAAAGGCAGAGATGGCCACCAACATGGGTGGCTTTTGAAAGAGGATGAGACAAATTCCTGGAGGAGCAGGCCGTGTTCTGCCTCCACTGTCAAAGGCAGAAATTCTTCTGATTAACAGTTGCTGGAAACCACAGGAGGGGAGGGGTCCTGCTTGTGGACTTCACATAGGCATCTGTGGGAATAGGATTCTGGACCAGATGGGTCATTGGCCTGATCCAGCAGGTTCTTTTGTTCTTAATGGTCCGATCCACTTTCTTAGCTTCCTGCATCCTATAGGAAGCTGCCTTATGCCAGGTAGATTATTCGAACCTCACAGATATACCGTATTTTTTGCTCTATAAGACTCACTTTTTCCCTCCTAAAAAGTAAGGGGAAATGTGTGTGCGTCTTATGGAGCGAATGCAGGCTGCACAGCTATCCCAGAAGCCAGAACAGCAAGAGGGGTTGCTGCTTTCACTGCGCAGTGTTCCCTCTTGCTGTTCTGGCTTCTGAGATTCAGAATTTTTTTTTTCTTGTTTTCCTCCTCCAAAAACTAGGTGTGTCTTGTGGTCTGGTGCGCCTTATAGAGTGAAAAATACGGTACCTCATAGATGATGTACCCATGAGCGATGAGGGAGGCTTGTTCCCTGTGAGTGTCTGAATGAACTCCTGTATATGAAATAGCTTGTAGGAGTTTGAAAGAGCCGTCTTTAGCCTTGCTGTTCTATAAACCTCTAATCTCCTGGGCACTCAACGCTTGCCGGAGCCAGGCAAGGACACATTTCTCTTTCGCTACATGCTGGCTTTGATCTCGAAATCCCAGCGTGTCCTCCCAGGGCTTAGTTCATAAGGCTTGGCCGGAAGCAGATCGTCTCCTGCAAGCCCAGAAGACAAAGGGGGGGGGAGTGCCACGGCGCTTTGTCTCGGCTTATCCATAAGCTGCTCTTCGAAAAAGACCGTTAGGCCATTAAATTACGCTGCCTCCCCTCCTGCTCAGAGGCAACACGCCTCTTATTACTAGAGTGAAATAACAGCCCCTTGTTTGATGCCTCTTGCAGAGCCCAGGGCAGTACTATTTCAAGCCCATGATGAAGGAATTCCGCTTTGAGCCCTCGTCTCAAATGATCGAAGTGCAGGAAGGGCAAAACCTGAAGATCACAATAGTTGGTTACAGGACGGCGTACAGGTTGGTAGACGTGAGATGCCCCTCTATTTAAAAAATGCCATTGGGCAAATTTTGCCTTGCATGGGGTCGACTGCAGGCTTTGAGTATGGCCTGCACAGATGCCCAAGCTCCCTTGCAAACTCCCCACTCCCTCCCTCCCCTGCTGAACGTTTCTTCCTCCCGTAGAGTTCATGTTCCTCCCAGCCTCCTCCCCATGGAAACTGAGCACTCTTTCATTGTCTTTTTCTTCAGCTGCTACGGTACTGTTTCTTCTCTAAACGGCGAACCCGAGCAAGGCATTTCAGTGGAAGCCGTTGGGCAGGGAGAGTGCAGCGTGTATGGAGAAGACACCGTGACGGATGAAGAGGGCAAGTTCAGGCTGCGGGGGCTGCTGGTAAGAACCTGCGCAGGCTTGAACCCGGAGGGCTGATGTTTGATTTCCAGTAATTGACAGCACACAGCCCTGTATGCAGGAGGTCCAATCCTTGGCCTCTCCAAGGCTGCATCTGCACTAATAATAATAATAATAATAATAATAATAATAATAATAATTTTTATTTATATCCCACCCTCCCCAGCCGAAGCTGGGCTCAGAGCGGCTAACAACAGTAAAATAATATAGCATTCTAAAATCAATTCATTATAAAATCAGTTCAAATCAAATTGATGGCAACCATTGGGCTAGAGTTCTGTGAAGAATTACCAAAGGAGGGGGTCAGGCTGTGCCTTGGCCAAAGGCCTGGTGGAACAGCTCTGTCTTGCAGGCTCTGCGGAAAGATGTCAAGTCCCGCAGGGCCCTAGTCTCTTGTGACAGAGCATTCCACCAGATAGGAGCCACAGCCGAAAAAGCCCTGGCCCTGGTTGAGGCCAGTCTAACCTCTCTGTGGCCCGGGACCTCCAGGATGTTTTTGATGAAGACCGTAAGGTCCTCCATGGGACATACCAGGAGAGGCGGTCCCATAGGTATGAGGTTCCTAGGCTGTATAGGGATTTAAAGGTTAAAACCAGCACTTTGAACCTGATCCTGCACTCCACCGGGAGCCAGTTCAGCTGGTATAGCACTGGGTGAATGTGATCCTGCAGCGAAGGGCCCCGTAAGGAGTTTCGCCGCGGCATTCTGCACCCGCTGGAGTTTCTGTGTCAGTCTCAAAGGCAGCCCCACGTAGAGTGAGTTAAAATAATCCAGTCTGGAGGTGACCGTCGCGTGGATCACAGTGGCTAGGTCAGGGCGAGAGAGGTAAGGAGCCAACTGCTTAGCTTGGCGGAGACGAAAAAATGCCGCCACTGTTCATTCCAAGCAGTATCAGACCACTTTAAGCAGCCATGGCTTCCCCCAAAAGAATCATGGGAACTGTAGTTTTCTGAAGGGTGCTGAGAGTGGCTAGGAGACCCCTTCTTCCCTCACAGAGCTACCATTCCCAGAGTTCCCTGGGAAGAGGGATTGATTTTTAGACCACTTGATTTGTGCCTGCCTAAGACTCCATCTGCACTATGCATTCAAAGCAGTATCCAGGCCTCGATAGCTCCGTTGGTCAGAGCATGGTACTGATAACGCCCAAGGTTGCAGGTTTGCATCCCAGATGGGGCAGCTGCATATCCCTGAGGTGATCCTCAGGATCCCTTCAAACTCTGATTCTCTGCTACCATGGCTTCCCTCAGAGTATTATGTCAGACACCCCCAAACTCGGCCCTCCAGATGTTTTGGGACTACAGTTCCCATCATCCCTGACCACTGGTCTGTTAGCTAGGGATCATAGGAGTTGTAGTCCCAAAACATCTGGAGGGCCAAGTTTGGGGATGCCT